>NC_056625.2:249478895-251878895 GCF_002870075.4 Lactuca sativa
AATTGTCAAATATATCCGTCTATCTATATCCAAGTATATATTTACCTTGGTGCTAAGAAAATAAAAATCTGTAAGTGAGGTTTTAGCTTTTAGGTTCATTCATGAGCAACAGTTTCTTTGTTTGGATGTATGCTTGGCATTTCACCAAGAAAGTAAGCATAAGGCCATCTGGTTTGGGAGAGGCAACCACGCCTGAAGAATGATGTGGCACCTTTTCCCACGCGTGAACATCTCCCCTAAGGAGCATGTGTGTGTTGTGGCGTGACCGGTTCCACGAGCAAAGACAGACAATAAGGGAATAACTTTGCAAATGACCAATGAGATTCGTTGATTCCAAACGGTCAAATGGTTATTGTTCACGAAGGAAGGTGTTGAGAATTCTTGAATGAGGCTCGCCAGAAAAAGAATTACATCAAGAAAAGGTGTTGCGAAAACCAGAAAGAAGAAGAAGAAAAGAGGTGATGGCTGAAGAAGAAGAAAGAGACGATTAGGAAATAGGGTTTAAATTAAAAAGATTGAGGTTAATTAAATTTAAGTGGGCTAGACATATTTTTAGTGGGCTAACATTTTTGTGGGTTAAACTTGGTTTTGATAATATGAACTAATTTTTGGGGGGTTTAATTGATTTGGTAGTATGGAATAAGATGGAGTATATATATGCGTGTTTATATAATTGTAAAATCTAATAAAATGTTTATTTAAATTTTAAAAATTATATTTTGTTTATTTAATTTAAGTAAAAAAACTATAAATAATATGGAGTGGTAACCACATTATTTATAAATGTTATTTAATTTTAGAAATTATGTTTTTTTATTTTTTCAATTTAATGAACTTTTTATTAATAAAATATTTTTATGTTTAATAATTATGTTTTTTTATTTAATATAATGTCAACAAAAAATAAAAAATAAAAAGATAAATAATATGGAGTCGTAACCATTATCAATGTCTAGTGGTTTGGTAGTGAACATGTAGTAGAGCTGACGTGACGCTGAGTTGATAACACTTTTCTAGTGGGTTGGGGGTGACCATACCATTAACTTAATGTTTACATATCAATAAATTCATACAAGTCTAAACTTTAAACATAGAATGCATCAAACTTCTAGAAAGGTGAGCAATAAGCAAATGAACAATTGACAGAGTATGCATAATGATCAGGCAAGAAACATAAATCTGTTACAATCATTCATAACAAAAGCATGAGAAAATAAGAAAACATCATAAATGATCTTGTGTTTTTAGAAACCTGACATTTAGTTCTTAAGTTTAATAAACCTCACAAATAGTATGTGTGTTCTCAAAAAAATTTGATGTTTGGTCGTTATGTCTCACTTCGTCAGCCTTCTACCGTTAATTGAAGGGCATTTTCGTCATTTCAGTACCTAAGACCAGAGGTTTTCTCTTATTTTTTAAAATAGTAATAGTAATTATTTAATATAAAAGTCTCTCTCTCTCTCTCTCGCTCGCTCTTCTATCTCTATCTCTATCTCTATCTCTATCTCTATCTCTCTCTCAACGAACCAAAATGTCCCACAAAACAAACCACTCCGTCTCTCACTTCAAGATGTTTACAAAATCGGTGGAATCAGAACTATTCCAATTGGGCGGGTCGAAGGGCGGTCGGAACTTTCTCTGATGATGTGTGTGTATAAGGTGTATGTATGTGTTCCAGTGGTAGAAAGCACAAATTAAAACAATCTGGAGAGTGCGTGTATAAAATTGGATATGTTTATTGATTGCTTCGTGTTTCCTTTATCAGATATATCCTTGTGATTTAAAGCTACACCTTCGTAAACTTCCATTGTTCATAGAATAACCCATATATCATCTTACTGATTTTGTGTTTCATATGGTACAACTCAATGATTTCAGTTCATATTTGTTATAACAAAAGAGGATATAAGCTCAAAATCATAACAACCATGGATTATCGAAGGATGCCAAAAGATGCAACTTGAAAGATGTGATAATTGTTATTTAAGAGCCAAAGATAGAAAACAAAACAATGTTGCTCGGTTCCTTCCACTTCTAGTTCAATTGGCATCATTAACCTGCAAATCATTTTGTATCATCTTAAATGAATGGAGCTTCTTCTCCGTCCTCACAGCATACTCCGATTTTGCTTTAGGGTTCTCGGTTTAGTGGAGCTTCTTTTTCAGGATCTGTTTTCTTCAACGTCTAGCCTTCATCTTCTCCGGTTAGGTTGGCAGGAGAATAGTGAGAGAACTCCATGACTAAATCCATTTTCTGGGTTTGTTCTGTTTTACACTCCCCACTTTGAGTTCTTGTTCCTCATTTTCTTGGTTTGTTCTTAAATGCACATACATACATACACCCCATATTTTTGGATTTTTTTCTTCAATACACACATGTTTACATTTATAGGCTCTTCCATGAATGAACACAGATTTCAAATAAAACCCCTTTGATTTCGAAAAAACCCATAAACGATTACTCATGAACACACACTTTATGTGTATGTGTGTGTTCATCCTCATGTTTTGAATCATAGGAACCATAATTCCAAACCCTCCACAATTTGTTGGCTATGATATCGACAATGACTTTGAGATCGAATTTCCGTATGGTTTTCTTAATCCATTCCAGTTTGACTTGAGGATTTAGGCTGAAGATTTATGAAATGAGAGAGAGAGAGAGAGAGAGAGAGAGAGAGAGAGAGAGAGAGAGAGAGAGAGAGAGAGAGAGAGAGAGAGAGAGAGAGAGAGAGATAGAAGACCATATATATATATATATATATATATATATATATATATATATATATATATATATATATATATGTATGTATATATATATATATATATATATATATATATATATATATATATATAGAGAGAGAGAGAGAGAGAGAGAGATGTTCATATGTTTTTGACAATTATTGTGTGCTTTTAGGAACCAATAAGAATTAAGGAAATAATAAATAATTAATTAAATTGATAAGGGTATATTAATAACTTAGCTCTAATTATTTATGGTAAATAATTAAAATCTTTAACCACCTTAATTTATCCCTTAAATCATACTTCCTTCATCTTCATAACCCTAATTCTATATCACAATATTCATCAAACTCCAATATAATTATCTTCTTCACCCACCATAGTCGAAATATACAACCATGAGATAGCCATCTCCACCATATACAAATATGTACCAACAGATCACACCACCGCCTCTATACTATTGGAATCAACAGTTTCAGTGGCAAGGAAAATTGCGACCACAATTTAATCCAAATCAACAATTTAGGACATCTCCATTTTTCAATCAACGCCAACAACAACCAGATTTTGATAAGAGCCGATAGTTTCGAATGCAATGATAGCCACCACAGCATTATGGACAATTTTTACGACCGATAGTTCAAGTCACAACAATGCATTACTCTTTTGAAGTTGCTAAACACACGGTAATTTCAAAACTTTTTATTTTTGGATTCACACTTCCTATTTGAAATCTGATTTGAATGTTAAACACACAGTAATTACTTCCTATTTTTTAATTGCCGCTATTCTGTACAGGTAAACATATTCTTATATATCTTTTAGTTGCAAAACATCATACAGACTTCCTCTATACTTCTAATCACACGTAATCATATTCTTATATCCTTTTTAGCAAAATTTTGATATGTAATTTGGTAATGGTGTTCAAGGTGTCTTTATTTTTAAATCCTTTTGATGTGGGTGGATTCAGTTCATTTCATTAGTGATATTCTATAAAGCATGATGATTTAGGTGTGCCCTAAAGGTGTTTGACGAAATGCCTGGTAGAAAAGATGTGGGTGGAAGCTCCACATTGATGAGTAATTGATAACACATGTGGGATCGACCTTGGATGTGTGCAACCTGTAGAGTGGAATGGTGATATAAAATGATGGAAATCTCACCTTCGTCGACCCGAAATTAAACATCTAATCAGGTATGAAATTATACTTCTCAATATTCCAAGTTCACCAAATCATCTTTATTACCACCGACCTTTATCATTGAAATTTTGAATTAAGAGACTTAAATAGAAATTGTAAATTTGTGGTATTGAATTTCTTTTTATGGGTTTCGTTATAAAAAAAATCAAAGTGGTTCACAAATAGATCATAGAATTTGTAATTTTTATGAAACTATACACATGGGGCTCGACACGATTGTTAATGTAAACTCCTTCAACAGTTTCATTTACAAACAATTTGGTTCTTAATTTTGATAATTTTAAGAATGCATGTAAAGTTACAAAATAATAACCATAAATTAATGTCAAGAATTTTGAACATCACATTCTAATAGAATATGATTTCATCAACATCAATTTAACAAAATGAATTAATAATGTCTACTACATTCTATCATAACTTATAGTTTTTATTCCCTTAAAATACACTGAATTTTTTAATCTTTGAAAGTTGATTATGTTTTCTTTGTGGATTTAAGTTTTAAAGAGGCTTTCATTGATGTGGAAAAGAAGAAAACATAGAGAATGAGAGTATTCTAGCAGAATGTATTCTGCCAAAATGTATAAAATGTTTATTAACAATAATATTCTTTCAAAATAGATTAGTATTTTTGTTAGATTTTGATGTTTTTTTTTCTTTTTTAACCATTATTAGTTTTAGTCTCTAAAAATAAATGTAATGCTTAAAACATTATTAGTCATATTTTTTCAGAATGAATGTAATAATCATCTAATCTTATTCTTTATGAATTAATGTAATTAGTGATTCTTAAATAATAAAATTTGTATTCCTTAGAAAATATTATTCTTGATAATATGTTATATAAATATTTAAGCATGTTAATTATAAAAAATATATTGAATGAACCATATTCTACAAGAATTAAATCTAAAATATATATTATTAGTTTATGTTTGACTCTCTGTCATTCTGACAGAATAAAATCGGTTAGTATTAGAAATTATAATAGAATTAAATTTGAATTAATTTAAAAAATTCAGAATTAAAGAAAGGAAATTAATTATCCCTTAAAATTCGAAATTTTCATTTTTTAATATAGGTTAATTGACCAAAACACCATTCTGTTGAAATTTGTATGATTATATGATACATTTTACCCTATTATAATATCGTAGACCATCAGATCGTGATCATTGATTCTATTCATCCTATGGTTCAGAATTGTGCTTACGGGCACATTAATAGATATAAGAAACAAGATAATATATATATATATATATATATATATATATATATATATATATATATATATATATACCTTTTGTTAAATGTTTTGAAGGGTTTTTTTTTTTTAAACTTAGAGACTATATCTCACATTTTTAGAAAGCACAAGAATTATATATGAAGTTTTCTCTAAAAGCATTTAATGCTTAATTAATAGTCATTTTACTAGACTAAACAAAATAGGGTTATGCTATAAGTACCTTTTTAACTATATATATATATATATATATATATATATATATATATATATATATATATATATATATATATATATATATATATATATATATATATATATATATATATATATATATATAATACCATACCAATTAATACTCGTAATTAATAGGGACAAACTTTGCTTTTGTTCTGATTTTATATAGTCATTCGAATTTATAATGCCTGATTTATAAAATGTTGTTTGAATTTTATAATAATAATAATATTAATATTAGAATATAAAAAAATAAGAGGGGTGGAATTGGAAAAAAAAAGATAGTTATAAAAAACCCCAACAAAATATTATTTTCTAATTATTTTAAAACGATTACAAAAAACTAAGTTTGTAAAAATCGATTGGCGGTCGACTGGCGATAAGCGATTAATCGGACTAGACGGGGATTAATCGGAGATTAATCGAGGACCCTTAATTATTAACAAAATTATTTAAAAAATTAATATTCCCTAAAAAACTAAGTATTTGAAAATTTAAAATTTTAGTTTAATATTTTAAAATTTGAAAACTTAAAAATTTGAAAATTTAAAATTTTGGTGTAATATTTGAAAATTAATTTTTTTTGAATTTTTTAAAAATTTCCCGCCTATGACCGCTAAGGCCAATTTTGACCGATTTGGACCAATTTCCGCCAAGCACCCTAATTGTAATCGGTTTAAGACCGTCAAACGATTAATCGGCCACCAAGACCGATTTCTGCAACATTGCAAAAAACAAGCAAATAGTGTGCTCAATTGGGTTTTTAGATTTAAATGGTACTCCGTATCGAGATAGACACTAGTTTTTTCTTCCGATAGAATCTACATTTGACCTCTGTCACCAATAGAGATTTATAGTACCTCACAGGTCATATATTTTAATATAAGTGTTTGACTATTAGTCAACTGGATAGAATCTTTAAAACATGGCATAAGAAAAGGAATCTACTGTTACTACCACATAAAGAAGACATGAGCAAATAGACAATTTTTGCTTACAACCGGCAAAAAAAAAATACATTTAACTGTTTTGGCCTAAAATGAAAAATTGTTGCAATTTTTTTACATAACCAATGAAATAGATAACGCAAAGTTGTTGTGAGAATACAATACACTGTAAAGCATACCTTTTAGAAAACCAAATACCATCTACACTGTAAAACAAGGAGCATCAACTCCTTCCTTTGGCACAAGTTTACCAATCAACTTAAGCAAAGAAGCATCTAAATACCTAGCTTTGATATGATCAAGTAATAGTGATACAGTTGTAGCATCAAGTGTGAAACCTCTTCCTTCCACTTCTTTTAAAAGCATCTCTACCAAATCATGTTGTTGGTTTTTGAGAATTCCTTGGAGAAAAACATTGCAAGTCACACTATCTGGCGGACAACCATTCGTTTCCATTGTATAAAACAATTTTTTTGCTTCCCCCACAAGACCTTCCTGACAAAAACCACTAATCATCACATTATATGTCCAAACATCAAGTTGCAAACCTTTAACACTTACCTCATTGAAAAGAATCCTTGCAATATCAATCTTCCCACCTTTACTTGCACCATCAATAAGTATGGTGTACACAACGATATCCAAATTTAGCTTGTTGTCACCCATCAAATGAAACAAAGAGAGTGCTTCCTCCACTTGATTGTTGTTGCATAGACCCTCCAAAACTATTGTGTAAGTGTATTCATCTGGAATCTCGTTGTGTGCTCGCATCTCATTAAAGAGATCATATGCATCTTTACAATGTCCAACTCGAAACAATCCTTGTAACATGGTGGTGTAAGTGATTACATCGGGTTTCATATCTTTTTTAATCATTTCATGAAACAAATGCATGGCATCTTCTATCTTTAAATTTTTACAATACCCATTCAATAAACTACTATAAGTAATAATATTAGGGACCACACCATGAATTTCAACCGAATCAAAAACTTCCCTAGCTTTGCTCATTTCACCTCGCAAACAATACCCATCAATAAGTGAAGTGTATGTCACAACATCAGGATCAATCCCTCTCTGGATCATTAACTTGATCACACCATTTGCATCTTCCACCATTCCTTCTTTGCAAAGCGCATCAACTAATATATTATATGTTTCAACACATGGAGAGATCTTTTCCTCTTTCATTTCTTGGAGCATTTTAGAGACCTCATCCCAACGACATAAGTTACAAAGTCCATGAATCAAAGAGTTGTAAGTGACAACATTAGGTTGGATGTATTTGTGGAAAACCATTTCTTTGAAGAGCTTCAAAGCATCATCTACCATTTTGACCTTGCAAAGACTATCAATGATGGTGGTATATGTGACCACATCAGGTTTACAACCCCTTTCATCCATTAGTTTAAGCAAAGCAATGGCTGTATCATTAATGCCAAATTTGCAAAGCCCTTTAATCATAGTGTTGTACATGATTGTATCAGGTTCAAAAAGTTCCTTTTTTATCAGTTTCTTGAATAACCTTTCTGCTTTGATGATTTTATCTTCTAGGATGAGTCCATTTAATAGTGTACTGAAAGTCCAGACATTTGGTAAAACCGCATGTTTGAGGCCATAGCCTAGGACTGCAAAACCTTCTCTGGTATGATACATTTGGCAACAACTATTTATCACAATGGTAATAGTGTACACATCTACAGGAATACGAATGACGTTCATTTGCTTAAAAAGTTCAACTGAACAAGAATAGTGTTTCATTTTGGTAACAGCTTGCAACAATTGGTTGAATTTAACAACAGATGGCAGAGGTTGCCTCTGTGTCATTTCATCAAACAGTTTGAGGGCATCGTCGATATTTTCAAACATAGATTGATAATTATTATGCAGTCTTCGAGGACTAGAAGAAAAGGCTGAAAGAAATCAACTTAAAATCGTTTTGGGGGAGCAGATTCCGATACTGAATTCCAAAATTGAAGAAGGATTTCTACAAAAAAGAAGGGAAGAATGAGTAGTGAAGGAACCTTTGAATTTTTTGAGGTGATGGGAGACGATAAAAGAAGAAACGATTTTTGGGTTTGTCATCAACACCATAATCACGGGCAACTAAGACTGCGAGCTTAAACGACTTGCAATTGCTGGTATTTGTTGGCAGTAAACCGCATTTAGGTTTTCATCATATTCGCAAGTCAACTTTTTTTTTTTTTTTTTTTTTTTTTTTTTTTTTTTTACTGGCGTAATTTAATAAATGTCATACTTATTCCTAAGCAGTATGTTACCCATGTAATCTATTACATGTGATGTGATGTATTTGTTTAAAAAAAAATTAAATATAAAATTCTAAACATTTAAAATTTAAATTTATAAGAAAAATAAAAAAAATATTGAATTATAAAAATTAAAGTGATTTTTTCTTTAGCCATGTAATACACGGATGGTCCCTATGATTTAGGGTAATTTACACGTTTGGTCTCTAACTTATTTTTTTTATTCGAAAAATCTTTACTGTTTGTTTTTGTTACGCACTTGGTTTCTGTCTTACCTAAAAAGACTATTTTGTCATTGATTTTTTTTAATTTATTTAAATAAACACACCCCCAACCCCACATCTCTCGTCTTATCTTACCTACCCCACCATTTTTTCTTTTTAAATAATAGTATTTTTAGGTAAGACAGTGACCAAATGCATAACAAAAACAAAAAGTAGGGACCGTGTAACAAAAAAAAAACAGTAGAGACTTTCTGAGTTAAAAAATAAGTTAGGGACCAAGCGTACAAATTATCCCAAACCATAGAGACCAGTTGCGTAATTTACTCTAAAGGAAAGACAAAATTGCAAAAATGATCCCTATGGTATGCAAATTTTTGGGGTTTTAGTCCAAGCCCCGAGTTTTTGGATTCATGGTCCTTTTGGAATAGTTTGTATGTGGAATTGGTCCCCGAACTTAACTTCCGTTAACTTATTGTTGTTAACCCCCTCATGTGCCTCTCACATGAGGGTATATTTGTCTTTCACTTCTAAGGGATCATTTTTGCACTAAAAAAATATATTCCTTTTTAAAAAAATTAATACGTATTTATTTATTTTTTATAATTAAAAAATAAAATCTCTCTCTCTTTCTCTCTCTCTCTCTCTCGTCCCCTGTTTCACCGGATGAGCAACGAAGAAAATAAAGTGTTGCTTCCCTTTAGATTTTACCCACCGACTGCCCTCCACCTCTTCTCCACCATTTTACCGTCGAGCACAACCCCAAACGTATCCACCCACTAATCTTTATTCCTCTACACTGTACCCTCTTCTCTCTCTTGTTGTACATCTCCGGCGAGGAAAAGAATCCGGCGAACCAAGGTTGTCGCCCCTATTTTAGTTTCTCTCTTTCCTCCCTCATTCTCCCCTGTTGATCAACAACTCAAAACATCCCCTCGTTTGCAGTGGTACTCGATTTTGGCTTCGATGAAATGAGAGGAAGAAGAACCAGTAAACTAGTTGCCTCCGCCTTTCCCCATTGTGACTACTTAACTACTGCATAACCACACTCCTCCATCGGAGCTTCCTGATGGAAGGATTTCAACTTCTCTGAACAAACGAAGACGGAGACCTGTTCAAATAAGAATTCCTTTGATGCTTCAAATCAAACACGAACGGGATTTTTCGTGATAAAATAGAACCCCTGAAAACGAGATTTTTCGTGATAAAATAGTTTGAAGATGAGGTTTTTTTGCAGATTGAAATCTTGATTTTATCAGCATGCTTGTCTAATTGATGGATGTCACAACTGTAAATTTTAAGCTATGTAATCTATACATTCAAGTTAATGTGAATCAGAAACTTTAATCAAATACAAGATACAAGTACTATAGATAGTCATCAAACAATTGGAGACCCTAGAAGTTCTTGTTAAGTCTAATTTAGACTAGAACTTCCTTATTGGATCCAAATGGGCCAATAAGCTTCCAATTAGACTATCATGGGCTAGAACCCTAATTGGGCTCTAATTGGACCCACATTCGTTTATTTCAATATTTGGGCTAGGTAGAACCTAGAAGGAAATAAAACACAAGTTTTGATCCATAATTAAACCTAACCTAGCTTAATAAAGCACAAAAATCACAATTTTATTTTATAAGTCCAATAAATACCCTAATTAACACTAATGTTGGGCTTAGGAGCAAAAAGCCCAAAAACCTTTTTTTTTCCTTCCCATTTTCGGCCCAAAAGAAAAGCCCAAGAAGAAGGGTTGACTTAACACTTGCCACCTCACTATTATCCCACATATCTCCATGCATGGACCAACATGTACCAAGGAATGTCAACTCAAACTCTTTCTCTTCTCTTTCTTCTTGTTTGGCCGAGAGTTTGCACACACACACACAAAACACTCACAAACTCTCTCTAAAATACACTCAAGACTTCTTCCTCTTCTCCATCCAAGATCTCGAAATTTAGGGACCTTCCAAGAGGATTTTGCAAGTAAATCATCACCTAAGGTAAGATTATTCATGGATCTATGGTTTAAATTCTTTTGTTATTAAAAATCTCTTCCTAATCCATGTAAAAACCGTGATCTTGCACTCTAGAAACCCCCTAATCTCGAAAAGTTCATCAAGGAGTGCAAGGGCCAAAAATCACTTCATTTCTTCCAATTTTTCTTCAAGAACCGAAACTACCCACTCAAGGTGAGATTCATACCCCTATTTTCTGTTTTTAAGAGTTTTTGTGGGGGGGAATACAAGTGAAAGTGTAGATCTATATGTATTTGTATGCCTTGTATGATTTCCATGCTTATATGTATGCTTATATGTGTTTTAATGTTGGATCTAGCCATTAAACCCCTCAAAACCGAGATATAACTCATGTTTTATGGTATTAGCTTCAAATAAGTTCCTACATAATAAGTGATACTAGATAAATAGCCAAGTGGTTAGCAACAATTTTCTTTAAGCTAAAAACACATATTTTGGGCCAAAAATGTGAAAAATACAAAATTAAGGGCCCAAAATGACATTTTACAGATTCTGATGGTTGAAATGTGTCAAAACAGTTTCAATAAAGCTATTTCTGGAATTCTATTCAATTGGTGGATTAAAAACATAAATTTCAAGCCTATTGGGCTAAATATGCAAATTTCGGCCCAATAAGGCCCATTATGCGAATTTTTCTGTTTTGAAGGGCCAAAACTGTGAAATTCTGTAAAACAGTGGACTATAAGTGTCCCAAACCCTTTTCAAAGGTTTAAAATGCTTTTTAAATTTAAAAAGGACCAAAGTTGCAAAAATTTTCCATTTTGGGCCAAAATTGTCAAAATTGCGAAAAGATAGGCTAAAACCGAGAAAAACTGCATTTTCAGGGACTTAAACTGTTTTCTTTGAAAAATATGCTGGAAAATATTAATTTCAATAATTTTTGGTGTTAAAATGTCAAGAAAAATAGTTTAAGGACCAAACCGGGAAATACTTAAATAAAAGGGTTGAAAATGTAAATTTTACAAATAATGAGGGGCTGAAAACAGAAATATTTCAAGGCTGGTTCAATGTGTACAATTTGATCAAATAATGATACCTCAACTATCAACGAAATACAACTCATTACAATACCAAAAGTCGTTGCTAAACGAATTGGCTCGGTCTCGAGCCAATGGAAATCTACAACTACTAACTCTTTGATACATACAAATAACGATTGGTAATACACATACATGCGAGTGTGCACAGACGTCTACGCACCATCTTTGGGCCCCAAAAGTGTAAAATCTTGTTCGTTGAGCCTAGCTAGCCCAATGACCTGATCTTAAGGCCCGAAGACCTCTATCTTACGAAGTGTTGGGTTTTACCAATCCGACACGACGTAACCGGACTTTCAATGGCTGTAGACTACTGGTCCCCAAGGGTCCTTTAGTGTCGCCAGTGGAGTCTGCCTTTTTGCGAGGCGGGTCTGGGACCCCTCGTACACTATATCCCCAACCGGTTAATGGAGTCACCGGGGTCTTCGTGACCTCTTTCTCTTCGGATGTGGGACTACACCTAGTCAGGGCGATTGGATAACGCGATTAGTACTGACGACGCCTTCGGGTTCGTTAGTATAACTATAAACTGGGCGTTTGTGTAACGCGGGTTTGTAGTAAATAATCCTGCTCGAGAACCTTCCAACGTCGCCTGTGACTGACACTATACGCTATGCAATGGTTTCAATGTAACTTCATGTAATTCAAGGAACTAGGAGAACATCGGGTTTTCCTAGGGTTTTCAATACATACAGATTTGAAATGCATACATCTTCGATGAACATTTTTTTTACAAGTATAGAAACAAACAAGCATACCTATGGATCTTCACAAACGTTTTCCAAAGCTTTTCTTTTCAGAAAATATCGGATTTTCTGGTGGTTTTTCAAGCAATACAAACATTCGATTTCCAACACTACTTATGAACTCACCAACATTTCATATGTTGACGTTTTTCAAAATACTTGTATTCTCAGGGAACCAGTGAATCAAGGGAAATCATACTCAGTGACGGTTGCAGTTTATTTTTGTATGAATTGAACAAATTAATTTTTGGGGAATGTAATGTTTAAACAATGTATGATATGTAAACACTACTGGTTGTACTATGTTGATGAATGGTGACGAATGTTGTTATGTTTCATATATATTCAATGTTATGGTATTCAATTGAGTCACGACAGCCCCCGGACGTTTCCGCCGTCTGGTTCGGGGGTGTGACAGGTTGGTATCAGAGCTTTGTTTATAGTGAACTAGCATGTCGAGCCATACATTGATATGCAACTATAAACCAAAAAGAAGGACTAACATAACTCTGAACAAAACAAATAAATAAAACACACTTGCCTGCATTAGGAGTAAGGACCTAACGCTGAATCAAACACAATAACACTGGTATCTCGGTTAATTCGGGACTGTTCTTAGTGATACCAAGGAGTGAATGTAGCCTGATCAACTACATTCCCTCCAAAGTAAAACTAACACACGTCTTGATGAGATCGGGATAGCTAGGGAACCTAAAACTATACCCTTCTAGCACCAAAAAGAGAACGTATGTTTAGTCTGCAATAGTGAAAGAGACATAGGATAATATTAGTGAACTTTTACGTGTTTGCTATGTGTTGCGAATCTAGGATTGTGTGCTAAATGATAGAAGTTCTTAAGTCCGTACCATACCCCTAGTTAATAGGATCATAACCTCACCAAAACCACGTACACTCAACATCTTTCCGTTTCATGACAGAAAGATGCCTCGCCCAGCTACTCGCGGAAATCCCGAACCAACCCCGCCGGAAGTTGACTCCACTGCTTTCCAGGCAGCCGTGTCTGCTGCGGTCACAGCGGCTATGGCACAACTTCACCGAGGGAACAACGGAGGAGGTAACGGACAAGGATCCGGAAGTTCGAACAACGGGACGAACCAAGGACTCACTAAAACGTGCACCTACAAGGATTTTGCGAACGCTAAACCCCGAACTTTCAACGGTACCGGAGGAGTGATCGCCCTAAAGCGATGGATCGAGAAGGTAGAGTCGGTGTTCGAGATATGCGAGTGCCCCGAGCAGATGAAGGTGAAGTTCGCGGCCTGCACTTTTGTGGACCAAGCACTCACTTGGTGGAATGGTCACATAGAAGCTATGACACTCCCTGTTGCCAACTCTATACCCTGGACGGAAATGAAAGAGATGTTGACGGCTGAGTACTGCCCCCGAGGTGAAATACAGAAGATGGAGCAGGAACTGTGGAATCTCACGGTGCAGAACGGGAACATCGATGCTTACATATCGAGATTCAGTGAACTATCTCTATTGTGCCCGGGAATGATCACATCAGAGGGAAAGAAGATCGAACGATTCATCTGGGGACTAACATCCCCCATTCAAGGGAATGTGATAGCTGCGAACCCTGAAACGTTTGACAGTGCAAAGAGATTGGCAAAGAGGCTATATGATCATAACCACAAAAAGGGCGAGAAACCGGTAGAGACCGAGAAGAAGAAGGAGAGTGATGGTAAGAAAGGATGGAACAACAAGAGGAAGGGGCGTCAGGGCCCCGAGACCTCTAAAAGGCAGCAAACGGTGGCAGTTCACGCTGTCACTGCGCCGGTTCCAGTCACCCCACATGCTCCAGCCTCAGCTGCTTCAAATGCTTCAAGACCCTATTCCGGTAGTCTTCCCAAATGCAACAAGTGCAGTTTCCATCACCAAGGAGAATGCCGGGAACTCCATTGCACCAGTTGCAACCGAAGGGGACACACTGCAAGGTTCTGCAGGACTTATCCTTCTCAGAACCAGAGTCAGGGAAACAACCCGAACAACAACAACAACCACCGCAACATCAACAACACCAATGCCGGCGGCAACAACGCAGGGCCTAGCCACACCTGTTTCGGGTGTGGAAGGACGGGACATTTCCGTCGAGATTGCCCTAACAACAACAACAACTCAGGAAACAGAGGAACAGGAAGAATGCTGACTATGGGTCAGAATGATGCAGTTCAAGATCCCGCAGTTGTGACCGGTACGTTTCTCCTAAACCACACTTATGCATGCATCTTATTTGATACCGGAGCGGAGCGAAGTTTCGTAAGCGAGGAGTTTAAACATTTACTAAAACAACAACCCCAGAAGCTAAATGAAACCTATACGGTGGAAATGGCCAATGGGAAAACCGAATCCACTAGGGAAATCTACACTGGATGTACCCTAACCCTTAACCAGCACGTCTTTCGAATAGATCTGATGCCAGTGTCAATTAGGAGTTTCGATGTGATTATCGGCATGGATTGGTTAAGCCCCCACCATGCTGAGATTATGTGCCACGAGAAGGCCGTTCGCCTTCGTCTCCCAAATCACGAAACCCTAGTAATTTACGGAGACAAACCCAGTACGAATCTCCGCCTCATCTCGTGCATCAAAGCGCAAAAACATCTGCGAAAGAACAATTTAGCGTTCTTGGCCCACATAGTGGACAAGACCAAAGAAGAAACTAGCATCCAAGACATTCCGGTAGCGTGTGAATATCCGGACGTGTTTCCCGAAGATCTTCCAGGAGTACCCCCAGAGAGACAGGTTGAATTCCGAATCGACCTCGTTCCAGGAGCAACTCCCCTCGCTAAATCACCATATCGACTGGCTCCCGCTGAAATGCAGGAATTGTCCAGCCAACTCAGTGAGCTTCTGGACAAGGGATTTATCCGACCTAGCTACTCGCCATGGGGAGCTCCGGTGTTCTTTGTCAAAAAGAAGGACGGATCTTTCAGAATGTGCATCGATTACAGAGAGTTGAATAAACTCACTGTCAAAAACCGCTACCCACTCCCGCGAATCGATGATTTATTCGACCAGCTCCAAGGAGCTAGCTATTTTTCTAAAATAGATCTACGGTCCGGATACCATCAACTCAAAGTCCGAGAAGAGGATATTCCAAAAACCGCTTTCCGAACCCGCTATGGACATTACGAATTCGTCGTAATGCCCTTCGGTCTAACAAATGCACCCGCCGCATTTATGGACCTGATGAACCGAATCTGCCGACCGTTCTTGGACAACTTCGTCATTGTGTTTATCGATGACATCCTCGTCTATTCGCGAAGCAAAGAGGAGCATGGCCAACATCTTCGACAAGTCCTAGAAACGCTGCGATCGGAAAAGCTTTACGCCAAACTCTCTAAGTGTGAGTTTTGGCTACGGAGCGTGAATTTTCTAGGTCACATAGTTAGCCAAGATGGAATTCACGTGGATCCCTCTAAGGTCAAAGCTGTGGAAGGATGGGCAACTCCGACTACGCCCACAGAAATTCGTCAGTTCTTAGGCCTAGCAGGCTACTATAGAAGATTCATCCAAAACTTCTCAAAAATCGCAAAGCCACTTACCTTGCTTACGCAAAAGAGTGTGCTATTCAAGTGGACAGACCGACAAGAGATTGCTTTTCGGACCCTGAAGCAAGCCCTTTGTAGCGCTCCTGTACTATCTCTACCTGAAGGAACGGAAGATTTTGTAGTTTACTGTGACGCGTCAAATCAAGGCTTAGGTTGCGTTCTCATGCAACGTGGAAGAGTGATAGTGTATGCGTCCCGTCAACTGAAGACGCACGAAGTAAATTACACAACCCATGACCTAGAACTGGGAGCTGTGGTCTTCGCTCTAAAAATTTGGAGGCACTACCTGTACGGTACTAAGTGCACCATCTTCACAGACCACAAGAGCCTCCAGCACATCTTGAATCAGAAGGAGCTGAACATGAGACAACGAAGATGGGTGGAATTGTTAAACGACTACGAATGCGAGATCAAGTACCATCCAGGCAAGGCCAACGTGGTAGCTGACGCATTAAGTCGAAAGGAATACACAAATCGACGTACGAAAACGCACTCGATAACCATTCAGTCTCATCTGACCACTCAAATTGCATCAGTCCAGGCAGAGGCTATGAAAGCGGAAAATAGAACTAGCGAGGCATTGCGCGGAATGGAGAAGAACCTGGAAGTCAAAGAGAATGGGGTATACTACTTCATGAACCGCATTTGGGTTCCAAAAATCGGAGGATTCAGAGAGATCGTTATGAAGGAAGCCCACAAGACACGATACTCCATTCATCCTGGTTCGGACAAGATGTATTTGGACATTAAGCAGCACTATTGGTGGCCTAACATGAAGGCGGAAATCGCAACTTATGTTAGTAAGTGCCTTACGTGTGCCAAAGTAAAAGTGGAATACCAGAAACCTTCCGGATTGTTACAGCAACCGGCAATCCCTGAGTGGAAATGGGAGGGGATTTCTATGGACTTCGTGACCAAGCTGCCCAAGACATCGGACGGATTGGACACCATATGGGTAATAATCGACCGACTGACGAAATCTGCCCATTTCCTGCCCATCAAAGAGTCCTATAAGATGGAGAGGCTGACGCGTTTGTACCTACGAGAGATTGTAAGACTTCATGGAGTGCCAAAATCCATCATCTCGGATAGGGACAGTAGATTTACGTCGCGGATTTGGCAGTCGCTCCACAAGGCCATGGGAACTCATCTTGATATGAGCACCGCGTATCACCCACAAACGGACGGTCAAAGCGAACGAACCATTCAGACGCTCGAAGACATGCTTCGTGCATGTGTGATAGACTTCGGAAAGTCTTGGGATACCCACCTACCGTTGATCGAGTTTTCATATAACAATAGTTATCATTCGAGCATTAAGGTGGCCCCTTTCGAAGCACTGTACGGGCGTAAATGTAGATCACCGTTATGTTGGGCTGAAGTAGGTGACACCCAGCTAGCAGGAACACATACGTCGGGCAGGGCAATGACAGGACCGGAGATCATTCGCGAGACCACAGAAAAGATTGTTCAGATCAAAGCTCGATTACAGGCATCACGTGACCGGCAAAAGAGCTACGCTGATAAACGGCGAAAGCCCTTAGAGTTCCAGGTCGGTGATCGAGTATTGTTGAAGGTCTCACCCTGGAAAGGGGTTATACGTTTCGGAAAACGAGGAAAGCTAAACCCACGGTACATTGGACCTTTCGAAATCGTCGCCCGAATAGGTCCGGTAGCCTACAGACTACAACTACCCGCGGAGCTAAACGGTGTGCACCCCGTGTTTCATGTTTCTAACCTGAAAAAGTGCCTATCAGATGAAACCCTTGTCATTCCTCTGGACGAAATCGAGATCAATGAGAATCTCCTGTTCGTCGAAGAGCCAATCGAAATCATGGACAGAGAGGTGAAGCGTACTAAGCAGAGTCGCATCCCGATCGTGAAGGTACGGTGGAACGCAAAGCGTGGGCCAGAATTCACATGGGAACGCGAAGATCAAATGAAGCAGAAGTACCCTCACCTATTCTAGTTTTCTCAAATCTAGCTTTCAAACAGAATTTCGGGACGAAATTCCCTCTAACGGGGGGATGATGTCACAACTGTAAATTTTAAGCTATGTAATCTATACATTCAAGTTAATGTGAATCAGAAACTTTAATCAAATACAAGATACAAGTACTATAGATAGTCATCAAACAATTGGAGACCCTAGAAGTTCTTGTTAAGTCTAATTTAGACTAGAACTTCCTTATTGGATCCAAATGGGCCAATAAGCTTCCAATTAGACTATCATGGGCTAGAACCCTAATTGGGCTCTAATTGGACCCACATTCGTTTATTTCAATATTTGGGCTAGGTAGAACCTAGAAGGAAATAAAACACAAGTTTTGATCCATAATTAAACCTA
Organism: Lactuca sativa; assembly: GCF_002870075.4. Lineage (NCBI taxonomy): Eukaryota > Viridiplantae > Streptophyta > Magnoliopsida > Asterales > Asteraceae > Lactuca > Lactuca sativa. The sequence goes on from NC_056625.2 coordinate 249,497,504, forward strand.
ACCTAGCTTAATAAAGCACAAAAATCACAATTTTATTTTATAAGTCCAATAAATACCCTAATTAACACTAATGTTGGGCTTAGGAGCAAAAAGCCCAAAAACCTTTTTTTTTCCTTCCCATTTTCGGCCCAAAAGAAAAGCCCAAGAAGAAGGGTTGACTTAACACTTGCCACCTCACTATTATCCCACATATCTCCATGCATGGACCAACATGTACCAAGGAATGTCAACTCAAACTCTTTCTCTTCTCTTTCTTCTTGTTTGGCCGAGAGTTTGCACACACACACACAAAACACTCACAAACTCTCTCTAAAATACACTCAAGACTTCTTCCTCTTCTCCATCCAAGATCTCGAAATTTAGGGACCTTCCAAGAGGATTTTGCAAGTAAATCATCACCTAAGGTAAGATTATTCATGGATCTATGGTTTAAATTCTTTTGTTATTAAAAATCTCTTCCTAATCCATGTAAAAACCGTGATCTTGCACTCTAGAAACCCCCTAATCTCGAAAAGTTCATCAAGGAGTGCAAGGGCCAAAAATCACTTCATTTCTTCCAATTTTTCTTCAAGAACCGAAACTACCCACTCAAGGTGAGATTCATACCCCTATTTTCTGTTTTTAAGAGTTTTTGTGGGGGGGAATACAAGTGAAAGTGTAGATCTATATGTATTTGTATGCCTTGTATGATTTCCATGCTTATATGTATGCTTATATGTGTTTTAATGTTGGATCTAGCCATTAAACCCCTCAAAACCGAGATATAACTCATGTTTTATGGTATTAGCTTCAAATAAGTTCCTACATAATAAGTGATACTAGATAAATAGCCAAGTGGTTAGCAACAATTTTCTTTAAGCTAAAAACACATATTTTGGGCCAAAAATGTGAAAAATACAAAATTAAGGGCCCAAAATGACATTTTACAGATTCTGATGGTTGAAATGTGTCAAAACAGTTTCAATAAAGCTATTTCTGGAATTCTATTCAATTGGTGGATTAAAAACATAAATTTCAAGCCTATTGGGCTAAATATGCAAATTTCGGCCCAATAAGGCCCATTATGCGAATTTTTCTGTTTTGAAGGGCCAAAACTGTGAAATTCTGTAAAACAGTGGACTATAAGTGTCCCAAACCCTTTTCAAAGGTTTAAAATGCTTTTTAAATTTAAAAAGGACCAAAGTTGCAAAAATTTTCCATTTTGGGCCAAAATTGTCAAAATTGCGAAAAGATAGGCTAAAACCGAGAAAAACTGCATTTTCAGGGACTTAAACTGTTTTCTTTGAAAAATATGCTGGAAAATATTAATTTCAATAATTTTTGGTGTTAAAATGTCAAGAAAAATAGTTTAAGGACCAAACCGGGAAATACTTAAATAAAAGGGTTGAAAATGTAAATTTTACAAATAATGAGGGGCTGAAAACAGAAATATTTCAAGGCTGGTTCAATGTGTACAATTTGATCAAATAATGATACCTCAACTATCAACGAAATACAACTCATTACAATACCAAAAGTCGTTGCTAAACGAATTGGCTCGGTCTCGAGCCAATGGAAATCTACAACTACTAACTCTTTGATACATACAAATAACGATTGGTAATACACATACATGCGAGTGTGCACAGACGTCTACGCACCATCTTTGGGCCCCAAAAGTGTAAAATCTTGTTCGTTGAGCCTAGCTAGCCCAATGACCTGATCTTAAGGCCCGAAGACCTCTATCTTACGAAGTGTTGGGTTTTACCAATCCGACACGACGTAACCGGACTTTCAATGGCTGTAGACTACTGGTCCCCAAGGGTCCTTTAGTGTCGCCAGTGGAGTCTGCCTTTTTGCGAGGCGGGTCTGGGACCCCTCGTACACTATATCCCCAACCGGTTAATGGAGTCACCGGGGTCTTCGTGACCTCTTTCTCTTCGGATGTGGGACTACACCTAGTCAGGGCGATTGGATAACGCGATTAGTACTGACGACGCCTTCGGGTTCGTTAGTATAACTATAAACTGGGCGTTTGTGTAACGCGGGTTTGTAGTAAATAATCCTGCTCGAGAACCTTCCAACGTCGCCTGTGACTGACACTATACGCTATGCAATGGTTTCAATGTAACTTCATGTAATTCAAGGAACTAGGAGAACATCGGGTTTTCCTAGGGTTTTCAATACATACAGATTTGAAATGCATACATCTTCGATGAACATTTTTTTTACAAGTATAGAAACAAACAAGCATACCTATGGATCTTCACAAACGTTTTCCAAAGCTTTTCTTTTCAGAAAATATCGGATTTTCTGGTGGTTTTTCAAGCAATACAAACATTCGATTTCCAACACTACTTATGAACTCACCAACATTTCATATGTTGACGTTTTTCAAAATACTTGTATTCTCAGGGAACCAGTGAATCAAGGGAAATCATACTCAGTGACGGTTGCAGTTTATTTTTGTATGAATTGAACAAATTAATTTTTGGGGAATGTAATGTTTAAACAATGTATGATATGTAAACACTACTGGTTGTACTATGTTGATGAATGGTGACGAATGTTGTTATGTTTCATATATATTCAATGTTATGGTATTCAATTGAGTCACGACAGCCCCCGGACGTTTCCGCCGTCTGGTTCGGGGGTGTGACAATGGAACTCATCACCAGTATACCATGCTTCATCAATGTTGAACACACACACACACCACTTGTTCGACCAAATGCCTCATTGACTCTTCTTCACTTTCATTTTGCGTTTTTTATTTACAGTACTGCTCCAATGGAGTTTCAATGTTTTCTGGATTTGATTTGTGTTTCTTGTGTTTCTCATTTGTTTGTGATAAGAAACTTAAACAAGAGCGACTTTTTCTTTGTGCATCCCCTACAACAATAAGAAAGTTGAACCCATATGTGTTTTTTGATTTGAAATTAGTTAATTTTATTTTAAGGGTGAGTGCTTTTAGTAATCATGAGGACGATTTGTGTGTGGTTTTACTGTGTATTTTTCATTGCAGGTTATGGAGAAGAAGGTGGGGAGAGAGAGAGGAGATATCTTTTATTTTTTAATAATTAAAATAAATAAATAGGTATTAATTTTTTTATAAAAGAGGGATACACTTTTTTTCAATGCAAAAATCGTCCCTTAGAAGTAAGAAGACAAATATACCCTCATGTGAGAGGCACATGAGGGGGTTAACAACATCAAGTTAAGTCCCGAGACCAATTCCACATACAAACCACTCTAAAAGGACCATGAATCCAAAAAAACTCGGGGTTTGGACTAAAACCCCAAAATTTTGCATACCACAGGAACCATTTTTTGCAATTTTGTCTAAAGGAAACTAATGTAACTTTAATTTATTAATTTTGAAATTAAAAGGAAAGTTTATTAAGAAAACTAATATGCATTTATTATTGCATCTAAATACTATGTGAAATTAATAAAATAGAAAAACCATAAAATGACATGTGGAATAAAAAATAATTCAAAATAACCACAAAATGACATTTGACAAATTGAATGAGAATGTGACAAGTGGCAAAAAAATCCTTCATTCATTAGAGTAGATTTGTAAAAATATGGAAATAAAGTTTTGGCTCCCAAATTGATCATTAATTTTTTTGTGCAATATGTCATTAAAGTTATAAAACCGACATAAATTATACCGTTTTAGTAAGCAAATTGAGTGACCAGTTACATTGTTTAGATGTTCATTAGAAACCAGGGACTAGGGATACTACGTGTTAATTAGAAACTAATGGATATCCTATGTTTCGCAGCAGATAGAAATGACCATTTTGTCAATTTATATTAAAATTATGAAATTAAAAATGGTGGCCCCATACCTTTTTTAATTAGCGCGCGCCCACACACACACACACACACACACACACACACACACACACACACACACACACACACACACACACACACATATATATATATATATATATATATATATATATATATATATATATATATACTATCTTATTATTTTTAAAAGAACTACCTAATGATTTTTGAAAAAAATATCAATAAGTCCATATTTTTTATACCTAATAGACATTTTGAATAGCTCAATGTTTCAATATAACTGGTCCATCTAAAATTAAACAAAAAAAAATTGTCATTCAACGATTCAGCCACTTCCATTCCCTACGGCTTCAAGTGTTCAATTGTTTCTCCTACTAACTTCCATTCGTCGATCGTCATTTGGCCATGACATCGGCCACCGCCCAGTCGTCCTTTGTTGCTGCTCATTTCTTCCACCGACCACAATCAATCCACATGTTTACAATTAGACCCACCGCCACCCGTACTTTTTACTCTTTCATATTTTCAATTTCATTTACATTAGGAACCATATGGTTTTTGGTTCTATATTCGCCATAATTAAAGACTTACTTTCTCAAATGGAACAAGCACATGTAATACTGCTAATAGATAATAAAATAGTATGTATGTTGATATATTAGTTTTCCGTAATAATCTATGTCAAAATATTATGAGATATACTCAATGATATAGCATAACTAACGTAATGTCCAACTGGTTGTCAAAATTCAAAAGCATGGAATATATAAAAACTAAGGCTACCAAAGTAAATTTCAATTAGAAATGTCCATCATTTCTATAATTTGAACCAAACTACCAACGTACTCAATTACATATTGTCAATTATAGAATAGATAAAATTAATGTTTGTAGCATAAAATATCTCAAAACAAAGGAATTATGTATTGGCCTTGGATTAACTAACAAAGCCAAGTAGAGTATAATCAAACGAGCATAAAACATGTCAAAACAATAGTTCCAATGAACTTAGTAAATCATCGAACACTTGGTGGGCATAAAAATATGGTAGCTGCTAAATAAACAACCCATATACACCTCATTTTAAAAGTCAAACTATTTTTTCTAAAAAAATACCCTATTTACTAGGTATATTGAAGACCTCAAAAAATTCAAACTTAGTAAATTGTGTTTCGAACTTAGTAACCTGTGTTTGACATCTTGTAAATTGTATATATAATAAAACCACATTAATATCAGATATAACTAATAACAACTTATATTTTATTATAAAAAGATAGATCAACATTAATCTAACCATCTAATACAGTTTAGGTAAAATTTCTAACTTTGCATATTATTTCAAGATTTAAAATATAATTTTGGTTATTTCAGTCCAACCACCGTCATCATCGCCGATGGCTAGTGGCACTGCCGCCGGAAAAGTATAAAACGTCGAGAGAGAGAGAGAGAGAGAGAGAGAGAGAGAGAGAGAGAGAGAGAGAGAGAGAGAGAGAGAGATGGTAGTCATCGCCGACGCGAGCATCACCTAGATCTTCGCTGTCGGAAAAGAGAAACCGTTTAATGAGACGGATCGATGGATGGTGTATTTTGTGTTGGCGACGCTCTGGTGTGCTCCGGTGGCATCGATCTTCGGCGGTTGCTATGCTCCGGCAGATGAGGCGACGTTGTTGCTCTTTTAGATGGGGGCGATGTTGTTGCTCTTTCACAGCAAACTGCAAATGAAAGTGAAAATGTTCTCACGTTTTTAGGGTTTTAATTGGGTAAATGGGTTGTACAATAACTAGTGGGCTAACCTTTTAAAATAAATTAGTTTTGTAAGTGGATATTTCAAGTTATGCGTCGGTAGCTGTTGGAAAAACTCAAATACATATTTATGTTTAATTATTGCCTTTTGGTTGCTTTATATATATATATATATATATATATATATATATATATATATATATATATATATATATATATATATATATATATATATATATATATATATATATTACATATAATTTGGACGATGTTTTACAATATTTGGACGATGTTTGGTTAAACAAGTATAAGGAAATGTTTGTCTCTGTTTGGATTGATCAACATCTGAACTTTGGACAACGAACTAGTAGCAGAGTTGAGGGCCAACATTCAGTGTTAAAGAAGTACTTACAAGAAAAAAATTATTCTTTAGCTAAATTTGTTGGTGCTATTGATCGGTTTGTGAAGTCTCAACTTACTGCAATAAATGAGAGTTTTGAAAAGAGCATGATTGTCTCCAAACACGAACACAGATTTTCGTGTTTCGACTTATTGCGGGGTAACGTTTCACTTAAAGCTCTAGATATGCTTGTAGAGGAAATTCAACGGGTACATCAAGTTGACTCTTCAAACTGTGGTTGTAAACTACAAAATAGTTGTGGTTTACCATGTGCTTGCATGCTATCAGCGTACTTGAACTCCGGTGGGTACATTTGACAATTATTTTTTTAATTTAAGTTATATATTGGTTGTTTATATATTAATGATATTTCAATGCAGGTGAGTGTATTCCATTGGAATCGATAGATGTATTCTGGAGAAAGCTTAAAATTTCACCATCAATTCCTATGGAAGATGAAGATATATGTGGTGATGATAAATTTGAAATGTTTAAAGAAACCTACAATAAGCAACCGGAAGCTGTGAAAAAAAGCATGATGAGAAAGCTACTAGATATATTCCAGCCTAGTAAAACACACATTAGAGAACCCGCAATTCAAAAAAATACATGTGGACGACCAAGTTTGAAGAAACAAAAACAAAAACAAACTGATTCTATCAATCAAGCTCCTAGAAGACGCAACTTTTCAACCATGCCAAAATTTGTTGAGTTCAACAATAGGGATCCGGCAAGACATAGTTCATACATAACCACAATTCCAGACTTGAATGAAATTCCAGACTTGAAAGAAGAGCCAGACTTGAATGAAATTCCAGACTTGAAGGAAGAGCCAGACTTAAATGAAATTCCAGACTTGAAGGAAGAGCCTCAATCATGCTACAATCATCGACTAATAGATGAAATCCAAGTGATGTTTCATCCTTACATCACACATATACAAGATGTAGAGGGGGATGGAAACTGTGGATTTCGAGCAATATCTGTTTGTCTTGGGTATGGAGAGAATGACTGGCTCTATGTTCGACGTCAACTACTAGACGAGTTATTAAGTTCGTACGATGCATATGCTAGAGTTTTCACTGATGGAATCGGTGAACTATATACTTTGTTGAATTTCTTAGAATCACCGGCACCTAAAAGATACTGGTTACTTATGCCTGAAACAGGTATCCTCATTGCCAACAGATTTGGTGTAGTCCTTACTTTTTTAACCAACCAAGGCTCTCTCACTTTCTTTCCTCTTTGGAAAGGTCCGGAAGAATTTTTGTACCATCGCGTTATTACGATTTCACTTGTATATGGTAATCATTATGTGATGGTACAATTAGAAGGAGATTGTCCGCTGCCTACCATTTTAGCTTTCTGGATCCGCCACAAAGCCCCATGTGCAGCTGGATGGGAAACTATGTTCATGTCACGTCTAGAACTTTATAGACAACTGAAACCTTACAATCCTGAAACACCTTTTATAACTATAGAGGATTGTTAGAGGGTATTAATTTTCTCTCGAATTATGCATTTATGTATTCATGAAGGATTGCTAATGCTATTGTTTTTTGCATCATATTTTTGTTTTTATGTATTAATTTATATTTAATTATTAAATAATATACAAATATATATATATATATATATATATATATATATATGTGTGTGTGTGTGTGTGTGTGTGTTATTAATCTATATTAATTAAAAATAAATAATTAATCATTTATATTTAATTTATATATATATATATATATATATATATATATATATATATATGTTTTAATTACTCCAAAAAAAAATATTAATATTCAAGCATAAAATGAAAAAGAAAAGAAAAATAAAAAGTAAATAAAATAAAAATAAAAAGAAGGCACGTAAATTAAAGAAAAACAAAAAGTTAGGTATATAAACTTCAATATAAAAAGACATTGTTGACTTTTTTTTATTAGGGTGTTTTTTTAGTATAGGTTGTGTTTTTAGTAAATGGAGGTGTTTATTTAGCCATTCCCAAAAATATGGTTGCTTAATAACATAAAATTTACCATATTTTCTTGATATCTTCACTTCGTTTGAGAGCTTCCATAATCAATCATTATATTTTCCATCCCTTTTTATAACTGTGGATGCAAAATCAAAAATCATCAAATATCATAAGGTCATCGAGAAATCCCAAATCAAAAGTTAAGAAACCAAAACTTAACAATGTAATCGATTTCAAACTTCAGTCTTAGAAAATCAAATCTTTAGAATTAGAACTTCAAAATTAGAAATTAGAGGATTTAAAATCGAAAAATCGGTATATATTACTCAACAGTGTCTATTGTTTACCATGTATGAATGTTATCACGGAGAAGTCGTTTAGGAAACGACAATTCATTTATTGTCGTTTTGGGAGAATCGAGATATTTATTAGTCAAATAGTCAACATTGTCATTGTAAACGTGTATAATATAAACACAAACAGTTAGTCAAGAATCTCCACTAGAATAGGAGTTTATATCTCATATCTCTGTTGTATCTCTGTGTATAAATCAATCCTCCATAAATGAAATTGATACACAGTTCATTTGAATTTCCATATGGTATCAAAGCATACCTTCTGAAAATCCAATTTTTTTTAGATCTTCGTTGTTACTATCAAATGGCTGGTAGTCAACCTCATCTTCTAAATCTTGCAACCACCTCCACCACAAACCAAACTTTTCAGGTTCCTTCCATCTCCATTAAATTGGACCGAGAAAATTACGCCTTATGGCGCACCACTATCATCGCAGCTCTCCAAACTTTTGATCATGAATCATTTATTCTCGATCCCCAACCTCCACCGCAAGAGATTGAAGTTCCAGCCACCGATAGAATTCCTGCCACCGCCACTAACCAGCAACCCTAGCTACTTCGGCGACCACTAAACCAAATCCAGAGTATAAGATCTGGAAAAAGCGTGACAGTCTTGTGCTTCTGTGGATTCAATCCACCCTTTCCACCCGAGCCCTAGCTATGGTTACTTGTTGTGTTTCCTCTCAATTGGCTTGGCAGGCCATTGAGCGAAATTTCCAAGCCCAATCAAAGGCCACTCGCATGCAATTAAAAGTCCAGCTGCAAAGTCTCACAAAAGGGTCAATGTCGATTCTTGATTATGTTGAGAAGAAGCGGTCAATTGTCGATTCATTGGCAGTAAATCTTCATCTGATTAGTGATGAAGATCTAATTGGTTACATTCTTTATGGACTTGGTTACATTCTCATGTTGGTTCATCTTATTTGCCTAATCTTAAGTTGCCAAATGTCCTAATCGTTCCTAAGCTTACCAAAAACCTTCTAAGTGTCTCCAAATTAACTGATGATAATGATGTCTTAGTTGAATTTGGTCGTACTCATTGCAATGTTAAGTCTTTTCAGGGCAAAACAATCCTCCGAGGGGATAAAACTGATGGTCTTTATCGGCTGCCTTTCAACTCCAATAAAGTTGCACTCTCTGTTGTTCGTACTTCTCTTCATGGATGGCACAGAAGACTTGCACATCCTCATGAACCAGTATTAAGGTGTCTAGTTTCCAATTTTCATTTACCTATTTCTTCAAATTAGTTACCCAATGTCTGTCACTCATGTCAATTGGGTAAGAGTCATAGGTTTTATTTGTCTACTTCGCATAAGTCGTCTTTTAAACCTTTTGAATTGGTGTATTCGGATGTATGGGGTCCTTCCCCTGTTTTTTCATTGAATGGATCACTATATTTTGTTTTATTTATTAATGACTGTACTAAATTTATTTGGATCTATTTCTTGTCTCATAAATCTAAGTCTTTGCCACTTTTTTTTGCAATTCAGAACCATGGTTAAAACTCAGTTCTAGTGTGATATCAAAAGCTTACAAACTGATTGGGGAGGGGAATATCGCAATGTCTCTGCTTTTCTAAACACACATGGTGTCATTCATCGAGTCACATGTCCTCACACTCATGAACAAAATGGGGCTGTTGAGAGACGAAATCGCATCATAGTCGAAAAAGGTCTTGCTTTATTAGCTCAATCATCCTTACGACAACTGTTTTGGGAACATGCTTTTAAAACCTCCACTTACTTACATAATCTCACCATTACACCTCTTCTCAACTATGATTCTACTTATCAACGATTATACAATAAAGTTCCTGATTATAATTTTCTCAAAGTATTTGGCTGTTTATGTTATCTGTTTCTGCGTCCTTATAACAAACATAAAATCGATTTCAAATCTCTTCCTTGTCTGTTTATTGGGTATAATGCAACTCACAATGGTTACTCATGCTATCATGACCAATCCTCTCACATATACATTGCACGTCATGTTGTATTTAATGAGGACAAATTCCCATCTGTTTTAGTGTTTGATACCCCTTCAACATTTGAGCCAACTTCCTCTTCAAACTCATCCACCATTCTTGAGTGTGTTGAACATATTCACTATTCACAATCGTCTCCATCAACACCTTTACCACAATCCGTACCCCTTACTCCTCCAATACAGCCTCAACATCATATTGTGTCATCATCATCAGTTCCTTCTACTTCTGCCTCTGTCATTCCACCGCCAATACCTCCTCAAAATACTATCATCAATTCCAGATTGCAGCACACCACTCCTGCTATTTCTATGTTTCGACCAACAGAAAATAATCAACACTCCATGGTCACACGTGCTAAAACAAATTCACTCAAACCAAAAGCTTTCACATCCCAAATTCTAGCTGATCCAAGTTTTGAGCCTCGAACCTTCACTCAAGCCAATAAGCATTCTTGCTGGCAACTTGCGATGAAAGCAGAATACGATGCTCTCATGAAAAATAACACTTGGTCACTTGTTTCTTTACCTGTTAATACTAATATTGTTGGTTTTAAGTGGATCTACAGGGTCAAAAGAAAGTCGGATGGCTCTATTGAACAACACAAAGCCCGATTAGTAGCTCAAGGTTTTAGTCAAAAAGCAGGAATTGATTATTTTGACACTTTTAGCCCTGTTATAAAACCTACTACCATACGTCTGGTTCTCTCTATTGCTTTGTCTCAAGGCTGGAATATCCGTCAACTTGACATAAATAATGCTTTTTTGAATGGTGATTTATCTGAAGTGGTATATATGCAACAGCCAAAGGGGTTTAAAGATCCAACAAAACCATCTCATGTTTGTCGATTACACAAAGCCCTATATGGACTAAAACAAGCCCCTAGGGCTTGGTTCACCAAGTTAAAATAGTATCTTGTCTTAAATGGATTTCATGCATGTCAATCCGACACATCTCTGTTTGTTCATCACTCAAAATCCTCTACAGTTTATGTGTTGGTATATGTTGATGACCTCATTATTACCAGAACAAATAATGATCACCTTCAACAATTTATCAATGCTCTAGATCGGGTCTTCTCTCTTAAAGATCTTGGAAATCTACACTACTTTCTTGGCATTAAAATTCAGCAACAACCATCGGGTCTCACTATGTCTCAACAGGGCTATATTCAGGATGTCCTAGAAAGAAGCAAAATGTCCATGGCTGCACCCATTTCAACACCTGCTGATCCACAAACGCGACTTCAAAAACATGGTGATCCCTTCTCTAATCCTACCTTATGTCGCCAAATTGTTGGCTTATTGCAGTATGCTACTATCACTCGCCCTAATATTTCTTATTCAGTAAACCGTGTTTGCCAATTCATACACTCTCCAACAAATCACCACTGGCAGGCAGTGAAACGGATCCTAAGGTATCTTAAAGGCACCATAACTCAGTGCTTGCACTTCAAGAAAAATAAAGGTCACTTGTTACACGCGTATTCTGACTCAGGCTGGAACTCAGATTTGGATGATTCTCGATCGCAATATGGCTTTACCATCTTTCATGGGTCAAACTTGATAGCTGGACCTCTCACAAACAAAAAGTTCTAGCTAGATCAAGCACCGAAGCAGAGTATAGATCCTTGGCCTATACTATAGCTGAATTACGTTGGATTAAACAACTGTTATGTGACCATTTCAAATCCACCACTCTTACTATGTGACAACGTAGGTGCAATATTCATGAGCAAAAATCCAGTAATAAGTACCAGATCCAAACACATTGCACTTGATTTTCATTTTGTTCGGGAACAAGTAGAATCAAATCAACTCAAAATATGCTACGTTTCTTCCATTGACCAGCTGGCAGATATATTCACCAAGCCGTTAGGAAAGGGACGAGTTTTGTTTCTTCATTCCAAGCTGCAAGTCCGTCCTGCACTTGAGCTTGTCGGAGGGTATTAGTCAAATAGTCAACATTGTCATTGTAAATGTGTATAATATAAACACAAACAGCCAGTCAAGAGTCTCCACTAGAATAGGAGTTTATATCTCATATTTCTGTTGTATCTCTATGTATAAATCCATCCTCCATAAATGAAATTGATACACAATTCATTTGAATTTCCATAATATAGATTCCCCCATTCTATCATGAGATACAAAAAAACTATAAAAAAAAAATTCTGGCAAAATTTAAACATATGCCTCTTTTACTTCAAAAGTTCGTGCAACTCAACCATCTCAATTAGAAACACTTTTGATTCTTTATCGCACATTCTATTGTATATCTCCTGAATATATATATATATATATAGGGTTAGGTTATTTTGTTTTTAGTAACTATTGTGTGCCAGAATGCACAGATCTGGACCATTGGATGAAATATAATCAAAGACCATGATCTGAGGGTCTATGATAGTAGAATAGGATAACATATACCATATAATCACATAAATTTGAGTATAAGGGCATTCTAGTCAATTAACCTATATTAAAAAAGGAAATTTTCGGATTTTTAGGGATAATTAATTCCTTTATTTTTAAAAATCTAAATATTTTAAATTAATTTAAAATTAAAAATCTAATTTTTATTCTGTCAGAATGATAGAATTTTAACCATAAAGTAGGAAACATATTTTTCAATTTTATTCTGTCAGAATGACAGAATGTCAACCATAAACTAGTAAATATATTCTGAAAGAATACACAAAATCGATTCTTGAACTAATAATATACCAAATAATTACATTGTACCATTGTGATTCATTGAAATATAAAAAACATTCTGAAAGAATACAAAGTATAATTCTTAAAAAATAACAACATTCTAGATGTCTTGTGTATGTTTGACCTCTAAGCCAATTCAAAATATGCTAGCATTCCATGAGATTGACATTTTGTGACATTGACATTCTGTCATAATTGTATTGCATGAGATTGATTTTATACAAGGAGTCTTTCCCATCAGGTCTTCAAGCCATTCTTCAAGCCATTTCTATCACAAATTCATTGTCAAATACTTTGTAGTGATACACTTGTAACAACTGCACATTAAACATATAATTAATTAACTACAAATTCTATCAGAATAAAGCAATAATACTCTTATATAATAAACTATTCTTTCATAATGGAAATATTATAAAAAGATAAACAAGGTCAAAGCTATGATCAGCTCATATGTCTGTTTGCTTCAGCATCATAAACATAAGGAAAAGTCAGTTTGCTTCAACATCAAATCTATGATTAGGATAGATGTTTGCTTCAACATCATAAGCATAGATTGAATCATCAATACTTCCAGCTACAAGTTCTCTGCCATCAAAGAATGGTGTCTCTGAATTTCTAAAAAAAATAAAAAATTACAAAAACCCAACTCAAAAAACTTAATCAAAGATCAATAAACTTCATGTAAACTTACCAACATCTCCTCATTAACCGGTGATTCCATCACTAATCATGTATAAAATGTGAGATTGTCATATTTCTCTTTGGCATTTCATCAAACACTTTAAGGGCGCTCCCTAAATCACCACATTTTCTGCAACGTCCCAAATTTCAAGACTAAAAATTTCATTTAATAAAACATTACGTTAAGCAAATTCATCGTTTTCAAACATAAACAAAGTATTAGTTTCCAAAATACATATTCATTATCAGAGTAAACATTCCAAGGCTGTCTAAGCTATGGTGTGTGCCAGGCGATCATCTCGAGCTCCATCATCCGCTACCGGAAGTACTTGAAACCAAAACTGAAAACCGTAAGCACGAAGCTTAGTGAGTTCCCCACCCTACCACATACCATGCATATCCACATACTGCACATACCGGGCCGCGCCCGCTATCCTGGAACTCGCCCCCTACCTCGGGCCTCGCCCGCTACAACGGCCTCGCCGCTCCAGGCCCCGCCTGGCTTCGAGCCCCGCTCGGATACAGATCTGTTTCACGTAGGCCTCGCCTATCACAGGGCCTTGCCCACTAACATATAATAGCACATAAACATCTTACATAAGCTAAACACATACTAACGGATCTTGTCCTAAGGCCTCGCCTATCTCTAGGCCCCGCCCCTGATCTGCTACTGATGAGTCACGGAACCCCGTCCATGCTCCTACTAGTAGTGAGATACGGTCCCAACCCACACTCACTCCTTTCCTGACTTCGGCCTCGCCCCTGCTCTGCTGCTACTAAGATGTGGAACACCATCCACACTCTGCTATTGGTGAGATACGGGACCTCGCCCACACTCACCTCCCTACCAGGCACATACAAGTATCACACAGACAACAAGTATAAACTATCACATAAACCATTCCTTGGGCACCCGCCCTCTATCATTGGACCTCATCCCAAATATCATACTAGCATACTGGGCCTAGGGCTAACCCCTGGGTCTTCTACTCATAACTACATGGGCCGGCATTGTGGCCGTAGACCCATTCATACAAAGGGAAACTCACCTGATACTGCTGAACTGCTGCTGCTAATTCCTTTGACCACTACCTGACCACTGACTCCGGACTGCTGCTCCACTAGCTCCCCGAGCTACCAATATCAACATAACACTTAGTCTAACTAACCTTCAAAGGTCAACTAAGTCAACTCTTGTCAAAGTCAAAGTCCTGGTCAAAGTCAACCTTCCAGGTCAACCCCACTCGCCGAGTCCACTTATTGACTCGCCGAGTTCATATGCTCAAATTTCTTCCAATCGCGACTTGACTCGCCGAGTCTACAGATTCCCGAATCCTGTCCCGACCAACTCATTGAGTCCTTGCTCGACTCGCTGACTCGAGTCTTAACTCGAAGGGTTTGGGACTACGCGGCCTGACTCGCCGAGTCTAAGAACAGACTCGTCGAGCACACGACAATCTTCATCCAACTCGTCGAGTTGTTCATCCAACTCACCGAGTTCATGCCTATCTTCATTCGACTCGACGAGCTGTCTATCCCACTCGTCGAGTTCCTCCTCATCTTCAAGCTACTCACCGAGTCCACTCGAAGGACTTGCCGAGTCCACTCAGATCTACATACATGCAGAGGACTTTCGAGTAATGCATGGACTCCAAACTGTAGATCTACCCTTCCCAAGCCTATCCCCCACATAAAGTTGCAAACTTTACGTGTAGAGAGGGAGATCTCGGCAAAAAGCACCATAAACTAGGGTTTAAGGCCAAGGGGCTTCAAAATCGACTCAAGGGCTGATACTTTATGCTTCCCCAGCTCATAACACACTTGGATCTGAAGTAGCAACTCCAGATCCGACTCCTAACTCAACATAATATCATTATGGCTAAAGAGCCCCAACAACCACACATAAATCTAGATGCAAAAAGGGTCCAGGAACTAGTTTATACCTCCAAAAGCTCATAAATGTCTTCCCAATCCCGGATCTACAGCCCCCTTCTTGCACTCTCAAGATTCTTCTTCTTCCTCCAAGCTAAATGCACTCTTGAAGGCAATAAATGGTTCAAATAGAGGATATGGCGGCTAGGGTTTGATATCCAGGGCTTAAGAGGCAGTAAGGAGCCCTAGGAAGAAGATTAAGACGTTTATATAGGCTCCAAGTCCCGAATTTAGGGTTTTCCACGCACATACCAGACTTGCCGAGTCCACTTGGCCGACTCGCCGAGTCGGTCACTTACTCCTCGACTCAGATCCCACTCGGACTCGCCGAGTCCCTCCTTGGACTTGCCGATTCGACCCCTAAACTTAAGGTTTTCTTTCCTTTCTTGGCCTTCAAAACTTTGGGTGTTACAACTCTCCCCCACTTAAATTAAACTTCGTCCTCGAAGTTTGCCATGGTCCACCGCCTGCGATCCGCCTCCAATACCCACCAATTATCCCAACACCAGCCGCCTACCTGCGCTGGTCTCCCACCTGGTCATTCTGACTAACATAAACCTCGCGGTTAACCCTCGAGTCAAACCTGACCCTGAACAACTTAGAAACAAAACTTACTCAACCGACAATCCTTCTGGTACTCACCGAGTACTGCACTGAACCCATAAGGGTTCTCCACTTCCTTCCTTGTGCGATTTCCTCGCCTCCCCAAGGCAATGCTCCATAACCAACTATTCCTTCTATCACTGTGAAGGCCCTATCCTTCACCAACTCCATCACCCCCGCTTACCAGTACGGGTAATTATCGCCAGTATCCACTAGGCATTTCTTTCTACTATGGTTTGGTGCAGAGCACCCCACGATCAACTAACTAAATTCCACCATGCGCTGCACGCTCGCATTGCCACTGCCTGACAATTCTGTTGTTCCTTTTCTGACTTCCGGATGAACTGAGACCACCCTGGTCCCTACCAACCTATCAGTGACTGGATTACCGGCTCCTACCGGTAGCTAGTCCCAACACCACCACTAGTCGCTCCCAACGACTTCCAAAGAACTTCGACCACCTATAACTGCTCAATCTACTCTGCCATTCAGGCACTACAAACCTGGGATTCTCGATCCCCTAACTTGACACTAAGGTCCCTACCAGGTCCCACCTGTGCTGCTAAAACTCACGGGCCTCTCCCACGGGTCCCACCCTCATCTATCCTTCTATTCCCACTAGTCTAATCACTCTCGCTCGGGCCTCGCCCACGGGTCTCACCCAACCAT
Organism: Lactuca sativa; assembly: GCF_002870075.4. NCBI lineage: Eukaryota > Viridiplantae > Streptophyta > Magnoliopsida > Asterales > Asteraceae > Lactuca > Lactuca sativa. The sequence goes on from NC_056625.2 coordinate 249,514,371, forward strand.
ACTACTGAGCAACCCTGCTCCCAGGTCTCATCTACACTGCTAATCTCATACGGGCCTCGCCCACGGGTCTCACCCAACTATATCCTGGAGCGGCCTCTCCCAAGGTCTCACCCCTCTAGGGCTATACAGGCAAACTCCATATCATTCTCGTCCACTACCCATTCCTGATCCCTATCTGATCACTAGGAGATAAGGGCCTCGCCCCAACTCCGCTAACAAAACTACTAAGGAATGCTACGGCTTACTCGTAGTCTTACATCACCATCCATTGCTGACTGCTAGAACGAAGGCACCCATGTGCCATTAGCTCTCAAGATCCTCATTCCGACTCCCTCGAGTCCTACAGGCGATCCACAACCTGAATTCTCAACCATAACTAACCATTACCATCACACGCACTAGCTGATGGTGAGTTTCTCAAACTCCCAACCCTGAAATCCTCAATCCATGAAACGCTGAACTACTTCTCTTCCTTCTCGGAGGTCACGTACTCATTCTGGGTCTGCGTGCTCCTCTCTAGGCACACCCGGAGGATTCTCCCCCACTTCGATCCTGCTTACCCCTTGCTGCTCAATACTCAAAAGAGATCCCGATCTTTGCTACCATTCCATAACCCATCTACTGAGGAACCCAAGCCCGCCATAGCTAGGGATTTAGCCAATCTATCACAATCGCTGTACCACTCCGAACTTAGCGAGACATACCAAATCTCTCCCAAGCATGCTACAGTTACTGCATCCTTCGAAACCTTCTTCATTAGATAACATCCCCTAACTACCATCCAAATATCCAAGGTATGCAGATGGCATATAACTCGATCACAATCAACCACTCAAATTAAAATACTTTTACCGATAATGATGCAGAAACATAACAATAAAATCATGCGCAAATAAAAGAACTGAAAATGGGAAAATTGCATACCTGCAACGTCCGGCGTTGCTTGCGTCTCCAAGGTCGTCATCTGAAAAGCCCTGCTCCCTGCCGCAGGTGCCTCTACCCGACCCTGACGGCCATCCGTGATCCTCAAAGTTGCAGGGGCGGGTGGTACCACCCGTCCTGCTGAAAACAAACTGGGACAGTGGGCCTTCTTGTGGCCCCGCTGGTTGCAGTGAAAACATATCAAGTCTGATCCCTGCGCGGCGGTAACAGTACAATCCCTGCTGAAATGACCAGTCCGACCGCACTTGAAACAGCCAGACTCACCACCGCTACCACTCCTGCACGCGCCCCCGTGCGCCCTGCCACACTTTCCGCACCGACTGCGGTCCTGATGATCCCTCGATCTCGAATCCGATCCCTTGGACCTTTTGCCCGAACCCGCAGCTACCTGAACCTCATCCGGCTTCCTCTTCCGGATTTGCTCCAAATCAATTTCCCTTTCTCTAGCCCGAGAAATCATATCTTCCAGCGTCTTACAGCTGGATCTGCTCACGAACTCCCTGATGTCATCCCTCAACATCTCATGGTACCGAGCCTTCTTCATCTCTTCATCCGCGACATACTGCGGTACAAGAAGAGCCCTCTCCCTGAACTTGGCGGTGATCTCCGCCACAGTATCAGTAGTCTGCGTCAAATCCTGAAACTCTCGTGCCAGCTGCTGCACCTCAATAATCGGCGAAAACTCCGCCCTGAACCTGGCCAAGAAATCGCTCCAAGTCATCGCGTCCAACGCGACATCATCACCCAAAGCATGACCAATCTCCTCCCACCAATCCCTCGCTCTGTCCTTCAGAAGACAGGAGGCGAGCCTAACCTTGTCCCCCTCGGGACACTTGCTCGTACGAAAAGCGTTGGCAACATCAGCCAACCATCTGCTGCTAGCAATGGGGTCCCTAGCCCCATGATAATCTGGTGCCCCGCAAGCCCTAAACTCTCGAAATGTCAAGGTACGCGCTCCCAACAACGCCATCATCTCGGTACGGAAGGCTCCCAGCCTCTCATCCAAGATCTCCAGTATACCCTCCTTGACCGTGCCAAAGATCACAGGAGTCTGAGCTAGGATACTACGCGTAACCTCAGCTGATATCAACTCTCTCATCCGCTCCTCGAGCTGCTCGGCCCCTGAACCCGTGCCTGATCCCTCTAACCTTCTTGGTTAATTTCGAAAATAGCAATCGTGATTAGGGTTTAATTATGTGTTCATAATGTTGTGTATCTAATAGTGAAAACATAGATCCAATTTTAGGGTTGCATGCACACATAGGATTGTTTGTACAAAACCCATCAGTGGTATCAGAGCCTTTGGTTAACTTGTTTTCAATTAGTTTATTCAATTGTATGAACTTGACATATTAGGGTTTATAGCCAATAAACCCTAGGAGGCTAGAAATTTCAAGATTAGGGTTTCTATACCCTAATTTGCGAAAATTTGAAAGGGTTTCAAATCCTTTACTTAAGCCTCAAGATTTCGAAATCTAGGGTTTGAAAAACCCCATGATTTTCGAAATTAGCCTCCTCCCCAAGATAAGATCCTAAATTTTAGGGATTTGGATTATCCCATATCTTGTAATTATCCTCTAATTGTTATATATGGTAATTATAGATTTTGCATTATCCTATCCTTATTTTCGAGATCTAGGGAGATAATTAAGGGATTAGGATATCTTAAATGTATAAATGGTAATTATCCTCATGATTTAGATAATCCCTTATGATTTAATAATTAAATTAATAGTCTAATTCAAGATAATTATTAAATCAAGGTTTTTAATATTTAAAATTTTAATTTATATGTCATAAATTCGAAAATTTTAAGAGAAATTAAAACTAAAATGTTTTGAAAAGTTTCAAAACTTGCCCTCAAGTTTTGGAATTTAAATTTTGATTAAAAGTTTAATTTTGATGCATATTTAAATTCTAAACCCCAATGTTTTGAAATGTTTCAAAACTTGCCCTCAAGTTTTGGAATTTAAAAGTTGATTAAAAGTTTAATTAGGAATGTTAAATTCTAAAACACTAGTATTGTTTTGAAAAAGTTCAAATCACACCCTTATGGTTTTATTAATTAACTAAGGTGTATAATTAAAAGAGGTTTAATAAATCCATAAAAGTTTAGGTTAACAATTTAATTGAATTAAAAGTATAATTGTTAAATTAAACCACCTAGTATTTTAAAAGTTGTAAAATACACCTTATACTATATATATAACATTAAAAGTCTAACATTATATATATGTATGAGTAAAAGTCAGTCTTACCGTTAGTAGGCCTCATTCACGAAGCTGGTCTATAAGGGGTGTTTAAGGAAATTGCCTATAAAATGGCGATTGAATGGGTATCCACTCTTACCCACCGCACTCTTGACTAGTGGAGGGTCGTCAGCCGAACGGGTAGGATAGGACGAAACCTTCCATTATAAGTATAATGAATTATTAAAGTAACTAAATGTTTTCATAAAATTCCCAATCTTAGTTACTTAGGCAAAAGTGAATTGATGCAATTCCATGAAATTACACTTTGTGCCCTTGCAAAGACGTTAGTGGAGCGTGTGTGGTTTACCGGCACACTAAATGGTTCTGAGCAAAGGTAGCAAAGGGTGACTCAATGTTTGTCATAGTTTGGTGGAGCGTGTGTGGTTTACCGGCACATCGAATAGGTGACTGTAACATGTGATGGCACCATGTAAGTTCGCATGGTTATTCACACCCGCTTTGTGATCCTCGGCATCCCAGTCACAAACAAGAGGGGCATATCGAGATTTAAACATGTCATTGAAAGTTCAATGAATCTCAAAGGATCTAGGAGTTTTCATAGATTTAAAACTTAAATTTCTTTTTCGTTTTTCATGGTGGAAATTAGTGAATCGTCATTCACTTACCTTCAAATATCCTGCAATTAGGGTTACAGCATCCCTCTCCCGAGTTGTAGAATATTGTGTTGGGTCCTAGCCTTAGTAACTCATTTGGGTGATTTACTAAGGACTCAATCAATCAACTAACTTGAATTCGTTTTCTCCCGTTTTGTAGATGTCAAAGTTCGACAACTATGTTCTTCCCAAATCCCGTGGAACAAGCATTCCACATGAAGATGATATTCCACGATTCGATCGAGGAACAAGAAATCATGCTTCAATTCCTCCACCTCCTCCAATTATTCTCCTTAACCCACAAGTTCAAAGGCTTGAAAAGTTCAAGATCACTCAAGCCCTTTTGGCAAGTAAACATAAAGAAGGAAAGCCGGTGTGTGCACACGTCCTAGGGATGAAGTCACACATTGATAGGTTAAGAATGTTGGGATCCGTTGTCTGTAAGGAAATGGCTGTTGATTGGGTTCTTCAGTCACTTCCTAACTCGTATAGTGAGTTCGTAAGAGAGTACTATATGATGAACCACGACGTGACCCTTATAGATCTCACATATATGCTTATTGCTGCTGAATCAGCAATGGTTTGGCGCAATAGAAAAGCAAAGTTGATTGGTGAATCTGCCTTCAAGACCTCTATGGATATAGATAATGACAACGAAAGACATGCTATGATCGAAAAGTCTGATCATAAGAGAAAGGCAATGTCTGAAGTAGTTCCATGTCATGTTCCAAAAGAGTCAATTTGCTTTTATTGCCAAGAGAAAGGGCATTGGAGACGAAGCTGTCCCATTTACCTAAGAGATCTAAGAGATGGGAGAGTCGAAACGTATGACTCTAATATAGGTAAAATCCATTGACTAACTCTTTTAAGCTTCTATTCTAGATTCTTAATACATAATGTGATAAGATTACAATTGATGTTTGTAGGATCGAAGAAAAGAAAGGAAGCTTAAGAGAAGTAGTGAGCAAAATCTAACCGTGAAGAAATGGATCTTGATCGCATGGACTTGAAGATTAGATTTTGAGCTTAGATAGTTATGATAGAGTTGTTAGAAATTTTTCTTTTGAAATACATAGTTTTCAATGTGTAACAGCTCAAATTTCCAAATAAATTTTTGTTAAAAACAAAACATCATTATTCGACAAAAGGGTTTATTCCAAGTTTATTTCAAAATATAAATAATAAATCTCCAGGATCTTCAACAGTGGCAGTGTGTACGTGTCACGCCGGCGCCTTCCCACGGTCATCACTAGTACCTGAAAAACATAAACACAACTAGTAAGCATAAATGCTTAGTGAGTTCCCCAGTATACGACTTACCCACATACGCCTTCCGGCCCGGACCTTTCGGTCCACATAACATTGCCTTCCGGCCCAGACCTTTCGGTCCACATAACATTGCCTTCCGGCCCGGATCTTTCGATCCACATAACATTGCCTTCCGGCCCGGACCTTTCGATCCACATAACATAATCGCCTTCCGGCCCATAACATACATAGCACATATAACATCAAACTCATAACACATAAGTCATACATCATACAGTTCTTTCTATCACATAAAGTCTCGCCTTCCGGCCCGTATAAGCATACATCACATATAAGCACACATCGCATATAAAGCATCTATCTCTCTAGACATAGCATGAATATAACACACACGACCTTCCGGTCTAACAGTCAAACCCTTCCGGGTGAAGTATAGTGAGAAGACTCACCTCGTAGTACGCAGGCTATAACCTCTTCGAGCTACTTGCACACAATCCGCGAGTCCGCAGGTTCCCTATAATACCACAGCCTTAGTTAATGATCTTATCAAACAAGACAACTGACCCCTCTAAGATATATACAGGTCAACGGTCAATCTTGACCGGACTCGTCGAGTGCAAAGGGTAACTCGACGAGTATAGACATCCTGACACCACTCGCCGAGTCTGAAGAACGACTCGACGAGTTCCAGTAGATCTTCAAGCTACTCGCCGAGTCTGAAGAACAACTCGACGAGTCCTAGTGAACCTTCAAGCTACTCGCCGAGTCTGAAGAACAACTCGGCGAGTTCTAGTGAATCTTCAAGCTACTCGCCGAGTCTGATCATTGGACTCGGCGAGTCCTCGCCATGCAGTCAATCCGCTGCCTCCTGTATTCCGCATGATTTCGAAGTATATAGATATAGGGCTTCCTGGACTTTCACATATACTATTACAGGGGTTTTTAACACTTATAACAACAACATAATCTAACTAACCCTTAATTGGGTTTCCTAAACCCTAAACTCGCATACAACGTAAGAGTTACAGATTTTGATCCGAAGATTACCTGGAAACGTGTTTCCTGTGTCTCCAAACCTCCAGTACTCGATTCCTTTGATCACCACCTTGCTCCTCCTTGTCTAACAATCTCTTCAAGCCTTCTCAAGTCCTCTCTCTTGCTTCAGATGCTCACACACTCCCAGGGGATCTTCAATCGGCCAAAAGACACGACATGACAGCCATAATATCATTATATACGGTTCAGAATCGAAACGGCTAGGGTTCAGCTGAACAGCGTCGACTCGCCGAGTCCCTTATTGGACTCGTCGAGTCCAGTCGCGCGTCTGCGACCAAGACCATGGCCCTACTCGGCGAGTCGTGCACCAACTCGCCGAGTCCCCTCCTAAATGTGCCCCAAAAATAATTTAAAGAAATACCTGAAATTCTGGGCTGTTACAACTCTCCCCCACTAGAACTAGACTTCGCCCTCGAAGTCTCTCATTCTGCGAATAACTCCGGATGTTGCTCCCGCATTTCTCTTTCCGGCTCCCAAGTCATCTCCGATCCTTTCCGATGTTGCCACTGAACCAACACCAGAGGTATTTCCTTGTTCCGTAGAACCTTGATCTTCCGATCCCTGATAGCTACTGGTCTCTCGGCGTAATTCAGACTTGCATCTACCTGGATATCTTCTAACGGAACCACTGCTGCCTCATCGGCTATACACTTCCTCAGCTGTGATACGTGGAAGGTATTGTGAATCTGATTCAGCTCCGCTGGCAACTCCAACCGATAAGCTACCCGACCTACCCTTGCAATTACCCGAAATGGACCTATGAACCGGGGCCCCAATTTGCCCCTCTTCCTGAACCGAATCACCCCTTTCCAAGGAGAAACCTTTAGGAGAACGAAGTCGCCGACCTGGAATTCGAGCTCGGACCGGCGTCTGTCCGCATAACTCTTCTGTCGGCTCTGGGCGGTCAATAACCTCTGCCTCACCCGTTGGATCTGTTCAGTCGTTTGAAGTACGATCTCTGTACTGCCCATCACTCTCTGTCCCACTTCTCCCCAGCAAATGGGAGTCCGACACCTCCTACCATACAACAACTCAAAAGGTGGCATACCAATGCTCGAATGATGGCTGTTGTTGTAGGAAAACTCAGCCAGCGGCAGATGCGCATCCCAGCTACCCCCGAAGTCTAACACACACGCTCTAAGCATATCTTCCAATGTCTGGATCGTCCGCTCGCTTTGACCGTCGGTCTGGGGATGGTATGCGGTACTAAAATGCAGTTTAGTACCCAACTCCTCATGGAATTTCTTCCAGAACCTGGAAGTGAAACGTACATCGCGGTCCGAAACAATCGAGGTCGGCACTCCATGCCGAGATACTATCTCTCTCACGTACAACTCCGCCAACTTCTCTGCTGATGAACTTTCACTAATGGCAAGGAAATGTGCACTCTTTGTTAGTCTATCCACAATCACCCAAATCGCATCGACTCCCCTGGCAGTTTTCGGCAATTTGGTGATGAAATCCATCGTGATCTGATCCCACTTCCACTCAGGGATCTCCAAGGGTTGCAACTTACCGTGCGGTCTCTGGTGCTCGGCCTTAACTTTACGGCAGGTCAAACACCTCTCCACGAACCAAGCAACGTCTCTCTTCATGCAAGGCCACCAGTACTCTTTTTTCAAATCCAGATACATTTTCGTAGCACCGGGATGGATCGAGAATTTCGATCTATGAGCCTCCTCCATCAAAATAACACGCGTACCGCCCACGAATGGCACCCAGATCCGACCCTGAAATGTCAGGAGTCCCCGCCCATCCGTAACGAACTCTGAAATTAACCCGACGACCCGCTCCTGTTTCTGCATCCCAGACTTCACAACCTCGGCCTGTGCCCCACGAATAGTATCTAATACCGGAGTCACCACCGTCAATCTCAAACATACATCCCGCAATGGAGTACCCTCCGCCCTACGACTCAATGCATCGGCTACCACATTAGCCTTGCCTGGGTGGTATAGGATCTCACAGTCATAATCCTTAACCACGTCTAACCATCTCCTCTGGCGCATGTTTAGGTTGGGTTGATCCATCAAATACTTCAAACTCTTATGGTCCGTGTATATGGTACAACGAACCCCGTACAGGTAGTGACGCCAAATTTTGAGGGCGAACACTACTGCCCCCAACTCTAAGTCATGCGTGGGATATCTCGCTTCGTGAGGCTTCAGCTGCCTCGATGCATAGGCTATCACATGGCCCCTCTGCATCAACACTGCACCCAGTCCTGAAATTGATGCGTCGCAATATACGACGAAGTCCTCCATCCCCTCCGGAAGAGCTAATACTGGTGCTTCGCACAGTCTCTGACGAAGTGTCTCGAAGGAAGTCTGCTGCTCGGGTCCCCATGAGAATGTAACACCCTTTCGGGTCAATTTGGTAAGTGGCACTGCGATCTTGGAGAAGTCCCTAATGAACCTTCGATAGTACCCTGCCAGCCCAAGGAAACTCCTGATCTCCGAAGGTGACTTTGGTGCCTCCCATCTCATCACCGCTTCCACCTTGGCCGGATCGACCAATATCCCTGCCTGATTTACAACGTGCCCCAGAAATTGAACCTCCCGTAACCAGAAGTCACATTTGGAGAATTTTGCATATAGCTTCTCCGACCTCAGTACCTCAAGGACCTCCCTCAAATGTCCCTCATGCTGCTCCCTAGACCGCGAATACACCAGAATATCGTCGATGAATACAATCACAGACCGATCCAGCATCGGCCTGCATACCCTGTTCATGAGATCCATGAACACTGCTGGGGCATTGGTGAGCCCAAAAGGCATCACCACGAACTCGTAATGCCCATACCGCGTCCTAAAGGCTGTCTTCTGGACGTCCTCATCCCGCACCCTTACCTGATGGTACCCTGATCTCAAATCAATCTTGGAAAACCAAGATGCCCCTTGCAACTGATCGAATAGATCATCGATTCTTGGTAACGGATAGCGGTTCTTAACTGTCACCTTGTTCAGTTCCCGGTAATCGATACACATCCGGTGTGAACCATCCTTCTTCTTGACGAACAGAATCGGTGCTCCCCACGGCGAGCTACTTGGCCGAATAAATCCCTTCCCCAACAACTCTTGAAGTTGCGAGGACAATTCCTGCATCTCTGGAGGTGCAAGACGATAAGGCACCTTCGCAATAGGCGCCGCCCCTGGAACTAGATCGATACCAAACTCCACTTGTCTCGCAGGAGGTATTCCCGGCAAATCCTCGGGGAAAACATCTGGAAACTCACGCACCACTGGAACCTCCTTCAATGTCTTCGGTCTCTCGGAACTCTCCCGCGTATCCATCACATACGCCACAAAACCGTTACATCCCCGCTGTAGGCATTGCCTCGCCCTAGCAGCCGAACAAAAAGCTGATCTCGAACGGGTACCCTCGCCGTACACCGTAAGAACTCCCCCACTAGGGTCTCGCATAGTCACCAACTGACGCTCGCAGTCGATGACAGCGCTGAATCGGCTCAACCAGTCCATGCCTACAATGACACAGACATCACCCATCGCAATAGGAATTAGGTCAATCGGAAATGCGACCCCGAAGATCTCTAGCACACATCCCCGAAAAACCTCCGTAGCACAAATCACCCTCTCAGCCGCAATGGAAACGCTCAAAGGCCGACTTAACGGCTCACGACTAATGCCGATGTGCTGACTAAAAGCTAACGATACAAACGATCTACTCGCACCCGAATCAAATAATACTAGAGCAGGCATAGAGTTCACAAGGAAAGTACCTACACATATATTAACATAAGCATAACATTTCGACCTTTAATTAAATACATGAAAGATAACATACCTGCCACAACATCGGGCGCAGCGCGGACCTCCTCCGCAGTCAGCTGAAAGGCTCTCCCGCGAGCCCTCGGGGCCTCGACCTTCACCGGTCGGGTCTCAGTAGTCCGGGTAGTAGGTGTAGCTCCCTGACAAAGTTGCGGGCACTCGGCCTTCCGATGGCCTGTCTGGTTGCAGTGAAAGCAAACCATAAACCCCTTAGGGCAATCCCTGGCAATATGTCCGTCCTTGCCACACTTGTAGCAACCACCAGTTCGACACGCCCCCTCGTGACTCTTGCCGCACTTCGCGCAAGTACGACCCTTCGAACCTCCCATCCTCGAATCAGCGAACTTAATCCGCTTGGCTGCCGGCTGAGACTGGGCCGGCCGTCGATCCACCTGCCGAGACTCGGCCTCCTCCCTCGCTTGAGTCTCCAACTCAATCTCGCGCTTCCTGGCGTTCGCCTGAAGCTCAGTGAAAGTGCGATAGGTGGAGTTTGACACAAACTCCCGAATCTCCCTCTTCAAAACACCCAAATAGCGGCTCATCCGCGACTGCTCCGTAGATACCAGCTCGGGGCAGAACATTGCCCTCTCATGAAACTTCCGTGTGATCACTGCCACGGAATCAGTACCCTGCTTAAGGGTCAAGAACTCCTGAATCAACCGCTCCCTCTCTACCGGGGGAACGTACTCATCCCTGAACATCTCCGTAAACCTCTCCCATGTCACTGCCGTAATCTCTGCCTGAGTGAAGTTCACCGTCACGAACTTCCACCAATCCTTCGCTCCCAGACGGAGCTGGTTCAAGGCGAACCGTACCCTCAAGTGTTCCGGGCATGAGCAAGTATAGAAGCACCCCTCGATGTCGGCGATCCACCTCATGGCTGCAATCGGATCCTGCGTCCCATCAAATTCAGGGGGTTTCGTGTTGCTGAATTCCCTGAATGGTAATGAATCACCCCCTTGCGGCCTGGCAGCAGCCACCGCTGCGGTAGCGGCAGCAACTGCAGCTTCAGAAATTGCGGCGCACCGCTCCTCAAACTCCTCCATCAACGTGGTCTTAATAGACCCAAACATCTCCGGGATCTCAGCCCGGACCGCCGCAGCTACCTCTTCCTGAATAATCTGACGAATCTCCTCGTCACTCGCACCGCTCGAACTCGCCCCATTGCGTGTGATAACCATGATGTCTCTGAAATACAACATAAAATCATCAGAGACTCCACCAAGTACAATTGTACTCGATACGCGCCCTACCCAGTCTCCGATTTCCAGGGATTCTTATTTGAGTCTTCCACTGATCCGGTGCCTTCGATAGTACGGGCCCAATACTACCGACCACACCGTATCAGTATTCGTCCCAAATCTTCCTCCCCAAATCCCGAATAACGAGTACTCTACTTCTAGTATGTACTATTTACTTGCACGCTACCAAATATCTCATATAAGCAATCTCCCTAGACTAAGGCATCACAAAACAGGCAATTCTATTCCTATCATGTATACCTAGTCTTCTAGCATGCATAACAATTCATAATTCAGTGCATAACATAACATCGTAAGGTATTCTGGGGATCTTTACCGTTCGGACGCTGGCTGCTCGTACACACTGTTCCACCCTTGTTTTTACCGCCTTGCCCTTTATAAAATGTTATGTCCTTATTATTTTTAAGAAAAAGTTTTTCCTCAAATCCCCGGTCTGAGTTCAGTTGCACCCAAAAGTACACCCGAATCCCTCAAACCAAGGCTCTGATACCAATTGTAACAGCTCAAATTTCCAAATAAATTTTTGTTAAAAACAAAACATCATTATTCGACAAAAGGGTTTATTCCAAGTTTATTTCAAAATATAAATAATAAATCTCCAGGATCTTCAACAGTGGCAGTGTGTACGTGTCACGCCGGCGCCTTCCCACGGTCATCACTAGTACCTGAAAAACATAAACACAACTAGTAAGCATAAATGCTTAGTGAGTTCCCCAGTATACGACTTACCCACATACGCCTTCCGGCCCGGACCTTTCGGTCCACATAACATTGCCTTCCGGCCCAAACCTTTCGGTCCACATAACATTGCCTTCCGGCCCGGATCTTTCGATCCACATAACATTGCCTTCCGGCCCGGACCTTTCGATCCACATAACATAATCGCCTTCCGGCCCATAACATACATAGCACATATAACATCAAACTCATAACACATAAGTCATACATCATACAGTTCTTTCTATCACATAAAGTCTCGCCTTCCGGCCCGTATAAGCATACATCACATATAAGCACACATCGCATATAAAGCATCTATCTCTCTAGACATAGCATGAATATAACACACACGACCTTCCGGTCTAACAGTCAAACCCTTCCGGGTGAAGTATAGTGAGAAGACTCACCTCGTAGTACGCAGGCTATAACCTCTTCGAGCTACTTGCACACAATCCGCGAGTCCGCAGGTTCCCTATAATACCACAGCCTTAGTTAATGATCTTATCAAACAAGACAACTGACCCCTCTAAGATATATACAGGTCAACGGTCAATCTTGACCGGACTCGTCGAGTGCAAAGGGTAACTCGACGAGTATAGACATCCTGACACCACTCGCCGAGTCTGAAGAACGACTCGACGAGTTCCAGTAGATCTTCAAGCTACTCGCCGAGTCTGAAGAACAACTCGACGAGTCCTAGTGAACCTTCAAGCTACTCGCCGAGTCTGAAGAACAACTCGGCGAGTTCTAGTGAATCTTCAAGCTACTCGCCGAGTCTGATCATTGGACTCGGCGAGTCCTCGCCATGCAGTCAATCCGCTGCCTCCTGTATTCCGCATGATTTCGAAGTATATAGATATAGGGCTTCCTGGACTTTCACATATACTATTACAGGGGTTTTTAACACTTATAACAACAAAATAATCTAACTAACCCTTAATTGGGTTTCCTAAACCCTAAACTCGCATACAACGTAAGAGTTACAGATTTCGATCCGAAGATTACCTGGAAACGTGTTTCCTGTGTATCCAAACCTCCAGTACTCGATTCCTTTGATCACCACCTTGCTCCTCCTTGTCTAACAATCTCTTCAAGCCTTCTCAAGTCCTCTCTCTTGCTTCAGATGCTCACACACTCCCAGGGGATCTTCAATCGGCCAAAAGACACGACATGACGGCCATAATATCATTATATACGGTTCAGAATCGAAACGGCTAGGGTTCAGCTGAACAGCGTCGACTCGCCGAGTCCCTTATTGGACTCGTCGAGTCCAGTCGCGCGTCTGCGACCAAGACCATGGCCCTACTCGGCGAGTCGTGCACCAACTCGCCGAGTCCCCTCCTAAATGTGCCCCAAAAATAATTTAAAGAAATACCTGAAATTCCGGGCTGTTACACAATGGATTTTGCATTGTAAGGACAAATGTTTTCCGCTGCTTTTACAAATAAAATAAATTTTCGTTTGACTTATTTATTTATTTGTTTATTTCCTTACAATGAAATCGTTATGAAAATTGGTGTTTGCATATTTCTACAACAAATGGATATGATTCTTATTTATGGTGTTTATGGAAAAGTCGAGAATTTACCAAATAGGGAGAGTTTCTCATTGCCCAAGTTTCAATTGGACAGAAATTTGGAATCATGCAACTTGGTTGCACGATGAATGAGAAATTTCATATTTGGAAATTAGACTAATTCATTGACAAAGTGTCAAGTGAAGGACTTGGAGATCGAATACACAAAATTGCGTGTTGATCAAGTCCACCATAAGAGTAACAAAGATATTCGTCAGGATTTACTAAAGGTTTAGTAAATATGATTATACTTACAAGATTAAGTGTAATTCTGAATTGATTAAAGGGTTTAGATCAATAGCAGAACGAATAAGAAGAATCAAGTAGGCAGAAAGATAAAAGTTTCTCCATTCTAAGAAAATGGGAGAGTACCTTTTATGCTTTGTGATAGGTCTTAATGATTAAGAACCATATCTCAATTGATCCTCTAAATGAGTCTTAGTACAATTGTATGTCTAAGAAGAGGAATCAAGAATTGAAGAAATGGTTAAATCAAGAAGTCGATCATACTTCGTTCCAAAACAAGTCTTAAAGCTAAGATTGTGATATTGAGTGATAAGTATTAAGAAGGTTTATAACATTCATGAAATGTGGAAAGTTGTGATGTCTTGGATAAGACAAAGACCAACTAGGACCAATTTATGAAGTGTTTGATAAAAGCTACACTAACTCTTGAATATTTGCTTGTCAAGAAATGGTTGTTGACAAGAGAATCTTATATGTCAAGGAGTCAGTGGGAGTCTTAATGGTCTTGAAAGGTTTCAAGAACAAATCAAATAAACCTTATCGATCATCACTAGCACACGAGTTGAGGTTTACAACCTATCGTGTTGACATTATTTTGTTTCTGTGCCAATCCAATCGTGTTAATTATGCATGTGAATCCTATGAGTTCTCATTTGAATGCATAAAAGGCAAGGACCTAGATCAATGGAAAGTACATTGATAAGAAAAGGTGAGCTGCTTAACTACTTGGAAGACATGGTGGGCAGCTGTGCTACCATAAGGCAAGAAATCGAGATTAAGAAAGTTCGATCCATATGAGTTTGAATTTGTCGTAAACTTTGGTTTTAACAAATTCACATGGATAGGAACAAATACACCGTTTAAATATAAGTGTCGTAAGATTTCCTCCTTAATGAAAATGATTGTGAGGAAATGCTTTCACTAAGAAAGACTTAAGAAGATAGTGATTGTAAAATTGCATTCTCGAATTCGATTATGGTTACGGTATCCCTTTCCATAATTTCAATTGTGAGGTTTGGCAATTAGTCTTAAGTGTTTAGACACACATATGAACTATCGAAGGAAAAGGTCTATAAGTTCAAGAAAACTTGATAAAAGATTATCAAAGCACTAAGTATTAGAAACATGAACTTAAGAAATTCAATAAGTATTCTTTTTCTGAAAGTTAAGCTGTTTCTGAATACATGTCAAAGCTAGTGGGAGCATAACTGTTATGTTTATAATAATCATCATGATAGTGGGAGCATAAAAGTTATGATTATATGATTATTAAGGCACCTATTGCAAGTTGGCAATATTAATTATAGAAAACAAGAGTTATACCTTGCAAGGTCGTAAGGGTTGTAATGTTGTTTTGCTATAATTAAGGGAGAGAATATTATGCTTCATTTCAAATCTAAAGGATTAGGTTGAGAAATGTTAATAAATTTAGTCAAAGGTAAATAGTGTGTTCTGAAAATTTCGATTATGATTACGGCATTCCTCTTCACAATTTGAATTTTGAGAACATAGCAAATAAAACATTATGCGTCGTGTCCCATACGCTTCGAGTATAGGATCGATTGAAAATGCTTTAATGTTTGACCATTCTAAAATTTTCCAAATGTATAGCGCATTTAGAGGGAAAAAGGACTAGAATCAGTTTAGACTAAAATAATTAAACAACTATCAAAGGACAATCCAAGTTCGACGAGGATTGGTTGCTTGTGAGTAGTTGGAAGTATAGTATTGGAAGATATGGAAATGTTTTCATATTGGATGGACCATATCGACATTATTATGAATATACAAGATTCTATTAAGAATAAGTTGTCATATGGAAAATATGGAAATGTATCCATATTGGGAATTGAATATTGAAAATCTATGTCTAGATTAGAAACTTTTATGCAAAAGGATGTTCAAAGGAATGTACTTTGAGTGAGAGACATCATATCTAAGGAATTGTCTAGTAACAATCTCCATTAGAAAACTTTGTAATATCATTGGCAATAGACTTTGTGACTTTGGTGCAGTGATATTACGAAAGGATCATTGCATAAAGTGTTAGAATATAGCATATTCTATAAGTAGCAAGAATTTGGTATTCTTACACTTATGAAAAAGGATTTGGATTTGTGAAATGAGAATGATTAGAAATGTGCTCAATTTGTCTATTTCACAGAGTAAGAACCATAGGTAAACATTGTGTGCATGCTAGGAGCATGGGACAAGTGTAATAATTCAAGAAAGAAGTTGATTACCCGAAACGACAAATAATGAGTAATCAATATGGTGATAAATAAAAGGCATTTTATTTATACTCAAAGGTTGAGACCATATGGGATTAGTATTATTCTTGTGTTTCACATTTGCATGTTTTGACTTCCAGAATAATTGAGTTTATTAAGAATAATCGAATTATTCGAACGGGCCACAGTCGTTCATATGTTGGAAGTAGATATGAATGAAGATTGTCGTGAATTGGTGTGTGGATTGTCTAAAAGAGTATTAGACATAAGCAAATGTTTGCTGCAACGTTCATGAGTGCTTATGAATATGAATTTGAGCATTGGAATAAACCCACGCTCACTTGGATCACTCCATGGATTGTATCACGAGTGATTGGTGAGACGATAACATCTTATATTCTTGAAACCGATATGTGTGAGTTGTATCTTGCAAATCGGTTACACATTGATAATATGCAAACGCACTAGTAACTTGGTGTTATAAAAAATATTGTTGTGTGTGATTTGGTGAGTGAGTGCAAGCGAGCATTGTATCAAAGTTTATCCGTTCCTTTTATCCAAAGAAGGATAAAAGCGATATCTTTGGGCCCCTCGATGATTTTGTGATGACAATAGTAAATGCTCGGCCGGGCTAGGGCTAATTTGATTTGTTCAATTAGTCAGTCGTCATAAATTGGAAATCAAGATATAGTACAAAGAGAATGATTTGAAATCATATCTCATATGATATCTAGAATGGAGGAATATATGATCCCTTATCTAAGGACACGAGTATCTGATAGGATCAGAGTTGACAGCGGCTTTGGAAAGCTACGATTGCAGATTAGGATCTGAAGTCATACGCATAATAGTCATTAGACTTATCCAAGTGGGAGACTGTTGGATTAGTGTCTAAGTCCATAACTATTTTGGTATGTACTTGACCCGATGGTGCATGGTCCTTTTGGGTTGCCTTCACCAAAGCAACTTGATTGGAGAAATAAATAAAGAGAGAGGTTATTATGATTTATTAATATGTTATAAGAATAATATATTAAAGGAGAAATCATATTTGTTTAATTAATATTGGTCAATAATTAATTAAGAATTAATTTTGTGATCAAATGTAATTAATTAAACTAGAGGGGCTGAATTGTAATTATGTGATAGTTGCAAAATAGGGCAATGGTTATCCTTGTTAAAGGATGGACGAATTCAAGGATAAGGATATCCTTAAAATCATCCAAGGTCCAAGAGATAGGGATTTTCAAGGCTTATCTTATGGTTGCTTGATGGGCAAGTAACTAGATAAGGATAAGGATTGAAACCCTAATCCCAACCCTATATAAAGACCCCTAAGGCCTTAGGATTTCGTGAACTTGATACCTAGAGCATCTAAGGACGAATTTCTACCTCTCTCCTCTCTCTTTATACCTTCTCCACTTGCTTATGGTGTTTGTAAGCCATTAGAGGCACTACACTTGTGGTGCTTGCTTTCAAGACTTAGGGTTTGAAGATTTAAGTTGTTATTACAATATAACAACAAGAGGTATGTAATCTAACCTTCTTGGTTAATTTCGAAAATAGCAATCATGATTAGGGTTTAATTATGTGTTCATAATGTTGTGTATCTAATAGTGAAAACATAGATCCAATTCTAGGGTTGCATGCACACATAGGATTGTTTGTACAAAACCCATCACATACTACCTTCCACATCTATCCGTACTCTCCTCAGGAATTTCTTTGACTCCACCAGGTCCCTTATCCACTACTACTTCTCCCAACACTATCTCATCCTAGGCTTACCCTAGGGAAACCTCTGACTCAACTCAACTAGTCCTCAGCTGCTGAAGGTCTCCTTGTGATGCCAATTAGCCATCACCTGGATATCATCACATGTGACGAGGCTCAGATACTCCTTTAAGTAAAGGACTCGTCCCTACAACGGTTGGACTCAAACGAGAGCTACGCAATAGGGCCAAATCCAGCACTCTGAGATTATTCAACCCTAATCACATGTGACCTGGCGTATCCACTTAATGGTTAACTCCCATCACTCAAAATCCCACAATGCACAAAGCAAGCAGCATTTGGACAAGGGAAAATCTAACCATAACATACTCAAGCAATCATATCCACATAGCAAGAATCTGAACTAGCATGCAACACAAACTCATAAACTCAGGCATAACCTAAACAGGCTATCCTACTACTGTCTAATCAGCACTATCATGCAGCTCAAACACATATAATAGGCACATAAGGCATCATTCCTAGATCCTTAGTCCTAATCTAGCATACTGTTCTATCAACTGATAATCATAACATAAACTTGTATGGGTATTTTGGGGTACTTACTTGAGCTCGGTTGATTGCATGCACCACACCCTTTTTCTCTTTTCAAAGTTCTTTTCTTTCTGAATTATTTTTGCCTTTCTAAAACTGTTTTCTTTCCCAAAACTCTCTTTTTACAAAACTGTCTTTTCATTTTGAAAACTTCTATACCAATCCCCCAGTTTGAGTTCAGACACGCTCGAGAGCATGTCCGAATCCCTCAAACCAAGGCTCTGATACCAACTTGCAACATCCCAAATTTCAAGACTAAAAATTTCATTTAATAAAACATTACGTTAAGCAAATTCATCATTTTCAGACATAATCAAAGTATTAGTTTCCAAAATACATATTCGTTATCCGAGTAAACATTCCCAGGCTGTCTAAGCTAAGGTGTGTGCCATGCGATCATCCCGAGCTCCATCATCCGCTACCGGAAGACCTGAAACCAAAACTGAAAACCGTAAGCACGAAGCTTAGTGAGTTCCGCACCCTACCACATACCATGCATATCCACATACTGCACATACCGGGCCGCGCCCGCTATCCTGGGCCTCGCCCGCTACAACGGCCCCGCCGCTCCAGGCCCCGCCTGGCTTCGAGCCCCGCTCGGATACAGATCTGTTTCACGTAGGCCTCGCCTATCACAGGTCCTCGCCCACTAACATATAATAGCACATAAACATCTCACATAAGCTAAACACATACTAACGGATCTTGTCCTAAGGCCTCGCCTATCTCTAGGCCCCGCCCCTGATCTGCTACTGATGAGTTACGGAACCCCGTCCATGCTCCTACTGGTAGTGAGATACGGGCCCAACCCACACTCACTCCTTTCCTGACTTCGGCCTCGCCCCTGCTCTGCTGCTACTAAGATGTGGAACACCATCCACACTCTGCTATTGGTGAGATACGGGACCTCGCCCACACTCACCTCCCTACCAGGCACATACAAGTATCACACAGACAACAAGTATAAACTATCACATAAACCATTCCTTGGGCACCCGCCCTCTATCATTGGACCTCGTCCCGAATATCATACTAGCATACTGGGCCTAGGGCTAACCCCAGGGTCTTCTACTCATAACTACATGAGCCGGCATTATGGCCGTAGACCCATTCATACAAAGGGAAACTCACCTGATACTGCTGAACTGCTGCTGCTAATTCCTTTGACCGCTACCTGACCACTGACTCCGGACTACTGCTCCACTAGCTCCCCGAGCTACCAATATCAACATAACACTTATTCTAACTGACCTTCAAAGGTCAACTAAGTCAACTCTTGTCAAAGTCAACGCCCTGGTCAAAGTCAACCTTCCAGGTCAACCCCACTCGCCGAGTCCACTTACTGACTCGCCGAGTTCTTATGCTCAAAGTCCTTCCAATCGCGACTTGACTCGCCGAGTCAGCCCCTGACTCGCCGAGTCTACACATTCCCGAATCTTGTCCCGACCAACTCATTGAGTCCTTGCTCGACTCGCTGACTCGAGTCTTAACTCGAAGGGTTTGGGACTACGCGACCTGACTCGCCGAGTCTAAGAACAGACTCGCCGAGCACACGACAATCTTCATCCAACTCGCTGAGTTGTTCATCCAACTCGCCGAGTTCATGCCTATCTTCATCCGACTCGACGAGCTGTTCATCCCACTCGTCGAGTTCCTCCTCATCTTCAAGCTACTCGCCGAGTCCACTCGAAGGACTCGCCGAGTCCACTCAGATCTACATACATGCAGAGGACTTTCGAGTCATGCATGGACTCCAAACTGTAGATCTACCCTTCCCAAGCCTATCCCCCACGTAAAGTTGCAAACTTTACGTGTAGAGAGGGAGATCTCGGAAAAAAGCACCATAAACTAGGGTTTAAGGCCAAGGGGCTTCAAAATCGACTCAAGGGCTGATACTTTATGCTTCCCCAGCTCATAACACACTTGGATCTGAAGTAGCAACTCCAGATCCGGCTCCTAACTCAACATAATATCATTATGACTAAAGAGCCCCAACAACCACACATAAATCTATATGCAAAAAGGGTCCAGGAACTAGTTTATACCTCCAAAAGCTCATAAATGTCTTCCCAATCCCGGATCTACAGCCCCCTTCTTGCACTCTCA
Organism: Lactuca sativa; assembly: GCF_002870075.4. Lineage (NCBI taxonomy): Eukaryota > Viridiplantae > Streptophyta > Magnoliopsida > Asterales > Asteraceae > Lactuca > Lactuca sativa. The sequence continues at coordinate 249,534,761 of NC_056625.2, forward strand.
AGATTCTTCTTCTTCCTCCAAGCTAAATGCACTCTTGAAGGCAATAAATGGTTCAAATAGAGGATATGGCGGCTAGGGTTTGATATCCAGGGCTTAAGAGGTAGTAAGGAGCCCTAGGAAGAAGATTAAGACATTTATATAAGCTCCAAGTCCCGAATTTAGGGTTTTCCACGCACAGACCAGACTCGCCGAGTCCACTTGGCCGACTCGCCGAGTCGGTCACTTACTCCTCGACTCGGATCCCGCTCGGACACGCCGAGTCCCTCCTTGGACTCGCCAAGTCGACCCCTAAACTTAGGGTTTTCTTTCCTTTCTTGGCCTTCAAAACTTTGGGTGTTACATTTTCTATGAATCATGAATGAAAAAAAACCAATTCAGAACCATCAACATCAAATGAGTTACACAGGAGGGTATATCTCCTGTGTTCGGTTTCCATACGATCGAAGAAAAAAAAAGCATAAATGTTTATGTGGCTTTGGTTTTGATTGAAAATGGTAGAACCCCCATTTTTTCAACCACAGCCACTGAATCATTATTGTAACGAAAACCTGTGAACAAACATAAAATCAAATTCCAATAACATTATAGCACACAAATAATAACATTAATAGAGATAATTTGTTGTACTCCTGGTTCAGTAATTACATCAAACACATGGTGGGCATTGATGAATTCTAATAGATTTGTACTAGACATTTCGGTTGTCCATGGGAATTGGGAGTATTTCCTGCAAATTGCCAAAGTATTTACAGAACTGAATTTAACCTGTGATCTATGTTGATCACAAATGACAAAACGAGTAACTGGAAATTGTTCCTTTACAAATAGGGTCCATATTTGGGGAAATCCAAGGAAAAGAAACATCATGTACCTCGTGTTCTCTCTTCTCCATATTATGCGAGATCAAGAATCGATCGTCAGGAGGGAAGAAAAGGGGTCGTGATTTCTCTTCTCCATCTCGTGTGTGCACATCAGAAAAAAACGAAGAAGCGATCGACTCCTTCTATCTGTGATGTGTGTCGACTGGAAGAAGAAAGAAGAAATCAAGGTCTTGATCGGTTGTGTTGTGGGGTGTCGGTCATTCATCTTGGTAATTCCTTGAATATAAGACACGATGCAAGAGAGAGACTAGGTCAAAATTATTGATTTTATTTCCTTAATTGCAGGATTTCAATTAAATGATTCCTTAATTGAAAAGTACAAAATGTCCAGAATACCCTTAAATGATTTATTTAATTGATTATTATTTCTTGAATTCTCATTGGTGCACTTAGGCACATAATACTTGCTAAAAACATTTGAACCTAGCTCTCTCTCTCTCTCTCTCTCTCTCTCTCTATATATATATATATATATATATATATATATATATATATATATATATATATATATATTAATGGTAAAATGTAGGATCCTAAGATTTCGAGAGGCCTGGGGCAGTCGCCCAACTTGTCCTGCCTCCAAGGTTGGTCGTGTCCATAAACCTTCAACATTATATACATATATAAAGAAAGTTACTACTATAATAAATGATTTATGAGCCAAAAATGAAAATAAATGTATAGATAAGTATACTTGTCCCCATTAAAATGTTCGACACCAAGATCTTCATCCCATATTAAAATATGGAAAAATGACATAAAAGCCCTTAAATTTTCACAAAAATGTCGGTTTTACCCTTAGACGTGTTTTATGTCCAGTAAAGCCCAAAGTTTTGTTTAATTTGTTCATTTTTACCCTTGTAGCCGGTTTCCAGGTAAAAAATATTTTTATTATTATTATTATTATTATTATTTATTTTTTAAATACATTTTTAAATGTATAAAAATATTTTATACACACATTTTTAAATGTATAAAAATATTTTTACTAATACAAATATATTTTTAAAAATATATATACTTGTATTTAATATTTATATATACATTTGAAAGCCCATGTATTCCTATAGAAATGTATTTATATATTAAAAATATATTTATTTGTATTTAATAGGTATAAGTATAAATATATATATATATATATATATATATATATATATATATATATATATATATATTTATTTATTTCATATAAAAATATATTAGATACATATAAATATAAAAATATGTATTTATATGGTTTATATTATATAAAAGATATAATTATATGTATTTGTACATATTACCAAGTATAAATATGTATTTATTATCAAACATCATACTAAATAGATAAGCAAAATAAATATTCATTAATTAAAAACATAACGTAACAATTATAAAACCCTCGTAATTAGAAAACCTCAATAAAAACACTCGATTACAGATAATATTTAGTATAAAATTTGAAAAAATCCTCTATTATTCAACTATATTAGGTTAATAATGAGTAGATAACAATAAATGATCAATAAATAACACTTGTAAATGAAAAATATACAAAATATAATTCAAAAAAACTCGACAAAAACACTTGATCACTATAAAAATTAAGTTGTATCAACTTAAAATCATTCATTAACTGTTTTTATCTCAAAAATTGATAACGAAATGTCAAATACGAGTGTAAACTTCATTTATGATTGTTGTAAGTTCACAAAAAAGATCACGAAATGCATCATTTTTTATATTGATCTGAAGCGTATGTTTTTGCAAAATTAGTCATTGACGACAATTTTTTACTTTATCAAGCTATAACAACGTAAATTTTTAAAACAATTTTTCACTTTTTAATAATACAATTTCATTCATAAAATTTCCAAATTTTCAATGTATCACATAACAAATTCATAAAATCACATCCCAAGATCAAATACATTAAACTCCGATGGTGTGTACTGGTCATGTCGGCGCCTTCCTGCGATCATCACTAGGACCTGAAACACATAACACAACAATTGTAAGCATAAATGTTTAGTGAGTTCCCCAAAATACCACATACAACACATACGCCACTCGAGGCTACAGTACGACCCTCCGGTCGATGTGTCTCAGCGGGACCCTCCAGCCCCGTAGCTCGTTGGACCCTCTGGTCCGGTCATAGCTCGTTGGACCCTTCGGCCCGGTCTGTATTGTTGGACCCTTCGGTCCGGTCTGAATCGTTGGACCCTTCGGTCCGGTCTATACAATCATATAGCATACATATATCACATTGCACATAATCTCATACATATACATGGCATATAAGACCCTCCGGTCAACACATAAATACCACTCTAGGTAATGTACAATGAGAAGACTCACCTCGGGAATCTCGGTAAAATCTCGATATCAGAATACTACCCTAGCCTTCGCCTGGACACAATAACAAATTACACTAAATAAATGTCTCTTCACAAATTGGATATTCTCTCCTGCAAATCCCTAGAAGGGTAAAAGACCATTCTACCCCGCTACAGGCCCAAAGGCCTAATTGTTGACAAACCCCAAAAGTCGATTGTCCAATTTGACCAGACTCGTCGAGGGCATACGACGAGTCGGCGAGTCCCATCGTCCCCACAGACTCTTCCCTTTCCAAGCCTCACTCGACTCATTGAGTCACCCCTCAACTCACCGGGTCATCACTGGAGTCAGACCCCGGGCCAACCCGGTCCGACTCGTCGAGTCTACATATGGACTCGGCGAGTTTCCTCCATGGACTTGCTCAAACAACCTCCTAAGTTCAAATCTGCTTAGCCAAATCATAGATCTAACCCTTAAACACTCAAAAGTCACGTAAAGGTGCAACCTTTACGTGCATGCAACCCATATCAAGCCTCAAATGGAGAAATAATACTAGAAATGGCAGCATAGTCTCCAATTCCTTATTTGCTGGCAAAAAGCTGGAAAATAATGGCTCTAGGGACCTCTCATGGTCCAAATTTGATGTTATTCATACCAAGGGGACCTCATACTCACTAGATCTCATAAAATTATGAGGGAAAAACCCTAAAACTATGAAATCCACCATATGAACGTGAAATGGAAAGAATTATACCGCTAAAGACAATATCACATGATAATTAGCTCTAATCCAAGCTCCCTTCACGTTCTAGATGGATCCTCTCTTCTTCCTCTAGCAAAACCACACAAAAGATGAAGAAATAGCCTCCTCTTGCTGTCACAACTGTAAATTTTGAGCCATGTAATCTATACATTCAAGTTAATGTGAATCAAAAACTTCAATCAAACACAACATGCTAGTACTACAAATAGTCATCAAACAATTGGAGACCCTAGAAGTTCTTGTTAAGTCTATTTTAGACTAGAACTTCCTTATTGGATCCAAATGGGCCAATAAGCTTCCAATTAGACTATCATGGGCTTAGAACCCTAATTGGGCTCTAATTGGACCCACACTTATTTATTTCAACATTTTGGACCATGTTGGACCTAGAATGAAATAAATCACAAGCTTTGATCCATAATTTAACCTAACCTAGCCTAATAAAGCATAAAAATCACAATTTTATTTTATAAGGCCAATGATCACCCAAACTACCTCAAATATTGGGCTTAAGGGCCAAAAGGCCCAAAAATCTTTTTTTTTCCCCACCATTCTCGGCCCAAAGGCCCAAACCCAAGAAGATAAGGAAGAGTTGACTTAAGTGTGCCACCTCATTATTGTCCATAGGGTATCCATGCAATATAGTCCATGTATCCATGCAACATCACTTCAAAATCACTTCTTCCTTCTCTCCTCTCTCACTCTCGGCCATACACCCACACACACACACAAAAATCTCTCAAATCCTCTCTAGATCACTCAAGAACAACTCTCCCCCTCCATCCAAAATCTCGAAAAAATAGGAAGCATTCAAGGAAGTTCTTCCACAAAAATCATCATCTAAGGTAAGGTTTTGTTGGATCTATGACTTGTATTCCTTATTTATCAAAAATCTCTTCCTAATCCATGCAAAAATCATGATCTTGCACTCTAGAAACCCTATAATCTCGAAAAGTTCATCAAGGAGTGCAAAGGCCAAAAATCACTTCATTTCTTCCATCTTTTCTTCAAGAACCGAAACTACCCCCCAAGGTGAGCTTCATACCCCCTATTTTCTGTTTTTATGAGTTTTGTGGGGGGGGGGGGAATACAAGTGAAAGTGTAGATCTATATGTGTTTGTATGCCTTGTATGATTTCCATGCTTATGTGTATGCTTTTATGTGTTTTAATGTTGGATCTAGCCATAAAACCCCTCAAAACCGAGATATAACTTATGTTTTATGATCTTAGCTTCAAATATATTTCTACACATAAAGTGTTTCAAGAAAAATGGCTAAGTGGTTTAGAAATAATTTTCTTTGGGTTAAAAACACAAATTTTGGGCCAAAAATGTGAAAAATACAAAATTAAGGGCCCAAATTGACATTTCACAGATTCTGATGGATGAAGTGTGCCAAAACAGTTTCCATAAAATTATTTCTGGAATTATACTCAATTAGAGGATTAAAAACATAAATTTCAAGCTTAATGGGCTAAAAATGACATTTTCGGCCCAATGAGGCCCATTATGCGAATTTTTCTGTTTTGGAGGGCCAAAACTGTGAATTTCTGTAAAACAGTGGACTATAAGTGTCCCAAATCCTTTTCAAAGGTTTAAAATGCTTTTTAAATTTAAAAAGGACCAAAGTTGCAAAAATTTTCCAATTTGGGCCAAAATTGTCAAAATTGCGAAAAGAAGGGCTAAAACCGAGAAAAACTGCATTTTCAGGGACTTAAACTGTTTTCTATGAAAAATATGCTGAAAAATATTAATTTCAATAATTTTTGGTGTTAAAATGTCAAGAAAAATAGTTTAAGGACCAAACCGGGAATTATTTAATAAAAAGGGTTGAAAATGTAAATTTTACAAATAATGAGGGGCTGAAAACAGAAATATTTCAAGACTAATTCCATATACACAATTGGATTAAATAATAGCATTGCGACTATCGACGAAATACAACTCATTACAATACCAAAAGTCGTTGTTAAACGAATTGGCTCGGTCTCGAGCCAATGGAAATCTACAACTACTAACTCTTCGATACTACGATTCATACAAATAACGTTTGGTAATACATATACATACGAGTGTGCACAGACGTCTACGCACCATCTTCGGGCCCCAAAAGTGTAAAATCTTGCTTGTTGGGCCTAGCTAGCCCAATGACCTGATCTTAAGGCCCGAAGACGCATATTTTTCTACGAGGTGTTGAGTTTCACCGACTTGGCACAACGTAGAGTGACTTTCAATGGCTTGTACCACTGGTCCCCAAGGGTCCTTGGTATTGCTAGAAGAGTCTGCATATTTTACGAGGCGGGTCGGGGACCCCTCGCACGCATATTATCCCCAACCGATTAATAGAGTCATCGAGGCCTTCGTGTCCTCTTTCTCTTCGGATGTGGGACTACACCTAGTCAGGGCGATTGGATAACGCGATTAGTACTGACGACGCCTTCAGGAATCGTTAGTATATCTACAAACTGGGTGTTTGCGTAACGCGGGTTTGTAGTAAATAATCCTGCTCGAGAACCTTCCAACGTCGCCTGGGACTGACACTGCTATCTTCGTAATGGTTTCAACGCAACTTAATGGATTCCAAAGGAACTAGGGGAACATCGGGTTTTCCTAGGGTTTTCAATACATACAGATTTGAAATGCATACATCTTCAATGACTATTTTTTTTTTTTTACAAGTATAGAAACAAACAAGCATACCTATGGATCTTCACAAACGTTTTCAAAAGCTTTTCTTTTCAGAAAATATCGGATTTTCTGGTGGTTTCTCAAACAATACAAACATTCGATTTCAAACACTACTTATGAACTCACCAACATTTCATATGTTGACGTTTTTCAAAATACTTGTATTCTCAGGGAACCAGCGAATCAAGGGAAATCATATTCAGTGACGGTTGCAGTTTATTTTTGAATGAATGGAACAAATTAATTTTTGGGAATGTAATGTTTTAAACAATGTATGACATGTAAACACTACTGGTTGTACTACGTAATGAATGGTGACGAATGTTTTTATGTTTCATATATATTCAATGTTATGGTATGCAATTGAGTCACGATAGCCCCCGGACGTTTCCGCCGTCTGGTTCGGGGGTGTGACACTTGCCCTCAAATTCACTATCTCTACTCTCTAGGGTTTCTCTGGAACAAGGTGGCCCCAATTAAAGGCCATAAAGGTCCTTAAATAGGCTCCCAAGCCCGGGGATTAGGGTTTCCACTTACAACGCCTACTCGGTGAGTCTACTCTTGGACTCGTCGAGTAGTTCATTAAACTCATGTGGCCACCCTGCTGCTACTCGACGAGTTATGACACCAACTCGTTGAGTGGATCAATGATTCACAAATAAATCATTAAAAATAATATTCCTTGGAAATTTGGATGTTACAAATTTCCCCCACTTGAAATAGATTTCGCCTTCGAAATCGCTCCTCAAACCACATAAATCGAAACCAAACCCTTGAAAAGCACCACTGAGAGGTTCTCACACTAAAACGATATATTCCTCCATGAATACCTAGATCCGACCGGGAACTCCAAATTTGGAACAAACCGACCCCTCTGTCGCTAAAATACCCCTTTCTGACCTTCCCAGAATCGGGAAACTCCAGTGGCCTGGTCCGCCGCCAGACCGCCCACTCACGCTATCACCTTGATATTCGCTCCTCGAACATTAAACCCTGATAACTCACTGCTCCTCTGATTCTCACACGAAAAAAAATTGACAATCGGCTACCGGTCACTCATACCAACGTACCAAAACAGTCCAAATCGTGCCCCAAGGAACGAAAGAGTTCACATCCCACAAGGGCTCATCCACTGAACTACTAACATAATCCATCCGAATAATAAACTTTCAACATCCTGTTCTCTGACACAAGAAAATCATGCTCGCTCAGAAGTCCTCAGACATCTGAAATCATAAGCCTCAACTACATTCCTCGTATCCCTCTTTACACTGAGTACCAGGTCTGATCTCGACCCAACAAACGAACCTCCAGGGTCATCCGTTGAATTATCCCAACCGTCTCCATGGTTTCCTTTTTACTATAACCACATCGGCCCAATGTGACACACAAGTAACGAAGTTCGCTTAACCCTAAGCGAATGCTACCTTCCCAACTGGGGATCGACTCAACCCCAACCCCGGTCATCTGTTCCTCATCGTTCCATGCAACTTGCGGTACCTCCCGTACCCAAGTACTGACCCACACGGGTCTAATACATCAAATGACAAACAATACTCCTCAACATGGAACCCACCTCAGAATCCAAAATCTCATCTCACCTATCCAATGCACCACCAGAGCCAAACTCAGACTTGAGAGTTTGGTCTGACCTAGAGTTGGAACCGCTTGATCCAATGAAGCACTCAACTCATGACTCGTGACCCGCAACCCGCGCGTATACCTCTTCTTCAATTCCCTTGGGTTGCGACAAACACAACTCAAATAAGAGTATAACGATTCCCGACAAAGATAGAGACTTCTGTCTCTTTCCTGATCTGGCCCCCATGCTACCGAATACTCAACCCAATAAGGCTACTCACGCCTAAGAACTCTCATGCGTCATACTCTGATCAACGGATAATGCGGCTCCTTGCCACACCATAACACCCTCATACTGACTAGTGAGTACTACGGCTCCCCGCAGTATCACAACACCCTCTCGCTAACTAGTGAGTACTACGACTCCGCGCAGTATCACAACACCCTTTCGCTGACTGGTGAGTACTACGGCTCCTCGCAGTATCACAACACCCTCTCGCTGACTCGTGAGTACTACGGCTCCCCGCAGTATCACAACACCCTCTCGCTGACTAGTGAGTACTACGGCTCCCCGCAGTATCACAACACCCTCTCACTGACTAGTGAGTACTACGGCTCCCCGCAGTATCACAACACCCTCTCGCTGACTAGTGAGTACTACAACTCCCGCACTATCACAACACCCTCTCGTTGACTAGTGAGTACTACGACTCCATGCAGTATCACAATACCCTCTCGCTGACTAGAGCATGTTGCAGCTCCTTGTAGCCTTACCGCACTTTCCCTTACCATCCACAGTCTCATCCTCAATTCGGTTCCACACGCTGCATCCATTAACCCACGTTCCACGTCCCAATATAGATAGGTGCACACATACCCATCCAAAAGTAAGTGTCACTACTCCTGATGACAATCCACACGACAACTCCTTTTCTCGTTGCACTCTTCATTCTTTAATAATCTTGTTTAACATCAATTAGTCTATGTGCTCGCCCCTGATACTTTGGTGCACCAATCACAGAATCTAACGATGTTTTTCCCAATCCACTAATCTTATACTCACAACCCCATGCTTGGATACCACATTGCTATTTTGAAACCTCTCAACCGATCCTCCTCTCGCACCACCTAAACCCTCAGAGTATTCCATCTCTCAACTTAAAGCATCGAGGCATCGACAGTGGCTCAGAACATGTTGTCGAGAACCCGAAGCTCCCCCTCTACTGGTCACTACTCATACGGAATTAATCATCTTGAGCCTAAAATTGGTTGATGAATCAATTTCTTCCCCCTTTGGGGGTATAGATTACAATCTATACCTTCACTTGCAAATCTCAGCTATTGAATCCGCAATCCAATGACTCGCCGCACTCAGACTCGACATATGTTAACCCTGAGAAGCACGGCCACAAAGAATCATCCAATTCACTCGTTCTTTTTCAAACACATACCACAACCATTATCTCGCTCTGCACCTAGTCTCGATCGCCAATAACCCTGGACCCCTGAATCCGCACTGCAGGTATCTATATCTAGATCTTTAACCATTCTCGAACAAATCTCTGATCCCCTCAATGAAATACCTGGTTCTCCCCCACTTAGGGTTCGAACCATCACAAATTGGCGCACCGACAATCCATTCCACAGATTGTTCTACTAGTAACGTAGCACCTACTCTTGGAAGGTGCTACGCACGCTCGATAATCTCCCGACAGAGATCGAGCAACTCCAAACGCCCCGAAACTCAGATGAAATCCTCAGGACTTCCCACCATGACTGCCTCTAGTCGTTCAGAATCTTGCACCATTCCATCACCAAACCTCCCAACTGTCCAGTATTAACCCTGACTCTTAGTCTGGAAGTAATGATCTATCGTACCCCTCATCATCGACTCCTCAACCTACGTTCCATCGCGTCACTTGTCATAAGTGTAGAAATCATACTTCCACTCTTAGTACCCATCAAAGACAATAAGGGCCACCACCCTGATATACTCCTCTTAATCATCTCAATCCTCTCTAACAACCCCTCTACGTTATACCATTACCTCGCAGCAGACACACTGCCTAAATACTCTGGTGGAAGATCACTATCGATGCTACCCCACAGGGTCCACCCTTAAGCTTAGAAATCGAAACCTCAATGCCTCTTACGCTTCCCCACAAGGAACAGAAATGGCACCACTTAGGTCACAAAAGGCGACATTTACACTATCGACTAATTGCTCGACTCGGACCGCTATCCTTACTCATCCTTGAGTCTTGTGTTTCCCATTAACATCTCATCACAGATTCCTCAAGACCAACCCGATTTTCCTCTCATGGTATACTTTCTCAAAACTCGAACAACATGGCCCTTGGGCCCCATACTCCATCGCATCCGATCTCGGTTTGATCATTCATGAAGGAATAACCAGAAGAAGGTACAAGCATTACTTGCTACGAATCATGGTACACGAACCACGACACACCTCTCGATCTCCCAGCAGACATAGTACTCGAACCATGACATCACTTCTTAATCTGCTATCGATCATGGCACTCGAACCATGATATCACCTCTTGATCTGCTGCCAATCATGGTACTCGAACCATGATATCATCTCTCGATCTGCTACCAATCACGGTATCTGAACCATGATATCATCTCTCAGTCTGCTACTAATCATGGTATCTGAACCATGATATTAGCTCTCGATCTGCTACCAATCATGGTATCCGAACCATGATATCACCTCTTGATCTGCTGCCAATCATGGTACTCGAACCATGATATCATCTCTTGATCTGCTGCCAATCATGGTGCTCGAACCATGATATCATCTCTTGATCTGCTACCAATCATGGTATCCGAACCATGATATCATCTCTCGACCTGCTTCCAATCATGGTACTCGAACCATGATATCATCTCTCAATCTGCTACCAATCATGGTATCCGAACCATGATATCACCTCTTGATCTGCTGCCAATCATGGTACTCGAACCATGATATCACCTCCCCTATTTGTCTCCCTAGTACCCTAAGGGTTCTTACTTGGACTGCTCACTGATCCAGTGTTTTCAGTAGTATGGGCCCTATACTACCGACCACACCGCATCAATATTCACCCCAAGTCCTCCTCCTTGGATCCCAGATCACAAGTACTCTACTCTCGCTATACATTGGCTACTCTCCAGTAGACCTCTCATAAACTCCTCGCTACTACCTACCCACTCTCAAAGCATCTCATAGAAGTAGTAATCTCCTAGGCTAAGGCATCACAATTCAGGCCACTCTAGTCCTAATATGAATACCTGGCCTACTCTAGCATGCATAACATTGATGAGTTTTGTACAAACAATCCTATGTGTGCATGCAACCCTAGAATTGGATCTATGTTTTCACTATTAGATACACAACATTATAAACACATAAAGAAACCCTAATATGCCCTAGTATTTTCGAAATACACATAGAAGGTTAGATTACATACCTCTTGTTGTTATATTGCAATAACAAACCAAATCTTCAAACCCTAAGTCTTGAAAGCAAGTACCACAAGTGTAGTACCTCTAATGGCTCACAAACACCACAAGCAAATGGAGAGACAAGAGAGAGAGGGAGGAGGTATGAAATCGGCCCTAAGAACCCTTAGGAAAGCATGGACGATTTCTTATGGCCTTAGGGGTCTTTATATAGGTGTAGAAATTAGGGTTTCAGTCGTTATCCTTATCTAGTTGCTTGCCCACCAAGTAACCATAAGATAAGCCTTGAAAGCCCTTATCCTTGGACGATTTCAAGGATCCTTATCCCCTTGAATTCGTCCAACCCATATCTAGGATAACCATTACCCTACATTGTAACTATCACATAATTACAATTCAGTCCCTCTAGTTTAATTAATTACATTTGATCACAAAATTAATTCTTAATTAATTTTTGACCAATATTAATTAAACAAATATGATTTCTCCTTTAATATATTATTCTTATAACATATTAATAAATCATAATAACCTCTTTCTCTATTTATTTCTCAAATCATGTTGCTCTGGTGAAGGCAACCCAAAAGGACCATGCACAATCGGGTCAAGTACTTGACAAATATGGTTACGGGCTTAGACACTAATCCAACAAAATATCATATCATATCTCATAACACATACGTAAGGGTATTTTGGGAAATCACCGTTCGGGCGTTAGCTGACCGTACAAACTGCTTCCTCCTATTTTTCCCTTTTTCCTCTTTAGAAAAATTGTTTATTTATTAAAAACTTTCTCAAGCCCTCAGTTTGAGTTTAGACATGCCAGAAGGTGCATCCGAATCCCTCAAACCAAGGCTCTGATACCAACTTATAACAACGTAAAATTTTAAAACAATTTTTCACTTTTTAATGATACAATTTCATTCATAAAATTTCCCAATTTTCAATGTATCACATAACAAATCCATAAAATCACACCCCAAGATCAAATACATTAAACTCCGATGGTGTGTACTGGTCATGCTGGCGCCTTTCCCACGATCATCACTAGGACCTGAAACACATAACACAACAACTGTAAGCATAAATCCTTAGTGAGTTCCCCAAAATACCACATACAACACATACGCCACTCGAGGCTATAGTACGACCCTCCGGTCGATGTGTCTCAGCGGGACCCTCCCACCCCGTAGCTCGTTGGACCCTCTGGTCCGGTTATAGCTCGTTGGACCCTTCGGCCCGGTCTGTATCGTTGGACCCTTCGGTCATCGTTGGACCTTCCGGTCCGGTCTATACAATCATATAGCATACATATATCACATTGCACATAATCTCATACATATACATAGCACATAAGACCCTCCGATCAACACATAAATACCACTCTAGGTAATATATAGTGAGAAGACTCACCTCGGGAATCTCGGTAAAATCTCGATATCAGAATACTGCCCTAGCCTTCTCCTAGACACAATAATAAATTACACTAAATAAATGTCTCTTCACAAATTGGATATTCTCTCCTGCAAATCCCTAGAAGGGTAAAAGACCATTCTACCCCTCTACAGGCCCAAAGGCCCAATTGTTGACAAACCCCAAAAGTCAACTGTCCAATTTGACCAGACTCGTCGAATGCATATGACGACTCGGCGAGTCCCATCGTCCCTACAAACTCTTCCCTTTCCAAGCCTCACTCGACTCACTGAGTCACCCCTCAACTCACCGGGTCATCACTGGAGTCAGACCCCGGGCCAACCCGGTCCGACTCGTCGAGTCTACATATGGACTCAGCGAGTTTCCTCCATGGACTTGCTCAAACAACCTCCTAAGTTCAAATCTGCTTAGCCAAATCATAGATCTAACCCTTAAACACTCAAAAGTCACGTAAAGGTGCAACCTTTACGTGCATGCAACCCATATCAAGCCTCAAATGGAGAAATAATACTAGAAATGGCAACATAGTCTCCAATTCCTTATTTGCTGGCAAAAAGCTGGAAAATAATGGCTCTAGGGACCTCTCATGGTCCAAATCTGATGTTATTCATACCAAGGGGACCTCATACTCACTAGATCTCATAAAATTATGAGGGAAAAACCCTAAAACTATGAAATCCACCATATGAACGTGAAATGGAAAGAATTATACCGCTAAAGACAATATCTCATGATAATTAGCTCCAATCCAAGCTCCCTTCACGTTCTAGATGGATCCTCTCTTCTTCCTCTAGCAAAACCACACAAAAGATGAAGAAATAGCCTCCTCTTGCCCTCAAATTCACTATCTCTACTCTCTAGGGTTTCTCTGGAACAAGGTGGCCCCAATTAAAGGCCATAAAGGTCCTTAAATAGGCTCCCAAGCCCGGGGATTAGGGTTTCCACTTACAACGCCTACTCGGCGAGTCTACTCTTGGACTCGTCGAGTAGTTCATTAAACTCATGTGGCCACTCCGCTGCTACTTGACGAGTTATGGCACCAACTCGTCGAGTGGATCAGTGATTCACAAATAAATAATTAAAAATAATATTTCTAGAAATTCGGATGTTACACAATCTTTTTCTGTTCGATTCAACAATTATAGATGAAGATTTAGGGTTTTCAAATGTATATAAATACTAAATACAAGTACATTTATTTTAAAAAATATATTTATATTAGTAAAAATATTTGTATACACTTAAAAATGTGCGTATAAAATATTTTTATACATTTAAAAATGTATGTATAAAATATTTTTATACAATTAAAAATGTAATAACAACAACAACAATCAATCAATCAATGTAAGGGTAAATCCGAATATTTTTGAAAAACTTAAGGGTAAATTCGAACATTTTTGAAAATTCAAGGTCTTTAATGGCATTAGGTTACCCCGAAACCGGCTACAAGGGTAAAAATGAACAAATTAAACAAAACTTCGGGCTTTACTGGAGATAAAACACGTCCAAGGGTAAAACCGACATTTTTATGCAAACTTAAAGGCTTTTATGTCATTTTCCCTTAAAATATAATCATAAGCAACCATAATATTTGGATGCATAAAGATCTTTGCATACTTATACAAAAAAAAATTAAAAAAGGAAAAAATGAAAAGGATAACAAAGATAATAAGTTGACTACTATAATCTATAAAGCATAAAAAAATGAAAGTAGGATGCTTTTTATTTTTATTTTCTTTTATTACAACATCTACCCCTTTTAATAAATAAAACCCAATATTGCCACTTGTCCCTGTTCTACAATGCTTATTTGCCACGTGGCGTGTTCTAATCTTATTCCCACCTATTCCTTTTCTTCCTTCGTTTACATATCATTAAATTTGATTTTTTTTTTACCTCTGTCTAGCATTATTCTTCGTGGTTTAAATTTGACTTCAAATTAAACATTAAAAATCCAAGCCAAAAATCAGGAACTATACAAGGCATCTAATATATTTTGCATCCATTCCCATTCATAATTTTTGCTTAGATGACTGCAGCCAAGAAATAAGGGATGTAATCTCCCGAACTTTGTCAAGATCCCAAGGTTTTAGGAACAAATTAATTGCATTGAATTACATATCTCAATCGAATTGCTTTTTAACTCTCCCTCTTAATCAATTTCTTTTGTGTGACAAGTCGGTCTCTTGATGAGAAATCGATCTAAAATTTCTTTTTCTGATGTGGATACCAGGAAGGGAATGTACTCACAACATTGGAACTGCTCGGTTCTAACCTTTTCTTTCATGGCTTGGATCTAAACCTTTTTTCCACTTCGGTAATATTGTTATGTAGGTCTTTGAGTCATGAACTAGTACATAAATGTTTGATCGTTTTCAGAATGCAAATCTATCTATGATAAAACTACCGATTTTTCGAATTCAAACTACTATTTTTTTATTACGGGTCGATAAAACATGAAACCCACGTGTTAAACGAAATGTCTCAAAGTGATACATCGATGGTAGATATGTCTACCTTTTCAGAAAACCCTTCGGCGGCCTCACCGATGATGATATATACCTCATGATTGTCTGTCTGCTCTAGTTCAATGGCTTTTTAATTTCAGTTTATGTTATTTGCTTACGAAGTGTAGTTTTTTTATGAGATAACTGGAAGCCGTTAGATGTTTCAGTAATATTGTTGATTAGTGATGATTGTTAATTAGTATTCATCGCATCCACCTGCATCATTGTTCTTCAGTGGCCACTTCTTAGCAGGTAATAACTCATAGATTTAAACCGATGACAAATATGTGATATAAAATTAGGCCAAATGGATAAAGATATTATCAACTAGAAAGTGGTATCGAGCAATATGGTATGGAATCCCTTCAATGCTTGTAATTAGTAACCAACTATTATTTTGGTACAAACTCCATTTGACTTTGCTAAAAGAACTACAACTAGAACTAGATCTGATGTTGTTGGTGTTCCGAGACAATATGATTTTGAATGTTTTTCAAGATTTGAAGTGCTAACCCTCAACAAAACGGTATTATGTTGCAATCAAAAATAAATTTTATCTAATATAAGCATAAATCATGTGAAAATGAATGTAGAAAATTCAAGTAAAGGAGATCTGGGAGTTTTTAAAAGTAGCAAAAGTGATACTAATTTGAAGATTACTAGCAGAAAATTGGTATGTTTTTGCCTATTCTTCATAAAAATTGTGTGCAAATTACTTAATACGTTTTGGTAGACTTAATACAGAATGATTATAAATTCCTAAACTTAACCTTCTTGGGTAAGACACATTATGGAGTCATATTTGGCTTTTAAGCCATTGCCAATGGATCACTAAAGGAATACTAACATGATTGAACTTCTTTGGTAATAATTAGTAGACTAATTAAGCATATAATTTTGTAACAAGTTTTGCGAATAGAAACATGTTGATATTATATCTACACCAACATTCACGTGAAACTATAATTTTTGTATTATGAAAAATACTAAGTTTCACACAAATAGTTAACATATTCTCCGGGACAAAGTTATTGTGAACCAATTAGCCACCCGGATGATACTGATTTTAAATATGATTGTTGTATACAAAGGAGCAATGCAATTATGAAAATTTGGAAACTACTAAAAGCTTTTAATTTATCTTTCATCGTTTTATAATAAATCGATGTAAGAATAATATATATGAACTTTAATTTTGTATATTTGACATAGTTTGTTTTTTTGCAGATTGGCATAAACCAATGAAGATATTGATTTTAGTCCCAAAGGTAGTGTTTCCACATATATTTATTCCAAGAACTGCCATGAGAGTGTTTTTATGACTTTGGTCATTTATGTACACGATTATTGATGCCGAAACGTTCAGTTTGTTTTGTTATGACTATAAATAAAATTTTGAAAGGTTGGATTGTTTTTGCAAGAACAAGTTTTCTCACATAGTTCGTTATATGTTGCTATGTTGCTTTATCCGGACTAAGTTAAAGTTAGATAAGTAAAGTTGTTTTATCCAAAGTAAAGAATAAAGAGGAGAGAAGAATTGAAATTATTGATTTTAGATAAGTATTATGTTTATTTCAAAATCTACGTTAAAATATTATGTTTATTTTTACTTATCAATTTAATTCATGATTACTTACAAAAAATTCAATGCATTTTTTAAATTTATTAATTTTTTGTGTCTATATAATTTTTTATTTTAATCATACCAACCGTGGTTTCTATGGGTTATAACCTAGTTTTTACATATAAAGTGTTTCTTAGAAACAAGTATGGACTTAACTTTCGGAATGGAAAGATCATTGAAAGTAAAGAAACGTAGGTTGTTATCTTATGAACATGTATTCTTCGTTACCTAGACATGAGTATTATTATATGTTAAATTTCATTAATATTGAAAGTTATTAATCAATTAAAACAAATAACATACAAAATTACCGATAGCTACTTTAAACAAAATAGATGTGAATTTGTATATAATTCATTTGAGAACAACTCAATTGTAATGGAAACCGAGTTAAAAGATACTAAAATGAAGCCAAAACTTGCTTATACTACCGGCTTTGACATTTCAAGTGGTGGAAACAAAATGTTTTGTGGTTCTTAACTGTCTTGGATGACCATATGTAACTTTTATTAATTTATGCATTTATCGAGTTTTTTTAATTTAATTTTCAAGTAATATTTTTATAACGTTTTATTGTTAGATATTTTGGCAATATAAATTTCGACTGTTGTATCTGAGCCTTCATTAAACGCGGAAGATTGTGTACTAACAAACTTTTCAACATCAATAGTGGAGTCTATAATTTGCACCCATTATTGGGTAAAAGAAGTTAAGGAAGCTGATTACAGACGACATTGATGATATTTTAAAGGAAATTTAGTTAATAACTTTAATCTTCTTGTTTTAATTGTACAAATTATAAACTTGATATTAACTTTGTTTCTTTAATTGTTTTTTATAAATATTGAAAAGACAATACACAACCGAAATTGAAAAGGAAAATAAAAATTGGCTATGAATGAATAGAGTTTCTATGTTTGGATACTTGGTTTTTATTGTTTATGGATGACTTTTTTGTTGTTTACGAAATGATTTTTATTGTTTATTTATTTATTCATTTGAATATCTAACACATAACCTATTAAATCTTGTTCTTAAACTACTTATTTGTTCACGACGAGACTTGAATCCTCAATCCCATAAAGAAAAAAACACATATTTTCAAACACCTTGATATACATACCACTAATGTCAAAATTCCTTTTGTGGTTTTTATTATCAACTAATGATTTTTGTTTACTAGTTGCTTTTATTGTTATGAATGATTTTGTTTATGATTAACATTTTAGGTATATATTTGAATTTAAAATGTGTACTCTCACCATTTGGTCATATTCAGTCTTGGTTGTACCTTATATTTTGGTTCGCTATTCGGTCCTAGAAATGCAACTCAATGTTTTTGGTATCCTTCCATTCGGTCATGGCCCAAAACCTAACTCATCCCTACACCCAATTTAGTCATTTTAATAATTAATCATTTTTTGCATTTAATTTTAATCCTAGGCATTATTGCAATATATATCATTATTCCTTGTTAGAAGTTAATGTTTCAATTCAACATTATATAAAAGTCGTAACAGACGATTGATAAAAAATATACACATCATGTGATATTTGCATATGATTCTATCATATATTTGAAATTGATGGAAAAGAGTCTATCATGTAATCACTCCTATATAAAAACCCAAAAGTTTAAGGGCTCAAATGAAATTTAGTATAAATTAAATTGGGTAGCGTTTGGCGATTTGAAATCGAATAAAAAACTTTTGCCTCTTCTCCGTAGAAAGGCTTCAATGGACCCTTGAGCCGTTTGAAGAGAAGCGAGGCTATTCTGTTTCACGGCAATCCTCCTCCCTCTTTCTCCGGCGTATCTTCTCGTTGACTTGTCAACGCCAACATCTTCATTTTCGGTACGACTCACTGACCTTCATTACATACTCGCATCCAGTTTCCACGAATTGGAGCTTACTGAAGCTACTTATAAACTCTGATGTTTGACTAACTTACATTCATGCTATCTTAGATTGAATGCCAAAACGCTTTGTGGGTATCTTAGATTTTAACATTTTCGAATGTGGGTTGATATTTGTTGACCAGATCCATTTTGGGACAGATTTTGATTCACATGGAATCGCTCTATTTGTTAAAACGGGAGTTGAACATGAACTATGAAGTTCCTGTATAGTTCATTTTCGTGTATAGTTAAGCTATGTCCTCACCTACTACTTACATATCCTCGATCTTTGCAATTTTGGGGATGACGCTCTAAGTAACCCTATAGTTGTATAGAGATATCTTTTTGGACTTCTTCCTACGGATTAAATGAACACTATGCGACTATTTCCATATTCGATGCTATAACATTCATTATTTGATGTAGAATTCCATTTTTATATGATTTCATTTCCTTTTTGATTACTGATCAACGGGGAAACTAATAGCTAATCATTGATTGAGATGTAATATGGTTACATTTTGGTTTAATACTAATCCACTATTTCCTTCATTCACTAGAAATGTCTTTTATTGAAGATCATAAATGAAGAAGTAACTTATATGATGGATATCCCCCCAAGGTCCTTCCAATAGCTGAACTAGGATTTCTATACCTTAAACATTCATACAAGAAAATGACAAAGTAATTACTCTCAGCATTTGTGAATTCTTAAAAGCTTGAGTGGGGCATTTTGTAGATTTATCAAGAGTCAGGACTTTTCTGTTTGCTTTGAGTTTTGCTTGAATGTTAGTTTTTTTTTTTTCAGGTATTGCAAATTTGAATATGTTCTGCTTTCTTATCAAATTGGTAAATAATTAACATTGGTTCAGGTATCTACTACAAAATCAGCCAACTTATGGACAAGGATCACAAAAGAGTGCATTATCTAACTGATAGCCATGAACAAGAATGCCATAAGGAAAAAGAATGTTATTTTGAGGTATTTTCTCTTTCATTTTTCTCATTTTCAAAATCTTAATACAAACATGACTTAATCATGTAAGCTATATTTGAGTATTCCTTTTGACTTAATACAGAAAGAACAAAGGCTTTCATACACATTAACAAAATTCATTAGTTATGCTCATTTTTCACAATCGAATAAAATTCATGAAAAATTGTTAATGCAGAGTCCAGGTGTTGAGATTCTTGAAACATCAAACAGAAAGTCAACTCGTTTACAAATGAAGAACAAATTATCATCATGCTCACAAGCTATATTCAAATCTCACAAGAACACTTCCAAATATACAATGAAATCTTCTTCAAAAACAATCCTAGATGGAAACACTCCCATTTCTGATATCAAGATTAATGAAAAAAATGGTGTATTTTTAACAGATACTGCCTCCATGAAATCTTCTACAGTAGTTCCATCTTTTAAATATCATATAGGGGCAAAAGATGGGATTCAGCTTATTGTTGATTTGAATTTAAAGCGATCTGATTGGTTAAGAAGTATGGAAAAAACAGTTTGTGTATGCCAAAATCATTTAAAGCCCAAATTTGAAAGCTTTAGGCAGGAGGTTGAATGTTTAGGAGGCAAAAGTAGTTCAACGGACAAAAATACCCTTTCGGATGCTAGCTTCAATTCTTATCCCCAAAATAAGTTTTCAATTAAATCCATGAGTAATGAAATTGGAAAATCTCTTCCTTCAAAACATCATTGGTCAAAGTTTGACCAAAGCTCAGAATATTTGGAAAATGTGACATTTTCTTCTGAGAAAGATTCGTCATGTTCTAAAAGGGGAAATATATATTTGGAAAATGAGGTATGTTGACTCTTGTAAAGATTCTTATAGGATTTTTGAGTTAAATGCAAGAAATTATAACTTATATTTTAAACCCTTGGGAATTTGTATTATTTGACAAAGGGTATAACATTATCATTCTTACTTTTGCAGGAAAGGATCAATTCTACACAAGGAATTGAAGTGTTAGGGTATAAATAGTCTTCTTTTTGTTTCTCATTAAGTTAATGAGGGCAAATTCGTAAAAAATTAAACAACTAAATGTGGAAAGCTTTATTTCCTTGTGTTTTTGTATTAAGTCGTTCTTTCTGCATTGAGTCAAAAGTATTAAACATCAATTTAGTAATTTTGTTGTTTTAATGAATTTGTTACAGAGAGGAAAATGTGTCTAAAAGAAAGAAAGTTTATCACAAAAGTGGTCAAATTCATGGTCAATCTCATGAAAGAATTTTAAGAAGCACAAAATTATTTGGTGGGGAGATTCTTGAAAGTGGTGGACTTGTCATAAGGCGATCATTTCGTCTTCATTCCAAGGTTTTTAATTTTTTTCTCCTTACAAGTTAATTATAAAATATTATTTTTATTTTTATTTGTTGAATTTAGAATGTACTGATTTACAATTTCTACCTTAAAAGGAGTTCCCATGAAGCATACGATTTAGGTTGTTTGGTGTTTGATGTTATGTTGAAATGATTGATCTTTTTGATTGTTTAAAAATGTTTCAAAGGGTAAAATGGTCATTTACTTCCATCATTAAAAAAAGTCTTTAAGCTAATTTTCAATCGTTTTTCTTGTTTTTCAGTGATAAATCAGTAGTACTCCAGGCTGCATTTATAAGTAATAGCTTGCACAGATATATATATATATATATATATATATATATATATATATATATATATATATATATATATATATATATATATATATATATATATATATATATATATATATATATATATATATATATATATATATATATATATATATATATATATATATATATATATATATGCTCCAGACCACTTGTGGATTATTGTAGGTATAAAAGATTTTCTTTATCAAATTAACTGAATGAAAATTTTATAAATAATTATATTAGATTTTTTTTTTCACAGTTGTAACTTCTTGAAATATGGTTTTTGCAATTTTCGTTATTTGAAATCATCGTGAAATCTAGTTTCCTTTTAAAATATTTTAGGTGTTGATGGTAAAACCCAATTCAACCTTAGGTTTGCCTTTGTTACTAGGGACCAGACAAGTTTTTTGGGTTATTTTCAAGATTGAGGATTAAAAGGGCATTTAGGTCTTTTTGGGTGAGATAAAAAATTGCAATTTTTGTCATAGACATCAGTCAATAAAAGATTGTCATGTTTTCTCTGACTTTCTCTATTAAGTAAAAACAGATTATGACTAATGATGTGAAATCTTGAAATTTGTTTGTGCAGGCTGTTACATGATTGACTTGAAGGTGCTCAAGTTTTATGATTTACACGTTTACCCTTACACACAAATAATGAAAATTTATATCACTTTGTTGGAGGTTTGATTTGATGTAGCATTTGTACTTTTTTTTCAAAATTTATGCTTGGTTGCTAGGCGGACGATTATAACAATTATAAACATAAACACGATGATATTCACATTTGCTTTTTTTTTTTTACATGTAACGCAATTCGGACGCAAATATAGATTTTATGTCTTCAAATTCCTTTAAATGTTTTTAGTGGGATATAAATTATCCGAACTAGGATAAACAATAAATACATCATAAAACTTATGGTTACAGGAAGATATTAAAACACTACTAGCAAGAAACTAGAAATTATAGAGTTATAAGCCAATTTGAACTTCAATTACCGCATCAAAATTCTTCTTGACCTCCAAATCAAGAACCATAGAATCAATCATAGAATCAAACATAAGAATCTGAAAAATTCTAGAGGACCACCTTGTCTAGCATTGAACATAATTCAAGCAACTGAAAAGCTGTGAACCCCCCCCCCCCCCCCCCCCCCCACACACACACACACACACACACACACACACACACACACACACAAACACCTCAATTATTTATTTATTTAGTGTGTGTCTAGAACTCTCCTTTATCCCCTATCTCGGATAGACTAGACAATAGGAAAATAACTTATGAGAGTAATCAAGTTTCAAAATTGTTTAAAAGTTTTCATTTAAGTTTAGTTAATAAAAAATAATAAAAAAATATCAGTGAATTAAAGTCTTTGTATACCAAATACCTTCCAAATATACGTTTTGTTCAAATAAAGATAATTGACTTATTGGGTGGGTTAGTATTATCTGTAATTATGACTTACATTGCATGGACTAATTGAGAAAATGTCTTCGGAGGCTAACTAAGTTTCAAATTTGTTCAAAAAAACGTCATTCAGGTTTAGTCGGTACAAAAAGTATCGGTATCTGTACACATAATATCATCCAAGTGCATGTTTTGTTCAAATTACACCTTAGAGTAATTGTTGCTTAGTTGGCATATTTAATACTTAGTTGGCATATCACCTAACATCTAGGACATTACTCAACATATAACCCCCTTAAATGAAACAAATTAGGGTTATAACTCTCTTGGATGGTTTCCATCAGCTGATAATATAGATTAGTCATCAAGAAGTAAGGTCCAGGAAGCATACTAACAATCATTGCCATGTGTGATCTAGAACAATCAAATTGCTAAGTTACAACAATTTCCAAGTGCAAAAAAAGGACAATAATGTCTTGTGGCCGCGTACTCCCTCTGTCACCATTTAATACAATAGGCTTGAATTTATAGTTTCTTCTTACTTGAGTTGAGCATGTAGGCCAAACCTTCACTTATTTATTCATATATTTTTTTTTCTCGAATCTCCATCTCCTCGTCGTACTTATCAATCAAGCATTTATCGTTGTCAGTAAACTAAGCAAAGCAGGGTCTGAGGCCCATATGAATCCACAATCTAAGGAGAAAGCTGAAACAAAGGGACGACCCCTTATGTGTTTCATTCTTTCTAAAAAGGAAAAAAGAAGTCCCCCCAACATAGTAAACCTCTTTTTGTAATGGGGATGAGGTAGATGCCTCTCAGGGGTAGGAGACGAATGATCAGATAGGAGTTTCCTTAGGTAGCTACCGACCTACAGTTATCCTTCAACTTTAGTGTTTGTTGGAGAAGAGGTGAACATAGGTACACTCGTAGTTTTGTTCTCAATCACGAACTGGATCCCTCGGTAGCTAAGTCGGACATACCAACATTGTACGAGGATATTACCCATATTTGAGGAAAAGAAGAAGAAGTCATTTGGGAGATGTATAACCCTAATCCATGTCATTTAAGGGGGGTTATATGTTGAGTAATGTTTTAATTACGTGATTAGCTTGGTCATCTTTAATTTTGGTAAGTGGTAAGTTTTTATCCTAATTTTCAATATCGTAAATAACAATATAAGAACTATTCCAACACCCTTCAAGATCAGTTATAACTCTTATTTATTGTCTAAACTACAATAAAAGCACTGTCACAACTGTAAATTTTGAGCCATGTAATCTATACATTCAAGTTAATGTGAATCAAAAACTTCAATCAAATACAACATGCTAGAACTACAAATAGTCATCAAACAATTGGAGACCCTAGAAGTTCTTATTAAGTCTAATTTAGGCTAGAACTTCCTTATTGGATCCAAATGGGCCAATAAGCTTCCAATTAGACTATCATGGGCTTAGAACCCTAATTGGACTCTAATTGGACCCACACTTATTTATTTTAACATTTTAGGTCATGTTGGGCCTAGAATGAAATGGATTAAGAGCCTTGATACATGAATAACCTAAAACTAGTTCAAGAAAAACATAAAAATCCTACTACATTCTCTTAAGCATAAAACACACTCTAACTAACTCTAATTTTGGACTTAAGGGAAAAAGCCCAAATTTTTTTCTTTTCCCTCTCTAAAATCTCGGCCCAAAGGCCCAAACCCAAGAAGATAAGGGAGAGTTGACTTAATGCATGCCACCTCATTAATATCCAAAGGATATCCATGCAATATTTCCCATTCCTCCATGCACATCACTTCAAAAATCACTTCTCCCTTCTCTCCTCTCTCACTCTCGGCCGTACACACATACACCCACCAAAAATCTCTCAAACACTCTCTAGATCACTCAAGAACATCTCTTCCCCTCCATCCAAAATCTCGAAAATTTGGAAGCATTCAAGAAGGTTCTTCCACAAAAATCATCATCTAAGGTAAGGTTTTGCTTGGATCTATAACTTGTATTCCTTATTTATCAAACATCTCTTCCTAATCCATGCAAAAATCATGATCTTGCACTCTAGAAACCCCCATAATCTCGAAAAGTTCATCAAGGAGTGCAAAGGCCAAAAATCACTTCATTTCTTCCAATCTTTCTTCAAGAAACGAAACTACCCCCCAAGGTGAGATTCATACCCCTATTTTCTGTTTTTATGAGTTTTGTGGGGGGGGGGGGGGGGAATACAAGTGAAAGTGTAGATCTATATGTGTTTGTATGCCTTGTATGATTTCCATGCTTATATGTATGCTTATATGTGTTTTAATGTTGGATCTAGCCATTAAACCCCTCAAAACCGAGATATAACTTATGTTTTATGATTTTAGCTTCAAATATGTTTCTACATATAAAGTGATACAAGAAAAATAGCTAAGTGGTTAGCAACAATTTTCTTTAAGCTAAAAACACACATTTTGGGCCAAAAATGTGAAAAATACAAAATTAAGGGCCCAAATTGACATTTCACAGATTCTGATGGATGAAATGTGCCAAAACAGTTTCCATAAAACTATTTCTGGAATTATATTCAACTAGAGGATTAAAAACATAAATTTCAAGCTTATTGGGCTAAAAATGAAAATTTCGGCCCAAGGAGGCCCATTATGCGAATTTTTCTGTTTTGGAGGGCCAAAACTGTGAATTTCTGTAAAACAGTGGACTATAAGTGTCCCAAATCCTTTTCAAAGGTTTAAAATGCTTTTTAAATTTAAAAAGGACCAAAGTTGCAAAAATTTTCCAATTTGGGCCAAAATTGTCAAAATTGCGAAAAGAAGGGCTAAAACCGAGAAAAACTGCATTTTCAGGGACTTAAACTGTTTTCTATGAAAAATATGCTGGAAAATATTAATTTCAATAATTTTTGGTGTTAAAATGTCAAGAAAAATAGTTTAAGGACCAAACTGGGAAATATTACAATAAAAGGGTTGAAAATGTAATTTTTACAAATAATGAGGGGCTGAAGACAGAAATATTTCAAGGCTAATTCAATATGTACAATTTGATCAAATAATGACACCTCGACTATCGACGAAATACAACTCATTACAATACCAAAAGTCGTTGTTAAACGAATTGGCTCGGTCTCGAGCCAATGGAAATCTACAACTACTAACTCTTCGACACTACGAATCATACAAATAACGTTTGGTAATACATATACATACGAGTGTGCACAGACGTCTACGCACCATCTTCGGGCCCCAAAAGTGTAAAATCTTGCTTGTTGGGCCTAGCTAGCCCAATGACCTGATCTTAAGGCCCGAAGACACATATTTTCTACGAAGTGCTGAGTTTCACCGACTTGGCACAACGTGGAGTGACTTTCAATGGCTTGTATCACTGGTCCCCAAGGGTCCTTGGTATTGCTAGAAGAGTCTGCATATTTTACGAGGCGGGTCGGGGACCCCTCGCACACATATTTTCCCCAACCGGTTAATGGAGTCACCGGGGTCTTCGTGACCTCTTTCTCTTCGGATGTGGGACTACACCTAGTCAGGGCGATTGGATAACGTGATTAGTACGGACGACGCCTTCGGGATCGTTAGTATAACTATAAACTGGGCGTTTGTGTAATGCGGGTTTGTAGTAAATAATCATGCTCGAGAACCTTCCAACGTCGCCTGGGACTGACACTGCTATTTTCGTAATGGTTTCAACGCAACTTAATGGATTCCAAAGGAACTAGGGGAACATCGGGTTTCCCTAGGGTTTTCAATACATACAGATTTGAAATGCATACATCTTCAATGAACATTTTTTTTTACCAGTATAGAAACAAACAAGCATACCTATGGATCTTCACAAATGTTTTCAAAAGCTTTTCTTTTCAGAAAATATCGGATTTTCTGGTGGTTTTTCAAGCAATACAAACATTCGATTTCAAACACTACTTATGAACTCACCAACATTTCATATGTTGACGTTTTTCAAAATACTTGTATTCTCAGGGAACCAGTGAATCAAGGGAAATCATATCCAGTGACGGTTGCAGTTTATTTTTGAATGAATGGAACAAATTAAATTTTTGGGAATGTAATGTTTTAAACAATGTATGACATGTAAACACTACTGGTTGTAATATGAAATGAATGGTGACGAATGTTGTTATGTTTCATATATATTCAATGTTATGGTATGCAATTGAGTCACGACAGCCCCCGAACGTTTCCGCCGTCTGGTTCGGGGGTGTGACAGGTTGGTATCAGAGCTTTGTTTATAGTGAACTAGCATGTCGAGCCATACATTGATATGCAACTATAAACCAAAAAGAAGGACTAACATAACTCTGAACAAAACAAATAAATAAAATACACTTGCCTGCATTAGGAGTAAGGACCTAACGCTGAATCAAACACCATAATGCTGGTATCTCGGTTAACTCGGGACTGTTCTTAGTGATACCAAGGAGTGAATGTAGCCTGATCAACTACATTCTCTCCAAGGTAAAACTAACACACGTCTTGATGAGATCGGAATAGCCAGGGAACCTAAAACTATACCCTTATCACCCAAAAAGAGAATGTTTGCTTAGTCTGTACAATAGTCATAGTACCCTAGGAATAATGTAGCATAATTACGTACTCGCGCAGACAGCATGGCTGGTTTTCATCACCCTGGAGACCCCTACTTCCCTAATCAGGGAAACAACGGGTGGCTAGAGGAGGAGGAGCCTGAGGAAGAGCCTGAAGAAGAACCTGAGGAGGACCCCGAAGAGGAATCAGACGGGGAACCGGAGGCAGAAGTCGAGGGCGAGCCTGCCGAACCCGAGGAAGACGAAGAACCTTTCGGAGAGGAGCTTGATGACAGCGAAGGGGGTGATTCGGACGCAGAGTCCGAGGTCATCGATCCCCCTTACCCGATCAGGGTGCCTGCTTATCGTGTGGGACCCACTGGACCTACCCCTCCTTGGGGCATTGATCTTTGGAGATGGAGCAGGAGCTGTGGAATCTCACGGTGCAGAATGGGAACATCGATGCTTACATATCGAGATTCAGCGAACTATCCCTGTTGTGCCCGGGTATGATCACATCAGAGGGAAAGAAGATTGAACGATTCATCTGGGGACTGACATCCCCCATTCAAGGGAATGTGATAGCTGCTAACCCTGAAACGTTTGACAGCGCGAAGAGATTGGCAAAGAGGCTATATGATCATAACCACAAAAAGGGCGAAAAACCAGTGGAGACCGAGAAGAAGAAGGAGGGGGATGGTAAGAAGGGATGGAACCACAAAAGAAAGGGGCGTCAGGGCCCCGAGACCTCAAAAAGGCAACAAACAGTGGCAGTTAACGCTGTTACTGCACCGGTTCCAGTCACCTCACATGCTCCAGCCTCAGCTGCTTCAAATGCTTCAAGGCCCTATTCTGGTAGCGCTCCCAAGTGCAATAAGTGCAGTTTCCATCATCATGGAGAATGTAAGGAGTTCCATTGCACCAGTTGCAACCGAAGGGGACACACTGCGAAGTTCTGCAGGACTTATCCTTCTCAGAACCAGAGTCAGGGAAACAACCAGAACAACAACAACAACCACCGCAACATCAACAACACCAATGCTGGCGGCAACAACGCAGGGCCTAGCCACACCTGTTTCGGGTGTGGAAGGACGGGACATTTCCGTCGAGATTGCCCTAACAACAACAACAACTCCGGAAACAGAGGAACAGGAAGAATGCTGACTATGGGACAGAGTGATGCAGTTCAAGATCCCGCAGTTGTGACCGGTACGTTTCTCCTAAACCACACTTATGCATGCATCTTATTTGATACCGGAGCGGAGCGAAGTTTCGTAAGCGAGAAGTTTAAACATTTACTAAAACAACAACCCCAGAAGCTAAATGAAACCTATACGGTGGAAATGGCCAATGGGAAAACCGAATCCACTAGGGAGATCTACATCGGATGTACCCTAACCCTTAACCAGCACGTCTTTCGAATAGACCTAATGCCAGTATCAATTAGGAGTTTCGATGTGATTATCGGCATGGATTGGTTAAGCCCCCACCATGCTGAGATTATGTGCCTCGAGAAGGCCGTTCGCCTTCGTCTCCCAAATCACGAAACCCTAGTAATTTACGGAGACAAACCCAGTACGAATCTCCGCCTCATTTCGTGCATCAAAGCGCAAAAACACTTGCGAAAGAACAATTTGGCGTTCTTGGCCCACATAGTGGACAGGACCAAAGAAGAAACCAACATCCAAGACATTCCGGTAGCGTGTGAATTCCCGGACGTGTTTCCCGAAGATCTTCCAGGAGTACCCCCAGAGAGACAGGTTGAATTCCGAATCGACCTCGTTCCAGGAGCAACTCCCCTCGCTAAATCACCATATCGGTTGGCACCTGCTGAAATGCAGGAATTATCCAGCCAACTCAGTGAGCTTCTGGACAAGGGATTTATCCGACCTAGCTACTCGCCATGGGGAGCTCCGGTGCTCTTTGTCAAAAAGAAGGATGGATCTTTCAGGATGTGCATCGATTACAGAGAGTTAAACAAACTCACTGTCAAAAACCGCTACCCACTCCCGCGAATCGATGATCTATTCGACCAACTCCAAGGAGCTAGCTATTTTTCTAAAATAGACTTACGATCCGGATACCACCAACTCAAGGTCCGAGAAGAGGATATTCCAAAAACCGCTTTTCGAACCCGCTATGGACATTATGAATTCGTCGTAATGCCCTTCGGTCTAACAAATGCACCTGCCGCATTTATGGATCTAATGAATCGAATCTGTCGACCGTTCCTGGACAACTTCGTCATTGTGTTTATCGATGACATCCTCGTCTATTCTCGAAGCGAAGAGGAGCATGGCCGTCATCTCCGACAAATTTTAGAGACTCTGCGCACGGAAAAGCTTTACGCCAAACTCTCCAAGTGCGAGTTCTGGCTTCGGAGTGTGAATTTCTTAGGCCACGTAGTTAGCCAAGAAGGAATTCATGTGGATCCCTCTAAGGTCAAAGCTATGGAAGGATGGGCAACTCCGACTACGCCCACAGAAATTCGTCAGTTCTTAGGCCTAGCAGGGTACTATAGGAGATTCATCCAAAACTTCTCTAAGATCGCCAAGCCGCTTACCTTGCTTACGCAAAAGGGCGTGCCATTCAAGTGGACAGACCGACAAGAGATTGCGTTTCGAACCCTGAAGCAAGCTCTTTGCAGCGCTCCTGTACTATCTCTACCTGAAGGAACGGAAGATTTTGTAGTTTACTGTGACGCGTCAAATCAAGGCTTAGGTTGCGTTCTCATGCAACGTGGAAGAGTAATAGCATATGCGTCCTGCCAACTAAAGACGCACGAAGTAAATTACACGACCCATGACCTAGAACTGGGAGCTGTGGTTTTTGCTCTAAAAATTTGGAGGCACTACCTGTACGGTACTAAGTGCACCATCTTCACAGACCACAAGAGCCTCCAGCACATCTTGAATCAGAAGGAGCTGAACATGAGACAACGAAGATGGGTGGAGTTGTTAAACGACTACGAATGCGAGATCAAGTACCATCCAGGCAAGGCCAACGTGGTAGCTGACGCATTAAGTCGGAAGGAATACACAAATCGCCGTACGAAAACGCACTCGATAACCATTCAGTCTCATCTGACCACTCAAATTGTATCAGTCCAGGCAGAGGCTATGAAAGCGGAAAATAGAACCAGCGAGGCATTGCGCGGAATGGAGAAGAACCTGGAAGTCAAAGAGAATGGGGTATACTACTTCATGAACCGTATTTGGGTTCCAAAAATCGGAGGATTCAGAGAGACCGTTATGAAGGAAGCCCACAAGACACGATACTCCATTCATCCTGGTTCGGACAAGATGTATTTGGACATTAAGCAGCACTATTGGTGGCCTAACATGAAGGCGGAAATCGCAACTTATGTTAGTAAGTGCCTTACGTGTGCCAAAGTAAAAGTGGAATACCAGAAACCTTCCGGACTGTTACAGCAACCGGCAATCCCTGAGTGGAAATGGGAGGGGATTTCTATGGACTTCGTGACCAAGCTGCCCAAGACGTCGGACGGATTGGACACCATATGGGTAATAATCGACCGACTGACGAAATCTGCCCATTTCCTGCCAATCAAAGAGTCCTACAAGATGGAGAGGCTGACGCGTTTGTACCTACGAGAGATTGTAAGACTTCATGGAGTGCCAAAATCTATCATCTCGGATAGGGACAGTAGGTTCACGTCACGCTTTTGGCAGTCGCTCCACAAGGCCATGGGAACTCATCTTGATATGAGCACCGCGTATCACCCACAAACGGACGGTCAAAGCGAACGAACCATTCAGAAGCTTGAAGACATGCTTCGTGCATGCGTGATAGACTTCGGAAAGTCTTGGGATACCCACCTACCGTTGATCGAGTTTTCATATAACAATAGTTATCATTTGAGCATTAAGGTGGCCCCTTTCGAAGCACTGTACGGGCGTAAATGTAGATCACCGTTATGTTGGGCTGAAGTAGGTGACACCCAGCTAGCAAGAACACATACGTCGGATAGGGCAATGACAGGACCGGAAATCATTCGCGAGACCACAGAAAAGATTGTCCAGATCAAAGCTCGATTACAGGCATCGCGTGACCGGCAAAAGAGCTACGCTGATAAACGGCGAAAGCCCTTAGAATTCCAGGTCGGTGATCGAGTATTGTTGAAGGTCTCGCCCTGGAAAGGAGTTATACGTTTCGGAAAACGAGGAAAGCTAAACCCACGGTACATTGGACCTTTCGAAATCGTCGCCCGAATAGGTCCGGTAGCCTACAGACTACAACTACCCACGGAGCTAAACGGTGTACACCCCGTGTTTCATGTTTCTAATCTGAAAAAGTGCCTATCAGATGAAACTCTCGTCATTCCTCTTGACGAAATCGAAATCAATGAGAATCTCCTGTTCGTCGAAGAACCAATCGAAATCATGGACAGGGAGGTGAAGCGTACTAAACAAAGTCGCATCCCGATCGTGAAGGTACGGTGGAACGCAAAGCGTGGGCCAGAATTCACGTGGGAACGCGAAGATCAAATGAAGCAGAAGTACCCTCACCTATTCTAGCAATTCTCAAATCTAGCTTTCAAACAGAATTTTGGGACGAAATTCCCTCTAACGGGGGGATGATGTCACAACTGTAAATTTTGAGCCATGTAATCTATACATTCAAGTTAATGTGAATCAAAAACTTCAATCAAATACAACATGCTAGAACTACAAATAGTCATCAAACAATTGGAGACCCTAGAAGTTCTTATTAAGTCTAATTTAGGCTAGAACTTCCTTATTGGATCCAAATGGGCCAATAAGCTTCCAATTAGACTATCATGGGCTTAGAACCCTAATTGGACTCTAATTGGACCCACACTTATTTATTTTAACATTTTAGGTCATGTTGGGCCTAGAATGAAATGGATTAAGAGCCTTGATACATGAATAACCTAAAACTAGTTCAAGAAAAACATAAAAATCCTACTACATTCTCTTAAGCATAAAACACACTCTAACTAACTCTAATTTTGGACTTAAGGGAAAAAGCCCAAATTTTTTTCTTTTCCCTCTCTAAAATCTCGGCCCAAAGGCCCAAACCCAAGAAGATAAGGGAGAGTTGACTTAATGCATGCCACCTCATTAATATCCAAAGGATATCCATGCAATATTTCCCATTCCTCCATGCACATCACTTCAAAAATCACTTCTCCCTTCTCTCCTCTCTCACTCTCGGCCGTACACACATACACCCACCAAAAATCTCTCAAACACTCTCTAGATCACTCAAGAACATCTCTTCCCCTCCATCCAAAATCTCGAAAATTTGGAAGCATTCAAGAAGGTTCTTCCACAAAAATCATCATCTAAGGTAAGGTTTTGCTTGGATCTATAACTTGTATTCCTTATTTATCAAACATCTCTTCCTAATCCATGCAAAAATCATGATCTTGCACTCTAGAAACCCCCATAATCTCGAAAAGTTCATCAAGGAGTGCAAAGGCCAAAAATCACTTCATTTCTTCCAATCTTTCTTCAAGAAACGAAACTACCCCCCAAGGTGAGATTCATACCCCTATTTTCTGTTTTTATGAGTTTTGTGGGGGGGGGGGGGATACAAGTGAAAGTGTAGATCTATATGTGTTTGTATGCCTTGTATGATTTCCATGCTTATATGTATGCTTATATGTGTTTTAATGTTGGATCTAGCCATTAAACCCCTCAAAACCGAGATATAACTTATGTTTTATGATTTTAGCTTCAAATATGTTTCTACATATAAAGTGATACAAGAAAAATAGCTAAGTGGTTAGCAACAATTTTCTTTAAGCTAAAAACACACATTTTGGGCCAAAAATGTGAAAAATACAAAATTAAGGGCCCAAATTGACATTTCACAGATTCTGATGGATGAAATGTGCCAAAACAGTTTCCATAAAACTATTTCTGGAATTATATTCAACTAGAGGATTAAAAACATAAATTTCAAGCTTATTGGGCTAAAAATGAAAATTTCGGCCCAAGGAGGCCCATTATGCGAATTTTTCTGTTTTGGAGGGCCAAAACTGTGAATTTCTGTAAAACAGTGGACTATAAGTGTCCCAAATCCTTTTCAAAGGTTTAAAATGCTTTTTAAATTTAAAAAGGACCAAAGTTGCAAAAATTTTCCAATTTGGGCCAAAATTGTCAAAATTGCGAAAAGAAGGGCTAAAACCGAGAAAAACTGCATTTTCAGGGACTTAAACTGTTTTCTATGAAAAATATGCTGGAAAATATTAATTTCAATAATTTTTGGTGTTAAAATGTCAAGAAAAATAGTTTAAGGACCAAACTGGGAAATATTACAATAAAAGGGTTGAAAATGTAATTTTTACAAATAATGAGGGGCTGAAGACAGAAATATTTCAAGGCTAATTCAATATGTACAATTTGATCAAATAATGACACCTCGACTATCGACGAAATACAACTCATTACAATACCAAAAGTCGTTGTTAAACGAATTGGCTCGGTCTCGAGCCAATGGAAATCTACAACTACTAACTCTTCGACACTACGAATCATACAAATAACGTTTGGTAATACATATACATACGAGTGTGCACAGACGTCTACGCACCATCTTCGGGCCCCAAAAGTGTAAAATCTTGCTTGTTGGGCCTAGCTAGCCCAATGACCTGATCTTAAGGCCCGAAGACACATATTTTCTACGAAGTGCTGAGTTTCACCGACTTGGCACAACGTGGAGTGACTTTCAATGGCTTGTATCACTGGTCCCCAAGGGTCCTTGGTATTGCTAGAAGAGTCTGCATATTTTACGAGGCGGGTCGGGGACCCCTCGCACACATATTTTCCCCAACCGGTTAATGGAGTCACCGGGGTCTTCGTGACCTCTTTCTCTTCGGATGTGGGACTACACCTAGTCAGGGCGATTGGATAACGTGATTAGTACGGACGACGCCTTCGGGATCGTTAGTATAACTATAAACTGGGCGTTTGTGTAATGCGGGTTTGTAGTAAATAATCATGCTCGAGAACCTTCCAACGTCGCCTGGGACTGACACTGCTATTTTCGTAATGGTTTCAACGCAACTTAATGGATTCCAAAGGAACTAGGGGAACATCGGGTTTCCCTAGGGTTTTCAATACATACAGATTTGAAATGCATACATCTTCAATGAACATTTTTTTTTACCAGTATAGAAACAAACAAGCATACCTATGGATCTTCACAAATGTTTTCAAAAGCTTTTCTTTTCAGAAAATATCGGATTTTCTGGTGGTTTTTCAAGCAATACAAACATTCGATTTCAAACACTACTTATGAACTCACCAACATTTCATATGTTGACGTTTTTCAAAATACTTGTATTCTCAGGGAACCAGTGAATCAAGGGAAATCATATCCAGTGACGGTTGCAGTTTATTTTTGAATGAATGGAACAAATTAAATTTTTGGGAATGTAATGTTTTAAACAATGTATGACATGTAAACACTACTGGTTGTAATATGAAATGAATGGTGACGAATGTTGTTATGTTTCATATATATTCAATGTTATGGTATGCAATTGAGTCACGACAGCCCCCGAACGTTTCCGCCGTCTGGTTCGGGGGTGTGACAAGCACTAACAGTAAAATAAAATCTTTGACTAAGAGCTTCATGTGTTATATCCTTGTAGAGCTTCTTTGTCATCTTCCTGGCTAAGCCTTCTTTCCCTTCTCCATTGCCACTCATTATATTATTTCATGGGTTGCGCACATTTAAAATTTTAATTGGGTAAGCCCAGAGCTTATTAAGTTCGTGTTGCACATACATGTCTATCAATTTAAAACTTAATAGTAACATGTTTATCCCTAAATAGTAAACCAATCAATGGATAACACACAAATTTAGGTTGATAATCTATTTCCAAAATATAGAGGAAAGACCAAAAACTTTTTATGATTTAACACACTTTGTGAATAGCTCTCACAATGAAAACTAATTATTTACATTCGGGAAAACTTACAAAATTGAAAATTTTTATCAACACAACAATACTAAGAAGAAGACACTTCTATTAACAATCTTCAAATACTTTTACATCAAGAAATGTCTCTCTCTAATCCTATATGAATCAAACTAACCTAGCAACGAACACTCGCTCACTTCTATGTCTATATCACTAATAAGAAGGAAAAATACCTCACAAACTTAATAGGTTGAAAAAGATGATAAGTATTATGTTCGATTCTATGTATATACATAAGATTTTGCATGTATATATATATATATATATATATATATATATATATATATATATATATATGATGCTTAGTTCTCTCAATATACTAAGCTCTCTATATATAGTAGAATATAATATAGAAAGTGTACTTGTACTTAATGTGGGACAAATACACATGAAGTCACTTTATTTAGCTTCATATCCTTTAATGTATCAAAGCTTTGCTATGTTGTACTTCTTGCAATAAATCTTGCTCAACTACATGTTATCTCCAAGGCAACCCACGAAATTCAGACTTAATTATTCTCAGTCACTCAACAAATCTACACTAACCAAAATAACTCAGTAATATCCATTCTTGACTTTTAGTAATTAGGATTATAGGATATATATTTTACCTCTTACATAACACTTTTTAAAATATCTTGCAAGATGATCATACCTAGTTAAAATAAGATTAAATAAATATTGCATTGTTCATATTGAATGAATATGGTTAATAAATATTGAGAAATTAAATATACTCTTACTTTTTGTTCCTACAAATCTTCCTACCCAATTAAATGATGACATGTGTCATATTAGTATATTAAAATATCATTAAATGAGTATTAAATGTTATACATGAAGATTTTTAGAAAACAAAATAGGAGGATATTTAATTTCTCATAAATATTTTATTATTTAGATTGAATGAATATGGAGTAGCATTATATTAACAAAAATACAAAACCTAGGACCTTGAATACTAGGTTTGGCAGTCAAACACAATCCTTGAGAATCAAGATTCTTCCATAATATAAAGAAACTAATCCAATAACAGAGGATTAAATGGAGAAAGTCTATAACTTCTAACTTCATTGATAAAATCCAATGTATATAGAATCTTTCAAAACTCTATTGAAACTACAATCGAGAAACCTATTGTGTTTTTATTTCTAATTTATTACGGACCCACAAACAAATTACTATATCTGTATGATAAAAAATGGGCATATTTTGAGAATGAGGGATAAAATTGGATCTTGCATAACCTAAGTCCATTAAGAATTAAC
Organism: Lactuca sativa; assembly: GCF_002870075.4. Lineage (NCBI taxonomy): Eukaryota > Viridiplantae > Streptophyta > Magnoliopsida > Asterales > Asteraceae > Lactuca > Lactuca sativa. The sequence continues at coordinate 249,571,794 of NC_056625.2, forward strand.
TCAATAAACATCATGCAATAGCTATTGATTTGCATATTGTTTAAGAAAAGACATAAGTGGTTACATAATGATACTTCTCATTCATACAAAATCATAAAAATCTTTTGAGAAAAGGGAAGGTAGAGAATACAAATCCATGGTGTCAAAATACAAACTCATATGGTAAGGAGAAAAAACTTAGATGGATAATATAGTTACATTTGTTGAGAGATGAACTCCAAAGCACGTGAAAACAAAGAAAAGAGACGCTTCAATGGATATTATAATTACCTTCGATTTAGCTTTAAAAACAAAGGGAGCGACACACTTTGAAATCGATAGCAACAATGAGTGAATTTTGCAAACCACGAACCAGACACATCATTTTTTCATCAAAATATATACATTTAAAATCCTAATTTTAGATATGCCATTCAAATGAATGAACAAACTACTTTGATTCCGATGTTTGACGAATACAAAAACCAAATTTCATGAGATTTCACATCCAAATATAATGGAAGTTATTTTATAAGGATCGTTCCTTTCTCCGATTGTGGTTATCAAGTTTCATAACATCCTTGATTTTGTTGAAGATATATTGGCTTCAATTTGGAAAGTTGGTTTTATGCACGCAGATAATTTACAATGGTTAACCTATGGTATGACTTAAAATAATTATCAATTCATCATTCCACTAACTTTAATCTCTAAATAAATAACAACTTTAATGGTTAACCTCTTCCACTATTTTATTTTATTTTATTTATTTATTTATTTTAATAACTAATCTATCATTATATATTTAAAATGTTCTATAAAACATTCCAATTTAATAAGACGAATTTTAAACATATATTATATATTAAATTTCACAAACAAACAAAAATATGAATATTACTATGTTATGTTTTTATTTTATATACATAAAATACAAAAAAATAATATGTCATAGTTATAAAAATAAAAAATGATTCAAAATGCTATATAAATGATATAAAACTTATATTTTATAATAAATTGTCATTAAATATTTAACAGAATTAAATAATTAGTAAATACATAACAAATATTTAAAACTAAAATATAATGAATGAGTAAAATGCAGTATGATTAAATAAGAGAAAATGGCAAGTTTGGTCCCTGTGGTATGTCAAATATTGAAAGTTTGGTCCAAAATATTTTGAAGTTGCACTACTAGTCCAAAATGTTTCATTTATTGTAACTTTGGTCTAATTTGTATAGAACTTTTTTAAAATAACAATTATACCCTTACCTTTTTCTTTTTTCTTTTTGTTTTTCTTTTCTATATTTATAAGAAAATAAAAAAAATAAAAATTCTATTCACATCCCATACACTCCTCCTAATGACGTGCTTCTCTGATACTTTCCAAAATTAACACCATTACACTCCAAATCTTAGGATTATTCACCGTTCCACATCTTGTCTCATTACCGCCTCCAAATTTGGATCCTAATCGATCCAGTTATCGTCATCGATGATCGTCAATCGATATGAAAATCTTAAATCCTCAAACGATCTAGGTTGGCCATAGTTATTTCTTTATTCTATGGTCGACATCCCACTCATAAAATCAAAATTAAAAAATTGAAACTCATAACAATCTATATCAAATGCAAAAATCAAGCACAAAATTTGAATTCATAGCTATCTAGATCAAAATCCAAAAATCGAACTCATCACACTCATACCAGTCTAGATTAAATACAAAATTGATCTCCATATCTTTTCTTAACTCATAAAACTTTAAATACATAAGTAAACTCCAGATTCTTGCTTAAATCGCCAAAAATCAAATTCCAGATTAGTTGCTTAGTCTTCCATAGATCTAAAACCATGAGAAGCTTGAATTTTAAACCCAAATGTTGAACTTGCAGAAGATATCAAAAAATACATGAAGGTGTTGAAGTCGCCCAACAAGATACCTGCATCTGGATCTAAATTTGCTATTGGGGTTTGATCGGAGATTGCATCTAGGTCTAAATTGTTGCCGCCGTAAAATGAGAGTGTTGGTGCCTGTGATATATATATATATATATATATATATATATATATATATATATATATATATATATATATAGGGTTAGGTTATTTTGTTTTTACTAACTATTGTGTGCCAGAAAGCACAGATCTGGACCATCGGATGGAATATAATCAAATGTGATGATTTGAGGGTCTATGGTAGTAGAATATGATAACATGTACCATATAATCACACAAATTTCAGCATAAGGGCATTTTAGTCAATTAACCTATATTAAAAAAGGAAATTTTCGGATTTTTAGGGATGATTAATTCCTTTATTTTTTAAAAATCTGAATATTTTAAATTAATTTAAATTTAAAAATCCGATTTTATTCTGTTAGAATGATAGAATGTCAACCATAAACTAGTAAATGTATTTTTCGATTTTATTCTGTCAGAATGGCAGAATGTCAAACATAAACTAGTAAATACATTCTGAAAGAATACACAAAATCGATTCTTGAACTAATAATATATCAAAAAATTACATTATATGATCGTGATTCATTGAATAATAACAAACATTCTGAAAGAATAAACAAGTATAATTCTTAAAAAATAACAACATTCTTAAAAAATGAGTGTGATCATTCTTTAATTCATTCTTCAACCCTTTCCCATCAGGTCTTCAAGCCATTCTTGAAGCCTTTTCTACCAGAAATTCATTGCCAAGCAATTTGTAGTGATACACTTGTAAAACCTTTAAACATACAAATAATTAACTACAATTCTATCAGAATACAACAAATAATATTCTTACAAAATAAACTATTCTGCAAGAATATTATTTAAGAATTTGTATTATCAAGAATATATCCAACAAACAAAATAAGGAACTAGCATCAACCTATTCTGACAAAATAAGGAACTAACATTCTTCGGGTTCCATGTGTTTCTTCTCGATATGTTCAATGTATTTAACTGCAAATTCTGACAGAATAAGGAACTAGCATCAACCTATTGTTATGAAAATGGCATCCAACCCAATGTAAATTGAGTTATATAGTTCTGAAAAGAATAAGGAACAAAGTGAAGTAAAAACATTAATGATTTTTAACTATTTTTTCATTGAGGCATTTTATCGAACACATGGAGGCCATGACAGAATGTTGTTTCAAGAAATTACCTGTGATTAGATTAAGCATATCAGAACCATCATCATCAAATGAGTTACACAGGAGGGTATACCTCCTGTGTTCGGTTTCCATACGATCGAACAAAAAAAAACATAAATGGTTATGTGGCTTCGGTTTTGATTGAACTGATAATATTTGAGAAATATAATTACGTACCTATGACTGGTGAGTATAAATCACTATATTCTAGGATCGGTCCATGGATTTGGAACGAGAGAGATAAAGATAACGGCTGTAAAATAAGATCGAATAAAGCCCGAATCTTGTTGAAGGTCCTTGCAGGCGGTGGTACAAATAGGTACATGGAAGAAGGAGGGTGCGAGACGAGAGGATACATCAATTGTAGAAGAAGAAGCAGAATCGGCGATGGTGAGCCGATGATGAATGTGTTCGGCCCCAAATAACTAGGTCAAATATATTAACTTTATTTCCTTAATTGAATGAATTCAATTAAATCATTTCCTTAATTAAAAGTGCCAAAAGTCCAAAATACCCTTTAATGATTTATTTAATTCTTTATTATTTCTTGAATTCTCATTGGTGCATTTAGGCACACAATAGTTGTTAAAAACATTTGAACCTAACTCTCTCTCTCTCTCTCTCTCTCTATATATATATATATATATATATATATATATATATATATATATATATATATATATATATATATATATATATATATAGGGTTAGATTATTGTGTTCTAGCTATCTATTATGTGCATGTAGGATTGATTGTGGACTAATCATTTTAGTTATTTTAAGAAAGTAATTAATGCATATTAATGTTGAAGATATAATGAGTATTAATTACTTTCTTAAAATAACTAAAATGATTGGTCAGCAATCAATATTACATGCACACAATAGATAGTAAAAACATTTGAACCCAACTCTCTCTCTCTCTCTCTCTATATATATATATATATATATATATATATATATATATATATATATATATATATATATATATATATATATAAACCATCCCAATGGTATCACAATTCCTTGTTGGATTTCAAAGTTTGAGAATGTGAATAGTAGGATCGCTGCTGGACAAGATGGCCAAAAAATGATGCCCTGGAAGCTTCTCGTTTAAGCAACACTTAATGATGAATAATGAGTGGTGGTGGATGCAAATGTAAAATGGAGAGAGAGAGAGAGAGAGAGAGAGAGAGAGAGAGTATTTTCTTTTTCATTTTATTATATATGTAATAAAAAAATGAAAAATGAAAATACAAATGACAGAACCATATTTTAAAAAAGTTCCATAGAAATTGGACCAAATTCACAACAAATAAAATCTTCTGGACCAATGGTGCAACTCAAAAACATTTTGGACAGAGCATCCAATTTTTGACATACCAAAATGACCAAACTTACAATTTTGTCATTAAATAATAAAGAGTTAAAGGTATTAATCATGAACATATATTGAGCACTCAATATGTACTGAGTGATCAATAAAAAAAAACAAACTCTCTACTCCATTGATAATAAGCAGACACTTAAAAAAAGTAAATCGTAATCTATACTAATAAATAAAATCCATTTTCTGCCACATGTCATGTCCTCATTGATTTGGACATATGACATTTTAATAGATTTTTAGAATTTATTTATTTCCACATGTAATTTTCTGATTTGTTCACATAGCATAACTTATTTCGGTTATAATATTGAGAAAAATAAATGTTTCCTTGAAAAAAAAATTGATATATTTATAATGTAATAAATATCATAATTAATGAGAGCTCTAAAATTGATATTCATATTAAATTTAATGTTTAAATATTGATATTAAATTTTTATTTTTAATAAACCCGTGTATTACACGGGTCGTACACCTAGTACAATATTAATACAAACTCCCATTAAAGATGCTTTAATGAAGAAGAAATAATGAGAATTCAAATATATTTTTGGGTTGAACGAAAAATAAAGATGACATGTCAAGTGACGCATACTTCTTTATTAGGAAATTACTGAAATTTTATATTTTAAAATGATAAAAAAAAGATAATCATAGAAAACGAAACAACATATATTTTTCTATTTTATTATAAACGTGTAATATATGTAACATACTTGTTTGAAGATATTCATTGAAATAACCATTTTCTTTGAATATACAACAATTTTAGCAACTTTTTAACAAATAGTAGACCATTAAATACAAAGCTATGTCATTTTTAAAATACTTCTAGAGCTCTAAAACACTATTTCTTGAAAAAATATTTGAAATCGTGTTATGATTTTGGAACTGTTAGAACTGGAAGTACGTAATAATACAATTATATAATCAACTTATAAAGACATTGCCGATATGAACAATAAAAACAATACATAAATAAAGTAGGATACTAGCATAATAATTTATATAATTTAGGAACTCTCTAACTTTCAAACTTGGATCGACGAGTTTCAAACATATTCAATTATGCATCAAGTTTTGAACTCCTTGTTCGTGTTTAAAATCATAATTGAAGAAACTATTTACTTTTTGAAAAAACATGTTGGGCAACCAACAATCTAAGGAATTTAAAAGCATAATAGTAAATTTTTAAAGGCGAAATTGCAAGGATGAAGTTCCCAACTTCCCATATTAGGTTGAGAGGGTTTGCAACTTGGTTTCGAGAATCATTTGGAAGTTCCAATATTAGCCCTCAAATAATGGAAACCACTAATAGAGTCTTCAAAACTCAAAAATTAATCAAGTTTCAAAGATGGCGATCCGTATTGTTTTTCAAAAAATAAAGTCCAATAACTATGTGCATTTAAGGGAAGTGGTTATCATGATAAATATCACTTAATTTAATTGGTCAAATGTGTAAATATAAAGTGTTATGATTGGAAACAAATGGGGTAAAACCCAAAAATATGAAAAGATCAAGTGTGTAAAATAAAAATTGTGACAACATAATCAAAAAGAAAACGTATAGTTTTTTATGATGATAAATGAGTGGGTGATAGTAGTGAAACGATTTTAATACTTTATAATGACTTCAACCACCCATGTTTCTATTATTGACAGGAGTAGCCTTTTAATTGAACATAAACTATATATGAAACGACACCATTCATATGACATTTATAAAAGCCATGGAGTTGAGGCATTATAGGTAATAAGAAGAGTATATCATCAATACCATGAAGTTATGAAATTACATAAAAATAAAATGTATACTTTTTTAAAAGAAAAATACCAAAAAAATCTCTAAATTTTACATAATTAGTAGAAATCCTAACCTTTTTGTTTGTTAGGTAAAATTATAAATTTTCAAAAACCTTTCATTTTTAATCTATTAATGAGGTCATCCGGTCATCTTCTTTTTGTAATGAAAAGTTTTCTGAAAACTTTTACCTACAAAAAGATTAAGGGTTATTCCAACTAAGTATGTAAAACTTGAGATTTTTTTGGTATTTGTCATTTTTTTCATCAAACGAATTTATATACACAAATGATATTCATATGTTTATATTTTACAAAATCGTATTTTAATTGTTTACATATAAAAACGTATTTAATGTTTATACATACAAATATCGTAATATAAGTATAAAATATATAGTGTATGTGCTTCGTATGTATAAAATATGCATTTTTTTTATATTTTTTTAATGTAAAAACATTTTTATGTATAAAAATATATTTTATGTATTTATGTATGTATAAAAATTGTATTGGATATATAAAAATCACATTTTATATGTATTTTATGTATATAAATTGTATTTTATATATAAAATTCCGTATTATATATAAAAATCTTAGTCATTTCCTATATTTTAGAAAATATAATTTATGTATAAAATACCGAAAAAGTCTCAAACTTTATACATTTGGTTGAATTGTTTTTATCCTAAGTCATGTAGGACTTGGAGTCCAAGAATCTTAGAGCTTAAGCAAGATAGGTTTAAGTTTCCTTGTCTAATTCTGCAAGCCGGTAGTTTATATATATATATATATATATATATATATATATATATATATATATATATGTGTGTGTGTGTGTGTGTGTGTAGATACCGAGTCATGGTTTGTACAGAAAAACAATATAGGTTTTGAGTGATTTTCCTATTAATCAAAGAGATAGTTTGATTACTTGTGTTTTCCTTTATCTTGAATTGGTATCAGAGCCAAGAAGAGAAGGCTTTGAGATCGATTTCTTAACCTATTGAAGAAAGTGGTCGACATGGCAGGAGATGAAGGGACTTCAGGCGGTGCTCCGGGGAGGGAGAAGGAGACTGGAGTGACCTCAGTTTAGTGTCCCATGCTCAATACCACAAATTATAGGTTTATCCAGAAGAGTCTTTTAAGTTCTCACATAAGTTATTTATCTGGACTAAAATACTCCTATAGTATTCTAACTATGAATCTACTCGTTCTGTGTTCTCTTGACTGGTGTTCAGGTAAGTTTTAACTCTGTTGCAACACCACATCATTCCCAAACACATGTCGGTCACATCTCGAATGAATATAGTTGATCAGACTATATTGATCCTAGCTATGATTACATAACTGTTCAGGTTGACGACAGTGTCCAACCTTTAAATACTTTAGTTTTGTTCTCCTCGTGACACTAGTTCTATTATGTACATATATGAGCAAGTAGGTATATTTTTATAACTTGTAGTTATACTCCAAGATATATCATTATCCAGAGCACTTAAGCCCCATTGTATTTATAGCTGTATATCTTTTATCGGTTGATATATTTAGTTCACTACAAACAATGCTTTGCTACCAATCTGTCACACCCCAAAACCGGAACGACGGGAACGTTCAGGGGTGGAGGACGTCATGTTTAGTATCACGAGATATGTATATGGTAAGCAAGTAATGAACAACCATTTCATTTAGAAAGAAAGTGTTTACAATGTGTGTGTTCACAAAACATAGAATTCATACACAAATAACAAAACAAGAATTTGAAGCTATAATGCTTCATCTTCTGAATCCCCAGCACGAGCACCTGTCGAATAGTCTCCTGAGAATACAAGTTATTTGAAAGAGTTGATCAGCAATTAAGCTGGTGAGTTCATAAGATTTTAGTGATGTGAGTAAGCTGTAAAGCGTTGTGGAAAATGTATATGTAAAAGTGATGTAAGTGGTAAGTTCTATTTTGAAAAGTTCGCCTGTTCCTCTAGAAAATCATATATTTCCTACTTGAATGAAAGTTAAGTAAAATGACACTACAAGCCTTTCTATGGGTACAAGTTATTTATAACTCAGAGTAAACAAACAATTGATTGTGCGCATCTGCCCTAAGCTTACAACCCAACGGGGAACAGAAAGTAAGGCGGATAGCACACATTCCATTGGTTGTTAGATAATTGTCATATATAACCCTGATGTATTCACTTGTTACTCATGGATTTATTTGTAATGGTTTCTTTATATCTAATGAAAAGTTCTTTTAAGAAAACCTATATTTCTTATAGTAAAATATCGACCACAGTGACTACTTTTATAATAGCTTTGTTTATACTGCTATATATAATCTGATATCGGGTAGAAAGTTAATTGGGTGAATCTGCCCTAAGTCCACAACCCAACGGGGAACAGGAGGTAAGGCGGAAAACACACATTTAACTACCTATTAGGTATTAGTTTTATATATCAACATGGTGTATAAACTAAGGTATTATAGAGTTACTCACCTAAAGTCATTTAAAATTGAACTGGCTTAATAAAATGGATTAAGCCCTTATCTGGGAAATTTCTAGTTTTGTATACCAAAAGTACTGACTTTGAAAAGTATGTTTTGTACTAGAAAAATTGTGCTTCGACTCTGTGTCATATAACCTGATCCATACCTGGTACCATTATGATGACTTAATGTATACCAAGCATAAATATATATAGAATCGGGTAGATAATAGATTGGGTGAACTCGTTCCAAGCCCACAACCCAACGAGGATAGGAAATGAAGCGAAGAGCACGCATCCTATTAGTTGTCGGAACCTATTGATATATATGTATCCTGTGATGTATACATTAAGGAATCCTAAGTCTAGCATTATGGTCCTATCCTTTAATCGTAGCCTTCTACCAAGGCATCTTCTGTTCTGTGGTAGACCCGACTGTTCCTTTGTTGATTTGTAAAAAAGTATATTTTCCCTAGTTTATAACTATCTTGACTAGAAAATTGTTCAACTTTCGAGTGGTACTGTCACTTTATGAAAGTAATGGGAAAGTAAGTACACAAATGTCGTTTATAATGACATACGAATGTACTAAATAACCTAAAAACATATTTGTTTTATTACGGTCATAATGTGAAGGCTAGAACCCCTACTAAACGCTCTCCCTATCAAGAGATTAAGGGAACCAAACACGACCCCTGTAAATTCTTGCAAGCCGTGTAATTCACATTAAAGTTATATGATCATGTATACCCAATATAACTATCACCTTTTGTTTAAAACAATGAGTTAGTGATTCATTGGTATGATTAGATCCTGTTTGTGTGTTCTCATGCTATAGCAAACTATCTTGTTTGTTATGTTCTGTTTTGTTCTGTATCTCTTTACTACATGTTCTGTATGGTATTGTTGGATTCTCTTCACTGTTTGTTTGATTCTTGCATGAAATGACTCTTTGTGTGCTTCATTGTACTAGAAATAATGAATAGCATTCTCCTAAACTACACCTATTATAGTTTACTAATGTTCTACCTGGACTATTATTGAAAAGACTCATTTATCTACTACGTTATGCTTGTACTTTAAAAACAGAGTTTTGTGTAACTATAAAGTAATATAACTTTAAAGAGTTTTGAAATGTTTTGACCACTTATAAATAACATAAGTAACATTTTGAAAGATGTTTAACAACAAACATTTACACAATTATCATTATGTTCAACTTGTATTCCCCCCCCCCCTTAAACAGTAAAAACAGTTAAAAGATTCATTATGGGATATGAACTCACCTGATGTGGGTGATTCAATCGGGTATGCGTGTAAGGATGAGAAGTTCCACGAATGAAGTATCAAGACACAACAAGTCCTAAATGACATATAGGGACACATATTGACATGAATATAGTGTTTATAAACAACTATATGAAAGGAAACACCTTCCGGGACTAGGAAACACCTTGGTTAAGTGTTGGAATCACATGTGATTCATCAAAGGGAAGTGGAATGACCAAAACATGAGTTTAAGGCCTTGTGACCATCACTCATTGAGTTTACAGTCATAAACCCATGAGTTTACAGCTGTAAACTCATTACACTTTGACCATTTTGAGTTTTGAAGCCTTCCAAGTCATACTAAGCATCCATACTTCATGTTTAAGCATTAGGGAGTGTTTGTGGCATCAATACACTCTTAAATTGAGTTTTTGGCCCATGGACCACTTTGACATGTGTTTGCGGCCGTAATCACCTATGGGTGATGGTATTTTGATTGTTTTGAGTCCTAAACACATCAAGGTAAGGTGCTAGGCTAGTTTCCAAGGCCTTGTGAAAGGATAAGGCACATTTTGGCACTAAGATTAGGGTTTACGGCCCAAGATGTTCTTGGACCGTAAAATCTTAGTCCTTGTGATTTCTGGATGATTTCAATGATATCTAGGCATGTAATACTCTTTAATACACTCTAGGGTTGAAGTACTTACAATTGGGGGAGAACGGTTGAAGATCCTTGGGAGAGAAATCAGGTTTTCTCTAGTTGAAATAGAAGAAATGAACTAAAATGGGTAAGTCTTACTTATATAGTCTTGAGGGTTTACGGCCCTAATGCCATTTTGGGCCGTAAACTCTAAACTCTTGGGGTTTTTGGAACTTAATTGATGTACAATAAACACTAGGGCATCCTCTCTCTAGTTATCTCTTGAAGTACTAACTTTAAACCACTCAAACTTATTCCAAAAAGCTTGAAAGTTAGCAGGAACAGTCTTGACTTCAATTGAAGTGGATGGTTGTACATAATGAATTTTTTTTGGGTTGTCACAACATTGGGGATGATCGAGTAAAGGAGGCCCGCCTTTAAACCCTAAGTGTCGAGTTCGATCGACTTAGGATGAACGAATCAGAGACGATCGACAGTTTCTCTGAAAAATTGTCCGAAATTTCTTCAAAATCGGCGTCATTAGGATCTGTAATCGACGAATCCAAGCTTGTAAAGAAGTTCCTTAAGTCACTGCCACGAAAATTCATTCATATGGTAGCATCACTCGAACATATTCTAGACCTAAACACTATTAATTTTGATGATGTTGTCGGCAGGATGAAGGCGTATGAAGAGAGGATCAGAGAAGAAGAATCTTATGGTGGTGAGAAAGATCAAGCTCTATTCGTCGAGCATGGTGGAACCTCGAATCAAAACTGGAGAAGAAAGGGGAAGACAGTGGAGGCTCATAGGTCTAGTGCGACTAGGAATTCTAATAGCTCAAGCGGATCCGGATCTTGTGGGTCAAATGGATCAAATGGTTCAGGCTTTGGGTCTAAATCAAAACAGGCCCAAGGAGGCAGGCCTAACAATACCGGGTTCAATAATCACCAGTCCATCAGCAGGCCTAATTCTAATTATGACCCTAATCAGAAAAATAAAAATAAAAAAGACCGGTCCAAAATAATTTGTTACCGGTGTGATAAGCCCGGCCACTTCGCGTCTCAATGCCCGGACCGAATCAAAAAATTACAAGAAAGTAATTTTGCTGAATACGACGATACCGACGAGGCCGTATTTTTACACGAGAACGTGTTTTTGAATGAATAAAAGGTGATACCGTCTCGATAAGACTCACAAGACAACGATGTGTGGTATTTGGATAATGGGGCGAGTAATCACATGACGGAAACCGGTCATTTTCTCCTAGCTTGATGAAGGTATAACCGGGAGGGTTAAATTCAGAGATAACTCATGTGTAAAAATCAAGGGAAAAGGTGCTATACTTTTCCAAGGTAAAAGGGGTCAAAAAAGGCTAATGACGGAGATTTACTACATACCATATCTCAAGAACAATATTATTAGTCTCGGACAAGCAACTGAAGCCGAGTGTGATATTCGAATGAAAGATAACTATTTGACCATGCACGATGCCGATAATTGCTTATTAATGAAAGTACAAAGAACTCCAAACCGCCTTTATAAAATAAAATTACAAATTAGAGTTCCTATTTGCCTTCATTCGAGACTAAGTGAACATGTGTGGCGATGGCTTGCAAGACTTGGACACATCAATTTCAAGTCAATGAAAAAGATGTCCAAGAAGGGTTTAGTCAAAAGGTTACCTCAATTTGATCATGAGAATCAATTATGTGAATCATGCTTGGTCGGCAAGCAAATAAGAAAGTCATTCCCGACTATGACGACATAAAAAGCAAAACAACCATTGGAGCTTGTTCACGGTGATTTATGCGGTCCGATCACGCCGACAACCAAGGGTCAAAATAGGTATATTTTTACACTTATTGATGATTTTTCACGATTTATGTGGATTTATCTTATGAAAGAAAAGAGTGAGGCGTTTACACACTTCAAAAATTCAAAGCTTTGGTGGAGAATGAAATTGGAAAGCCTTTGAAAGTGTTTAAAAGTGACCGAGGAGGTGAGTTTACTTCTCTCGAGTTTAATTCTTTTTGTGAACAAAATGGATTCAAACGCCACCTTACCGCCCCATACTCTCCACAACAAAAAAGAATTGTGGAACCAAAGGGTGGGATTGGGCTAAAGAAGCAGAAACCAACAATGAAGAACCGGGCTCATTCATAATACTATGGGTGTCACACCCGAAATACGTTCTGGGGTGGAAGACGTAATGTACAGTATCATAACAATGCATAATAGTAAAAACAAGCAACCACATCCATTGCATTAATATATAAATTTTAATACAAGCGTGTTCTGTACAGTTTGTTAGACACCAAAAGTAAAATAAAAAATAAAGAGGAGTCTTGTATGTGCTCCGTCTTCTCAAAAGCTGCATCTGTACCTGTCTACTGACGACCTGAGAATACAAGTTATTTTGAAACGAGTATCAACATAAAGCTGGTGAGTTCATAAGAATTTAGTGTCATTGCTTGTATAAAAGTGTTTACAATTGTGTAACATGAAAGTTGCTATCAAGTTTGAAAATAGTATGAATCTCTAGAAAATCCTATATTTTCTAATAAAAGTAGTCTTCTGCCAAGACTTGGTTACTTGTAGGTTTGATCCTTTGAGTGTGTAAAAGTTTTCCCAATTAGACTCTCAATTATAAAAATATAGTTTGGACTTCATTTGAACAAAGTAAATGGGAAAATAATGTATTATTCCAGCAGTGTTACTGCCGACTGAGTGGTAAATAAACCGCAGACTCTAGGTAGTGATAAGTATTGAATACACCTCGGGAAGTCTACTTTACCTTTAATTCTTAATTTGTTAATTTAGGGACCCGAATGTGAATCTTTATGTAACCATGCGGATAGGCGATCGAATGTATCATGACCCTCCAGGTCACACGTAGTGTGGTAGCATGTTATCATCCCTGGGCCTAGTCGTCTCGGACTGTAGCTAGCAGTCGGGATGTGAGAGAGTGTCCGCCTTATATAGATCTATACACGTAGAGTCCGCTCTCCATTCAGGAGAATATGGTTACACGGTGCAGGCGCAACAAAGCGTCGTATAGAGAAATAGTGTATCACATTCTGTTTTAGTATGTTCTCTTGTATTAGTGTTTAGTGGGCTTCTCTGTATTATGTATTTAGTGTTCTTCTGGATAGTACATAGTATTCTCCTGGTATAGTACTTAACATGTAGAGACTTATAATAGTGCTTGCTATGGTAAGTATCATGGTAATGGTAGTAAGGAGTGGTAAACCTTAACTATACCTATTATAGTTAACTAGCAAGTTGTAGTCATTCTTGGATACACAAAAGTATTGAACTGAGTGAAGACATTCATATCCAACACAAATACATACAATATATAACTAAGAATTCAACGACAGTCGGACATATAACAATATACCCTAAGACCCCAATCAAACAAGAACAGGAATTAAGGCGAGCTATCAGTCCTAAGTCCTTCAAGTCTTACTTATATAAATATATTGGTGTAGATATATTTTAGGAACATAAGAATTTTAAAAGAGTTTGAAAATAATTTTTGTAACCATTTAACATGAAAATGAGTTTGATAAACATTGAAAGTAGTTTTGATGGAAAAACAGTTAGAAGTATAGAAATCCTTTTTGATTGTAAGTTACAAATCACATGTGATTGATACCATAATTTGTTGGATTCAACTTGTATTCCCCCCACCCATAAAAGCATTTAAAAACATTTGAAAGGTTAATTAAGGGGTATGAACTCACCTGCCGTGAGTGGAGTGGATGGAATGTCGGGTAGGATGCTAGGTGTCAAGTGAGGAATTGAACATGCCCACGGATCCTATGTAACATATAGTGGCACGTGATGGTGTCTAATTAGTCATTTTATCACCAATTTAGTAAGTAAAGACCCTTTAGGGCATGAAAACACTTTGCTACAAGTGCAAGGAGTGCTAGGGGTTGCTTCTAAAGAGTGTATGGCCTCACTATGGAGTTTACACTTCAAGTGACCACCCTAACATGAGTTTGCAGTTGAGAGACCACTTCCCCCATGAGTTTACTGCCGTAAACTCATGGGAATAGTGAGTTTGTGTGTTTAAATGTCTCTTGCATCACTAGGAAGGGTTCTAAGGTCAAAACAAAGGTCTTGAGAAGTGATTAGGGTTAAAAAGGGTACTCCCTTGGCGTTTGCGGTCGTTGGACCACTCCTTAAGAGTTTATGGTCATAAACACTAGGGTTTATGGTTGTGAACCCTTGAGCACATCATTTCCTTCGTGTTTTGTGGTCCTAAGCTCATTTATACAAGTTTCATGTCCATTAAACATGCTAAGGAAGGAGTTAGGGACAACAAAACACCCTTTATGGTGTTTACGGTTTTGGTGTTTACGGTTTTGGTGTTTACGGTTCATGAATGTTCATGGACTGTAAACTCATGTTTACTCCCATAAAGACATGATTTTGGGTTTCTAATTTCATGCATGCAAGTTTCTAAGTCATAGATAAGCATTAGAAGGGTTTTAGAGGGATTTTGGGGCTTCAAAACCCCCATTATGGGAGTTTACGGTTTTGGGAGGTGTTCCCCAACCGTAAACTCTAGTTTTTGAGGTATTTGGATGATTCAACCACGAATTTGCATGGATACAAAGCTAAATAACAAGCTAGGAAGGGTTACTTACGATTTTGGAGCTTGAATGAGGTGTTTCTTAACCAAAATGTAACTTGTAGAGAGAGAGAGAGTAGAGAGAGAAAGCTTTAGGTGCGGGAAAAGGCTCAAGTGAAGGCCACTCAACCCTTATATAGGGTTTGAGTTGGCGGCCAGGTGGGGATCCACCCAATATCGATGTTAAACGAAGTTTATGGTCGTACCCGATAAAATGTTCGTAAACTAAAAACTTTTCCAAATGAATTCGAGGGTGTTTCACGTGTTTTTATTTATTTCTTTTTGACACTTATAAAAATAAAATAAAAACATTAATTGATTTGTCTAACCCAAATGTTTACGGAAATTTCAATAAAAATATATTTTATGAACGGAAATGGGTTACAGCAACGGAATAAATTGCAGGTTGTCACATTATCCGCCCGTTAGAGGAAATTTTGTCCCGAAATTTAGAATTCAAGCAGCTAAGTTATTACAACACAACTAAGCAAAGAGATGAAGATATTGAAGTTTCATTTGATCCTCGCGCTCCCAAGTGAACTCCGGTCCTCGCTTGGCGTTCCAGCGAACCTTCACAATTGGGACGCGGCTTTGTTTCGTTCGTTTGACCTCTCGGTCCATAATCTCCACAGGTTCTTCCAAAAAGTTGAGGCTCTCGTTGATCTCGATCTCATCTAGTGGAATTACGAGAGTCTCGTCGGATAGGCACTTTTTCAAGTTCGAGACGTGGAAGGTAGGGTGTATGTTACTGAGTTCGTGGGGTAGGTTAAGTTTGTAAGCTACGGGGCCGATTCTAGCGAGAATCTCGAAAGGCCCTATGTATCTTGGATTCAGCTTTCCATGCTTTCCAAAGCGCATGGTGCCCTTCCAAGGTGAGACTTTCAAAAGGACTCAGTCTCCCACCTGGAATTCCAAAGGTTTTCTTCGTTTGTCTGCGTAGCTTTTATGTCGATCTCTAGCGGCTTTTAATCGTTCGCGAATCTGTACGATCTTCTCGGTCATTTCTCGAATGATTTTCGGACCCGTGAGAGCGCTGTCAGGAACTCGTCCTTTAGCTAACTGAGTGTCACCCACCTCAGCCCAGCACAGAGGGGACCTACACTTTCGGCCGTAGAGGGCTTTGAACGAAGCTGCCTTGATGCTCGTGTGATAACTGTTGTTGTAGGAAAACTCGACAAGGGGTAAGTGGGTATCCCATGCCTTACCAAAGTCGATCACACAGGCTCGCAGCATATCTTCCAAGGTTTGGATAGTCCTCTCACTCTGTCCATCTGTCTGCGGATGGTAGGCTGTACTCATGTCCAGCCTCGTCCCTAATGCGTTTTGTAGCGATTGCCAAAGTCTCGAAGTGAACCTACTATCTCTATCAGAGATTATAGATATAGGGACACCATGCAGTCGTACGATCCCCTTAATGTATGTTCTTGTGAGTTTCTCCATCTTATCTGTTTCCTTGATGGGTAGGAAGTGTGCGGACTTGGTCAATCTATCGACGATGACCCATATGGTATCAAGCCCATCTATTGTCTTGGGTAGCTTGGTTATGAAATCCATAGTGTTCCGCTCCCACTTTCATTCAGGTATCTCCGGTTGCTGTAGTAGACCTGATGACTTCTGGTATTCGACCTTGACCTTCGCACAAGTAAGGCTTTTACTCACGAAGGTAGCAATCTCTGCTTTCATGTTAGGCCACCAATATGATTTCTTGAGATCTAGATACATCTTATCTGAACCTGGGTGAACGGAATATCGAGTGTTATGTGCTTCCTTCATGACCAAGTCTTTGAAGCCACCGTGTCGCGGTGTCCAGATTCGGTCCATGAGATATAATGCTCCGTCACCCTTAACTTCTAGGTTCTTATCCATTCCTCGTAGGGATTCTCCCGCCACATTCTCAGGTTTCAAGGCTTCGAGCTGAGCCTCTTTAACCTGTGTGGATAGATGCGAATGGATAGTCATTGTTAATGACTTGACTTTCCGACCAGAGTATTCTTTTTGGCTTAGGGAGTCTGCTACTACATTGGCTTTACCTGGATGATAACAAATTTCGCATTCATAGTCATTGAGTAGCTCGACCCATCATCGTTGTCTCATATTGAGCTCCTTCTGGTTGAATATGTGTTGGAGGCTTTTGTGGTCGGTGTATATCGTGCTCTTCGTACCGTACAGGTAGTGTCTCCAGATTTTTAGGGCGAACACAACCACTCCTAATTCGAGTTCGTGTGTAGTGTAGTTGACCTCGTGTATCTTCAGTTGTCTTGAGGTGTAGGCGATGACCTTACCTCGTTGCATCAGAACACAACCGAGCCCCTGATTAGACGCATCGCAGTATACCACAAAATCTTCTGTCCCTTCGGGAAGGGATAGTATCGGTGCGGTGCATAAGGCTCGTTTCAGGGTTTGGAATGCCTTTTCTTGTTTCTCTCCCCAGTCAAAGGCCACGCCTTTCTTGGTTAATGCTGTAAGGGGTTTTGCGATCTGAGAGAAGTTCTGAATGAATTTGCGGTAGTAGCCAGCGAGGCCTAGAAATTGACGAATTTCTGTAGGTGTCTTCGGTGCTGACCAGTTCTCAATAGCTTTAATATTGGATGGGTCCACGTGGATTCCTTCCTTGCTAGCCACATGTTCTAAGAATTCGACTCTTCGGATCCAAAATTCGCACTTAGAGAACTTCGCATATAACTTCTCCGATCGTAGGGTTTCCAGAACTTGTCGTAGATGATCGCTATGCTCCTCCTTACTTCGAGAGTAGATGAGTATGTCATCAATAAAGACGATGACGAACTGATCCAAGTAAGGACGGCACACCCTATTCATTAAGTCCATGAATAATGCGGGTGCGTTGGTCTGTCCGAAGGGCATCACTACGAACTCGTAGTGTCCGTAACAAGTTCGGAAAGCTGTTTTCGGGACATCCTCCTCGAGCACTCGCAATTGATGATACCCGGACCTTAGATCAATCTTGGAAAAATAACTCGCCCCTTGCAGTTGGTCAAATAAATCGTCTATACGGGGGAGAGGGTAACGATTTTTTACCGTGAGTTTGTTGAGCTCTCTATAATCAATGCACATACGGAACGATCCGTCTTTCTTCTTTACAAACAAGACCGGTGCTCCACAGGGTGAGAAGCTTGGTCTTATAAAGCCCTTCTTGAGCAGCTCGTTAAGTTGACCGGACAACTCTTGCATCTCATCAGGTGCTAGACGATAGGGCGACTTGGCTACTGGGGTAGCTCCTGGAATTAAGTCGATCCTAAACTCGACCTGGCGTTGGGGAGGTAAACTTGGTAAATCTTCTGGAAAAACATTGGGGAAGTCGCATACTACGGGGAAGTCTTTTAGATCTTTTGCTTTCTGGCTCGTGTCGACAACGTGTGCAAGGAACGCACGATATTCTTTACGTAAGTACTTCTGGGCTTGAATACTCGAGATGTGTAACAACGTAAATTTTCAAACAAGTTTTTTCATTTCAAAATAAATTATTTTCATTCAAAACAAGGCATAAATATTCCATGTGTCATGTCAAAATACAAATCATAGAATTCCCAAGATCACAAAACATCTATCAGTGTGTACAGATCACGCCGGCGCCTTCCCACGGTCCTCGCTAGTACCTGAAACACATACATAACAACTGTAAGCATAAATGCTTAGTGAGTTCCCCAATATACAACTTACGCACATACGCCTTTCCAGGCCCTGACCTTCCGGTCCATGTGTCTCAGGGGACTTCTGTCCCTGCTGGGTAAACCTTCCGGTCCTACCCACGCCAACCTTACGGTCCACAACACAACGTCTTCCGGCCCATAACATAATCGCCTTCCGGCCCATAGCATAATGCCTTCCGGCCCACATAACATACATAGCACGTATAACAATTAACTTATTACATATAGCACATATATCACATATCATATCTGACCTTCTGGTCACACAGTCAAACCCTTCCGGGTATAGTATAGTGAGAAGACTCACCTCGTGAATATCGAAAGCTAGCAAATCCCGAAATCACTCGTGCTCGATCCGCCGAGCTACAATCTCCCTATAACATCATATATCTCTTATTAACACTTTTATCTTCTAAGTTTGACTATCCCTAAGAAGTCAGACATAGGTCAACTCTGGTCAACGGTCAACGGTCAACGGTCAACTTGACCGGACTCGGCGAGTGCTAGGGCGACTCGGCGAGTCTAGACGTCCTCACCAATTCTCTAAGATTCCCTTTCTACACGTCGAGTATCCCCCCTTGACTCGACGAGCTCCTCCTGGAAGAATCGCGGGGCCACCCCGACTCAACTCGCCGAGTCTGAAGAACAACTCGGCGAGTCCCAGTTAATCTTCAAGCTACTCGCCGAGTCTGTTCATCGGACTCGGCGAGTCCATGCCATGCAACCGCTCAAACTGCTTTCTAAGGTCAGTTCTGCTCTGACCATTCATAGGTCTGGCCTTCCTAGACTGATTCATCACGTAAGGTCCTCATTTCGGTGCTCATAATACACCCTATGACTCATAATTTACATTTTGACCTAAGGCATAAGGATTCCAATCCAAAACCTCCATTGATTCCCGAAATGCTCAGGCATGGGACAATCTGGACTTCCAAAGGTCCCAATACAGGGTTCCAATCGCTTGGGGGACTAAGGTAACACTCAATCTAGCCACAAAAGGGTTCAATAAACCCTAAATCCATATACACATCAACATAGAAGAATGCAACTCGAAATATTACCTGAATGACGTGCTCTCTGTGTCCCCAAATCCTCAGAATGTGGCTTCTCTTGTTGTTCCCTTAACCAAGCCTCCTCTTCCTTGCAAAACAACACTTCCAAAATCAACAATGGTCTTCTAACTTGCTCCAGATGCTCACAATCGAATTAGGGTTTCTCTCAGAGGACTAGGGTGAACAATGACGGCCATAAGGTCCCTCATATACGTCCCAAACCTGAACGGTTAGGGTTTTCGCTAAACAGTGCAGACTCGCCGAGTCCATATCCGGACTCGTCGAGTCCAGTCGCGAACCCGCGACCAGATCCGCGAGTCTAGGCTCTAACTCGCCGAGTCCCCTCTTAAAACACCCAAAATCATAAATATAACAATACCTGGAATTCCGGGCTGTTACAAGATGATACGAAGACTTGTACTGGTTTTGTCTCCGTAGATTAACAGAGTTTCGTTATTCGGTAGGTTTAGGCAGATGGCTTTATCGAAGCACAGGATATCAGCACGATGGAGACTCAACCAGTCCATGCCCATAATGACATCGAAACTCTTGATCGATACTGGTATTAGGTCGATTGTAAATGAATGATTATCTAGCGTGAGGGTACTACCTATGTAGATTTCGTTAGAACTCTCTGTCTTTCCGTTAGCCATTTCTACGATGAATGTTTCTTTTAGTGGTTGTGGGGATTGCTTAAGTAATTGTCTAAAGTTATGGTTTACGAAACTTTTTTCTGCTCCACTATCGAATCGGATACAAGCATAAGAGTTATCAAGAAGGAACGTACCCGTGACTACTGTGGGGTCTGCTACTGCTTCATTATAGCCAATAGCAAGTAGTCTCCCTGTTCCTCCCGCATTCCCAGCTTTTGGGCAGTTTTTCTTGAAATACCCTACTTCGCCACAGCCATAACAGGCCTAGCTTACTCCCAAGTTGGAGACCTGAGAAATGGGTTTGGGTTGAGATCTGCAAAACCAGGTGGTATGGCCCTTCCGGTCGCAATTTGTGCAGTGTAATTCACGACAGGGGCCATTATGATGGAAGGGGCACTTTGGGCACTTGGGCAGGTTTCCAGCATAGGATTTTGCTGGTACAGGGGTAGCAGGAGTGGTGGCAGCATGGACAGCCACAATCTGTTGGTTTTTGGAAGAGGATTGAGTTTTCTTGCCCTTTTTTTGGTCCCACCGCTTCCTCTTGTTGTCGGATGTCTTGGTCGGTGCAGTGGCAGTTGCTGTTGTTGTTGATGGAGTGGAAGGAACTTCATGATCAATTAACCTGTGGGCCAATTCCTTGGCGCTGTCAAAGGTTGTAGGGTGTGATGATAGAACGTTCCCTCGCTACGGGGGCACTAAACCCCAGATGTATCGTTTAATTTTCTTGCTTTCAGAAGGGATCATGTTAGGGCACATAGCTACTAGGTCGCAGAACCTGGCCGTATAAGTCACTATGTCTGTCCCTTTCATCTTGAGCTTCCAGAGTTCCTCCTCGAGTTTCTGAACCTCACCTCTAGGGCAATAATCCCTTCTCAGTAGGTCCTTCAGTGTATCCCAACCCATTGCGTTCGCTGTTACTAAAGAGAGTGAATTGACATGGCCATTCCACCATGTTAGGGCCCTTTCAGTGAAGGTGGCAGCAACGAATTTGATCTTGCTTTCCTCGGGGCACGAGCACATTTCGAAGACAGCTTCAGCTCTTTCGATCCATTGGAACAGAGCAAGGATCCCTTCGGTTCCATTAAAGAATACTGGTTTGCATTTCATGAAATCCTTATAGGTGAACCCCTGCGTACGTGCGTGGATTTCACCATGTCTAGAGTTGGTGCCCATTTCGGCTACACTTGCATCGCCATAATTCATTTGGGCCATAGCTGCGGTCACATCTGTTTGAAACAGCACCAAATCGAACTACGGAGGTGGTGGTGGTGGAGGTGCAGTTTGAGTCGCAGGTCTGCCTCTGTTCGGGCGCTTGCGGGGAGTCATCTTTTACTGAAAGTTTATAGAGGTGATGACAACAGTAAGGATCAATTGCATATATGATGAGAGTATTTCATGGACTAAATCGACATAGTCCAACTATCAGATAGAGTCATAGTAACAGAGTAGGTAACTGCCAATATTACTGGTATTAATGATGTAATATGAGTTCGGGAAAAGTGACATAACAGTAGGTCTTACATCAAACCATAAGGGAAAATGTTGGCAGTCTAGGAGTCTAGGTAAAGTACTTTCAGAGTCAGGAAAGTTTACAGACAAGTGCTCTATCGAGCATAGAAAGGAAAGGCTAGTCCTTAAACAAAAGAGAGAGATGATTTGACATCTTCTACTGGCGACGGGTACCCATTGGGCAAACCCTCAGATCAGCCAATTGGCGTACAACTTCCTGAAGATGTTGTTCATGAGCCCTCTGACGTGCTCGGATTCCCCTAACTTTAGCTCGGGATGCAACTAGTTGTTGCTGCAGAGCCTCATTGGTCCTCCTCATCCTATCCATGGCTTCTTCCAGTTGGCGAATGCGAACTGTGTTAAGGTTAGAGTTGGCATCAACCTCCACAACTCTGCCAATGGCTGCTTGACCTTGCTCGACGTTCCTGGCAATCCTACGGATCATGATGGGCAAGACTCGGTCCGCTGAACCTCCCTCGCTTATGTTGTAAAAGCTTCGGTCTCCGTTAAAAGGTAAGGGCTGACCCTGTTCATCGCTCCATCGGTTCAAGGCTGATGCCCACATGGGAGTGGGACCTTGAAATGTTGGACGGAGGTTGGGGTTTGGAGCTACCGGGGGTAGGTTGTTGACTTCTGGCTCGGAGCTGGAGCTATCCGAAAAGCCTTCTGCACGGTGATCATCCAAAGGGATCGGGTGATCGTCTTCTGACTCCTCTTCGAGCCATCCTCCAATGCATTGGTTTGGATAGTACGGATCGCCGGGATGGTGGAAGCCAGCCATGCTAACTACGCGAGAATGGGGAAAGAAAGGTTAATAGACGTACTAATCTAGGATACTTATAAGATGATCGTTATTAGCCGACCCAATACTTGCATAGTGCATCCCAATTACATGTAACCGAAGCAGGATAGACCTTTGAATAAGTGACCCTAACTCTAAGTCCACAATCAAACAAGAACAGGAAATGAAGCAAAGGTCACAGATTCTAAGTCTATAGCGCCTTAGTCACATGTAACCGTGGTGTATCCACTTAGCAACTATTGCCGTACTAGTAACGACCCTTTTAGTTCTCACATATGTAGTTAATAGAATGAATAATACTCCTATAGTATTCTTGTTCTAATGTTCTTGTGGTAGTGTGGGTAAGTTTTTAGACTTGTTGCAACATCACAATCACTCTTAGGCACATGCTAGTCACTCCTAGGAAAATGTAGTTGATCAGGCTACATCCGCCCATATGTGACTATATGTCTCTAAGCCCAATTGTGTTGTCCAACAATCTTAATACTTTTGTTTTGTTCTAGTATGATACTGATCCTTTGTATTAATGGATGTATATATATATATATATATATATATATATATATATATATATATATATATATATATATATATATATATATATATACTTAGTTAAATATTTTAGTATTTAAAAGTAAATATTCTTGGTCAGAGTGTTTTAGTCTCGAAGTGTTTATAGTTCGTATATCTTTTATGGGTTGATATACTTGATTCACTATAAACAATGCTCTGATACCAATCTGTCACACCCCAAAACCGAGAATGGCGAAATACGTTATGGGGTGGAGGACGTCATGTACAGTATCATAACAATGCATAATAGTAAAAACAAGCAACCACATCCATTGCATTAATATAGAAATTTTAATACAAGCGTGTTCTGTACAGTTTGTTAGACACCAAAAGTAAAATAAAAAATAAAGAGGAGTCTTGTATGTGCTCCGTCTTCTCAAAAGCTGCATCTGTACCTGTCTACTGACAACCTAAGAATACAAGTTATTTTGAAAACGAGTATCAGCATAAAACTGGTGAGTTCATAAGAATTTAGTGTCATTGCTTGTATAAAAGTGTTTACATGTGTAACATGAAAGTTGTTATCAAGTTTGAAAATAGTATGAATCTCTAGAAAATCCTATATTTTCTAATAAAAGTAGTCTTCTGCCAAGACTTGGTTACTTGTAGGTTTGATCCTTTGAGTGTGTAAAAGTTTTCCCAATTAGACTCTCAATTATAAAAATATAGTTTGGACTTCATTTGAACAAAGTAAATGGGAAAATAATGTATTATTCCAGCAGTGTTACTGCCGACTGAGTGGTAACTAGACCGCAGACTCTACGTAGTGATAAGTATTTAATACACCTCGGGAAGTCTACTTTACCTTTAATTCTTAATTAGTTAATTTAAGGATCCGAATGTGAATCTTTATGTAACCATGCGGATAGGCGATTGAATGTATCATGACCCTCTAGGTCACACGTAGTGTGGTAGCATGTTATCATCCCTGGGCCTAGTCGGCTTGGACTGTAGCTAGCAGTCGGGATGTGAGAGAGTGTCCGCCTTATATAGATCTATACACGTAGAGTCCGCTCTCCATTCAGGAGACTATGGTTACACGGTGCAGGCGCAACAAAGCGTCGTATAGAGAAATAGTGTATCACATTCTGTTTTAGTATGTTCTCTTGTATTAGTGTTTAGTGTGCTTCTCTGTATTATGTATTTAGTGTTCTTCTGGATAGTACATAGTATTCTCCTGGTATAGTACTTAACATGTAGAGACTTATAATAGTGCTTGCTATGGTAAGTATCATGGTAATGGTAGTAAGGAGTGGTAAACCTTAACTATACCTATTATAGTTAACTAGCAAGTTGTAGTCATTCTTGGATACACAAAAGTATTGAACTGAGTGAAGACATTCATATCCAACACAAATACATACAATATATAACTAAGAATTCAACGACAGTCGAACATATAATAATATACCCTAAGACCCCAATCAAACAAGAACAGGAATTAAGGCGAGCTATCAGTCCTAAGTCCTTCAAGTCTTACTTATATAAATATATTTGTGTAGATATATTTTAGGAACATAAGAAGTTTAGAAGAGTTTGAAAATAGTTTTTATAACCATTTAACATGAAAATGAGTTTGATAAACATTGAAAGTAGTTTTGATGGAAAAACGGTTAGAAATCCTTTTTGATTGTAAGTTACAAATCACATGTGATTGATACCATAATTTGTTGGATTCAACTTGTATTCCCCCCCACCCATAAAAGCATTTAAAAACATTTGAAAGGTTAATTAAGGGGTATGAACTCACCTGCAGTGAGTGGAGTGGATGGAATGTCGGGTAGGATGCTAGGTGTCAAGTGAGGAATTGAACATGCCCA
Source organism: Lactuca sativa (assembly GCF_002870075.4). NCBI lineage: Eukaryota > Viridiplantae > Streptophyta > Magnoliopsida > Asterales > Asteraceae > Lactuca > Lactuca sativa. The sequence goes on from NC_056625.2 coordinate 249,597,237, forward strand.
CGGATCCTATGTAACATATAGTGGCACATGATGGTGTCTAATTAGTCATTTTATCACCAATTTAGTAAGTAAAGACCCTTTAGGGCATGAAAACACTTTGCTACAAGTGCAAGGAGTGCTAGGGGTTGCTTCTAAAGAGTGTATGGCCTCACTATGGAGTTTACACTTCAAGTGACCACCCTAACATGAGTTTGCAGTTGAGAGACCACTTCCCCCATGAGTTTACTGCCGTAAACTCATGGGAATAGTGAGTTTGTGTGTTTAAATGTCTCTTGCATCACTAGGAAGGGTTCTAAGGTCAAAACAAAGGTCTTGAGAAGTGATTAGGGTTAAAAAGGGTACTCCCTTGGCGTTTGCGGTCGTTGGACCACTCCTTAAGAGTTTATGGTCATAAACACTAGGGTTTATGGTTGTGAACCCTTGAGCACATCATTTCCTTCGTGTTTTGTGGTCCTAATCTCATTTATACAAGTTTCATCTCCATTAAACATGTTAAGGAAGGAGTTAGGGACACTAAAACACCCTTTATGGTGTTTACGATTTTGGTGTTTACGGTTCATGAATGTTCATGGACCGTAAACTCATGTTTACTCCCATAAAGACACGATTTTGGGTTTCTAATTTTATGCATGCAAGTTTCTAAGTCATAGATAAGCATTAGAAGGGTTTTGGAGGGATTTTGGGGCTTCAAAACCCCCATTATGGGAGTTTACGGTTTTAGGAGGTGTTCCCCAACCGTAAACTCTATTTTTTGAGGTATTTGGATGATTCAACCCCGAATTTACATGGATACAAAGCTAAACAACAAGCTAGGAAGGGTTACTTACGATTTTGGAGCTTGAATGAGGTGTTTCTTAACCAAAATGCAACTTGTAGAGAGAGAGAGAGAGAGAGAGAGAGTAGAGAGAGAAAGCTTTAGGAGTGGGAAAAGGCTCAAGTGAAGGCCACTCAACCCTTATATAGGGTTTGAGTTGGTGGCCAGGTGGGGATCCACCGAATACCGACGTTAAACGGAGTTTATGGTCGTATCCGATTAAATGGTCGTAAACTAAAAACTTTTCCAAATGAATTCGAGGGTGTTTCACGTGTTTTTATTTATTTCGTTTCGACACTTATAAAAATAAAATAAAAACATTAATTGATTTGTCTAACCCAAATGTTAACGGAAATTTCAATAAAAATATATTTTATTAACGGAAATGGGTTACAACGACGGAATAAATTTCAAGTTGTCACAATGGGACTATCCAAGAGACGATGCGAACAACAACCAAGGAAATGATGTAAACAATGATCCAATTGAACCAATTGAATCGGATCATGAGATTGGAGACGGAGCAGAAGTACAAGATAACGAACAACCAAGTCCGGTAAATAATAATGTTCAACAAGGAGCTGCAAATCAAAGACCCTCAAGAGCAAGAGTACCTCCAAGACGATTTCAAGATTATGAGCTTGATCTTGATAATCTCGAAGAACTCCTTCTAACAACCAATGACGAGCCAATATTGGCTGAAGAAGCGAAGAACGAACCAGAGTGGGTCAAGGCCATGGATGCGGAAATTAACTCGATAAACAAAAATAATAATTGGACTCTTGTGAACAAACCTATGGGGGTGAAGCTAATTGGACTCAAGTGGGTGTTCAAATTGAAGAAACATGTAGATGGCACCATTAATAAATACAAGGCAATGTTGGTTGCTAAAGGTTACGTGCAACAACCCGGTATTGATTTTCAAGAAGTATTTGCCCCGGTAGCTCGAGTTGAAACCATTCGGTTTCTTATAGCGTTAGTAGCTACTCATGGGTGGGAGCTTCACCACTTGGATGTTAAAACGACATTCTTACATAATGCAACCGGAAGGCTATATAAATAAAGGCAACGAACATAAAGTATATCGCCTTACAAAAGCACTATATGGCCTAAGACAAGCACCTCGAGCATGGAACATGAAGCTTGATGGGATTTTGAAGAGTATGAAATTTCAAAAGTGCATGAAAGAACCATAGGTGTACCGCAAAAATGAAGGATCTAACTTGCTAATTTTAGCAATTTATGTTGATGATTTATTTGTCACAGGTACAAATTTGAGCATGATCAAGAGGTTCAAATTAGAGATGTCCAAGAACTTTGAGATGTCGGATCTTGGAAGATTGACTTACTACCTTGGCATTAAAGTTAAGCAAGAAGAATCGGGGATTACAATAAACCGAGAAGCATATGCTAAACGCATTCTAAAAGAAGCCGGTTTACATGATTGCAATCCGACCCACATTCCAATAGAACGGAGAATTAAATTGTCAAAGGCCGAAGATGAACCCGAAATTGACCCGACACAATATCGAAAGGTGGTAGGATGTCTTAGATATCTTTTGCAAACAAGACCCGATATGGCATATGCGGTAGGAGTTGTTAGCCGATACATGCAAAGTCCAAGAGAATCACATGGAGTTGCAATCAAACACATTCTAAGGTACATACGAGGAACAACGGGATACGGAATCAAGTACGAGAGGATGGGACAAAGGCGACTTATTAGTTATAGTGATAGTAGTCACAATGTTGACTCAGATGACGGAAGAAGCACAACCAGTCACATTTTCTACTATGGGTCATCTCCAATTACATGGTGTTCGCAAAAGCAAGATACCGTTGCTTTATCATCTTGCGAGGCGAAGTTCATGGTAGCCACAGCGAGTGCATGTCAAGCAATATGGCTTCAAGATTTGCTTGGAGAAATCATGAACAAAGCGCAAGAGAAAGTGATTCTTAGAGTTGATAACAAGTCGGCTATCGAATTAACGAAAAATCCCGTTTTTCATGGAAGGAGTAAACACATTCACACGACGTTTCACTTTATTCGTAATTGTGTTGAAAATGAACAAGTGGAGGTGGAATACATTCCCGGTGAAGATCAAAAGGCGGATATTCTTATGAAACCACTAGCTCGAATCAAGTTTAAGGAAATGCGGGGTTTGATCGGGATTGAAGAATGCTCTAGAAGGACTTAAAGATTCGGGGGTGATTGTTGGAATCCTAAGTCATGTAGGACTTGGAGTCCAAGAATCTTGGAGCTTAAGCAAGATAGGTTTAATTTTCCTTGTCTAATTCTACAAGCCGGTAGTTTATATATATATATATATATATATATATATATATATATATATATATATATATATATGTGTGTGTGTGTGTGTGTGTGTGTGTGTGTAGATACCGAGTCATGGTTTGTATAGAAAAACAATATAGGTTTTGAGTGATTTTCCTATTAATCAAAGAGATAGTTTGATTACTTGTGTTTTCCTTTATCTTGAGAAATAACCCTAACTTTTCTTTTAGATAAAAATCATAAGTATTCAGAGAAATAAGCCTAACTTTTGCTTTTGGTAAAAATCAAAAGTATTTAGAAAACCTTTTATTTAAAAAAAATAGGAATGATCGGATAATAGGTTAAAAATGGATGGTTATCCGAAAATTTATAGTTTTTACCTAAAAAAAAAGTTAAAAGTTTTTACCAGCATCTAAATGCATAAAACTTAAACTTTTTGGTTTTTGCCTTGCTTTTAAAGCTTTAAAAAAAGATAACGGAGAGAATGCCCAAAATGATCATGATATTTACTATGTATAATTTGTTTTCTTATATTTTTGCCTATTATACTATGTTTTTTAATTGTAAATAGACAATATTGGAAATATCAAATATGTCGATATCAAATCAAAAGTATTATGATATTTATATTCACCAAATCGCAAAAACATTGCAATCGATACATGTGCCAAATTGATATTATATTGGTCGCCACGTAATTTAAAAAAAAACGGAACAGGAAATGCCACATATATATCATATAATATTAAAGAAAATGACACATGTTGACATTTATAAATGATGACAAAGTATAACAGAAAACAGAGAAAATGATGATCATACAATATTATATCTAGGGTAAATATGAAATGGAAAATATATTTTTATTTTTTATCAACTATAATTTGTAATTATTTTTATAAGATTTTATTATATTAGAAACAGATGATTTTGTTGAACATAAGTCCAATAAGATAACAAGCTATTAACGTTGTAATATATGTGTTTACTTAATTAGTTGCACACAATGTATAATATAAGTTGAAATCGATAAAGAACAATAAATAGAAGTAGTTTATTATTTATTAGTTATTATTAACTAGGTGTAAAACCCGTGTAATACACGGGTTGATTAAAAAAAAGATCAAATATCAAAATGTAAACAATAAATATTTTTTAAAATAAAATTTTAAAATAAGGAATAAAAAACATATTAATTGCTATTTATTATCATATTTACTATATTTAATACTTTACATATATACATGTAAATATTATGTGACTTTAATTTAAAAATTGAAAAATCTAGAAATTGACATGTGGATTTTATTTTATTTTAAAAATATCACAAAATGACAAGTGTCAAAACTTATGAGAGATTGACATGTGGCAAAATTGATTTTCATTTATTATAGTAGATTAGTTATTATTAACTAGGTGTAAAACCCGTGTAATACACGGGTTGATTAAAAAAAAGATCAAATATCAAAATGTAAACAATAAATATTTTTTAAAATAAAATTTTAAAATAAGGAATAAAAAACATATTAATTGCTATTTATTATCATATTTACTATATTTAATACTTTACATATATACATATAAATATTATGTGACTTTAATTTTAAAAATTGAAAAATCTAGAAATTGACATGTGGATTTTATTTTATTTTAAAAATATCACAAAATGACAAGTGTCAAAACTTATGAGAGATTGACATGTGGCAAAATTGATTTTCATTTATTATAGTAGATATGATGTTTCAATTAGATATAGAAACTAATTAAAAGTTTAAGACGAGAATAATTAGTTTCCAGATTGATTATTTTATTGAGAGTTATGAACGGGTTTAAATACTCGAGCAAACTTGACGAACAAATTATCATAAGTAATTATCTTAGAGATCAAGGAAGTCATATCCTAGTCTAACATGAAACGTTCACTCCATTTAACTTGGAGCCTCAAGATTATGAACACCTAACTTTCCAAACAAGAAACAAAAAAGTTCTATTTCAAATGGTTTCATAAAAATGTATGCAACTTAATCATATGTACTAAGTGGCATGGGTTGATATCTAGAGACACAACTTATCCACGAACAAAATAAAAATCCATCTTCAGATGTTTTAGTTCTTTCATAAAAAAACATGTTTTAGTTCTTTCATAAAAAACATGGTTATTAGAAATATAGCGTAACTTGGTTGTCGAAGTAAAGTCGGGTAGGTCCTGTGAAGTATTAAGATTAGTCGACAATAGTAAAATCCACAAAATCTCACTAACTATAGTTTCTATAGATCCGTACCTAGCCTTGGTGGAGGATCAAGAAACTACAAATTGTCTTTTTGGTTTTCCAAGATATCAAGCACCGCCCAAGGTGATGAAAATTCCAATTTTATAACCATGTATGAAAGGGAAACCAAGCTAACCAGATTCATTATAGTAGGATTGTAAAGTCAAATTTCCATTTGTCGGTAAGAAAATGCCTTCTCTCATTATGGTTTTAAGATATCTTGATATCTGTATGGCAACATCCCAAATGATGTTGATGATGTGAGGAAACAAATTTACTTAGAGTGTTCTCTCTTTTTTTAAAAAAAAAAATTTACTTAGAGTTTTGATAGAAAAAGTGATATTAGGCCGAGTGACTTGTAAGGAGTATCCCAATAAGACGTCAATATTTCTAGACATCGGCAAGTGGAGAAAATTGCATTATTGAGTCGGATATTTTATTCCGTTAGAAAGGAAGTAGGACGACAACCTTGTAGACCACTATCTGTAAGGATGTCAAACTTATATTTTCACTAAGAACCATGTCATCTGGTGTTCGTGTCACCTCATACCGACACAAAATATTTGTACCGAACATGCTATCAAGATACATTTTGATCTTCGCAATTCGATGGTCATCATTTCCCAAGAGAATAATGTCATCAATGTCTATAAGAGTCAAGATGTAGACATTACCTCGTTTACGAACACCTAAATTTCCAAGCAAGAAACAAAAGTGTTTTGTTCCAAATGGTTTCATAAAAATGTATGCAACTTGATCATATGACATATGTACTAAGTGGCATGGGCTGATATCTAGAGACACAACTCATCCACAAACAAAATAGAAATCCATCTCCAGATGCTTTAGTTCTTTCATGAAAAACATGGTTGTTAGAAATATGGCGCGCAACTTGGTTGTCGAAGTAAAGTCAGGTAGGTCCTGATCGTGAAGTATTAAGAGTAGTCGACAATAATAAAACCCACAAAATCTCACTAACTATAGTTTCCATAGACCGGTACCTAGCCTCGATGGAGGATCGAGAAACTACAAATTGTCTTTTTGGTTTTCCAAGATATCAAAGCACTGCCTAAGGTGATGAAAATACCAATTTTATAGCCGTGTATGAAAGGGAAACCAAGCTAACCATATTCATTATAGTAGGATCGCAAAGTCAAATTTCCATTTGTCGATAAGAAAATGCATTCTCTCGTGATGGTTTTAAGGTATCACAATATCTATATGGCAACATCCCAATGATGTTGATGATGTGAGGAAACAAATTTACTTAGAGTGTTGATAGAAAAAGTGATATTAGGTTGAGTGACTTGTGAGTATCCCAGTAAGACGTTAATATTTCTAGAATCGTCAAGTGGAGAATCAATTGCATTATTGAGTCGGATATTTTGTTACATTAGGAAGGAACTAGTACGACAACCTTGTAGACCACTATCTGTAAGGATGTCTAACTTATCTTTTCACTAACTAAGAACCATGTCATCTAGTGTTCGTCTCACCATAATACCGACACTAAATATTTGTACTGAACATGATGTCAAGATACATTTTGATATTCGCAATTTGATGCCATCATTTCCAAAGAGAATAATGTCATCAATGTCTATAAGAGTCAAGATGTATACATTACCTAATTTAAAATGGAATGAGTGGTCAAACTTGGAGTGTAGAAAATCGATATGAACTAGTGCTTTGGTAAATTTGTTGTACCATAAAGCTTGCCTTAGAGCGCATAAGATTTTTGAAGTTAGACACACCTAAGTATCACCTTATTTATTGAATATATATATATATATATATATATATATATATATATATATATATATATATATATATATATATATATTCAATCTTCATATAAACTTCATCCATGAGATCTCCATATAAGAATGTATTGTTGAAATCTAGCTAATCAATATACCATTTTCTCTATATTTCTATTGTCGAAATTGTTCTTATAGTTATCAATTTTGCAACTGTAACATTCCGTTAAAAATAAATAAATAAAATAAAATAAGTAAATAAATATATAATTATAATAATAAATAAATAAATAATAATCCCCAAAGCCCCGAGATATATTTTATATTTTATTTTATTTTAGCTCTAAGTCGTATTAATTAGCAGAGTGTACACCTTGGGGTGTTAGAAGTTATATTTTTTGGTTTAGAGGATCGAAATTGTAACATGCGGACTTGAAACGTAAAGAATTTTGTAGAGGAGGGGCTAAAGGGTAAATTATGGATTTAAAGGAGGGATTAAAAGTATAAAATGAGATTATTTCAAAGGAAAACACATGAATTAAACCCGTGCCTTCCCTCGTCATTTGATGCATGTCCCCAAACCCAAACCCTAAATTGTATCCCGACCACCACCCTTATACCACCATTCCTCCCGCCGCCGCTGCCACCTTATCACCGCCTTGTACCATCAGGGAAACCCCCCGTTGTTTCCGCCATCGACAACTACAAGAACCACAAACCGACGCCGTAACAGTGGGAGATCCGAGGAGCTAAAGGCTTGAGATATCTGCTGGTGCCATCTTCAGTTGGGTTTGCGCACCTCCTTTTTCTCTGATTCGTTTTTCGAACAACCACCGTTGCACTTACTACCGACAAAGACGAAGGCTGTGAACGACCTGAAGTTTCAGGTTGTTGCATCTATTCTCGGTAAGGCTAAACCACGACTCACCCTCCTCTGCTTCTTTTCTGTTAAGCCACGGTATACCCGACGAATACCGCCACCGCCGCCGCTCGTTCGGATCTTCTCCCATTGCTTTGGTCGTCGTACCTGTTGGATTAGGTGTTTAAGCCCATAACTATAATTGGGATGTACTTGATTTGATAGTAGCATGGTCATTTTGGGTTGCCTTCACCATAGCAACTAGACAAAATGAGTTTTGGAGTAAGAGGTTATTTAATGATTTATTAATATACTATAAGAATAATATATTAATTGAGAAATCATATTATTTAATTAGTATTAATCATAAATTAATTTGGAATTAATTTTGGGATTAAAAGAGACTGATTAAAAGTAAAAGGACTGATATTGCAGATCACTGATAGTTGCAATATTGGGCTGCTGGACTCCCTTGTAAAGGGTTGGACGAAATCTATAGGAGGCCCTATAGAAATCATCCAAGGCCTTATAGAAAGGGGGTTTATGGACTGCTTGGAGCCTAAATCAAGAATTAGAGTTTTCACCTAGAAACCCTAGCAGCCACAAGTATAAAAAGGCCCCCTGACCTCTCAATTTCGGCCACAACTTCCAAGGGAAACCCTACCCGAAATTCTGCTCTCCTTCTCCTCATTCTTTGCTTGTGGTGTTTGTGACTCCATCAGAGGTGCAACGTTTGGGGAACCAGGATTTCGAAGGTCAAGGAATTGAAGTGTGGATTTCTTGTTACTACTAGATAATAAGAAAGGTATTCATCTAAACCCTAATATGATTAGATTTCGTTTTTTATTATATGCTAGATTAGGGTTTTGCTTTGGAAAATTAATTTGCATGTATAACTTGAGAAAAACCTAGATCCAAAGCAAATAGGGTTGCATTTGCACCATAGGAATGTTGTAATGCTCAAAACCCATCAGTGGTATCAGAGCCCGGTTGTTTTCCTGTTATATATATGATGCAATTGTAATTTGTTCAAAGCTAAATCAAATTCGTTTTTGGTCTCTGCCTGATGAACTCGATGATTTCTAAGTTGAACTCGACGAGTTGCACCAACTCGACGAGTCCAAGCCCTGACTCGACGAGTTGGTTCCACTATTGGCAGATTTTTCGGATTTTAGCCCAAAATTAGATAAAGATCATTACCTTAAATTGTTTTAACTGTTTAAATTCGAATTTTTTGATATGGTAATGAATATCCTCATCTAACTGTAAGATAATAGTCAAATTTTAAGATAATGTTCAAAATTATGTGACTAGTTTAATTATTTGAAATTTGATCAAGAAGTTTTTAAAAGTTTGAAAAGTTGCCCTCAAGTTTTGGAATTTAAAATTTGATTAAAAAGTTTTAGTTTTGAAATATTAAATTCTAAAACCCTAGTGTTTTAAAAGTTTAAAATACAACACTTATACTATTTTAATGTTAAAAGATTAATATATATATATATATATATATATATATATATATATATATATATATATATATATATATATAGGGCTATGTTATTTTGTTTTTTACATTTATTGTATGCTAGAATGCACCAATAGGAATTTAGTAAATTAAATAATTATTTAATTAAATAAATATAGATATTAAATGATTTCCATAATTATATGTCTATTAAATGATATCCATAATTATAATTCTCTTTTTATAGAAACTAATTAAATCCGTCATTAATGTCAGCAATAACATTCTTTTAGAATGAATTCACATCTAGGTTTTTATATATGAGTGAATATTTTTCTTCAAGGTTCATTCACTTAAAATACAATAAAATTGCATTAAATATGAAGAACGAGAGTGTATTCTACTGAAATACACTCTCATTCTGCTGGAATACACTCTCATTCTTCTAGATATGAATTTATTCTGAAAGAATATTATTGTTGACATTAATGATGAATTTAATTGGTTTCTATAAAAATGAGTTATAAGTATGGATAACATTTAATATACATATAATTAATACTAAATTTCTATTGGTGCATTCTAGCACACAATAGATATGAAAAACATTTGAACCTACCTCTCTCTCTCTCTCTCTCTATATATATATATATATATATATATATATATATATATATATATATATATATATGTATAAGATATGTCAGTCTTACTGTTAGTAGGCCTCATTCACGAAGCCGATCTATAAAGGGGGGGGGGGGGGGATAAGGAAACTGCCTATAAAATGGCGGTTGAATGGGTGTCCACTCTCACCCACTGCTTCCTTGATTGGTGGAGGGTCGTTAGCCGAACGGGTAGGATAGGACATTAAATCCTCATTATTAAGTGTAATGAATATTATACAGTAACTAAATTTTTTTATAAATTCCCAATCTTAGTTAGTTTAGGAAAATGTGAAAATGATGCTAGTCCATGAAATTGTACTTTGCACCTTGTCAAGTCGTTAGTGGAGCGTATGTGGTTAACCAACACACTAACCTGGACAAACAAGGGTGGAAAAGGGTAGCTCAAGAATTACCATAGATCAATGGAGCATGTGTGGTTAACCGACACATTGATTATGTGGTAAACAACATCGAGAGTTCCAAGCTAATTTGCATGGTTATTCACACCTTCTTTGTGATCCTTGGTATCCCAGTCACAAACTTGATGGGCATAATCAAGATTAAACATGCCATTGAAAACTTCAATGAATCTCAAAAGAATCTCAAAAGAATCTAGGAATTTAATTTAAAACCTAATGCTTCATTTCGTTTTTCGTGGTGGAATTGGTAAATCGTCATTTACCTACCTTCAAATAATTTGCAACTGGATTACGACATCCCTTTTCTGAATTGTAAATTATTGTGTTGGGTCCTAGCCTTAATATTTCATTTGGGTGTTATATTAAGGATTCTTTATCTAATCAAAACTTTGTTCCTTTTCTTTTTCAGATGTCTGGCTCAAACAACACTTCCGGCTCGAACTCCAACTCCTCAAGCTCCTTTTCTCTTTTGAACATTTGTGGGAGGGTCACCTTCGATGGGTCCAATTTCAATGATTGGATTCACAACATTCGAATGGCCCTACAATGCGAGGAGAAAGAATACGTCCTCGACAAATAACTCAAAGAGATAGATGAAACCAAAGCTACTACTAAACAAACAGCTGAGTATAGGGCTCATGAAAAGGACGCGACAAAGGTGTCGTGTATTATGGTAGCCACTATGAGTCCTGAGTTGCAACGGTTCTACGAGGACTACTGGACTTACGACATGTGCCAAGATTTGATGGAAAAGTACCATCAAAACGCACGTCAAGAAAGGTACGGGATTGTCGCCTCGCTAATAACAACCAAGATGAAAGAAGGAGAGTCCATCAGGAGCCACTTGCAAAGGATGCAAAGGTATGTGGATCGTTTGCTCAAGTTGAATGTCAACTTTGACGAAGAGTTGGCGATTGATATAATCCTACACTCTTTACCTCCTTTTTATGATCAATTCAAGATGACTTATCATATGAACAAGGAGGAAGTCACCTTGAGCAAGCTTCAAGGTTTGTTGAGAATTACTGAAAGTGGACTTAAAGGAAAAGTTGTCGAGTCCACCCTTACTGCTGCTGCCCCAGTCGTCGCTATAGGACATGGTAAAGGGAAAAAAAAGGAAAGCTCCCTCTAAGAGCCACAAGGGAAAGTCCCATGATGGATCCTCTTCAAATGGATCCAATGGTAAAGCCGATTTTGTCACTCCCTCGTCCGATCCTAAAGAAGTAATGTGCTTCTACTATAATGACAAGGGGAATTGGAAACAAAGCCACCCGAAATACTTGCAGGACATCAAGGATAGGAAGAGAAATCCCTCATTCCTAGATATTTATACTATTCAATCTAATAACTCATCACATGCTAGTTCTTAGGTCCTTGATAGTTTATACATGATGTGGTTTTCACATTTGTTCTGATTTGTAGGGGCTAAGAAGAAGTAGGGATTTGGAGCATGGGAAAATGAACCTAATAATGGGGAATAGGAAATCGTCTCCTGTCACCAAGATCATGATTTACTATTTAGTGCTTAGTAGTGGGTTAGGATTAGAGTTGAATGATCGTTGATACTCGTTAGAGATGATGAGGAATATTATTTCTTTTCTTGGTTTGTATAGACAAGGTTTTAGATTTTCATTTAATAATGAAGTTGGTTCTATTAGTGCTTTCTATAATGGTACTTTATATTTTGAAGCATAGCCTTGTAATGGTGTATATGAAACTGTGATGGTTGAAGATAACTTAGGAAATAATGTGTTGAATATCGATTCGTCTAATGGTTTAGAGAAGGTGTGCTTGTGGCATTGTCGTCTTAGACATGTCAACAAGAAGCACATAGCCCAACTCCAAAAGGATGGAGTCTTGGAGTCATTTGACCTAAAGTCGGATGACACATGCGGATCTTGTTTACTTGGAAAGATGACAAAATCACCTTTCACTCGTACTTGTGAAAGAGGTGAGGGATTGTTGGATCTCATACACACAGATGTGTGTGGGTCATTCAGATCCACCACAAGATATGCTAACCGCTTCTATGTGACTTTTACTGATGATTACAACAGCTAAGGATATATCTACCTAATCAAGCACAATTCGGAAACCTTTGCAAATCTCAAAGAGTTTATGCAAGAAGTGGAGAATCAATTGGGCAAGAAGATAAAGATGCTTAGATCCAATAGGGGTGGTGAGTATCTGAGTATCAAGTTCCACAACTATCTTTAGGAATGTGGAATTGTATCACAATTGATGCCACCTAGGACACTGCAACTCAATGGTGTAGCTGAGAGGCGTAATTGAACCCTGTTGGACATGGTTCGTTCCATGATGAGTCGAACTTCATTACCTATCTCATTTTGGGGGTATGCCTTAGAGATTGTCTCCCGTATCCTTAATCTAGTCCCAACTAAGAAGGTTGTCAAAACACCTCACGAGATGTGGATAGGGAAGGTTCCTTCGTTGGCACATATCAAGGTTTGGAGTTGTGAGGCTTTCGTAAGACGAGAGACTTACAACAAGCTTGAAACTCACGATGAGCGGTGTATTTTCATAGGCTACCCACAAAAATCTTTTGGATATCTTTTCTACAGACCTAGTGACAACGTGGTCTTCGTATCAAGGAGAGGGTTTTTCCGTGAGAGAGAACTCATATGCCAAGAGGACAGTGGGAGGAAAATTGATCTTGAAGAGCTTCAAGAGTCAAGCGGTGAAGGAATCTCTAACACTAGCACTCAACCTGAGGACGAGATTCCTGTTGAACCAGTTCATGAGTCCTTACCTCTAAGAAGTTCCAGTAGAGTTAGTGTTCCACCTGTGTTGTATGGTTTCCATATAACTGCTGAAGGTGATACGTTTATCAATGATAGTACACTGATACATTTGGATGAATCTAAGAACTACAAGGAAGCCATGGCAGACCGAGAGTCTGCAAAGTGGAAAGAGGCAATGGACAGCGAGATTCAGTCCATGTATAACAATCAAGTTTGGAACTTGGTTGACAATGTATCGGGTCGTAAAACGGTCGGGTGCAAGAGGATCTTCCAGAAGAAGACCGACATGGATGGGAAAGTGCACACATTCAAGGCACGACTGGTTGCAAAGGGCTTTACTCAAACCCTGAGGGTTGACTATGATGATACCTTCTCACCAGTGGCCAAAATTAAGTCTATAAGGGTTGTGATGGCCATAGTTGCGTCTCATGATTATGAAATATGGTAGATGGATGTCAATACTACTTTCTTTAATGGGAAGTTGGCTGAAGATGTTTACATGTGTCAGCCAGAGGGTTTTGTAGACGCAAGGTACCCTAACAGAGTGTGCAAGCTTGAGAAATCAATCTATGGATTAAAGCAAGCATCTCGCAGATGGAATCTTTGTTTCGATGAGAAAGTCAAAGTGTTTTGGATTTTCGATAAGCGAGGATGTGTCCTGTGTGTATGTTAAGGCTATTAGGAGTATAGTTTGCTTTCTAGTTTTGTATGTTGATGACATACTGCTCATAGGAAATGACATCCCTATTGGGTTTTGAGCATTCTAACACTCCTAAGTGTACATGCAACCCTAAATACCTTGGATTTATGTTTTCTCTATTATACATGCAAATATGAACTTCCAAGGTATTATCCTAATCTAGCATACAAAACAATGAATATAAAAAGATAGAATACATACCTCTTTGATGTAGAATGTCTTCATGAAGCTTGAGTGCCTAGTGCCCCAAGTGTGACACCTCAAATGGTTCACACAACACCAAATACACTTGGAATAACTTGAGAGAAACTTGAACACTCCTTGAAATCGTCTAGCCCTCACACTCCCACATAGTGCACGATTTCTTGAGCCATGGGATTCTTTTATATGGTGGCTATTAGGGTTACACCATGTAACTCATGACTTTACCCATTCCTTATGCTCCATGGATTTTAACCTCCATGGAGCATCCATGGGTCACCCCATGGACTTAGTCCAACATAAGGAATCTTGGATCACAAGCCCACATATATAAGAATGAATGATTTACACAATCAACCCATATATTTAATTAGTTTCCTTTTTGATCACTTAATTAATTCCAAATTAATTCTTGATCAATACTAATTAAATAACCTTATTAATATATTAGAACTTATAATATATTAACAAACCTTAAGTGTTATTTCTCTCATTTTAGTCTATCCAAATGCATGATGCCATGTAACCCAAATGGACCATGCCAGGTCGGGTCAAGTCTTACCAATTATAGTTATGGACTTAGACATTAATCCAACAGTCTCCCACTTGGATAAGTCTAAAACTATTATTGCATATGACTTCAAGAACTGACTGGCAATCATAGCTCTCAAAAGCTTCTGTCGAACTCTGACCTTGTAGATGAACTCTGACATTTGTCAATGACTTGTCCATTAGATAAGGGGTCATATATTCTTCCATTCTAGATATCATATGGACTGAGACATGGATTATAATCATTCTCTCTGTCCATTTGTTGTTTCCCAATTTCCGATTTATGACGACTGACTAATTGAACAAATCAAATTAGTCCTGGCCCGGCCGAGCACTTCCATTTGTCATCATCAAATTATCGAGGGGCCCACAGATATCACTTTTATCCCGAAGGTAAAAGGAATGGATAAACTTCGACTCATATGGCTTGTTCTACTACTTGTTGAATCATACACAAAGGCACGTTTTATAACACCGAGTTACCAAATGCATTTTCGTGCAATCAATGTACAACCAACTCATAGTAACAACTCATATCTCTAGGTTTGAAGAATATAAGATATTATCGTCTCATGATCACTCGTGATAAAATCCATGAAGTGATTCCAATGAGCGCGGGTTGAATCCAATACTCAGAACTTATGAGCACTCATGAGTGTTGTAGCCCTTTGTCCAACATCTTAGACCTCTACAAGACAAACCATGACAGTCTTGATTCATATCTACTTCCAACATATGACCGACTGTGGATGGTTTGAATAACTTAGTCATTCCGGAAGAATAACCTAGTTTATTCTGGAAGTCAAAACATGCAAAATGAAACACAAGAATAATTGAATCCAATATGGTATCAAAACCTATGAACATAAATAAAACACCTTTTATTTATCACCATATGATTACACATTATTCATTGTATACTGTTTCAGCTATGACCTTTATTCTTGAATTTAAAACAATAGTTGTCCCATGCTCCAAGCATTTATACTATGTTTTCTAAACACTAGTCATGTCATACACCAAGTATGCATACTATGTTTGTCTATGATCTTTACTTTGTGAAATAGATCAAATGAACATAACTCCAATGATCCTCTTTTCATAGTCCCAAATCCTTACTGCTAATGCTAAAATTCCAAATTCATGCGATTTACTAAAATCTGTTAGATTCTAAACTTATATGCATTGATCCTCTTATAATGATTATGCACAAAGTCACAAGGACTTAACAACAAACATTACAAAGTATTCCAAAGGAGATCAACTCCTTGGAAACATCCTTCTTGCATTAAGTTTCCTTAATCTTACATAGATTGAAAATTCTAACTTTGAAACATTTCCAGATTCATTTTGACTATCACTTCTGAACAAGAGTTGCCTCCTTACAGATTATGTCAATATGGTCCTTCCAGAATTATCACTATACTTCCAACTGTCCTTGAGCACCCGATCTTTGGTAACCCTTAGATTGTCCTCGACAATTGATTAATCCTTTTAGTCATATCCAATTCTAGACCTTTTCCATTCTTAATGCCCCAGGTTAGAAAGGATGAATATAGCACATGTAATCGATCCTATATCCGAAGCATATGGGACACGATTCATGATGTCTCAAATAAAGACTAAACCAGTCTTTTGCTATAACATTTCCGTTTCTATTTGCCAAGTTCTCATAATTCAGATTATGAAAAGGGATGCCGTAATCATAATTGAATTTTAGAACGCAAATAATGGACCCATATACAGAATTTTCTTATGTTGAGCCATTCCAACATGAAATTCATATATATATATATATATATATATATATATATATATATATATATATATATATATATATATCCTTGACTAAATACGATTAAAACCTCAATCTAAGTTTTTAGATTTGAGATGAAGTATAATTTCCTCTCCCTTAATTATAGCAAAACAACTCTTTCCCAATTGAAACTTTTGTTTTCTATAATTAACATTGCTAACTTGCAATACTTATCATAATTATCATGCTCCCACTAACATGATGATTATTAGCATGACACTTATGCTCCCACTAGCTTTGACATGTACTCAGAAATCAGCTGACTTTCTTACCAAAGTTCAAATTTCTGATACTAGATTGTTTTGATAAAACTTTATCAAAATCATACACCTTCCCTTAGATAGCTCATAGGTGTGTCTAAACAATTACGAAGGGGGATGATGTAATCATAATGGTTAGACCTTTTTGCCACTTCTCACAAGTCCAGGTTAGTGTGTCGGTTCACCACACACGCTCCACTAACGACTTTGAGAATGCAAACATCGCAATTGCTATCTAGCTAAAATCTAGTTAGTGAAAGTGTTTCCTCACCATCATTTTCATGAATCGGAGAGAAACCTTATGACACTTAGATTTTTATGGTTTATGAGTTCCTACCCATATGAATTTGTCAAAACCATAATCACAAGACAAGGATAATGACAAATCCAAACTCATATGGATTGAACTCAATCTTAATTTCTTGCCACCTGGCAGCTCAAGGGCCTGTCATTGCTTCCAAGTTGTTGTGCAACCAATTGAGAACTCTAAAAACTCATATGCAAAGCCAACTTTAACTGGAATGGGCACAGAATATGTCAACATGATAGGTTATAAACCTCAAGTCGTGTGCTAGTGAATAACTTCAGGTTTTATTCTTGATTAGTTCTTGAGACTTTCAAGACCTTTAAGACTCCCACTGTCCTCTTGACCTATAATACTCCCTTGTCAAACATCCAAGAGATAATGCATATTCTAATCAAGACAAACACTTCACATAATTGGCCTTAGTTGGTCTTTGTTTTATCCAAAACATCACAACTTACCAATTTCAAATGTACAAGAGTAGGAAACTTTTACTCTTACATTTGACAAGTGTTTTAAACCTTCTTTAAGACATGTCACTCAAATTACAATCTTGGAGTATGACTCTAAGACTTGTATTGGAACGAAGTATGACTCATCTTCTTGATTTAACCATTTCAACAATTCAAGATTCCTCATCTTAGTTATAAGAATGCACTAAGATTTCCTTAGAGAACTAATTGTGCTATGGTTTCTTAATCATTAAGATGATCACAAAACTGATACTAAAGTACTCTCCCATCTTTTCAGATTTGAGAAACTTTTATCCTTCTGCCTAATTTGATTCTTCTTATTCGCTCTGCCATACATTAGAACCTTTTCCAACATCTCAGAGATACACTTAAGCTTGTAAGTATAATCATATTTACTGAGCTTTAGTAAATCATGACGAATAGTCTTATCGATCTTTTGTGGTGGACTTGACCAGTGCATAAGAATGTGTACTCGATCCCTTAGTCCTTCACTTGACTCACACATCCATGTGAACAAGTAGTTAGTCTTAATTTTTTTTTCAATGCTTGAAAGTTCTCATTCATCATGCTATACAACTTGCATGATTCCAAGTTTCTATCCACCTGAAACTTGGGTGATGAAAATCTTTCCTTATTTGGTAAATTTAGACACTACCACAAATGAAAGAATCAAATTCACTTTCCAATATTGCTATCAGTGGAATCTTATAAGCAACAACTTTTCACAAATGCCATTGTAAGGATACTTAAAATAAATAAAATCAAAACCTTTTTCTATTATTTTAAAACTTTGCGGAAAACTTATCCTTACAATCCATATGAAAACATTGTTGTTATCTATTCCTAAGCAGTATAAATATCATAACTCTTAAGTAATAGCCCAAAATTCTGATCACCGAACCATGCGATTGAAATCCATCTTCGCGATCAGAATCAGCATGCACTTAATAGAGTTAGACAATGGACTTTACCTGAAGTAAAGCCAAACTTATTGACTTTAACATCCTTAGGTAAATTTGGCGGCTTCGTAACCAATGCCCCTTCCTTTGGCAATAGTTACCTATGGACCCTTGATAATGGGACTATCTCAGACTTAGCCTCTCTCTTTACCATTTGGTCAACCGAGTTGACTATGGTCGATCCCTTTCCATTGGAAAGAGAGAGCTTTACTGGATATCCAATGTCATTATTTTCAATGTCCACAAGTTTTAGGAAGTTGATCTTAGCAAATAGATAAGATCATTAAGGGTCTTGTCATAGTCTGTTTCATAGGAGTCCCAAAGGAACTCACTATGTGACTTAGAAAGTAGTTGAGGCACCAACTTTCTCAACACTTTGACACCCAACTCTCCCGGCTTGTCAATATGTGACTACATCTCCAAGATGTGATCACACATAGACCTTTGCTTGCCAATAGGGCTTGATGACCTTAAAATTTTCAAGAACTTGTGGGTTACGGAGAATAATTGGAGTAGGTGAAAGAAGTGTGATTTCCATGGGACATCATCTTAATTTAGGAAAGCTTGTTTCAAGAGATTTAGGAAGATCATAAATGTCTAAACCAGACATCTTTTTGGGAGATATTCAAGATAGTTGATTTAAAGTCCTTAATATGACACCCAATATGAAATATTAAGGCCAGGACCCAACAAACTATTTTATAACTTAGAAGAGGGATGCCGTAATCCAAGCTATAAAATATTCGAAGGTAGGTAAATGACGATTCACCAATTTCCACCAAGATAAACGAAATGTATTATTAGGTTTTAATTGGTTTTTGAAAAACCTAGATCTTTGAGATTCATTGAACTTTTCAATGGCATGTTTAAATCTCGAGTGTGCCCTTCAGGTTTTGTGACTGGGATGCCGAGGATCACAAAACAAGGTGTGAAGTAACCATGCAAATTACTTGGTACCGTTAAGTGTTTACTCCTCAATCGATGTGCCGGTTAACCACACACGCTCCATCGATACTATGATAAACATTAACTTACCCTTTGCCTACCTTGTTAAATACGAGTTAGTGTGCCGGTTAACCACACATGCTCCACTAACCGACTTAAACAAAGTGCAAAGTGTAATTCCATGGATTAGCACCTTATTCACATTTTCCTAAGTAACTAAGATTGGGTATTTATAAGAGTTTAGTTACTTAGTATTTATCATTAATACTTTTAATGAAGGGAGAATTCTATTCCTTGTCCTACCCGTTCGGCTAACGACCCTCCACCGGTCAAGGAAGCGTTGGGTGAGAGTGGACACCCATTAAACTGCCATTTTATAGGCAGTAACCTTATACCCCCCTTATAGACCGACTTCGTGAATGAGGCCTACTAACGGTAAGACTGACTTTACTCTTATACACACACACACATATATATATATATATATATATATATATATATATATATATATATATATATATATTATTAACTTATAATATTATAAAATATAAGGGTTGAATTTTAACTTTTAAAATTCTAAGGGCTAACTTGGAATTAAAGTATTCATGGGGAAAACTTTACAAATTCCAAAACTTGAGGGCAAGTTTTGAAACTATTAAAAACTCTTGGATTTCATAACTTATGAGTTTAATTAAAGTTTTAAAAACTTTAATGAAGTGACTCTTGAACGTCCATAACTTGAGGACATGTTATGGAGTCATAAAACAATTTAATGAGGAAAAAGACTCTTCATTTTGTAACGTATGGCAACTTTTATGAGTTTTAAGATTCATAAATGTGACTTATAAGTTACATAAACACATTTTATGAACTTCTTTTAGATTAATTTGGATTAAAACCAACTATCACATAATTTTATTCATTAATCTAAATTCACTCATAAAACAAGGTAACACAAAAAACTTTTGGTGATCCATAACTTATTCTTAAGTTATGGAATCATTTAAAACATTAACACCAAATTTTGTAACTCCATAAAAACTTTTAATCAATTTTTTTTTTAAAACCTTTTCATATTCATAACTTATGGAGGTTTCAAAAAATAAAACTCTTTAGATCAAACTTTTAAAACTAATAAAATAATCATATCATTTTATCTTTTATTAAATTTGACCTAATTCAACTCATAAAGCAAATTATTCAAATTTTACAAATAATTAGTTTTTCACAAGAACAAGTAATTATCTTAAAATTTGACAAAATTCATGTTTTTTTTTCCTTTTTTTTCAACTTTGAAAATAAAATATTTGCATCAATATAACAGAAAACAACCCATGTCTCTGATACCACTGTTGGGTTTTGAGCATTCTAACACTCCTAAGTGTACATGCAACCCTGAATACCTTGAATCTATGTTTTCTCTATTATACATGCAAATATGAACTTCCAAGGTATTATCCTAATCTAGCATACAAAACAATGAATATAAAAAGATAGAATACATACCACTTTGATGTAGAATCTCTTCATGAAGCTTGAGTGCCTAGTGCCCCAAGTGTGACACCTCAAATGGTTCACACAACACCAAATACACTTGGAATAACTTGAGAGAAACTTGAACACTCCTTGAAATCGTCTAGCCCTCACACTCCCACATAGTGCACGATTTCTTGAGCCATGGGAGTCTTTTGTATGGTGGCTATAAGGGTTACACCATGTAACTCATGACTTTACCCATTCCTTATGCTCCATGGATTTTAACCTCCATGGAGCATCCATGGGTCACCCCATGGACTTAGTCCAACATAAGGAATCTTGGATCACAAGCCCACATATATAAGAATGAATGATTTACACAATCAACCCATATATTTAATTAGTTTCTTTTGGGTAGCGTAGCCTTATTTTTGTATTGCGTCATTGGGCTCGGTTGATAGTCCAAAGTTTTGCACTCCGGTTTGGGCCTGTCCAACCGTGAGCTTGTAGGGTTTAGTATATAATAATGTGCTTGCATGCATAACAGGTTAACGATCTAGAATACGATTGATAGCTTTATGATAGCATTGCAGATTTCTTTATCGTTCTTGTAAACCCTAATCCTCTAAAGTAGAAGTTCTTCATCGAGCTCTTCTGAGGATTGTTTTTAATCATTCGACATCGTTTGATCCATTATTGTGTTCTTGCTGTTTACTTGTTTATTTCTTTACCTGTTTTATAGATCTAATCGATCTTCAAGTTAGTTTTTAACTTATCAATTGGTATCAGAGCAGGAGGCTGTGTAATCAATACACTTCTTTTCTGTGAAAAAGGTTTTGATTAGGGTTATTCCGCAATTACTGATATTTATTGAGCCATCATCTCATTATTGACGTATCTCGATATTTATTGTTTTGCCCTAATTTGATTTATTACAAGTCTGATCTTTGAACAGGTTATTCGATCATTATGGACGAGTCGCAATCGAATCCCATCAATATTTCGAACAACATTGGATCAACAACGAAGATTCCCATCCTATACACCCATGATTATGAAGTCTGGGCGCATCACTTTGAAGATTACGTTATTGGATCTGAGGATAATGGATACCTCATCTGGGAAGCAATTATTTCTGGACCGTTTTCTCATTCTGCAACTTCAAGGATTATTAAAACTCAAAAAGAGTATAATGATCTTCTGAAAGATGTTAAAGATATTGCGCAAGATGAAAAAGATAAATTTCAGTGCAATATCAAGGCGTTAAGATTGATCAGATTCGCCCTTCAGTCCGATACTTTTAGACTGGTGAGTTCATGCACGACGGCAAAGGAGATTTGGGACAGGCTACGTGAATTATACTCTACAGACGAGGATCTTGAACACTCCATTCAAACATTACTCTTGTCTGAGTTTGGTGAATTCAGGCAAGGAGCCGAAGAAACTGTGACCCAAATGTTCGATCGCTTCAATCATCTTCTTAGCAAGATGATCAAACATGACATCGAAAGGAAGCTTATTGAGCAGAAGGTTACGTTCTTAAATGGTCTCAGATCAGAGTGGAGAGCAGTCGTGTCCACAGTTAAAGCCCACGAGCAATTTAAATCATATTCCTTGGCGAAACTGGTGGGCATTCTCAAATCTCAGGAGAAGATTGTGTTGTAGGAGAAGAATGTGGTTTCAAGCCTAGGTTCGTTAGCCCTCCTGTCCAAAAGTAAAGCTGTGATGGAGGACGAAGACCTCAACTTGGAGGATTATGACCTCACGTCTGAGGATTATGCTATGATGGTGTCTAACCCCAAGAGGTTCATCAAAAAGAGATTCCCTACCAACAAAAACCGAAATTGGCAGGGGAGTTACAGCTCTGAAAAGGTTAAAGATGAACCGAAGGCTGAAGAATCAAAGAAGGAACCAAAGGCAGAGGGTGATTCTGGAGTAAGCTGCTACTATTGTGGTGGAAAGAACCACTATGCAAAGGATTGTGTCCTCAAAAAGATGGCTGAAAAGGATGAGGAAAAGGATGAAGAAGCTTTGTTGCAAAAAAAGCTGGATGAAATTAGGAAGAAGAAATCTACCGCTAATCCCTCTATGAATGCTCTAATTGCGCAGGGTTCGGTAGCTGATGACGAGTTCGGTGGGGTGGAGGTTTGGTCAACCGACTCTGAAGATGATGAAGTGAGGAAGCCTTCTCATGGAAAGGCTTGTGTGGCTAAAGAAGAAAGCAGTGGAGGAAGATGCTTGATGGTGTCTGACATATCTCAGATGAGGGGATATAACACGGATGGTGGGAGTAATGAACCGAAGGAGCAACAGGACATGTGCTTTACAGCTAAGCAGCTTAGCATGCAGTTCAACGAACTTGACGAACTGATCAAGAAGGTACAATCCATCTTTGTCTCGTTCAAAGTCCCACAAAGCTCATATGAAAAAGAACTAAAAAGTGTTAATTCAAGAATCTCTCATCTAGATAGTAGTTTAACTCAAACTCGAGTCACCAATTCTAACATAACTGACCAATTAAGCAGGGTGTCTTCGAAGAGTGAGGAACGGCGCATGTGGATCGAACTGAAGGAGTCGGAATTAATCAAAATAAAAGATGAAAACATTTATTTACAAAGAGACAATTTAAAGCTTTTGAAACAGCGAAATGTTTTTTGTCTGATTGCTAAACGTCTTTACTCTAATATTACTCAGCTTCATTTGGATTGTGAAATAGGACAAAAGATTCATCGCATGATTTTACCCTTCCTTGAGTTTAAGGAGGATGAAATTGATGTTGAAGCGTATAATTGTGAGAGTGTTATTTCATCTGAGGACGTTAATCCAACCTATATGTATGGACTGGACAAAATAGAATCTTTCATTAAATCCAAGGACCATAAGGACATGCTTAAAAACCTTTTGGATGAAAATGATAGACTGAAACTGAGAACCGAAACCATACAAAAATTTGACTCTTTAAACGTCAACTTGAGCTCAGAAAATAAAATTGATGTTGAAAATGCATCTGAGCTTAATGAAGACGACAATATGAGTGAAATTTCTGTAGAGGACACGGTTGACTGTTCAGAATTTGTAAAAAGCGAACCTGAAAACCACAAGAATCTAATTTCAGAAAATTCAATGGAGTTCGCTCGTTTGTCCCAACAAAAGTCCCCGATTCTTGTAGAGAAGGCCGTAGTATATCAAAAGTTTAGAACCACTCCAAATCAGGTATACAAGGTCACAGGCGTAACCGAACATCAGACTGCTGAACTCACAGCTATTGTAAACGAAGACAATGCTGATGGCTGCGATGAGTTCTTCTGGTTAGCTCCAATCGATAATGCTGATGAAACAGTAGGTTTGTCTGAAAGGACCTCATGGAAAAGAAAAGGGAGATACGTACCAGAACCCTTGAATAAACCTAATAACTTCGATGTGCCAAGCACTAGCGGTACGAAAGACATTCCTCAAGAAAAAGGAAGTCCTGCAAAAGAAGTCACCTCTTCAAGTGAAACCTCATCAGTTCAGAGTGACCCAGCCAAAGAAAAACTGAAACCGAAAGCCAATATTCATCATCAACCGAAGCAGATGAGAAATCAAAAACGGCAAAGGAATCAGAGATACAGGAAGAATCTCTCTGAAAGAAAACAGTTTTGGCAATCCCAGAATGCTTATTTCTCACATCAAGACAAGAACCTAAAGTCTGAGAAAAATCCTGTTGAATCGCAAGAGAGATACAACAACCGAAAGCAGAGGTTCGGTTCGGAGAAAAACATCAACCGAAAGCAAAGGTTCGGTTCAGAAAATGATTCCAACCAAAAGCAAAGGTTCGGTTCTGAGAATGACTCCAACCGAAAGCAGAAGTTCGGTTCAGAGAACTACACCAACCGAAAGCAAAGGTTCGGTTCGGAAATCAAAAGAGATCAAAACTCTAAGGTCGGTCCCACCAATGATCAAAAGCAAAAGGGTCACCTAGAGTCTTCAACCAAGAAGTCATCTCAATCTAAGCTCTCTCATTCTATCTCATCTAATTCTGCTAATTCTTCCATCTCTTCTCCACCTCGTTCTAAATTCCATTCTGCTCCTTCTCAAAAATCTCAATCATCAGCAGAACAAAAGGGAAAATAGAAGGTTTCAGCGTCTAAACTAGAGTCAAAACCGAAAGCACCAAATCCTAATAAAATTAAAGTTTTTACCATATAAAAGAAAGATGAAACGACACTAATAAAACGAACATATCTTGTTGACATCTCTCTTACTATTCTTGTTCCTGTGAAAGGCTCACGTGGACCCAAGAAACTTTGGGTTCCTAAATCTGCTTAATTTTTGCAGGTTATCAGTGACGAGCAGTTTGACGAAGAATGGTACATTGATAGTGGCTACTCGTGTCACATGACAGGAAGGAAGGAAGAGCTAAGGGAATACAGGTCTCTTTCAAATGGTGGAAACGTGAAGTTCGGGAACAACTCCTTCGGCACCATAAAAGGCTATGGAATGATTACTAACGGTGATTTCACGATAAGGAAGGTTGCATACGTGGAAGGGCTACAACACAACCTCATCAGTGTATCTCAACTTGTTGGAGGTACCGGTCTCAAAGTCTCATTCGATGATGAGGGTTCTGAAATAATTAAGAAGAAGACGAAATAATAAACACTAAAGTTGTTGAACCACTTGAATTACTTCATATTGATTTATGTGGTCCATCATCTATCGAAAGCATCGGTGGTAGCAAGTATATTCTTGTTATTGTTGATGACTTTTCGCGTTTTACATGGGTGTTCTTTCTGAAGCTTAAATCTGAAGCGACTCACAAGCTAAAAGTGTTCATCAAGCAGATTGAAGTACAGCTGAAGAAGGTCGTTCACAACATCAGGAGCGACAATGGCCTGGAATTCAAAAATAGAGAATTCGAAGAATTCCTGGCAGAAAAGGGAATTAGTCACAACTTCTCAGCTCCCTACACACCTCAACAAAACGGGATTGTCGAAAGACGAAACCGATCTTTGTGTGAAGCAGCCCGAACTATGCTAAGTTTCGCTTCCTTACCTCTTTATTTTTGGGCTGATGCTATTTCTGCTGCTTGTTTTACACAGAACAGGTCATATCTCAACAAGCGATTCACGCTCACTCCTTATGAGATTCTCAACAACAGGAAGCCAAATGTGAAGTTTTTCCATGTGTTCGGTTCAAGGTGTTTCATTTTCAATTCCAAAGAACACCGAAACAAGTTTGATGTCAAAGCCGACCAAGGAATATTTCTGGGCTATTCTCTCACTTCTAAAGCGTACAGGGTATTAAACAAGCGTTCAAGGAAAATCGAAGAGACTTACTACGTGACTTTCGATGACAGCTATGTCAAAAAGCTAAAGGCCAATGAAGACACAGCTGAGGAAATCTTTCCTCAAACTGGCCAAGTCGCAGTCTTGATCGCTAATCTATTCGAGAAGTTCATGGAGCTCTTTGATGAACCAGAGAAAGCCACACTCTCAGAAGCAAGCGTAGCAGACAACAAAGTTGATCACATGAAACAAATTGTCGAAGAAGCTGCCAGGAGAATGAATGAAGGAGAATCAAGTCGTGACCAACCTCCACCACATAATGCTTCAGTCGAGGGGGAGGATCAACCATCGTCAACTCAGCCGACCTCACATATTGAGGGGGAGCCAAGATCTCCAACTGCTCCTAAAAGCACTTCACCAACCGAAAGTGTCTCACCATCCGAAGGTGCATCAACACCCGAAAGCTCCATACCACAAGAAACCTCTGAAGCTCAAAGCATTCCTGAAAGCTCATCTATCGAGGGGGAGCAAGCTGATATGTCTTACGACTATGAAAGCCAGTCCGAACCAAAAGAAATGATAAATGCTGAATTGGATCCAACCTTTGATCCAAACTACCCTCCTCTCAGTAAATGGACCAAAGATCATCCTATCTCTCAAGTTGTTGGTGATGTATCTGAAAAAGTTCTGACCCGATCGCAACTCAAGGCAAAACAGACTTCCTTGTTTTCAAAAGTCGAATTCTGCATGTTTAACTCATTCGTATCAAAAGTTGAACCAAAGATAGTTAATACTGCTCTTGATCACTCCGATTGGGTTCAAGCCATGCAAGATGAATTGAACGAATTCGAGAGGAATAAAGTCTGGCGTCTTATTCCAACTCCTCCAGATGCCTCGGTTGTTGGTCTTAAATGGGTCTTTAGGAACAAAATGGACAAGGAAGGGAACGTAATTCGAAACAAAGCTCGTCTGGTCGTGAAAGGATACTGTCAGGAGGAAGGGATTGATTATGAAGAGACTTTCGCTCCTGTAGCAAGGCTGGAATCCGTAAGAATATTTCTAGCCTATGCTGCCCACAAAAACATTGAGGTTTACCAAATGGAAGTCAAGTGTGCATTCCTCAATGGTGAACTTGAAGAAACTGTGTATGTGGAGCAACCTCCTGGCTTCGTAAATGAAAAGTATCCAAATCATTGCTACATTCTGGATAAAGCCGTGTATGGACTGAAACAAGCTCCGAGAGCCTGGTATGAAACGCTGACCAAAATTTTAAAATTGTCCAAATTCAAGCAAGGTTTGGTTGACCCAACCTTCTTTCGCAAGAAGGAAGGTAACCACCTTATGATCATTCAAATTTATGTCGATGACATCATCTTTGGCTCAACGAATCATAGCCTAACAGCTGAATTCAGAAAGCTGATGGAGACTAAATTTGAAATGAGCTTAATGGGTCCTATTAACTTTTTCCTTGGTTTAAATATTAGACAGGGACCCAAAGGCATCTTTATTAATCAGGAAGCTTACACGAAGACTCTCCTAGCAAAGTTTGGCATGATGGGAGATTCCAAAGTCAAAGTTCCAATGGCGTTCGGCACCAAGCTCACCCCATCCATGGACAAACCGGTTGTTGATATTACGCTTTATCGACAGATGATAGGCTCACTGATGTATCTTACTGCTAGCAGGCCTGACATAATGTTTTCTGTGTGTTATTGTGCTAGATTTCAGGCAAAACCACGCGAACCTCACATGCTTGCAGTGAAGAACATTCTACGCTATCTCAAGCGAACCACCTCTCTAGGTTTATGGTATCCTTCCAACTCAGGCTTCTTCGTTCAATCCTACTCAGATGCCGACCTTGGAGGTTGTGGACTCGACAGAAAAAGCACAACTGGTGGCTGCCAATTCCTTGACGGGAAGTTGGTTAGCTGGCAATCAAAGAAACAAACGTGCGTGTCTTTGTCCACTGCAGAAGCTGAATACATTGCAGCTGCATCCTGTACCTCTCAAGTGATTTGGATCCAGAGTCAACTTCGAGACTATGGACTCAATATGAAAAAGATCCCACTATATTGCGACTCTGAAAGTGCAATTAAGATCTGTCATAACCCAGTGCAACACTCCAAGACCAAGCACATAGCACTGAGGTATCACTTCATCAAAGATCATGTGGAAGATGGAAACGTTGAAGTACACTTTGTCAGAACCACTGATCAACTGGCTGATGTCTTTACCAAAGCTCTTCCTGAAGCCTCATTCAACAAAATTCTACAAAGCCTAGGTATGATGGAATCAGAATCAGTACCACAAACTACCTCTCGATCTCAAACGTAAGAAGCGAACTAAACCGAACGTCCAGGTTCAGTTGAATCATCTGCACTCGCTCATCATTTCAAAGGTAGTTTTCTTGGTTGTAAATTTCATGTACAAAGTTGTTTATCTATTCGTCTAAAGTATTTCCTTTTTGAAAGTCTAAATTCCTTGGTTTCTAAAAATTTTCCAAAACCGAAACCTACCGAAGGTTCGGGTTCGGTTTTTCAAAATTTTTCAAAACCGAAACCTACCGAAGGTTCAGGTTCGGTTTTCCAAAATTTTTCAAAACCGAAACCAACCGAACGCTCGGGTTCGGTTTTCCAAAAATTTTCAAAACCGAAACCAACCGAACGCTCGGGTTCGGTTTTCCAAAATTTTTCAAAACCAAAACCAACCGAACGTTCGGGTTCGGTGTTCCAAAATTTTTCAAAACCGAAACCAACCGAACGCTCGGGTTCGGTTTTTCAAAATTTTTCTCAACCGAACGCTCGGGTTCGGTTCCAAAATTTTCCAAATTTTTTTTAACTCTTTTTAATTTCTTTCTGAGTCTTATTTTTTTTTACTTTCTTATTTTTAATTTTTTATATATATATATATATATCCAAAACTCCAAAAATATTTTGTTCTTTATTTACTTTTTGGTCTTTCATTTTATTTGTGTGTTCGTTCGCTTATGGGGAATGTGTTAGAATAGTTAAGTGTCCCTAGAAGCATGTTGCTGTATGTGCCCAAAGCCTCATCAGATTCTGAATAATAGCCTTAATGACTTGGTATACACAAACCTTGTCTTCCCAATTAGGCTATCACATTTATTCTAATCAAGAGCTACCTAACTCTCTTCTCACATGAGATAAGAGTTTTCTGCTTGGTCCTTCTTTTCATAGCAGAGGTACTTTTCTTTCTTACACTATCTCCATTACATTTCTCCATTAAATTCGTTTCATCAACGTAACCCTTGAGACTCTCAGAAATTACCACTGAGGTTTATGGTTATTCCAAAACTGTGTTTATGATCTTAGTTTCGTGCCACTACGAGCTGAGTGAAATCCAAAATTCAATACCAAATATGAATTGACGGTGAACAATTAATTTGATCAAGTTTTCACTAATGAATTGACGGACGTATCCTCATGAAATCTCAAGTTTTTCTTTTGTGTGATTCCTATGAAATTGTTAAACACCATAACATTTCTTCCCTTGGGATCCAGTTTTATTTTTTTGAGATTTTATATTTCCCAGCCACTTTAAAATTATTTCATGCCTACTTGTTCAACAGACTACACCGGTCTCACAAGTACTTTGTTCACTTTCTATCTTATTTCAAGATTAGAACTGTTGAATCAAAGCTAAAGCCACCCTAAGGAGCCTATTTAAAAGAAGCCTTTCAACACTTCTTAATAAGTGTTTGATCGTTATTCAACGGGAAACCACATTAACACTTTAAGGTCTCTCTTGGCTTTGAAGGAAGAGATTCGTGCCCGGGATCATTTGTTTTGTGTCATTATTGACATCACAATTATTCCTAAAAAGATTTGCTTTATTTCTTTTTCTTTTTACACCCTTAGCACGAAAATCTTTGATTTTCCAAAATTTTGGCTCTAATAATTACAGGTTTTTTTTACTGGATCGGTGCTTAATTATAAAGACATGGTCAAAATTAATCCACGTGGGCGTATTATTCAAAAGATGCCGTTACAAGGATAAGATGAAGGGTTGCTGACTCAGGCGGGAGTCTAATGGATTGAATTTCAAACGGCGGTAAAAAGGGACGCATGCGAATTTGAAACGTCCACTCTTTAACTGACGTCGTGGACACGTGTGCGAATTTGAAATGGTTCCTCTCTGGCACAGAAAGGCGCGTGTGAATTTGAAACGGTTTCTCCAGAAACGGCGCTTGTTGGGCGGCGTGTTCCAAGGAATCTGACACTCTCTCTCATGCGTGATCGTCGTATACCTTAACTGTCACGCATCAGTCAAATTCCGAGGAAAACCTTTCGTACTTCGATAGAAGATTTGTGAAGATATTTCTCTCTCCTTAAACCCCTGTATAAAAGGCGACATCATCTCCCTTTTACCTCTTTACCGCATCCAAATTCCCAAGAGAGCAAAATTTCCCTGAAACCCTTACTGTTCATCATCTTCTTCCCAACTTTAACAATGGCAGAATCATCGTCTGTTCATGCTACTTCCCACATCCTTCCCATTCGCCCTCAACAGTGTTTGGTGATCGATTTAACCCCTCAGGTATACGACTCCTACATGTACCCAATCATCGAGTGCCTGAAGTATTCGCCGATAGCACCTGCACTTTCACGGGTGGAATCAGTGCCCATGGAGCTTTTATCGCAGATCTATACGAATGCACATTATGATAAAGCAGTCGATAGAATCTTCTTCGAGGTTTCTGATCATAAAGCCTCGATTTCCAGGCAACGATTTGCCTCATTGCTAGGGTTTGCTGCTAACCCTTCTAGGGTTAATCCGGAGACGATTCCGATTGGGCACCTCTACAATATGTTCTACAATATGGGGTACACGGAGGCGCTCACCTCCGTCGCAAAGTTTAAAAAGTCGTGTTTGCCGCCACAGTGGAACGACATGTTCACTGTCCTTTTCAAGGGTCTTTCAGAACGGAGCTCCGGTTCAGACGGCTCCAGTTGACTCTTCCTCTCCATCATGTACGGGGTTTACAACGGCGTCAACATCCATTATGGGTTGGTTCTCTGGCAACAACTCATCCAGAGTTTATCATCCTCTTCACGACATTCTGAGGTGTCGTATGCCAGGTTCTGGACCATCGTTGCTAAGTGGGCGATGGATAAGCACGATGTCCCCACTGCTGCCGGTGCATCGATGTCTTCGATTGGTACATTCCATACCACGAAGATTATCGTCTCAGATGCATCGAAGTTCTCTTTCATTGGTTCCATCCCGGAGACCATGTATGCTGATGTCCCAGCAAACAGCAGAATCATCCAGACTATCAAGGAATTCAAGCAGTCTAGACCGAGGGATCTCACGCAGGAGATGCTCAAGTCCATTCACGATGCTGATAAGCCTGTTCATAGAGGCAAAAAGGCAGACAAAGGGAAGCAAGTGACCAAAGGGGCTAAAGGTCCTTCTCCTAAAAAGAGGAAGGCTACTAAAGCTGCTCAGTCCCCGCAGCAGAAGAGGTGCAAGACTCAACCGAAGCGAAAGCTTATAATCGCATCCTCTTCCGGTGAGTCGGAGGGTGAGAGTTCGAATTCGGACGGCTCTCAAAGAGGCGAAACCCCTCCAAGAGGCAATACCCCACCCAGATCACCTACCCCAGACATGGAAATCCATAACTCACCAATTCCCTCTCCCACTCAAACAATTCCTACTTCCATTCCCACCATAAACCCCTCTACCACAATTCCTAAAACCTCTTTCCCTATACCACCACCCATTTTCACCGATACAACCACAACAACTACTGCAAAGGTTACAACCAACGTATCTGATACGGGGGTTCATACCAATGCAACCGAACCACCACCAGTAACCGAACCCATACATACAACCGAAACCCAACCACCACCCGAACCTACCCATACTCAACAACAAACCGAACCTATCCCCACTCACACTCAACCTGAACCTACCCACACCACTACACCTCCAGCTTCACCACCACCTCCATCTCCCGGTCATGCCTCTGACGGAGATAATCCTTTTCTTGGTGGGGAGAACATGCAGTTTGATTTGGTCTATTTTAGTCCGTTTCAGGTGCAAAGCGACGATGATGAGGATGCTCCAGTAACAAAGAAGCACCTTAAGGAGCTACATGAGAAGGTGGACTTGCTCATTGCTTCCTCCTCCAATTCTCAATCATCTCTTTCTGAAGCAGCACTTCAGAAGATTGTTGATGCCTTCTCCAGGGCTCAGCATGATTCAGTCGCTTCTGCCACTGGTGCCATTAACGCCTCGACGAAAGCATGTGAGGCTGCGATCGAAAAAGTCGATAAACTATTCTCTGACGCATCCACCCTGTTAAAGCCCTTACAGGAGAGTGCCCATGCCACAAATACAACGTTGGAACCAATCGTTCATCAGTTGGCGACGTTCGTCTCCACGGAGTGGAAGTCGTTTGCTACCCTTCGCCAATCAATCAGTGACGACAACTCGGCCCTTCGTGCCTCTATCGACGAGCGCCTCTCTAAACTCCAAGAGGATCTGGCCGCAGAAAACTCGTTGATGGACGTTCTTGCAAGCAAAACCACCGCCCTCAAGGTCAAGAGTGCTCAGCTTTCCAACTCTCAGCAACAAATTGAGGCTCTTCGATCCGAACGGGAGGTTATCAAGACATGTGTTTCGGATGTACACTCAGCCATATCCAACATCCTGGAAGCACACGATCCGATCCTGAACCACTCGGTGAGGCGAACCCTTGCTGAAAAACTTGCTCATGCCCTAGATCTGCTCAGTAAAATATAAGGGCTACCTAGTTTCGTGTCCACTCCGAAACAAGGGGGAGAAGTAAAGTCCGGATCGAAACCATCTCCTTCCTCAAAAGCTGCTCACACAACCGAACCTCCTCCTACAGGTCAAACTTCGGGTTCGGGTGTGAAGGATAAAGGAAAGAAGATAGCTGAGGAAGAAGATGAAAATGATCAAGAAACCATTGCCGACTTGCTGAAACGCAAAAATAGTCGCAATGTTGATAATGACAATGTTCGTGTGGCGCGAGAAGCTGAAGAAGCTGAACACAAAAAGAAAGAAGCCCACGATCTCCTCGAGAGCAGGAAGACTCTTTTCCCTGCTTGGACTCGAGAGAGAATGATAAAGGAGGCTATCGATACTCCGAGCATCCTATGGCTCGAACCGATGATCTCCTTCGACTGCTAACTCTGTCGACTCACAGTTCGACATGCCCTTAACCCGAAAGGTGTTTATCTTCCATTCCTTCGCCAACGTTGTTGAAGTCCCTCATCCTCATCCGTAGGTTGATCGGGAATTAATCGAGTTCTATCTGAAGGCCGCTCAACCCCAGTATCAAACCTGGAGCACTCAGAAGATCGTCAACGTTCGGGTGCTAAAGCCATACACCGAAGGAAGATTTATCAACGTTCGGTTCCGGGTGATCCGAGGGTCTACAAAAACCGAACATCTCATCTCTTTAGCAGATCTACCGAACCTCAACCCCCATGACTGGATTGTTCTACACAACATCCTCTTGACGAATGAAGCTGAATATGGTCCAATCATAGACCATCTCAAAAGGATGTTGGTGTGCTATATCATGGAGGTCGCCCTGATGGATCAGGAGATTGCCAATGTTTTCAAGAAGAAATCGAAGATCTCTCCTGTTGGCTCGGCCAGTGATATGAACCAGATGGAGATGGGAAAGATTGACCCAAGGCGAAATTCGGTCATGTTCACTAGGGCTGAAGGGCATAAATGTCTCTTTGCCTTAGCGGATAAACATCTTTATACCACTGCTTGTCTTGAGCATGTGCTGGGGATCATCCATCAGTGTAAAGAAAATGCAGCGGATGATATCAAATACTTTAACGACATGATTCAGTGGTACATCCGATTCAGACAGACGATACTTGCCCTTATTTCGCGTCCATTACAGACTGTAAAGAAGAAGGTTCCTGCTGCTGCTGGCCCAAGCAAGAAGTAATGATGTCGCTCCAATTGACGCAAAGGGGGAGATTGTTGGGTAGCGTAGCCTTATTTTTGTATTGCGTCATTGGGCTCGGTTGATAGTCCAAAGTTTGCACTCCGGTTTGGGCCTGTCCAACCGTGAGCTTGTAGGGTTTAGTATATAATAATGTGCTTGCATGCATATTAGGTTAACGATCTAGAATACGATTGATAGCTTTATGATAGCATTGCGGATTTCTTTATCGTTCTTGTAAACCCTAATCCTCTATAGTAGAAGTTCTTCATCGAGCTCTTCTGAGGATTGTTTTTAATCATTCGACATCGTTTGATCCATTATTGTGTTCTTGCTGTTTACTTGTTTATTTCTTTACCTGTTTTATAGATCTAATCGATCTTCAAGTTAGTTTTTAACTTATCAGTTTCCTTTTGATCACTTAATTAATTCCAAATTAATTGTTGATCAATACTAATTAAATAACCTTATTAATATATTAGAACTTATAATATATTAACAAACCTTAAGTGTTATTTCTCTCATTTTAGTCTATCCAAATGCATGATGCCATGCAACCCAAATGGACCATGCTGGGTGGGGTCAAGTCTTACCAATTATAGTTATGGACTTAGACATTAATCCAACAGTCCCAACCTTGCAGCAGGTTAAGTCTTGGCTTGGGAAGTGTTTCACTATGAAGGATCTCGGGGAAGTTGCTTACATTCTGGGGATAAGGATTTTGAGAACTAGAAGTAATAGACTAATAGGACTTAGTCAAAGTACTTACTTGGACAAGGTACTGAAACATTTTAGCATGGAGAATTCCAAGAAAGGGGAACTGCCAATCCAAAGCAATACCAAGCTGAGTAAGACTCAGAGACTGAGAACGGATGCCGAGATAGCGGAAATAAGTCGAGTTTCATATGCTTCCGCCGTTGGCTCGATCATTTACACTATGACATGTACTCGCCCTGATGTGGCTTTTACTTTGAGCAAGGTTAGCCGATATCAAGGGAACCCGGGTAGAGCTCATTGGACAACAGTTAAGAACATTCTTAAGTACCAGCGTAGGACTAAGGACTGGGCCCTTACACTTGGTGAGAGTGATGAATTGAGAGTGACAGGGTATGGTGACGCCATCTTTCAAACCGACAGAGTTAACTTCTGCTCTCAGTCGGGTTGGGTTATTACCCTAAATGGAGGAGCAGTTACTTGGAAAAGTTCCAAACAGGAGACCGTGGGTGATTCAACGTGCGAATCAGAGTACTTAATAGCGAGCGAAGTGTCGAAGGAGGCAGTATGGTTGAAGAACTTCATTGGAGATCTTGGAGTTGTACCAGCCATAAAGGAGCTTATAGAGATTTTTTGTGATAATGAAGGAGCAGTTGCCTTAACCAAGGAACCAAGGGATCATGGTAGATCCAGACACATCAACATAAAATACCACTTCATCAGACATCGGGTAGAAGAGGGGATCCTCATAGTCAAAAGGGTATTGTCAAAGGAGAACCCAACAGATCTCCTCACAAAGGGTCCGATCAGGGTTAAGCATTTACAGCATGCGAGGAGCATTGGTCTGTAGGACAATATTAGTTTTAATGATTAGATAGATGTTTAGAAACTTGTAATAGATAAATGTAATTGACCTTTGATGATTAAGTAATGGAGATTTATTTATGAGTAAAGTTTACTATCTTGTGTTAATTGTTTACTATTGTTTCATTTTTGCTTGTTTTACTTCCAGAGTAATTAGATTATTCAAATTATCCATAGTCAATCATACTTTAGAAGGAAGTTATGAGGTTAGACTGTCATGAATTGGTCTGTAGATTGTCTAAGTGTTTAGACATAGCAAAGGTTTGTTACAACGTTCATGAGTGCTCTTGAAATAAGATTTGAGTATTGGATTAAACCCACGCTCATGTGAATCACTTCATGGAATTTATCAATAGTGATTGTGAGACGATAATATCATATAATCTTTAAACCGAGATATATAAGTTGTTGTTTACAAGTTGGTTGTGCATTCATAATGCGTAAACGCATCGGTAACTTGATGCTATAAAACGTGTTGTTGTGTACGATTTGAAGAATCCATTAAGCCAGGGTATACCCGACGAATACCGCCACCGCCGCCGCTCGTTCGGATCTTCTCCTATTGCTTCGGTCGTCGTACCTGTTGGATTAGGTGTCTAAGCCCATAACTATAATTGGTATGTACTTGATTTGATAGTAGCATGGTCCTTTTGGGTTGCCTTCACCATAGAAACTAGACAAAATGAGTTTTGGAGTAAGAGGCTATTTAATGATTTATTAATATATTATAAGAATAATATATTAATTTAGAAATCATATTATTTAATTAGTATTAATCAGAAATTAATTTAGAATTAATTTTGGGATTAAAAGAGACAGATTAAAAGTAAGGGGACTGATATTGCAGATCACTAATAGTTGCAATATTGGGCTGCTGGACTCCCTTGTAAAGGGTTGCACGAAATCTATAGGAGGCCCTATAGAAATCATCCAAGGCCTTATAGAAAGGGGGTTCATGGACTGCTTGGAGCCTAAGTCAAGAATTAGAGTTTTCACCTAGAAACCCTAGCAGCCACAAGTATAAAAAGGTCCCCTGACCTCTCAATTTTGGGCACAACTTCCAAGGGAAATGACACCTGAAATTTTTCTCTCCTTTTCCTCATTATTTGCTTGTGGTGTTTGTGACTCCATCAGAGGTGCAACGTTTGGAGCACTAGGATTTCGAAGGTCAAGGAATTGAAGTGTGGATTTCTTGTTACTACTAAATAATAAGAAAGGTATTCATCTAAACCCTAATATGATTAGATTTCGTTTTTTCTTGTATGCTATATTAGGGTTTTGCTTTGGAAAATTAATTTGCATGTATAACTTGAGAAAAACCTAGATCCAAAGCAAATAGGGTTGCATGTGCACCATAAGAATATTGTAATGCTCAAAACCCATCAGTACCACCCCCTAAGAGGGTCGTTGTGGATGTGTTGTGTATGTATCTCGTGTTTGCATGTGTATTTCAGTGTTGATGCCCGTTGTGGACGTGTTGTTGGCTGAAAAATCAAGTAGAAAGACCACCATGGCAGCCAACCATGGTGGCTGCCGCCTGTGCTACTCTTTCTGCCGCTACCAGCCACCGTGTGTGGTGGATGTGTATGTGAAGTGGGGTTTAAGTATGTGTTATTTCAGTTTAATGTAGTTTTCGGGTGTTGCTTGACCGGAAACTGAAGAAAAACTACCACCACCACCTGTCGCGGCCGACCACCGTTTTTGGTGGTTGTATTGGGCTTTTTCCTTGTTCTTTTGGTGCCAGTGTGTTTGTGTGTGTGTGTGTGTGTTGTAAGAAATTGTATGTGTATTGGATTGTTGAAATTATTACTCAAACCACTGCCGTGTGCGGGTAGCTGCCGCCTCCAGCCGCCATAGGACTGCCGTTGACCACCACTGCCCGAGGTGGCAGTGGCTGGTGCCCAATGTATTAATTATATATTTATCTAATTTGATAATCACTTGAATTTAGGAGTTGGAAACCCTAATTAGGGTTTAGAAAACCTTAATATCAAGAAACCCTAATATTGGAGTTGGTCGGGACCAACATTAAAACTATTAATTAAACCTAAAATAATACTTAATAACTCTCCATAATTAACTTGATGCAATATCGGACTTAATGGATTAAGTCCTTAATGGGTTAAGTGAGGAACACTAACCCTAGCTATCATTTTACGTAAAAGCCCTAGAATCAAGGAACACTATTTTGGGCAATATTCAGGCACGTATTTGGGTTGTTAACTGGATTATTATTTCACCCGAGAACGACTAAGTCAAATCTTAATCAATCATACCCTTAAGTGATTAAGTCCTTAATGTATTAAGTGTTCTTACTTAATCCTAATCGTCATTTTATGTGAAACCCTAATAGTCATTTCATGTGAGGTGGTCACTATTGCAAGTAATTATGACTTGTGATCGGGTATTGACTTAAGTACCTTTTTGTAGGTGATTGGAAGTGAGTTGAAGTTGCTAGAGTTCTTCGTTGCTACAGTAGTTATCTTCATGCCTATCGAGGTGAGTTTCCCGTCACTGTACCCGTGGATCGAAGGCACTAATGTCGGCCCACTAGTTTTGGTTATTTGCTAGTAGAGGGATGCCCTAGGGATTGTATATAGTCATGTAGGATAGACTGAGGAGTCTTGATCTAATCTCTCTTACCCGTTCCTTGTTTGGTTGTGGTTTTAGACCAGGATTACCTATTCGGGTTACTATCTCACCTCTGAGTATATACGGAGATGCATTCCTTGGATTGTTGATATTTAGTATGTCGCTATGCTACGACGATATGTTAGATCTATGTTCTGGTATCGAGTATGCTGCCATACTGTAGTGATCAGTTAGATTTGTCTCCTGGTATTGAGTATGTTGCTTTATGGTAATAACCTGTAGAACTGTGTGTTACATGTGCTTGCTGGTTATCATCTATGGAGTGCCCTTAGGAACTGTCGGTGGTTATGTACGTCAACCTGAGAACTCTTGGTCTAGGCTCTCTTGCCTGTTCCTTGTTTGGTTGTCGCTCTAGAGTAGGACCATCTGTTCGGGTGGCTATCTCACCTCTGGTTACTTATGGTTACACATAC
Source organism: Lactuca sativa (assembly GCF_002870075.4). Lineage (NCBI taxonomy): Eukaryota > Viridiplantae > Streptophyta > Magnoliopsida > Asterales > Asteraceae > Lactuca > Lactuca sativa. The sequence goes on from NC_056625.2 coordinate 249,636,103, forward strand.
TATGCGGATTAGCTGATAATGGGATTATATGTTATGAGAGGATTAGTAGGTAGTAGTGAATTGTATGATTTTTGTTTGCCTATATTATGTGCCTACTTGATCATGATTGTTTATATGTCGACATATTGTGTTTGGTTGGGTTGAGGCAGTTCTGCTTTGTGCGGTGGGCCAAGTTACCCGGTGTAGGCCGGTTGTAAGCCGTAGGCACAGAGGCTCGGGAGGAGCGGTAGGGTTGAGGTGGTAGGCCAACAAACCCTGGGTATTCAAACCCAATGGTTAATTGGACCCGACATATTGGTATTCCAGCCCGAGGTTGATTGGGCCAGTATGCTTATGATACGAGGGTATTCCATCCCGAGGATAACTGGACCCATCGGACATGCCTGGTATTCCAGCCCGAGGCTGATTGGGCCAGGCATGAGTGTTTGTGTTTATGCCTTGTTTTGTGTGGTGGTATTTTGGGACAAATCACTAAGTTTTATGCTTACCCAATTGTTTATGGTTTCAGGTATCCTCGGTTATGGCTGGAAGGCGAAGGAGGGACTGTACACACTCATCAGCAACATTGAATATTCTGCGTTTCTACAATACCCTGGTTTTTAATAAATGTAATTTGGAATAACTGGTTTTCTTAATTAACAGATTAATAAATTGTGAAGTTTTTATCTTAATAAAAATGAAATTTTTTTGTTGTGAAAATGGGACGTTACAACAACAAGTGCAAGAGTTTCTTGGAAGTCTATTTGTTCCACTTACGTGAATCCCTTTGAAGATAACAATTCCTCAAAATCATCAATTTCATCAATGGTTTACATTTGATCTTGTAAAACCACTTGGATTTGATAGCTTTCTTGAGGTTTGTAAAATTTTTAGTGTCCACGTGTTGTTGATTTCAAGTGCTTTAATATCCTTTTGCATGGAATCTCTCCAGTATGGGTGTTTAAATGCTTGAAAAAACTCTTTCGAATCCTCTTGAGATATGAAAGTTAAATAATGAAACGCCACTCTTTTGGTTTAACATTTTTGAAACAATTTAAATCACTTTTGAAAGTAAATAACATCAATAGCGGAAATCGGTCTCAAAAGTCTTTAAGTCTCAACAAAACATTTCTTTTTGTTTTTTTAAATAGGTTATAGAGAAGGGTTAACAATTAAATATCATATATAAGATAAGCAACCACTACACAGTAGCCTTCAAGTTGTCCATAATCCTCTATGCCTCAATCACTACTAGAACCTATATACATGTTAAAAGTAGTAGGTTAGACAGTAGGAATGCCTAGTGAGTAATACCGGGACTTCATGATGTGATTAGTCAAGGATTAAATCAATCCTTAACCTATGATGAATTCCCCAAAATCATTTCAAAACTCTTTGAAATTAGTTAACTCTTTTGTTTGAACAAAACTTTCATTCTTCACTCTTTTGAAAACTCTATGAAATTCTTTAACTTTTTAATAAACATTGTCCCAAATCTTAATTCTTTAAATTGAAATTGCTCCATATTTTCTCTTTTAAAACCATTTGATATTTCTAAAATCTTTAAAATAAACTCTTGACTCTTTTTATCTTTGAAACACTTAAACTCTTAAAACATATATAAAACTCTTTGCTAAATCTTATTACTCTCTTATCTTGAAATACTCTTAAAGTATAAAACTCTTAGTTAAACTCTTTTACTCATTTTCTTTGAAACTCATAAATTGTATAAATGTACATAATCCTCATAAAAGGAAATAATGTAACTTATGATGTAATCTATACCCATCCTCATTCCTGTCTTCGTCTTTCTCACAGTTTTCTCTCTTTGATAGCAATGTAGATTATTCTATAGTTATTAGATGATACCCTATGTCACGACTTCTCACACTTCATCTTAGTCTCTTTACGGGTACGAGTTAGCTATCAATTCACTTGTCCCATACAAGAGGTGGCTAGCCTTTTTTACAAGTGGGTATGTCTAGAAACCACACTACATCATAGGTCTCCTTAACATCTTTTTCCATGGACTTTCGAGGGACACACTAGTAATTGTCCCTTGGAACATAAATGCATAAATATTCATTCTAAAAACTCCTTTCAAAACCTCGTAACTCCTTTCAAAACCTCGTAACTCATTTCTCCTTTTCAAACTCTTTTACAAAATCATTTTTATGAAATGCACACATAGATGAGCACATAAATAACATATAGCCAATAATTATGAAAACTCTTTAGCTCATTCTCATTATAAAAACATCAAAATGCATTGATAATACTACTCACATTAGGTCAAAGCTATTCTCCTACTTTCTATGCATCTTATACTTCACTTCACTTCATACACCACCTATTTTCACTAACAAATATTTGTTACAAAATTACTAAAATACCCCTATAGTTTTCTTGACACATTTAATATCATCCATAAGCTTATTTTCCTTATATTAACTTACACTTCAAATTTGAGAGCAATAAGAGGATTATTACTAGGTTTTCTAAACAGAAAGTATACTTTACAAAATGCCTGAAATGGACCGTGTCACATCACACTACAATGATACGCTCCGTGTAATTGTAATAAAGCAAAAATTCTAGGAAAAAATTTCATTTTTAAATAGATAAAGCCATTTCATAACATCACAAGAAAAGTAATCCAAAACATGAGTATATCGTTTTCATAAAAATATTAGAGTAATCCCAAAATCTCTTAGTCTGAAATCATTAGTGGATACAACACAATAAGACTAGCACCTTTCCCCTGCTACTGGAAGTACCTGAAACATTTAAACTTAAGTTGTAAGCACATTGCTTAGTGAGTTCTCCAAAATACCACATACCATACATAATAGTGGGCTCCATCCTAGGGTGTATTGCAACCAGTTTCAATGCTACGATCCCACCATAGTGTTACAACCATTTATGTGGCTACAACCCTGTTGTAGTCTTTCCCGCCATGGTCCCACCATGGTCTTCTATTCAAGTGTTGTGATCCAACCATAGTCTTTCATACAAGTGTTGTGATCCTACCACAGTCTTTCGTGCAAAAGTCATAAAGACAATATATCATACCATGACACCTAGTGTTCTACATAGTATATTAGAAAACTCACCTCGCAAATCAGGATAGACTACACCTCGAATCATACGGAAGTAAAGGTTGGTACTACACACCACCTAGACAAAAAAACACAAGTCGAACCTCAATCTAACATCTAAAGCTATCAATTTGACCACAAAGCCAACTTGGTCAAAAGTCAACAGTCAATGGTCAAAGTCAACTATCAAGGGTCAATAGTCAGCTACCATGTTGTGGCCAACCACTGACCGCGGCGTGGCAGTCAAACGCCAAAAAAACTGTAGAGAAACCGTCCACCATGCCATGACAATCATTAAGCCACACCATGGTGACACCCGTACAAAACAGACGTGTTTCAGCGTGCCACCATGCCATGGGCCCTCCTTGGCCAGACCATGGTTTTTAGTCAGAAAATTCGTTTCCTCTTTAAGATCTTAATTCCTTAAGACATTCATTTTTACTTTCCATAAAGCTTCTTTACATCAGAAAGGACCATAAAAATTGTAACTTTATGGACATGCATGTCCAATGCATGTCCTCCTTCAAACTTAGGTCAAAAAGGTAAAAAAAATAAAAATGGGGGGGGGGGGGGGGGGGTAAAAACCCAATGCATGGAATCATACAGGTGAATCATTTCTTATCTATAAAATATGTAGCTCTTGGGACCTCAAGGAATGATAAAGTTTCCAACTTTATCAAAAATAACTATTTATATGAACCCATCAAGAAGAACTAAACCCAAAAACCTACATCTAAAAGGAAACTGTACCACCTGCAGATTTAGGCTAGACATTTAAGATATCACAAATAATCTTAATCTAAAGACTATCTCAAGGTATAAGCAGCACTTAAATCTAACTTCGTAGGAAGAAGTTATCCTTCATCAAAGTATTGCAATTAAACTAACGTCATTATGAACGTCATAAAATAAGAAGCAAAGATAGTTTTCTTATTAGCCTAATTAATCTAAACAAAAGTCCTAGTAGTCATTAAACCGAGAGTGTGCATATAGAGAACGCCTAAATTTGACTTCATATGAGGAAGTTATGATTTTTCAAAGTTTACGTGTAGCAGTGGACAACACAAAACCGAAATAGAAATCGGTTGATTGTTAGCGAAAACAATCTAAATGAGAGTTGAAGATCTCGTTGATACAATTTCATCCATATAAAGATAGTCGAGAACGGATGGTGTATTGAAGATTTACAATTTTTATATGGATTTTAATAGTCTAAGCCTATAAAAATATAACTTTAAAAATAACTTGAGAATTAGTCGATGGAGTCTAAATGAAAGTTGTAGAGCTCGCTGATAGCTACGCATGGATATAAAAAACGTACAAAATGGAGCTCGTATGATTTTTTTTGAAAATATGCTAATTTGCATGTGTAGGTGCACGACGCGCCTCTACACACCACCAGAATGCTGCCACGTGTCACATTCTGCGTGGAGCCACGTGACCATAGCCGACCAAGTGCGCGATGCTCCTTTGAAAATTCCCCTATATGTAGTTCGTATTAATAGAGTAAAAGAAATGAAATATGAGTTTGGCTGAATCTAGAACATAATAGTTAAAATACATAAGGGCGTAAACATGAAAGCTTCGTAAACTAAGCTACCCTTATAAAATACATATATTCGAATATTAACACACATAATTTGAATCCTATCAAGCTACAAATGACTTTGACACCTCACAACTAACATTTGAACCCAATATTCTCCCCCTTTGTGAGCAGTGTTGAACTTAAGTCATTAACAACTTTGCAGCTTGATGAAGTATCCTTCGAACCTCAGTATACCATGCAATAGTCTTTTGGATTTCATCAATATCTCCTGGATTATTCTTCTTGAAATTTCTCATACGAACCAAAACATTAGTTTACTGGGAATTCATATACTTCTCAACATCACATACTTGAAACAAAAACTTTGTTATCTTGTTGTTCTTATTCTTCCCAACAAACACCACCCCTGATGGCTTCAAAATAACTTCCCCATCATTGAAATTCTTTAAACTCACTTGACCCTTTAACATTGATTGAGGAAATTTCACTTGATGACCCATTACTAATGCCAACTCCACATCGGTCAAGGCTAGACAATCATAATAATTGTCTACAAACAACTTGATTTGAGCGAATCCAATCAAGAAATACTCCTTGTTATTAATTTGTAATTTCGATGCATCCACAGAGCTTAAAATCCTTGCAACATTGATGACATTATTCATGTTCATTAATGGAAAATCAGCCACTGAGAAATCATATGCTATGTTGTTGGCTCTGACCACATAAAATCGATAGTTCTAAAACAACCCTTCAAACAAAACATCTTTTGAAATGTTGAGAAATTTCACAATCTTCACTAAAGACCAGATGTCTTATTCTCTTTTTCCAAGTACTTAATGAAATCTTAATTTCAACCTTTTGTATTCCTCCTTGTCTTCGGATTTATCAGCAATTTGATACTAAGCTGAGATAAACATCATCTCATTGACAGAAAAATCCAATTGACTTAAATCAGTATTTTCTGTATCATATCTCTTTTTAGGAGCTTTCTCGAAATCATGCATTAAGCCATTGAAAACTATATCTAAAATAGTTTCGTAACAAAATGGTTGTTGGATCACCTTTCTCAAGCCCTGCAAGATTATTTTTCCTTTGACGAATGATGCTATGGATTTGCCTTTGCCTTTAGATTTTAGCCTCTTGAGCTTTCTTCTTTTCTTCTTTAGAAGTCTCAATCCCTTTCTCTTTATCACCTTTGTATTCTTTCGAAATTCGTGCTTTTGAACTCGAACCTCCACCAGATTAACCAATGACAATACCCTTAGTTAAACATCTTGAAGTCATGGTAGTTAAGGTTGTTGACAACGAAGTAGGAAGCGAAGTTGGAATTTGAGTACTAAATACTTTCCCAACAACTTTTTCACCATCAAAATCTTTTGACGAACCAGAACCAGCAACTTTCGAAGAGCCTATGCCAACTCCCTTTTCTCCCCCTTGCATCACATGAGACACATGTGGGGCATTGGTTGGCATCAAATCCACCAATCGTAATAAAGGAGCAATTTCAGCCTTAATATTGGTTTCAAAGGAAGAAAATAACTTTGAAAAAGATTATTGTGAATGTGAAGATAAAGAAGAGATGTTAAACTTGGACAAAGATTCCTTCAAACTCCCCAATAAGTCTTCCAGCTTGGCAAAAATTTTAGAATCATCCTCTCACTTCATATCAACCTTGGTGATAAGGGAATTGTAAAACTCAATAACCTTCTTAACAACATCAACATTTATATCAACCTTCATATGAAGATTGGAATAATTTTGATAAAGTTTAAGCACCTCGTTGGTCACCTCATTACGAATCTCTTCAACTTTAAAATTGACATCCTTCTTCACTTTCTTAACTGCTTTGAAAAAAAGAATATGTCGTTCATTGGCAACAACTCTCAGATCCTTGAACTCATGACGAAAAGACTCAGATTGATGTTTCAAATGCACTTCGTTTTTTCTTTCAATCTGTTCCATTACTGTCTTCAAACGATGTTCTCGAGCTTTGATCAAAACATCGATTTCAATCCCAGACACAACATTTCGACTCCCAGAGTCAACCTTAAGCTGTAGTAATGACTTGAGCTTGCGATTAAGAATCTTAAATTTCTTACTAGACATGAGCATATGATCTGGAATATTATCATATTTTGGATCGAATTGGATATCAACAAAGGAGACCAGGTGTTGGTGTTGAATTATGTTGTAAGGTGTCGAAGGGTTTTGAGTCTTTCTTAGTGTCGAAGTCTATATTTCATCTTATGTTTTATATATTTCATAAAGTCACATTTGTATTCCGAAGCTTAATAGTTTTAGCCTTTATGTATTTTTTTGTTATCTTTTGAATTCCTATAAATAGGGATAGATTCTAGAGTTAGAGTAACTTTTGAGCATTCTTGTGTTCTTATTCTATTCGTTCTTTGTAAGCTTAAGAAGTATTATTGAGCGATCCAGATCTTATTTACTCCTTGTGTTCATGATTCAATCTAAACTCCGATTTCATTTCAAATACTCGATCTTTAACAACTACATTTGGTATCAGAGCAGGATTATTACAATTAATTTTTTATTTTCTCTAGTTCTCAAAAGTTTTTGAATCTCGTCTTAGATTCAAAACATTATGCACTTTAGATTCTAAAAATCATTTCAGATCATTTTTTTCGATTCTGCTTTTAGTTTGTTAAATCGAGTGTTTCGTGATTGATTTCTGGAAGATTTATCTCTTAAATTCTTCTTTCTGAAGCTTTTCATCAAATCTGTCCGTACGTGTCACACCCCAAAACCAAGAACGGCGGAAACGTTCTGGGGCGGAGGACGTCATGTACAGTATCACAACAATGTAAAGTAATAAACTAGCAACAACATCATCCATTGCATTAATAATATAATTATTATACAAGTGTGTTCTGTCAAATTTTGATAAACACTAAAGCATAAATCAAAATGAAAGATGAGTCTTCAATGAGCTCCATCTTCCCTATTCCTTGCATCGGTACCCGACTATGATGACCTGAGGATACAAGTAATTTTGAAAGCGAGTATCAGCTTTGAAGCTAGTGAGATCATAAGTATTTTAGTGTCTTGATTCGTAAGTAAGTATTTGTAAGTATAAATTTGTTTGTACATGAATTGTAAGTATTGAAAATGTATGTAAAACAACTATAAACATTTGAAAAACCCTAGGAATCCCTATGATTCCTACTATAATAAAAGGGAGTCTTCTACCAAGACTCTACTGTTCTGTTTGTATTCTTCTACCAAGACCCGACTGTGTTACTACTATTTTTATTATAAGAAATTGTATCCTTTGGTACTAGGATACTCAAATATAATTCACCTCATCGGTTATGTGAATGAGTCACAAAATAAATGTAATAATATAACTAACCTAAGTACTAGGGTAACTACAATGTTAACTTTAGACATCCGTAGATGTGCATTTACCTCTGTTGCTAACAACTGGGTGTAGGAACAGTAAATCCCTTAAAGTATACCTGTAATGGTATCAACCGTTGACATTCGTGGATGTGCTTTTACCTCTGTAGCTAATAGAGATTCTAGGAATGGTCAGTCCCGCAATGTATCCTTGGGTACTAAGATATTAAATCCAATCTATCTCGTCGATTATGTGATTGAATCACAAGGTAAAGATAAGAATGGGGGTTATATAACATAATCTATACATATAATATGTACTAAAAAGTACTCATGTAAACGTAATCATGTAAATGTAATCATATAAATGTACTCATGTAAACATAATCATGTGAATGTACTCATGTAAATGTACTCATGTAAATGTACTCATGTAAATGTAATCATGTAAATGTACTCATGTAAATGTGCTCATGTAAATGTTCTGCGTGTGCTAGTTGTAACGTGTGTTCTCTCTCTATCTAGAAAGTATTGACTCATAAATGAACTGACTCTTTGTATGATATCGTTTTCTAATAATAGTTCTAGTATCTTCCTAAACTACCCCTATGGTAGTTTACTAGTAATCTAACTAGTACGTATGAACATGGATGTATACCCTTGCTACCCAAGGGCATGGGATGAACTGGAAGGACCTTTATGACTATATATGTACACATGATATATAACTAATATTTAAACGACCTTCGGACGAGTACCCGATATCCCACCAGACCACATCCAAATCGAGAAAAAGGAAATAGGGTGGATAGCCTTCCTAAGTCTTTTAAACATTTCTTATATAACTATACATATAGAGACATGCAATTTATAATATAAAAACATATATAAGTTTTGTAAACCTTTGAACATAATCATTATCTAATAAAAGATCGACTTGATGTCGATCTATAAAACGGTTTGTAGGCATGGGTTTGATAAAACGGTTTAAGTATAAGGAAACATTTGTTTGAAACACAATTGTAAATAAGTTTGAAATAAAACATACAAAGTAAAATGTACAGCGTAATATGGACTATAAAATGTTTATGAACATCATTTGAAGGAAACTGTTTGGTAAAACGGCTAATGAGTGGTAAATCATTTAAATGCTGCTTATTAATCACATGTGATTGATATAATAAGTAGCATGATTCTACTTGTATTCCCCCCCCCCCCCCCCATAAAACATTTAAATTAGTTAAAACATTGATTAAGGGGGTATGAACTCACCTGTAGTGAGTGGTTCTGATGACAACGTTGGATGAATTGCTAAGTGTCAAGTGGTGACTTGAGTACACACGCGAATCCTATTTAGCATATATTGACACATATATGAATATAATTAGTGTTATGAACGACTGAATAATGATTTTAGGACCACCTTAGGGACTAGTAAACACTTATATTGAAGTGTTACAACCATATATGATTATATGAAGGGGAATAAGGTTTTACAAAGGAGTGTATGGCCAAAATACACACTATATATGTGTGTGCGGCCAGGTGTGCGACCTAGTGTGCTGCCAGCACATGTGTGAGGCCCTGTGTGTGGCCATGTGTGCTGCCAGGTGGTGTGTGCTGCCATGTGTGCGGCCAGATGATGATCTTGGTGTTCTTGGTGTTCTTGGTGTTCTTGGTACCTTTTATGAAGATCTTCAAGGAGAATGGATGATACTTGAGAGCAAGGTTCTAAATGGCGTGAGGCGTGGCGTGGCGGCAAGGCCAAGCCTCAAGCTTAACGAGCCATGGCGAGCCATGGCGTTTTTCAAGGTGTGATGTAAGGCGGCGATTTTGTATTAATTTAAAATTATATTACCATATAAATATAAATTTATATTAAATATAACTACTTTTTAGAAGTGTTAGATCAATAACTAAAAACAAAAAGTTAACAAAAACCACACTACTTGTATCTCCGATTTGAAAAGACATAAAAAAGAGCAAAAAACTTTGTCTCAAACGAAAAAACATGCGCCATAACACGCCATAACGCGCCATGGCGTGTCATATCACGCCTTGCAATGCGCTACGCCTAACAGCAACGTTATGAAGCTTTTCGTAACGGCGAAGCCACGCCTCACGCCATGGCGCACGCCATGGCGCGCCTTTTAGAACACTGCTTGAGAGGATTTTCGAGTTCTATGTTTGAAGAAGTGAAAGAAGTGTTCAAAAATGACTAAGTGTGGTATATATAGGTGGAGTGTGCGGTTGGGAAGGGTGTGAGGCCGCACACTCAAGTGTATGGCCGCACACTCCATGTGTTGGAGTGTTTGGCCCGGTTTTGATTCCTACACTTCGAGTTAATCCTTTTCCACACTCCAACCTTGAATATAACACGTTTAGAACGCTCCAATAGACCCTAAATGGTACTACAAGATAGCAAAACGAGTCTATTATTGATAAGAAATGAAGAATGCAAGTTAGAAATTTTCGGGTTGTCACAGTACGTTAATGTCAAACTTCAACATGAATACGATGACTGGATTTTCTCATCTCCTTGGTTCTTTAACCAAAATTCCTATGTTGATCCCTGAGTGCTATGATCAATGGACTGATAGGATGGAAGATTATTTGACTGGGATTGATGAAGATATATGGCAGTGTATCAAGAGTGGAAACTTTCGTCCTTCGATGCTTACTGAAATCGGAAATGCTGGTTTATCTGCTAATGTAGCTACTCAAACTAAAAAATACAAATCAAATGACAAACGTTGTATGCGTGAACTATATGGAGCTCTTCCACATGTGGTGTACAACTATGTTCGTGGATGCAAAACAACTAAAGAGATTTGGGATACTTTGAAAGATAAGTATCAAGGGAGCGAGAAAATGAAGAAAAGTTATGTTAAGCAGTGTCTAATTGAATTAGGAGAATTCAAACAGCGGGAAGGTGAAAATATTGAACTCCACTATGATTGTCTGAATGAATTAATCTTCAAATGCAGTCGATATGGAGTCAATCGTACAACTCTTGAATTAAACTTGACTTTTCTGATGGGGCTTCGTAAAGAGTGGCGTAATATCAATCTGATGATTAAGACACAACAAAGTTTCGTTAACTTTTATCTTGGTGATCTCTACAATGTTTTGAAAGCTCATGAAAGCGAGATCAATGAAATTGCTGAAGAAACAAAAATGAGTTTGGGTGGTCCTCTAGCACTGATGTCGAAGGTGACAACTAGAGAAGCTGAAGTCGAATAGTTGAGAATTATGGATCTGAATATGAAGGATTGATTGTTAATTCTGATGACGAAGCACTAGGTTTTTACTGAAACAACAAAGTGAAGAAATTTTTCAAGAAGCCATTCAATTCGAAGTTCAAAGGAAAAATTCATTTTAAGGGAAACTCATCAAATTCGAAGAGAATGAGAGAGGAGAAAAAGGTGGAAATAAAGGATAACAAGCCTGAAGTTGCGAAGCCAGAGAAAAAGCTGAAAGGAGACTCTGGTTTCGATTGCCATTACTATAATGGTGCAAACCATATGGCAAGTGATTTCATGTTGAGGAAGAGAGAAGAGAAGAAAGAAATAGTGAAGGATGAAGTGTATTATACTTAGAGGCTATAAGAAGTCAGAGCTAAGATGAAAGGGATGTCTTTGGTAGCAAGAGGTAATAGCGAAGGGGATGGAATGTATCAAATCTGGTCATCTGGATTAGATGATGACGAGAAGCGAAACCCCACACACGGAGCTATGTTTGCTGAGTATGAGGAGGAAAGTGAGGAAGAAGGGAAGGTGACTGGAAAATGCTTCGTTACTACTGGTGGCGACAAGTCTCCAATGACTTTGCAGGTATGTGCTCTTCTTGAATCCTTTGAAATTCCTTTTAGTTCATATGATGCTATATTGTCTGACTTCGATTATACTCTATCTTGCTTTAATGACATGCTTATTTCTGTTAGTAGTGATGCTGAAAAATCAAAATCTTTACTACTAGAATCTTAGAAAAGACTGGAGTCGAAGCGCAGTAGAGTAGATCATTAGGAATTGGAACTTAAAAATGTTATTTGTGATAGGGATGGGTTGAGAATAGATAATTGTAATCTAGTTAACAAAGAAACATATATTGCAATTCAACTAAAAGACTATATGCTAAGTTGACTTCATTACATCATCATCAGATATAAGCAAAGAACAGCATAGGAAACTTTTACCTTTCTTGACTTTCGAAAGAGAAAAGATAGATTCAATTACCTATGACTGTGAGAAAAAGATTTCTGAGTTTGACAAGGTCCCGAATGACTCATACGCATATGGTATTGTTAAGATATATGAATGTTTAGATGCAAATGATCTGGTTAATATTGTGAATAAGACCTTGAACAAAAACGAAAAAATGAAAATTTTGCAAAAGACTGAGCATTTGACATCTGACTGTTAACAAAATCTTGCTGATATCGAAGATGATTTTGAATATATCCGTGAAATTGAGGAGGAGGAAGTTGTTGATTGTTCTCAGATTTTTGTCATTGTCACTTCAATGGCTACGGGTAAAGAGATTTGTGATGATTCTTTGGTTAAAGTTGACTTTGACCAACCCTCAACATTGAAAGTTCGTGACATTGATCATGTGACTGTCGAAGATAGTAAAACCGATAGTGATGATGATGAAGAAGTTTCGAATGCAACAACAAATCCCATAGTGGTTATTGATCAGGTGTATGAGAAAATAGAGAAATTCGACAAGGTGATGAAGGAAAAAGGTCCTCATTATCTCAAATCAAACTTTGTTCTTTATCCCAACTTCAAATGCATAGATGACGTTGTCTTTCAAAATCAAGTGTTTGTTACCTCAGGAAATGGTGACAATGTTAAATTGAAGATCAAAAAAATTGTTGTTGAGGATAACAAAACAGTTTTGAAAAAAGGATTTTTCTCAACTCAAAGTAGTGTCGAAAACAATCTTAACAAAAACTCATCAACTTTTCAAAGGCAAAAACCAAAAAGAGTTTGGGAAGTTAAGAAAGACAAAGTAAATGATGACAAATCTTCAAATGAATCAGTTTCTCAAAACACAAAAGCTCAAATGTTTTATGAACAAATTCAAAAGATTTCAAAAGATGAAGGTATTTTGATGACTAAAGCAAGGAAAAAAGTTTATTGGAAAAAAGTTGAGTCTCATAAAAAACAAAAAGTTTTGTTAACAAAATCATATGAATAGAAAAAGACTGAACAAGCTAAAACTTCTTCTCAAAATAAGTCTTTTGTTCAGAACATATCCACTCAAACATAACAAGATTTATCAAAAAGTCATTACAAAGTTCAAACACCAAGTGAAAAACTATATATTCCAATGCAAAGAAATGAGAATTTTGTTAAAAAAAACAATAAAGGAATTTTGTTCCTAATCAACAAAATGCAAGGTTCTTACAAAACAATTTTCAATGAAATGATTTTCATCAAAATAAACAAAGAGTTTTCATCAAGTTTAAAATCAAAGAAGATTTTCAAATGGACAACAAGTTTTTAATCGAACAAATGTCGGTTATAATAAACTTTTTCAAAACCGTTATCAACCACATGCGAAATTGACGTTTTCAAAATGACACTTCGTTAAGATGGAAGTCAATGGAAAAAGAAATGAACCATTCAAACCCACTCAACCACAATTTTCCAACCCTGTTTCGAAGCAGCAAGTTAAAGCTTTGTTTTCCAAAGGGAAATCTGATGTGAAGAATATTAATCATTGGCTCGAAGGCAAAGGAAAGCCTTATCAATCTGGGAAGTTTTCTCAAGAGGAAATCCGATATGCTTACGAAAGCTACTTAAATGAATCTCAAACTGGTAGCTCTTCGTCAATAGAATCCAATCCCTCTGTTCAAAAGTGGAAAGTTGTTCCAAATGTGAAAGTTGAGTCACAAGAACTCTCGATGGCTAAGGGAAAGTCATCGACTCTAAGCCATTGAATGAATTCATTTTGATACCTAAGTCTGTGGAAGTTGACTTAATTGATAGTTTGAAATCTAAAGTTTGTAATTGGGTTTTAGGATCATCATTTCATAATGCATTCAACTCTAATAACCAAGGACCCAAAAAGCCTTGGGGACCTAAATTCTTTAATTGATTGCAGGAGTTGAGTGACGAGTAGTACGATGAACATTGGTACATCGATAGTGGTTGCTCTTGTCACATGATAGGTCGAAAGGAAAATTTGCATGATTATCGAAGCTTGGAAAATGCTAGAGTAGTGAAGTTTGGAAATAACAATAAATGAAAATTTAAAGGATATGTCAAAGTAACGAATGGAAAGTTCATGGTTAATCGAGTGGCATATATCGAAGGTCTTTAACACAACTTGATAAGTGTCTAACAACTTGTTGTGGGCACTAACAATCAACTAGTCTTCGATGAAGAAGGAAGTGTCATTTTAAATAAAGAAACCAAAGAAGTTTTGCTCAATCTAAAAAGGAAACGCGATATGTTCACCCTTGATATCAAACCGATTGTTGGTGTTCCCTCTATATGTCTACTTTCAAAGGCGCCATATGATCTTAGTTGGTTGTGGCATAGAAGATTGTCTTATCTGAATTTCAAAAATATCAACATATTGGTGGTAAATGATCTTGTTCGAGGCTTACTTGTTTTAAATTTTGATAACGGTTCGTTACGTGCAGCATGTGAACAGGGCAAGCAACATCGACAGGCTCATCCAATAACCATTGATTCAAAGATCATTGAACCATCGGAACTTCTTCACGTTGATCTTTGTGGCCCTTCGACTGTTCAAACTCTCAACAAGAAGAGGTACATATTGGTCATTGTCGATGACTTTTCAAGGTTTATTTGGGTTTTATTTCTTCGACAAAAGTATGAGACAACACAAGTAATGATCGAGTTCATAAAGAATATTGAACTCAGTTTGAGGAAGAAAGTCAGAAAGATCAAAAGTGATAATGGTTCTAAATTCAAGAATAAAGTTTTGGATTTATTTCTAACTGCCATAGGAATTTCGCATAATTTTTCATCTCCTTACACACCACAACAAAACGGTGTTGTCGAAAGGAGAAATCCATCTCTTTGCGAAGCAGCGAGGACTATGCTCACCTATACGAATCTACCTCAATATCTTTGGGTAGAAGCCGTTTCAACAGCTTGGTTAACACAAAATCGATCTTTCATTCATCGACGTTTTAACATTACTCCATATGAGATTATCAATAATCAAAAACCGAATGTGAAATTTTTCCATGTTTTTGGTTGCAGGTGCTTCATAATGAATCTCAAAGATAATCTTTCAAAATTTCAGTCTAAAGCTGATGAAGGGAAATTCTTGGGATATTCACATAATTCGGTGGCATATAGAGTGTTGAATAAACGAACTAGGAAGAATGAAGAAACTTTTAATCTTACTTTTGATGACTATCATGTGAAAAAAATCGAAAAGCTATTTGATCAAAAGCCAATAATTTCATAAACAAATATTGAGCCAGAAATTAATACTTCTTTCGATTTTGATTATGACTTAATTTTTGGTGTTCCTGACAGGGCAATAGATGTAGAGATTCATGCTGAAGATAATCAGATTTCTGAAGCCTCGAAACATTCTAACAATTCGACTTCAACTCAGGAAAATGATGTTGCTTTTTCAACCTCCAATACTCCATGTCAAGTTGAGGTGGAGCACTTGAATTCAACTACTAATGTTGAGGGGGTGCATGGAAATTTGAGTACTGATGTTAAGGGGGACCATCATATTTCGAATACAACTGTCAAGGGGGAGCATTATTCGTCTAATCCTATAGTCGAGGGGGAGCGAAATTGAATTATTCCTAATGATTCGAACATACAAACAAAGTGCAATTCAAATTTGTCATAATCCGGTGCAACATTCAAAGACCAATTAAACATATTGCACTTAGATATCATTTTATCAAATATCATGTTGATGATGGAAACATATAAGTTCACTTTATGAAAACAACATATCAACTTGCTGATATATTTACAAAGCCTTTGGATGAAAAGTCATTTATTCATATCTTGTCTAGTTTAGGAATGCTTGAAGCAACTGCTCTTCCAAATGAGTTGCAAAACCCTGAGTTCAGAGGTGCAAGTTCAGGGTTCTTAGTGTAAATAAGGAAGGTCGACTCGGCGAGTCGATGGATAGACTTAGCGAGTCGAGTCGCGGTTCTGGTCAAGTGTTAAGTGACCAACTCGGCGAGTCGGCGGCTGGACTCAGCGAGTTGATGCTGAAAAGAGAAAACCCTAATCCCGGGATTTGTGCCCTATATAAAGAACACAACATCCTTTCGTCAGCCTCCTTACCACCCTTGAGAGCCTACAAACCCTAGAAATCGAGTGGGACTCCATTGATAGTGAAATTGGAGCTTTGGGAAAGGAAATCTTGAAAAGGGAACTTGAAGACTAAGGGATTACAGCAAGGGAGTGGTATAGATCCGAGGTCTACTTCAGTGGGGGCTTTCATTTGAGGTAATAATCTATTGCTTAAGCTCCTTTGAGTCTAGATCCTTTGTTGCTTGAGTTTTGGGGCATTTCTAGAGTTATTTCGTGTTTGGAGGTTGGATCTGAGGTTGCTACCTTAGATCTGGACTTGAGATGGTCCAGAAGATCATAAAGTTCCTGTCTAGGAGCCATTGGTGAAGCCCTTTGTCTTGAACCCTAGCCCTAGATGTGTTTTGGGCTTATATCTCCTTGCTCTCACGTTAAGTTTGCAACTTTATGTGAGGGTTAGGCTGTAGAGGAATATATATATGGATTGGAGTCCCTGCATGGCTTGAAAAGACTCTGTTTGGAATGAGAACTGAAGAGACTCAGTGGGTCACATGGGTGCACTCGATGAGTTGTATGAATATGTGCATGGACTCGGTGAGTTGGAAGGACAACTCGGCGGGTCTGTTGAAGATCGCCTGGGACTCGGCGAGTCTATGCTTGGACTCGGCGAGTCTGGTCGTGGAACCCTAACCTTTTCTGGTTAAGTCGTGGATCGGTGAGTCGAGGGACGACTCGGTAAGTTGAGCAGGATGGGACTCGATGATCGTTGGACTCGACGAGTCTTGGGGTGACTCGGCGAGTTGAGTCGTGTTCTAAGAGTTTTCAGAGCATAGGGACTCGACGAGTCAGTGGGTTGACTCGGCGAGTACAGTCAGTCAGGAAGTTTGACTTTGACTTTGAATTTGACCAAGAGTTGACCAGTTGTCTTCCAGGGGTATTTTGGTAATTATGGGTATTTATTGAGTTTAGTCATTTGGTATTGGCTAGTGGTGGAGATCGTGTCGGTGGTCGGAGCAGCTTGGTCTTATCTTATCCACATGTTTCATCATTTGTCCTCCACCTTTTCTCCACCTTCTCTCTCGCCACTTATTTTCTTCTATTTGTTGCTTTCTCTGTTAGCTTGCCTTGCTTCCTATCGTTTTCAGGTTTTATATCTTTCGATTAAGGAAGACACCATTTCCTCTCTCTATTCCTATCAATAAGGCCTAAAACGACCCTACCACTAACCGTACCTTCCGGTTCATCTCCATCTTCTCCAGATCCTCGATTAGGGCTTCTCTCCACCTTGATCCTTTGTTGCTTGTGACTGTTGGGAGACATTTTTGTTTTCCTGAGCTGCTCTCGGATATGCTTTGGAAGATGACTCTCACAACACTAAAGCAGCTTGCTTCCTCTCTTTTTCCGACGATTTCAAAGGTTAGATTAGGTCAGATTCTCTCATATCATGAGTTTGATCTCAAAAGTTAGCAAATCCTATGTAAGCTCATTATTTGCAATGTATAGTAATTTCGATTTATGAGCAAATCTAGGTTCACTTTCAATTTATGTAGTTTCGATTTTTTGTTTGTCTAATTTCGATTTGTTGTTTATCTAATTCTCCCACGTGATGTCAATTTGTTGTGTCTGCTACTGCTACTGTTGGTTTCAATTTCATCACACATCTTTTCTTTAGATTTTTAGCAAAGCTAACTTACCAGTATTGAAGTAGTATTAATAGGGTTTATAAACCACTAAACCCAATCTATGTTCTAATTTCTTAACCTTTTAATGCAATAACACACTGAATTGATGTTGTAGGATTCCATATGTTCACTACAAGGGTAAGAAAGGTAACTTTTATATTTTGGTAAGTTTTAACTTTTTTTACCCCTTGATATAGCAAGTTGCTTATTTTAGGCATGAAATGAAAAAAAAAATTGAATCTTTTTCAGGTGATGAACATGTTTGGACCATGTATTTGGGATGTTTCTTTAGGCCAACCATAAGACTCTCCCTGTGATTTTATACAAACACACCCTTTTAGCAAATTAAATGTTTTTTCAAATCATTAATCATTTTCTTTTTATAGGATGTCACCAAGTATGACGGCTTGCATTGTTGTTGAGGCAATATCAATTCTTGAAAAGCTTCGTGCAAATGGGTGATATAATTTATATACTCTCTCTTAAAGATTTGTTTATCAAAAGAAGCTATATTTTATCGATCTTGGCTTGTATATGCTTTCTATACTGACAAAATAAGTCCCATAATTATATTCATTTATGTTTCTACATATTTATATTGTTTCCTAATATTGAATTAAACTCACATCGTTAATCCATAAAATCTTATTGCTTCAACGTAATCATCTAATCAACATGTCGAATATGATCAATGCCTAGATATTTTCAGTTTTTTTATTTAAATATAATAATATATCTTACTTCAGTTTTCCATATATAATTTGTATCTATATTTTATAACAGGGGTACAATAAGATACGCGAGTGCACATGCACATTTAGATTATACATGTAGTAGAAGAGATGACCTAGAGCCACTCGCATACACAATTAGGGAACGTGAATTCATGTTTTATTGAGACCGTACTAATGATATGGTTTTACAAGAATATGAACTTGATCTTTATATGGAATTGGTGATATAAAATTGGCTGATTATTTTCTATTTTTATAGTTGGAACTACAATATTTTCATGACTGCGTGGGAATTTGCACCGGTATTGGGTTGACTACAAACTCAACTCCTAACTTTTCTAATGTGATTGGAAACAATGTTATTGCTATTGTAACTGCTATGAGTACCACTGAGTTGTCGAGTTCACCCACCAACACACTTACATACTTTTTTTTTCTTATGAGGGTAAATGCAAGAAACAAGAAGTTATTTTGACTTATTTGTTTGATATATTATCCTATTTTCATTTCATTCTATTAAAACATTGTACTTTCATTTTTTTCTCATTAAGGTATTCGAGTTTGAAAATCTATCAAATTATACCATAGCATATTCATTTTTCCCCTATTTTTGTCTAATAGAGCATTGCACTGTTAATGAAGAAGAAGAAAAAGATCAGCAAAATAATGGTAATGAAAAGCTCATAAAAGGTTGCCAATAAAAGAAACGACTGCTAAGTCAAAAAATGCATCTAAAGGAAGACAACTCTCACAACACCGTCTCCACAACACCTGAATCACAAAATACTACAACCATCATTGAAGACGCAAAAGTCAAAGACCTTTCCATGGAAGATAACATTTCCTTCATGCTTGCATCAATCCACAAAAGTATTACGTTACATTTACGTTCTACCTACTTCTTTGTCCACTAAAACCATGTTTAGCTTTTAATGAATGTAATGACCTTCACATCAATACACAAATAAATAAAATATTTGTATTAACATCCCTTTCCAAACACTCGATGACTTCCAATCCCTACAACCAGAAGCATCTTCACTAGCTATTAATATTTGTACTGGATAATTATTAATTTTTTTTCCAATATTATCTTTATATACATGATATATGGATGAAATTCATATAAACATTTGTTTTTGGAACGAATACTTATGTCTTTCCGAGTACAACCGAATAACTCGAACCGATACTCACTACGACTCCATACTTTTGCAAGGATATGAAAGATGACTCACCGTTAGGCGAGATATGCTAAGACACGAAATATAACCGAATAATCAAACCCGAAAATTGAATAAAAACTAAGATAAATATTACATCTTAAAAATTATAAAGAAAAAACAATATGTTAATATTAGTATAATAAAAATAATATAAATACTTGTTATTCGAGACATATAAAATTTATTGTTTTAGTAGAAAGTAAAAATTATAAACATTAAATTTATTAAACAGCTAAAAAACAAAACAAAAAAAGTATATTACAATAATGAAATTTTCATATGAAATTTTAAATTATATATTTTATTGTTATTATTAAAAATTTCAAATAATAATAATATATAATAAATACAAATAATATAACAATAGAAAATCATATAAATCAAATAAAGTTATAAGAAAAAAAAGAATAAAAAAAAAATACAATTAAAAAAAACTGTAAATTGAGTGGGTACTAGTAATTAGAAGGGTGTACACTACCCTTTTCTATTATCGGTCAATTCTCATGACTTAATTTTACAGTCATTTGGTATATGGTTTTAACAACCAATGATTCAAAATTTTATATCATTCAGAAAGACATAACATCTCTTTGTTCAGGCCAAACTTTCAAGTTTATGTCATGTGATGTTATAGTTCTCATCGGTATGGTCCTCTATCATGTTATATGAAAAGGTTAATGATACAAACTTTTGTCATTTAGAATAACATTAATAACATTAATTCGAGACCATGGGTCAATTTCTTTATTATTTATTAATAAAACTTATTTGTCAATAAATATTACCAGTAAAGTATGTGTTTAAATGTTATAATCCAAAAAACGAACGTTATTCAAGGACCAAAGCAGTGGACATGTGTGCAGAAATCCAGGCATGAAAAGATCAATTTTGCATTAACTCTCAACATTTAATGCTTTCACCTACACACCCTCTCTCTTTTGAACTACACACTGCTTTACCACCTCCAAACATTCATTACCACCACCATCGCCACCCACGAAACCAAGATTCAACAACCGGAACCACCGGTTATTTGGGTTTCCGGTAAGCTTTCGACTCTCTTCCTATCATATCAATCCGATACCCTTTTTAGTTATTATTTCTGATTAAAGTTTGAGCTTTTCTTATTATATCGATGTGGGTTTTTCTGGGTAATCATTTTCTTGTTTGCGTTTCGTGATTTCTAAAAAGGAATGTGGTGTTGTTTGACTTTTGTTGGTTGATTGACGTAAGATCTGATGAATTGATGAATTGTCGGGGTTCGAAGGCGTTGTCTGGTGGAATTTGATGATAATATATGTTCGATTTTGTTTATCGACTCAAGATATATGGATTTGGAGTTGTTTTCGTGGATTTTATGATAATTTATGTTAAACTTTTGGAGGGAATTCACAATTGATCATAGTTTTAGTTTGACTTTTGCTTGTCAAGTGAAGAAAATGAGGGTTTTGAGATGTTTTTTTGACGATTTAACGCTACAAACCCTACTGTTCATGGTGGTTGCATCGGATTTAAACAGTTTAGCTACAGGACTTGGCTCAATGTCGTCCATTGCTATATCATACGGTGAATATGGTTCAGCTTTTTGTGGTTTAAAATCGGACGGTTCGCACCTTGTGACATGTTACGGTTCGAACCTGGCTCTCACCGGTTCGATCCCTTCGCTCACACGATTCACTGGTTTAACTGCAGGCAACGGGTTCGTTTGTGGGCTTTTGACAAGCACCAACCAACCTTTCTGTTGGGGTGTGAGTGATTTCATAGCCATGGGTTATCCTAAACCCATGGATAAGTTTGTTGAGTTTGTTGAACTCAGCGCCGGAGACCACCATCTATGTGGTCTCCGGAAACCCTTAACAGGCAATCGAAGGAATATTTCGATTGTCGACTGTTGGGGTTATAACATGACAAAAAGTCACGTCTTTGATGGGCCGGTTCAGTCAATTTCAGCCGGGTCAGAGTTTAACTGTGGGTTGTTTTCAGAGAACCGGACCGCATTTTGTTGGGGGGATGAGACAAGTAGTGGGGTAATTAGCCGTGTCCCGAGGAATGTTCGGTTTAAGAAGATTTCAGCAGGTGGCTATCATGTTTGTGGGATAATCGAAGCGATTGAATCAAATGTTTCTTGTTGGGGGACAAGTTGGGAGACCCAACAGGAGATCGCAGTCGAATTGGCCGGACAGGGTCGAGGTCAAGTCAACTTTGACTTGACCCCACGCCACGCAGACCCTATCCCGCCAATTCCAAAGGGAGAATTGGCGGGTCAAGGTCAAGTCAGTGTTGACTTGACCCCACCAGACGCAATGCTTACCGTGGTTGGAGGACGGTTTCACGCGTGTGGGATTATCAGTTACAACCGCACAGTGGTGTGTTGGGGTTTTCGGGTTGCTATGAGCACGGAACCCCCGAAGGGGGTTTCGGTCTACGAAATCGCGGCTGGGGATTACTTTTCTTGCGGTGTTGTGGCGGATAAATCGTT
Source organism: Lactuca sativa (assembly GCF_002870075.4). Lineage (NCBI taxonomy): Eukaryota > Viridiplantae > Streptophyta > Magnoliopsida > Asterales > Asteraceae > Lactuca > Lactuca sativa. The sequence continues at coordinate 249,658,486 of NC_056625.2, forward strand.
TTCTCCGGTGTGTTGGGGCGTGGGTTTTCCGGCGTATTTGCCGATAGCGGTTTCTCCGGTGGCATGCCGGATGAATTGTGACAGCGGGTTTTACGCGTATAACAACAGTAGTTCACCGTGTCCGTCTCCCGGATCAAAAATCTGTTTACCTTGTAGCCAGGAATGTCCTTCTGAAATGTATAAAAAATCTGAATGCACAAAAGACGGGGACAGAATTTGCGAGTATAACTGCTTGAATTGTACTTCAGTTGAGTGTTCTTCGAATTGTTCATATTCCGATAAGAAAACTGAAAGATTTTGGTCACTACAGTTGCCGGTGATTATTGGGGAGATTGTTTTTGGGGTTTTGTTAGTGATTGTTGTAACATTGACTGCTATCTTTTACGTTCGTTACAAGTTAAGAAACTGTAATTGCTCAATGAAAGGAGTTAAAATCGTAAAAAATGGGTTTCAGAAAGATGGAGGAAAGATTCAGCCGGATTTGGAGGAATTGAAGATCAGACGAGCTCGGGTTTTCAGTTACGATGAACTGGAAAAAGCCACCGGTGGGTTTATGGAAGAATCACAGGTCGGAAAAGGGAGTTTCTCTTGTGTTTTCAAAGGAATTTTGAAAGATGGACTCGTTGTTGCTGTGAAACGAGCCATTTTATCACCTGATATGAAGAAGAATTCAATGGAGTTTCATAACGAACTTGATTTGTTATCCAGATTAAACCACGCCCATTTGCTTAATCTTCTTGGATACTGTGAAGAAGGTGAACAGAGGTTATTAGTTTACGAGTTCATGGCTAATGGATCATTGCATCAACACCTCCATGGAAACCCAAAGGTGTTGAAATCACAGTTGGATTGGGTGAAACGAGTTACAATTGCTGTTCAAGCTGCTCGTGGAATCGAGTATTTGCACGGATACGCATGTCCACCGGTGATTCACCGGGATATCAAATCATCGAACATCTTAATCGATGAAGAACATAACGCTCGAGTTGCAGATTTTGGACTTTCATTGTTAGGTCCAGCGAACAGTAGTTCCCCATTGGCTGAGCTACCCGCCGGAACCCTGGGTTATCTAGACCCAGAATACTACCGACTTCATTATCTCACTACAAAATCAGACGTTTATAGCTTCGGTGTTTTGCTTCTTGAAATCCTCAGTGGCCGGAAAGCAATCGATATGCAATTTGAAGAAGGAAACATCGTCGAATGGGCAGTCCCGTTGATAAAATCCGGCGAGATCCACGCGATTCTAGACCCCGCCCTAACGCCGCCGTCGGATCCGGAAGCACTGAAAAGAATCGCGAATGTCGCGTGCAAATGCGTGCGAATGAGAGGGAAAGAACGGCCGTCGATGGATAAAGTGACAACTGCGTTAGAACGAGCTTTAGCGATGTTGATGGGAAGTCCGAGCAACGACCAACCGATTTTACCTACAGAAGTTGTTTTAGGAAGCAGTCGGATGCATAAGAAATCATCTCAACGATCGTCAAACCGATCTGAACTCGAAGGTGACGTGGCGGCGGAGACGGAGGATCAACGGATCGAGTTCAGAGCTCCATCGTGGATTACGTTTCCGAGTGTGGCGTCGTCTCAGCGGCGGAAGTCGTCGGTTTCAGAGGCGGACGTGGTGGATCCGAAGGTGTCGGAGAATAAACATTTGGGTTTGGGTGATGGGTTGAGGAGTTTGGAAGAAGAGATTGGGCCTGCTTCACCTCAAGAACATGTGTTCTTACAGCATAACTTTTGATTAGTCCGTTAATGGTGGAAATCTGTGAAAATTTTAAGATTTTGTTTCAATTTCGTTGATGCATTGAACAGATCATATTGTTTCAAACTTTGATGATTGTATATTTGGTTTGCTGAATCTGACGAAATTCGATCTATTTGATGAACATTATAGAACTGGACATGTTTGGTTTTATGTTCAAAAAGAGTTTTCCCTCGTAAAATATTGAGTTAAACAATATTAGAAAGTGTATTGACTTAACATTCAGAAAGAATTACGCTGGCGCCTGGCAGTGTCATAATAGATTTATTTATTTATTTATTTTTTGTCAAAAAAACATCAATCATATTTAAAAAAAAAAAAAAAAGTTTAATAAATATCTGAAATTTAATACTTGGAGGTATTATCATTGAAAATGTTGATCTAACTAACGTTTTAACAATTTTCACATTAACCATGCATAATTTTGTACAAGTTAGAATTTCCTTATATAGACCTTTTTGATGATTTTATTTGTTATGCGATTGGTTTTTTAAACTAACTCAACTTTTAATGCTTGTATAAAAACCAATAACCCATTATTATGTCCTTTTCTTACTTTTTTTTCTTATTTTATAATTTTTTACTTTATATTTATCTTTAGACAGAATTTTGTAAATAACAAAATATCATATTACCAAGTCTAACATTTAGATATCATGCTAAATGTGACTCGAACATCTGGATCATGTTAATGGAGCATTTGGACCATATTCATGTAGCATTTGGAGCACTTGCAACCAAGGTTCTAAAAGGCATGAGGCGTGGCGTGACGGCAAGGCCAAACCTTAAGCTTAACGAGTTATGGCGAGTCATGGCGTTTTTTAAGGCGTGATGTAAGGCGGCGATTTTGTATTAATTTATAATTATATTACCGCTTAAATATAAATTTATATAAGTTATACCTAGTTTTTAGAAGTGTTATATCAACAACTAATAACAGAAAGTTAATAAAAAAAACATAATATTTATATTTCTGATTAGAAAATGTATAAAAAAGAGCAAAAAAACGTGTCTCAAACGAAAAAACACGCGCCATAACACGCTTTGCCACGTGCCACGCCTAACAGCAACATTATGAAGCTTTTCGTAACGGCGACGTCGCGCCTCACGCCATGGCGCGCCTTGGCACCCGCCATGGCGCGCCTTTTAAAACACTGCTTGCAACTCAATTGAGTTGGGGTTCATGGAGCATGTGATAAAGGAACAGATCATTTAAGAAATGAATGGATCGTCTGATAAAGGAACGGATCAAGTGTCAAAGGAACGGGTCGTACAAAAGGGGGTTTGGAGCACCTGGAAGAGGTTTGGAGCACTTGGGAGTGATATGGAACAATGGAACATTGTTGCACCATATGTTGAAGGGATGGGCCAAAAAGGATGTTGTTGAGCCAAGGGCATTCCTTTTTGCGCCATTATGTTCCCTCTTGCGCCAAAAGGGTGTGCGGTGGCGCTGGAAGGAGAGGCAAAACTGCCAAAGTACATGGCGGATGAGAAAAAGGTGGACATTCTGACGAAGGCACATAGTGTCATTCTATTGAGCTTGACAGATGAAGTACTAAGGGAGGTCGTGGATCAAACAGCTACTTTTGGGCTCTGAGATAAACTTTGTAACAAGTACCAGAACAATTCACTGACGAACAGGTTATATCAGAAGCAAAGGTTGTACACTCTCAGAATGTCTGAAAGTACCCTAGTAAAAGATCATGTGGATAACTTCAATCGCATCATATTGGATCTACAAGCAAGGTTTTGAAAACCGGACCGGAGACCGAACCGGTCGTCTTACTGGTTCGATGGTTCAGGTGGTCCAACCGGTCGGACCGGTCTCAAAAACCGGAAAAACCGGATGATGTCATAATTATATTTAATTATATAAAAAATACAAAAAATGAAAAAATTAAATATTTTTTAAAATTTCCGGTTTTGACCGGTTCAACCGGACCAGTTTTTACCGGTTTTCACCGGTTCAAACGATTACCGGTTTTTTGGCCTTTAAGAACCGGATCCGGGACCGGTTCCCGGTTGAACCGGTCAAACCGGCTGGTCCGGTCCGGTTTTCAAAACATGGTCTACAAGGTGTTTACGTAAAGATTGAAGATGAAGATCAGGCGCTCATTCTCTTATGTTCTCTTCCTAACTTATATGAGAATTTCGTTGATATCATGCTCTATGGTAGGACAACGATCACTATGAATGATGTGAAGGAGTCTCTGATGTCCAAGGAACTGAAAAGAAAAGTTTCAGTTAGAGAGGAGGTGTCCAGTTCCGGTTTGTTTGTAGGGAGAGGAAGGACCGAAGAGAGGAAAGGGGCAAATAGAGGGAGATCACATTCTAAATCAAAGTCTAAAGGTTCATCGAATTCTAAGTGTTATAACTGTAAGGAGAAGGGGCACTTCAAGCGAAATTGCCCACGGCTAAAGAATGGGAAGTCCAAGAGTGGATCAAGCAGCAATAACACTGTTGTTGTGGTTCAGGATTTTAATGAAGTGGGTGATGGTGATGTACTGGCTGTATGTGCATCAAGTTCTGTTGATGCTTGGATCTTGGATTCTGGAGCATCCTATCACATGACGTATAATCGTGATTGGTTCGACTCTTTCAAAGAGTGGGATGGTACAGTCAAGATGGGTGATAATTGGGTGAGCGGTATCAAAGGTAGTGGCACGGTGCAGATCAAGATGCATGATGACATGGTCAGGAAGTTAGATTGTCGGTACGTTCCAGAACTTCGAAAGAATTTAATCTCTCTTGGTACATTGGCAAAGGATGGGATGAGGTATGTTGGTGAAGGTGACTGGGTCAAAGTGACCAAAGGTTGTCTTATTATAATGAAAGGGGAAGATGAATCGTGGAGGGATCTATATCCTAGAAGGCAGTACAGTTATAGGAACGGTGGCTATCTCCCAATCCTTTGAATGAAGGTGATGACAAGACAAAGTTGTGGCATCGTAGGTTGGGGCACATGAGTGAGAATGGCATGTCAGCTCTAAGTAAACAAGGACTGCTTGGTGGAGAGGCTACTGGAAAGATAAGGTTTTGTGAAGCTTGTGTTAAAGGAAAGCATCGCAAAGTGAAGTTCGGTACCGATCAAAACACAATAAAGGAAATCATGGAGTATGTTCACTCAAATCTATGGGGACCTACACCAGTAAAGTCTCAAAGAGGATGCTCAAGCTTTGTGACGTTCATTCATGATTATTCAATGAAGGTTTGGTTGTACTTTCTTAAGACCAAATATGAGGTGTATGGGAAGTTCAAAGAGTGGAAGACCATGGTTGAGAAAAGGGCTTGAAAATGTTGGATTAGGTGTCTAAGTTCATAACTATTTCTGGGATGTACTTGACCCAGTTGGCATGGTCCATTTGGGTTGCATGGCATTGCAACATTTGGATAGACTAAATGATAGAAAGGACACTTAAGGATTATTAATATATTATAAGTTCTAGTATACTAATAATATTATTTAATTAATATTGATCAAAGAATTGATTTGAAATTAATTAAGTGATCAAAAAGAGACTAATTAAATATATGGGGTTGATTATCTAAATAATCTATTCTTATATAGTGGGCTAATGATCCAAGTGTAACATCCCAAAAATACGACCCAAAAATTTCATTTTTAATATAACAAAATCATAAAACTGCGTATCACATAATAAGACCATATGTTGCGTATCTCAAAACCATACTAAAATACTGTGAGAAAAACTGTGTCACAACTATATCAAAACATATCTAAGAAACTGAATCAACTCCCAGGACAAAAACTGAAGCTGTGGTGTGTGCGATGCCATCATCCCGAGCTCTTCCCTTTACTTGCGGAAGTACCTGAAACCAAAACTGAAACCGTAAGCACGAAGCTTAGTGAGCTCCCCCAAACTACCACATACCACACAATAACAAATAAAGCACATACTGGGCCTTGCCCACTGCATCGGACCGAAGTCCAGAACTAGCTGCATCGGACCGAAGTCCGGAACTGACTGCATCGGACCGAAGTCCGGAACTAGCTGCATCGGACCGAAGTCTGGAACTGACTGGGACCTTGTCCCCTGCATCGGACCGGAGTCCGGAACTGACTGCATCGGACCGAAGTCCGGAACTAGCTGCATCGGACCGAAGTCCGGAACTGACTGAACATAGCATAACATAAACACGTATTTGCTAACATAACACATATACTGCATTGGACCGAAGTCCGGAACACATAACACAAAACATGCTTGAATCACAAAGACATCAAGCACTCTAACTACTGCATCAGACTGAAGTCCGGGACTGCTGCTAACTAAACGGGCCGGCATTGTGGCCGTAGACCCGTTCCTACTGGAAGGAAACTCACCTGAACTGCTGAGCTCTGCTGATAAACTTCTGGCTGCTATTCGACAATCCCCTGAACCGCTGCTCCTCTAGCTCTCCGAGCTATCAATATACATATAACACTTAGTCTGACAGTCAACTAAGTCAACTCTGGTCATAGTCAAAATCCTGGTCAAAGTCAACCTTCCAGGTCAACCCTACTCGCTGAGTCCTCCTAATGACTCGCCGAGTTCATAAGCTCAGGGTCTTTCTATTCGCGACTCGACTCGCCGAGTCATTCTATGACTCGTCGAGTCCAACTAGTTCCAAGTCATGTCCTGCCCAACTCGCTGAGTCACCACCCGACTCACTGATTCGAGTCTCAACTCGAAGGGTTTGAGGTTTCGCGACCTGACTCGCCGAGTCCACTAATAGACTCGCCGAGTCCAAGGCAATCTTCAACCAACTCGTCGAGTTGTTCTTCCAACTCGCCGAGTTCATGCTTAACTTCATCCGACTCGACGAGCTGTTCATCTCACTCGTCGAGTTCCTCCTCATCTTCAAGCTACTCGCCGAGTCCACTCGAAGGACTCGCCGAGTCTATTCAGATCTTCATACATGCAGAGGACTTTTGAGTCATGCATGGACTCCATACTACAGATCTACCCTTCCCAAACCTATTCCCCACGTAAAGTTGCAAACTTTACGTGTAGAGAAGGAGATCTAGGCACCATACACCATAAACTTAGGGTTTGAGACAAAGGGGCTCAACAATCAACCCATAGACTGATGCTTTATGATTCTTTAGTCCAAGATACACATAGATCTGAAGTAGCAACTTCAGATCTGGGCTTCTAACTCGAAATGGCTCAAGGACTTGCCCTAAAAGCCCCAAATCCTATGATAAAGGTTGATCTAAATGCAAAAGAGGGAAGGTCACGACTCATTACCTTCAAATGCTCTGGAAGACCTCACAAACTCTGGATCTACTGCCAATTCTTGAATCCCCAATGTGTGCCTTTTTCCTTCTTCCTTCAAACCACCCAAAATGGCAAGAAAACTTGAATGAGCAACAATGGAGGCTTAGGGTTTCTGGTTCTGGACTATAGGGTCGCAACTGAGCCCTAGGAAAGAGAATATGATGCTTAAATAGGGTACCAAGTCCCGAAATTAGGGTTTCCAAACCCAGACCTGACTCTCCGAGTCCACTTGCCGACTCGCCGAGTTTCTCCCTGGACTCGACGAGTCAACCCTCTTCAACTTAGGGTTTTTCCTTTCCTTTCTTGACCTTTCTGATTACGGGTGTTACAACTCTCCCCCACTTAAACTAAACTTCGTCCTCGAAGTTTGCTATGGCCAACTGTTCTGCGAACTGCCTCCAACTCTCTGCCTGGAAAAACTAACACCCTTTTGTCCACCACTCCAGCCACTCACAGTGCCGGTCACTACTGTTGGTACATACTGAATCCTTCTCTTTTCTATAACTTCCTCTACGCTACTTCCTCCGACTGAAATCCTGTTGCCCCTCATCCGCCTACCGGATGCACTGAGACTACCCAGGTCTAACTAATCTGTCAATATCTGAGTTACCGGACTCCCACCGGTCACTGTACTTCGACACCATCTCCTAGTCGTTCCCGACGACTCCTGAAGATACTTCGACTATCTATAATTGTTCTATCCATTCTGCCATCCATACTGAAACGATGCTGTTGGAGCCAGCCTGCTTATCTCTCATCTGATTACTCAACTCCTACTAACTCGAGTCTTCCATCCTGAAGGAAAAACTGCTTGCCTAGCTATCCTTACAGATCACTTATACTTGGCAGAAGGCTCGGCTGATCCTACTGAGAGGGACTTGCCATTTCCAATTCAACCAACTATATCGTCAGCACTTGCATTCCAACACAAATACTAATACTGTCCAAAACTCTAAAACCTTCCAAACACTGAACTGCCTGCAATACTGAACATGCCTGAAACTTTAAACTGCCTGAAACGCTGAACCGACTGAAACGCTGAACGGCCTGAAATACTAAACTGACTGAAACACTGAGCTGCCTGAAACTCTGAACTGACTGAAACATTGAGCTGCCTGAAACACTGAACTGGCTGAAACACTGAGTTCCAACTCAACTGTGGAGTCAAAGGACTCCTCACTTAGTCGCTTCCACGACTTCTGAACGAAATCTTTCTCTGGAACTAGTTTCCACTAGTTATCCTGTCACTGTGGCTCTAACAATCTTCCGATCCAACCGATCGGGTCCATACGTCACATCCTGACATCATCAATTCCACGACTAACATCATGATGGCTCCCAGACTGATGGTAGCCCTTAACATACCCGAACCCCAACGGTCCACTGCTACTCTGATCTCATAACTGATGCGACGACCTACTGACAAATCGCCGACTTAACCATAACTGAACCATTTGGGAAATCCGAAATCTAAACCGTGGATTCCCATATCCTCACTGCTGCACTCGAACTGGTGGGTACTACTGCTTTCCCGCGTCCAACACGCGCTCATGCTACCTACCAATCTGATAAAGGTTGCGACTACGCTCGCGGACTTACAACTCTCTAATACTATCTGGCTACTAGTGAATGCTACGGCTACCCCAGCAGACTTACAACACCACTACTACTACCTGACTGCTAGTGAATGCTACGGCTACCCCCGCAGACTTACAACACTACTACTACTATCTGACTGCTAGTGAATGTTACGGCTACCCCCGCAGACTTACAACACTACTACTACTATCTGACTGCTAGTGAATGCTACGGCTACCCCCGCAGACTTACAACACTACTACTACTATCTTACTACTAGTGAATGCTATGGCTACCCCCGCAGACTTACAACACTACTACTACTATTTGACTGCTAGTGAATGCTACGGCTACCCCCGCAGACTTACAACACTACTACTACTATCTGACTGCTAGTGAATGCTACGACTACCCCCGCAGACTTACAACACTACTACTACTATCTCGAGGACATCCTGACTATCCCTAGTCCCGCTAGTGATTCCTCATCCCGATTTCTCAAAACCAGCCCTCAATCTTTGAATACTGCATCATCCTCGACATCTTATATCCTTGATATACTTAGCGCTTCGTCGAGGAACTCTTCGGCTTGGTTCCCAAACCAACCGTCCACTAATCCGGATACAAGAAGCTATTGTTAGGAAGTTTCCAAACTCCCAACTCCTGAATCTACGCAATCCTGCATGCCGACTCTGCCACTGGCTACAATATGAAGACATCTCTTGCTAACCGCTCTCAGGATCCTCATTCCGACTCACTTGAGCCTCTACAGGTGGTCCTCCAATCCTGGATTCTCAACCAGCTTCTAACCATCTCGATTACATGAACTAACTGCTGGAAAGGTCCTCGAACTCCCAAATCTGAACTCCTCAATCCATCGATCACTGTGCTACAATCATTTCAGAGGCCGCACAATCATTCTGAGTCTACGTGGCTCTTATTCTTGTATACTTGGAAGTCTCCCCCACTTGGATTCGACTAGATCCTTACTGCTCACTGGTCAAAAGGATTTCCAACCTTCCTTTCATTAGAAGGGCGATATGCTGTCCGCCGACGTTTATCTTTGCCAGCGCTCCAACTAACTCTTTCCAGAACCGCACCCTTCCTGCTATCTGACTGAGCACCCTTCGGTCCTTAACTGTAATTGCTTTAGGGACTACATCCCGAGAATCTGCGTTTGGGGTGCACCTCCCCAACCCACTTTCTTACTGACCGCTAGCTACTCCACTAAAAACTCTGAACTATCACAACTGAGAATATAACTGACCATTACTCGACTAACGCCCTCCGCAAGTAGTAAAGCACTACTGCATCTTACACATACATGGTACAGTTACTGTATCCGAAGTAACCTGATCTGAAGGGGACGACCTCCAATTCACCATTCTAATCCCATGGTATGCAGATGGCATAAATCTCCGACACAAGCAGATAACATAATACCCAACACATGCTTATTGACATCAATGCAGCAACATAGCAATAATATCATGAATAATAAAATAGAAGGAAAAGAATCATACCCGCAACCTGCTCTGAAGGATCCTCAAATCCCCCTGACTTTCGAACCCTACTATGACAATGAGGCTGTCCCAACCGCTGAACGGGGGAGTTCACCCTAACATGGCCAGGCTGATGACAACGATGGCATAACTCTACTTCTACTGTGCATTCTTGACGTTTGTGACCCTTCCATCCGCATCTGCCGCACTTAGACTTGCTGCGCATGCCAGCCCTTTCTCCCTTCTCCCTCGTGCAACCATCTCGACCCTGCGGGCCCCTGACACCAACTACGACAGTGTCCGACTGCCCATCTTGCCGAACTAGACCGGAAGACCGCTTCCTCTTCCTAAGCTGACTATCCGAGCCAATCTCCCGCTCATGGGTCATAGTGACCATTTCACCCATTGCCTGGACAGCTGAGGTCCGCCTTTCAATCCCGTCGACCACTCCAGCGGTGATACGCCCAATGGTGTTTGGTAACTCTTCCTGGAGAGCCCGCGAAACCTCTGCAGCAATCAAATCCTGCAGGGAACCCTCTTGGGGGTAAGGTGGACCACTCACTCCCGACCCCGGGTGACAAGTGCTAAAAATGGGACTCCCCTCCCTGATGGATCCCTGGGATCCATGAGAATTGGGTTCTAGATGAGCCCCAAACTGTCCTGAAACTGCCCCGGCCCCTAAGGCCTTAAGTCGGCTGTCCATAAGCTCCATGATGGCCTCTCTAACCGAACCGAAAATTACTGGAGTCTGATCGATGATGTTGCGCATGATCTCTGCGGAAATGAAATCCCTCATCTGATCATCAAGCTGCCCGGCTCCAAAACCTGAGCCAGATCCCTCCTTGACGCCTGAACTGCTAACTGGTAGCTCGCGCCATGTCACCATGCTGAAAATATAACAATTCCTGATCAATTTACATACTACTGCTGAGGGACCTCTCACACACTCTACCATTCCCTGGTTTCGTCTTGGCCCTTCTTGAATCGAGTACGGATCCTCTGCTTTCAGTAGTATGGGCCCCTACTACCTTCCACATCTATCCATACTTTCCTCAAGAGTTACCTCAACTCCACCAAATCCCCTTTTTCTCTACTACTGATCTCTGCTACTCTCATCCTAGGCTTGCCCTAGGGAACTTCCGATTCCACCCAAACCAATCCTCAGCTGCTGAAGGCCTCCTCGTAATGCCAATTAGCCACCACCTAAATACCATCACATGCAATAAGGCTCGGATAATCCTTCGAGTAAAAGTCTCGTCCCTACAACGGTTAGACTCAAACGAGAGCTGCGCAGTAGGGCCAAACCCAGCACTCTGAGATTATTCAACCCTGATCACATGTGATGTGTCGTATTCACCTAATGGCTAACTCCCATCACTCAGAGTCCTACAAAGCACAAAGCAAGCAGCATTCGGATAAAGGAAGCACACTCATGCAAAACTATTCTCATAACAAGAAACTGCACTAGCATACAATGCTAAGCTCACACTATCAGGCATAACCTACGCAGGCTATCCTACTACTGTCTACTCAATACTAGCATGTAATTCTCATCAAGCTGGAACACATAAAGCAGGCACATAAGGCATCATCCTAGATCCTTAGTCCTATTCTAGCATGCTGTTCTACTGAAGCTGAAACTGAAACTAAAACTGAAACTGATACTGATAATCATAACATAACTTGTATGGGTAAACTGGGAGTACTTACTTGAGCTCGGCTGATTGCATGCACCACACCCTTTTCTCTTTTCAAAAATCTTTTTGCTTTTTCTAAAACTCTTTTCTTTACACTTTTTCTAAAATTGTTTTCTTTTCTCAAAATTCTTTTGTAACTACGATTTTTCTTTTGAAAACACTATACCACTTCCTTAGTTTGAGTTCAGGCACACTCGGAAGTGCGCCCGAATCCTTCAAACCAAGGCTCTGATACCAACTTGTAACATCCCAAAAATACGACCCAAAAATTTCATTTTTAATATAACAAAATCATAAAACTGCGTATCACATAATAAGACCATATGTTGCGTATCTCAAAACCATACTAAAATACTGTGAGAAAAACTGTATCAAAACATATCTAAGAAACTGAATCAACTCCCAGGACAAAAATTGAAGCTGTGGTGTGTGCGATGCCATCATCCCGAGCTCTTCCCTTTACTTGCGGAAGTACCTGAAACCAAAACTGAAACCGTAAGCATGAAGCTTAGTGAGCTCCCCCAAACTACCACATACCACACAATAACAAATAAAGCACATACTGGGCCTTGCCCACTGCATCGGACCGAAGTCCGGAACTAGCTGCATCGGACCGAAGTCCGGAACTGACTGGGACCTTGTCCCCTGCATTGGACCGGAGTCCGGAACTGACTGCATCGGACCGAAGTCCGGAACTAGCTGCATCGGACTGAAGTCCGGAACTGACTGAACATAGCATAACATAAACACATATTTGCTAACATAACACATATACTGCATTGGACCGAAGTCCGGAACACATAACACAAAACATGCTTGAATCACAAAGACATCAAGCACTCTAACTACTGCATCAGACTGAAGTCCGGGACTGTTGCTAACTAAACGGGTCGGCATTGTGGCCGTAGACCCGTTCCTACTGGAAGGAAACTCACCTGAACTGCTGAGCTCTGCTGATAAACTTCTGGCTGCTATTCGACAATCCCTTGAACCGCTGCTCCTCTAGCTCTCCGAGCTATCAATATACATATAACACTTAGTCTGACAGTCAACTAAGTCAACTCTGGTCATAGTCAAAATCCTGGTCAAAGTCAACCTTCCAGGTCAACCCTACTCGCCGAGTCCTCCTAATGACTTGCCGAGTTCATAAGCTCAGGATCTTTCTATTCGCGACTCGACTCGCCGAGTCATTCTATGACTCGCCGAGTCCAACTAGTTCCAAGTCATGTCCTGCCCAACTCGCTGAGTCACCACCCGACTCACTGATTCGAGTCTCAACTCGAAGGGTTTGAGGTTTCGCGACCTGACTCGCCGAGTCCACTAATAGACTCGCCGAGTCCAAGGCAATCTTCAACCAACTCGTCGAGTTGTTCTTCCAACTCGCCGAGTTCATGCTTAACTTCATCCGACTCGACGAGCTGTTCATCTCACTCGTCGAGTTCCTCCTCATCTTCAAGCTACTCGCCGAGTCCACTCGAAGGACTCGCCGAGTCTATTCAGATCTTCATACATGCAGAGGACTTTTGAGTCATGCATGGACTCCATACTACAGATCTACCCTTCCCAAACCTATTCCCCACGTAAAGTTGCAAACTTTACGTGTAGAGAAGGAGATCTAGGCACCATACACCATAAACTTAGGGTTTGAGACAAAGGGGCTCAACAATCAACCCATAGACTGATGCTTTATGATTCTTTAGGCCAAGATACACATAGATCTGAAGTAGCAACTTCAGATCTGGGCTTCTAACTCGAAATGGCTCAAGGACTTGCCCTAAAAGCCCCAAATCCTATGATAAAGGTTGATCTAAATGCAAAAGAGGGAAGGTCACGACTCATTACCTTCAAATGCTCTGGAAGACCTCACAAACTCTGGATCTACTGCCAATTCTTGAATCCCCAATGTGTGCCTTCTTCCTTCTTCCTTCAAACCACCCAAAATGGCAAGAAAACTTGAATGAGCAACAATGGAGGCTTAGGGTTTCTGGTTCTGGACTATAGGGCCGCAACTGAGCCCTAGGAAAGAGAATAAGATGCTTAAATAGGGTACCAAGTCCCGAAATTAGGGTTTCCAAACCCAGACCTGACTCTCCGAGTCCACTTGCCGACTCGTCGAGTCGGTCAATTGCTTTACACCCGGATCCCGCTCCGACTCGCCGAGTTTCTCCCTGGACTCGACGAGTCAACCCTCTTCAACTTAGGGTTTTTCCTTTCCTTTCTTGACCTTTCTGATTTCGGGTGTTACACCATGGTTTCTATGGATTGGGCTAAAACCCATTAAGGTGCTCCATGGATAATCCATGAAGGTTACAAACCCATGGATCATGGAATATGAAAAGCCATGACAATTAGGGTTTACATGGTGTAACCCTACTTGTGCCACAACTATATAAAGACCCCTAGTCAAGAAAAATCGGCACTACTTGTACAAGATAGAGGGCTAGCCGATTTTGAGGTTAAGTGAACTTCTCTCAAGTCTATTCCAAGAGTTGTAGTGTTGTGTGAGACATTTGAGGCATCACACTTGAGGTGCTATGCTCACAAGGTTCTCAAGGAATCCAAACTACAAAAAGGTATGTTCTTCTTGTAGCATTTGTGTTTAAAAGTTCCCCATGCTATGTTAGATAGTTGAAGAACCTTGGAAAATCAAATTTGCATGTATCGTAGTAAAACATAGATCCAAGGTTTCTAGGGTTGCATGTACACCTTAGGAGTGTTAGAATGCTCAAAACCCAACAGTGGTATCAGAGCCTACGCTTGTTTGTTTGATACTTGATGCAAAACTATGAAAAAAAAACTCCATTTTCTTGCACTCTGCAGCATGAACTCACCAAGTCCATGGGGGGACTCGATGAGTCCATGACTAAATTCATCCTACTCGTCGAGTAGGCTCGTGCACTGGACGAGTAGGAGTCCCAGAATGCATATTTTTGAGTTTTGCTACTGGAAATGGACTAGAAACATTACCCTAAACTATTTTGGTTTTATAAAACTTGTTTTTGATGGTGTAATGGTTATGCTAATCCATTTTCAATAGCTACTATCAAAAATTTCAAGTTTTATATGGTTAATTTATGATTCTTGAAATTGTTGATATGCATGTTCATGAACTTATGAGTTTAGAAGATCATAGGAATTATTTGTAACTTGCTTGTTAGTTTAATTCGTGATCATTATGTGTTTTAATGGAATCCATAATTTGTTCTCAAGTTATGGATTAAAGTCACATTTTTAAATTCCATTATTAAACACATAGGTTACATGAAATGAAAAGTCACTCATTTTATTAATCCATTAACTCATAAGTTATGAAAGATGAAAAGTTTTGAAAGTTACAAAACTTTCCCTCAATTTTTGGAACATGTAAAGTCACTTTAAAAACTTTAGTTCCAACCCCTAGAATTTTAAAAGTTAAAATTCAATCCTTATACTTTATAATATTATAAGTTAATAATATATATATATATATATATATATATATATATATATATACGTATAAGAGAAAAAGTCGTTTTACCGTTAGTATGCCTCATTCACGAAGCCGTTCTATAAGGGGGGTATAAGGTTATTGCCTATAAAATGGAAACTTAATGGGTGTCCACTCTCACCAACCACTTCCTTGATCGGTAGAGGGTCGTTAGCCGAACGGGTAGGACAAGGACTAGAATTCTCCCTTCATTAAAAGTATTAATGATAAATACAAAGTAACTAAATGTTTTATAAATTCCCAATCTAAGTTACCTTAGGAAAATGTGAATAAGGTGCTAACCCATGAAATTACACTTTCCACTTTGCTTAAGTCGATTAGTGGAGCGTGTGTGGTTAACCGGCACACTAGCTGGACTTAACAAGGTAGGCAAAGGGTAACTTAATGTTTATCATAGTATCGATGGAACGCGTGTGGTTAACTGGAACATTGATTGAGGGGTAAACATTAAGGGTACCAAGTAATTTGAATGGTTACTTCACACCTTGTTTTGTGATTTTCAACATCCCAGTCACAAAACCTGAAGGACACACTCGAGATTGAAACATGCCATTGAAAGCTCAATGAATCTCAAAGAATCTAGGAGTTTAAAAACCAATTAAAACCTAATAATTTATTTTTTTTTCATGGTGGAAATTGGTGAATCATCACTCGCCTACCTTCAAATATTCTATAGCTTGGATTACGGCATCTCTCTTCCAAGTTATAAAATATTGTGTTGGGTCCTAGCCTTAATATTTCATATTGGGTGTTATATTAAGGACTTTAAATCAACTAACTTGAATATCTCCTATTGTATATGTCTGGTTTAAACAACTGTGATCTTCCCAAATCTCATGGAAATCAAACTTCTCTACCTCCACCTCCTCCATTTATTCTCCCTGACCCACAAGCTTGAAGACTTGAAAAATTCAAGGTCACTCAAGCCCTACTAGCAATAAAACATAAAGATGGAAGACCTGTGTGTACTCATGTCTTAGGAATGAAGTCACACGTTGATAGGTTGAGAATGATGGATGTCGCTTTCCTAAGGAAGTTGGCTGTTGACTGGGTTCTTCAGTCACTTCCTGAGTCATATAGTGAGTTCATTAAGAACTACTATGTGAAAGATCATGACATGACCCTAATAGATCTATATTATTTGCTTCTTGCTGCTGAGTCAGAAATGATGTGGCGCAATGGTCAAGCAAATATGGATGGAAGGTCTATTTCTCAAACTTCCATGGACATTGACAATGGTAACATTGGAAGTCCAGAAAAGCTTTCTCTTCCCAATGGAAAGGGATCGACCTTGGTCAACCCAGTTGAGCAAAAGGTAAAGGGAAAAGCTAAGTCTGTGATAGTCCCGTGTACCATTCCCAAAGAGTCTATATGTTTTCATTGTCGAGAGAAGGGGCATTGGTTGCGAAACTGCCCTACCTACCTGAAAGATCTAAGAGTAAAAGGAAAAATAAAAAAGGTTTGACTCTGCTTCAGGTAAGTCCACTATCTAACTCTGTTAAGTTCCTTATTGATGATTCTTAATACAATATGTGACTCGGTTACATTTTGGTGTTTGGCAGGATCAAGCAAAGGGAAGGAAACTTAAAGAAAGAGTATGTTGAATCTGATCGCGAAGATGGATTTCAATCGCATGATTCGAAGATCGGATTCTTGAGCTACTACTTAGGAGTTATGATAGAGTGCTAGAAAATATGTAATAGCATAGTTTTCATTTAAAGTTGCATTATAAAGAAAAAGTTTTTCTGCATTTATAAATAAATAAAATTTTGTTTTATTTTATCTCCTTGCAATGGCATTTTATGAAAATTTGATGTTTGTATGGTTCTAGCAATAATGGAAATGTGAATTTGATTCTTTCATTTGTGGTAGTGTCTAAATTTACCAAATAAAGAAGATTCTCATCAACCAAGTTTCAATTGGACCGAAACTTGGAATCATGCAAGTTGTATAGTATGATGAATGAGAATATTCATCTTTGGAAAAATTAAGACTAATTCCTTGGTTACATGTATATGTCAGTCAAGTGAAGGACTAAGGGTTCCAATACACATTCTTGTGCACTGCTCAAGGTCCACCACAAAAGATCGATAAGACTATCCGTCATGATTTACTAAAGTTGAGTAAATATGGTTATACTTACCAGTTTAAGAATAATTCTGAAACATTGGAAAAGTTTCGATGTATTGCAGGACGAATAAGAAGAATCAAACTAGGCAGAAAGATAAAAGTTTCTCCATTCTGAAAAGATGGGAGAGTACTTTAGTATCTTGTTTTATGATCATCTTAATGATTGGGAGACCATATCACAATTCATCCTTTAAGGACATCTTAGTGCATTCTTATGGCTAAGAAGAGGAGTCACGAATTGTTGAAATGGTTAAACTATCAGTAGGATACCGTTAATTTAAATACAATTATGTGTTTAACTATCATTAGGATACCGTTAATTCCGTGTACGTCAACTCGAGGGTCATCTTTCCAGTCTCGTTGTCCAGCACCTATACATAAACAACTGTGAGTTCATACCCCTACATTTTCACTGTTTTTAATGTTTTTAGGGGGATACAAGTAAAACACAAGGATTTTTGTGTTTTATACAAACGATTACAAACAAATTAAAAAAACTTTTGCAATTGATACAAACTGAGAAATCACTACATTCTATAAAAATTTCAGATATTTTTATCCCTTTGTAACATGTTGAGCATAAGGGTAGTTTTCAACATACAGACAAAATTGCAAAGTTTTCAGTACAGTACATAACATACAGTGAAACTATAGTTGATATAGGTTGGGAACATTACATTACTTTTACAGAATTCAATACATGAAACGAGAACATACATACAAACTATAATAGGTATAGTTTGGGGAAACATTACATTGTTTTACTATTTCAAGAACATTATACAGAAACGAACATATAAACTATGGTAGATATAGTTTATGGTATACAGTACTATTTTCCAAATACAAGAGTACAATACTAAATAATTTTTTAAGTATAATTATTTTACACTACAAGGTTATACATACAGTTTCAAGTACAAGAGAACACTACAACACTACATGAAAACAAGTTAATACATGGTTGTGAGACACTAATTCAATTGTATCCATTAGGGTACGGAGCTAAATCCTATACAGTATAACTAGAGTCTCTTAGAGGGAGAGAGTGAGATTTTGTATAGATCTATACGGGACTGACAATCCCACACCTGAACCGTTAGCTACAGTTAGGCCGGAAGGCCTGGGGTGACAAATGTCATACTATTCAGACGCCTGAAGAATGTCGTAGAGGTCACTAGGTCACATCAAGCATGGTAATACCAAACTCAAAATAGTATAAACTAACCATTTGTTTATGGGATTTCAATTCTTCAAATAGTTTTATTTTAATTAATAGAACTATTATACAGTACAACTAGAGGATTCCAGGGAACACAAACACTTGGTTTTATTTTAAGTAATAAAACTGTTATACATTACTGGTAGTATCTAGGGATTTCATACAAAGGTTTTCATACAATATAATACTATACATTACTGGTGGTGTCCATGGATTTCATACAAAAGTTTTCATACAGAACACTACTATACATTACTGGTGGTATCTAGGGATTTCATACAAAACAATATTATACAATACAGCTGGTGATATCCAGGCATACATACAAAGATATCCATATACTATTACAGAATTCAGTAACTAACGTACATTTTGGTCTTAAGGTCTAAGACTACTTTTCACTACTAAAGAAAATATTGGATTTTCTTGAGAAACATACAAACATTTTCAAAGATTCAAAGACAAGATTTCATTACATAAACATTCTTATGAACTCACCAACTTAAATGTTGATACACTTTCAAAACCACTTGTATTCTCAGGGAACCGATAGACAGGTACACCCACAAGTTTTGAGAAGACAGGGCTTTTAGAGTCGCATCTTTTATACTTTTGTTATACATTTTGATGTCATACAAACTATGTATCGAACAGATGTAAATACCTTATTTATTCAATGTAATGGTTGTGTTTACTTTGATTACTATGGTGCAATTGTTGTGATATTGTACATGACGTCATCCGCCCCTGAACGTTTTCCATTGTTCCGGTTTGGGGGTCTGACAAATAGGATCTCAACAATATAAAGACAGTCGAAAATGGACGTCGGATGACAAAGTTATGTGTTTTTAACGGATTTTAACTGTCTACGCCTGTTAAAATATAACTTTAAAAATAAAGTCAAAATTAGCCGACGGAGTCTAAATGAAAGTTGTGGATCCTGTCGATACATGTGGATATAAATGTTGGGTTTTGAGCATTCTAACACTCCTAAGTGTACATGCAACCCTAAATACCTTGGATCTATGTTTTCTCTATTATACATGCAAATATGAATATTCCAAGGTATTACCCTATCTAGCATACAATCTTTTGATACTTGGGTAATATAACAAGTTAGAATACATACCTTGTTGATGTAGCTTGTCTTCATGAAGCTTGAGTGCCTAGTGCCCCAAGTGTGACACCTCAAATGGTTCACACAACACCATGAACACTTGGAATAACCTTGAGAATAAGAATACTTTGGTTCTCTCTAGTGAAATCGGCCTTGCCCTTTTGTGCACACACACTAGTGCCCATTTCACCAACCAAGGACATATTTATATAGTGTGGAGATTAGGGTAAAACCCATGACCCTTCATTTAATATGATCCAGGGGTTAAACACTCCATGGACTATCCATGAAAGCTTAGCCCAACCTAAATGAACTTGGCCCATCACACATATATATCTAAGAGTCCATATTTAATTAGTTCCTTTTGATCACTTAATTAATTATAAATTAATTCTTGATCAATACTAATTAAATAATATTATTATATATTAATATATTAGAACTTATAATAGATTAATATTAATCACTAGTATCCTTTTTCCTCATCTTGTCTATCCAATTGTCCCGATGCCATGCAACCCAAATGGACCATGCCGGGTCGGGTCAAGTCTTACCAATTATAGTTATGAACTTAGATATTAATCCAACAGTATCCCACTTGGATAAGTCCAAAACTATTATTGAAAGTATGACTTCATAACCCGACTAGCAATCGTAGCTCTCAAAAGCTTCTGTCGAACTCTGACCTTGCTGATGATCTTTGACCTTTGTCAATGACTTGTCCATTAGATAAGGGATCATATATTCCTCCATTCTAGATATCATATGGACTGAGACATGGATTATAAATCATTATCTCTGTCCATTTGTTGTTTCCCAATTTCCGATTCATGACGACTGACTGATTGAACAAATCAAATCAGTCCTAGCTTGGCCAAGCACTCACATGTATCATCATTAAATCATCGAGGGGCCCACAGATATCGCTTTTATCCCGAAGGTAAAAGGAATGGATAGACTTCGACTCATATGGCTTGTTCTACTACTTGTTGAATCATACACAAAGGCACATTTTATGACATGGAGTTACCAATGTGTTTTCGTGCAATCAATGTATAACCAACTCATAGTAACAACTCATATCTCTAGGTTTGAAGAATATAAGATATTATCGTCTCATGATCACTCGTGATAAAATCCATGAAGTGATTCAAATGAGCATTGGTTGAATCCAATACTCAGAACTTATGAGCACTCATGAGTGTTGTAGCACCACTTTTCCAACATCTTAGACCTCTACAAGCCAACCCATGACAGTCTTGATTCATATCTACTTCCAACATATGACCGACTGTGGATGGTTTGAATAAATTATTCATTCAGGAAGAATAACCTAGTTTATTCTGGAAGTCAAAACATGCAAAATGAAACACAAGAATAATTGAATCCAATATGGTCTCAGAACTTATGAATATAAATAAAACACCTTTTATTTATCACCATATGATTACACGTTATTCATTGCATACTGTTTCAGATATCAACTTTATTCTTGAATTAAAACAATAGTTGTCCCATGCTCCAAGCATGTACACTATGTTTTCTAAACACTAGTCATGCCATACACCAAGTATGTACACTATGTTTGTTTATGATCTTTACATTGTGAAATAAACCAATTGAACCATGATTCTAAGTTCACACTCCCAAATCCTTATTGTAAATGCAAGAATTCCAAATCCTTATCATTTATCGAAATCTGTTAGATTTTAAACTTATATGCATTGGTCCTCTTGTAACGATTATGCACAAAGTCACAAAGACTTGTCAACAAACATTACAGAGTATTTCAATGGTGATCAACTCCATGGAACCGAAGTCTCATATTCAAAATTCATTGCCTTTGAACATTCTTCTTGCATTAAGTTTCCTAATCTTACATAGATAACTTCCACCTTCCCATATTCCCATTTTGACTATCACTTCAAAACAAGAGTTGCCTCTTTTCAGAATATGTCAATATGGTCCTTCCAAAAATTAACAATATACTTCCAATTGTCCCTGAGCAACCAATCTTTGGTAAACCTTAGATTGTCCTCGACAATTGCTTAATCATTTTAGTCATATCCAATTCTAAACCAGTCTTTTGCTACAATATTTTTTTATTTGCCATGTTCTCAAAATTTGACTATGAAGAGGGATGTCGTAATCATAATCGAATTTTAGAACACAAATAATAGACCCATATATAGAATTTCCTTATGTTGAGCCTTTCCAGCACAAAATTCATATATATCCTTGACTAAAGACGATTAAAACCTCAATCTAAGCTTTTAGAATTGAAATGAAGTATAATTCCCTCTCCTTTAATTATAGCAAAACAACTTTTTCCCAATTAAATCTTTTGTTTTCTATAATTAACATTGCTAACTTGCAACCTTTATCATAATTATCATGCTCCCTCTAACATGATGATTATTCGCATAACACTTATGCTCCCACTAGCTTTCACATGTACTCAGAAATCAGTTGGACCTCTAGAAGTCAATACTTTATTGACTTTCTCACCAAAGTTCAGATTTCTGAGATGAGATTGCTTTGATAAGACTTTATCAAAATCATACACCTTATCTTAGATAGCTCACAGGTGTGTCTAAACAATTTTATAACTATGAAAAGGGATGCCGTAATCAGAGTCTCAATTGTTTAGATTTTTGCTATCTGCTTCAAATCTACTTGGTGGAAGTGTTTCCTCACCATCATTTTCATGAATCGGAGAGAAACCTTATGACACTTAGATTTTATGGTGTATGCGTTCTTATCCATGTGAATTGTCAAAACCATAGTCACAAGACAAGGATAATGACAAATCCAAACTCATATGGACTGAACTCAATCTTAATTTCTTGACACCTGGCAGCTCAAGGGCTTGCCATTGCTTCCAAGTTGTTATGCAACCAATTTAGAACTCTAAGAACTCATATGCAAAGCCAACTTTAACTGGAATGGGCACAAAAATAGAAATATGTCAACACGATAGGTTATAAACCTCACGTCGTGTGCTAGTGTTAAACTACAGTTTTTTATTCTTGATTAGATCTTGAAATTATTCCAGGATCTTAAAGACTCCCACTGTCCTCTTGACATATAAGACTATCTTGCCAAATATTCAAGAGATAGTTTGGATTCTTTATCAAGACAAACACTTCACACAATTGGCCTTAGTTGGTCTTTGTTTTATCCAAAACATCACAACTTACCAATTTCAAATGTACAAGAGTAGAAAACCTTTTACTCTTACATTTGACTAGTGTTAATAAACCTTCTTTAAGATGTGTCACTCAAGTTACAATCTTGGAGTATAACTCTAAGAATTGTTTTTGAAACAAAGCATGACTCATCTTCTTTATTTAATCATTTCAACAATTCAAGATTCCTCTTCTTAGTCATAAGAATACACTAAGATGACTTTAGAGGACTAATTGTGACATGATTTTTAAATCATTAAGATGATCACAAAACATGATGCTAAAGTACTCTCCCATCTTTTCAGATTTGAGAAACTTTTATCTTTCTGCCAAAGTTGATTCTTCTTATTCGCTCTGCCATACATTGGAACCTTTTCCAATGTCTCAAAATTACACTTAAGCTTGTAAGTATAACCATATTTACTGAGCTTTAGTAAATTATGACGAATAGTCTTAGCGATCTTTTGTGGCAGACTTGACCAGTGCACAAGAATGTGTACTCGATCCCTTAGTCCTTTACTTGACTCACACATCCATGTGAACAGGTAGTTAGTCTTAATTTTCCAATGCTTGAAAGTTCTCATTCATCATGCTATACAACTTGCATGATTCCAAGTTTCGGTCCCATTGAAACTTGGGTGAGGAGAAACTTTCCTTATTTGGTAATTTTAGACACTACCATAAATGAAAGAATCAAATTTATATTTCCACTCTTTCTATTAATGGAATCATATAAGCAACATTTTTTTTCACAAATGCCATTGTAAGGATATTTTAAAATAAATAAAAATCAAAATGTTTTTCTTTTATTCTAAAAACTTTGCGGCAAAACTATCCTTACAGTGCAAAAGCACATGAAAACTTTGTTGTTATCTATTCCTAAGCAATATATCATAACTCCTAAGAAGTAGCTCAAGAATCCGATCCTCAAACTATGCGATAGAAATCCATCTACACGATCAGATTCAGCATACTCTTTCTTTAAGTTTCTTCACTTTTCTTTGATTCGTACAACATCAACATGTGACCCAGTCACATCATGTAACGACCCAATTTTCACATCCAAAAATTTTTGTTTAAAAACGTTACTTTAGAAAATATTAATAACTAAAAACATCGTTTGATCAACCATAACATAAAGTGAACCATGTCTGAAAACCAAAACATACAACTAATCAGAATATCAGAGTATCAATCCCAGTGAAGCTCGTAAATGCGGAAACCGGAGAGCGTGTGTGTGACATGCTGCTACCGCGCCGGCTCCTTTCCCCTAGCTGAGGAGGTACCTGAAACCAAAACTGAAAACTGTAAGCACAAAGCTTAGTGAGTTCCCCCATAATACCCCATACCATGCATACATATAACAACCAATGTTCAGCTAGGAGTTACGGGCCTTGCCCACACTCGGGAAGATACAGGCTCTGCCCACACTTCGCTAGCCGGGAGATACGGGCCTCGCCCACACTTGTGAAGATACGGGCCCTGCCCACACTTCGCTATCTGGGAGATACGGGTCTAGCCCACACTCCAACCTCGGAGAGATACGGGCCCTGCCCACACTCAACCGCTAACCCATAACATACAAGTATCACGCAGACAACAAGTATAAGCAACTCTATCATATTAACACATATATCATACTTGACTAAACCCAGAGATACGGGCTCGGCCCACACTCTAGTACTAGCATCTCGTCTACGCGGGTCGGCCTTGGTGCCTTACACCCGTTCCTACTGGAAAGGAAACTCACCTCGAAATAGCTGTTGGTCTGTGTGGGAATTGATCACCTACTACTGCTACTGCTGCTGCTTCGGAAACCCTCCGGTTGTAATTCCCACAATATACTCAATCAAACACTGCTCGCTGACCTTTGGGTAAAATGACCATTTTACCCCTGACCTTGCCCTAAGCCAAAGCCAGATTCAACTTTCAGTTGACCCGACTCGCCGAGTTGGCTTTCCAACTCGCCGAGTCCCTACCCAAACGACTGCCCTGAATCCCGATCCTACCCGTCGAGTTAGGCGACGACTCGACGGGTTCGCCTTCTTAACCAATATTCAAGTCCTTCATCCTACTCGCCGAGTTGTATGGACAACTCGTCGATTTCATCTTCATCCGATGAACACTTATGCTAAGACTCGCCGAGTTGTATGAACAACTCGCCGAGTCTGTTCTTGATCTAAGAAGATTGCCTTGAACTCGCCGAGTCAGGGCATTGACTCGCCGAGTACCTCCATAGATGGGTTAAGCTTCCGACTCACTGAGTCACACCCCGTGACTCACTGCTCACTCGACATTACGAAAAGGGGACAAACTCAGAGACTCACGAACAGACTCGCCGAGTCATATGAACGACTCGCCGAGTCGTTGCCATGCACCTACTAAATACACGGATTTGCTCGATTCCAGTCCATGCCATTAATAGATCTGGACTTCTAGGACACGAATCACACGTAAAGTTTCCAACTTTACGTGTGGATATTCACCAATATGGATTTTAGGGCTCAAAATGTCTCAAAAGGGTAGATCTAGGGCTAACAAGCAACATGGGGCCATAAAGCTAACAGATCTGAGCTCCTGGAGCTCAATCTTGCCTAGATCCAGAGGCCAACCACCTTATTACGACATATAATGTACATACAAGCTTGGGGATTTGACCAAGAAAGACCCAAATGAAGTATTAAGCATAGAATCATGGGGAAAACGGGTTATACCTCAAGGGAACTGCTGGAAGAACACAATAATGCCTGGATGGCTTCCCTTCTTCTGGATCTACTTCCTTCCTCCTTCAAAACCTTCAAAAACACACACAATAGCCTCAAACTCTCAAGGAACAGCTTAGAACAAGGGATACAGGGCTCTAAGGGTGAATGGGGGCTGGCTTGAGGCAGTTAAGTCGTTTAAATAGGGTGCAAACCCCTGAAACTTAGGGTTTCATCCAACAGTTGTGACTCGCCTAGTCCAGGATATGGACTCGCCGAGTCGCTAACTTAAACTTGTCCCGGGTCCCGCGTCCACTCGGCGAGTCGGACCTATGACTCGCCGAGTCCAAGGCTAAAAGAAGGTAAATACTCAATTAAGATTTACGTACCAGGAACTGGGTGCTACAAATCTCCCCCACTTATTTTAGACTTCGTCCTCGAAGTCTGCTGCTCGATCCCGAAACAGCTCGAGATAATGCTCCATCATCTCGTCCACCGGCTCCCAAGTCCATTCCGAACCCTTGCGGTGCTGCCATTGCACCTTCACTAATTCCACCCTCTTGTTCCTCAAATCCTTCGACTTCCTGTCGAGGATTACGACTGGGCGCTCAATGTAATTCAGGCTGTCATCAACCTGAATATCCTCCAAAGGCACTACTACTAAATCGTCCACTAAGCACTTCCGCAACTGAGAAACATGGAAAGTGTTGTGGATCTGGCTGAGCTCGGCTGGCAGATCCAACCTATACGCCACCTTGCCCACCCGGGCTACGACCCTGAACGGTCCGATGAATCGCGGCCCAACTTGCCCCGCTTCCTGAATCGAATGACGCCTTTCCAAGGTGACACCTTTAGGAGAACCATATCCCCGACTTGGAAATCCAAATCGGATCGACGCTTGTCAGCATAACTTTTCTGCCGACTCTGAGCAGTCTGAAGCCTGCTCCGGACCTGTTGGATCCTCTCGGTCGTCTTGAGCACCACTTCGGTGCTCCCCATGACCCTCTGGCCAACTTCACCCCAGCATATCGGGGTCCTACACCTCTGTCCGTACAACATCTCGAAGGGAGGGCGGTCGATACTCGCATGATAGCTGTTGTTGTAGGAGAACTTGGCCAGGGGAAGATAGGTATCCCAGCTACCACCGAAGTCTAGCACGCACGCCCGCAGCATATCCTCCAGAGTTTGGATGGTCCGCTCGCTCTGACCATCCGTCTGCGGGTGAAAGGCGGTGCTAAAATGCAGACGAGTGCCCAACTCGTCATGGAATTTCTTCCAAAATCTGGAAGTAAAACGCACATCCCTGTCCGAGATCACCGATACTGGCACCCCATGCCGTGCCACAATCTCCCTGATATAGATGTCGGCCAATTTCTCGGCCGATATGCTCTCCTGAATCGGAATAAAGTGAGCACTCTTGGTCAATCTATCCACGATGACCCGAATCGAATCCACTCCACGTGCGGTCCTGGGAAGCTTCGTGATAAAATCCATCGTGATATCTTCCCATTTCCACAGTGGAATATCCAACGGCTGCATCTTGCCATGCGGTCTCTGATGTTCGGCCTTGACCTTCCTGCAGGTCAAACACCGATCGACGTACCATGCCACATCCCGCTTCATGCAGGGCCACCAGTAATCCAGACGAAGATCCCTATACATCTTCGTCGCCCCGGGATGAATAGAGAATCGGGACTTGTGCACCTCCTCCATCAAAATCTGGCGCACGCCTCCGTGATACGGCACCCACACCCTACGGTGTAGTGTCAATAGTCCTCGGCTATCATAATCAAAGGAGAAAACCTGACCCACCACGCACTCGCTCTTCCGATGCTCCTCCTTGATAGCCTCCTGTTGAGCCTCCTGAATCTGCTCCAACAGGGGAGTCACCACGATCATCCTCAAGCAGACGTCCCTGATCGGCACCGCCTTGCGGCTAAGCGTATCGGCCACCACATTGGCCTTCCCCGGGTGGTAAAGGATCTTGCAATCATAATCCTTCACCACATCCAACCACCGACGCTGCCTCATGTTCAGATTCGGCTGATCCATGAGGTACCTCAAACTCTTGTGGTCCGTGTAGATGGTACATCGAACCCCGTAGAGGTAATGTCGCCAAATCTTGAGGGCAAAGACCACCGCCCCCAACTCCAAATCGTGCGTCGGGTAGTTTGCCTCGTGAGGCTTGAGCTGCCTCGAAGCGTAGGCAATGACATGCCCCCTCTGCATCAGTACCGCGCCCAACCCAGAAATGGACGCATCACAATAAACCACAAAATCCTCTACGCCCTCTGGCAGGGCTAAGATCGGCACCTCACACAATCTCTGTCTCAGCGTCTCAAATGCAGCCTGCTGCTCGGGTCCCCACCGAAAGACCACGGCTTTCTTCGTCAGCCGCGTCAGGGGTACGGCTATCTTGGAGAAATCCTGGATAAATCTCCGATAGTAGCCTGCCAATCCCAGAAAACTCCGAATCTCAGATGGAGACTTTGGGACCTCCCATCTCATCACGGTCTCGACCTTGGCCAGATCGACCAGAATCCCGTTCTGGTTGACGAGGTGTCCAAGAAATTACACGTCGCGCAACCAAAACTCACACTTGGAGAACTTGGCATACAAGCTCTCCCTCCTCAAGGTCTCCAACACCTCTCTCAGATGCTCCTCATGTTCCTCCCGAGTCTTGGAATAAACCAAGATATCATCGATAAAGACTATCACAGACCGATCCAGCATCGGTCTGCATACGCGGTTCATGAGGTCCATGAACGCGGCAGGAGCATTGGTGAGCCCAAACGGCATCACCACGAACTCATAATGGCCATAGCGCGTCCGAAACGTGGTCTTCTGCATATCCTCCTCCCTGACCCTCATCTGATGATAACCCGAACGCAAATCAATCTTGGAGAACCAAGATGCTCCCTGAAGCTGGTCAAAGAGGTCATCAATCCACAGAAGCGGGTAACGGTTCTTCACCGTTACCTTGTTCAGCTCCCGATAATCTATACACATCCGATGCGCCCGTCCTTCTTCTTTACAAACAGAATCGGGGCTCCCCAGGGTGAACTACTCGGACGAATAAATCCCTTGTCTAGCAGCTCCTGCAGCTGCGTAGACAACTCCTGCATCTCGGGAGGGGCCAACCGATACGGCGCCTTGGCTATCGGAGCCGCGCCAGGAACAAGGTCAATCCTGAACTCCACCTGTCGCTCCGGAGGTATCCCAGGAAGCTCCTCTGGGAAAACATCTGCAAAGTCTCGGACCACCGGAACCTCGCTCATTGTCACCTTACCCGCCTCCCGGGTATCCATCACATACGCGACATATCCTGCGCATCCCTGCTGAAGGTAGCGCCTAGCCCTCGCAGCTGAACATACAGTGGGTCCACACTGAGGCCTCTCTCCATGAATCACTAACTCTCCCCCGCTTGGGGTCCTGACCCGCACTAGCTGCTGCGCGCAATCTATCACCGCCCCATTAGGGCTCAGCCAATCCATGCCTATAATCACCTTGTTCCCACGCAACGGAATGGGAACCAAATCTACCAAGTAGCGCTCCTCAAACAAACACAACACGCAATCTCGAAATACCATCGATGCTCGCCCGATGACTCATTAAACTTCTTGCTAAGCGCAAGGGAAACGAATGATCGGGATGCACACGAATCAAATAACACCCGAACTGGGAGGTCGTTCACATGGAATGATCCTAATGCATACATATACATACAGAGCACATATCAATAACATAACATCATAAAATAAGATAGAGGGAAAGAATCATACCCGTCACCACATCGGGTGCGGCGCGTGCCTCCTCGGTAGTCAGCTGAAATGCCCGGCTCCTCACCACTGGAGCCTCTGCCTTGCCCTGCCGACCATCCGTGATCCGCAGGGTCGCTGGAGCTGGCGCCTTCACTGGCGCTGCAACTGTCAACTGGGGGCAATTGGCCTTCTCGTGGCCCCTCTGGTTGCAGTGAAAACACAGCAACTTTGATGTCTGAATAGCTGAAACTGGAGTAGTACGATCCCTGCTAAAGTGCCCTGCCTTGTCGCACTTGTAGCAGCCTACTGATCCCATCCTACATGCCCCCACATGCGTCCTGCCGCATTTCCCGCAGCGGCTCGGTCCTGACTGGCCCTTCGGCCTACCATCTGATCCCTTGGGCTTCTTCCCCGAAGCCCCTCCTGCCTGACCCTCCTCTAGTTTCCGTTTCCGGATGTGCTCCAAATCTATCTCCCTCTCCCTAGCCCTGGCAATCATGGAGTCCAGGGTAGGGCAAGCCGAAAAGCTAACATGCTCCCGGATGTCAGCTCGTAGCATATCATGGTAACGAGTCCTCTTCATGTCCTCATCACCAGCATACTGGGGCACCAATAAAGCCCTCTCCCGGAACTTGGCGGTGATCTCCGCCACAGTCTCCGTCGTCTGCCTCATGTCTAGAAACTCCCTGGCCAGCTGCTGAAGCTCGACAGCCGGCGCAAACTCTGCCCTGAACCTGGTCACAAAGTCCGACCTGGTCATCGCCTCGATAGCTGAGGCTCCCAACGAGTCACCCACTGACTCCCACCAATCCCGGGCTCGGTCCCGTAAACATCCTGCTGCATACCTCACCTTCGACCCCTCGGGGCAGAAGCTAGTCAATTGGGCAGACTCGATGTCTGCAATCCATCGCCTGGCAACAATGGGGTCTTTCACCCCATGGAAATCCGGCGCACCACTGCCCCTGAAGTCCTTGAAGGACAACGTGCGAGATCCTGACTGGCTAGATGCCATATCGCTCCTGAATGCCCGTAGGCGATCCTCCATCAACTCCATGATCCCTTCCTTGATCGACCCAAAGAGAATGGGGGTCGACTCAAGGATGCCCCTGGTGATCTCTGACGCGATAAACTCACGTAGTCCCTCATCAATCGGCTCGGAACCTGATCCCGAACCTGACCCCTCTCCTGAACCGCCATCTACCGGCCTCGATCGAAGTACCACCATTCTGCAATACATCACAACAATCATTAGTGATACTGATACTTCCTGAGGGATCACAACTACTTACAGGTTCCCTGGTCTTATCTTGGCCTTCCTTGGTTCGGGTACGAATCCTCTGCTTTCAGTAGTACGGGCCCATACTACCTTCCACATCTATCCGTACCTTCTTCAAGGAATGTCTCGACTCCACCAGATCCCTTTCACTACTGCTGATCACTACTATACTCATCCTAGGCTTGCCCTAGGGAAATCTCTAATTCTACTCTAACCAGTCCTCAGCTGCTACAGGCCTCCTTGTAATTCCAATTAGCCATTACCCGAATACCATCACATGTGACGAGGCTCAAATAATCCTTCGAGTACCCGACTTGTCCCTACAACGGTTGGACTCAAACAAGAGCTGCGCAGTAGGATCAAATTCGGCACTCTAAGATTATTCAATCCTGATTACATGTGACGTGACGCATTCGCCTAATGGCTAACTCCCATTATTCAGAGTCCCACGTAGCACGAAGCAAGCAGCATTCAGACAAGGGTAACAATCTCAATTAACTCTATCCACTTTCAGGAACTGAGCTAGCATAGAGTGCTAAGCTCATACTACCAGGCATAACCTAATCAGGCTATCCTACTTACTGTCTACTCAATAACTAGCATGCAATTTCTCATAAAACTGAAACACAAATAGCAGGCACGTAAGGCATCACTCCTAGATCCTTAGTCCTATTCTAGCATGTTGTTCTACGAAAGCTGATAAACACAACATAAACTTGTATGGGTACTTTGGGGAATACTTACTTGAGCTCGGCCGGTCGCGCACATCACACACTTCGTTCTTTCTCAAAACTCTTTTCTCAATTTTAGAAAACATTTTCTTTTATAAAATCTTTTAATCCCTCGATTTGAGTTTAGACACTCCCGAAGATGTGTCCGAATCCCTCAAACCAGGGCTCTGATACCAACTTGTAACGACCCAATTTTCACATCCAAAAATTTTTGTTTAAAAACGTTACTTTAGAAAATATTAATAACTAAAAACATCGTTTGATCAACCATAACATAAAGTGAACCATGTCTGAAAACCAAAACATACAACTAATCAGAATATCAGAGTATCAATCCCAGTGAAGCTCGTAAATGCGGAAACCGGAGAGTGTGTGTGTGACATGCTGCTACCGCACCGGATCCTTTCCCCTAGCTGAGGAGGTACCTGAAACCAAAACTGAAAACTGTAAGCACAAAGCTTAGTGAGTTCCCCCATAATACCCCATACCATGCATACATATAACAACCAACGTTCAGCTAGGAGTTACGGGCCTTGCCCACACTCGGGAAGATACGGGCTCTGCCCACACTTCGCTAGCCGGGAGATACGGGCCTCGCCCACACTTGTGAAGATACAGGCCCTGCCCACACTTCGCTATCTGGGAGATACGGGCCTAGCCCACACTCCAACCTCGGAGAGATACGGGCCCTGCCCACACTCAACCGCTAACCCATAACATACAAGTATCATGCAGACAACAAGTATAAGCAACTCTATCATATTAACACATATATCATACTTGACTAAAACCAGAGATACGGGCTCGGCCCACACTCTAGTACTAGCATCTCGTCTACGCAGGTCGGCCTTGGTGCCTTAGACCCGTTCCTACTAGAAAGGAAACTCACCTCGAAATAGCTACTGGTCTGTGTGGGAATTGATCACCTACTACTGCTGCTGCTGCTGCTCCGGAAACCCTCCGGCTGTAATTCCCACAATATACTCAATCAAACACTGCTCGCTGACCTTTGGGTAAAATGACCATTTTACCCCTGACCTTGCCCTAAGCCAAAGCCAGATTCAACTTTCAGTTGACCCGACTCGCCGAGTTGGCTTTCCAACTCGCCGAGTCCCTACCCAAACGACTGCCCTGAATCCCGATCCTACCCGTCGAGTTAGGCGACGACTCGACGGGTTCGCCTTCTTAACCAATATTCAAGTCCTTCATCCTACTCGCCGAGTTGTATGGACAACACGTCGAGTTCATCTTCATCCGATGAACACTTATGCTAAGACTCGCCGAGTTGTATGAACAACTCGCCGAGTCTGTTCTTGATCTAAGGAGATTGCCTTGAACTCGCCGAGTCAGGGCATTGACTCGCCGAGTACCTCCATAGATGGGTTAAGCTTCCGACTCACTGAGTCACACCCCGTGACTCACTGCTCACTCGACATTACGAAAAGGGGACAAACTCAGAGACTCACGAACAGACTCGCCGAGTCATATGAACGACTCGCCGAGTCGTTGCCATGCACCTACTAAATACATGGATTTGCTCGATTCCATTCCATGCCATTCATAGATCTGGACTTCTAGGACGCGAATCACACGTAAAGTTTCCAACTTTACGTGTGGATATTCACCAATATGGATTTTAGGGCTCAAAATGTCTCAAAAGGGTAGATCTAGGGCTAACAAGCAACATGGGGCCATAAAGCTAACAGATCTGAGCTCCTGGAGCTCAATCTTGCCTAGATCCAGAGGCCAACCACCTTATTACGACATATAATGTACATACAAGCTTGGGGATTTGACCAAGAAAGACCCAAATGAAGTATTAAGCATAGAATCATGGGGAAAATGGGTTATACCTCAAGGGAACTGCTGGAAGAACACAATAATGCCTGGATGGTTTCCCTTCTTCTGGATCTACTTCCTTCCTCCTTCAAAACCTTCAAAAACACACACAATAGCCTCAAACTCTCAAGGAACAGCTTAGAACGAGGGATACAGGGCTCTAAGGGTGAATGGGGGCTGGCTTGAGGCAGTTAAGTCGTTTAAATAGGGTGCAAACCCCTGAAACTTAGGGTTTCATCCAACAGCTGTGACTCGCCGAGTCCAGGATATGGACTCGCCGAGTCGCTAACTTAAACTTGTCCCGGGTCCCGCGTCCACTCGGCGAGTCGGACCTATGACTCGCCGAGTCCAAGGCTAAAAGAAGGGAAATACTCAATTAAGATTTACATACCAGGAACTGGGTGCTACACATCATGTAACAAGAATCTCATAATAGAAACTTAACAGAGTTAGATAGTGGACTTTACCTGAAGTAGAGTCAATCTTATTGACTTGATCAACCTTATGATCTTTCAGGTAAATATGGCAGCATTGCAACCAATGCCCTTTCCTTTTGGCAATAGAACCATATAGACCCTTTGGGAATGGTACATGAGACAATCTTAGACTTAGCCTTTCTCTTTATCATTTGGTCAACCGAGTTGACAATGGCCAATCCCTTTTAATTGGGAAGAGAAAGCTTTTACTCGGTATCCAATGCAACCATTGTCAATGTCCATTGAAGGTTTGGGAAGTTGATCTACTAATCAAATTTGCTTTACCAAAGCTCCAAATCATTGCTGATTCAGCAGTACCAAGCAAATAGATAAGATCATTAAGGGTCATGTCATAGTCTATTTCATAGTAGTCCCAAAGGTAACTCACTATGTGACTTAGAAAGTGAATGAACATCCAACTTTCTTAAGACTTTGACACCCAACTCTCTCGGCTTGTCAATATGTGACTTGATCTCCAAGATGTGAGCACACATAGACCTTGCATGCCATAAGGGCTTGAGTGACCTTGAACTTTTGGGTTAGGGAGAATAATTGGAGGAGGTGGAGGAAGTGGAGTTCCAAGAGATTTGGGAAGATCATAGATGTCTGAACTACACATCTTTTGGAAGATATTCAAGATAGTTGATTTAAAGTCCTTAATATAACACCCAATATGAAATATTAAGGCTAGGACCCAACAAACTATTTTATAACTTGGAAGAGGGATGTCGTAATCCAAGCTATAGAATATTTGAAGGTAGGTGAATGACGATTCACCAATTTCCACCATGAAAAAATGAAATAAATTTATTAGGTTTTTTAATTGGATTTGAAACTCCTAGATCTTTTGAGATTCATTGAACTGTTCAATTGCATGTTTCAATCTCGAGTGTGCCCTTCAGGTTTTGTGACTGGGATGTCGAGGATCACAAAACAAGGTGTGAATAACCATGCAAATATACTTGGTACCCTTAAGTTTTTTACCCCCTCAATCGATGTGTCGGTTAACCACACACGCTCCATCGATACTATGATAAACATTAAGTTACCCTTTGCCTACCTTGTTAAATACGAGTTAGTGTGCCGGTTAACCACACAGCTCCACTAACCGACTTAAACAAAGTGCAAAGTGTAATTTCATGGAATAGCACCAAATTCACATTTTCCTAAGTAACTAAGATTGGGTATTACTAAGAGTTTAGTTACTTAGTATTTATCATTAATACTTTTAATGAAGGGAGAATTATAGTCCTTGTCCTACCCATTCGGCTAACGGCCCTCCACCAGTCAAGGAAGCAGTGGGTGAGAGTGGACACCCATTAAACTGCCATTTTATAGGCAGTAACCTTATACCCCCTTATAGACCGACTTCATGAGTGAGACCTACTATTGGTAAGACGACTTGCTCTTATACATATATATAAATATTATTAACTTATAATATTATAAAGTATAAGGGTTGAATTTTAACTTTTAAAATTCTAAGGGCTTAACTTGGAATTAAAGTCTTCATGGGAAAACTTTACAAATTCCAAAACTTGAGGGCAAGTTTTGAAACTATTCAAAACTATTTAATTCCATAACTTATGTGTTTAAAGTAGTTTTAACTAAAAAACTCTTCAAGTTCCATAATTTGAGGACAAGTTATGGAAGACTTTAAACCATTAAAGAATGTGACTCTTCCTTATTCATAACTTATGGATTTAATTAAGGTTACACATTTTTTTTTATTTAATGAAGAGACTCTTGAACCTCCATAACTGGAGGACAAGTTATGGAGTCATAAAACCATTTAATGAGGACAAAACTCTTCATTTTGTAACCTATGACAACTTTTATGAGTTTTAAGAAACTTAAATGTGACTTTTCATGTGACTTGAGGACACGTTACAAAAACACATTTTAGAATCAACTCTTAGATTAAAATGGATTGAAAACATATTATCACATAATTTCCTATTAATCTACATCAACTCATAAGATCAAGATAATTCAAAAAAAAACTTTTGGATTCCATAACTTATGGAGTTTAATGTTTGTTTAATGATGAAACTTTTCATGTTCCATAACTTAAGAACAAGTTATGGAATTCTTTAAAAGATTAACACCAATTGTTTGTAACTCCATAAAAAAAACTTTGAATCAATTTTTTTTAAACCTTTTCATATCCATAAATTATAGAGGTTTCAAAAAACTCCTTAGATCAAACTTTTAAAACAAATAAAATAATCATATCATTTTATCTTTTACTAAATTTGACCTAATTTAACTCATATAGCAAATGATTCAAATTTTACAAATAATTAGTTTTTCACAAAAACAACTAATTATCTTAAAATCTGACAAACGTCATGTTTTTTTTCCAACTTTGTAAATAAAAATTTTGCATCAATATAACAGAAAACAACCCATGGCTCTGATACCACTGTTGGGTTTTGAGCATTCTAACACTCCTAAGTGTACATGCAACCCTAAATACCTTGGATCTATGTTTTCTCTATTATACATGCAAATATGAATATTCCAAGGTATTACCCTATCTAGCATACAATCTTTTGATACTTGGGTAATATAACAAGTTAGAATACATACCTTGTTGATGTAGCTTGTCTTCATGAAGCTTGAGTGCCTAGTGCCCCAAGTGTGACACCTCAAATGGTTCACACAACACCATGAACACTTGGAATAACCTTGAGAATAAGAATACTTTGGTTCTCTCTAGTGAAATCGGCCTTGCCCTTTTGTGCACACACACTAGTGCCCATTTCACCAACCAAGGACATATTTATATAGTGTGGAGATTAGGGTAAAACCCATGACCCTTCATTTAATATGATCCAGGGGTTAAACACTCCATGGACTATCCATGAAAGCTTAGCCCAACCTAAATGAACTTGGCCCATCACACATATATATCTAAGAGTCCATATTTAATTAGTTCCTTTTGATCACTTAATTAATTATAAATTAATTCTTGATCAATACTAATTAAATAATACGATTATATATTAATATATTAGAACTTATAATAGATTAATATAAATCACTAGTATCCTTTTTCCTCATCTTGTCTATCCAATTGTCCCGATGCCATGCAACCCAAATGGACCATGTCGGGTCGGGTCAAGTCTTACCAATTATAGTTATGGACTTGGACATTAATCCAACAATAAAGAACATAAAAAAAACAGAGCTCTTATGCAAAAATTACGGATTTTAGAAGATAATTAGTTTTTAAAGTAACCAGCAAGTGACATTGGGCGCGATCTGGGCCCCACGGCTTGCCACCAGATGGTGACACGTGGCTACATTACGCCTAGCATAATGCTAGAGTGTGCCAAGCCTACGACCCTTATTCAACCACTAAATAGAAGGCGCAAATCACTCTTTTCTTCACACCTCTTCAACCTACAAATAGAAGGTGTAAATCACTCTTTTTTCACACCTCTTTAACCCATTCTCTCTCAAACACCCCCAAACCCTCTAAGCCTTTCCCTAGCACCTCCTAGGTTTTAGTAGCGAGTCCTGGAGCACCAGAAGGCACCGAGAAGAAGAGCTTTCGGCTCAGAAGTTCTGCCCGCAGATCCCGATTCCACGCGAAACCCCCTTATAAGTGAGTTATGATTACCATACTTTAAGTATAACTTATGTTTAAGTTCATTATTGTCACACCCCCAAACCAAGGATGGCGGAAACGTCCGGGGGTGGAGGACTTCATGTATAGTATCACAACAACGAGTATAATAGTGCTCAAAGTAAACACAAAAATCATTTGTTGCTTGCTAATTTGAGGATCATTTACTTAATCAAGAAATTAGCCAACTAATCACCACAAACATATTTAAACTCATGAATAAAAACATACTAGTAGTGATAATATGATAAAACACAAAACAATTCCATAAAGATTTAAGAACAAGTTCATGGATTCTTCAACATCCAACAAAAGTTCAAAAGATTCAACAAAAAGTCAACCAAGATTTGTTTAGCCAAGCATGGCTAAACTCAAATGAACAAAGTTAGATAAGATTGTACCAAACATTTGACAAGATTCAAGAGATGAAAAGAAGATATTCTTCAAGTGTTCTTGGCCTCCAAAAGTGCTCCAAACTCCAGAGAGAAAGTCTCAAAATCGGACCTTCAAGATAAGGCTAAAGAGGCACACCAAACTTCCCAAAATATAGCTCTTAGCAAAATCCCGAAATTGCCCTTGTCAGGAATCCACGCGGGCCGCAGGGAATCTTACGCGGGCCGCGGGCTCTGACGGGTAATTTTGGGCTTCTTCAAGTTTTGGGCCCCCATAGCTAATCCATTGGCCCAGTTCGAATCCAATCAACTCCTAGCCCATTTTTCTTCAATATTGCTTCAATTAAAGCCCAATTTGTCTATCCACATCACTCAAAACTTCCGCAAACTCCCAAATATTGATCTTGCACACTCAAGAATTCTCCCGCGTCTTTCAAATTTAAAGCTCAATTCTTCCAAGCCTTCAAGCAATTGACAAGTCCACCCCATGAATCACCTTTATAGCCATCAAGCACGAGATCCCCAATTCCCTTCAAGCCCAATCGCCTCCCAAGAGTGCCGCCCCGCTAGTTTCCAAGAAAATCTGCAATAATGCTCAAGAAACTAGAAAGTACCCCGAAATGGTCATAAAAATAACAAAAGGGAAAATATGCATGGAAGTTAACTAAAATGCGAATGAAATGTGCTAAAATAAACTATAAAAAGAAGTAAATAAAATGAAGCTATCAAGGGTTTTCTTACCCTTGACCAAGTGTGTGGCTGAAAAATGGTGGGAAAAGTACCATGTAAGGGTGAGCATTTGGACCGGCCCGAACCGGACCAGATCGGACCGGCTCTTGGACCGGACCGGTTATGGAGAATTTTGTGGACCATGGACCGGACCGGATAAGTCATGTCCGTGTCCGTGTCCATGTCCGGGTCTAGGTCCGGGTTTTCTGGTTTTTGGACCGGTGCAACTTTAATTGCATAGAGTATAATAAGTAATCTACATTGATGTATAATATTATAACTTGCAAAATTAATACGTTTCCGTTTCATTCCTAACTAATCTACATTGATGTATAATATTATAACTTGCAATTTGCAAAAATTAATTTTCCAAATAAAAACAACTAACATATAAATCAAGTTCACCAATAAAAGTTAAACAATTTTAAGACAAACATACAAAAGTATTACGGTAACAACAAAAATCATAGTTTAAACTTTAAAATCAATCAAACTAATAAACTTCATAAACTCATAATCTAATCTTCCATTGGTCTCTTCCCCATATCATTGTCATCCATATGTAACATATTTAAATCTTGTGCAATCTCTACATAAACACAAATGAAAATGTTGTTAGTATTTAATAAAAAGTAATAATTGTATAAAAAAGAATAAAGATTGTAATTTTTTTACCCAAAGCTATATCATCATCGTTCAAGATGTCATTAACGTTGTCAACTATCAGATTTGTAGATTTTATCACCCAATCTTGGGTGCATAACAAAGCTTCAACTCTCAATGTAGATAAACTAGTCTGATACTCACTTACAACTCTACCACGTGTGCTAAACGCAGACTCGGAATTATAGTATAAAATAATACTAAAAAGCTGAAATATTTTAGCTTTGATAGCTCTACTTTGAAGGATTTTAACTCAGTTAATATAATACCAAAATAAACAAAATTATAGTCTAAATTCATCTACAAACTATAAACTAAATGTTGGAAAAAACCAGAGGTCAATCCGACTTAAAACGAATGAGTTATGGGTGTTTAAAAACGTCACGGATTACAAAATCTTGCTGAAAAGCTAAATTTTTTCAGCTTTGATAGCTCTACTTTGAAGGAATGTAACTCAGTGAATATAATACCAAAATAAACAAAATTATAGTCTAAACTCATCTACAAACTATAAACTAAATGTTGGAAAAAAAATCTCCGGTCAATCCGACTTAAAACGAATGAGTTATGGGTGTTTAAAAAATGTCACAAATTACAAAATGTTGCTGAAAAGCTGAATTTTTTCAGCTTTGATAGCTCTACTTTGAAGGATTGTAACGTGGTGAATATAATACCAAAATAAACAAAATTATAGTCTAAATTTATCTACAAACTGTAAACTAAATGTTGGAAAAAACCGCAGGTCAATCCGACTTAAAACGAATGAGTTATAGGTTTTTAAAAACGTCACAAAAATCTTAATCA
The DNA here is from genome assembly GCF_002870075.4 of Lactuca sativa. NCBI lineage: Eukaryota > Viridiplantae > Streptophyta > Magnoliopsida > Asterales > Asteraceae > Lactuca > Lactuca sativa. The sequence continues at coordinate 249,698,461 of NC_056625.2, forward strand.
TGTCCAACCGGTTCTAAACCCGGTAAAAACCGGACCGAATCGGGAAAAAAACCGGACCGGACCGGAGAGAAATCTTAGAACCGAGAACCGGCCCGGGGGTCCAAAAAAATGGTCCGGTCCGGTCCGATTCGGTCCGGTTCACTAGTCCGGTCCGGTCCACCGGTCCAAATGCTCACCCCTAGTACCATGAAATAACTAGGTATGGGCTGATGGTGAATAGTGACATGGAGTGGCTATGGGAGTGGTTGCTTGTGTCATAGAATAAAGAAAAGTCAACACTCCACCTCTTGTACTTCACCCACTCTTCTTGGATAAGGTTTATCCCAAAAAACGTGGATAATTAATAAATATGGGGCCTTATATGTTAAAATAAAGTTTTGGGTGAAAATCCCGCGTTAAAACAATTAAAAACGGAGCTAAAATGAAATCATAGTCGAAAACCGGAAAGAAATGCTCTTCCTGCGAGGCTTCTCGTAAGGGGGCCGAAGGTGGCTAGGTTCGGTCCTTAGAAGGCTGGGACCGAAGGCTCTGGTGAGTCAGGAAGCGAAATGGGGCGAAAGTGGTTAAGAGGCGAAATGGAGCGAAATAGACCGAAATGGACCGAAGGTTCGGTCCGAAAGGGAGGGTTCGGTCCCTTATGTGAGGCTCGGTCCGAAGGGAGGGTTCGCTTCTGACAAGTTCGGTTCCTAAGAGGGGTTTCGGGTTAAGAGGGGTTTCGGGTCCTTAAGCCCTTTTTATCCGTTCTTACCCCGTTTTAAGCGGTTTTTGACCCGATTAAGGGTCAGAATGGCCCGAATGACTTCAAAAAGTTACGGGAACTTTTGAGAGAGATTTGGGAGAGATTTCACATTCTTGGAGAGATTTCTCATACAAAGAGAGATTTAGGAGAGATTTCACATTCTTGGAGAGATTTCTCATACAAAGAGAGATTTGGGAGAGATTTCACATACTTGGAGAGATTTCTCATACAAAGAGAGATTTGGGAGAGATTTCGCATACTTAGAGAAATTTGGGAGAGATTTCACATACTTGAAGAGATTTCTCATACAAAGAGAGATTTGGGAGAGATTTCACATACTTGGAGAGATTTCTCATACAAAGAGAGATTTGGGAGAGATTTTGCATACTTAGAGAGATTTGGGAGAGATTTCACATTCTTGGAGAGATTTGACATACGTGGGGAGATTTGGGAGAGATACTCGATAAAGAGAGATAGAGTGAAAACGATTGAGAGAGGTTTCGTGTGTGACATTTGCGAGTGTCCGGCTTCGCAATGCAAGGTCCGTAAACCCCGTTAAGCCTTGTTTAAGGATCTTACACACTCCCGATGAGTATGCAACATTGTTTTATCGGTTTGGCTCGTCACTTACCACAGTTTTAGGTTAAGGAGATCTAGATGTATGTACTTTTCGATTTATGATCTCTCATTAGAATAGCGAGTTGTTTAGAAATTACATAACATAAACTCTAGTATCCACGGGAAAATTGAGTCGAACGGTTTGACTTGTTGACTTTAGTTTACTTTGACTTGACCGGAAATTGACGGTTGTCACAGTTATCGTTATTATGAACCTATAAATAAGATTTATCAGTGATTCCATGTTGTTATACTAATTGATCTACTTACAGGGATGACGTCTAGGTTGTGATTTACTGAGGTGTTTAAAGTAGGATTTCCAAACAGTATATTCATATACCAAACGGACCCTACCTCTGATATGATCCTACCTGGTTGTTCCTTACGTGATAGATCTTGAAGTAGACTTTTAGTTAGTGATGAATCTAGACTACTAATTAGTCGCAATAAATATTAGACTAAAACTTAGTGATAATAATACTAGGTTACGTCAAAGGAAAAGACAATTGTTAGAAGCGAAGCGCTGCCCAAATTACGAGTTGTCACTTTAACAAGTGAGTACATAGTTACTTTCATCTTACACATAGATATGAAGTATTTAATGTTAATACATGCTATATGTGCTTATTATCTGTGTTCCTGATATCTATGCTAGATGAAAGATTTATACATGCTTTACTTGATTTAAACGGTATATATATTTTTATACCTAGATATATATTAGGTAAAGATCGGTACATGAATGATGAGAGATGAAAGATAATATAGATGATGAGAGGTAAGTATAAATGACGAACACAGACTATTCTAGACAGTCCAGTGGAACGCTAGCAGGCTCGCAACCTGTAGGTGTTTATGAATGACATGTTCACCAGATGTACTCTAAAAAACTTGCCAGCTATGAACTTAGTGCCTTACGAATGAATGTTGACAGGTATGGATTTAGTGCCTTACAAATGAACATTGGCAGTTGTACCTAATAGATAACATTGGAAGCTATAGACTTAGTGCCTGTTGAATAAACATGTTGAATAAACCCTGGTATCGATGGACTTCGTGCCTATTCCTTTGGACAATCCTTAGGAATAAATAAATGAAGAATATATGATTCATAGGGTAGATCTTTAAGAATAAAGAAGATAATGGGGATGAGAAATTGGGTTAATTTTTTGATGATTAATGTAACACCAGCAAAATTTAGGTCAAAAATAATTTGTTTAATAACCTTAATTGGGATAAATAAAATGATAGAGATCATAACTAGGTTTCCAAAAATATAAATAACACCAAAATCTGAGTTATAACTAAGAAGTTATGACCAATCGAAGATACACGACGGTACCGGTAAAACACTGTTAAACATAAATGGAGAAATTTCAATAAAATAATTTTCAACCTTAGGTGTCTAAATGAAATTCATATATATCCCAAAACCGTAAACATACATAAACAGAACACCCAAATCTGACTTCATATGAGGAAGTTATCATTTTTCGAAGTTTCGGACATAGCAGTAAACAGCTAAAAACTCGAAATAAAGATCGAGTGACTTTTTTCCAACATGACCTAAACTAGAATCGAAGATCTCATCAATGGTATTACAACGGTAAAAAGTCTGACGAAAACTGACATCGGATGAAGAAGTTATGGATTTTTAACGGACTTTTCCTGTCCCGGCCTGTTAAAAATATAATATTAAAAATAAATTCAAAATTAGCCGATGAATTCTAAACGAGAGTTGTAGAGCATAATATCACCTACGTGTGGACATAAATAACGTCGAAAATGGAGCTCGTATGCGAAAGATATTAATTTCTGAAGTTCAAGGCACGATCTTCGACGCTGTGTCATAATTGTCAGAGTTCACGACGTGAAAAGTCTGACTGGCCATTTCAGAGCCACTTGATAGATGACGCATGCCCTAAGCGAATCGGGACCAACTCACGACGTGAATTGGCAAAACTCATGACGTGAACTTCGATTTTAGGCCTATATATAGAAATTGAAGCCTTCCGAGTTTGGCTGCTCATTCCTATCCTTTCTCCCACTCCTACTCTGTGTTAAGCATCCCGAGACCACCCCAAGGCCCCGATAACAACCCTAGCACACGACGCAAGTCCCGAAGTTCCCGAGGAACTTACTTCTTTCCAGTCGAAGTATTGCCCGAGTTTAGTCTCGCCTTCTCCAACTCACCACTTCTACCAGCTGAGTTCATACCCCTACAACTATGTTTTCAAATACTTTGTAAATGCTTTTATACACTTTTAAGGAGGGGGAACACAAGTAAACACACAATTATCCTTGTGTGAAAAAAAAACATAAATCTTTTGCTATACTTTTGGTTATTTAATCAATCATATGTGATTTATAACTGTGTTTCAAACAATAGGATTTCATATACTTCAAACTGTGTTATCAAACAAACTAATTTTAAATCGTTTTATAAATTGACATCAAGTCATCAATAGTTATTATTAAACCCTTCAAAAGGTTCTACAAAACTTCCTCTTTAACTGATATATCGTCAAATGCATGTCTATATATGTATAGTTATGTAAGAAATGTGTAAAGGACTTAGAGCTGCTAACCCACTTTATTTCCTTTTTTCTTGTTTGAATGTGTACTTAGAGTAGTCGGTTAGTTGTCTGAAGGTCATCTAAACATTTGTTATATATTATGTATACATATGTAGATATAAAAGTACCAGTCAATCTTTCAAATACTACAAAGAAGAATACTATAACAAATATTACACAGAGAATACTATCGTATACAAGTACACACAGAGAATACTATCATATACAAGTACATACTAAGATACTATAACAGAAAGAACATACTAAGATGCTATAGTATGGAACAACTACAGGATCTAACTATACCAATGATCACTAACGCATTGTTCTAAACAAAAGGTGATAATAAATTGGGTATACATGATTATATAACTTTAATGTGGATATTACGGCCTAGCAATTCGTTGCGGAAGTCACTCTTTTTCCCCAGAATCTCTTGTAGGGAGAACGTTTAGTATGGGAACTACTCATCACATTATGACCTTAATAAAACAAATATCTTTTCAGGTAATTAGTACTGCAGGTTGTCAATTCTGAAGACCCCTGAGTGCTTACTTTTCCCATTACTTTCATATAGTGAAAGTTCTACTTGAAAGTCAATGCAAGCTATTTTCGAGTCAAGATAGTTATAAACTAGGGAACAACATCCACTTTTATAGAGAAACAAACATTCAAAACAGTCGGGTCTTGGTAGAAGACTACTTTTTATACTAGTAGGAAATATGGGATTTTCTAGGGGTTTTTAAACATATACAAACATTTACATTGAATATTTACAAACATTTTCATTCAAACATGTACAAACCTTTACATTGAATGTTTACAAACATTTTCATTCAAACTTATACAAACACTGACATTAAATATTTATGAACTCACCAGCTTAATGTTGATCTATGCTTTCAAAATAACTTGTATTCTCAGGTCATCAGTAGACAGGTACCGTTGTCAGGTTTTGAGAAGAAGAAACACGTTCAAGACTCTTCTTTTATTTTGATTACTTGTTTTGGTGTCATATTACTACGAAAGAACACACATGTATTAAACTATATTATTAATGCAATGGATGATTTTGCTTGTTTACTACTTTTCATTGTTATGATACTATACATGACGTCCTCCGCCCCCCGCACGTTTCCGTCGTTCAGGTTTTGGGGTGTGACAGTTAAACATAATAATTATATTATTGTGGGATAAAAATCCTATATACTCACCAGTTTTCCCAACCTGACCCACTTAGTTTATTGTATCACAGGTGGCTATATGAAAGATACATTCTGCTGAGAGATTCAAGGAGTATTAGATCACTAGTTTAATTATTGTAAGGCTTGTAATATTTCGTTATGCTTATGTTTATCTATTGACGATGACATCCCAATGTTTTAATATAAATAAAATAAATTTCTTCATAAATGCTTTGATAACATCTTTATCATATTTTATGGGAACAAATTCCGCAATACTCTTTTTCAAAAAGAACACTCTGGTTTTTAAATAAGCATAAATAAATCAGTTTTTTTTTTTTGCTGTGAAAATGGGGATGTCACAGTTGCCTCTAATGGTTTACACCTAAAACCCTAGGCACCCTAGAATAAGGAGGGGAGAGCGGATGGACGAAGAAATTTTGGCTATATCCCTCTTAGGAAGAGTATGAACAAAATTTGGTTTCCTTGTGGTCCCAATTATTGTGTATATGGTCTAAGGAAAACCCTAGATTTGAACAATAAAATAATATTATTTTATCTATTTAAATATGGTAATCCTTATCAATTAAACCAACTTTCCAAACTTCTCCAAGATCCTAGCAAAAAACACCTAACCCTATAAGAGTTCTAGAATTTTCTTCCTTACTCAAATAAGAACAATTATAATTCAACCTTTGGACATTTAATTAATTTCAATTAATCCAAAATCAATTCTAGATTAGTTTTGATTAATAATTAATTAATTCCAACCCTTTCTAATTAATTAATTATTTTCTATTCTCAATTAATATATTAGTCAAATAATATATTAACAAATAATTTTATCTGTATCCTAATATCAATTCTAGCTATTCTTAGTTATGAGGGCAAACCAAAAAGTGTTTTGCTATTATTCCATAAAGGTATATTAATATAGTTTTTGACTTTGACTAATTTATTTATGACCTTAGACGTTTATTCCAAAAAAATTTCATAGTTCCTTATCAGTTAGTAAGCTTCAGATAGTATATTTATGATAATATATATTAATCTTCTTCTTTAAATGGTTTGATTGGCATATACTTGCTTAGTTATTGGATTGATAGAAATGGTAAGCTTGTTCTTCTCCATCATCTACAACGGGATATGTTCTTTTATACTGATTAATCAATTGTTGAATTCAGTTGCCTTTTAAGCTCTCCATTAAGTCAAAGACTTTCTTGACAATGACATATTTTTCTATTTGTATGCCAGATAGAACTAATAAAGGTGAAGGCCGAAAGATACGAATCTTTTCCTTATGTAACCATGCTTGATGCACAAGATCTCTCCCAAGATGTGAAGATTTGATATTTTTTCATTGATTTCATAAAGAATGAAGTATGTAATGGGGTTCCTTATTTTTTTAAACATTCATGTTTAAGACTTTTTGTTTGATTTGTAGGAACTTGGTGTAAGCTCTTCTACAAAAGTTAAGGATAACCAGTAACAAGACACACGCACATGCCCCAAGTGTCCGATACTCCCTTAGATTCTTTATAATACTTTTAAAAGAAAATATTTCTTGTCCTATTTGAGAAAATGACAAACATATTTATGTTTAGTTTTTTTCCTTTTTGTTTGGTGGTTACAAAGTTCGTTACAACAATTACAACCAATAATAACAAGCCTAGAAAAGGTGGTAGAAGGCAAGGAAGTTGTGATGTGGATTTATGCATCAAATGTGTTTTCAAATGGGCTTATTGTTGAATCAAGTTTTGTTTTGGGTTGACAGTTACTTATATAGATACTTTCGAAGATTTGTAGAATTTGGTAAATGTATCCTACTGTAAGGAGTATGATATGTGTTATTATTTTAAATAATTGGTTGTTCATAGAAAAAAAAAGTATGAAGCTTTTTTAGGTTTTCAAAATTTGCACAATCTAATGAAGTTTATACAACGACTTTAATGGGCAACCATGCCTTTTCTGAAAATAGTTGAAGGCACAATGACGGAGGGTGGCGGCGTTTCGGTGGTGGTTGTCGAGTAGGTGATGAAGATGAGGTGTTAAGGGGGGGGGGGGGGGGGGGGGGGGGGTATAATTTAAATAAAACTTCAAGAATTGTCCCTACGGTATGGAATGACGATTTTTCTCTCACATGGTTATATCACCAAGAAGTACCATCCGTTAAAAGTTTTTAAACCATATGTACCATCACTGATGACATAAAAAGTTAGGGACGTAACATGATTTTTTTGAAAACTTCAAGGACCATTTATGAAAAAAATTCCTTGTATTATGATTATAGTATTGAGAGAGAGAGAGAGGGAGATGGGTTGTTTCTATATTTATTAATTATAAAATAGTTAAGGGGACGAAAGAAAAATGAAAAATAAACATATTAACGCTATAATAATTTTTTAAGTTTAAAGGACTAAAAATACAACGAAACTAAATCAAAAGGACCACGAAGTCAAGTCATGGTGCGACTAAAACATGAAAAAGTGAGTCTGACCATTTTTACAATTTTGTTGTATTTAAATTAAAGGTCATTGTAGTTTATAAAAAGGGTATAGCTAGACATACCCTTTTCTATTTATTGGCTGATTGATGTAATGATCCATGAACAAATAATTAAGCAGGCGGCATGAGACGTACGTAAAAGGAATAAGTCCACAATTTATTAAATATCGAGACATCCGATCGAATATATTACATAGGTACACACGATGGTGTGATAGTGAGTCTCATTTTATTAACTACGGACCACTTAAATGGCATGTGAATTTAGAACCAGAGGGCTCGCATTTTGCACATTCCAGGTTCGACTTTGCATGTTTTGGGCAAGTTCTTCGCCATGCCCATCATCTTACCCATCTGTTGTTGCGTCCACCCTTGTTGGTTCATCATCATCTCGATGGCCTCACACCTGCACGTCTCATCGATGTTCGTTAGCTGCATGCAACACAGCTCCAGGTGCTGTTCTGGGGTAATTGGCTCAGACATCCTCCCTCGTCCCATGCTCATTCCTGAGGCAGTGTCAAGGTACATCATGCAGTGGTTGAGCATCGCCTGCTCAGCCAGCTGCTGACCACAAGACATTTCAGTTCTTTTTCCCGTGGGGTTCTCCTCGAAGGTGGTGATGGTGGTGAAGATGGTTTTGGTGGTAGCCTCTGCCATGGTCACAAGGAGGAGGAGTCCTGCTGCTGCAAATAGAAGCGAGTACCTAGCCATTGTACGTCTATGATGGATGTAATTGACGAGTGATGCTTAATGTGGTGTGAACGTTGCTGGATTTATAGTCGTGTTGAGAGACTGCATGCAAAGTACGTGTTGAATTGATTTGATGCATTTGTGGAGAGGTGGAGGAAAAAAGTTAGCACGTCGTCTTTAGCCCATGCGCTTCAAGCCATTTGTAAATTGTTATTTTGTTTTGTTCCTTGGAAACGTCTGTGTTTTGGTGCTTTGTGTTTTAACAAAGAAATTAGGTTTAACCCTAATAAAATCGTACTTTAATTTTGTGCTACTAATCAACTTAACATGCAAATGAAACCGAATTTATTCGAGGTTTTAATTTTTTTTTTTCAGTTGGGTCCAAATTTTGTCCAAGGTTCAAGCTAACCTGATTAACTTAAAAATACAAAATTGTAACAAATTTACAAGCATTTAATCATTTAGGTTAATGGTCACCGTAGTTGTTACTTCGTTAAACTGACCATTCTAAATGATGTATTTTTTTTTAAATATCAGTTTTTAAAAAAATATCCACTAAGTCCGGAATACAAATCCGGAGTAATTAAGTTCATTCCAGACTAAAAGTGGATTCAATACCCGTAATTCAAGACTAAAAAGTGGATTCTGGATCCCGTCTCCGGAACGTACCAGAGTAATGTTCCGGAGTACTAATAGTAGGGTATTTCTATTGTCATTGTTGCTGTATAAACCAAATACAACTTTTTGATACTAAAAAAACAAGTTCATATATATAATTAGTTTTTTAGAGTACCTATAAATACAAATATGGCAATGGGAGTGAATCGATAGATCTTTGTAATATGTTGCTCTAGACTATACATGTTTTGGTGCAAATTAAAGCAGTGTCTTTAATGTTTTCATACCCAATCATCTTCTTCACAGGATGGAAAAGAAAGCAATATGTAGCATCTTTGTAAGGTATGATTCAAAAAGAAAAGGACGGAGTTGTTGTGATCCCTATAAAAGGAAGTGTTTTGTATCAAGTAATGCGGTATTCGACAAATCAGCCTCATGGTTGTCAACGAATAAAAAATCTCTACCTTAACCAAAAAATTTAAAAGAATAACTAGAAATGTCTTGGATCAACCTTAATCTTGTTGAATGTGATATCGCTGTTGTTGAAGATGGGGAGATTCATGTGTAAAACCCACAACCATGGAAAACGGGTAGCCTCCATGGTAAGAATAATTAAGAAGAGGTTGGTGAAACCTCAAATTTTAAAATTATCAATAGCACCTAGAAACCTAATCCAAAGTATCTCAATGTCGTTGTAGTGAAGACGAAGTGACGAAACCATAATCATGTGGGAAAGCATGTAATGCAATAGAATGGATCTTTCAAATTGAGAATGTGGCTAATGCAATTTTTGAAAGATCTAAGTCGAGAGGTTGACTGAAGTATACCTCTATTCTTTGATAATCTTTTATATATCCAACTCATAGAGAAACCCACTTTATCTTCAAACTTGACTTCTACAGTTTTCAAATCTATCAAGATTAAGTTTATCCCATCTAAATGGTCTTTCAAGATTGAACCTCGATGAAAACAAACAAACGTTGTTTAGCAACAATTTGTTTGTCAACAACTTCTTATAGAACCTCATCCAAAAAGGACAACAAGGTCGTGCTTTTTCTTCTTGTTGCATATATTCTGTTCCCTCCATCGACGCAAGATTCATAGCAGAAAGAGGGATCCAAATTGTGTTTCAAAACTGCTCTCATCTTAATCTTCGATATACTAAAGTTGTTATTCCCATTAAATTTATCGATTCCGATTGAGGGGCCATGAAACATTACCAACAATCTTGGGAGTCTTTGAATTCAAGAATTTGGGTCAAACCCTTTTTTAAGTCGAAGAAAATAACTACAAATACCCAATGGAATTAAAAGTCAATTTTATCAACACTTACACAAATAAAAGTTCAATAACCCAAGAAAACACAAACCAAAACCATCTACATACAAAATTCTTGAATTCTTTCTGTTTTGCTTCTGAATATATCAGCACAAGGTCGAAAGGCCTTGTACTTGAAGATTTTTGTGTTTACTATTTTAATAAAGGTTTCTTTCATAGCTAAAAAAATAACATTTCTAGTAATATGGTAAAACGGTCAAAACTTGGTTTGACTCAATAAAGAGATCAAACAAATGTTGTGAAAACCATAACATTGCACCTAAATCCAACAATTCATGATATGCCACATCAGCAGGGACAATTAACCTGAGAAGGATTATGTAAGTGCTTCAGGATTTAGCCACAAAAACTATCTGTATTTTCATTAAGGGTGAAAATACAAATACGTATCTGTATTTTCACCATTTTATCGATTTAGCCACAAAAACTATCAGTGTAGTGATTAAACCATTTTTTCAGTTTACCTGATTTTGAAAAAGGCAAAACAAAAAACACACAACATACTATATACTGTAACTACTTTTTGGTTCAACCACTGAAGTATAATATATTACGATCATAATAAAGATATAGGTAAAGATAAATCGATAAATGCTGAAAGTATGTTGTGATTTTCTATATTAGAAAACCCAGTAAACGAGAAAAATGTTTGTTTTAAGCAATCAGAAACTTGATTATCAGAGAAAATGATAAAATGTTGAAAAAAAGGTAAGTATGATGTTGATAAAGTGATAAAAAGAGGTTAAAGTATTCCATCGTCACATACCTTTGACATTGTGTTTACGTTTGCCTTACAGCATTTTGAACTCCTGTACACAATTGCAACTAGAAGGTGGTTTATGGTTTGGGTTTTAGGGTTTAGGGTTTAGGGTTTAGGGTTTAGTTTAATTCCAAATAGATGGGTTTCTAAACTGTGATGCCATTGCTTCTGATAAAAATTTAGTGAGTGATTCTCGGCTTACTTCCTTCTCCCGCTTAAGCTCAAGATGACGAATCTGTTTATATAACATTTAAATAAATAAATTGTTTTTTTTTCCGTTGTTGGAAACCGATTTAGCTTGTTGGGATATACATTATAAATATAATAATATTGAAAATTTGGAATTACCTTAACAGAACCTTTTTGAGAAACGCCAGTGTCTGAAATGATAATAAGACATTTAATGTCATGCTCATTTGCATATTCATACTGCTCCGTGAGGCTTGGATCCAAAATTGGAACAAACTCCGCCTGATATAGTCACAATCATAAACATCAATGGAACAAGAAGTTCAATTTTTCATCAGTGCAAAAGACGTAAATGCCCTCATCATTGAAAGAAGCCTTGAAAACCATTAAAAAATTTTAACTACAAACCTTAATATCGTCCTCCCAGAGTTCGGCAACTAGCTCCATACGTTTCTCAAGTAAACCACCTCCCCCTCTTGAACAAACAAGAACACTTCTACTAGAATCGTTTCTGCATGAATTTTGTACAACAACAACTCTTCTAATTAATGAAAAAAAAAAAGGAGAAAGGTATGAAGAAGCTTCAGGTTTTTGAAATAAATAAAAATACCTAAAGGGTCTGTAGATATCGACAGAAGAATGCTGGATGATGGTTTCTAAAGCAAGACTTGTCCCAACTGCTCCTGGAGGATTTGATTTCTGATAGAATAAAAATATGAAAGTTTGTCAAATGGATAAAATGCTAGAAATAGCAATGTAGTATCATTTATTTGTTTATTACAGCATCCTACTCATTTGTATTTCTTAATGTGACATTGTACTTCAAATTATATAGCATTGTGCTTTCAATCTTTTACATATTGAGACATTGTAGTTTGGAAAATCTATCCAACTATATCTATGTATTTGTAAGATGTTGATATTTCAAAGTAAACTGATGTAATAGAGAGAAATAAAAGTAGGATGCTAAAATAAACAGATAGATGAAAGTAGATTGCTATTTCTTGCAATTCATCAAAACATACGTATTCAGATTGCCACATGTTGTGAAGGAGATAATCATATCGACCACCAACAGCAAGCAATGTTCCTTCTGTAAGTGAGCCAAGACTACTATCCTTCCTCAAATAAATCTGCTCCAAATCAAATATACAAAACAAAACAATGAATTCAGGAAAATTCTAAAAATTACATGAATACCCCTGCTATTAACCTGGAAAAATGAATCTTTGTGATAAGCCTGGGTAGGTGGCATAAGAGGATCGATGAAAACATTTTTATTAATTCTCCAAATCCGTAAATAGTTAAAAAGCTGAGAAAGTTCATCAAGTGCCTTGCGTGTAAGTGTATCTGCACTGCCATCACACAAAACCAAATCAAATTTCCTAAAAATAATTTTTTTTTTAAAAAAAAGAAAAATTAGGGTTTAAAGAAATATTGTTATTGTTGATGAAAAACATACCAGCAGGAAGGGCACCTCTCAATCTAGGAAGGGCTTGATCGGCAATTCCACAAAACCTTAACCCCACAGTCTGCAATTTATTTACAACACCTTCACTAATATTAAGTTCCTGCAAAAAGGAAATAAAACAGAAGCTTTATAAATAAAAATGTAAAATAAACTGAAAACTATTTAATTAAAAAAATAAAAAAACAAACAAACAAACCTGTCTGAGTTGTCGTCTTATTACCACCCATTTTGTTTTCCTTTCAGAGGACTGGGGACGTAAGGAGCCCAAGAGAGAAAGAAGCTTCATGTGCAAAAAAAGCACATAAGTTTTCAGAAATTTATTAAAATATATATATACAAAATTAGTTATTGAATACATACTTCAGCTACTTTTTGTCTATGTTCAGACTTAATCCCAATCCATGACCAAATTGCTTCTAATAGATCCCCATGATTAAGATGTATATCACATGATTCTGGATCGAAAAAACGAGTTATGATGTCCATTGCAGCCTGCATATCATTAAAATAATCAGTATTTTTTATTCTTTCACTCCATTCCGTTGGAGAATGCAAATAGGTTTCTTTTATTCCAATGGAATGAACCATTCCATTCCATTCCATTCCTTCCTAATTCAATCATACCTTGATGACCTCGGCCTCTGTTAGTGATGAAGCACCTCCAATAACATCAAAATCTCCCTGCATATCACAAGTTTATGTTACTAAATAATCTTAAAAATTGCCTCCAAATTAATAATCTAGAAGAGTTAACCTGAAGATATCGATTTGGTGGCGAATGACCTATTGATCTACGATATACATAACATATTTCAAATCTTTTGAAAGATGATTTCTGCAAAAACAATAAACATTTGAATAGCAAAAAAAAAAAAAAAAAAAAAAAGTAATATTTGATCTGGTATTTCGTTCATAATATCCAATAAGCCAATTGGTTTTGATAATTCTAGTTTGATATTTTTGATTTAAACATATTGTAAAGACATAGTGATTCTCATTTGATCAAAGCAACTTAAATGTCCATTCTAGGTTCAAAAACTTCATCTTGCTAATAAAATACTTGCATAGATTCAGCAAATTTTTATTTAGTTAAATATTAGTTTACTAGAATGCTTATCTGTACCTGGTTTAGAACAACCCAATTAATAAAGGGCAACCGCAGCTCATGGCAGAGTTCCACCATGTCTCCACCACTTGTCAAAAGCTTAACAGTATTCCTTCAAAATATAAAATCAACCATCAAGTCAACTCGGCATGTTTGACCAAACTCCAAATATACAATTGAAATGCCAAAACCAACAAAAAGTCTATCCACCAATGAGTCCATATACTCACACACAATCACTAAAGCACTGTAGGGCTATTTTCAATGATACAGATGAGGACAAATTCAAAAAGTTGCAATTTTTGTCCCCTTTGGCATCAATTAGGGTGAATGAGAAGAACAAATATAAATATGATGATACCTATTGAATTGTAGAGAATCTCCTAGCAAACGCATTGGAATTATCTCCAAACGTTTAGCACAATGCAGCTTAAACACTGCAGCAGATACCTCCCAAACCAAATCACGGATCTCAGTATCCAAATCTGTATGCTGTATCGATGACGTGTCATTTCCACCTAATTTTGGTATTTCTGCATGGTTTTTGGTGCTCAATGTCTCCTCACTGAAGATAGCATCCACAACTTTATCATATATGCTGGTGTCCTCGGAATTATGCATTGTTCTCAAGAAATCTACAAAACAATTGCAAGTTTATGAAAAAACGACACATAAAATTATCACTGATTGATTACTTACTGTCTAATAATTCGGATTCCATTCGAGGAGGGAAAGCGTGTTGGAGGAGTTCTGTGGCTGAGGGGCGATCTGATGGAATTGATGACATCATGCGGCGTAACAATGAAGCTTGTTCTGGAAACTCAGTAATCCAATCTAAAGGAAGCTCTCCCTTCTTTTTTAAGTCGGAAAGAACAATGTGTCTTTCCATTCCGGTGCTAAAGGGATGCCAGATCTCAAGGAATACAATTCCCAAGCTGTACATATCTGCCTGAACAACATAAACAAACACAAGTGAGAAAAACAAAAAAAAAAAAAAAAAGACTTTTGGTCTTCAAAGCAACGGAATGGACAATTAAATTGTCTTTATGGAATTGGTGTTCATCGTATTAATCATAAATCAATAAGATAATGAAAAGAACTCACTTTCTCATTGATTTTTGGCCATCTTTGCTCGATTTCTGGAGCTGTATAAAAATAAGTACCAATCTGACCAGTCCCATCAACCGACACTCCAGTTGTTTCTGCAGGGTCTACATCTTGTTCCAACTGCTCCAGCTTTAAAAACTTAGCTGATGGATCACAACATAAAACTATGCAGCTTAACTTTCACTTCCTTTTTAACAAAATTTAAAAGTTTAAGTGAGTGTTTGAAACTTTGAATAATATGTACATAAGTTATTACTTACCAAGGCCAAAATCCCCGATTTTAATATCATTACGAGCATCAAAGAAAATGTTATTTGGAGTCAAGTCACGGTGGATAATTCCTTGGCTATGAATGTGGGCCAGGCCTTCTACAATTTGTCTAAACAAATGCCATGCCAGTTTCTTGTCAAAATGACTATATGATTCAAACATCTGTCGAAGAGTCCTTTACATACACAAAAACAAAAAAAAAAAAACAAACAAATCAATGACTTAATAAGGAAAAAAACTGGAAGTGCAATGATGTAATGAAAGGAAATGGAAGTAGATCACTTTGAAGCAAAAATAGAAAGTGAGTGGTAACCTTGGACAGTATTCCATTTGAATATAGAGGTATGTTCCAACTTTGTTATCTTGTGTTACTCCTACAACATCAGTTGAGCTCTGATCTATGAAACTGAAACTGGAACTAGCTGCTGCAGTCCTTGAACCCAAAGTAGCATCATTATTATACAAACCACCAACTCCTGTTTCAAACCATGCCTGAAATCAAATATATCGAGTTAAGTTACATGTTCATGGTTTACAATAATGTTTTTCTGCTTAAAAATGGTAGGTAATATACATAGAAGCAATTCAATTTTGATAAGCAACTAAAGAGGATGGAGCATAGAAGGTTATCTACCTGGTAGTAACGTACAACGTGTTGATGCTGCAATCGGGAAAGAGTGGCTACTTCTCTAAGTACCTCAAAGTGGAGGAAATACAAGAATATCATACAGCATTTGGTAAGAATTTATAGGAAAGAAATTAGTAAACAAGTTTACTACTTTCTGTTGATTTTTTGGTCATGAATGTTATAGCTTTTGTTCGGCTACTAACAAGAAATATCACAAGTATTTGTCTAAATTCAAACAAAGGTATGCAACTGTTCGAGGGCTACAAAAGAAATTCGAAAAATTTTGATACTGAAAGATTTGATTATGAAAGGTTAAATGCAAGAATAGTGATGTACTTTCATTTGTTTGTTTATTATAGCTTCCTGATTCATTTCTTCTTATTACAGCATTGTATTTTTGAACATCAACCCAAAAACAGCAATGTCATCCAACTATAAAGCAATTTCCACTGCTGTAATTGAGTATATTTTTCAAAGTAAAATACCTTAGTAAGAAAAAAAATTGAAAATAGAATGTTGTAAAAGAAAGAAATTAGAGTAGAATGTCAAAAGGAACAAATAAATGAAAATATGTTGCTATTTCTTGCATTTAGCCCAAAATGAAAAGACACTTTGAATATTATCAATCAAATGTAACACGTTTCCAACTCAACAACTATGTCGAGTTACTAAAATTAAACATCATGTACTTTCCCAGAGGGATTTAAGTACCATAAAACTGTTTCTTGAAATAGTAATGACTAATGAGATGGATCTACCTCAAAATTCTGTCATCTAAAGGTTGACTTTTGTCTTTTAGTCGAATCTTCTTAACAGCATACTGTCTTCCATCCAGCTTATTCTTGCATAACACCACATGCCCAAAACCACCATGGCCTAACATATCACAACAAAAGGAATCAGAATGGAATAATAATTCTAGATGGAAGTAAGAAAATTCATAAAACAAAATAGACCCTAATACTTGTATACAGTTGAGATCAAATGATGACTCACCAAGTGGTTGAAGCTCCTCAAAATCATTCAGATACCGAGAGCTTAACGTAGGTGAGGTATGCTGCTGCCCTCTGGAATCAGAAACAGTTCTCCAAAAATGAGATATCTTTGAGGTTACCTGTTTTCATGGCATAATATGCATTCGTTTTCATTACATGACAATAGAAATTAGTGAAAAAAACGCTACAAAAGAATGAAAAGCGCTAACCATACGATGTCCAAAAGCCTGATTGAAGCTTCTGTCAAAATGTGATGATGATTCTGTTGCTAAATCTGCCACCCGTTCTGAAACAATCTGAAGATACCAATTAACCTCTATGAATTAGACATCATGAAACCAGAAGAAACAACCTTTTATTGAGAATGGGTTAAATGAGTCAAAAGTCAACCAAAGTGCATTCAACAACATTCTAAATCACTTAATTCAAGAATGGGTAGCTTTTGTAATTAAATACAATACATTAACTATTTTAATAAATAGCTTTTGGCTAGCAACTTGACTGACCCCTGTTAACTTGTACCATACAAATACCCATTTTACCCTTTTGCGTGTATTAAGAACAGAATATAAGCAACATACCCCTAGGTTAACCAGCTCTGATGTTACATCAGTTAAGGCATCAGCAAGTGGACCTTTTGGAGCACAAGCAAGTCGCAACAAATGAGCCTGAAAGTTTTTCAAGAGTCTGTTAGCTCTTGGATGCATTTTAAAATAGTAAAATTGATAAGAGAAAGGGTGAATTTAATGCCAGAATCAAATCTCTCTCCACAGTATGTGAAATCTGATGATGATCCGTTGATGCAGATGACACTGATTCTGAATGATCACTTTTGATCTCACCATAATCAGTTTCTTCTTCTGTATTCTCTTCCAGAGGATAATCCTGTGTAACCATGCATTAGTAATGTGATCATAATAGAGGAAAATACAAAAAAGAGTTTGTGCTTCCACCATTTTTATAAATTTAGCCACATAACTATTTTGATAAAATGCTGAAAATATGTTGTATTTTCATGTATTTCTCCTTTCAGACTACCATCTTACCTCACCAATGCTAACATTATCCACTAATTCCTCAGATGATGATGTAAAAGAATTGGTACTCTTACTTTCTTCTTCCAAATCATCAAGTCTTGATGTAGGACTAATCACTTTGTCCATATCACCATCCTCAACCACCCCAGTCTTCATGTTTTGGTTGACTTTGACTTTCTCCAGTGAAGTATTGTGTGGATCCTCTAAGGCATGATGCAACTCCAAGGAAGTGTTTTTATTGTTGCTCTCTTCAATTGAAAGTCCCCAAGGCCATGACTCCCCTGAGCCCATGAAAAGATCTATGAAACCATACACAAAAGGCCCCTTTGAAGGCCTATCTGTAGTCACACATGGAACCTTTTTGAAACAACAGTGAAATAATAATCAATATCATGGAAATTTAAGTTAAAAACAATTGTAGTATATATGTTAGAATTCTTACGTGTGGTTGCTCCATTGGGACAACTTCAGACAAGAATTCTTGTGCAGCTTCGACTAAGTTATAAACCATCACACGTCCTTCTCGAGCATTTAAATTAGCCTGCATAGGAAATCATTTGACTTCTTAAACTAATAATAAGATAATTTGAGAGACAGAGAGAAGTGACTTGGCTTTTCGTACATACAAGGAACATAAATGTCAAAAAACTTATCAAACTGAAAGGATAAATGAAAAAGGCATCATATTACAATTCCAAGTATGGCCAAATAGCTTTACATAAGTGTTTCATCATCATTCGAATGTCAGTGGTGACACTAAAAAAGGAATTTGAAATGTGGAAACAATTATTTACTCATAATAGCAATAGACTTACAATTCTTTACCAATTATGGCAATATGCAACAAAATAAAAGTACAGTATTGTTGATAGTATGTTGCTATTATAGGCAAAAGATAAACTACATTGCTATTATCGGTAAGGAAATGTAAGTGAGTTGCTATTTTCGGTAAGAAAGAAAGTCCATTCAATGGCTAACTTACTCTATAAAATGATGGTTGCAGGCATGTAGTGAGTCAGGGATGTAGTAAACGGCTGTGTGACCTACTCTTGTGTAAGGACCTGACAATAGTGTCTGTTTGTTTAGAGGGTCTGGGCAATATCTTCAAAGCTGGCGAAGCCGACCGGGTTAAAGAGAAAGATGATTTGAATCCTTATTCACGAATGGCATTTAATGCAGGAGTCGATGAGAAATTTTTTTCCTTAAAAAAAATAATTTCTCATCTACTCTTGCATTAAATGTCATTCGTGAATAAGGATCCAGATCGACCTCCTTTTCAACCCAGTCGACTTTGCCGGCTTTGAAGATACTGCCAAGCCCCTCTAAACAAATAGCCACTATTGTCAGGTCCTTACACAAGAGCGGATCACAAGGCTGTTTAATATATCCCTGACTCACTAAATGCTTGCAACCATCATTTTATAGAGTAAGTTATCCAATAAATGTACTTTCTTTCTTACGAAAATAGCAACTTACTTACTTACATTTCCTTACCGATAATAGCAATGTAGTTTATCTTTTGCCTATAACAGCAACATACTATGGACAATATTGTACTTTTATTTTGTTACATATTGCCATAATTGGTAAAGAATTGGCAATGTGTATGTGATCAAAGCATTGAAGAATGAAGGCCATGTCTTTTTCCCATTAAGTGTTGTCTCGATACATGGTGTTTCAAAAAATGACAACACACTTGAGGAAATAGAAGAAAACATAGATGAGGACAAATTTGTAAAATGTCAGGATTTAAAGGGGAATCATTCTTCTCATGACTTTTTCTACTTTAGTTCTTTTGGCAAGAAGTCAAATGGTAGCTTAGCAGATTAAGTCATATCCCCGTTAAGTCAAGAAAAACAGCCACTAAGATTATGAAGGACGCCTTAACATAAAGACGTGTGAGTGAATAAGTGATTGAACCATTAAATAGGGCCATAGATTGCTGAAGGAATGGAAAGAACTTTTACATTTACAATATATAAACTAGTCAACCCTTACTTGGTCATGAAGCAAGGACAAAAGATTATCTGCATCAGATTTTGATAAACCTTTTTCTGGAATTATCAGCAGCTTTGGACACTTGTAAGGATATCCAGGTAAGAATCTGACAACCATGACCAATCATGAAGGTCAAAAATGGAATGTAACACAGGAGACAAACATCACAAGATAACAATAGAAAGAAGATAAGCTCATTAACCTTATTGAAAGAAGAGCTGATACATCTAAATCCTCATAACCTGAATCCTGCGAATATGGCCTGTAAATTCATTGGGTGAAAACTTAATTATAAGGAAGACGAAAATGGCCATGGAGTGGATTATCTAATTGTTATAAATTGCAAACCTTAGCTTGATCTTGATTCGGGGTGGGGACTCTGAGACAACATCACAATCTTCTTGAAATATAGCAAGCCTAAAAATTAAAATAAACTGTTTAGAAAACAATAATACTAAGGCCTTGTTTCTCTTTTTCCCATTAAGTGTTGTCTGGATAAATGATGTTTGAAAAAAAAAAAAAAAAAAAAAAGGGAAAATTATGGCACACTTGTGGAAATCGAAGGAAAAACAAATGAAGTAAAATTTGTAAAATGTTAGGATTTAATGGGGAAATTCTTTCCCTGACTTTCTCTATTAAGTCATAATTTATGCATTAATCAGAAAGAAACAATCATATATAGCTTACAAGATTAGGTTTTGTCCCCATTAAGTCAAAAAAAAACAGCACCTAATGACCTAATACACCCTCCATTACATAAGAGCAAAATGAGCTTATCAGCTTATGTTTTGTTTCAAAATAAGTGGCAAAGTTATGACAAACCCCTTTTAACAATACTACATGAGAAATGAAATTAAATATATTTGTTTGGTTATGATGAGTATTTCGAACCCTCAAAACTTAGTCCAAAATGAACAAAAAAAACTTTTACAGGCAGACAGTTGTGGGCATAGTATACAAAAGTGATTTAAGTTGTTATGGCTACATAACCATGCTTCTCATTCCTACTTGTTTTGTTAAAAGCAAGTAAATTCACTAATGTTTAAAGATACTTTCACTAATGTTTAAAGATACTTCCTACAAACGTTAAAAAATCAAAACTGAAAAGAAATCTACATGGATAGTAGTTATATGGAGAGCTATAATTACAACTTGAGAAAACCAAAAATGAAAAATCTCCTGAAGTTTTTGCCACTGTGCTGTTAGTTCATGAAGTAGGTGAATAGAACCATAGCCAATAAAGATTACTTATACTGAAATAAAATGAACCCCCCCCCCCCCCAACAACAACAACCCAACCATGTTTCTGTTGTCCATTACTCCATTATCAGTTTTGTGGGGGGATGTTCCCTTCGCTTACATAGGTAAATAGACTCAAAACCCCAGTCTTCCCTTCTTCTAACAACACGTAAATAGACACCATCATATGAAATTCTCGATTGAGCAAATGAATGCCTGCTTTTGCGCACAATTTAACCTATCACGGAAGAAGATTCACTTCCCAATTCGGCAATTTAAGTACATTATAGTTCCGATTCAAGATGATATCAACAAACTCGTTGTTCATAACAAAAGGTTATCATCTATGCTATACCATTTTAATCTCTCTCAGAATTGATTTTTGAGGATTAGAGGAACTAGCCCTGCTTAATAATTATGTGTTTGCATTGATATGTAAAAGAATAATAATAAGGAAACTACTGACAGTGCGGTAAGCTCCTCCGATAGAAGTTCGCCGCCAACGCCGTCGATAGAAGTGTGATCATTGGTGGGCGCCCTGCGCCTCCCTGTGCCACCACGCTTCTTCTTTTTGGAGCTATGGCCCATATTTCTTTCTATTTGACTTCCGATTGAATCTCTGTAAGCGATGATTCATGCCAATCCAACCAAACCAGAAACAACCCAAACTAATAAGCAGATTTTGGAGTGATTCGCTTATGAATTCCTCGGGAGAGTGATGTATAGGTTTGTGGTTTTGTTCGTGAAGGAAGGGTTTAGAAAGAGAAATCTCGAAGTGCAATTGTATGACTTGAATTTTACTTGTAGATGTGAGTATCCCATGGATTTGCTTCAAAAGTTTGAAATAAGTCGTCAAAACTGATTTTAATTCTTCTTCTTTTTCAGGTTAAAGAATAAATAAAACATGGCAAATAAGAACAAATATAATATAATACTTTATAAAAATAGATGACTATTTTATTTATCAGTGATAGTTAAATTTCAAACATTAAGAAACTTGTTCCAATATATAGTAAAAAATTTAATAGTTAACCCAAATAACTATAAGACAAAATTACAAAAATGGTCTCTATAGTTTGTCAAAAGTCACAAAATCAGTCTCTGCTAATTTTTTTTGATGTAAATGGTCCTTGTGGTTTGTAAAACTTGCAAAGATGACCCTTTTTATTAACACCGTTAATATTCAGCCGTTAAGGACTGAATCTGAAAGGGCATTTTCGTCTTTTCAAGTATAAAAAGACTAAATTCGTTACATTTGGAAAACACCATTTTTGAAGTTTGCTTGAAAAATTAAATTTAGTTGCTAAGGAAGGGGGACAAGGGTCTAACTCAGGACCTTCTCTAACATTCCCAAAGCCTTAACCACTAGAGTTAATTGCTCACTTGGTTATTTACTCCTAAAACCAATTTATATTATAACGAAAGCGTTAATACATAAATAAAAAATAAATTAAAAAAAATTTACATAATTTTTTTTAAATAAAACAAAAATGTATTTTAGCCGTATTATAAAAAAAATAGTTTTTACAAACAATTTGTATGTATTTTTATGTATTTATTTTACGTAAAATATATTTTTTATATCTTTAAGAAATACGTTTTCGTATAAAAAATATGTTTTCGTAAAATATATTTTTTCATGTCTTTGAAATAAAAATAATTAACGCTACTCATGACATAAAAAAAATGTTTAAATTCTTTTAAGTAGCTAATTCAAAAACCGTTTTTTCGGTTATATGTATTAGAAACAATATAACAACGCTTTTGTTATGTATCTAAACAAGTTATACGGTTTTTTTATGTCAAGAGTAGTAATAATTATCGTTATTTCAAAAAGATATATCACTATTTGTTTTCATCTTCATTTTAACCATACGATTTAGAACTTGCGATTAAGATGAAATACGTATTTTAAATAAGATATATAATCGAATAGGTTTTTTATGTTTTTTTTAAATAAATATAACCGAAGAACGGTTTTCAGAAAACCGATTGGACCAATTCGGTTATATATCTTATTTAAAATACGTATTTCATCTTTTTTAAATACATATAATCGCAAATCGGTTGTCTGAAAACCGTTTTTGGGTTATATGTATTTAAAAAAATATAAAAAAAAAATAAAAAAAAAAAAGAAAAGAAAAAACTATTCGGTTATATATCTTATTTAAAATACGCATTTCATCTTAATCGCAAGTTCTAAATCGTATGGTTAAAATGAAGATGAAAAGAAATAGTTACATATCTTTATGAAATAACGATAATCAATACTACTCTTGACATAAAAAAAAAATAAAAAATAAAAAATAAAAAAAAAAACCGTGTACGAAAACATATGTTTTATACGAAAACGTATTTTTTAAATACATAAAAAAAATATTTTTTACGTAAAATAAATACATAAAAATACATACAAATTGTTTGTAAGAAACTATTTTTTTTATAATACGCCTAAAATACAATTTTATTTTATTTGAAAAAAACTATGTAAAAAAATGTTTTATTTATTTATTTTATTTATGTATTAACGTTTTCGTTATAATATATACCGGTTTTAGGAGTATATAACCATGTGAGTATTTAGCTCTAGTGGTTAATGCTTTGGAATGCAAAGGGGAGGTCAAGAGTTCAATTCTTTCCAACTTCTTTCAGCCATTTAATTTATTTTTCCAAACAAACTTCAAAAATGGTCCCTGTGGTTTTCTAAATGTCACGAATTCAGCCCCTTTATATTTGAAAAGACGAAAATGTCTTTTCAGATTCAGTCCCTAACGACTAAACACTAACGGTGTTAGTAAAAAGGAGCCATCTTTGCAAGTTTTACAAACCACAAGGATCATTTACATCAAAAAAAATTAGCAGAGACTAACTTTATGACTTTTGACAAACCACAGGGACCATTTTTGTAATTTTGTCTGACTATAATTTCCGAATGGAGCCTCTCAAAATGGATCATCTTCCTGTGAAATTGGTCGAAATTGATCATCTATTTAAATTCTAGAAAAAAATATATATACTATTTTTCATATTCCATTTTTACAAGTCACAAAAAACATTCTAAAAATGTTTTTTCTATGGTTTATTCATATACTAGTTTTGAAAGTCATGTATTATATAAGGTAATTTAAAAATAAATAAATATAAAAGTCTAAATATTTGAAAACTTTGAATTTATAAGAAAATAAGAAAAATAACGAATTGTTATAATGAAAATGTTTTTTATCTTTTAAATTTAAATAAATAAAGAAAATAAACTAATAAGCTTTAATTTTGGGAATTTTAAAATTAAAAGGTAAGTTTATTAATGAAATTAATATCTATTTATTACAATACATTAAAATATTATATGGAATTTAATAAAATAAAAAACTCATAAAATGACATGTGGAAAAAAAATTAATTCAAAATAACCACAAAATAACATTTGTCAAATTGAATTAGAATGTGACAAGTGGTAAAAAAAATCATTTATTATAGTAGATTTTCACATAGATTTATGTTTATATAAAAACATCAAAAAAAATGATTTTTTTATATTTTCATAGGCCTTCCTACGTAAATGTTTTATTTCTTTATAAAATAATATAAGTTTTCAATAAAATATGACATTTTAATCATGAATTTTGGTGTTCTTTTCAAAATACAATTTTAAACTATAACATTTTCTCAAGTGAAATCTAAGATTTTCGTTGGGATTCTCATTTTCCTACCAAAGTGTAATTTCCAAGTAAAATATGATAATTTCTCAATAAAATATAATATTTTTGCAGTGATTTTGTTGTTCAAATTTGAATTTTCTCATTAAATAAGATATACTTGCATTGGTTTTGGGATTTTTGCCAAAATGCAATTTATCGATAAAATATGATAATTTTTAGGTGAATTTTATATTTTCGTATTAAAATATGATATTTTCCTAAGGATTTTGGTGTTCATTACAAAATGCAAGTTCTTAGCAAAAAATATTACAAATCTTCACTAGTAACATGACACATTCTTAGTAAAATAAAAGATTTACGTAGTAAAATATAACACATTTGTAGAGATTTTGTAGTTCCTCCAAAAATACATTTTCTCAATAAAATAACATGTGACATTTTTCTAGCATAATATAACAATTTCTCAGTAAAATATAACATTTTTATTGTAACACCCCGAGTTCAGAAGTGCAAGTTCAGGGTTCTTGGTGTAATTAAGGAAGATTGACTCGGCGAGTCTATAGATAGACTCGGCGAGTCGAGTCGCGATTTGTTCACATGCTAAGTGGCCGACTCGGCGAGTCGGCGGCTAGACTCAGCGAGTCGGTGCTGGAATGAGAAACCCTATTTTCAGGGTTTGCACCATATTTAAAAAACCTTATGTTTCCCCTCAGCCTCTTTGCTGCTCATTTGAGATCCAGAAACCCTAATTCGTGAGGAAACCCCATTGTTGAGTGAATTAGAGCTTGGAGGAGAATCTTTGGTATTTGAAGCCTGAAGGTTTGGAGGGCGGTCCATACATGTTGAAGGTTCTGAGAGTGGTCCAGATCGGCTGAAGGCCTGGTAAGGCGGTCCAGTCATGCTGAAGACTCTGTATGTGTTGATAGATCTATATGAGGAGATGGATTGAGCATGTTGAGATGCAATAGCAGACAGTAGGTCTGGCCCCGGGTATTGATCGTGTTAGTGGAAGGCAGTACATTGGACCCAAGAGTCCTTGTGGGCATATTCAGAGCATGTGTGATGCATTGAATAGCGGTTACTCTACAAGGGAATAATGTAAAGTGGGGTGTGAGCACTGTGGCACTTGTCTGAAGTGGCAAGGTTGACAAGTAGATTTCCTTGGATAAGGAAATGGAAAGGTATGTAACTCCGGGATGGAGTAACGGTTCACGGAAGTGAAAGCAGTAATGAGAATGGATGATTGAGAGTATTTCAATTATGGTTGTTGGGCACTGTGATTGTGCAAGTGGTATGGAAGCACATCCGGGTTGGGTGTCTGTTGAGGTCACGGAAGAATTTCCGGTGGTGTAGAACCAGAGGAGTTCGGAAGGGATGCAAGGATGGAGCCTTGGATTTCCAGTATGGTTGTGATCAGGAAGTTATGTATGTAGCGGTAATTCATCCTGGGGATGTCTAGAGGTATCGTCAATATGTCAGGTTTTTCCAGCCCGAGGATGTTAGAGCAGGTTCAGCATTGTATGTGATTGCAGAGGAAAGCTCATGGGAGTTGCTCCGGAGCTGAAGGATGTGTCATCCTGTCAGCACGGAAAGAAACGAGTTGGATTCGGAAAGGAAAGCGGGATAAGTCCCAGAAGTGAATGCGATAAAGGATATGCCAGTCGAGGAAAGGGATAGTAGCTTAATACCGGGTCAGGACCCGGTGGTTCAGGGTGATATCTAGCTTTGTAAGAGTCAAGTGATTGTTTTAATTTGGAATAATGGAAGTATCATCGGGTGATCATTGGTTGATGAGTATTGTTATCAGAGAAAGAAGTCAGTGGCCGGCTTGAAGCAGTTAACATGACTCTGTGAAGGAAGAGTTAGACTTTATAGAGGTTTGATAGCAGTGTTTGGAGGAACCTGGGTCGGTTGAGACCAAGAGCTGTCTTGCGGGAGTATCATCTGGGATGTGTTGTTGCAGGCTTCGAGGACGAAGCCTAATTTAAGTGGGGGAGAATTGTAACACCCCGAGTTTAGAAGTGCAAGTTCAGGGTTCTTGGTGTAATTAAAGAAGATCGACTCGGCAAGTCTATGGATAGACTCGGCGAGTCGAGTCGCGATTTGGTGACGTGCTAAGTGACCGACTCGGAGAGTCGATGCTGGAATAAGAAACCCTATTTTCAGGGTTTGCACCCTATTTAAAGAACCTTATGTTTCCCCTCAGCCTCTTTGCTACTCATTTGAGATCCAGAAACCCTAATTCATGAGGAAACCCCATTGTTGAGTGAATTAGAGCTTGGATGAGGATCTTTGGTATTTGAAGCCTGAAGGTTTGGAGGCTTGTATCAGGAAGCTTGGGGAGATCAGAAATCTACAGTTGGTTGGGCTCATTTCAGGGGTAAGGAACCATTTCCTTAAGCTATTTCTTCATGGATTCATGTATGGTGATTGATATGAAAACTAATTCGAGATAGAAGCTTGGATCTGAGGATGCTACATCAGATTTAAGCTTGTGATGGTCCTATATGTCATAAATCTCTATTTAAGAGTTATTAGTGAAGCCCTTTTGTCTTTAGCCTTAGCCCTAGAGTGTTTTGACCTTATATCACCTTGGTTTCACGTAAAGTTTGCAACTTTATGTGAGGGCTAGACTGTAGAAGAGTGGATCTATAGATTTGAGTCCCTACATGGCTTGAAAAGCCTCTGTATGGAATAAGAACTGAAGAGACTCGGCGAGTCACATGGGTGCACTCGACGAGTTGTATGAATATGTGCACGGACTCGGCGAGTTAGAAGAACAACTCGGCGAGTCTGTTGAAGATTGCCTTGGACTCGGCGAGTCTGGTCGTGGAACCCTAACCTTTTCTGGTTGAGCTATGAATCGGTGAGTCGAGGGATGACTTGGTGAGTTGAGCAGGAAGGGACTCAGAGCTTGTTGGACTCGACGAGTCTTGGGGCGACTTGGCGAGTTGAGTCGTGGCATGGGAGTTTCTGAGCATAGAAACTCGACGAGTCAACTAGTTGACTCGGCGAGTAGGGTCAACCAGGAAGGCTGACTTTGACTGAGGACCTTGACTTTGACCAAGTGTTGACCATTTGTCTTCCAGGGGTATTTTGGTAATTATTGGTATTTATTGGATTGGTTATTTGGTAATGATCAGTGGAGGAGTTCGTGCTGGTGGTCGAAGCAGCGTGGTCTTATTTCTTCAAGTCAGCAGTTGCAGGTGAGTTATCCTCACTATATCGACTGGGTCTAAGGCACCAAGGCCGGCCCTTTATCGGATGGGAATCCGAGTAGTTGTTTGTTATGTTATTGCTTTGCTATGTCTGCATCCTGGTAGTTAGGATGGTATATGTTAGAGACCTGGTTAAGGTCGGTATCCTGATATATAGGATGATGCTATGTTAGAGACCTCGTTAAGGTCGGTATCCTGGTATATAGGATGGTGCTATGTTAGAGACCTGGTTAAGGTCGGTATTGTTGGAATAGTATCTAAGCCCGTAACTATATTTGGTATGTACTTGACCCGGTTGTGCATGGTCCTTTTGGGTTGCCTTCTCCAAAGCAACTTGACAAGGTAATTTAAGGAGAAAGAGAGAATATTATGGTTTATTAATATATTATAAGAATAATATATTAAAGGAGAAATCATATTTATTTAATTAGTATTGGTCATAACTTAATTAGGAATTAATTTGGTGACCAAAAGAGATTAATTGAATAAAGGGGTATAAACTGTCAAATGTATGATAGTTGAGTTTTGGGTAAAGGAAACCTAATGGACTTAAGGGGGAACAAAATTATGATGGGTATCCATCATATTTTCGTCCAAGGCCTTATTCCAGAAGGTTCCGTGGGCTGCTTGGTGGCTAAGCTGTCCATTAGGGTTTAGACTGAAACCCTACTAGCCTGTAAGTATAAATAAGACCCCTAGGGCATTGAAATCGGCTACCACTTGATTCTAAGAGAACCTATGCCGATTTCTAGCTTCTCTCACCCTCTCTTGTATTTCCTTCTTGCTTGTGGGGTTTGTGAACCATTAGAGGAGTTGCATTTGTGACTCTAAGCTCAAGAGAAGAAGAGAAGAAGATCTAAGCCAATATTTGAAGAGGTAAACATCCGGATTTGATTCTATATGTTGTTTTTTGTTATTTGTATGCTAGATTAGGGTTTTTAAGTCTTGGAATCAAAGCATGTTCAATAGAGAAACCTAGATCCAAGCATTAGGGTTTGTATGTGCACATAGGAATGTTTCTTATGTATAAAACCCATCAGTGGTATCAGAGCCTTGATTGGTTTCAATTGTATGTGATGTTTATCTGTTTTGTTTGCTAAAAATCAAGTTTTTTGCCTCTGCCTGACACAACTCGGCGAGTCAGTATCTTGACTTGGTAGTTGGCCCTACTCGGCGAGTCCAGGTCTGACCCGACGAGTTTGTGTGTCAGACAGAGGGTATTTCGGGATTTAGTTGTTGTTTTGACTTGGATTTGATGCTTAAATTGTTTTATGAAGTTAAAATCCGAATTTTATCTTAATTAAATGATTATCCTTGCCAAACACAATAGATAATTTCAAATCTTTTAAATATTGGTTGTTTATATGATAAATATGGATTATTTAAAGTTATTTGGTAATTATCTAATGACTAAAATAAGATTAGGTCAAATATAGATACTTATGAAATTAATTGTTTAATTTGAATTATTTGTTATTTGATCCCTTGTGTTTTGAAACGTTCAAAACTTGCCCTCAAGTTTTGAAATTTGAATTTTGTGATTAAAAGTTTAATTTTGAATAATTTAAATTTCAAACCCTTAGGATTTTACAAGTTTAAAATGCTAGTCTTGCCGTTAGTAGGGCTCATTCACGAAGCCAGTCTATAAGGTGGGTATAAGGTTGCTGCCTATAAAATGTCGCTTAATGGGTGTACACTCACACCCACCTCTTGCTTGACTGGTGGAGGGTCATTAACCGAATGGGTAGGATAGGGCAACCCTCTCTTCATTAAAAGTATAATGTAAGATACAAAGTAACTACATGTTTTTCAAATTCCCAATCTTAGTTACTTTAGGGTAAAATGTGAAAATGATGCTAATCCATGGAATTACACTTCGTACCCTTGTCAAACGTTGATGGAGCGCGTGTGGTTAACCGGCACATCAATTTGTGGATGACATTGGTAGCGAAGGGTGACTCGATGTTTGTCATAGATCAATGAAGCGTGTGTGGTTTACCGGCACATTGATTAGGTGATAGAGACATTGAGTGCACCATGTTGATTTGCATGGTTATTCACAATTTGTTTGCGATCCTCGGTATCCCAGTTGCAAATTTGAAATGCATATCGAGATTTAAACTTGCCATTGAAAAGTTAAATGAATCTCAAAGATCTAGGAGTTTTCAATACATTTAAAACCTAAATTGCCTTTTCGTTTTTCATGGTGAGAATTAGTGAATCGTCATTCACTCACCTTCAAATTATTTACTTTTAGAGTATGAAATCCCTTTCTAAGTTGTAAATAATGTTGTTGGATCCTAGCCCTAATTTCTCATTTGGGTGTTTAATTAGGGATTCATTTCTAATCAAACTTTGTTCCTTTCTCTTTCAGATGTCTGCAAACAACAACAACAACAATTCTTCCGGGTCTTTCTCGTTGATGAACCTGTGTCAGAAAGTGACATTTGATGGTTCAAACTTCAATGAGTGGATGAGGTATATTCGAATGATCACACGCTATGAGGACAAAGAATATGTCCTCGATGAAAAGCTTGAAAAGATCATCTCGGATGTTGTTACTCCTGAAGAATTGGCCGCCTTTGAGGCCCACGAGCCTGCTGCCACGAAAGTTCACTGCATCATGTTGGCCACCATGAACCTCGAACTCCAAAAGTACTATGAGGACATGTATCCGTATGAAATGCATCAGGATTTGCTGGACAGGTATCACCAGAGCGCGAGGCAAGAGCACGAGGCAAGAGCGCTATGAGATCATTACTAACATTATCACCGCTAAGATGGGGAGTGGAGAATCCCTAACCTCTCATTTGCAGAAAATGCAGAGATATGTTGATCGTCTTCTCAAACTTAATGTTAAGTTTGATGAGGATTTGGCTATCGACATAATCCTCCACTCATTACCCTCCTGCTACAACCAGTTTAGGATGACCTACCACATGAACAAAGAGGAGGTCTCCTTGAGCAAGCTCCAAGGACTCTTGAGGACTGCTGAGAGCAACCTCAAAGACAAATCCGTTGCACCGTCCCCTGCTGTGGCCGCTCCTGTGATGGCAATAGGTCAAGGAAAGGGTAAAAAGAGGAAGGCTCCATGTAAGAGCCACCATAAGGGGAAGCCCCGAGATGGTTCGTCCTCAAGTGGGACCAAAGCCGGCCCTGCCAAACCCTCTTCCGATCCCAAAGAAACAAAGTGCTTCTATTGCCACCAAAAGGGCCATTGGAAGCGAAGCTGCCCATAATATTTGCAAGACATAAGAGATGGGAAGATTATGCCCACCTTTGCAGGTATGTATTCTATTAAATCTAATAACTCATCATTTGCTACTTCATGGGTTCTTGATACAGGGTGTGGTTACCACATTTGTTCTGATATGTAGGGCCTAAAAAGAAGTATGGAGGTGGAACATGGGAAGATGAACCTGATTATGGGAAACAGAAGATCGTCGCTTGTGACCAAAGTCGGTGTTTATTCTTTAGTGTTGAGTAATGGGTTAGGGATAAATTTAGACACTTGCTGTTATTCGCCAGATATGGCAAGAAACATTTTCATTTCATGGGTTGTTTAGACAAGGTTCCATATATTCTTTTGATAATAGTAATGGTTCTATTAACGTTTATTTGAATGGTGTCTTTTATTTCAATGCATTACCTTGTAATGGGATTTATGAATCTGTGATGATTGTTGATAATTTAGGAAATAATGTTTTGAATATTGATTCGTCTACTAGTCTAGACAAAACATGCTTGTGGCATTGTCGCCTTGGCCATGTCAACAAGAAACGCATAGCCCAACTCCAAAAGGATGGAGTGTTGGAGTCATTCGACTTTAGGGACGATGACATGTGTGAATCTTGTTTACTTGGGAAGATGACCAAATCACCCTTTACTGGCACTTGTGAAGGGGGTGAGGGTTTATTGGATCTCATACACACCGATGTGTGTGGGCCCTTTAGATCCACCACAAGGGATGCTTGCCGCTTCTACGTGACTTTTACAGATGATTATAGCACATATGAATATATCTACTTAATCAAGCAAAAGTCGGCAACCTTTGAAAAGTTCAAAGAGTTTAAGAATGAAGTAGAGAATCAGGTGGGTAGGAAAATCAAGATGCTTCGGTCAGACCGAGAAGGAGAGTACCTAAGTCTTGAGTTTCACGACTATCTAAAAGAATGTGGAATTGTTTCGCAATTGTCACCTCCGAGGATGCCACAATTGAATGGTGTGGCTGAGAGACGTAATCGGACCTTGTTGGACATGGTTCGTTCTATGATGAGTCGGACTTCGCTACCAATAGCTTTCTGGGGGTATGCCTTAGAGACTGCTGCCCATATCCTTAACTTAGTTCCCACCAAGAAGGTTTCCAAGACTCCTCACGAGATGTGGACATGGAAGGCTCCCTCATTGGCACATATCAAGGTTTGGGGTTGCGACGCTTTCGTAAGACGAGAGACTCACGACAAGCTAGAAACTCGTAGTGAGAAGTGTTATTTCATCGGCTATCTGCATAAGTCTTTTGGCTACCTTTTCTATAGATCGAGTAACAATGTTGTCTTCGTTGCTAGAAGAGGAGTTTTCCGAGAAAGGGAATTGATAAACCAAGAAGACAGTGGGAGGCAAATTGAACTTGAAGAGATTCAAGATCAAAGCGATGAAGGAACCTCTGAAACTGGCACTCAACTTGAGGAGGAAACTCCTATTGAACCTGTTGACGAGTCCGTACCTCTTCGACGTTCTACTAGGGCTAGTGTTCCACCCCAGTTTTATGGTTTTCATATTACTACTGAAGGGGATACATTTAGTAGTGATAGTACACTAGTAAATTTGGATGAACCTAGCAGCTATAAGGAAGCCATGGCAGGCCCAGAGTCTGCTAAATGGAAATAGGCGATAGACAGCGAGATTCAGTCCATATACGACAACCAAGTTTGGAATTTAGTTGATAATGTACCGGGTCGTAAAACAGTCGGGTGCAAGTGGATCTTCAAGAAGAAGACGGACATGGATGGGAAAGTGCATACTTATAAAGCGCGATTGGTTGCGAAGGGCTTTACTCAAACTCCCGGAGTTGACTATGATGAGATCTTCTCACCAGTTGTGAAGATAAAGTCTATTAGGGTAATGCTTGCAATAGCTGCGTTTCATGATTATGAAATATGGCAGATGGACGTGAAAACCGCTTTCCTTAATGGAAAGTTGGCTGAGGATGTTTACATGAATCAGCCAAAGGGTTTTGTTGATACGAAGCATCCAAATAGAGTATGCAAGCTTGAGAAATCTATTTATGGATTGAAACAAGCGTCTCGCAGATGGAATCTTTGTTTTGACGAGAAGGTTAAAGAGTTTAGCTTTCTGCGAAGGGAAGATGAATCTTGTGTGTATGTCAAAGCCAGTGGGAGTATAGTGAGCTTCCTCGTATTGTATGTCGACGACATACTGCTCATAGGAAACGATGTCCCAACCTTGCAGGAGGTCAAGTCTTGGCTTAGGAAATGTTTCGCTATGAAGGACCTCGGAGAGGCTGCTTATATTCTAGGAATAAAAATAGTAAGAAACAGAGAAAAGAGACTAATAGGACTCTGTCAGGATACATACTTGGATAAGGTACTAAAGCATTTTAGTATGGAAAATTCCAAGAAAGAGGAGTTGCCAATCCAAAGCAATACCAAGCTGAGTAAGACTCAGAGCCCGAGTACAGAGGCAGAGATAGGTGATATGATCCGAGTACCTTACGCTTCCGCAATAGGCTCTATTATGTACGCTATGACTTGTACTCGCCCTGATGTGGCTTTCACTTTGAGCATGGTCAGCAGATATCAAGGGAACCCTGGTAGAGCTCATTGGATTGCAGTTAAGAATATTCTTAAGTACCTTCGGAGGACCAAGGAATGGTTTCTAGTCCTCGGTGGGAGAGATGACTTAAGGGTACGAGGGTACAATGACGCTAGTTTTCAGACGGATCGGGATAATATCCGATCGCAGACGGGCTGGGTCTTTACCCTAAATGGAGGAGCAGTGACTTGGAAAAGTTCCAAGCAAGAGACCGTAGCTGATTCAACGTGCGAATCAGAGTATATTGTGGCGAGCGAAGTGTCAAAGGAGGCTATATGGTTGAAAAACTTCATTGGAGACCTTGGAGTTGTGCCATCCATAAAAGAGCCGATGGAAATTTTCTGTGATAATGAAGGAGCGGTTACCTTGACCAAGGAACCAAGAGATCATGGTAGATCTCGACATATCGACAGGAAATACCATTTTATCAGACATCGGGTAGAAGAGGGACTCCTCGTTGTGAAGAGGGTATCATCATAAGAAAACCCAGCAGATCCCCTTACGAAGGGACTGAGTAGGGTCAAACACTTGCAACACGCTAGGAGCATTGGGCTGAAGGATGATATGAGTTTGGATTAGATAGGAAACGTGTAATAGATAGTTTGTACTTGACATTTGATGAATAAATAAAATTGTGTTATTTATGAGTAAAGCTACTATCTTGTGTTGGTTATTTATCTATTGTTTCCATTTTGCATGTTTTGACTTCCTGAATGATAGGATTATTCAAAAAGTCCACAGTCGGTCATATTTTGGAAGTAGATATGAATGAAGACTGTCATGAATTGTTTGTAGATTGTCTAAAAGGTTTTGTACATAGCAAAGGTTTACTGCAAAGTTCATGAGTGCTTATGAATATGATTTGAGCATTAGAATAAACCCAAGTATGTTGTATCACTTTGTGGTGTTTTACCTTAAGTGATCGCAAAGCGATACCATCATATAGTCTTAAAACTTAGAGATATGGTTGTTGTTTGCTGGTTGGTTATGCATTGATAATGTGTAAACGCATCAGTAACTTGATGTTATAAAATGCATTATTGTGTGTGATTCAATTGGTGAATAATAGATGCATATGAGTCGAAGTTGATATGTTCCTTTTATTCTATGAGAATAAAAGTGATATCTTGGCCACTTGATGATTTGGTTTGACTTATGTGCCGGGCCTGGTCAGAATGAAGTTGATGTGTTAAACTAAATTCTATGTCAAACAAATCGGAAATCAAGGAACACTTGCTGGACAGTAAGCATTGTCAGCATGATATCCAAAACAGAGGATTATACGATCCCTTGTCTAAAGGACAAGTTGATAAGAGTTGACAGTGAAGTATAAGAGCTACGATTGCTAATCGGATTCTGAAGTCGTATGTGAGATATAGTTACTAGACTTATCCAAGTGGGAGACTATTGGAATAGTGTCTAAGCCCGTAACTATATTTGGTATGTACTTGACCCGGTTGTACATGGTCCTTTTGGGTTGCCTTCTCCAAAGCAACTTGACAAGGTAATTTAAGGAGAAAGAGAGAATATTATGGTTTGTTAATATATTATAAGAATAATATATTAAAGGAGAAATCATATTTATTTAATTAGTATTGTTCATAAATTAATTAGGAATTAATTTGGTGACCAAAAGAGATTAATTGAATAAAGGGGTATAAACTGTCAAATGTATGATAGTTGAGTTTTGGGTTAAGGAAACCTAATGGACTTAAGGGGGAACAAAATTATGATGGGTATCCATCATATTTTCGTCCAAGGCCTTATTCCAGAAGGTTCCGTGGGCTGCTTGGTAGCTAAGCTGTCCATTAGGGTTTAGACTGGAACCCTAGTAGCCTGTAAGTATAAATAAGAACCCTAGGGCATTGAAATCGGCTACCACTTGATTCTAAGAGAACCCTAGGCCGATTTCTAGCTTCTCTCACCCTCTCTCATATTGACTTCTTGCTTGTGGGGTTTGTGAACCATTAGAGGAGTTGCATTTGTGACTCTAAGCTCAAGAGAAGAAGAGAAGAAAATCTAAGCCAATATTTGAAGAGGTAAACATCTAGATCTGATTCTATATGTTGTTTTTTGTTATTTGTATGCTAGATTAGGGTTTGTAAGTCTTGGAATCAAAGCATGTTCAATAGAGAAACCTAGATCCAAGCATTAGGGTTTGTATGAGCACATAGGAATGTTTCTTATGTATAAAACCCATCAGGTATCCTGGTATATAGGATGATGCTATGTTAGAGACCTAGTTAAGGTCGGTATCCAGGCATATAGGATGATGCTATGTTAGAGACCTGGTTAAGGTCGGTATCCTGGTATATAGGATGATGCTATGTTAGTAATCGGTTAGGTCGGTATCCTGGTTAGGATGTTGCTATGTTATGTGATATGCTAGATCGGTTGATTAATTGTGAATTGCTATATGATTATATGTTTATGTGCACATGGTTGCTGGACTGGGGTTGGGTTGAGGCGGGTCCTGCTTTGTGTTGTAGGCCAATATACCCAGGGCGGACCGGTTAGACCAAGGCCCGGTGAGCAGTCCAGATAGGTTGAAGGCCCCAAGAAGGAGGACCAGACGTGCCGAGGCTCAGAGAGTGGACCAGACAGACTGAAGGCCCCGTGCGGGCAGACCAGTCATACTGTAGACTCAGAGAGTGGACCAGGTGGACTGAAGGCCCGGTGCAGGCGGACCAGTCACACTGTAGACTCGATATGCATGGCTGTTCTGTTTATGATATGTTATGTGTATGGTATTGTGGTTGGTATTTTGGGGGTAACTCACTAAGCTTTCGGGCTTACAGTTTCAATGTATTGTTTCAGGTACTTCAGGAGACCGTGGCAAGGCGAAGGCGTGATCGTACCGCTCCTCATGTTTTATGATTTATGTGATATGGTTATGGGAAATGCTCTGATGTTTAAACTATTTTGAAAACAAATGTATGAACTTAATGGTTTTGAATGAATTAAAATGTTTTAATTTGGCTCGAATTTTATGGTCAATTACATTTATCTTTTAAATTCAAAAAAATAATTTAAATAAATAAACCAAAGAAACTAATAATCTTTAATTTTGGAAATTTGGAAATTTGGAAATTAAAAGGTAAATTTATTAATGAAATTGATATTTATTTATTACTACATTTATTATAATTATTACATTAAAATATTACGTGAAATTTAATAAAATAGAAAAACTCATAAAATGACATGTGGGAAAAAAATAATTGAAAATAACCATAAAATGACATTTGAAAAATTGAATGAAAGTGTGACAAGTGTTAAAAAACATTTATTTATTAGAGTAGATATGAAATTTTCACATAGATTGTAGTGGTCTTGCCAAAATGTACTTCATATTAAAATATGATAATTTCTCGTTAAAATATGATAAATTTCTCGGTAAAACATGACAAATTCTTGGTAAAATATGATAATTTCTTAATAAAATATTATGCATAGATTATGGTGTTCATGCCAAAATGTTGTTTCTCAATAAAACACGTGATTTTCATATTAAAAATATGACACCTTTGCATGGGTTTTGGGGTTCCTACCACAATAATATCAGTCTGATAAAAAAAACAAAATTCTAAATTTTATTGTGCTCATGTCGTGAGCATTAAATCTTATGTCTTGAGATCAGTCTGACAGAAAAAAGTTATTTTGTTCAAGTTCATCCTATACAAACAATAGCTATATGCTTGCATGATCTCACTTAACATTTAAGGGCACATTAGGATATGTGTCTTTCACACTTTGAATGTAACATGCTTTGAACAAACAAAATAACTTGAACCCTAATGACATCCTAGTATAATCAAATTACAAGAATTAAGGTTACATGCATTTTGATTTGTTGTAGTAAACAAATCAATGAAATTCTTCTTGAACAAGCTCTAGAAAGCAAGCATAAGAAATCCCGTACCTCTGATGGTTCACATCCAAAACCTAGTAGGTTAGAGGCTTAAGAGGAGAGTGGAGAGGGAAGGAAATTTACGGATTTCTCTCTTCTTTTATTAGTGTCAAAAATTGTAAACCCTTAGGGGGTTATGTGGGTGTTAGGAAGGTAGTAGACAATGCAAATTCCTTTTAGATAACCCTTATCCTTTTACT
Organism: Lactuca sativa; assembly: GCF_002870075.4. NCBI lineage: Eukaryota > Viridiplantae > Streptophyta > Magnoliopsida > Asterales > Asteraceae > Lactuca > Lactuca sativa. The sequence continues at coordinate 249,736,347 of NC_056625.2, forward strand.
TTCTTCCTAAGGCATTCTAAGCTTCCTTAGAGCCCAAGAATGCCTCCATAACCTCTTCTATAAACCGTCCCCATTATGGGAGGTTTTAAAATTGGCCAACTTTCAACTTTTGAACATTGTCACCTTTAGTCTTTCTACTTTTAATTAATCCAATTAATTACAATTAATTTTTGCTTAATTTTTAATTAAACAGTACTATTTCCAATTAATATATTATTCTCATAATATATTAATAAATCATTTATTTGATTTCTAATTAATTTATTAATCATATAATAAATGAATAAATTAGTCTCTCTCTCTCCAAAAAGCATTCTAGACAATTATTAGATATGAGGGAACCCAAAAGGACTTTGTTATTAATTCAAGTATATACCAATATAGTTATATGCTTAGACACCTAATACAATATATTAGTACTGTGGTAAAATTAACCTGCTTCTATTCTGTGACATCCCCATTTTCACGGCCAGAAAAGACCGATTTGTTTATACTTTGTTTTAAAATCAGAATAACCTTTAAATAAAATAGTTGCGGAATTTGTCCCAAAAAAAAATATGATAAAGATTTATCAAAAGCACTTCCATAGAAATGTATTTCATTAAAAGACTTGGGATGTCATGTTCGATACAGATCATAAGCATAAACAATACAACATAGGCCTTACTACATTATTCCGTATTTACAAGCCTATAATCCCTTATCTCTCATCCAAACATCTATGCTCATGCGCCACTACCTGTAATACATGAAAATTAGTGGGTCGGGCTTGGGAGCCTGGTGAGCACATAGGGTTTTCAACCCACAATAAATAAGTTTATTAACTTTATCAAACCAAACAAACCCGATTACACCTTCCCGTTATCCTCACTTTACGTCCCTAAAACATTTAACATAAGGGACCTAGCCTAAGGATTTCATCGGGGCGACAACACATGCTTCGCGGGTTCCTCAACAATTCATGTCAAATAAGGCAACCATGTGGGGGATGGAGTACTCTGGTAAACACACAGTTCAAATCATCAATAACATCTATAACGAGGTCTCTCATTGTTTTATTTTGTCACACATCAACTAATATATCTACCCATGTTTTACCCAACACATTTTATAGATATAAAATACATATACAGTTTAAATCTTTTAAATCATGTATAAAAATCTTTCATCAAACATAGACAACAAGTATTCATGCAATATGCACACACACACAACACGTAAATTATATAATAAATACTTCATATCTATGTGTAAGATGAAAGGGATCATGCACTCACTTGAAAGGTGGTGACTCTGCACTCGAACAACGCTTCGTTATCTCAAAATAATTTTCCCTCGACAAAACCTAGTATCAACATCACTAGGGTTTAGTCTAACGTTAACCGCGACTAATTAATAGTCTAACTATTATTACTATTATATAAGCGCGACACAATACTTTTCACCCACTATATGCAGACGAGGCCATAGATGGAACACCGTAGGGCAGGATCATTTTGACATTAAAGCACTTCTGAAATCCAGCAACCCAAGTGGCCCTCCAAACCGGATCCCCCGTACCGCGAGTGGTTAAAAAGATATTATAACGACATTATATAACCCATAATAATAACCTAATTAAATATTATAAGGACCTAATAACATTACTATAATTATTTAAAAGCTATATTAAAAATTCCATAGGCGTAGCTCACTTACAACGAGTTTTAAAGAAAATCGGGCTTCGCTTGGAGCAGCGTTTCTAAACCGAAAGACCTTTTTTCTCGGGACTCCGGGAGCCTCGGGGCTTCCTTCGGGTGCTAGGGGGTTCCCTAGGGTTTAGGGGGGGTTAGGATAGGCTAGAGAGAGTGTGTGGATTTGGTGCATTTTCCTCGAAACATCTCGCACCATTTTGTAGGGTCAGCTTCGGACTTACGTGGCGCTCTCGGAAGAGGCTATGCTAGGCGTAGCTTCGGATAAGGCTGCCAGCTCGTACCAGTTGTCTCGCACGTGCATCGGAATAGATAAGAACCGAAGTACGTTGGGCGTACTTGGCCTCGGACGCGGGGCGTAGCAAAGGGTGACGTGTCCGAATCCAAAGTGTGTTCCTGATCATCAACGGACGGTTGTGGCGCTGCCACATCATCACTATTCACATCAGATTTCGCATATTGCACCCTCAACTTCTAAAATTAGTATCTTTTGCATACGAGCTCCGTTTTCAACGTTATTTATATCCACACATAGGCGGGAACGTACTCTACAACTTTCGTTTAGACTCCGTCGGCTAATTTTGACTTTATTTTAAAAGTTATATTATTAACAAGTCGAGACAGGATTGGTCCGTTTAAATCTCAAAACTTCTTCATCCGACGTCCGTTTTCGTCTGTCTTTTTATCGTTACGCTACTAATAACGAGATCTTCGATTCTTGTTTAGGTTGTGTCGGCTAAAAACCGCTCGATCTAATATTCGAACTCTGGGTTGTACACTGCTAAGCCGAAACTTCGAAAAATCATAACTTCCTTATACAAAGTCAGATTTGGGCGTTCTTTTTATGGACGTTCTTGGTTTAACGTATTCTATGACTTTCATTTATATCACTAAGGCTAAAAGTTGCTCTATCATAAATTCACTATTTATGCTTCTCGGTGCCGCGCCAATTCCGTCTCGAAACTTCGACGGGTCATAACTTCTTCGTTATCACTCGGATTTCGGCGTTCTTTATATCCCCGGAATCCTTGTTTCGACCACTACAACTTTATGTAAAGATATTGGGCTTATCTCACACTTTAATTTTGACGCTTATTTTTATTCTTTATTAATTATACCTTTATAATTAAGTAATAAGCACACAAATACACATAATTCACATAGTACTTAAATATTTCATCTTTATTTCTTCAAAAAGAGTTACAATAGTTGACATATACTATTACATAATCTAAAATGCTTAGCCCCGAAACCCGGACGTTACATATTCACACTGTTCTGAGCATTGTTATCACACACAATTGTCCTACCCGACAGCTTGATGTGAAGAATGCTTTTCTTCACAATCACCTTGATGAGACAGTTTATATGCAGCAGCTACCAGGGTTTCGTGATCCAAACAAACCTGATCATGTTTTTCTTCTTAAGAGATCTTTATATGGGCTCAAACAAGCGCATCTGGCATGGTTTCAACGTTTTGTTATGTTTATTACTCGCCTTGGTTTTACTAACAACAAGTGTGATTCTTCCTTGTTTATTTATAGACAGGCCGCACATATAGCTTACTTGTTATTGTATGTGGATGATATTATTCTTACGAGATCCTCCTGAGCTTCTCACCACTATCACTTTAGTTCTCAGATCTGAATTTGACATGACAGACCTTGATGATCTTCATTAATAATAGGGTATTTCTGCCACGCGCACTGCTGACGAGTTATTTTTGTCTTAACAAAAATATGCCAATGATATTCTTGATTGTGCCTCTATGGCTAACTGTAAACCGGATTCTACTTCTGTTGACTTATCTGCTAAGTTTGATGGGTATGGGCCTCTCGTTGATGATCCGACTTTATATCGCAGTCTGGTTGGTGCTCTTCAATTTATTACATTTACTCATCCGAACATCACTTATGTTGTTCAACAGGTATGCCTCTATATGCATGATTCCCGAGAGCCTTATTTCACTGCTTTGAAAATGCCTTTTACGGTATATTCATGGCACCACTACTCATGGACTTTAGATATTCTGCTCTCTTTCTCGTGATATTATTACATACTCAGATGTTGACTGGGCTGTCTCTCCTGTCACTAGGCGCTCTACATCTGGTTATTGTGTGTTTCTTGGTTATAACCTTCTATCCTGGTCATCCAAACACCAAAATACTATCTTCTGCTCCAGTATCGAGTCTAGGTACTGCGGGGTTGCCAACGTTGTTGTTGAAACCTACTGGCTTCGTAACTTACTTCTTGAGCTACATTATTCTCCATATCCTGCTATTACTGTGATAATGTTAGTGAAATATACATGTCATCCAACCCCGGTACAACATCAACAGACTAAACATATTGAGATAAACCTCCATTTTGTTCACGATAAAGTTGCTATTAGTCATGTTCGAGTACTTCATGTTCCATTTAAATCTCAAAATGCATACATCTTCACCAAGAGTTTTCCTTCAACGCTCTTTATTGATTTTCGGTCCAGTTTGAATGTTCGCAATTCTTCCCCATTCCAACTGCTAGGGATTGTTAGATATTATTATTATTATTATTATTATTATTATTATTATTATTATGTTGTATTTTTAGTGTAGCCCTTTTATTGATTGGCCCTTTATCTTAAGAGGCCTTATATATATATATGTATATGTATATGTATATACATATATATATATATATATATATATATATATATATATATATATATATATATATATATATATATATATATATGTTTGATTTAATGAAAGTATCATCATGGGAAAATATCACGTTTACATATGTGTATCTGAATGTATGCAAATTGAAATTATGAGTATTTTATATGTGTATATGTGTATCAAGTATATATGTGTATTAAGTATATATGTGTATATTTGTATTTGTATGTAAAATGTTATGAATTAAGTAGGCTAGTCTTCAAAAATCCATAATATGTAAAGTACAATGTTATAATTGAAAAAAAAGGTTGCTATAACTCACAATGTCATTTAAAGTACAAAATTATAATAGAAAAAACAACATAAGAAAGATGTTACAAATAAAAAATATGAAAAAGTACAGTGCCATAATAGAAAAATAAAAACAAAAACAAGATGTTATAAACAATAAAATTATGAAAAAAATAATGCTATAAACAATAAAATTATGAAAAAGAATGCTATAAATAACAAAAATATGCTAAAATTCTAATAAGTTTTTTAAAGTAAAATGTTATAATATAATAGGAAAAAAATAAAAACAACAAATATAAGATGTTAAATGTACTAAGTTATAATTTAGTAGTTTAATTATTTAAAATACAATGCTATAATAATAAAAAAATTAATTTAAGTCTCTTCCTTTTAAATCATCAAGAGTCTAGAAATAACTAAGTCAACATCAACAAAAGCAATGCAAGTAACCACGACTGGGAAGACGACGATGGGGAAGACGAGTAATATGTTTTGTTGTATGTTATGAATGATGTTATTATGAATTTATTAAATCATTTGGGGATTAAACGTTAAAACCGTACATGTGTGTATTAGATCGCTTATGTAATTTAGTATATTTTGTTTTATATTATTTGATAGTTATGTAATACGGATTTTTAGATTATAATTTATGCATTTTTATAATCTACATTATTTAAGATATAAATTTTATATTAAAAATAAATAAATAGCGGCAAAATCATTTGTGATGACAACCTACATTTGTGGGCCTCGTGACTCCGACAACTTGGTTGAAAAAACTCCGACCGGTGTACCAGAAAGGTAATAGCGACACAAGTTTTTGCGATTTACCTTTTAGCGGTGACATATATTAGCGGTGGCACATTGCGACGATTTTTGACTATTAGCCAGGAAGTAAGCGACGATCCATGCAACGAAATGTATGTCGACTCTAATGGTATTAGCGACGTTTTCTAGTATCAATTGCGACGCTTTTTGTCGTTGGTAGAAGTAAGTTTTTTTGTCGTGCTTTTTCTACATACATGCTCATTTTAGATCATCGAATTGCATGGTATGATCGAATAAACATTTTCACCACCAAATTTCATTGATTTTTTTCTCCAGGTGAACAAATATCAGTAAGTTTTTTTGTCGTGCTTTTTCTACATACATGCTCATTTTAGATCATCGAATTGCATGGTATGATCGAATAAACATTTTCACCACCAAATTTCATTGATTTTTTTCTCCAGGAGAACAAATATCAGTCCCAATAATATATTATTCACTTTTCAAGTCCTTCATATAAACAACCTAGTATTCACTTTTCAAAGGTTTTAACTCCTTTTTATAATGTAACCTAAGCCAAATGTTGACGTCCTTTAAGGAGATTTTTTTTTTCTTTTTGTATAAATAGATTTTTTTTTCAAAAGTACTTGTAAAAGTATACTGTTTCAAAATGTATTGTAAAAATAGGGTTGTGTCCACCATTACACTATGGCACTATCGGTTCATAGCAATTTACAAATCAAACCTCTAATATTTCATTTTTTATCCTTTTAAGTCTTACAATTACAAATCAACCTCTAATATCCTTTAATATCCTTTAAGTTTTATAAGATGTAATATTTATATTATATTTATTTTTTAAACTGTTATTATCTTTAATATATAAGCTATTTATTTAGGAATCATTAAATAACATGCAAATTTCATTTATATGTTATATAAATATTCGGCCAAACTATTTACGAAATCAAATAATATTTCATTTATAGCCCTTTAATTTAAATAGTATATTTTCTTATCATTTTCATAATCAATTTATATTTTATACCACTATTTTATTTTTATTCATAATTTTTTTTATCTAGAATAGACAAAATGTGCCATAATCGAAAAAGTTGTCACTAACCTGGTCATAGTTTTTTATATATAAATTTTTATACTGATAGATATGGACTAATGTCAAAAATCTAATCATAATTGAAAAAATGTTTGAACAACCAAAGTTTAATGCCATGTAGACAATGTATTTTTTTTATTGATATTGTAATTTCAAGTTTAGTTAATCTTGTAATTTTATGTTTATTTATTCTTGTATTTTTTTTATAGGGAAATATACATTAAAGTCTCATTATTTTATCCTAATTTACAAATAAGTCCCAAACTAAAATTTGTTTACAAAAGAACATGAATTACCGATAAAAATGATGATTTGTTTATTTTTCTCCATTTTACTGGTTTCATTGTTGAACTTTACGTATTAAAGTCACATTATTTTACCCTAATTTATGAACAAGTCTCTAAATAATTAATTTGTTTACCAATAAACATGAATTACCGGTAAAAAATATGAGAAATGTAATGATGATGATGAATATGTTGGGTTACATAGACAATTTGAAATTTCTTATAAAACTACAGAAATAATAAAACCGTTGCTAGTTTGAGACTTACTTGTAAATTAAGTAAAATAATGAGACTTTAATATATCAATATCAACAAAGAAACCAGTAAACCGTGAAAAAAATAGCAAAATCGACATTTTACCAATAATTCATGTTTTCTCGTAAACAAACTTTAATTTGATGTTTATTCGTAAATTACTATAAAATAATGAAACTTTAATGAAGATTTTTATACGATAATTTTAGTGATTGCACAATTTGTCTTTTTTTTTTTTTTTTCCTAAAAGTTTTTATTTATTTATTATATATTAAAATTGTGTTTATATTTTATTTAAATATTCCCAAATAAATAACTTATATATAAAAAATAATAATTAAAAAAATTAAAATTAATGAGATATAAATATAATATCGGAACAAAAATTAAAGATAATTGATTTTGTAAAATATTTACAAACACTTTTGAAAACAACATTATTAATAAAAAAAAAAACTCCCTTTAAGGACTTCTTTCTGCAGGATATAATATTTTTTGGAATGTCAATATCACTCCAGGAATATGGTGAATTTCATCCCTACATTTCGCAAAAATGTATCGCTTCAATAGCTTATTTTTGTTTATGGTGAATAAGCCATTTCACTGAATACAAGAGAATAAACAAAACAAATTAATAAGCACGTGACAAGAGATACAAAAGGAATAAGTTCAAAATTTATTAAATTTTGCGACACACAATGGAATATATAACATCCATACACACGATGGTGTGATAGCGAGTCTCGTTTTATTAACTACGGACCACTTAAATGGCATGTGAATTTAGAACCAGACGGCTCTCATTTTGCACATTTCTGGTTCGACTTTGCATTTCTTTGGCAGGTTCTCCGCCATGCCCATCACCTTACCCATCTGTTGTTGCGTCCACCTTTGTTGGTTCATCATCATCTTGATGGCGTCACACCTGCACATCTCATCGATGTTCCTTACCTGCATGCAGCACAGCATCAGGTGCTTCTCTGCAGGGGTTGGCTCCGACGTCCTTTCTAGGTCCATGCTCATTCCTGAGCCAGTTTCAAGGTACTTCACACAGTGGTTAAGCATCGCCTGCTCAACCAGCTGCTGACTGCATGACATATCAGTTCTGTCGGTGGGGTTTTCCTCAAAGGTGGTGGTGGTGGTGAAGATGGTTTTGGTGGTGGCCTCCGCCATGGCTACTAGGAGGAGGAGTCCTGCTGCTGCAAATACGAGCGAGAACCTTGCCATTGTATGATGGATGGATATGTATTTGATGCGTGATTAGTAATGGGGTGTAAAAGTTTCTGGATTTTATAGGACTGTTGAGCGCCTGCATGGAAACTACGTGTTGAATTGCTTTGACGCATTTGTCGAGTGATGGAGGAAAAATGTTAGCACGTCGTCGTTTGGTGGCTGCAATTCAAAGCCATATGTAAATAGTTACTTTGTTTTGTTCCTTTGTTTAGTTGTTTTGTGTTTCTCAAAAGGATTTGGGTTAACCCTAGAAGTCGATAATTGGTGGTCCCAATATATTGATGGGAGTTTTTGACAAAAATGTGTATGTTACAAAAATATTTATCAAATAAGGAGAATTTATAATCGGGGCGACATCAATACGGGTGGCAGCAATATTAGCCTACAACCCATTACCCTAGATAGTGTGCAAATCATGCCTGGCTCATCCTTGTTGTTCATCCCTTATTTTCCAGCGATCAAGGCTTTTAAGAGACTGCTTGGTAGAATTTGAATTTTTAAGATGTTTGAATCTCTAAAAGGATTTAAATTTTTAAGATCTGAATTTTAACATGTTGTTTGGCTGGAAGCTCTGAATTTTTGTGCCAAATAATAAAAATGATCATTTTACCCTTCTCTATCATTTCTTTTAATTACAACATCATACCCTTGAAAAAAAAATTACATCTAAGTAGGATGCTAGAAATGAACATCATGTATATGATTTTTTTCATCAAAGTACAATGTAAACTAAACAACCGAATATTTCATTACAATTTTCGGTCAATAATTTGGTCAATATCACACCACATACAAGGTTTACATGAAATAATGCATATGATCTTTTTGGTTATTGAACATGTGAATGAAAAATGTTGCTACTCTACAAAAACACACATAGAGGACATCTTCACCATTAACATGCAACAACCCATCACCCTCCGGGCACCCACCTATCATCGACCTTTATCATCATCATCGCAACCTTCACGACACCATCAATTTCTATTCACCAACCCTAGTCACTCAACAATAGATTTCAACAAAAATTCAGCACATAACAACAATATTAGCAATAGATTTCAGCAAATGAACAAAATCAACAACTTGTATTAACAACTACAAACACATTTTCAATAAAATAGAATAAATCAGCAAAGTTCAACAACAAATTTTAGCTATACATATCAAATTTCAGCTATACAAAATCTGAAAAATATCATTTATATTCAGCATTTTCATAAAACTATACTCCACATCTGATTTCAGAAAAAAGAAGAAAAAAAAAGTTTTCTATGAAATCACTGAATTCAGGGAAACATAAACTCGCAAAAATCATCAGCACTTGTAGATAATTTGTAGAAAATGACAACACTTGCAAAAATCATCAGCATAAGATCAAGAACATCCAATTTCAATATCAGATTTCAGCAGATTTCAACCAACATTTCAACATAACAACAAATGAACATAATTTCAGCTGTGATTTTCAAGCAAATCAGAACAAACTACATACAATTTCAACATTATAAAAAAAAACCTCGATTTTTAGAGGAAGAATAAACCACATCAGAAAAAAAAAACAAAACAACCCTAATATCTTGAACTCAATTTTCAGAGGAGGAAAAAAAATAGCATCTGATACTCGATTTTCAGAGGGAGGCGGAAATTAACAGTAGAAAATAGAAGCAAAGCATTCTAAAAAAGTCTCCAACTCTTATTATCGAGTTTTTGGGGAAAAAGAGGAAGAAACTCTCACCTGGAACCGGAATTTTTTTTACTTTGACGAAGGGAGGTGGCGATAGAGGAGGCGGCGTCGTTGGATGGGTTGCTGCCGTCGAAGTAGCCGGTGGAGGGAGGCAGCTCGGAGATGGAGAGAAGTGGGAGAAGTGAGCGCTCGTCTTTGTGAAGCATAGAGAGAAGAAAATGAGTGTTGATATTTTAGGGCACAAAGGGAAAGATGCGTTATTTTTTATGTTCAGACATGGTTTCACATCTGAAAGTTTAAGAGGCTTTTCAAAATTAAGAGGTAAAATTAAGATGGTAACAAACAAGCTGAATTTGAAATTTTAAAAGTTTGCCTCTTAATTTTTCAATTAAGAGGTAAACAAACAGCCCCTAAGCCCCCTAAATCCTAATTTCGTCGCCTCAACCGGCCACTAAGGCGATATGGTGTGGTTCATTAATTATCGGATGTATTCATATAAGCGGATCCATTTTGGAGCTTGGGGTAGCATGCGATGTCCCTCAAAAAATTTCAACAATATAAATTTTATTGGAAAATTTCTTTTGTGTTGCCGTGATACCCAAAAAAAATAATCTCGGTTACCTTAAAAAAATCAGGTTATTTTTAAATGGTAAATTCAATTACCAAGTAGTACAAACTTGTTAAGCTCAATTGACCAATTGTCCAACACCAAATTATTTCAATGAAATACAAAATTTAACCCAATACAAATGAAAAATTGGAAATCACAAATTCAGAAATCCAACCAACACTCGATAGACTTCTCCCGACTCGGACTCCCCCTCCTGCGACTCACGTACGCTGCGATGTTGCTTTCCTTCTTTTTGTTGGCGATTAGCCTCCGATGGTTGGTGTTTTTGACGAAATCTTCTGTGATGTTGGGTAATTATTGATCAAAGTGGACAATGAACTAAGCAAGTAAGTACAAAAATTAATGATTATTGTTTTGTTAATTGAAATTCAATTTTTTGGCATTGTGTTAAAAATTTTGAAATTACCAATTAGGATTGTTAGATTAGGGTTTTAGGGTTAATAATTAGTGGTTATTTGAAACTTGAAATCAAGTTTATAGTCTATATATGTTGATAATTTGGTTGTAGATTGCTATTTGTTGTTGAAACTTGAAATCAAGTTTATAATTGATATATTTTGATAATTTGATTGTAGATTGTTATATGTTGTTGAAACTTGAAATCAAGTTTATAGTTGATATATTTGATAATTTGATTGTAGGTTGCTATCTGCTGTTGAAACTTGAAATCAAGTTTATAGTTGCTATATTTTGATTGTAAGTTGTTATTAACAAATTTTTTCAAAAGACAATTATATATTGGAGACAACAATGATGAAGAAATTTCAAAAAAAAAAAACTAATGAAATTGGGGTTTTTATTTTTTTCTTATTGTATACTACTCAATTTTTTTTGGATACCAATTTACTTTGACCCTGACTCAGCCACTTGGTATTCAAACGTGGCATCTTTACCAGCGGTGGACACTACGTCGCTCCCTCTTTTTTACCGGCCGTAGTTTACTGTTGGTGGGTTTCCACCGGTGGTAAATTTGAACGTTGGAGCTTTGTGACCATTTCTGCTAATTTAATTGTTTTTTTTTTCATTTTTCCTTACTACGATAAATATAAACAAATAAATCAAAACCTATTCACTTAAACCTATATGGATCTTTATATTTCTTTCATATCTTTTTTAGAAAATCCTCTCAAAAAATGGCAAATCCATTACAAACTTGTAAGTTGTTGCTAACTTTTAGTCAAGTTTTTTCTAAAGCATGAGAAACGGTTATTGAAACGGTATGTGACAACCCGAAATTTTCATTCGGTCAAACCCTAAAAGTCAATCACTTCAATTTATAAGTCAATTTCTTTATTACTTATTTTTAGCAAATTTAAAGTTCGTTTGATTATTTTTAATATTATTCTTTAAACGAACGGGTGAAAGGAAGTGCCGTCTCGGGTCTTGAAATTTCAAAACCGCAAACACCTCGTGTCTTAGAAGTTCACGGCCAAACTTTTATGTTTGGGCCAAAAAATCTTCCAAAACCGTGAACGCATGCATTAATCATGAGTTGACTCCCCAAACTAGTCATTTTATGTTTACTCCCCAAAGAACATCACTTTTCATTTTCACCCTAAAAGAGTAAACTCAAAAACCCTCTCAAGTATCATCCAAGATTTAATTCAAGATCTTCAAACTTGTAAGTGTTCTATCCATTTCAAGTCGGTATAACACTTAATCTAGTGATTGTGAATCTTTTCATCCATCCATTTTTGTGTTTTGATTAGATTTCCAAAAACACCAAGAACACCAAGAACACACACTAAGTGTTCTTGGACTTTTAGCTCATTTCAAGCTTCCTTATAGTAAGTACTTCCATCCTTGAGTCTTATTAAGCTTGTATTACATGTTAGCATCAAGAAAATGAGCCAAGAACACAAGGATTAAAGTGTTCACGGTCTAAGAATGTTCTTGGGCCGTAAACACCAAGTAAGGCACCAAAGTGTGCCTAAGTCCTTTACCTAGCCTTAGTTTGATGTCTAAACCTTCCCTTGATGTGCTTAAACCTTCCCTTGATGTGTTTAATCCTTGAAAAACACCAAAGTCCACCATTTCTATGTGTTTACGGTTTGGGGATCTCCCAAAACCGTAAACACCCTAAAGTGAGTTTATTTGGGCCATATTCCTTCCTTAGGCCGAAAAACCAACCTAGACAATTACCTTGATGAGTTAAGGACTTGAAAACATGGCAATACCATTTTCCATATGGGTTTACGGTAGTAAACCCAAAGGGAAATGACCATGAGGCCGTAAACTCCTCAAAGGGAGTGTTTTGTTGCCCTAATCCCTTCCAAAGGCCTAACCACCAAGTAGAAATGCTTCAAAGGACTTGTAAAACCTCAAAACAACATATGGTCATAAAGTGTAGAGTTTACGACCGTAAAGCCTTGAGTTTACTGCCGTAAACTCCTTGGGTAATGGTCATTAAAACTGTAAACTCTAAAGGAGTTTACCCTTGAACTCCAAACACTCTAGCTTTGCCCTACAAACACTTAGATGCAACCCTTGTGATCTTTAACACTTGAAACAAAGTGTTTTCATGTTCTAGAGTGTCCCAACTTAATTTATTAGTTATAAATTGGCTAATTAGTTATATATATGTTCATTATATGATAACTAGGCTCGTGCGTGTGTACAAGTCTCTATTTGTCACCTAGCACCGTATCCGACACTTCAATCCAATCCACTCACTGCAAGTGAGTTCATACCCCTTAATCAATGTTTAAATGATTTTAAATGCTTTAATGGGGGGGGGATACAAGTATAAAACAACATGTTATTAAATCTCTCATATGTATTTATAACTGTGTTTTCATCCAGCAGATTTCACATACTTCAAAATGTGATGCATGAAATGGTTTTCTATCTTAAAAATACCTTGGTAGCAAAAGTATTACGTTTGAAATGTTAATTAAAATGATATCAACTCATTGTTAATTATTGTTCAAAACTCTTAGATGTCTTACAAAACCATACTTTTACCTTCTTGAACAAAACTATATCTATACACTTGTGTTCTTATATATGTCTTGATGTTATAGTGTTCATCCTTCATTCAGTTTCCCACACTCTTGTGTAAAAAGGGTGTATAAACCTACTTGGAAAATCAATTACCTTCCAGTTAACTATTATAGGGATAGTTAGGAGATACAAAACATTATTCCTATTACAAGGAATTACACCAGAGTCAGTTCATTCATGAGTCTATACTATACATTACATGTTACATGAATACGTCTACATCGATACGCTTACATGAATACATTTACATATATACATTTATTTGTATACACTTACATGGATACTTGTACCTAGATTCACTAGGATGATTTACTAGTACATTATGTGTAAATTGTTCTGCCTATCCTAGTTCAAAAGGATAACTTGACGGGACTAACCATTCCAGAACCCACCTGTTAGCAACACAGGTAATGAACATCTACGGATGCCTACGGTTAATACTTATATTAGGAGTACCTTTACGGGGCTAACCATTCCTTAAACATGCTGCCAGCTACAGAGGAAAATGAACAATCTACGGATGTTCAAGGTTATACATTTTGGCAGTCGTGATGTCGTGTTTATCCTAATACAAAAGGATAATACCTTTATGGTTATATTTTCCCTATTTCTTTTATTTTGTGTTACATTCACATAAACGAGGAGGTAGACTATATATTATTAATAGTAGTCATAAAGGGGAAAATCATCTTTGTTACAGCAAAACATTCAGGTCTTGGTAGAAGCTACATTTTATACTAGTGGGAAATATGGGATTTTCTAGGGTTTTCATACTTATATCAATTTTTCATTCAAAGATTTTCATAGCATTCATAACAGCTTTCCAAAACAAGGCAATGACACTTAAATACTTATGAATTCACCAGCTTTACGCTGATACTTGCTTTCAAAATAACTTGTATTCTCAGGTCACCAGTAGACATGTACGATGGCCAGGTTTTGAGAAGACGGAGCACAGACAAGACTCGTCTTATATTTTGATTACATATTTTGGTGTCTTATTACAATGAAAGAACACACATGTATTAAAACTTTACTCTTAATGCAATGGATGATGTTGTTGCTTGTTTACTACTTTACATTGTTATGATACTTCACATGACGTCCTCCACCCCGGAATGTTTCCGCCGTTCTCGGTTTTGGGGTGTGACACGGTACAAGAAGAAGAAGAAGAAGATGATGATGATGATGATGATGATGATGAAGACGAGGAGGATGAGGAGGAGGAGGAGTAGGAGGAGGAGGAGGAGGAAGTCGAACCTAGGATGCGGAAGATGCTTCTCAAAGATCGTTATGATGAAAACACTCATCTAATGTCACACTACTTCAACGAAAATTTTCTTTACAGAGAATACTTGTTCTGACGTCGATTTCGAATGGCGAAACATTTATTTCTTCATATAGTAGGTGATGTTACTAACACTTTTGAATATACCAGACAACATCGGGATGCAAGAGGTGCATATGGGTTTTCAGAAATACATAAGTGCGCAATTGTGGTTCGTCAATTAGCTTACGTTTCCGTTTTTGATTCATGAGACAAATATTTTCAAATGTCTGAGCGGGTTGCTAGGGACGGTTTAGATGAGTTTTGCATATGTGTTTTTGTTATTTACGGTCCAAGGTATTAGTGTAAACCCACTTTTACTGACGTTCAATCATGATATGCTTATCATGCTAGTGTTCATGGCTTTCTTGGGATGCTTGTAAGTTTGGATTGTCTTCATTGGGCATGGGATAGTTGTCCTAATGTATAGCAAGGGTAATTTACATGGGGTCACAAAGGTCACCCAACAATCATACTTGAAGTTGTTGCGTCACAAGATCTTTGAATTTGGCATGCATTTTTTGGTACTCCCGGTTTAAACAACGATATTAATGTTTTAGACATATCACCCATATTCAATGGGTTTCCAGATGGGTCCACACCTAACTATCCATTTCAAGTAAATGGAGCGATGTACGATTGTACGATTATGGGTATTATCTTGTTGATGGTATATACCCTGAATTTGTTGTGTTTGTAAAAACGCCAACATGTCCAAGTGATCTAAAACACATAAAGTATAAAACATTTCAAGAAAAGGCTAGGAAGGATGGAGAACTAGCATTTTGAGTCCTCAAGAAAAGTTGGTACATACTACAACATTTGATACGTCCCCAGACAGTGGTAAAGCTTGCTCGTATTATGTATGTTTGTATCATTTTACATAATATGATTTTAGAAGATGAGTGCAAAATAATTGGCCAATATCAAGAAAATGAAAATGCATCCTCAAGTGTGTCAATACGGCTGGATCCCACGTATGGGATGCAAGAAGAAAGGCGATACGTGACAATCAAAAACATCACAAGCTTTGCAACGATTGGCGGAGCATATATATATTGAGTTATTGAAATTGATTTAAACCAACCAATTGACAATGGTATCAACAAATATTCGAACTAAAATGTTTTAGGTTATTTGGATTAGCGGTTCTAAATTATTAAGTTAGTTAATTTAAATTATGTCTTATGTTTATTATATCAAACTAGGAAAAAGTTCATGCTACGAAATGGGGTTAGTGTTTTTTATATGTTGTTATGTTTTTTTTGTTATTGATCTTCGTTGCAGATGGTTAAGACATAACAACTTTTATGTTTAAGTTGTATTTGATTACCCAATCGGAGGAAATTAGCGGCAAAATATTAGGAGATTAACACGTATCAATCCATGCAACATAACATTTAGCAAAACCAACCCTCAAAGCTAGAACCAATACCCGATCATCAATATGGAAACCGGTTAGTAAAATACAAGGACCACAACCGTCAAATAGAAAAAACACAGTGTCACATTTGTTAAGAAGAGGGGTTCGAAACATGCAATCCGAAAAGTTGGAATTTTTCCCAGTTATTATCTAAAGTTGGGTTTATCCCCAGTTATTATTTGAAGTTTGGATTTTCCCCAATTATTGTCTGAAGTTCGGTTCTGAAGTTGGGATTTTCCCCAGTTATTATCTAAAGTTGGGATAATCCCTAATATTTCTTAAGCTAGGATATTCCCTAATATTTCTTAAGCTAGGATATTCTCCAAGATTTCTTAAGTTGGGATTCTCCTCAATAAAACTATAAACTTGGACCTTCCCCGATGAATTCCTATGTGGGATCTTTCATAATATTACCTGAGTTGGGATTATTCCCAGCAAATTCTAAAGTTGGTATCATCTCCTAAGAGCATATTCAAAGGAATTCTCTTCAAGATGATAAGATCAAACTCCTTAAAAGTAAGGGTGGGAATCGGTTCGGTTTTTCGGTTTCCTCGGATTGAAAACTTTTTTTGTCCAATTCAAAAACCAAACCAAATCGAATTCAAATTCTCTAGACCAAACCGAAAACTGAATTCTAATTCGGTTTGACAACCAAGGAAACCAAATATTAACTTAAAATTTTTTCAAGCATAAATTAAAATGTTTTTAACATAGAAACCTAAAGTTGCAACCAGAAAAATCTAAGGTTTCTTACAAAATGATCCAAAGAGTAAATGTGTTAAAATGATTTTTTACTTTATAGTTAATACTTTTATTTGATATAAAATATAAAATATATTTTTTAATTAATTGATTTATAACAATTCGGTTTTTCGGTTCGGTTTGGTTTAAAATTCATGAAACCGAAACTCGAACCAAAAACAAAATTCACAATTCAGTTTGGTCTCAAACCAAACCAAAAACCGAATCTGAATATGGTTCGGTCTGAAATCAATTTCGGTTCGATTTGGTTTTCGGTTTTTTCAATTCCGGACCAAATAATTCTCACCCCTACTTAAAAGTCTAATACAAATCTTAGAAAGAAGTAAATGTAAGCTAATTGAACAAAACTCACAATAGGTTTTAATTTGATTCATGAGACGAATATTCGCAATTGTGCCGTAGTTTACTGTTGGTGGGTTTCCACCGGTAGTAAATTTGAACGTTGGAGCTTTGTGACCGTTATTGTGACCATTTCTGCTAATTTAATTGTTTTTTTTTTCATTTTTACTTACTACGATAAATATAAACATATAAATCAAAACCTATTCACTTAAACCTATATGGATCTTTATATTTCTTTCATATATTTTTTAGAAAATCCTCTTAAAAAATGGCAAATCCATTACAAACTTGTAAGTTGTTGCTAACTTTTAGTCAAGTTTTTTCTAAATCATGAGAAACGGTTATTGAAACGCTACAAGAAGAAGAAGAAGAAGAAGATGATGATGAAGAAGACGAGGAGGAGGAGGAGGAAGTCGAACCTAAGACACGGAAGATGCTTCTCAAAGATCGTTGTGATGAAAACACTCATCTAATGTCACACTACTTCAACGAAAATTTTCTTTACGGAGAATACTTGTTCTGACGTCGATTTCAAATGGCGAAACATTTATTTCTTCATATAGTAGGTGATGTTACTAACACTTTTGAATATATCAGACAACATCGGGACGCAAGAGGTGCATATGGGGTTTCAGAAATACATAAGTGCACAATTGTGGTTCGTCAATTAGCTTACGGTTCCATTTTTGATTCATGAGACGAATATTTGCACAAAGGGTCTGAGTAGGGTTAAGCACGTTCAGCATACTAGGAGCATTAGTCTGAGAGATGATATTAATTTTAGTGGTTAGATAGTTATTTTGAAACTTGTATCAAAGTAAATGTAATAGACTTTCCGTGATTAAATACCGGAGAATTATTTATGAGTTTGTTTACTATCTTTTTTCAATTTTTTATTATTGTGTTTCATTTCGCATGTTTTACTTCCCAAATAATTCGATTATTCAAACTCCACAGTCGTTTGTACTTTGGAAGTAAGTAGCGAATTGAGACTCTCATGAATTGGATTGTAGATTGTCTAAAGAGTTTTATACATAGCAATAGTTTTGTTGCAATATTAATAAGCACTTAGTAATGGAGATTTTAAGTATTGGATTAACCCAAACTTAGAGAATTACTTCATGGAATTTATCATGAGTAATTCTGAGAAGATAATATCTTATAATCTTTAAACAGAGATATATGAGTTATGGTTTACAAATCAGTTGTGCATTGATAATATATATATGCATCAGTAACTTGATGTTATAAAACGTATTGTTGTGTATGATTTTATGAGTAGATAGTACAAGCATATAAGTCAAATTTTATCTGTTCCTTTTTCCCTAACGAGAAAAGCGATATCTTTGGGCCCTTGATGATTTGGTGTTGACTTATAGTGTCAGGCCCGGCCAGGACTAAATTGATGTGTTCAGTAGTAGTTCTTTGTCATTACAAATCAGAAATCGGGAAAAAATCTTGGACAATGAGATTGATTATGTTCCATGTCCATATCCAAATGATATCTTGCAGAACGAAGGATTATATGATCACTTATCTTAGGACACACAACTGAATACATTAGAGTTCGACAACAGCTTTTGGTAGCTACAATTTCTTGATCAGTTCAAAAGATTATACTGGCAGTTATAGTTATAGACTTATCTAAGTGGGAAACTGTTGGATTAGGTGTCTAGGCCCTAATTATAATTTGTATAAACTTGAATTGATGGTAACATGGTCCTTTTGGGTTGCCCTCAAACCTTGCGATTGGACATGATGTTTTAGGAAAAAGAGATTTAATTTATTATTTAAATAATAAATTTAAATAAATAATTTGTTAATATATTATGAGAATAATATATTAATTAGAAATAGTAATATTTGATTAATAATTAACCATAAATTAATTGGAATTAATTTTGGGATTAATAGAATTAATTAAAAGTACATGGACTAAAGTGTAACTAATCAATAGTTGAGCAAGAGACATTCCAGAACCTCCTTAAGGTATGGACGGTTTTAAGGTGTTTCTAGGACATCTAGAATTATCCTTGGAGGATAATTAGGAAGCTGGATAATTACCAAAAATATGATGATGATATTTTATTAGTTTTGGGGTTACCTAGAGTTTCTTGCTTGCACTATATAAAGGGTCCTATGCATTGCAAATTTCGGTCACTGAAAACCTAAGAGAATTCCGAAAATTGCCTCCCCTCTCTATAATCCTTAGTTGCTAGTTTTAGGTGATAATTAGCAGAGACACGACGCTTGTGGTGCTAACTGCCAAAAGAATTGAAGAAGGATTCAACGTTTTTTGCAATAACAATCTTTAAGGTAAGTTTTTGTTCTCATGAATTCGATTTTACATAGGAAATTTTTGTAGGATGATAGTTCATAGTATGTTGCCTATATGTGAAAGACTTAGATCCTTGTTAGGTTTCAAGTAACCTAATCATTTAATTGTTAGATGTTTTTTCCGCTTGGTGCATTGATTTTGTAACCTCCATTACCTATCACATCTCCGAGAGTAAGATGACAACACTTGATTTTTCTAGAGAGTCTTGTAAAATTATGTTGCTACTGAGGACTTATAACCTACAGATGTAAATGAAATGATATACCATATTCATCAAATACTCTAATGGCTTAAATTGCCTTTATAACACACACTGGCCAAGGAATCCCCTCGTTGTGTAGTCAAACCATTTCTATAAACAGTTCACCAGGTGAGTTGATTCTTCCTGATAATCATGGACTAGGATTTGTGAGAATCGGTTGGGATGGGTATGCATAGGTGTAAGGTTTTATAAATATCTATGTTGTGAGATATATCTATATTATTTGGAAACAATTGGTTTTGTAGGTTTGATAATAATAAATTATTAGCATAACAGTATTGTGGGATTGAAAACTCTATGTGACTCACCAAGTTTCCCAACCTGGCCCACTCAAATTATATGCATCACATTTAACAGGGTTAAAGCTGCTGGAACTTGTTTAGGATGTCTAGTGATTAAGAGACAACATGCAATAATGTTTAGGACCATTATGTCTTTATGCTATAACACATGTTGTGTATTGATTATGAAATACTTAGGGTTTTGTATTTTGAAACAACATCTTTACTCAAGATATTTTAATAAAACGAGAAAATTTTTGCAAAATATTTTATTGTGTTAGGATTTTCCGCAAACAAAGTTATTGTGATTTTTAAAGCGTAAAGGAAAAGTTTTTTTTTTTTTTGTTATGAAAATTAGGGGATGTCACACTTGGCACCTTGGCTTGACTATTTCTCCACCCTTCTTCCTCTCTCTCTATAGGTACAATTTCTAACCGTCTTAGGGTTTACGAAATTGACCCTTCTCCTAACAATTTTTATTTTACTATTTAGTGCCATTGGGTGTGATACCATTAAACGGATTCTGGTTTGGGTCATCTTATCCGAAAAACTTTGAGGATGACAAAATGTCAAGCATGGAGATCCAGTAGCTACATCATAGATATGTTATTCTTCCTTCTTTATGTTTTATGTTTTCATAAGATAGTAGTAATAACATTAAACTTAGATCCTAGGATGCATGTACACGTAGGTAAATCTATTAATTTTTCCGCTATCTAGGTAGAGTGTATTGATGCATAGATAACCTAACGATAACCAGATAAACCTGATTTGAATCAATTAAATATTAAGATTTAATTCTGATTCAAATCATTACCTTATCTGTTACTTGGATTGATTCTGGAAGCCTCCTAAGAGTCCCTCAAAACCATCCAGATATGAATACTAGAAAATTTTGGGTCAAACCAAGTCCAAGGGGTCTTGTGTATAAGTGTATCCACAATGTATACGTATGTAACTTGATACAATAAGGTTATTTGGAAACCAAGAAGGCTCCATGAGATGATTATATATATATATATATATATATATATATATATATATATATATATATATATATATATATATATATATATATATATTAGGGATGAGATTTAGAACCGGAAAACCGGACCGAAACCGGAATCGGACCGGAACCGTTAGAACCATAATATATCAAACCGGTTCCGGTTCCGGGTTCAAAAACTGGCTTTATCCGGGTTCCGGGTAATCCGGGTTTGGTTTCATCGGGTCCGGGTAAACCGGGTCTGAAAACCGGAACTGGTTTTTGGAACTGGAACCACTTTTAGGGCTGGAACCGGTTTATTGTGAAACATTTAAAAGATGCATATCTCATTCGTTTCAACTCCGATTGACATACAATTTTTTTCCAACATGTAGTTTAGAGTTTGCATATGATTTTAGACTATAAATTTGCCATTTTTAGTTTTATAGTCATTGACTTACAGTCCCCCAAAGTCGATATATCAAAGCTGGAAGTTTTTATTTTTTTTTATTTTTTTTGTATTCGGTGAAAGTTTTAAAACATACATATCTAATTCGTTTGAAGTCGGATTGACATGTGATTTTTTCCAACTTGTAGTTTACAGTTTATACATGCTTTTAGACTATAATTTTGTCATTATTGGTTTAACATTCAATGATTTACAGTCCTCGAAAGTCGGGATATCAAAACTGAAAATTTTCAACTTTTCAGCTATTTGTTTTTGTATTTTGTATTATGTGAAAATGTTAACACATGCCTATCACATTCGTTTAAAGTCAGATTGACATGAGGTTTTTTCCAGAGTGTATTTTATAGTTTTTACATGATTTTTGACTATAATTTGGTTAATTTTGGTTTCATATTCAATGAGTTACAATCCCCCAAAGTCGGTATATCAATATGAAAATTTTCAAAGTTCAACCCACTAAGTAGTAAGTAATTACCAAAAAATTCCGGTTTTTCCGGGTTTTCCGGTTCTAAACCCACTTTATCCGGTTCCAACCTACCCACTTTGATGTTTCCGAGTTTTCTGGTTCTAGACCTACTTTACCCGGAACCATATCCGAAACCAAACCGGAACTGGTTCCTATATACCGGTCCGGTTTCCGGTTTTACAAAATCCCGTTAACCGGTTCCGGGTTTTTCGGGTCCGGGTCCATCCGGTCCGGGTTTGGACCCACTTTCATCCCTAATATATATATATATATATATATATATATATATATATATATATATATATATATATATATGGGTATGTCATGCATACTCTAAATATCAATGCTACTAGTAAACACGTAAGAGACTAGCCAACAAATCAATTGGTACCAGTTATAGAACTAAGGACACTACTTTATACTTTTAGGCCTAGGACCCCACACACCAAGTAATTTCGGTTTGCCAAGGCCGAAATCACCATTCTAGAAGACACCAAGGCTGAAAACGCACCCAATATCCAAACCATGAGGACCGAAATCACCCTAATGGGTGATACATGAACCGAAAACTACCTTAATGGGCCATAGTTTGGCCGTAAACACCCTTAGTGAACCATAGTTGGACCGTAAACACCATCCTAGAACCATTAGGAGGAGGTCACACTTAGCAAACTTCAAGGAGGAGGTCACACCATAGAGAGGCCTCGTTGTTGTTTGATTTAGACATCTAGCGGAGTTTAGATGACGACCACAGACTTTTCTAGATAGTCTTGTGGAACATTAGCAGGTTCGCCACCTGTAGGTGTTAATGAACTTGGGTGTTCATTCTTTGTACTCCATCCCCCTCATGGTTGCCTTATTTGACTTATATTGCTGAGGAACCCCCGAAGCATGTGTTGTCGCCCCGATGAAATATTCTTAGACTAGGTCCCTTATGTTAGTTGTTTTTAGGGACATAAAGTGAGAATAACGGGAATGGGTAATTGGGTTATTGTTGGTTGGTGGAAATTAAATATAATTATTTATTGTGGGTTGAAAACCCTATATGCTCACCAGGCTCCCAAGCCTGACCCACTCAGTTTTATTTGTATTACAGGAAGTGGCGCGAGGGCATAAGATGGACGAACCATCAAGTTGTTTTGTTTACAAGTCTGTATATGTATATATTTGTTGAATGACTTGTAATGTTATCGTTTATGCTTATTGGTCTGTATCGAAACATGACACCCCGAGTTTTGATTATATAATGAAAATACATTTCTTTTATGAAATGCTTTGGTAAACATTGTTTTATCATGTTTTGTTTTTGGGAACAAATTCCGCAACTCTTTCAAATCAAAAGGATTTACTCTGAAATTATTTTAAAAGCATAAATGAAAATCGGTCTTTTCTGGCCGAGATTTTGGGGATGTCACAGTTGGTATCAGAGCATTAGTTTAAGCGAACTAGGAATTTGTAGGATTTCTAGACTTAAACTTAGAATGCTAAGTGAAATTTTGAGATATGTGTCTGTTATGTTTTAGACACGAGCACTAGTTTATTTTAGGAAAGTTGCCTAAAATACTTTATGTGCTAAATGTTATATGTTGCCATATATGATATTATTTGTTCGGATCTATGGTCTGTTGTCGACCGGATCTAGAAACCTTATGTGTGTAGGATTCTAAGCGTACGTCTACGATATTAGAACTAGCATGTAAACGTTTCGGAGCGATAAGGATGATTTGAATATCTATCGTGATTGAGGATCTAATTTCACCTTATTCGGTGTGTACATCAAAATGGTGAGAACAAGAAGTGGAGTTGGAAATGCTGACGAAAACAGGAATCAACCACCAGTGATTGAACAAATACCTGTCGTAGCAGCAACACCTGAGCCAATAACCATGGCTGGTGTGCAAATGATGATTCAAAAAATGTTGGATCGTCAGATGGATGAAACTAGGCGGTTGCTTCAACAGAATCATGAAGAACTGTCAATTCGTGTGGAAGAGCCCGAATTAAATGAATGGCACTCGGAAGGTGGAAACTTCAGTAGGTTTGTTGGTCAAGAAACCCACCGATAGTTAGGCAAAACAATCATGATGGAAGGAATGATGGAATGGGATGCAAGTACAAGGACTTTCTAACTTGCAAACCATCTACCTTCAATGGAAAGGAGGATCCGATTGGAGTTATGGATTGGATCTCTGAAATGGAGTTAGCCTTCATGACTTGTGGCTGCAGAGGCAAGTTGCAAACTATCTATGCAGTGCATCAGTTCCGAGGTGGAGCCGTTCGTTGGTGGAACACTCTAGGGAAGACGTTAAGCCCTAATGAGCCACTGCAATTGACATGGGCAGAGTTCTTGGTGCAGTTCAAACGCAAGTTCTGTTCGGCTCAAAATCTGTTGGAACTAGAGAACAAGTTTCTGACATTGACGAAAGGCAGCATGTCAGTTGATGAATACACCAATAACTTCACCGATAAGATGGAGTTTTCCTTGCGTATCGTCCCAGACGAGTTGACAAAGGTGGACCGGTATGCGAAGGGACTCCCATGGGAGTACGAGGTGCCAGTACGTCAGACACATACTCTAGAGGCAGCTATCTGGGCTGCCAAGTCTATTGAGAACATGATTAAGGGGAGAACCATCGACAAGGTTGAGGTTGGTGAGAAGAGAAAGTTTGAGGGAACATCTGGTTCCGGTAAGAAAAGAAAATTTTCGAAATCTGATTCGAAAAAGTTTGGTGGAGGAAAAGGAGGCGAAGCGAAGTGGTATGATAAGTGTAAGAAGAAGCACTTTGGGAAATGTAGCGAGGATGTAACCTGCTATAAGTGTGGAAAGGTTGGACATTTTGCCAACGAGTGTCCAAACAACAAAAGGATGTTTTTTGGTTGCAATGAAGAGGGGCACATTTTGAAAGACTGTCCGAAGAAGAAGGAGGCAGCTAGGCCCAACATTCCACCAAAGCCGAATGCGAGAGCCTTCCAGATGACACTTGAGGCCGCGAAAGATGAAGCTGATGTCGCTTCAGGTTCCTTTCTCGTAAACGAATTACCTGCTCAAATTTTGTTTGATTCTGGAGCCAACTACTCCTTTATTTCGCATGAGTTTGGTAGAAAGCTAGCTTTGCCTGTTGATAGACTAGATAATGCTTTATTAGTCGAAGTTGCTAGTGGCAAGTTTGTACCTATTAGCCATCGTATGAAAAACATCTTAATCGACCTTAATGGGAATAAGTTTCACGAGGAATTATTTTCTATCGAACTTAATGGTTTCGACATCGTGTTGGGAATGGATTGGCTTAGCGCCAATGATGCCGAAATTTTATGCAAGAAGAAGATAGTTAAAGTAAACCCGCCTGGGAAAGATTCGTTTATGGTGTATGGGGATAAACGCAGAGTGAATTCTGGAATCATTTCCCTAATGAAATCCAGAAAGTGTTTGACCAAGGGATGTACATCATATTTAGCATTCGTGATTGATGCTAAGAAGGAAAAGAAGGTGATGCAGAATATTCCAGTGGTGTGTGATTATCCGGAAGTATTTCCCGAAGATCTTCCTGGATTACCACCTGATAGACAAGTGGAGTTCAGAATAGACTTGTTACCAGGAACCACACCAATAGCAAAAGCACCTTATCGATTAGCACCGACGGAGATGAAGGAGCTGATGATGCAACTTTAGGAATTATTGGACAAAGGTTTCATTAGACCTAGTTCATCGCCCTGGGGAGCTCCGATGTTATTCGTGAAGAAGAAAGATGGAAGTATGAGAATGTAAATCGATTACAGAGAGCTAAACAAGGCAACAATAAAGAATAGATATCCGTTGCCAAGGATTGATGACCTGTTTGATCAATTGCAAGGTTCGAGCTATTTCTCGAAGATCGATCTTAGGTCAGGATATCATCAACTAAAAGTAAGAGAGCAAGATATCGAGAAAACTGCATTCATAACTAGATATGGACACTACGAGTTCTTGGTTATGTCGTTTGGACTAACCAATGCTCTGGCAGCATTCATGGATTTGATGAATAGGGTTTGTAATCCGTTCCTTGATAAATCTGTGATAGTGTTCATAGACGACATTCTGATTTACTCGAAAAGCCAAGAGGAGCATGGCAAACACTTGCGAGAAGTGTTAGAAGTCTTGAAGAAGGAGAAGCTATATGCAAAGTTCTCTAAGTGTGATTTTTGGATTCGTGAAGTCCAATTCTTGGGTCACGTGGTCAACCAAGAAGGGATAATGGTTGATCCAACAAAGATTGAAGCTGTAATGAAGTGGGAACAACCGAAAAGTCCCACGGAGATTCGAAGCTTTTTAGGATTAGCCGGATATTACCGAAGGTTTATCCAAGGCTTTTCTTCGATTGCTACTCCATTAACAGCTTTGACCCACAAAGGAGCTACTTATGCTTGGAGTGATAAGCATAAAGAAGCATTCGAGAAGCTAAAGAAGAAGCTATGCGAGGCACCGATACTTTCTTTACCCGATGGAGTTGAAGACTTCGCTGTTTATAGCGATGCTTCTGGGGTTGGATTGGGTTGTGTTTTGACCCAAAGAGAAAAGGTGATAGCATATGCGTCTCGACAGATGAATGAGCATGAAAAGAATTACCCGACTCATGATTTGGAGTTGGCAGCGGTAGTTTTCGCTCTGAAAATATGGAGGCATTACCTCTATGGCACGAAGTGCAAACTTTTTACTGATCATAAGAGTCTCCAATATCTCTTTAATCGGAAGGAATTGAATATGAGGCAACAACGCTGGCTAGAATTACTTAAAGACTACGACTGTGAGATACTTTACCATCCCGGTAAAGCTAATGTTGTTGCTGATGCTCTCAGTCGGAAAGTCAATCTTGAAAGGAAAAGGCCAAAGCGTTGAGAATTGAAGTTGTCTCGACTATTTTGGAAAGTATAAAGAAAGCTCAAAGCGAAGCTTCTGAGAAGAATGACCGAAAGGAGGAACGTTTGGGCAAAACGTTGGTGTTCGGTGTAAACAGTCATGGACTGAAGGTGTTCCAAGATTGGATTTGGATACCCAAGACAGGAGGAGTCAGAGATCTTCTGATGGAAGAAGCTCACAAGACCATGTACTCGATTCATCCTGGTAGCACTAAAATGTATAGGGACCTGAAACCCTACTACTGGTGGCCGATGATGAAGTTTGATGTTGCTAAGTATGTGGCTGAGTGTGTGACTTGTGCGAGAGTAAAGACACAACATCAGAAACCGTACGGGAGTTTAGAACCATTGCATGTGCCTATGGGTAAGTGGGAAGACATTGCTATGGATTTTGTCACTAAACTGCCCAGAACAAAGAATGGTCACGACATGATTTGGGTGGTCGTTGATCGATTCACTAAGAGTGCGCATTTCATAGCAGCCAAGGAGAAATGGTCTATGGAAAAGCTTGCGAATTCTTACGTAAAGGAAATTGTGAGGCTTCACGGTGTTCCGTTAACGATTGTATCGGATCGTGATAGTCGTTTCACCTCAAGGTTTTGGAAAAGTCTACAAGAGGAAATGGGTACCTAGTTATGTTTAAGTACAGCTTACCATCCGCAGACTGATGGTCAGAGTGAAAGAACAATACAAACACTTGAAGATATGCTGAGAGCATGTACCTTGGAATTCCTAGGTAATTGGGATGAACATCTACCTTTGGTAGAATTTTCCTATAATAATAGTTTCCACTCGAGCATTAAGATGGCACCTTATCAAGCTTTGTATGGACAGAAGTGTCGTACGCCGTCTTGTTGGCTTGAGGATGGGGAAAAGCAGTTTATGGGACCGGAGATGGTCCATCAGACTGCTGAGAAGTTGAAAATAATTAGAGAAAGAATGTTAGCCGCTCAAGATTTTCAAAAGAGCTATGTTGACAAGAAGCGAAGACCGATGACCTTCGAAGTTGGAGATTCGGTTTTGCTTAAAGTCTCGCTGTGGAAGGGACTTATAAGATTTGGTAAAAGGGGAAAGTTAAGTCCAAGGTTTATTGGACCGTTTAAAGTTCTTCAGAGGATTGGGAACCAAGCTTACAAGCTCGAAGTACCAGAAGAACTGAATGGAATTCACAACACTTTTCATGTGTGTTATTTGAGGAAGTTCACGGGAGAAGTTCCCGATGTAATTCCAATTTCTGAATTGAGAATTGATGAGAACAAAAGGTTGATTGAAGAACCAGAGGCAATTGTTGACCGAAAGACTAAGAAGTTGCGACACAAAATGGTTGGGTTAGTGCTTGTCCGATGGAAACACACAAATGGGCCGAATCTCACCTGGGAGACGGAGAGTGACATGTTGAGTCGCTATCCGCATTTGTTTGTTGATGTGTGATTCCGGGGACGGAATCATTCTAAGGTGGAGAGAATTGTAACGCCTGTGTTTCCGGGCTTGCCATTTTTAGCAATGTAATAGTCTAGGTTAACCTTTGTAACCCGTTTTGAAATAATAGGATTGTATTATTTGAGTATTATGTGTTTTGTGCTTAATTGCTTAATTATGTGGTTTGATTAATTAATAATAAAAATAAGCGTCAAAATTTAAGTGTAAAATAAACTTGATATCTTTGGATAATGTTGTAGTAGTTGAAACGAGGTTTCCAAATATATAAAGAGCGCCCAAATCTAACTTCGTACGAGGGAAGTTATGATTTATCGAAGTTTCGGCTTAGCGGTATGCAGCCCGAATTACTCGATTTGAGATCGAGCGGTTTTTAGTCGAATCGATCTAAACGAGAATCAAAGATCTCGTTGTTGGTATCGAAGCGATAAAAAGTTAGGCGAGAACGGACGTCAAACGAAGAAGTTATGATTTTATAACGAATTTTTTCTGTCCCGACCTATTAAAAATAAATAATAAAAATAAAGTTAAAATTAGCCAATGGAGTCTAAACTAAAGTTGTAGAGCGTAGTCTCACCTTCGCGTGGATATAAAGAACGTCGAAAACGGAGTTCGTATGAAGAAGATATGAATTTCCGAAGTTTATTAAATAATTTGTATTTAAATTTAATTGGAAAATCCGGCATTATCCGAAGAGGAGTCATCGGACTCATCCGAAGTACGCCCCGTGTACTCGTGTACGCCCCGCGTACACCGAGGAATGTCGACACTCACACTCGAGCACTTCGGATACGTAAGCAATGACGTTTCGGAGCAGCACGCCCCGCGTACTGCAGTACGCCCCGCGTACTCCGAGGCTCCAGCCTCCTATAAATAGGATGCGAGGGCAGCCGACTCATTTGCTATTTTCTCTCTTCTCTCTCCCGTTTTAGCTCGATTTGCATGCCAGAAGTACCCCGAAGCCCCGGTAATATTGTCGATCCCCGAAGCAAGTCCCGAGATCCCGAGAAGTGCGATTCCCGAGCCGAAGCTCTGTCCGCGAGAAGTTCGATTTTTGTGAAGATCTTCCAGATCTGCTGAGAATTACTACTTCTGCAAGTCGTAGTGCTGTCCGATCATCTTCTGATCAGGTGACTGTATACTACCTTTCATAAACACGAGAATAATACAAGTATGGTTTGAGTGTATTAAGTATATTGTTGTTTATAGGTGTGAGTGTGTGGTCACTTTCTTCTAACGCATAATTATAAAGTATTTTATACGAAATACGTGTTATGTGTATATTTTGTGTTATATGTGTGAATGTATATTCACTCTCTTCTATCTCATGGATCTGATTTGTTTTCTATGAAATACGTGTTATGTGTGTGTGCCTCATCTGTTATGTGGAATATGTATTGATCAAAGCATGCTATACATGTTTTTAAACTATGTATAAAAATGTATATTTTTATCTACTAATATGTTGGGTAGAACATGGGTAGATAGTTGGTGTGTAATAAACAGATGAGAGGCCTCGTTGTTGTTTGATTTAGTCATCTAGCAGAGTTTAGATGACGACCACAGACTTTTCTAGATAGTCTTGTGGAACATTAGCAGGTTCGCCACCTGTAGGTGTTAATGAACTTGGGTGTTCATTCGTTGTACTCCATCCCCCTCATGGTTGCCTTATTTGACTTATATTGCTGAGGAACCCTCGAAGCATGTGTTGTCGCCCCGATGAAATATTCTTAGACTAGGTCCCTTATGTTAGTTGTTTTAGGGACATAAAGTGAGAATAACGGGAATGGGTAATTGGGTTATTTTTGGTTGGTGGAAATTAAATATAATTATTTATTGTGGGTTGAAAACCCTATATGCTCACCAGGATCCCAAGCCTGACCCACTCAGTTTTATTTGTATTACAGGAAGTGGCGCGAGGGCATAAGATGGACGAACCATCAAGTTGTTTTGTTTACAAGTCTGTATATGTATATATTTGTTGAATGACTTGTAATGTTATCGTTTATGCTTATTGGTCTGTATCGAAACATGACACCCCGAGTTTTGATTATATAATGAAAATACATTTCTTTTATGAAATGCTTTGGTAAACATTGTTTTATCATGTTTTGTTTTTGGGAACAAATTCCGCAACTCTTTCAAATCAAAAGGATTTACTCTGAAATTATTTTAAAAGCATAAATGAAAATCGGTCTTTTCTGGCCGAGATTTTGGGGATGTCACATCACACTTAGCAAACTTCAAGGGCTTTTGAGGACTTCTGAAAGTAGTCTCAAAGGTAAATTGGTTTTTACTACTCCTACCATCACCCATGTTTTGGCAATTTGACAAGGGAAGGGGAAGAAGAGGAAGGCTCCCTCTAAGAGCCGCAAAGGAAAGTCTCTTGATGTATCCTCTTCAAGTGGGACCAAGGCTGGTTTTGCTACTCCCTCTACCATTCCTAATGAACCAGAGTGTTTCTATTATTATGAGAAGGGCACTAGAAGCGAAGCTGCCCCAAATACTTGCAGGATGTTAAAGATAGGAAGGTTAAGGTCACCCATGCAGGTATTTATACTATTCTATCTAATAACTCATCACATTCTTGTTCTTGGGTCCTTAATACAGGTTGTGGATTTCACATTTGTTTTTATGTGAAGCGCCTAAAAATAAGTAAGGACGTGGAGCACAGGAAGATAAACTTGATCATGGGGAATACGAAGGTTTCACTTGTCACCAAGATTGGATTTTACTCTTTATTGCTTAGTAGTGTGTTAGAGTTAGATTTGAATAATTGTTGCTACTCATCTGAAATGGTGAGAAATATTATTTCTTTTCATGGTTTGTACAAACAAGGTTTTACTTTTTCATTTGATAATGAAATTGGTGCTATTAATGCGTTTTATAATGGTGTTTTATATTTTAAAGCATTACCTTGTAATGGTGTATATGAAATTGTGATGGTTGTAGACAAGTTAGGAAATAATGTGTTGCACATTGATTCTTCCAATGAATTGGATAAGGCATGCTTGTGGCATTGTTGTCTTGGACATGTCAACAAGAAGCGCATAGGCTAACTCCAAAAGGCTGGAGTTTTGGAGTCATTCGACTTAAGGTCGGATGAAACTTGTGAATCTTTCTTACTTGGAAAGATGATCAAGTCACCCTTCACTGGTACTTGTGAAAGGGGTGAAGGTTTGTTGGACCTCATACACACCGATGTGTGGACCCTTCAGAACCGCCACAAGGGATGCTAACCGCTTATATGTGACTTTTATTGATGATTACAACAGATATGGATATATCTACTTAATCAAACAAAACTCAGAAACCTTTGAGAAATTCAAAGAGTTTAAAAAAGAAGTGGAGAATCAGCTGGGTAGGAAGATAAAGTTGCTCCGATCCGATCGAGGTGGTGAGTATCTTAATATCGAGTTCCTTGAATATCTTAAGGAATGTGGAATTGGATCACAATTGACGCCACCTAGGACACCACAGCTTATTGGTGTGGTTGAAAGGTGCAATCATATTGTGGTTGACATGGTTCGTTCCATGATGATCGAACATCGTTACATATCTCATTATGGGGGTATGCCTTCGAGACTGCCGCCCATATCCTAAATCAAGTCCTAACTATGAAGGTTGCCAAAACACCTCATGAGATGTGAATAGGGAAGTTTCGCTTGTTAGCACACATCAAGGTTTGGGGTTGCAACGCTTTCGTGAGACGTGAGACTCACGACAAGCTCGAACCTCATAGTGGGCGGTGTATTTTCATCGGCTACCTAAAAAAATCCTTTGGTTATCTCTTCTATAGACCGAGTGACAATGTTTTCTTCATTTCAAGGAGATGAGTCTTTCGCGAGAGAGAACTCATAGGCCAAGGAGACAGTGGGAGGCAAATTGACCTTGAATAGCTTCAAGAGTCAAGAGGTGAAGGAACCTCAAATACTAGCGATCAACATAAGGAGGAAACTTCTGTTGAGTCGATTGACGAGTCTGTACCTCTGAGGCGTTCCAGTAGAGTTAGTGCTCCACCTGTATTGTATGGTTTCCATATAACATCTGAGGGTGACACATTTATCAGTGATAGAACACTGATAAACTTGGATGAACCTAAAAACTACAAGGAAGCCATGGCAGGCCCCGAGTCTGCTAAATTGAAAGAGGCTATAGACAGTGAGATTCAGTCCATGTATGACGATCAAGTTTGGAACTTGGGTGACAATGTACCGGGTCGTAAGACATTCGGGTGCAAATGGATCTTCAAGAAGAAGACCAACATGGATGGGAAAGTACACATATACAAGGCACGATTGGTTGCGAAGGGCTTTACTCAAACTCCGGGAGTTGACTATGATGAAACTGTTGGATTAGTGTCTAAGTCCATAACTATTTTGGTATGTACTTGACCCGATGGTGCATGGTCCTTTTGGGTTGCCTTCACCAAATCAACTTGATAGGATGAATTATGGAGAGAAAGGATTAATTATGATTTATTAATATATTATGAGAATAATATATTAAAGGAGAAATCATATTGTTTAATTAATATTAGTCAAGAATTAATTGGTAATTAGTTTTGTGGCTAAAAGAGATTAATTAAACTTAAGGGACTGGAATTGTAATTATAAGATAATTGCAATTGGGCTATGGATTACCTTATAATATAAGGTTGGACGAATTCTATGGGGAAACCTATTAGAAATCGTCCAGGGCTTATTAAAGAAGGGTCCATGGGCTGCTTAGGGCTTAAGCAGTCAGTTTAGGGTTTCCTAGTTCAAAACCCTAATAGCCTACATGTATATAAAGGACCCTTAAGGCCCAAAAACGTGGTGGACATGTTCCTTAGGGTTTTCACACGTTTTGGGCAGCCTCCTTCTCTTTTCCTCTTCATCCTCTTGCTCTTGGTGTTTGTGAACCATTAGAGGAGTGACATTTGTGACTCTAAGCTTTCTAAAGTCATTACAATGAGGATTTGGTATTGTTATTGCTACATAACAATCAAGGTAATATCTTAAACCCTATTTTGTGTTAATATGATTAATTGCATGCTAGATCTAGGGTTTATAGCTTTGGATATTCAATTGCATGTTCATTAGACAAACTAGATCCAAAAGCTATTAGGGTTTGCATGTACACCATAGGAATGATGTATAGTCTAAAACCCATCAGTGGTATCAGAGCCTGGTTCGTTTTTTTATTGAATAGATGCAAAAAGATCAGAAAAAACAAAATTTTTTTGCTGTCTGTGCTGCCAACTCGGCGAGTACATCAGTTGGACTCAGCGAGTAGGCTGAACTCGGCGAGTCCAGGCTGCTGTTGACGAGATTTTCGATTTTTTGAGCAGATTTTGTTAAGGATAATTACCCAAACTCGTTTTTATTGCCTAAAATCGATTTTTTATGTTTGGAATGATTATCCTTATCAAAGTTAATGGATTTGGTTAAATATGGATAATATAGGATTATTATTAGATAAATATTTGACCTATTTAGTTTGAAAAGTTTCAATTTGCACCCTTAGGTTTTATAATTTAAATTTGAACTTAAAAGTTTTGTCTTGAAATTTAAATAGTTAAACCCTAATGTTTTGAAATGTTTCAAAACTTGCCCTCAAGTTTTGGAATTTAAAAGTTGATTAAATGTTTAATTTAGAAATGTTAAATTCTAAAACCCTAGTATTGTTTTGAAAAGTTCAATTATCACCCTTATGGTTTTATTAATTAATTAAAGTGTATAATTAAAGGAGGTTTAATAAATCCATAAAGTTTTGGTTCACAATTTAATTAAATTAAAAGTATAATTGTTAAATTTGACCACCTAGTATTTTAAAAGTGTAAAATACAACCTATACTATATATATCATTAAAAGTGTAACATTATATATATATATATATATATATATATATATATATATATATATATATATATATATGAGTAAAAGTCAGTCTTACCGTTAGTAGGCCTCATTCACGAAGCTGGTCTATAAGGGGTGTTTAAGGAAATTG
Source organism: Lactuca sativa (assembly GCF_002870075.4). NCBI lineage: Eukaryota > Viridiplantae > Streptophyta > Magnoliopsida > Asterales > Asteraceae > Lactuca > Lactuca sativa. Next base: position 249,770,956 of record NC_056625.2, read on the forward strand.
CCTATAAAATGGCGATTGAATGGATAACCACTCTTACCCACCGCACTCTTGACTAGTGAAGGGTCGTTAGCCGAACGGGTAGGATAGGACAGAAACCTTCCATTATAAGTATAATGAAGTACAAAAGTAACTAAATGCTTTTACAAAATTCCCAATCTTAGTTACTTTAGGCAAAAGTGAATTGATGCAATTCCATGAAATTACGCTTTGTACCCTTGCGAAGACGTTAGTGGAGCGTGTATGGTTAACCGGCACACTAAATGGTTCTAAGCAAAGGTAGCAAAGGGTGACTCAATGTTTGTCATAGTTCGGTGGAGCGTGTGTGGTTAACCGGAACATCGAATAGGTGACTGTAACCTGTGGGGGCACCATGTAAGTTTGCATGGTTATTCACACCCGCTTTGTGATCCTTGGTATCCCATTCACAAACTAGAGGGGCATATCGAGATTTAAACATGCCATTGAAAAGTTCAATGAATCTCAAAAGATCTAGGAATTTTCAATAGATTTAAAACTTAAATTTCTTTTTCGTTTTTCATTGTGGAAATTGGTAAATCGTCATTTACCTACCTTCAAATATTCTGCAACTAGATTGCGACATCCCTTTTCTAGGTTGTAGCGTATTGTGTTGGGTCCTAGCCTTAATATCTCATTTGGTGATTTCTTAAGGACTCAATCAATCAACTAACTTGAATTCGTTTTCTCCCGTTTTGTAGATGTCAAGGTATGACAACTATGGTATTCCCAAATCCCGTGGAACAAGCTTTCCACATGAAGATGATATTCCACGATTCGATCAAGGAACAAGAGATCATGATTCACTTCCTCCACCTCCTCCAATTATTCTCCCTAACCCCCAAGTTCGAAGGCTTGAAAAGTTCAAGCTCACTCAAACCCTTTTGGCAAGTAAACATGAAAAAGGAAAGTCGGTGTGTGCAGACGTCCTAGAGATGAAGTCACACATTGATAGGTTAAGAATGTTGGGATCTGTTGTCTGTGAGGAGCTGGCTGTTGACTGGGTTCTTCAGTCACTTCCTAACTCATATAGTGAGTTCGTAAAAGAGTACTATATGATGAACCACGACGTGACCCTTATAGATCTCACCTACATGCTTATTGCTGCTGAATCAGCAATGATTTGGCGCACCGAAAAAGCAAAGTCGATTGGTGAATCTGCCTTCCAGACCTCTATGGATATAGGCAATGGCAACGAAAGACATGTCATGATCGAAAAGTTTGATCATAAGAGACAAGCAATGTCTGAAGTAGTTCCATGTGCTGTTCCAAAAGAGTCAATTTGCTTTTATTGCCAAGAGAAGGGGCATTGGAGACGAAGCCGCCCTATTTACCTAAAAGATCTAAGAGATGGGAGAGTCAAAACGTATGGCTTTGCTTTAGGTAAAATATAGAATAACTCTTTTTAAGCTCCTATTATAGATTCTTAATACATAATGTGATAAGATTACAATTGATGTTTTGTAGGATCGAAGAAAAGAGACGAAGCTTAAGGGAAGAAGTGAGCAGAATCTAACCGTGAATAAATGGATTTTGATCGCATTACTTAAAGATTAGATTCTTGAGCTGCTACTTAGAGTTAGAATAAGATTGCTAAGAAATATGTATTAGCATATTTTTTCAATGAATTGCATTGTAAGGAAAATTTTTCCGCAATAAAATAAATTTTGATTTTATATTATCCTTGCAATGGCGTGTATGAAAAATTGATGTTTGAATGTTTCTATTATTAGCAATAATGGATTTAATTCTTAATTATGTTGTTTGTGGAAATGTCGAGAATTTACCAAATAGGGAGAGTTTCTCATCGCCCAAATTTCAATTCGACAGAAACATGGAATCATGCAACTTGGTTGCACGATGAATGAGAAATTTCATATTTGTAAATTAGACTAATTCGTTGACAAAGTGTCAAGTGAAGGACTAGGAGATAATGTACACAAAGTTGTGTGTTGATCAAGTCCACCACAAGAGTAATAGAGATATTCGTCATGATTTACTAAAAGTTTAGTAAATATGATTATACTTATAAGATTAAGTGTAATTCTGAATTGATTGAAAGAGTTTAAATCAATAGCAGAACGAATAAGAAGAATCAAGTAGGCAGAAAGATACAAGTTTCTCTATTCTAAGAAGAAGGGAGAGTACCTTTTATTATGTTTTATGATAAGTCTTAATGATTAAGAACCATATCTCAATTGATCCTCTAAGTGAGTCTTAGTACAATTGTATGTCTGAGAAGAGGAATCAAGAATTGAAAAAATGGTTAAATCAAGAAGTCAATCATACTTCGTTCCAAAAACCAGTCTTAGAGTTAATATTGTGACATTGAGTGAGAAGTCTTAAGAAGGTTTATAACATTCATCAAATGTGGAATGTTGTGATGTCTTGGATTAGACAAAGATCAACTAGGACAAAATTTTATGAAGTGTTTTGTCTTGATAAAAGCTACACTAACTCTTGAATATTTGTTTGTCGAGAAATGTTTATTGACAAGAGAATCTTATATGTCAAGGAGTCAGTGGGAGTCTTAATGGTCTTGAAAGGTTTCAAGAACAAATCAAGAATAAACCTTATCGATCATCACTAGCACACGACTTGAGGTTTATAACCTATCGTGTTGACGTTATTTTGTTTCTGTGCCATTCCAATTAAGTTAATTATGCATGTGAGTTCTATGAGTTCCCATTTGAAAGCATAAAAGGCAAGGACCTTGATCAATGAAAAGTACATTGATAGGAAAGGGTGAGCTGCTTAACTGCTTGGAATACATGGTGGGCACTCGTGTTACCATAAGGCAAGAAATCAAGATTAAGAGTTCGGTCCATACGAGTTTAGATTTGTCGCAAACTTTGGTTTTGACAAATTCACATGGATAGGAACACATACACCATTAAAATCTAAGTGTCATAAGATTCCCTCCTTCATGAAAATGACTGTGAGGAAATGCTTTCACTAAGAGAGATTTTAAGAAAATAATGATTGTGAAAATTGGATTCTCGAATTTGATTATGGTTACGGTATCCTTTTCCATGATTTGAATTGTGAGATTTAGCAATTAGTCTGAATTGTTTAGACACACATATGAGCTATCTAAGGAAAAAGTGTATAAGCTTAGATAAAGGATTATCAAAGCATTAGGTATTAGAAATATGAACATAAGAAATTCAATTAGTATTGTTTTTCTGGAAGTTAAGCTGGTTTATGAATACATGTCAAAGCTAGTGGGAGCATAAGAGTTATGCTTATATGATAATAATCATCATGATAGTGGGAGCATAAAAGTTGTGCTTGTATGATTATTATGGCAAGTATTGCAAGTTAGCAATATTAATTATAGAAAACAATAGTTATAATTTGCAAAGTCGCAAGGGTTGAAAAGTTGTTTTGCTATAATTAAGGGAGAGAATATTATGCTTCATTTCAAATCTAAAGGCTTAGGTTGTGGAATGTTAATAAATTTAGTCAAGGATACATAGTGCGTTCTCAAAATTTCGATTATGATTATGTCATCCCTCTTCATAAATCGAATTGTGAGAATGTGACACATAAAATATTATGGCAAAAGATTGATAAAGTATCAGATCTTTATGTAAGACATTATGCATCGTGTCCTATACGCCTCGATTAAAGGATCGATTGCAAATGCTATAATATTTGTCCATTCTAAAATTTTCCAAATGTCTAGCACATTAAGAGGGAAAAAGGACAAGAATCGGTTTTGACTAAGATAATTAAACAACTATCAAAGGACGATCCAAAGCTCGCTGAGGATTGGTCACTTGTGAGTAGTTGGAAGTATGGTATTGGATGGACCATATCAACATTATTATGAATAGATAAGATTCTATTAAGAATGAGTTGTCATATGGAAATTATGGAAATGTTTCCATATTGGGAGTTGGATATTGAGAATCTATATCTAGATTAGAAACTTTTATGAAAGAAAGGATGTTCAAAGGAATGTACTTTGAGTGAGAGACATCATATCTATAGAATTGTTTCTTATAGAGATTGGCCAAGTCTTGATGATTTTGAGCTATGACTTTACGAAAGAATCATTGCATAAAATGTTAGAATCTAGCATAAGTAACAAGAATTTGATATTCTTACAGTTGTGATAGGGATTGGTAGTTGTGAAATGAGTATGATTGGAAATGTGTTCATTTGATCTATTTCACAAAGTAAGGACCATAGGTAAACATTGTGTGCATGCTAAGAGCATAGGACAAGTGTAGTAAAAAAAATTCACATTGTGTGCATGCTAAGAGCATGGGACAAGTGTAGTAAAAATTCAAGTAAGAAGTTGATTACCCGAAACAACAAATAATGAGTAATCGATATGGTGATAAATAAAAGGTGTTTTATTTATACTCAACGGTTTGGAACCATATAGGATTAGTATTATTCTTGTGTTTCACTTTGCATGTTTTGACTTCATGAATAATTAATTATTTCAGAATAATCGAATTATTCAAACCTACCACAGTTGTTCATATGTTGGAAGTAGGTATGAATGAAGATTGTCGTGAATTGGTGTGTGGATTGTCTAAAGTGTATTAGACATAAGCAAATGTTTGCTGCAACGTTCATGAGTGCTTACGAATATGATTTGAGCATTGGATTAAACCCACGCTCACTTGGATCACTTCATGGATTTTATCATGAGTGATTGGTGAGACGATAATATCTTATATTCTTGAAACCGAGATGTGTGAGTTGTATCTTGCAAGTCGGTTGCACATTGATAATATGTAAACGCACCAGTAACTTGGTGTTATAAAACATATTGTTGTGTGTGATTCGGTAAGTGAGTGCAAGCAAGCATTGAGTCAAAGTTTATCCGTTCCTTTTATCCCAAGTAAGATAAAAGCGATATCTTTGGGCCTCTGGATGATTTAGTGATGGCACCTAAGCGCTTGGCCAAGCCGGGACTAATTTGATGAGATCAATTGTAGTCTGTTGTCAGTCGTCATAAATTGGAAGTCGGGAAATAGTATAAAGAGAATGATTAAGTTCATGTCTCATATCTATATGATATCTAGAATGGAGGAATATATGATCCCTTATCTAAAGGACACGCGTATCTGATAAGATCAGAGTTGACAGCGGCTTTGGAAAGCTACGATTGCAGATCAGGATTTGAAGTGATACGCATAATAGTTATTAGACTTATCCAAGTGGGAGACTGTTGGATTAGTGTCTAAGTCCATAACTATTTTGGTATGTACTTGACCCGATGGTGCATGGTCCTTTTGGGTTGCCTTCACCAAAGCAACTTGATAGGATGAATTATGGAGAGAAAGGATTAATTACGATTTATTAATATATTATGAGAATAATATATTAAAGGAGAAATCATATTGTTTAATTAATATTAGTCAAGAATTAATTGGTAATTAGTTTTGTGGCTAAAAGAGATTAATTAAACTTAAGGGACTGGAATTGTAATTATAAGATAATTGCAATTGGGCTATGGATTACCTTATAATATAAGGTTTGACGAATTCTATGGGGAAACCCATTAGAAATCGTCCAGGGCTTATTAAAGAAGGGTCCATGGGCTGCTTAGGGCTTAAGCAGTCAGTTTAGGGTTTCCTAGTTCAAAACCCTAATAGCCTACATGTATATAAAGGACCCTTAAGCCCCAAAAACGTGGTGGACATGTTCCTTAGGGTTTTCACACGTTTTGGGCAGCCTCCTTCTCTTCTCCTCTTCATCCTCTTGCTCTTGGTGTTTGTGAACCATTAGAGGAGTGACATTTGTGACTCTAAGCTTTCTAAAGTCATTACAATGAGGATTTGATATTGTTATTGCTACATAACAATCAAGGTAATATCTTAAACCCTATTTTGTGTTAATATGATTAATTGCATGCTAGATCTAGGGTTTATAGCTTTGGATATTCAATTGCATGTTCATTAGACAAACTAGATCCAAAAGCTATTAGGGTTTGCATGTACACCATAGGAATGATGTATAGTCTAAAACCCATCAGAAACCATCTCGCCAGTAGCGAAGATTAAGTCTATTAGGGTTATGCTAGCCATAGCTGCATTTCATGATTATGAAATATCGAAAATGGATGTCAAACCCGCTTTCCTTAATGAAAAGTTGGCTGAGGATGTTTACATGAGTCAGCCATAGGGTTTTGTCGATGCAAAGTACCCTAATAGAGTGAGTAAGCTTGAGAAATCGATTTATGGATTAAAACAAGAATCCTCAGATGGAATATTTGTTTCGATGAGAAAGTCAAAGAGTTTGGATTTTCGAGAAGCGAGGATGAGTCATGTGTATATGTCAAAGCTAGTGGGAGTACAGTTAGCTTTCTGGTGTTGTATGTGGATGACATACTTCTCATAGGAAATGACATACCAACCTTGCAGGAGGTTAAGTCCTGGCTTGGGAAGTGTTTCACTATAAAGGACCTTAGAGAAGATGCCTATATTCTTGGGATAAGGATATTGAGAGACAGGATTCAGAGACTAATTGGACTTAGTCAAAGTAGCTACTTAGAAAAGGTGTTCAAAAGATTCAGCATGATGGATTCCAAGACAGGTGACTTACCGATCCAGAGCAATGCTATGCTGAGTAAAACTCAGAGTCCGAGTACAGAGGCTGAGATAGATGATATGAGTCGAGTACCATATGCTTCCGTTGTTGGCTCGATCATGTATGCTATGAATTGTACTCGCCCTGATGTGGCCTTTGCTTTGAGCATGGTCAGCAGACATCAAGGGAATCCTGAAGGACGATAAAAGGTTTAATGATTAGATAGCTTTTAAAATTGTAATAGTTGAAATGTAATTGACATTTGATGATTAAATAAAAGGTGTTTCTATTTATAACTAATGTTACTATCTTGTGTCAATCATTTACTATTGTTTCACTTTGTATGTTTTGACTTCCAGAATAATTATATTATTCAAATTATCCACAGTCGATCATACTTTGGAAGTAGGTATTGAAGCAAGACTGTCATGAATTTGGCTTGTAGATTGTCTGAAGTGTATTAGACATAGCAAAGGATTGCTACAACATTCATGAGTGCTCAAAAGGTCTGAGTATTGGATTAAACCCACGCTCGCTTGTATCACTTCATGGAATTTATCTCGAGTGATCGTGAGACGATAATATCATATAAGTCTTCAAACCAAGAGATATGAGTTGTTGAATATGAGTTGGTTGTACATTGATATACGAAACCGCATCAGTAACTTGATGCTATAAAAGGTGTTGTTGTGAACAATTTAACGAGTAGTTAGTACAAGCATATGAGTCAAAGTTTATCTGTTCCTTTTAGTCCTTGGAGGATTAAAAGCGATATCTTGGGTCTCTCGATGATTTTGTTTTCACTTATGTGTCGGGCCCAGTTAGAACTAAATTGATGTGTTCGATTAAGTTCTATGTCAAACAAATCGGAAATCAGGAAACAAACTGCTAGAAAATAAGTATGACGTTGTTCCATGTATTTTTCTGGCTAATATCTTCAGAATAGAGGATTATATGATCACTTATCTAAGATGGCGTGTCACAGTTCGACAGAGGATTTTAAGAGCTATGATTTCTACTCAATGTTTTAAGTCGTACTTGCAGTTATAGTTATTAGACTTATCCAAGTGAGAGACTGTTGGATTTATTGTCTCAGTGAGAGACTGTTGGATTTAGTGTCTAAGCCCATAACAATAATTGGTATGTACTTGACCCGAGAGTAATATGGACCATTTGGGTTGCATGGCACCAGAACAATTTGTAAGGATGGACTTTTGAGAAGAGGATATTTATGATTTATTATTATACTATAAGTTCTATTATATTAATATGAAATCATATTATTTTTTAATTAGTATTAATCAAGAATTAATTTGGAACTAATTTAGTGATCAAAAGAGACTAATTAAATATAAGGGGTTGATTTGGTAAATCAATCATTCTTATGGTGTGGGCTTATGGGCTAAACCAATATGGTAGTCCATGGAGATTTAACCAATGGATCCTAAGTAAGATGAAAAGTCATGCACATTAGGATTTATATGGATGTAATCCTAATCCTAGCCACACTATATAAGAAGACCCTAGGCTACTAACATCGGGACCTAGTGATCTTTGGAAGAGCATAGCCGATTTTGTGTGCAAGTAATCCTCTCTCAAGTCCTCCATTGTTGGTGGTGTTGTGTGAAGCATTTGAGGCATCACATGTCGGGTGCTAGGCTCTTAAAGGTTCAACGAAACAACCTACAAGAAAAGGTATGTCAACTAACTAGTTTTGTTATACAAGTACCCATGTTTTGCATGCTAGTTAGGATAATGCTTTGGAAAATCAAATTGCATGTATAATTCGAGAAAACATAGATACAAAGCATTTAGGATTGTATGTGCACCTTAAGGTTGTTAGAGTGCTCAAAACCCTTTAGTAAGAACCCGTCCAAGCTGCCAATTTCGGGACGAAATCCCCTCTAACGGGGGGATGATGTGACAACTAGAAAATTTGGGGTCAAACCAAATCCAAGGGTTCTTGTGTATAAGTGTGCCCACAATGTATACCTATGTAACTAGATACAATAAGGTTATTTGGAAACCAAGAAGGCTCCATGTGATAATTATATATATATATATATATATATATATATAGGTGTGTCATGCATACTTTAAAAGTCAATGCTAGTTGTAAACACGTAAGAGACTAGCCAACAAATTAATTGGTACCAATAATAGAACTAAGGACACTACTTTATAGTTTTAGGCCTAGGACCCCACTCAACAAGTAATTTCGGTTTGCCAAGGCCGAAATCACCATTTTAGAAAACACCAAGGCCGAAAACACACCTGATATCCAAACCACGAGGACCAAAATCACCATAATGGGTGATACATGAACCGAAAACTACCTTAATGGGCCATAGTTTGGCTGTAAACACCCTTAGTGAACCATAGTTGGACCGTAAACACCATCCTAGAACCATTAGGACCGAAATCCCCAAGGGATGGGGTGATTTCGGTCACACTAAAGTGTTTCCAAGGGGTTTGTAGTCTAAAGGAAGAAACAGACAAAATGGTTGACTTTAGGATGTGATTTCACCCCCATTTCCAATGTGATCACAGTAAACCACGAATTATCCTCCAAATATCCATACATTACCCTTCAGTTATCTAAGTAAACTTCACATCAATACCATTCATTTTATTTAAATGAGATTAACCTCATAAAGCCTCACCATTTCTTCATTCTACTCTCTGTTAAGTTCCTCATTCTCTCCAGAAAACCATTCCCAAGTGTCAAAGGAATTAAGCCCCAAGTTCATCCCTAGATTTTTTTGGTAATTGTTTTCATAATAACCTAGTGTTTATATATGATTATATGTTAGTTCCACTATTTTTACACACATATTTGTGTGTTGATATTGTTAGTATAATAATCATTCTTAGATGTTCAACCACTCCAACCAAGTGCCAAGCTCGAAATCTTTGTCTACTTATTTCAAATCATCCACCAAACCAAACCAAGGTGAGTTCATACCCTCATATTTTCAATCTTTTTCCATGTTTGGGGGGGGGGGGGGGGGGGGGCGGATGCAAGTAAAAATTTGTTTATCCCACAAATAATTACATGTTTTCATCCTTATGTTAAAGATAAAATATTATTTACACAAGTTATGGTTTATACTAGTTTTGGTATAAATATTGGTGATATAAACATTGTTGAAACAAACATAATCTATGTTATACAAATCATAAGAAAATTTATGGTTGTAAAACTACATGGTTTTTTTGAAAACTTTTACTAAAAGTTAGATTTTCTAGCAAAAATGGCTACATTACAGTCATTTACAAACTTGGTGAGTTACTACCCAAAAACATTACGTTTTGAAATTATTATTTTGATACTAGATAAGAATACACATACACATTTATATAAAGAATTATATGAATATTTTTTGAACAAAATGGGTTAAACTATAAACAGTATTTTTTGACGGGCACACAACCATACGATCATTTTCAGAGGATACATATAATTACTCAAAAGTATAATATTTAATATTACGAGAAAAAGGGAGTCGTAGTTCACGTAAATCTGTTAAGGCTCTTATGAGACGTTCCTTCACCGTACCTACCTAGCGTACACCTTAAGTCCTGCATTATAACCAGAGTCTCCTGGAGGGAGAGCAAGACCGTTGTGTATAGATCTATATGGGATTGACAACCCTACACCTCAGCTGTTCACTACAATTAGACCGACAACTCTAGGGTGACAAAAGTCTACCAATTCCGATGCCTGAAGAACGTCGTTCAAGCATAACAGTCATATCAAGCATGTTTATAAGAACTCACATAGGGATTAGCAAAACTACTTGATTTACGGGAAGCTTATACTTCATTATTTCTATAAAAAGAAATAAAACTATATACTATTTTCAGTACAACATTCACTTACATCTTGGTCTTAGGATTTTAAGACTACAATTCACCTTTAAGAAAATATTGGATTTTCTGGTAACATACATTATTACTTTACAAGGAAAAGATACAAAGGAATTACATGCGATTACAGTTCATATTAAAGAATATATTGGATTTTTTGGTAACATACATTATTACTTTACAAGGAAAAGATACGAAGGAATTACATGCGATTACAGTTCAAATTAAAGAAAATATTCGATTTTCTGGTAACATACATTATTACTTTACAAAGAAAAGATACAAAGGAATTACATAAAATTACAGTTTATATTAAAGAAAATATCGGATTTTCTGGAAATATACATTATTACTTTACAAGGAAAGATACAAAGGAATTACATACAATTACACTTCATATTTAAGAAAATATTGGATTTTCTGGAAACATACATTATTACTTTACAAGGAAACGATACAACGGAATTACGTACAATTACAGTTCATATTAAAGAAAATGTCTGATTTTCTGGAAGTATACGAAACCATTTTTCGCAAAACAGTTACAAACCCTTTTCATACAAAATGCTTATGAACTCACCAACTTTATAGTTGACACTTTTCAAAATCACTTGTATTCTCAGAAAACCAGTAGACAAATATTCAACCATTCTTGAGGGTCGGGGTCGTCGTTTCGTGTTTTCCACCATTCAGTTATTTGTACTTAACTTTTGAACAAACAAAGTGCTTTAAACAATGTCAACTTGTATAATGTATGAATGTTTGGGTTGCTAAGTTTCATTACTATTCAATTGTTATGATACTATACATGAAGTCACTCCATCCGCCCCTAGACGTTTCCGTCTTTCTGGTTTGGGGGTGTGACAGCCCACACCATAAGGGTTCTAGAATGTTCGCATTGCTCAACTACTAGACAATTAACATTTAGTCCTTATACCTCTAGGTTAATTCTAATTAATCCCAAATTAATTTTTATTAATTTGGATTAATTCCTAATTAATTTCTAATTAGTTTCTAATTAATTTATTAACTTCTATTAATTCAATTAACTAATTATCTCACTCTCTTAATTCTTTTGTAACTGTTTTACCTCTTAAGGGCAACAAAACAAGGACTTTGTTATTATTACCAAAGTTATACTAATTAGTTATGACATCAAACACTTATTTTCAACAATCTTCCATTTGGATAGTATAACGCTCGCAGATTCGGGCTAGTCAATTTAGAGAAAATAAGCGTTAAAATCCGACTTATAACGAAGAAGTTATGACCCGTTGAAGTTTCGCGACTAAACCGGCACGACGCCACAAATAGTAAAAAGTGAATTTTTGATAAACTATTTTTTACCCTTAGAGATCTAAACAAAATTCATAGTATACGTTAAACTGAGAACGGACATAAAAAGAACGTCCAAATCTGACTTCGTTAGAGGAAATTATGATTTTTCTAAGATTTAACATAGCAGTACATAGTCCGGAAATCGAATTTTAGATCGATCGATTTTTAGCCGACACAACCAAAATGAGAATTGAAGATCTCATTAATAGGAGATCAACGATATAAAAACAGCCGAAAACGGACGTCGGATGACAAACGGACTTTAACTGTCTAAGCCTATTAAAATATAACTTTAAAAATAAATTCAGAATTAGTCGATGGAGTCTAAAAAAAGTTGTAGATCACATTTCTACCTACGTGTGGATATAAAGAACATAAAAAACGGAGCATGTATGCCAAAGTTATGGATTTTAGAATATAATTAGTTTTTGGAGTAACCAGCAAGTGACACATGGCGAAATCTGAGCCACACTGTCTTCCCCACGACTTTGCATGAGACCGTGACACGTGGCACATTACGCCTAGTGTAATTTTGATTATGCTTAGCGTAACCCTTAAAAAATCATTACGCTCAACGTAATTCTTAAGTACGCTCAGCGTGCTCGGTGTTGGCTACCTATAAATAGAAGGTCCTTAGGAAAAGTCCTTAGGAACAAACATATAAGGAAATGCGATGTAAGGCGATGAGAGGTAAATACGATGTAGGAGATGACCCTTAGGGTAAATCTTTAGGGAAGAATAAATAAAGAAAATGGGGATGGGTATTTAGGTTAATTGTTTGACATGAAATATGTGAAGAAACGAATTAACTATATTATTGTGGGTTGAAAAGCCTATGTACTGACCAGGTTTCCCAATCTGACCCACTCAGTTTATTGTATCACAGGTAGCGATATTAAAGATACATTCTGCTGAGGGATTCAAGGAGATGTAGATCATTAGTGTAACTTAACGTAAGGTTTGTTTATGCTTATGTTTCTGTATTGATGATGACATCCCAATGTTTTAATATAAATAGAATACATTTATTCAGAAATGATTTGAGAATATCATTATCATGTTTTCCGAGAACAAATTCCGCAATAATATTTTTAAAAAAGGTTACTCTGATTTTTCTGATTTTAAAATAAAGCATAAACAAATCGGTCTTTTCTGGCCGTGAAATTGGTGATGTCACAGATTGGTCATCAACTAAATTGGTCGGATAATCTTTGAATAACCAACAAAGCATGCTTTCCACAACGACTACCAAACTCTGATCTTATCAAGAATTGTCCCTTAGATAGGTGATAAATTATTCCTTGGTTTCTTCAAGAGATCAACGTGAAATGAGTCATAGATACTAAATCAAACTAACAGATGAACATTATGTTTCTCGATTAAAGATTTAGGATGAACAAATCAGACTACTAATCGAACAAATCAATTTTGTCTGGGATAGACCTAGCACTTGAATGGCATCATCAAATCATTGAGGGGCCCACGATATCACCATTCCCACTAAGGTGAAAGGGAACAAATAAAATTTGACTACATAGTTTATGTCTACTCATCAAATTATACATAGATCTATTTGTTATAACCACCAGTTATAGATAGAGTTTGAATAAGACTAATACACAACCAATGTGTATGCAAAGAGCTCAATATCTCTCATTTTTAAGAATAAAAGATATTATTGTCTCAGAATCACTCATGATTAAATCGATGAAGTAGTTTCTCTGAGTGAGGGTTTCTCTAATACTTAAATCTCTATTAAGTACTCATGAACGTTATCCGCAATTGCTTGCGATGCCCAACATATATAGATAATATACTAACACTTCACGACAATGTTAAGTTAATACCTACTACCAAGAGTACGAATGACTGTGGAGTTTGAGTAAATTAATACTCAGGAAGTAAGGATCTAAACATGAAAAAACGAAACAAAATAATAAATTAACTGTAAATGGTAACACACTTGAATATAAACAAATTTCCATTATTTAATCACTAAAACAATTACAAAATTTATTCATTGCTATAAATGTTTCAAAAGTTAATTAACTACTAAGCTTTAGATCAAGTCTCATGCCTATGCTCCTAGCATGCACTTTATGTTTTTCCTTGGTTGTTCATTTTGTGAATGGATCTTTTGGGTTCTCTTCGGATGATACTCGATTCACAACCAAATCTTTATCCTCCACTCTATCTTGAATGTAGCGGTACTTCCTCTTTATATGTCTCGATCTTCTGTGATCCCTAATCACTTTTGTCAGAGCAACCACACCTTCATCACCAAAGAATATCTCTAATAGGTCTTTGTAACTCTAAGGCCGCTTATGAAGTTTTAGATACAGGTAGATTCAGTGGATGCTTCAGTTGCAACTATATATTCAGACTCACATGTAGTATCTAATGCTAGGAACTTTTCTAAGTCACTGCACCTTTATTCAATACGAATACCCATCTAGACTGTGACTTTGAATCATTTATATGTCTAGAAACTTACGCTACTATAACCCTTAACAACAAGCTCTTGTTCTCCACCATAAACTGTTGGATTAGGTGTCTAAGCCCATAACTATTATTGGTATGTATTCGACCCGAGATTAGCATGGTCCATTTGGGTTGCATATCATCAGGACAATTTGTTAGGATGGACTTTTGAGAGAAGGTTATTTATGGTTTATTAATATATTATAAGTAATAATATATTAATATTAAATCATATGTTGTAATTAGTATTGATCAAGAATTAATTTGGAATTAATTTAGTGGTCAAAAGAGACTAATTAAATCTATGGGGACTAATTATGATAATTAGTTATATTCATATGTGTTGGGCTTAGGATCCATGTTGGACCAAGTTTATGTACGGATACATAAAGAGTTGGGCCACATGAACCATGGATCATAAAACCCATGGGTATGGATTTGGGTTATATCCACGACCCTAGAAATTCCACATATAATAGATACTTCATTGCCCAAAATCGCCACTTGTATCTTTTTAGAGTTCATGGTGTCTTTTGTGTGCATGGAATTCTCTGTCAAGTTCATCCTTTGTCCATGGTGTGTTGTGATTCCATTTGAGGCTTCCACACTATTGGAGCTAAGCTCTTTAAGGCCAAATACACCAAGAATTCAAGCTCCATCAAAAGGTATGTCATGCTAACTAGTATATTATATTTTTATGTTAAATGCATGCTAGTTGTAAGATTAATACCTAGGAAACCATTTGCATGTATAATTAGTGAAAACATAGATCCAAGGTATTTAGGGTTGTATGTGCACCATAGGATGTTGTAGTATACCAAAACCCAACATAAACAAGTAACATGTCTTTTGTATTTCTCAAATACTTCAGAATGTTATCAACAATCGTCTAATGACTTAGTCCTAGGTTTTCCTGATATCGACTCACCATGCTTAGGGCATATGACACATAAGGACGAGTATATGTCATAGCATATATGATCGATCCTATAGCTGAAGCATATGAGACTCGACTCGTTATCTCTTGTTCATCACTTGAACTAGTACATTGAGTCTTACTCAATTTCACGATACGATGCATTGCAATAATTTCTTTCTTATAATTTTCCATATTGAATCTTTTCAATACTTTATCCACATATGTACTCTAACTAAGTCCTATTAAATGTTTTGATCTATCCCGGTAGATTCTTTGTAACATCTCGTTTAAAATAAATAAATAAATAAATAAACCCTAAGACCTCGATATGTATTTTTATATTTTTATGTTAGCCCTAAATCCGTAAAAAATTATTAGAGTATTAGAATAAGGAGTTAAATGTTATAAATTCTGGAAATCAGGGGTTAAAGTGAAACTTTTGGACTAGTTATGAATAGAGTTGTGGAAACTGGGGGCTGTTTGGTAACTTTTGAACTTGAATCGAAAGGATTTTTGGAAACAAGGGACTCTAGAGTATATTATGGATTTATTTTATAAAAGAATTGAGAAGGGGGGGGGGGATTGAAAGTGAATAAATGGAAATAAGTTTGAAATGAAGAAGGCGGGGCTAAACCCGCCACTCGGTCCCTTGCCCCCCTATTTAAGTGACCCAAAACCTTAACCCTAATAGGGATGCAGCCGCCACCTTATCTCTCTACACCTCCAGCCGTCACCATCTCCTTTGCCACCGTCGTGAACCACCAAGCCAACACCATCGCTGCTCTCATTGCCGACAAAGACAAGGAGCAACGTTAGGATGTCGTTGTAGTGGGGAGGCCGGAAGAACGAATCTCTTGACTATTGTTGGTGTTGTTCTCAGTTAAGGGTCGTGCAACCCTTCTTTTCTTCATTCCTTTTGTTGTTGTGTCATCGACGTTGTCACCGCTCTGAGCATCTATCCCGCTTTGCTACTGTTGCTCTGACTGTTGCATGTGTAATGCCTGCATTTTTGGCTAAGCATTATTATGGTTATAAAATAGTTATGGTCAACAATTATAACTTATTTTGAAGTAATGAAGAATAATTATTTGAGTATTATGTGATTTATGTGCAACATATGTGCTTGTAATGACATAATAAAATAATCATAAAATATGCGTAAAAAATAGAATGAAAATTAGACCCAATATACTTGAAGAATCTTGAAGTAGTCGTAACAAGGATTCTGGAGATATAAAGAACGCTGAAATCTGACTTATAACGAAGAAGTTATGAACCGTTGAAGTTTTGCGATTAAACCGGCTTGGAACGAGATGGCGACACCTGGCATGAGTACGCCCATCGTAACATGCAGTACACCCAACTTACCCATTTAGTACGCCCCGCGTATGCATATTTCCCAGCCTATAAACAGAGCTCATTTATCACTCATTTCTCCACACCTTTCTAACCTATTCTCTCTCAAACACCCCCCCCCCCCCCCCCCAAAGCCTCTATTCTTTCCCCTAGCACATCCTAGGTGTTAGTAGCAAGTCCCATAGCTCCAGAAGGCCCCGAGAAGAAGAGCTTTCGACTCAAAAGTTCTGTCCGCGCGGAGCCCGGTTCCTCGCTAAACCCCCTTGTAAGTGAGTTATGTTTACCATACTTTAAGTATAACATATGTTTAATTTCATTATCGTTACTATGAACCTATAAACAAGATTTACCAGTGATTCAAAGTCATTATATTGAATTATATACTTAAGGGAGAGGTGTCTAGAATGGTCACGTTGGCTTGGTTGTTGGATTTTAGAAAGGCTATACGCTGATATGGTCATGCCTCCCAACTGTCCTACCTGTCTGATCCTTACTTGATAGATCGTGAAGTAGACTTTGAGTTAATGATAAATCTAGAATAATAATTAGTCGCAATAAATATTAGACTAAAAATTAGTGATAATAATACTAGGTTACGTCAAAGGAAAAGACAATTTCTAGAAGCGAAGCTGTCCGAATTTCGAGTCACAACTTTAAAAAATGAGTGCATAGTTAATTTCATCTTACACATATATATGAATTATTTAATATAAATTACATGCTACATGTGCATATTATCTGTGTTTCTTGATATCTATGTTGGATGAACAATTTATACATGTTTTACTTGATTTAAACTATATATGTATTTTATACCTATAAATATGTTGGGTAAAGATGGATAGATGATATAAATGATGAAAGATGAAATAAATGATGAGAGGCCTCAATTTTAAAGCTGATCTAGTCATCTAGTGGAGTATAGATGACGACCACAGACTATTCTAGACAATCCAGTGGAACGCTGACAGGCTCGCAACCTGTAGGTGTTTTTGAACTAAGTGTTCACCAGGTGTACTCAATCCCCCTCATGGTTGCCTTAATAATATATAATGTTGAGGAATTCCCTAAGCAGTATTGTCTATCCCAATGATAATTCTTAGGATAGGTCCTTTAAATTAGATACTTTAGGTACATAAAGTGAGGATAATGGGAATGAGTTGATGAAAATAAAGAATATATTTATTGTGAATTGAAAACCCTATGTGCTCATCAGGCTCCCAAGCCTGACCCACTCAGTTTCTTGTAATATAGGTAGCAACACAAGAGCACATGTTTGATGATCAGATGATATCCCAATGTTTTAAAGGCATGTACTATTTCTAGGCCGTTAGAATAATAGATGTTTGTAAGGCATGTACTATTTTGTAGGCCGTTTTAAGGCATGTACATGGATTATAGGCCGTTAGAATAATAGATGTTTGTAAGGCATGTACTATTTCTGTTTATGCTTATTTTTGTATTAACGACGACATCCCAACGTTTTTAGTATAATTTAAATACATTTCTTCGGAAACGCTTTGATAATGTCTTTATCACATTTTTAGGAACAAACTCTGCGATATTATTCTTCAAAAAGATACTCAAATTTTTAAATAAAGCATATAAAATTGGTCTTTTATGGCCGACAAATTGGGGATGTCACAGCATGCCACAACGAGGAAGAGAAGGGGAACCTTTAAATGTAAAACAACCATCTTTATAAACTAAAATATCACATTTTTCATTATCAAATGAAAATTGAAATCCTTGTTTATATAATGCATGAAATGAAATAATATTCATAGACATCTCCGAAGAGTAACAATAACTAACTAAACTAATCAAAATTCCACTCCTAAGCTTCAGCTCAACTCTCCAACCATCGAGACAGACAACGTGCATCTATTCCCCATGATTAGATTCATTTCTCCATGCTTAAAAGTAGTAGTATTATGAAGTTCGATCATATAAGTGTTGGATTAGGTGTCTAAGCCCATAACTATAATTGGTATGTACTTGATTTGATTGGAGCATGGTCCTTTTGAGTTGCCTTCACTTATGCAACTTCACAGGATGGCTAGTGGGGAGAGAGAGTAGAATTTATTATTTGAAACAATAAATTGGTACTCAAAATGATTTTATTCATATATTACAAGATTAATATATTATTTGGAAAACATATTATTAATTGGTATTCAATTAGAAATCAATTTGATATTAATTTTGGGACTAAAAAGAACTGATTAATAATGGAGGGGTTGCTTTGCAAATCATTGATAGTTGTGAAACTAGGCTTAGGACTTCATGGAGAGGAGTGGACAAAATTTATGGGTAACTCCATAAGATTTCGTCAAAGGGCTCGTTAAAGAGGTCCATGGGTTGCTTTGGGTTAAGGTAAGAATTAGGGTTTCCTTATTCAAGTCCAACTTCAAGACTAAGCAACCTAGCCATATATAAGCCCTCTAAACCCTAGGAATTTCGGCTCTATGCATATGATCTTAACCCTGGCCGAAATTTCCTTATCTCTCCTTCATCCTTTGCATTGAGTGTTTTATGACTCCATTATAGGTGCAACACTTGGGGTACTAAGCTTTCAAGAGTCAAGGATCTTCAAGGATTGTCTTATTATTACAATATAATAAGTGAGGTAATATTCTAACCCCATTTTCTTTGTGAATTTCAAAAATTGAATGCTAGATCTAGGGTTATTGCTTTGGTGTTCTATTTTCATGTTCAATTAGTGAAAAAATTAGATCCAAAGCAATTAGGGTTGCATTATCACATAGGAATGTAGATATGCTCATAACCCAACAGTGGTATCAGAGCCTAAGATGTTTTTCAATTGAATTGATGCAATTGTGAACTGTACAAAGAACAAGAAAATCGATTTTTTGTTGTCCGGAGGCTGAACTCGACGAGTTCAGTGCCCAACTCGACGAGTTGATTCGTCTGTTGCCTAATTTTTCGATTTTCAGATCAGATTTTGATTAGGATATTTTCCAGAATTCGTTTTTTAAAGCCTAAAATTGAATTTTCTGAAAGATAACATGATATTCTTATCAAAATTAAAAGATTTGATTAAATTTATAGATGATGATAAGATTACCTTCCTGATTTAAATTTAACCTAGTATTTTGAAAAGTTTTAAAATACACCCTTTTGGTTTTGTAATTTATATTTGAAATTAAAAAGTTTATTTTTTGAAATTTAAATGGAAAAACCTAGAAGATATCTTTATGGACTCCATTAATAATTTAACTAAAAGATTAATTAAAAGACAATTAATAAATCCATAAAATGGTTTAAATTTAAATGAATTAAAAGTTTAATTTATTAAAATATTAAACCTTAGTGTTTTAAAAGTTTCAAATACACCCTTATACTATATAAAATTAAAAGTCTAATATATTATATATATGTATAAGGTAAGTCAGTCTTACCGTTAGTAGGCCTCATTCACGAAGCTGGTCTATAAGGGGTGTTTAAGGAAGCGGCCTATAAAATGACCACAATTGGGTATCCATTTTTACCCACCGCACTCTTGACTAGTGGGGGGTCGTTAGCTGAACGGGTAGGATAGGACATTAAACTCTCATTAAAAGTATAATGAATATACAAAGTAACTAAACCTTTTATAAATTCCCAATCTTAGCAACTTTAGGAAAATGTGAATTTGATGCTAACCCATGAAATTGCACATTGCACCTTATTGGTCGTTAGTGGAGCATGTATGGTTAACCAGCACACTAATATGGGACTAATGAAGGATGGTAATGGATAGCTCGTAACTTATCGTTGATCAATGGAGCGTGTGTGGTTAACCAGCACATTGATTAGATGATAAATGACATCGAAAGTACCAATCTAATTTGCATGGTTATTCACACCTTGTTTGTGATCCTTGGTATCCCAGTCACAAAATTGAAGGACATAACCGAGATTAAACATGCCATTGAAAAGTTCAATGAATCTCAAAAGATCTAGGGATTTCATCTAAAACCTAATTCGTTAAAATTTTGTTTTTCGTGGTGAGATTCGTAAATCGTCATTTACCTACCTTCAAATAATTTGCAATTGAATTATGACATCCCTCTTCCAAATTATGAATTATTGTGTTGGGTCCTAGCCTTAATATTTCATTTGGTTGTTATATTAAGGATTTAAATCAACTAACTTGAATTTTCTTCCTTTTACAGATGTCTAGTTTTGAAAACTATGGTCTTCCTTAATCCTTTGGAAAAGGCTTTCCTTTTGAAGATGATCTTCCACGTACGATCAAGGTGAAAGATCATTCCCATCTTCGAGCATTGGTGGAACTGGAAATCATACTTCTCTTCCTCCACCTCCTCCAGTGATTCTCCCTGACCCACAATTTCGTCGACTTGAAAATTTCAAGGTCACTTAGGCCCTATTGACATGAAAACACCAAGATGAAAATTCTATGTGTGCACACATCCTCAAGATGAAGTCACACATTGACAAATTGGGATTGTTGGGTGTCGTTTTCCTAAGGGAGCTAGCTATTGACTTGGTTTTTCAATCGCTTCCCAAATCATATAGTGAATTTGTTAAGGACTACTATATGATAGACCACGACGTGACCCTTATAGATCTAACATATTTGATAATTGCTGCTGAAGCAGCAATGCTTTGGTGCACTGGTCAAGAAAATTCATTTGGAAGATCTACCTCCCGAATTTCCATGGACGTTGATGATGGCAACGATGATAGTCTAGAAATGGTTTCGACTCCTATAGAAGGGAAACCAGCCAAGGTCGAAAAGTTTGACCGTAAGAGAAAGGCCAATTCTAAGAAAGTTTCACGTGTCACTCCTGGAGAGTCCATCTATCTGTATTGCCAATTGAAGGGGTATTGGAAGCGAAATTGCCTAGACTACCTCAGAGATCTTAGATATGGTAAAGCCAAATTGTATGATGCTACTTTGGGTACATCCACTATCTAACTCTATTAAGTTCCTATTTATAGATTCTTATTACATGATGTGTTAATCGCATTTTGATGTTTTTAGGATCGAAGAAAATAAAGGAAGCTTAAAAGAAGAGTAAGTTGAATCTGATCGTGAGAGATGGATTTCGATTGCATGGTTCGATGATCAGATTTTTGAGCTGCTGCTAAGGAGTTATGATAGGTTGCTTCGGAATATTTATAAACATAGTTTTCATTTGTATTTGCGTTGTAAGGACAGTTTTTCCGCATTTTATCAATAAAATAAAATTTTGATGTTATCTTATTTTACATTTCCTTGCAATGGCATTTATGAATATTGGTGTTTATATTTCTATTGTTAGCAATGTTGAAAAATAGATTTGATTCTTATTTATATCGCTTATGGTAATGTTATAATTTACCAAATGAGGAATGATTCTCATCACTTAAGTTTCAATTGGACAGAAACTTGGAATCCTGCAATTTGAATTATGTGATGTATGAGAATCTTGATCCTTGGAAAATTAGGACTAATTCCTTATTCACATATGTATGTGAGTCAAGTGAAGGATTAAAGGATCTGGTACACATTGATGTGAACTGGTTAGATCCACCATAAAGGACGATAAGTCTATTCATCATGATTTATTGTTGGTTCAGTAAATATGGTTACACTTACAAGATTAAGTGTAATTCTGATACCTTGAAAAGTGTCAAGGTATAGCAGAATGAATAAGAAGAATCAATTAGGCATAAAGATAAAATTTTCTCCAATCTGAAAGGAAATGAGAGTACTTTATTATTATATTTTATGATCATCTTAATGATTTAGGAACCATGTCACAATTGATCCTCTAAGGACACCTTAGTGCATTTATATGACTAACAAGAGGAATCGGAAATTGTTGAAATGGTTAAATTAAGAAGATGATTCATACTTCGTTTCAAAATTGAGTTTTAGAGTTATACTCTAGTTACTCCAAGTTGTACATTCAGTAACATGTTCTAAGTAGGTTTATAACACCTCATGAAATGTGGAGTAGAGATGTTTTCTTACTTTTGCACATTTGAAATTGGTAGTTGTGATGTTTTGGTTAAAACAAAGACCAACTAAGACCAATTATATGAAGTGTTTTCTTGATAAGAACTCATACTAACTCTTAAATATTTGTTTTTCAAGAAATGTTCCTTCACAAAGAATCATATATGTCAAGAGGTCAATGGGAGTCTTGTCAATCTTGAAAAGTTTCAGGATGACAATCGAGAATAAGCGTATTAGTAATCACTAGCACACGACCTAAGGTTGATAACCTATCGTGTTGACATATTCTTGTTTATGTGCCCATTCCAGTTAAGTTGTCCATGTATGTAAGTTCTATGAGTTCTCATTTGATCGCATAAGGAAAAGTACCTTGATTAGTGACAGTTCATTGATTTGTATGGGTGATCTACTCAATAACTTGGAAGCACTAGTAGGCCCTTGTGCTTCCAGATGGCAAGAAATTAAGTTAAGCATGTTCGGTCCATGTGAGTTTGAATTTGAATAACCTTATCTTATGATAGTGGTTGGAAATGACAAATTCACATAGATAGGAACAATACACCATAAAATCTTAGTGATAAGAGGTTTCTCTCTACTTCATGAAAATGAGTGTGAGGAAACGCTTCACTAGTAGATTTTACAGGATTGATTAATATCATTAGAGTTAGCAGCTGTGATAATTGTGTTCTCAAATTCGAGTGTGATTACGGTATCCCTTTTCATAGTTCGAATTGTGAGAAATGGCAAAGAGTTTGAACATTCGGGACTTATTTCTATAAATTTTGAAAGGGTTTAGACACACACATAAGCTATCTAATGAAAGGTGTGTGAGCTTGAAAATTCTAGATAAAGACTTATCGAAGCACCACGTATCAGAAATCTGAACTTTTGTAAGAAAGTCAATAGGTATTAATTTCTAGAAGTCCAACTGATTTCTGAGTACATGTCAAAGCTAGTGGGAGCATAGTTGTTATGCTAGCAAGAGTATAGTTGTTATGCTAGTGGGAGCATAATTGTTATACTAATTGTTGCAAGTCGGCAATGCTGGTTGTAGGAAACAAAAGTTAGAAATTTGCAAATTTGCATAGTTTGGAAATTGTTTCGCTATAGTAAGGCTTAAAGAAGAGGACATTGATACTTCATTTCGAATCTAAAAGCTTAGATTGAAATTTTAATGGAACTTAGTCATGAACGTATATGAATGTCATGTTGAAATGTTTCAACATAGGAAATTATATATATGGAAATGTTAAGAGACTGTTCAAGTATCATGTCTTTATGTAACACATTATGAATCGTATCCCATATGCTTCGGGTATAGGATCGATTGCATATATTCTCTTGTTCTGATTTTTTCAAATGCCTAGCGCATTAAGAGGGAAAAAGGACTAGAACTGGATATGAATAGAGTTGTTAAACAGCTGTCAAGGACAATCTGAGGTTTACCAAAGATTGACATGTTCTGAATAGAGGTAACTCTTGTTCAAAATTGATAGTCATATGGAAATATGAAAATGTTTCCATTATGGAAATTGGATATTGAGATATATGCGCGAGCTACAAACTTTAATGCAAGAAGGATGTTCAAGGAATGATCTTTGAATGTGAGACTTCATTTCCATGGAATTGTTTTGTAATCAATCTCCAATGGAATGTTTTGTAATATCATTGGCCAAGTCTCTGTGAATTTGGTGCCTTGACATTATAAAAGGATCATTGCATGTAATTAAGTTTAGACTCTAACAAGATTCTATTAAGAATTTGGTATTCTTACACTTGTATTAAGGACTTGGAGTTGTGAAATGAGCATCATTGAAAATGTGTTCAATTGATCTGTTTCTCAAAGAAAGGACCATAGATAAACATAGCGTGCGTGTTTTGTACATGGCATGGCTAATGTTCTAATTCAAGTATTAAGTTGATTGATCGAAACATTATACAATGAATAAAGTCTAATTAATATGGTGATTAAATAATAAGTGTTTTATTTATATTCAAGATTTTTGAGACCATATTGAATTAGGTTATTCTTGTGCTTCACTTCGCATGTTTTACTTCCCGAATAACTAGGTTATTCGAACATCCACAGTCGATCATACTTTTGGATGTAAGTAGTGAATTAAGACTATCATGAATTTGACTGTAGATTGTCTAAGAGCTTAGACATAGCAAATGTTTGATGCAGTGTTCATGAATACTCCTGAAATAAGAATTTGCGTATTGGATAAACCCACGCTCAAGAATTACTTCATGGATTTTATCACGAGTAATTTTGAGACGATAATATCTTATATTCTTGAAATGGAGACATATGAGTTGTTGTTTATAAGTCGGTTGTGCATTGATAATACGTAAACGCATCAGTAACTTGATGTTATAAAACGTATTTTTGTGTGTAAGTTGATGAGTAAATAGTACAAACATATGAGTCGAAGTATTCGTTCGTTTTACCCTAAATAGGATAAAAGCAATATATGTGGACCCCTCAATGATTTAGTGATGACCCCCTAAGTGCTTGGTCAAGTCTGGACTGATTTGATTTGTTCAATTAGTCATTCGTCATGATTTGGAAATCAAGAAACAAACCTTGGACAAAGAGAATGATTATAATCCATGTCTCATGTCCATACGATATCTTTTAGAACGGTGGGATATTTGATCACTTATCTAAAGGACGCGTCATTGATTAGATCAGAGTTCGACAACGGCTTTTAAAAACTACAATTGCTGATCAGATTTTGAAGTCATAACTGCAATCATAGTTATTAGACTTATCCAAGTGGTAGACGGTTGGATTAGGTGTCTAAGCCCATAACTATAATTGGTATGTACTTGATTTGATTGGAGCATGGTCCTTTTAGGTTGCTTTCATTCATGCAACTTGACATTTGAAATAATAAATTGGTACTCAAAATGATTTTATTAATATATTACAAGATTAATATATTATTTGGAAATCATATTATTAATTGGTATTCAATCAGAAATTAATTTGAAATTAATTTTGGGATTAACAGGAACTGATTAATAATGGAGGGGCTGTTTTGCAAATCATTGATAGTTATGAAACTAGGCTTAGGACTTAATGGAGTGGAGTAGACGAAATTTATGAGTAACTCCATAAGATTTCGTCCAAGGGTTCATTAAGGAGGTCCATGGGTTGCTTTGGGCTTAAGGTGAGAATTAGGGTTTCCTTATTCAAGTCCAACTTCAAGACTAAGCAACCTATCCATATATAAACCGTCTAAACACTAGGAATTTCGGCTCTATGCATATGATCTTAACCCTGGCCGAAATGTCCTTGTCTCTCCTTCATCCTTTGCATTAAGTGTTTGCGACTCCATTAGAGGTGCAACACTTGGGGCACTAAGCTTTCAAGAGTCAAGGATATTCAAGGATTGTCTTGTTATTACGATATAACAAGTGAGGTAATATTCTAACCCTATTTTCTTTGTGAATTTCGAAAATTGAATGCTAGATCTAGGGTTATTGCTTTGGTGTTCTATTTGCATGTTCAATTAGTGAAAAACTTAGACCCAAAGAAATTACGGTTGCATGATCACATAGGAATGTATATATGCTCATAACCTAACAATAAGTACCTGAATTGGATCCAGTCTCTTGAAAATTTTCGTCCTTCAAATCCTTCTAGTAATTGGGGCAGCTTCGTTTCCAATGCCCCTTATTGCCATGGTAGAAACATATTTTTTCTTTGGATCACTCACCAATGGAAATGTTGTATCTCCTTTCCTTTTATTTCTATTTTGGGAAATAGAAGCAACAACTTTTCCTTTTCACTTCGGATTACAACGCTTTCTCTTCTTTGCACCACCATTTTGAATAGTGAGTATTTTAGTTTGAGGTGCAACATGTACTTTCTTTACACCTATTGCAGTTTTGTAGATGAGATTGTAGAGCTCTATCAATCTCTTTTCCACACTATTCAAATGATAACTCATGATGAAATTACCATAAGAACTTGGGAGAGAACCAAGCACAAGATCCACTGCTAGGTTTTATCAAAGACAACATCCATGTTCTTGATTCGATCTATGTAACTCTTCATAAATTGAACATGAGCACATGCCAATTAGGGATGAAAGTGGTTCCAAACCCGGACCGGATGGACCTGGACCCGAAAAACCCGGAACCATTTAACAAGATTTCTTAGAACCGGAAATTGGACCAGATTATAGGAATTGGTTCCGGGTACGGTACGGGTAAAGTGGGTCTAGAACCGAAAAACCCGGAAATAGAAAAGTGGGTAAGGTGGAACCGGGTAAATTGGGTTTAGAACCGAAAAACCTGGATTTTTTTTTTGTAATTACCTCAATCGTATAATCTTCTAACCACTATAAAAAAATTAATAAACAAAAAATTACATTTATGTTATTGACCACATTGATTTTTTTAAATAAAAGTAACGTGAATTAATTGTAATATCAAAGTTGGTTATATCAATTCGAGACTTGAGACTCTCAAATAAAGTGATCGTTCTTTAACTCACCTAAGCTAGTTTCTTTAATTGTAATATCAAAGTTGGTTATATCAACGTGAATTAATTCCTGATGGTCATTCATCTTTACTTTGTCATAATTGTCTTCAACTTGAGAGTATGTAGTATGTAGTATGTCCAGTACGTCAACTCCCTTCTCCAATTTAATTTATGTATTTGACTATTGGATAATTATTTTAAACACCTCCAATTTAATTTATTTTGGGTTGTGTGTTTTCATTTAAGATATGTGGAAATTCTAAATTGTTAATTATTTATTTATTGGCAAGCACACTAAATTGTCTTTTTGCATCTTTGACCTTCAAGGTTTCAACTTTGAAAATATGAACATAAAAGCAAGAGACAATTTTTTGACATTAGCAATCTTTTAATTTTCATGTTTTGTCAACATCTCACAACTTCTCATTATAAATAGGTTTTTCCATCTCTACATTTTCACTTAATTTATTATTCTCTAAGTTGAAGGTTTGAAGTTGTTTTTTCTTTTCAAGAGCATTCATGGAAGCTAACCGCCAAATTCAAGTATGTTTCTTTTTAATTTTATGCAAATATGCATTTAAAGTAATTGACTAATTTACATCTTTATACTTCAATTAGGTTCCGTTTTGAATCTATTAGTTTTATGTCTTTGATACTTCATTTTTTTTACATGCTTTTAAATCTACCTTGATTTTTTTACTTAATTTGTTTAGGATTTGAATTTGAAGGAGAGGTCCACATGCTGGCTACATTTTGATATGTTGTGGGTAGTAGAAGATGATGAGGTTGAACGAAGGCAAGCAAAGTGTAAGTATTGTTTCGCTACACTTAAAGTCGATCCATCGAGACACGGTACAAGTAGTCTTAATAGACATTATCGTACGTGTGCCAAAAATATGAATTATATAGCTAGGTAATAAGTTTTGTGCTTTTAAGTTATTTGGTAACATTTCTTTAATACCAAATATGTTTATTTTTATTTTATGTATAGAGATTGAAGATGCGTTAACTCGACAAGATGGTCAAGGAATAAATGTTGTTTTGTTCTTAATTGTTTAAGAATTTTGATTTGAATTGTTTTGAACATCCGCCATTGATTAAAATAAAAGTAATAAAAAATAATATGTTATTCAAATACCAAATGATATAAATTTTGTCACGTGAGGTAGAGACGAAAGATTTTCAATGTGGAATGTGGATGTGCACTGCATTGATTAAAATATCATTCATTTGAGTGTAAAATATGATAAAATGACACCCACATGCACAATACCAAACAAGCAAATTTTGATTCAAGTTCAAAAACATTAATGTGAAAGTGAGCATATCAACCAAAACAAACACTTACAAACCAATAATCATTTATCAACAAAAAAAAACAAAAAGGATATAACTACTCATTAATATCTATCAGCATTTTTCGATTTCCATTTTGAGTGCGTATGGTGTCTTCCAACTCTAATACATACCAGAAAAAAAATTAATGTGAAAGTGAGCATATAACCAGTTTTGTTATTAGATAATAAAATGAATTTGTTTGCTACCTTTAGCTATGTCATCATCTTTAAGAATGTCTTAGATGTTGTCAACAATCGACTTCTTTGATTTCCTCACCCAATCTTGGGTGCAAACCAAAGCCTCTATTATATGTGCAGACAAGTTTGCTCAGTAGCTATCAATTATGCGACCGCTAGTACTAAAAGCGGACTCGGATGCCACGGTAGATATTTGAATGCCCAAAAGATCTAATAACATAAACATATAATGCTAAATTATACTACATTATAATAAAAAATATAAGTAATTAAAATTATACCTTTTGCCATCCGCGAGACAATTGGGTAACCAGATGTGTTATTTTTCCACCAAACCAGTATATCAAAGTCTTTAACGCCTTGGGTTTGTCCTTCGTTCAAGTATCGTGTTAATTCCGTTTCCTTTGAAGTCGATGATTTCACCGATTGAGCAAAATAATCACCCACAAAGTCGTCATCATCATAAATATGCACGACATCTTGACTACCACCGGTTTCAAATGGTACGTTAGAGTTGGTATTGTAACAATTAAAAGAGTTCTCAAATCTCGTTTCAATATCCTTGATTAAAGACTTAGCCTTCCCGGTAATATCTAATTCGGAAAGGGGTTTATTTTCCGGCATCTTGTACTTGATCAATGTTTAAAAAGCATGTCTAAGA
Source organism: Lactuca sativa (assembly GCF_002870075.4). Classification (NCBI taxonomy): domain Eukaryota; kingdom Viridiplantae; phylum Streptophyta; class Magnoliopsida; order Asterales; family Asteraceae; genus Lactuca; species Lactuca sativa. The sequence continues at coordinate 249,800,149 of NC_056625.2, forward strand.
AATTTTGTCTTCATTCACGGATCCAAGATAGTCGCAAAGTACATGTAGTCATTCAAAATTTCAAAATCTCCCCAATACTTCTCATATTTATCTATCATATCCTTACCAATTGTAGAAAATCATTTGTTTTTTGGCCAAACCCGTATATGCTTGTAAATGCAACATACTTCTCCAAAAAACCAATTTGCCAATGGTTTTGAATTCGTCGACACCAATTCTGTTTTGACCTTGAACTTCTCAAGAAAGGAGACCATTGCTCGACAAGTTACAAAATCTTCACTCACGGGGGTTACCACATCTCGTGCAAAGGAACGATCTATCAAAAAAATGTTACAAAAAAAAAGATTTAATATATCATTTTTGGGGGGCTGTAAATGACTCCGTACATATGCAAATAAGGTGTTTCCAAAGTCTATAACTATTGCCAAACAGTGAACTACAATTTAAAAAAAATTAGCCCAAACGGATTCATAACGAAATAGATATGACAGTTTAAAGTTAACGAAAAATTCTAAAATAATGTTGTAACAGATTCAAAACAGCTTTGATATATCATTTTTGGAGGGCTCTAAGTTACTTAATACACATGCAAATTAGGTGTTTCCAGAGTCTATAACTATTGCCAAACAGTGAACTAAAATATCAGCCCAAACGGACTCATAACGAAGTAGATATGACAGTTTAAAGTTAACAAAAAATTCTAAAATAATGTCGTAACAGATTCAAAACAGCTTTGATATATCATTTTTGGAGGGCTGTAAGTGACTCAGTACACATGCAAATTAGGTGGTTCCGGAGTCTATAACTATTGCCAAACAGTAAACTACACTTAAAAAAAATCAGCCCAAACGGACTCCGAATGAAGCAAATATGACAGTTTAAATAGGGCTAAAAATTCAGCAAGAATGCAAAAAAAATTACCTTCCTTAATGTGAAAGTATTTTCCTTCATTGTGCAAGTTTGGTAATTTGTTTTTTATAAACTCTATTGCTTTGTCATTAGAACTTGCATTATCAACCGTACAAGTCATGACATTCTTAATACCCCACCATTGAATACATTTCAACACTTCTTTTCCGATATCTTCCCCCCGTTGACTATCTAATTCTTTAAAGTTGATTATCCGTTTGTGCATCTCCCAATTATCATCAATAAAGTGTGCGATAATGACAATATAATGCACCCTTTTACTCGGACTTGTCCAACAATCGGTGGTCAAATGAACTGTGTTAAGGGGATTACATAAGAATGTTACCAACTTATTTCTTTCTTCTTGATAATAAAGTGACACTTTTTTTGAAATTGTTGTTCGACAAGGTACAACCACCTTCCCGTTTAGTGCGTTTGTGTATTCAATAAAGACCTCATTTTCTACAAATTTAAAAGGTAGACCACCCACTACAAACAAATTCAGCATAGTCTTTTTAATTCGTTTGTCGTCATGTTTCCAAGTGCTAACACTACCCTCCCCAGTTGGTTCTTTTTTAAATTGTAATGTTTGTTGGGTTTTCAATTTTTCAGGGTTTTGCTTACAATTCGTTGCATGCTTATTTAAGCTAGACATACCGGTATTATTCCCGTCGGCTTTGAGAGCCCTCTCGCACCATTTGCACTTTCCATGCCGAACTCCATCAATAAAAATCTTCTCAAATGATTTCCAACAATCGGACCTTGTTTTCCCTACTCTTTTTCTCTTTTGTGTTGGTTCCTCATTGATTTCTTGTTGAGTGTTGTCAACAAACACCTCATCATCATCAAACTACAATAGATAACAATAAAAACACAATTAAAATACAATAACACGACTTAATAACAAAATAGTTCTTCTTATATATATATATATATATATATATATATATATATAGGGTTAAGTTCAAATGAGAGCACTATTTAATGTGAGAACGTGAGAACACTACTTTATGTTACTACTCTACTATGAATTTAATATGTATTGTATTGTAGTAATTATAATATGAATATATTCAATTTTATATTGCTATTCTACTATAAAATTTATAAATATATGTAGTAATTTAGTAAATTCTAATGTGAATGTTAACTATGTGCTTGTTCATATATTCGGTGATGAATAATGTCATAAAGTTGTACATACAAAATTTTAATGTGAATATTAATGTGTGATTGTTTATATATTTGTTGATGAATAATGTCATATCGTAGTATATACAAAATTCATAGTAGAATATTATCATAAAGTAGTGTTCTCACATTCTCACATTAAAAAGTGTTCTCATTTGAACTTAACCCTATATATATATATATATATATATATATATATATATATATAACATAATAGTTGTTCTTATGCTAATATGTTTGTTTCAAAATTGATATTCATATAGCAAATGGAATACATGTCTTGTTTATATATAACTTCATATCTTAATCAAATGGAATACAAAAACAGCAAGTATCCTAATATGCTAAAATGTTTGTTTCAAAATTGTTCTTATGCTAATATGTTTGTTTCAAAATTGATATTCATATAACAAATGGAATACATGTCTTGTTTATATATAACATCATATCCTAATCAAATGGAATACAAACATTAGACATTACATACTTGATAGAAGTTTTTATTGAAAAGTAATTAAAATAACACAAAAAGTAACAATTAACACATAACATTCATCATACAATTGAAAATACTTTAGAAGAGAAAAGGGCAATAATACACTACTAGTCTTGGAGAAAAAAGAAATAACTAAAAAATAGTTTAGGCACTACTAGAACAGGCTAGCAACACATTTGACGGAAGAAATCCTCAAATTCTATTAAATAACAAATTAAAGCTATAGGCTAGCAACACATTTGACTGAAGCAAGCCCTGGTTTTTATATTCAATTATCGACTCCAGTTCAAACTTCAAACTACATGGCTTAAGCTTAAGAGTGAAAGTAATAGGCTAATAGCAAACTGATAGTAAAAAAACACAAACTTCATAACACATGAAATCAAAATTCTTGACAACTTACTTGTGTAGCTTCATTGTTATCTACCCAGTTATCCACCATTGGTCTTTAATTGATTGTAGGAGATTGATTTGAAGTTCAATTGGGAATAAATGGAAGTTGATGTTTTGATGATTGTCGACTTGAAGTTCAATTGAGATGTATTTGAAGCACAAGATGGGAATGTTTTTGTTGATTTCCCTCAATTGTCGTCGATCGTCCGCAGAGAAAGCTAAAAAAAACGAGTCACCGATCACAGAGAAGTAGATCGTCGATTCGTCGTCGCCCAAGTACAACACGGGAAAAGAAACCAGTCGTATTCCGGTTCTACAATAAACACGTTTCCTATACCCGGTTCCACATTAAACCTAAACCGGTTCTTTGGCCCACTAAACCCGGACCCAGTCCATTAAACCCGGTTCCGGTTTTTTAAACAAAACCGGTTCAAAAACCCGGATTAACCAGACCCATTGGACCCATACCCGAAATAACCAGAACCCGGATAAGAGTAATTTTGAAACCCAATACCCGGACCGTTTAAGTATTTTCCGGTTATATCGGTTCCGGTTCCGGTCCGGTTCCAGTTCCGGTTCGGTTTTCCGGTTTTATAACTCATCCCTAATACCAATCCTCCTTCTACGAGTTTGCATGACGTTAGGGTTTTAAAACTTCAAATCGTTAATGCATTGCTCTTTATTGAAACATTTCAACTAATTGCAATTTCATTTCATACACTCAAATGTTCTCAAAGGTTTTTTGCATATCTAAGTACATGGCGACAGTCATAATGCAAGACACCTTATTTAAATCATCCACATGTTTAGCATGAGCAACTGTTTCTTCATTAGTAGAATTTTCATCAATTTCGGGAATTAGATCATCGAGCATGTATTCACGATTGCCATACCTGAATGTGATCCTTATATTTCTCATCCAATCAAGATAATTAGCCCCACTAGTGAGCTTCTCTCAATGGAAAACAAAAATGCAGGAGAAGCTTGAATAAGTGGGAGGAGGATATGGGAAAGGAAGACCATTTATGCCCGACATCTAAAATGAGAGATAAATAGTTTAGTTAGTTAAATAAATCCTTAATTAATTACCCAATCTATATTAAGTCTTCGATCTATATTTTCAATTCGATTTATGAAGAGGGATATTTTAATCATATCACAAATTTATTTTAGGTAGGCAATGCACTTTACCAATTTCAATTTCTATGAAATTTCCTATATGTTTTAGATTCATTGAAACTATTCAATGACATGTTACTATTAGATTTGCATATCCTATATTTGTGCATGGGATACCGAAGTCTTACAAATAAGATGTTGAATCAACCATGTAATAACTTGACACTCGATTATGTCATGGTTCTCTGACTGACGTGCCGGTTAACCACACATGCTCCATAAATTGATTATAAGCAATAATGTATATTATTCATGGATTAGCAACTATTCATATTTTCCTAAAATAACTAAGAACGTGAATTTTGTTTTTACTACTTTTATATGTTATACTTTTGATAAGACATCGTTCTATGGATCCCTTTCGGCAAGCGAAAATCCACCACGCAAAGAAATGGTGAGTGAAAATGACAACCATCCAATGGTCATTTTATAATTTGTTACATTTTACCATTCTTATAGCATGACTCATGAATAGGGCTTAGTCTTGATTCCACTAACGATCATTTATTAAACATGAGAGGACACATTTCATTTAATCATATTATACATAATATATATTCTATTTTATATATATATATATATATATATATATATATATATATATATATATATAATGATGTAGTTTAAACAATTTAAAATATTTATGATTTAATCAAAGTATCTTTAATTAATTTTTAATTAATGAATTTTTTAAATCGATAATTACTAATATAAAAAAAAAATTAGACATATTTATCTTCCTAGTTCAGTTATCCAGTTTTAAACAGATTAATACTATAAATTAAACTATAGTAAACCCCAAATTCGAAAAAATAGCTAAAAACTCGAGTCCTAAAAAATTAGGCGGGGCGTGTCGCGCCTACCAGAAGCTCGTCGCGTCAATGCGATTAAACAAGTTTCTACAATTTTTTCAGTTTTAATTTTAGTGCTTATAACTAAAACCTAATGTCTCTGATATCATGCAACAATCCATTAGATTTAGGCAACATAAGTATTCAATTATATCCCTAAGTGTACATACACCCTGAGATCTAGGTTTTACTATAATGGTAATGTACTTTCAAAACTATGAAAGTAAACTAACAAAAGTGTATAATAACAACCTGGCAAGTATAATAGTATATACTTGAGTCCACTTGAAGATCACGGACACCTGTGTTGCTTCTTGGGAGGTCTGGCGCCCAAAATAGAAATGTCTCTAATGGCTCGCACACAGAAGACTAAAGCTAGAAACATTTAGAAAAAATAGAGAATATAGGTGAAAATCAAATTCCTCGTCCTTTCAGTAGGTTGTATATGGGACGAAAATATAAAAACATAGTAGGGTCTCTATATAGTTGTGGTGGTAAAAAGATTGTAACACCCAAAGTTTGGAAGGCCAAGAAAGGAAAGAAAACCCTAATTTTAAGGAGAGACTCGGCGAGTCCAAGGAGGAACTCGGCGAGTCCGAGCGGGATCCGGGTCGAGGAGTAAGTGACTGACACGGCGATTCGGACAAGGAGACTCAGCGAGTCTGGTCTGTAAGAGGAAAACCCTAAATGCAGGACTTGGAGCCTATTTAAACGTCTCATTCTCTCCCCTATTGTTCCTTTACTGCCTCTTTCACCCAGAACCCCAAACCCTAGCCGCCATATCCATTGATTAAGCCAATTGTTGCCTTCAAGAGTGCATTAAAGCTTGGAGAAGGAAGAAGGATCTTGGAGGTACAAGAAGGGGATATAGATCCGGGATTGGGAAGATATTTCTGAGCAGTTGGAGGTAATAAACTAGTTCTTGGACTCTTTTGCACCTAGATCTATGTGTGAGTTTTGGGGCTTTTTAGCCATGATGGTATCCATTTGAGTTGGAAGCCAGATCTGAAGTTGCTACTTGGGAAGGGTAGATCTACAGTTTGGAGTCCATGCATGACTCAAAAGTCCTCTGCATGTATAGAGATCTGAATAGACTCGGCGAGTCCTTTGAGTGGACTCGACGAGTAGCATGAAGATTTGGAGAAACTCGACGAGTGGGATAAACAACTCGTCGAGTCAGATGAAGTTGGGCAGGAACTCGGCGAGTTGGAAGAATAACTCGGCGAGTCTGTTGAAGATTGTCTTGGACTCGGCGAGTCAGGTCGCGAAACCCCAAACCCTTCGAGTTGAGACTCGAATCAGTGAGTCGAATGGAGACTCGGTGAGTTGGACAGGTCAGGACTTGGAAATCGGTAGACTCGGCGAGTCATGGACTGACTCGGCGAGTCGAGTCGCGAATGGAAGGACTCTGAACATATGAACTCGGCAAGTCAGTAGGGTGACTCGGCGAGTAGGGTTGACCTGGAAGGTTGACTTTGACCAGGACTTTGACTTTGACCAGAGTTGACTTGGTTGTCTTTCGGGGGTCAGTTAGACTCAGTGTTGCATTGATATTGGTCGCTCGGGGAGCGAGTGGAGTAGGAGTTCAGAGGGTTGCCGGGCAATGGCTAGTGGGATCATCAGCAAGTTCAGCCAGTGCAGGTGAGTTTCCCTTTGTGTGAATGGGTCTACGGCCATAATGCCGGCCCATGTAGTTATGAGTAGAAGACCCGGGGGTTAGCCCTAGGCACAGTATGCTAGTATGATATTTAGGACGAGGTCCAATGATAGCGGGCGGGTGCCCAAGGAATGGTTTATGTAATAGTTTATACTTGTTGTCTGTGTGATACTTGTATGTGCCTGGTAAGGAGGTGAGTGTGGTCGAGGTCCCGTAACTCACCAATAGCAGAGTGTGGATGGTGTTCCACATCTCATTAGCAGCAGATCAGGGGCGAGGCCCGAGTTAAGAAAAGAGTGAGTGTGGGCTGGGCCCATATCTCACACTCAGTAGGAGCATGGACGGGGTCCATGACTCATCAGTAGCAGGACAAGGGCGAGACCCAGTGCCAGGCGAGGCCTTAGGACAAGATCCGTTAGTATGTGATTACCTTATGTGATGTGATATGTTTATGTGCTATTATATGTTAGTGGGCGAGGCCCTGTGACAGGCGAGGCCTAAGTGAAACAGATCTGTATCCGAGCGGAGCTCGAAGCCAGGCCGGGCCTGGAGCGGCGGGGTCGTTGTAGTGGGCGAGGCCCGAGGTAGGGGCGAGGCCTAGCATAGCGGGCGTGGCCCAGTATGTGCAATATGTGGTTATGCATGGTATGTGGTAGGGTGGGGAACTCACTAAGCTTCGTGCTTACGGTTTTCAGTTTTGGTTTCAGGTGCTTCCGGTAGCGGAGGGAAGAGCTTGGGGTGATCGCATGGCATACACCATAGATTAGACAGCTTGGGGATGTTTACTCTGATAACGAACATGTGTTTTGGAAATTTATACTCTGATTATGTTTTGGAATGATGAATTTGCTTTAAAGTAATGTTTTATTAAAAGAAAATTTTAGTCTTGAATTTTGGGACGTTAGAAGTTGGTATCAGAGCCTTGGTTTGAGGGATTCGGGCATACTCTCGGGTGTGCCTGAACTCAAACTAAGGGGTCGGATAAAAAGTTTTCAAAAAAAATGAAAAGACAGTTTTGTAAAAAGAATTTTGAGAACGAAAAACAGTTTTAGAAAAGCAAAAAGAATTCAGAAAGAAAAGAACTTTGAAAAGAGAAAAGAGGTGTGGTGCATGCAATCAACCGAGCTCAAGTAAGTACCCCAAAATACCCATACAAGTTTATGTTATGATTATCAGTTAATAGAACAACATGATAGATTAGGACTAAGGATCTAGGGATGATGCCTTATGTGCCTATTATATGTGCTTTTGAGCTGCATGATAGTGCTGATTAGACAGTAGTAGGATAGCCTGTTTAGGTTATGCCTGAGTCTATGAGTTTGTGTTGCATGCTAGTTCAGATTCTTGCTATGTGGATATGATTGCTTGAGTATGTTATGGTTAGATTTTCCCTTGTCTGGATGCTGCTTGCTTTGTGCATTGTGGGATTATGAGTGATGGGAGTTAGCCATTAGGTGGATACGACACGTCACATGTGATCAGGGTTGAATAATCTCAGAGTGTTGGATTTGGTCCTATTGCGCAGCTCTTGTTTGAGTCCAACTGTTGTAGGGACGAGTCTTTTACTTGAAGGATTATCTAAGCCTCGTCACATGTGATGGTATCCAGGTGATGGCTAATTGGCATCACAAGGAGATCTTCAGCAGCTGAGGACTGGTTTGAGTTGAGTCAGAGGTTTCCCTAGGGTAAGCTTAGGATGAGATAGTGCTGGGAGTAGTAGTAGTGGATAAGGGACCTGGTGGAGTCGAAGCAATTCCTGAGGAAAGTACGGATGGATGTGGAAGGTAGTATGGGCCCGTACTACTGAAAGCAGAGGATCTGTACTCGATTCGGGAAAGTCTGAGACAAGACCGGGAACCTGGTAGGGTGTGTTTGGTCTCGCATCAGTGATCAGTATTCTGATAGTGGTTGTGGTATATTTTCAGCATGGTGACGTTGCGAGAGAGACTAGCAGGCGGATCAGGCGCCGGAGAGGGATCAGGCTCGGCTTCAGGGGCCGAGCAGCTCGAGGAGCGAATGAGGGAGTTGATATCCGCCGAGGTTACGCGTAGTATTCTAGATCAGACTCCTGTGATCTTTGGCACGATCAAGGAGGGTATATTGGAGATTTTGGATGAGAGGCTGGGAGCCTTCCGTACTGAGATGATGGCATTGATGGGAGTGTGTACCTTGACATTTCGGAAGTTCAGGGCTTGCGGGGCACCAGATTATCATGGGGCTAGGGACCCCATCGCTAGCAGCAGATGGTTGGCTGATGTTGCCAACGCGTTCCGTACGAGCCGGTGTCCTGAGGAGGACAAGGTCAGACTCGCTTCCTGTCTTCTGAAGGACAGAGCAAGGGGTTGGTGGGAGGAGATTGGTCATGCTCTGGGGGATGATGTCGCGTTGGACGCGATGACTTGGAGCGATTTCTCGGTCAGGTTCAAGGCGGAGTTTTCGCCAACTATTGAGGTGCAGCAGTTGGCACGAGAGTTTCAGGATTTGACGCAGACCACTGAGACGGTGGCGGAGATCACCGCCAAGTTCAGGGAGAGGTCTCTTCTTGTACCGCAATATGTCGTGGATGAGGAGATGAAGAAGGCCCGATATCACGAGATGTTGAGGGCGGACATCAGGGAGTTCGTGAGCAGGTTCGGCTGTAAGACGTTGGAAGATATGATTTCTCGGGCCAAAGAGAGGGAAATTGATTTGGAGCAGATCCGGAAGGGAAGCCGGATGAGGTTCAGGTAACCGCAAGTTCGGGAAAAAGGCCCAAGGGATCGGATTCAAGATCGAGGGATTATCAGGACCACAGCCGATGCGGGAAGTGTGGCAGGGCGCATGAAGGCGCGTGCAGGAGTGGTAGCGGCGGTGAGTCTGGCTGCTTCAAGTGCGGTCGGACTGGTCATTTCAGCAGGGATTATACTGCTACCACCACACAGGGATCAGACTTGATATGTTTTCACTGCAATCAGCAGAGCCACAAGAAGGCCCAGTGCCCCATTTTGTTTTCAGCAGGATGGGTGATGTCACCTGCCCCTGCAACTTTGAGGATCACAGACGGTCGTCAGGGTCGTGCAGAGGCGCCTGCGGTAGGAGGCAGGGCTTTTCAGATGACTACCTTGGAGGCATGAGCAGCATCGGACGTTGCAGGTATGCGATTTCCGTTTTCAGTTCTTTTATTCGTGCATGATTATATTGTCATGGTTCTGCATCATTATCGGTATGAGTATTTTATTTTTGTGCGACTTGCTTGTGATCGAGTTATATGCCATCTGCATACCTTGGATATTTGAATGATAGTTAAGGGATGTGCTCTATTGGGGAAGGTTGCTTAGGATGCAGTAACTGTAGCATGCTTGGGAGGAACTTGGTATGTCTCGCTAATTCGGAGCCATATGATTTTAGAATTGGAGTGGTTAGATCCCTAGCTATGGTAAGCTTGGGGTTCCTCAGCAGGTTGTTTATGGAATGGTAGCAAGGATGGGGATTTCTTTTCGAGCATTGAGCAGCAAGGGTTAAGCAAGATGGAAGTGGGGGAGAATCCTCCGAGCGGGCAAAGGTAAGAGCACACAGATTGTAACACCGAAAATTTCAAAACAATGTTTCATTTAAAAATAATCGTTTAATTCTTAAAAACACTTTGCTTAAAATCTCATTCATAATCGAATTACAAAACATAATTCCATTTTCACTTGCATAGTAAACCAGGATCCTCAAAACATAACTCTTTCTCTGGTGTGTACAATCGAGCCGGTGCCGTCCCGTGATCCTGAGAGAAACCTGAAACACATAACACAAAACACTGTAAGCACGAAGCTTAGTGAGTTCGCCAAAATACCACACATAACACATATTAGCCACTCGAGGCTATAACTCTGTGGGTCCGTGGAACCTACTCTATGAACCCTCTGGTTCTAACTCTGTGAACCTTCCGGTTCTAACTCTGTAAACATGCACAACATAAATCACATAGAAATAATGCAGTACAACACATAGCATACAAATACTCTGTCACATAACTCTGGTTACCTACTCAAGGTAAGTATAGTGAGAAGACTCACCTCGCGTATCTCGATAACTCGCAAATCCCGGAAATCACTCGCGCTCGATCCTCCGAGCTATAATCCTCCTATAACACAATATATATCTCTAATTAACACTTTCACAACTAAGGTTGACTACCCCTATCAAGTCGACACTGGTCAACTCTGGTCAACGGTCAACGGTCAACTTTGACTGGACTCGACGAGTGCACTAGAGCGACTCGGCGAGTCTATACGTGTTCACTGACCCCCTAGGATCCTCTCTTGACACGTCGAGTACTCCCCTGACTCGACGAGTTCCACCTGGCATGAATCGTGGGGCCACCACGACTCAACTTGCCGAGTCTCAAGAACAACTCGGCGAGTTCCAGCTTGACTCAGTCCACCTGTCAACCCTCTCTGACTCTCCCTGACTCACTGAGTCAACCCTTAACTCGGTAAGACCACTCGCTGAGTGGTTATGGACAATCTTCATGCTACTCGTCGAGTCTGTTCTTCGGACTCGGCGAGTCTAAGCCATGCATGAACTCAAACTCACTCCTGAGGTCAGATCCGTTCCATTAACTCATAGATCCAGTCCTTTCAAGCACATTTATCACGTAAAGTTACAATCTTGGTGCTCATGCAAAGGTCCAAAGGCCTTATTTGATGATATGGTCTCTAGAATGCTATTCTAAGCTCATGGCCTCCATTAACACTCATAAAGCTTGAGGGAAAAGAGTCTCTGGACCTCTTTGGGTCCAGATCTAAAGCATCAACACAAAAAGAGCCCAATTACTCCATGAATCATTCCACAAAGAAGCCCTAACTCTAAGATTTACACCAAGGGCTGAGAAAGGAACGAATGGTTACCTCAAATGAAGTCTCTGGACTCAGGAATCACTGGATTAGCACCTTCTTTGGTCTCCTCTGGCCTTGATCCTCTTCTATATGCAAAATCACCCACAAATAATCAAGGATCTTCCTCTTTTCTCTCACAAAACGCTCAAGGACTCTTTTAGGGTTCTCTCTGGGGTTGGTGGCCGCAAATGACGGCCATAAGCCCTTTTAAATAGGTCTCATACCCTGAAATTTAGGGTTTCATTAAACAGCATGGACTCGCCGAGTCCGGACGCGAACCCTTTCCCAAACCGCGATCATACTCGGCGAGTTTGAGCTCCAACTCGCCGAGTCTCCTCACAAAACTCCAAAATTTAAGAAGAATAAATAATACATGGGAATCCGGGCTATTACACAGATCCAAAATGAGTGCACGACCTCCGAGAAGGAAAAAGAAGTGGTACAGTGTTTGATGGGTTGAGGAGTCAGGGTTAGGAGTTTGAGAAACTTCCGCCTCAGCCAGTGCGTGTACTGGTGATGGTTAGTATGTGGTTGGGAATTCAGGATGGGGGATCGCCTGTAGGGCTCGAGTGAGTCAGAAGGAAGATCTTGAGAACTGATAGCATGGGGTGCTTTCGCACTAGCAGTCAGAAGTGGAAAGTGTTGTAAGACTACGGGGCAGCCGTAGCATTCACTAGCAGTCAGTGGTGGGAAGTGTTGTCAGACTACGGGGCAGCCGTAGCATTCAATAGTAGCTTCGTTGGCAGAGTTGGGGCGAGGCCCTTATCTCCTAGTGATCAAATATGGATCATGAATGGGTAGTGGATGAGAATGATATGGAGTTTTCCTGTATAGTCTTAGAGAGGTGAGACCTTGGGAGAGGCCACTCCAGGATATAGTTGGGTGAGACCCGTGGGCGAGGCCCGTATGAGAATGGCAGTATAGGTGAGACCTAAGAGCAAGGTTGCTCAGTAGTATGGTTGGGTGAGACCCGTGGGCGAGGCCCGAGCGAGAATGGCTAGACAAGTAGGACTAGAAGGATAGGGGCGGGTGAGACCCATGGGCGAGGCCCGTGAGTTTTAGCAGCACAGGTGGGACCTGGTAGGGACCTTAGTGTCAAGATAGGGGATCGGGGATCCCAGGAATTTTAATGCCTGTATGGCAGATTAGATTGAGCAGTTATAGGTGGTTGAAGTTTCCTCGAAAGTCGCTGGGAGCGACTAGGAGTTGTGTTGGGTCTAGTTACCGGTGGGAGCCGGTAATCCAGATATTGGTAGATTGGTAAGGACCAGGGTGGTCTCAGTTCATCCGAAAGTCAGACGAGGAATAGCAGAATTTCCAGTCAGTAGCAGTGCGGGTATGCAGCGTATGGTGGAATTCAGTTAGTTGATCGTGGGGTGCTCGACACCAAATTATAGTAGAAAGAAATGCCTAGTAGATACTGGCAATAATGACCCGTACTGGAAGTAGCGAGAGTAATAGATTTGGTGAAGATAGGGTCTTCACAGTGGCAGAGGAAATAGTTGGTTATGGAGCATTGCCTTGGGGAGGCAAGGAAATCACGCAAGGAAGGAAGGGGAGAACCCCTATGGGTTCAGTGCAGTACTCGGTGAGTACCAGAAGGATTGTCGGTTGAGTAAGTCGTGTTTCCAGAATGTTCAGGGTCAGGGTTGACCCGAGATGATTATCCGCAAGGATTAATGTTAGTCGGAATGACCAAGCGGAAGGCCAGCGAAGGTAGGCAGCTGGTGTTGGAATAATTTGTGGGGTATTGGAGGCAGATCGCAGGCGGTGGGCCATAGCAAACTTCGAGAACGAAGTTTAGTTTAAGTGGGGGAGAGTTGTAACACCCAAAGTTTGGAAGGCCAAGAAAGGAAAGAAAACCCTAATTTTAAGGAGAGACTCAGCGAGTCCAAGGAGGAACTCGGCGAGTCCGAGCGGGATCCGGGTCGAGGAGTAAGTGACCGACTCAGCGAGTCGGCCAAGGAGACTCGGCGAGTCTGGTCTGTACGAGGAAAACCTTAAATCTGGGACTTGGAGCCTATTTAAACGTCTCATTCTCTCCCCTAGGGTTCCTTTACTGCTTCTTTCACCCAGAACACCAAACCTTAGCCGCCATATCCATTGGTTAAGCCAATTATTGCCTTGAAGAGTGCATTAAAGCTTGGAGAAGGAAGAAGGATCTTGGAGGTGCAAGAAGGGGCTATAGATCCGGGATTGGGAAGATATTTCTGAGCAGTTGGAGGTAATAAACTAGTTCTTGGACTCTTTTGCACCTAGATCTATGTGTGAGTTTTGGGGCTTTTTAGCCATGATGGTATCCATTTGAGTTGGAAGCCAGATCTGAAGTTGCTACTTCGGATCTAAGCATATTATGGTCTTGAGAAGCATAAAGTATCTGCCCTTGAGTTGATTATGGAGCCTCTTTGCCTTAAACTCTAGTTTATGGTGTATTTTGCCTAGATCTCCTTCTCTACACGTAAAGTTTGCAACTTTACGTGAGGAATAGGCTTGGGAAGGGTAGATCTACAGTTTGGAGTCCATGCATGACTCAAAAGTCCTCTGCATGTATAGAGATCTGAATGGACTTGGTGAGTCCTTTGAGTGGACTCGACGAGTAGCATGAAGATTTGGAGAAACTCGACGAGTGGGATGAACAACTCGTCGAGTCAGATGAAGTTGGGCAGGAACTCGGCGAGTTGGAAGAATAACTCGGCGAGTCTGTTGAAGATTGTCTTGGACTCGGCGAGTCAAGTCGCGAAACCCCAAACCCTTCGAGTTGAGACTCGAATCAGTGAGTCGAATGGAGACTCGGTGAGTTGGATAGGCCAGGACTCGGAAATCGGTAGACTCGGCGAGTCATGGACTGACTCGGCGAGTCGAGTCGCGAATGGAAGGACTCTGAACATATGAACTCGGCAAGTCAGTAGGGTGACTCGGCGAGTAGGGTTGACCTGGAAGGTTGACTTTGACCAGGACTTTGAATTTGACCAGAGTTGACTTGGTTGTCTTTCGGGGGTCAGTTAGACTCAGTGTTGCATTGATATTGGTGGCTCGGGGAGCGAGTGGAGCAGGAGTTCAGAGGGTTGCCGGGCAACGGCTAGTGGGATCATCAGCAAGTTCAGCCAGTGCAGGTGAGTTTCCCTTTGTGTGAATGGGTCTACGGCCATAATGCCGGCCCATGTAGTTATGAGTAGAAGACCCGGGGGTTAGCCCTAGGCACAGTATGCTAGTATGATATTTAGGACGAGGTCCAATGATAGCGGGCGGGTGCCCAAGGAATGGTTTATGTAATAGTTTATACTTGTTGTCTGTGTGATACTTGTATGTGCCTGGTAAGGAGGTGAGTGTGGGCGAGGTCCCGTAACTCACCAATAGCAGAGTGTGGATGGTGTTCCACATCTCATTAGCAGCAGATCAGGGGCGAGGCCCGAGTTAGGAAAAGAGTGTGTGTGGGCTGGGCCCGTATCTCACAATCAGTAGGAGCATGGACGGGGTCCATGACTCATCAGTAGCAGGACAAGGGCGAGGCCTTAGGACAAGATCCGTTAGTATGTGATTAGCTTATGTGATGTGATATGTTTATGTGCTATTATATGTTAGCGGGCGAGGCCCTGTGACAGGCGAGGCCTAAATGAAACAGATCTGTATCCGAGCGGGGCTCATAGCCAGGCGGGGCCGTTGTAGCGGACGAGGCCCGAGGTAGGGGCGAGGCCCAGGATAGCGAGCGTGGCCCAGTATGTGCAATATGTGGTTATGCATGGTATGTGGTAGGGTGGGGAACTCACTAAGCTTCGTGCTTACGGTTTTTAGTTTTGGTTTCAGGTGCTTCCGGTAGCGGAGGGAAGAGCTCGGGGTGATCACATGGCACACACCATAGATTAGACAGCCTGGGGATGTTTACTCTGATAACGAACATGTGTTTTGGAAATTTATACTCTGATTATGTTTTGGAATGATGACTTTGCTTTAAAGTAATGTTTTATTAAAAGAAATTTTTGGTCTTGAATTTTGGGACGTTACAAAGATAACCTTAATTTTAATCAATTAAATATTAAGATTTAATCTTGATTCAAATCATTGTCTTATCTGTTATTTTGATTGATTCTGGAAGCCTCGTAAGATTCCTTTAAAATTGTTCACCCCATAAGGGTTTCACAATGTTCTCATTACTAAACTATTGAACAATTAACATTCAGTCCTTGTACCTCCTGACTAATTCTAATTAATCTCAAATTAATTATTATTAATTTCGATTAGTTTGTAATTAACTTCTAATTTGTTTCTAATTAATTTATTACTTGTAATAAATCAAATAACTAGTTATCTCACTCTTTTATTTATTTTCTAACTGTATTAGCTTTTGAGGACAACCTAAAAATGACTTTGTTATTATTTTCAAAGTTATATCAATTAGTTATGACACTGGACACCTATTTCCAACAATATTATGTTCATTAGTGTACAATTTTTAGTGTTTTTATGATTTTTTTTGTCATCAATAAAAACTAAAGTAAATTACACGAAAGTTCATGTGGTTTAGAGTAATTTGGGACTAACAATAAAAGTAATTTTTTATATCTTCTGGTATAAAAAGCGCTTGATAACATGAATATTTCAATCAAAAGCGAACTTCATCGGTTTTGCACATGAATCATTTGACGTTGCTTTTAAAGAACACTTGATGAAGACAGTTTGTGTTGTAGCAAATGACTTGAATGTGCTTTGAAAAGATTGAGACATCATACCCAATGTCACTTATTAGGCCGGAGGGTATGGAGCGAGAAAGGGGAGTGGGAAGGCTTCCCTCTCACTGGAACACCGTACCGTGGGTGAGGGGAGCAACCCACGGGAAAGAGGTGGGGGAGGGGTGCCGCACTCTCTCTCCTCATTCTATTGGCCAGTTCTTTTTTTTTTTTTTATCTTTTTTTTATCTTTTTTAATATTTATAAAATTATATACCTCCTAAAAAAATATATCAAACTTCATGGTTTTTAATTCCCTACAAAATGAGTATAATATATGTATGAAATATATTTTAAAAAAAAAATAAAAAAATAGTGAGAGGAGCTTCCAACCAATTCCTTGGGTTTTAGGTAGAGGTGGGCAAAAGAACCAGTCCAAACCGATCCAAAAAATGCATATGGACTGAACCAGTCCTGAACCGATCAGTCTTTTTAATAGTCCGGACCACAGTCCTTAATTGGTCCTTAAAATTGATATACGTGGCAGTCCAGACCGGTCCTAAGCCAGTCCACAATTGAGTCGTTCCAAAAATAAACTAGTCCATATTTTGGATAGCTGCCAATCCAAACCGGTCCAACCAGTCAAGAAAATGAAAAACCTAATATTCATGGTAGGTCAATTAAATATCAGGCCTCCAAAATTATTGTTTTGTTTCAATTTTTTCATGCGAATAGAGTTCCTTATTTCCCATCTTTTGTAAGAGAAGCGATGTGGGACAAAGTGACAAACACAAACTCCATTCGTCCATGACTACATTCCTTTGTTTTTTTCTTTTTTACTCTAATTACTAATTAAAGAAAAAATACTCAACGGCTACAAAGTATAAATGCGATTGCATATTTTTGGCTGATTTGCTTTTTCAAGAACTAATACATTACAAATTTACAACAGTTAGAATTAAAGCCAACGCCTATAAATATTTTTTGCTGATTTTTTTTACACTATAAATACTTATTCATATCCAACTATTTTTCTCACCTCAAATTCTATCCCTTACTCAAAATGTCTCTAAATTTACACTACAAAGCTTGAAGTTTCCACATCCGGATAATGTCGGGTGCCGAAGAAAGTAGTTCCCGTCCCGTTGGTCGCTCCAGTTTTGATCCGAACCGACCATTTGATGAAATTAGCAAAGAAAATTGTACCGCATTATCACCGATGTTGATGAAGATATTGTCGACACTCAAGAAGCACGAAATGCAAATTTTACAAGTACATCATCTAACATCACTCCCGGCTAAGATTACTCCAACCCCGACCAAGAAGTTCCGTATTCCGACGACAACTACAACTTTTGGAATTTTCCTTCGAATATGACATTCTGATGATATATTTATGTTTTAGAAATTATCACTAATGTTATGAACTTATTTATATTTACTAAGTCTTTTATGCAATGTTATGAACCCAATTTCTCTATGTTTTCTATGTAATATTATGAACTTAATTTTTAAGTTTATATGTTAATGATATGTCGAAGTTATGAAATCTTGGAATTATTACATATGTATTTGATGGATGATGATTTATAATGTTATGAAATGTATCATAAGACAATCGAAGTGAAACAAAAAACTAGAAAAACCGAAACCTGAAAAAATACGAAACCGAATCCGAAAAAAAAACTGAAACTGAACCGAAAAAAAAAGATCGGTATCAGACTAGTTTATAGCAAAACCGATCCATAAAAAGACCGATCCAAGAAAAGGACGGGACCGAAAAAGGACCGACCGATGACCGATCGGAACCGGTCTAAAAAAGACCGCTCCAAAAAAAGACCGATCCAAAAAAAAGGGAACGACTTAGGACCGGTTCAGGATTGATTTTTGTGCACCTTTAGTTTTATGTGAGGAAAATGATGATGTGGCCTACAAAAAATGAGGGAAACAACACTCCCATATCCTCCGATCTTATTTCGATTAAGTAAAAATTGCAAATGATAAAAGACGATGGATGGATTTTTTTTGTGTATTCAACTTAGTTGATTAACAAAATAAAAAATAGGTAAAATGACCAAGAATCCCATCATATGCACACAAAACGGCTCAATTTGAAGGGCTCACAGTTTCAATATAATTGTTCTAGAAAACCTTTTTGACTAAAAAATATAACAAAATAAAAACATGATATAAAAACCTACATATTGAGAAGACATGGTCTACTTTTGTAACTTAGCATTAACTTTAATTAAAAAAAAAAGGAGGCGACATTTCTTGAAATCCAGCTTGCAGATGCTGAGATGAGGAAGATAATTGTTAGTTGTGACAATTTCAAATATTAAATTCGTGTTCCCCTCCACGTAGGGCACTGAAAATTTATTCCGAAAGAGAAAAAAAGTTGAATAATTTTTTTGGCAGTGGAAGTTAAAAGTGCCGGGGAGGAGGAGATTACAACACTCTTCTTGCCTCCCCACGTCTTTAAAAAAATGTAATATCAGGCGATTAGTTTACATCGACTAATCATAATCTTTCGTTTTCCTTCTGCTTTAGGTAATAAATTCCATCAAGATTCATACCAGTAACGTTCCTTTCAATTTTGATTGCTACCCTTAACGGATTTTTTGATTTATTTATCATCATTTGCTTTCCGTGTTCCTCCAGATCGAGATCAGAAGCTTTCCGATTGTGCGATCAAGTTCGTTGAATGATCTTATAATTCATTTGCATTGGTGGGTATCGTTCAATCGATCCTAAATTCGACTTCAATTTACTTTTCCCCTTCAATTCGGCCGACTTTCTAAATTTAGCAGTCGAATTCACTTCATGATTAGAGCTGTGTGATTCTGATTCACTACATTCCAGCTGCTGAGTTCATCTAGGCTTGACGAGTTCTTATTTTGCAGAAAAGTTCTTGAGAAAAATGGGGGTTATGTCAAGGCGGGTTTTACCCGTCTGTAGCAACCTCTGTATATTCTGCCCTTCAATGCGAGCGAGATCACGACAGCCAGTTAAACGATATAAGAAGCTTCTTGCAGATATATTTCCTCGATCGCAGGTGAATAATTTGACTTGTATGCTATTGATTACTTTATTTGAGTTGAATTTTACTGAATATGTGATTTGATTTGATCTAATCCCTAGTTAACTATCTAGTTTACTGTTATAATGTACCACTTAATCCCACAATAAGTGTTAACCATGATGATCATTCGAGGATAGAAGCAATTTGAGGAAGATATTATATTTCTAATGTATCTATTAGGCATAGAAGGGATCCTCTATAGATTTTCTGCCTAAAATACTCATAATTTAGTGATGCCAACTTGGCTATTATGATAGATGACAATCACGAGCATGATTTTTGTATCTTAATGGTGAATTTTATAATTACTCTAATTATAATCAACTTCAAATTCCAGAATGCTGAGCCAAATGATAGGAAGATTGGGAAGCTTTGTGAATATTCTTGTAAAAACCCTTTACGTATACCAAAGGTAAAGCTTATATCACTCATCTAAACTACCATATTAACGATTCCATGCTCTTTTGACTTTGTTTTTTCAATCTATCTAAATTGTAAGACCCTGTTTCTTTTTTCCATCAAGTGTTGTTTGGATAAATGATGTTTAAAAATATTTGAGAAAATGGCAAGACACTTGAGGAAATGGAAGGAAAAAAGAAATGTGGGCAAATTTGTAAAATGTTAGGACTTAATGAGGAAAGCCTCAATCCTCTGACTTTCTCGATTAAGTCGTTCTTTCTGCATTAAGTCAAAAAGAAACACCTTAAAAGGGCTTATGTTAGTTTATTTATATCTTATGTCATTTGAATAACATTTATTACAGATTACAGATTACCTAGAACAGAAATTTTACAAAGAGATGCGCAACAAAAACTTTATCTCTGTAAAAGCTGTTTCACTTGTTTATGGGAAATTGCCATCTTCATGTAAGGAGCAGATGTAAGTTGAAATGCATTAGTTATCTTCACTTAAAGTTGAATTTTGCATAATAATGTATTCAATCCAAGTTTTTTCAATATCTTCAGGCCACTTTTTGCTAGTAGTTTGTTGGGAATTGTTCGGACACTCTTAGAACAAACTGATAATGATGAAATGCGAATTCTTGCTTGTCAGAATCTTGTCAGCTTCATAAACAATCAGGTAGTTAGAATAGTTCTTTAGGTTAAATGCAAGAAATAGCAACATTCTTTCATGGATTTGTTTATTATAGATTCATACTTTCATTACTTCCTATTACAACATTGCACTTCAAAAAATCTACTCAATTACAACAATACCATTCAATTTTTCAATAACAAAAAATTGAATGGCATTGTTGTAATTAATGATAATTAACTTCTTAAAAAATACAGGTGGATGGGACTTACATGTTCAACTTAGAAGGCCTCATTCCCAAACTTTGTGAACTTGCTCAAGAAGTTGGAGATGATGAAAGAGCATTAAGGTTGAGGTCATCAGGGCTTCAAGTTTTGGCTTTCATGGTAAACATATGTTTTCTTTGTTATCTTTATCATTTATAATATCGATAATTCTTGACAACTTAGTAATAGAAAAGATCAATCTTTATCATTTTCCTCTTAGTTTCTGTAACTTTTGGAGCTTTACTTAAGGAATTGTGAATACATGGTACTCTCTAATGATATAACCTAAAATACCCTTTGCATAATTTCTAATATTGTTCTTTATTTTGTTTACTAGGTGCGATTTATGGGGGAGCAATCTCATATCTCTATGGACTTTGACAATGTACGTTCTACTTCTTTTTGCTTTTCTTCTATTCTCTATAAACTTTTTTAGGTAGATTTTCAATGATGAGGATGAGGAGGGTATTTACGTCTTGTTTAGAGATCAAGAATGAGTCCATGTCTGATCTTGTTCCACCTTTTTAACAAACGAGACCCACTTGTGCCAACTTTCTTGAAATTTTTTCTATTTTTTTATTTGAATTGATATTCAAAATCTTCTTTTGTTTTAAAAATAGATTGTGTCAGTAACCTTGGAGAATTTTATGGACACACCAAACACTGACCATGAATCATCATCATTAATGGATGTAAACAAGATGATCACAAATGTTGTTAACTTTAAAACGGATGTTCCCATGGGGTAAGTGGGGTTATGTTATTTATGTATACAGATATTAAATTATTATGACTCATTAAAAGATTTATATCAATTATAGTTTTTGTTTTTGAAAATTATACAGGGATGCAAACAAAAACCCCTCTTATTGGTCAAGTGTTTGCTTGCATAATATGGCGAATTTAGCAAAAGAGGCAACAACTGTTAGACGTGTACTTGAACCTCTTTTTCACAATTTTGACACTGAAAAGCATTGGTTCCCTGAAAAAGGGTTGGCTTTTTCTATTTTAAAGTATCTGCAGATGGTGTTGGAGGAATCAGGTAAATGTTGATTCTTATTGTTTTTTGATTCAAGTATATATATATATCGATTAGTAATAGGGTTAAATGCAAGAAAAAGCTAGGTCCTTTCATTTATTTCTTCCTATTATAGCATTTTACTATGAAAAAACTATGTAGTTACAGCATTATCATCCACATACAAAACAATTTTTATAGCTATAATTGACTAGATTGTTCAAGTATACATAATAAAATGACTTGATAAGAAAAAAAGAAGTATCCTACTTTTTTTTTGCATTTAGCGTGTAGTTTTAACTGTTTTATAGTATTAACATTTTTTCCACTTTGAATTCAGATGACAAATCACATCTACTCTTGTCTATCTTAATCAAGCACCTTGATCACAAAGATGTTATGAAACAACCAGTTATTCAGATGCACATTGTGAATGTTGCTACACAACTTTCACAATATGTAAAGCAGCAGGCATCAGTCCCCATTGTTGGAGCAATAGCTGATCTCATTAAACATTTACGCAAGTGTTTGCAGAATTTATCTGAGCCATCGAGTCCTAGAGTGGGCCCTATTAGCTCTTATATGGATCTTCAATGTGCTTTGGAGAATTGTATCTCAAGTCTCTCACATAAGGTTCTTTATGTCCCTTAGTTATTTGATGCTTTTAGATGGATTTTAATATATGCAAGAGTTAATCACGAAAAGGGTCCCTTTGCTTTCATGATTTTTACTGTGTTTGGTCCAAAATTGATTTTTTATTTTTTATTTTGTCCTTCAAACCTTGAAATAGTGACCAGAATTGATATGAAACCTTAAAATAAAGACCAAAATCGATAAAGAACCTTGAAATAAGGACCAAAATTGAAAATAAAAAGTTTCGATTTTGGACTAAAACACAGTAAAAATCAGAAAGCATAGGGACCATTTTTGTCATTATCATATATAAAATAAAGAATATGGGCCATGTGCATGACCTTGTAGAATTTCATTTCTCAACTCATTCAAGATTCAATAGAATCTACTAGCTATATTAATATTAAATTAGAGCAAATTACATAAAACTATAACATACTTTCACCAAGTGATTGAATCATCATCTTTTTTTTGACCCATTAAAAAAAAACATTTTTCGTGGTTACCCGGTTTTGATATTAGGACAAAATATAGAAAATCACAGCGTACTTTTACCATTTTAATGTTATAATATCACAATCCTTTTTGGGAAAATTTAAGAAAATAATCGAGTAGCTAAATTAATAAAATAGAGAAAAGTACAGATGTTTTTGTGTATTTTTCCCTTTAAATTAAATTGTACTTTACTTGATGATTTGTAGGTTGGAGATGTGGGACCCATTCTTGATTTGATGGCTGTAGTGATAGAGAACATTTCAGCAACTCCTACTATAGCTAGAACAACTATGTCTGCTCTTTATCGGACTTCACAAGTTATCAGTTCCATTCCAAACATCGCCTACTACAAAAAGGTAAGGGTATTTTGGTCATTTATTTCAATTCCTTCCATCCGTGATCCAACCCTAGGAATGAAACCCATTAAACATGGAACCTGAAGGATCCCAGTGGAATTGAATTCTGTCCATTTGCCAACCAAACATTCCATGTCATGGAATGGAATCTCATATTCCAATTCCACCAGAATCCACGAAACAAACACCTCTTAAATATGCATCAAATTACATATAATGAATGTTTTCGGGTCTTAAACTTTTCAGGCATTCCCAGATGCTCTCTTTCATCACTTGATCTTAGCAATGTCACATCCAGATCATGAAACACGAGTTCTTGCACATCATGTATTCTCCAATGTGCTTATGCCAGCTGTAAGCCAGCCTTCATCAGGTTATAAAGCTGCCAAATCTGAAACCATAGATGAAGAAAATCATGCCATGGAATCATCATCTCGTGGTGGAATCACCCATTCTTTGCCTAATGGGAAAACAGTATGATGCAACTTCTCTCTTGAATTCATCATCATACTTCTTTTTTCTGTTTCTTCATTAATCTTTGGTATGATGGAATCAAGAAAGGAACGGAATGGTTCATTCCATTTGGAATAAAAAAAACAAAAAAACTTGTGTGTTTTGAATGATGGAATGGAATGGGCCATTCTTGAAGAACTCATTCCATTCCATTCATTCATTAATTCCATCCTATCCAACCAAAAAGACTCTTAATGTAGATAATCATTTATGTGATTTTTTCATTTTTTTTAAAATTCTATAGATCTCAAGTTCCTTAAGACTGAGTCGCCATCAAGTGAGCCTTGTGCTATCATCAATCTGGATTCAAGCAACATCTCCCGAAAATACCCCTGCAAATTTCGAGGCAATGGCACACACATATAGCCTTGCTTTATTGTTTACTGTATCAAAGGTGATGTTTCAATCTCAATCCTCAATATTCCACCTAATCAACATTTTACACAAAAAAAAAAAAAAATTCAAGAAATCATATATTCATCTCATTTCTTCTTTCTTCAGAATTCAAATCATGTGGCACTAATCCGCTGCTTCCAGTTGGCATTTTCCATTGGAAGCACCTCACTGGATCAACAAGGTAAAGATTAACAATTTGACATTTACATTTTAATCACACCCCTCATTAAAATTCAACTTTTTTCAAATTAATTTTTGGTATAAATTGATTTTTGACTTCTTGAAGGTGGTCTGCAAGCATCCCAGAGAAGATCTCTCTTCACATTGGCATCTTACATGCTTATTATTTCTGCAAAGTCAGGCCATATTTTGGAGCTGATTCCAATAATTAGATCAACATTGACCAAAGAAACGGTTTGTTTTTTCTTATATTCAGTTTTTGTCATAGAATTAGCAACATACTTTTACTCTTTTTATAGAAATATGTAATGTACTTTTTATATTGCTATTTTTCAATGCAGATGGATCCTTATCTTGCAATAGATGAAGAAGATATGAGGCTGCATGTAACTTCAACAAAACATGGTGAAGATAATGGCTATGGATCACAAAGAGATGAAACTGATGCAATGAAAGCACTTTCTGCAATTGAGTTAAAGGATCAAAAGTTGAAGGACACACTTTTGTATCACTTGTTATCAAAGCTTGAAGATTTATCAGAGGTTTGTTTATTGTTCCTTTTGTTAATTTGTAGGGCTAAATGCAACAAAAATGCCAACATACTTTCATTTATTTGTGTATTATAGTTATAGACTTATAGCATCATCCTATTTTTACAAATGATTTAAATTTTAAACCACAAAACATGACACTTAACTATATTTAAAACTGATTAATTATAATCATCATCTTTATATTTCTACAGGAAGATGAATTAAATATGAAGACACAGCTTTCAGAGGGATTCTTCCCTGATGATGAATACCCTTTGGGGGGCCCACTATTTATGGACACACCTATTCCATGTTCTCCAGTTGCCCAAACAGATTTCCAGGCTTTTGATGAGGTAATAATAATTCTTTCTTTCTTTTTTAGACTGAATGAATGTGAGAAAATGACGATTTTACCCTCGTCCAGGTGATGCCTCATGCTGATGAGACAGATGATGATACGTTTCAAGACCAATACGGAAGCCAATCAGCTCGCAAGGATTCTCTTTCCATGAATTCACTTGACATTTTAAGTGTTAATCAGCTTTTGGAATCGGTATGTCTGTCTTTTAATCTTTTTTTGGAAATTAAAAAACAAAAAGATAATGATAATTAAATATTGTGTTTGTTTAACAGGTGCTGGAAACAGCACGTCATGTTGCAAGTTTGCCTGTTTCCTCAACTCCTGTAAGTTATGATCAAGTGAAAGATGAATGTGAGGCTTTAGTAACAGGAAAACAACAGAAAATGTCTGTGCTTCAAAGCTTTAAAAAGCAACAAGATAACAACACAATGTTGATTCTTTCTGGTGAAAATGGCAAACAAGATCAAATTACATCATACAATGTAAGAATCTTGACTTTTTTTTAAGTTTCTGTGTCCCTAAAAGTCTATATTTGATTTTTCTGAATGTTTTTTTTTTTTTGACTTTTTCTATAGAAAATGGAGCTCCCAGAAGATGTTAAATTGTTAACAAATGGGGAGCAAACTGATCAACTTGTTTCTTATACAAAAGTATACAGTCAACAACAGTCTTTCAGGCTTCCACCTTCAAGCCCATATGACAAGTTCTTGAAGGCTGCTGGATGCTAATAAAGTTTCAGTTGTTTTTGGATACATGGATTCACTAATGATTTCTTGTTATAATGTTTTTTTTTCTCATAGTCTTGGTGTTATATAAAAGTTTGATTTTCTTTTTTTGTTCTTTTTCAGAAGTAGAAAAAGAAGGTTTTTTGTTTTGTTGTAGTGTATGTAGTTGTGGGACAAAATGTTGTGTTTTTAGATGACAAAATGTTGGAAGTGAATATTGAATAGTTGTGTTTCTGTTTTTTTTTTTTTTTTTTTTTTTTTTTTTTTTTTTATTTGTGTTGAGGTGTGGTTCATATTTGTGTGTTGTCTTTGACCATGGGATTTGCAACTAATTTGATTGATATTATTTTAAAATGTTTTTATTTTTTTTATTTTTTTTCAGAATATTTGTTTGCTCGTTATCATACTTTGCATGTGTTATCATACCGAAATGGAGTATCATACTTCCAATGGATGCTTATATCAAACCTCCAAAAAGATCGAAGCCATCCAAGTAAAAAATAGAAGAATTTGTAGTTTTGCCATGAAAAAAAATCATGATTTTCTTGTTTTTTCTTTAAGTTATTTTGATTGATGTTAAAAAAAATAGAATAATGACTTATACATGTAACATAGTTTAGGTTTTGTTCACATTTAGTAGGTTTTATATTGTCAAAAAGATATAATATAAAGAATCCAAACAAGTTCAATGATAATATATGAACAAAACATAAAGGACTACATGGGAACAAAACCTAAATTATGTTACCCTTATAAGTTATTAAACCTTTATACAATAATTTATTTACATCACTAGCGAAACTGTCCAGTCTTTTTGGGACCGGTCTCGCTGTTTGATGAGCATTCACATAATTATGTAGTTGGTTAGGTAAAGGTTGATAAAGCCAACAATGGTTAGGTGGAATTAGGGTGAACGACATTTCCAAACCGTCCCTAGAAGAGGAATCGGTTTAGACCAATAATGAAAACCAATAACATGACCAGTTAGACTATGTTGGTGTCAGTGCCGGTTTTCAGTCAAATACCTGGTTTCGACCAATACCTGTTCTTATGCACTCGGTACAACTAGTTTTGATCCCAAATGATTAGAATAATATAAAATCAACCAACAAAATTTAACCCAATATATAAAAAAGGTGTTTTATAGTCTATAAAATGAAATACACATAGTAAACGAGATGTTGAAAAAAAAATCATGGCATTCCGACTTGAAAGAGTTATGACAGTTGAAAGAAGATGAAAGATTCAATAAGTGCTAAGAGGAGCTAGTAGAAATAGGGTTCAAATGTAACATAGAAGACGACCGAAATTATTAGGTCATAAGAATGCAATGTGAACAGTTCAATTGTTATACCTGAGGAGGAAAAAAAACTTAAAGAGGCTAATTATGAACAAAACTCGTCATATGTCATTAGTACCAACCGGTCATAAGAATATAATAAGAATATAATGTAAACACTCCAAACAAGTTCAATGGTAATATGTGGATAAAAAAACTTAAAAGGACCAAATGTAAACAAAATATAAACTAAATTACCCTTATACGTCATTCTATCCTTCATCAAAAAGTTCAACTTGGTTACAACAATTCAATAACTCAAATTGAGCATTATGTCAAATTCACAAACAATACAAAGCAAATATACGACTTGTGTTCTAATTTCTAAAAGCCAAGTGATCTGCATCTGATGATATTATACATCTAAAATCACTAAAAACACCTGAATTTTGTGTTTCATTCTTTTGGCACAACCAAATCGCCACATTTGTAAGCCAATAACAACTCATCGGCATAATCTCTGTTCTTAGATATGAACTTCTCCAAGAACTCATCTTCAGGCAACCACATCACATTAAGAAACTTCGGTGTCTTCTTCAAAATCTTTTTTGAGGTCAAAATATTTAAAATTTTATACCTGGGAATCACTCGTTCTTCCAAACTAAGCATCAAACAAGTAGGTCGACGAACTAACACAGCCTTATCAAACTTAACTGTATTTAAGAAGAATTCAATCCCAAGATTTAACTTTGATTCAGACACTCTAAACAATCCAGGAGCCCTTTTAAACATATCTAAACATTCGACTTTAGTGAACCCAAATGATTGGAATAATTTAAACTTTCTTTTAATTGTTTCATCACTCATACAGCTCAAGGTATACAGAGCATGAACCAGCATTCTTGAATCGAGTGAGAATCCCATGTCCAACACCTTGGATACAAGATCTTTAAGCTCTGATTCACCCATGATCAACAGTCTTGGTTGTCTTGTTGTAATTGTTACAAGTTGTGACCCAACAATTCCGCATTGTTCTAAGTATTTGATATTAGCAGAGATTCTTGTCACCGGTTGCTTAATATCAGCCCAATTACATCTTGTCAATGTTCGAATCAGATTCTCATTGTCATGATTCATCAGCTCTTTTATGACATCAACACAGGGTTTCAGTCGTTCAAAACGATTAGATAAGTAACCTGGGTTTTTGGAAATGAACTTACTCAGTTCAGAACCAGCGAGACCCAAATTTTGAAAAAACTGAATCCTTGGTTTTAGGGTTTTTTCGGCGTCTGCGAAAAGGATTTGAGGAGATTCGTCTACCCAATTTTGAATATCGGTGCTGTTGAATCCGAGAGACTTCAAGAGTTGAATAACGGATTGTGGGTTGGTCTCGGAGGATGAAAACCGAGTGGATAGTGAGAGGGCTCGTGGTTTGGAAAATCCTAAGGATTCTGTGAGGTAATCAATAATGGAGGATTTAAATGGCGATGGGGATGGAATGGTGTGAAGATAACGAGAGAAGAGATTCGCCATTTGAGCTCGGAGGTCTTGTACACCCTGTTCTCGAGTTTAAAAATGAAGGGAAGCGAAGGGGAAAACAATTAATCGGTTGTGTTCTAGAGTTGAGAAGGAGATGCAAGAAAAAATGGGAGGCATAAAGGAGAAATCGATAATACCGGTGAAATCGCAAAGCAAATGCAGGAAAAAATCAGAAGCCTTTTTCTACTTGATTGAGAAGCCGAAGGGGTGTTTGGCAAACCTTATTAAAACACTTTGTTAGCTAAATAACCTATTCTACATTTTTATAAATAAAAAAAATTTCGGATAAAAATAATTTATTTAGGTGAAAAAACTCTCCTAAGTCAATTTTTCATAAATTATCTCACGCTTACTTATTAATTTATAAATCAATAAGCTATAAGCTAATAAACACTAAGTTTTTTTTGCCAAACACTCCGAAGTCGAAAGTTGTGTTCCCTTTATTTGTTGAACGACTGAAGAAATAGGGCCAAGGGCAGAAGCGTCTTTTTCATATGTTTCTCTTCCCAACATCCAAATGAAGTTTTTAACCGGATTGGTGTTTTGGAAAACATATTTACCATTAGTACTTTTTAAACATATCAACATAAGGTTTTTTGGTAATTTAGTAAAAAGAAAAAATCACGGTGCCCTAATACCATGTTCCGAGTTTCATTAAAGAAAGGAAAAAAATAAAATAAAATGTGAAAAGAAAAGAAAGGAAGTGAAGGGAAAGTAAGTTGCATTTTTCTATTATTGAGTTCAAAAGAAATGAAAAGATAATTATTTTTCTTTTGTGTTCCCGAGTTGAAGGAATAAGAAATGGAAACTAAAAGTGGATAATTATACCATTTTCACGTTTTTACCACAATTTCAAATCTATACCACACGATTTCAATGCCTAAACTTTTTTTTGCCACATGTAGCATGCCTCTCGACTTCTTTATTTTTTTCACATGATTACTTATACAAGAATCATAGGCAAATCATTAACGCATCACTTATTATTAATCAAACTTCAACTATGTTCATAATTTGCATTACTTTTTCAACCAATACCAATCACAACCAATCATAGTGGGAAAAAAAAAGTCAAAAAAACCCAAAATGAATAACTTGTGCATAACCTGATGTCAATGTAAAGGTAATCAAACAGATTCATACTCAACAAATTCCAATGAATGAACTCAAACCAAAAACCAAAAATATAAAGTCAAACTCATAAGCAATCAAAAACTATCATCCTAAGTAAGTCATTTACCAGCATTCATCATTTTTTCAGCAAACCCTTTTGTTATGTGTCCAGAATAATGGCATTATGTAGAAGAAACAAAAATAGGAAATCATTATATAAGGAGAAAAGAATGAAACCTGATGTAAGCCTTGCAGGGACGTTGAACTAATGACAGAGGATGAAGAAGCAATTTTTTTGTGCATGTTGTTATTGATGGGTTTTGGTCATAATACTTCTTATGTGCTCATACAAACCCTAATGCTTGGATCTAGGTTTCTCTATTGTACATGCAAGTTATCCAAGACTATAAACCCTAATTCTAGCATACAAGTAATCATATTAACATAAGAATGGGTTTAAGATATTACCTTGATTGTTATGTAGCAATAACAATCCCAAATCTCCTTGTATTGACTTTAGAAAGCTTAGAGTCACAAATGTCACTCCTCTAATGGTTCACAAACACCAAGAGCAAGAGGATGAAGAGGAGAAAGGATGGAGGTTGCCCTAAAACGTGTGAAACCCTAGAAGGATGCTTAGCCACGTTTTTGGGTCATAAGGGTCATATATATAGTGAGGCTATTAGGGTTATCTAACAAGGAAACCCTAATTTGGATGCTTAAGCCCTAAGCAACCCATGGATTCTTTTAATTAAGGCCTTGGACAATTTCCCCATGGGTTTCCCATAGAATTCGTCCACTCCTTAATTTAAGACAATCCATAGCCCATATTGCAATTATCTTATAATTACAATTCCAGTCCCTTAAGTTTAATTAATCTCTTTTAGTCACAAAACTAATTACCAATTAATTCTTGACTAATATTAATTAAACAATATGATTTCTCCTTTAATATATTATTCTCATAATATATTAATAAATCATATTTAATCCTTTCTCTCCATAATTCATCCTATCAAGTTGCTTTGGTGAAGGCAACCCAAAAGGACCATGCACCATCGGGTCAAGTACATACCAAAATAGTTATGGACTTAGACACTAATCCAACAGTTATTGTACGTGAAATTCTTATATAGGGTTCAACGATAGTTTGGTAATCATTAGGTTTCTATGTTTATCATTGATTATCTTCTCTTCAAATCCCTCCAATTTGGGTGGAAGATTAGGAGAGAAAATGTTCCTCTGACTTCCTTTCTTTTCTTCCCAAAACATTCTAAACAAAAAACTCGAGAACACGATTGACTCCTTTCTCGTTGATTCCCTCATTTTCTCTCCACTTTCCTTGTTAAATGTAACATCGTAAATTTCAAAACAAATTTTTGAATTTTATAAAAACACAATTCACTTAATATTCGTAAAAATACCCATGTTTGAAATTCAATCCAAGTCATACAAAAAATCCCAAGATCCCATAAACATAAAATCTTGTGTGTGTACTGATCAAGTCGGCGCCTTCCCACGGTCGTCACTAGTACCTGAAACAAATAACACCAAACACTGTAAGCACAAAGCTTAGTGAGTTCCCCAAAATACCACATAAAACATATATTAGCCACTCGAGGCTATAACTTTGTGGGTCCGTGCACCCAAACTCTGTGAACCCTCAGGTTCTAACTTTGTAACATACACAACATAAATCACATAGAATAATGCAGTGCAACACATAACACATATATAGCATACAAACACTGAATCACATAACTCTAGTTACCTACTGAAGGTAAAGTATAGTGAGAAGACTCACCTCGCGTATCTCGATAACTCGCAAATCCCCGAATCACTCGTGCTCGATCCCCCGAGCTATAATCCTCCTATATACAACAAATATCTCTAATTAACACTTTCAAGACTAAGGTTGACTAACCCTACTAAGCCAACACTGGTCAACTCTGGTCAACGGTCAACTTTGACCGGACTCGGCGAGTGCACCAAAGCGACTCGGCGAGTCTATACGCGTTCACTGACTCCCTCGGATCCTCTCTTGGCATGTCGAGTACCTCCCTAGCTCGACGAGTTCCACCTGGCATGAATCGCGGGGCAACCACGACTCAACTTGTCGAGTCTCAAGAACAACTCGGCGAGTTCCGGTTTGACTCAGCCCCATTATGACTCTCCCTGACTCACTGGGTCATCCCCCAACCCGGCGAGTCCACTCGCTGAACACTTTACGTGAAACCCCAACCCTACTCGCCGAGTCCCAAGAACAACTCGGCGAGTTCATGCCATGCACAAACTCTATTGACCTTCTGAGGTCAGATCTGCTTTCCCAAACCCTAGATCTGGCCTTCCCAAGCATGAATGTCACATAAAGTTCGAAACTTGATGCTTGTACAACCCCCACAAGGCATCAAAAGGAGATTTGATCCCAAAAATGACCACCTAGGTCCAATAACTCCATAATAGCTCAAAAGCTCCAAGGGTTAAGGTCTCTGGACCTCTTTGAGTCCATATCCAAGGCACAAACTCGAAGAGGGAACATTTGCTTCACATAATCACTCTTCAAAAGGGTTATAAAACCCTAACTCTAAAGATAAACCCTAAAACTGAAGGAGATTCGAACCATTACCTCAAAATGAAGCCTCTGGACTCTGGATCTGCTGGAATCTCACCTCCTCCTTGCTCTTGCCACCTTCTCCTTGCTAAACAAAGAATACAAAGGCTCAAAAGTGACTTCCTCTCTCCCAAAACAGATTAGCTCTCTTAGGGTTCTCTCAAGGGACTAGTAGCCGCAATGGGAGGCTATAAGTGCCCTTAAATAGGCTCCAAACCCGAGGAATTAGGGTTTCATTAAACAGCGTGGACTCGCCGAGTCCACTCCTTGGACTCGCCGAGTCCAGACGCGATCCCGCGTCCAAACCGCGATCCTACTCGACGAGTTTGAGCTCCAACTCGCCGAGTCTCCTCACAAATACCAAAAAATATAAAAAAGAATAATACCTGGGAATCCGGGCTGTTACAAATCTCCCCCACTAGAACTAGACTTCGCCCTCGAAGTCTCGCTTTGCAAAAAGCTCAGGATGCAGATCGCGCATCTCACGTTCCGGCTCCCAAGTCATCTCGGACCCCTTTCGATGCTGCCACTGAACCAAAACCTAGGGTACTTCCTTGTTCCTCAGAACCTTGATTTTCCGATCTCTGATTGCCACTGGTCTCTCAGCATAATTCAGGCTCGCATCCACCTGAATATCCTCTAATGGAACCATTGCCGACTCATCGGCTATACACTTCCACAATTGCGACACATGGAAAGTGTCGTGAATCTGCCCCAACTCTGCTGGCAACTTCAAACGATAGGTTACCCTGCCTACCCTCGTGACCACCTGAAATGGACCAATATATCGGGGCCCCAACTTGCCCCTCTTCCTGAATCGAATCACTCCTTTCCAAGGATAGACCTTCAGAAGCACAAAGTCGCCGACCTGAAACTCAAGCTCGGACCGACGTCTGTCCGCATAACTCTTCTGACGACTCTGAGCGGTCAACAACCTCTGTCTGACCTGCTGGATCTGCTTTGTCGTCTGAAGTACGATCTCAGTACTGCCCATAACACGCTGTCCGACCTCTCCCCAGCAAATGGGGGTCCGACACCTCCTCCCATACAACAGCTCAAAGGGTGGCATACCAATGCTCGAATGATGGTTGTTGTTATAAGAAAACTCTGCCAAGGGCAAGTACGTATCCCAAATCCCCCCGAAATCCAACACACATGCCCGGAGCATGTCCTCGAGTGTCTGAATTGTCCGCTCACTCTGTCTGTCCGTCTGGGGGTGATATGCGGTACTAAAATGCAGCCTAGTACCCAGCTCCTCATGAAACTTCTTCCAGAATCTGGAAGTGAAACATACATCCCGGTCTGAGACAATCGAGAACGGAACCCCATGCCGAGATACCACTTCCCTCACGTACATCTCTGCTAACTTCTTTGCGGAGGAGCTCTCACTAATAGTAAGGAAGTGGGCGCTCTTCATTAACCTGTCCACAATCACCCAAATTGCATCGACTCCCCTAGCAGTCCTTGGAAATTTGGTGATAAAATCCATGGTAATCTGTTCCCACTTCCATTCGGGAACCTCTAATGGTTGCAACTTACCATGAGGCCTCTGGTGCTCAGCCTTAACCCTACGGCAGGTTAAGCACCTCTCCACAAACCACGCAACATCCCTCTTCATACAGGGCCACCAATACTACCTCCTCAGATCCAAATACATCTTATTGGCCCCAGGATGGATCGAGAATTTCGACCGATGAGCCTCTTCCATCAAAATGGTATGCGTCCCTCCCACAAATGGTACCCAAATCCGTCCTTGAAATGTCATAAGCCCCTGACCATCGGTAACGAACTCCGATACCAACCCTACCACTCGCTCCCTTTTTTGGTTCTCTGATCTCACGGCCTCAGCCTGTGCTCCACAAATGGTGTCCAACACCGAAGCCATCACGGTCAAACGCAAACATACACCTCGCAACAGGGCGCTCTCCACCCTGCGACTCAGGGCGTCGGCTACCACATTAGCCTTGCCCGGATGGTACAGGATCTCACAATCGTAATCCTTAACCACATCCAACCACCTCCCCTGCCGCATATTTAGGTTGGGCTGATCCATCAAATACTTCAGGCTCTTATGGTCTGTGTATATCGTACACCGAACCCCATACAGATAGTGACGCCGAATCTTGAGGGCGAACACCACTGCTCCCAACTCTAGATCATGGGTGGGATACCTCGACTCATGTGGCTTCAGCTGCCTCGATGCATATGCTATCACATGCCCTCTCTGCATCAGCACCGCTCCCAACCCCAAGATCGATGCATCACAGTATACCACAAAGTCCTCCATTCCCTCCAGGAGGGCTAACACCGGGGCCTCGCATAACCTTTGGCGAAGCGTCTCAAAGGAGGCTTGCTGCTCGGGGCCCCATGAAAAAGCGACACCCTTCCGGGTCAACCTGGTGAGTGGCACTACGATCTTAGAGAAATCCTTGATAAATCTCCGATAATAACCGGCCAACCCTAGAAAACTCCTGATCTCGGAGGGTGACCTCGGCACCTCCCAACTCATCACCGCCTCAACTTTGGCCAGGTCGACCAATATCCCTTCCTGGTTAACGAGATGTCCCAGGAACTGGACCTCTCGCAACCAGAAATCACACTTGGAGAATTTGGCATAAAGCCTCTCCGATCTCAGAACTCCGAGGATCTCCCTCAAATGCTCCTCATGCTGCTCTCTAGATCTCGAATATACCAAGATGTCGTCGATGAATACAATCACCGACTGATCCAACATCGGCCTGCACACCCGGTTCATGAGATCCATGAACACTGTCGGGGCATTGGTGAGCTCGGAAGGCATCACCACAAACTCATAATGCCCATAACGCGTCCTGAACGATGTCTTCTGGATGTCCTCATCTCGCACCCTCACCTGATGATATCCAGACCTCAAATCGATCTTGGAGAACCAAGATGCTCCGTGCAACTGATCGAACAAATCGTCGATCCTCGGCAATGGGTAACGGTTCTTGACCGTCAGCTTGTTCAACTCCCGGTAATCAATGCACATACGGTGTGAACCATCCTTCTTCTTGACAAACAAGATAGGCGCTCCCCACGGCGAGCTGCTCGGCCGAATAAACCCCTTTCCCAGCAGCTCCTGAAGCTGCGAGGATAACTCTTGCATCTCTGGAGGTGCAAGACGATAAGGCACCTTGGCAATAGGCGCAACCCCCGGAACCAAATCGATACTGAACTCTACTTGCCTCACGGGAGGCACACCCGACAACTCCTCTTGAAAGACATCCGGGAACTCACGCACTATCGGAACCTCCTCCACTGACCTGGGCCTCTCGGAATCAACCCGCGTATCCGACACGTACGCCACAAAACCCTTACAGCCCTGCTGTAGACACTGCCTCACCCTAGCGGCCGAACAAAACGCTGATCCAGAACATGTACCCTCGCCGTACACCGTAAGAACTCCCCCACTAGGGTCTCGTATGGTCACCAGCTGTCACTCGCAGTCGATAACCGCACCGAACCTACTCTACCAGTCCATGCCCACAATGACACAGACATTACCCATCGCAATAGGAACCAAATAAATCGGGAACTCAACACCGAAAATCTCGAATACGCACCTGCGGATCACCTCCGTGGCATATATCACCCTCTCGTCAGCTATGGAAACTCTCAGAGGCCGACTCAGCGCCTCACGACTAACACTGATATGCTGACTAAAAGCCAAAGATACAAAATACCGACTCGCACCCGAGTCAAATAACACCAAGGCAGGTACAGAATTCACAAGAAAAGTACCTACGCATAACATAATATAAGCATAATATCACAACATCAAAATAAATACACGAAAGAATACATACCAGCCACGACATCGGGCGCTGCGCGGACCTCCTCCGCGGTCAACTGAAAGGCTCTCCCTCGTGCCCTCGGCGCCTCGGCCTTCACTGGCCGACTCTCAGTAGCTCTGATGGCGGCAGGGGCAGATCCCTGAGGTGCTCCCTGAGCTGATCCCCGCAACTGCGGACACTCCGCCTTCCGGTGTCCAGTCTGGTTACAGTGAAAACACACTGCAAACCCCTTGGGGCAGTCCTTGGCCATATGCCCCTCCTTGCCACACTTGTAGCAAGATCCAGCTCTACAAACTCCATCATGACCCTTGCCGCACTTTCCACAAGTGCGGCCCTTCTGGCTCCCAGATTTGGGATCAGCGGGCTTGGACCGCTTGGGTGCCGACTGGGACTGTGCCAGTCGCCGATCCCTCCCCTGAGACTCAGCCTCCTCTCTAGCATGATTCTCTAGCTCGATCTCCCTCTTCTGTGCATTTGCCTGAAGCTCAGCAAATGTCCGGTACGAGGAGTTCGCCACGAACTCCCGAATGTCTCGCCTCAAGATACTCAAATACCGGCTCATACGTGCCTGCTTAGTGGACACGTGCTCAGGGTAGAACATCGCCCTCTCGTGGAACATCTTGGTTATCACCGTAATAGACTCAGTACCCTGCTTGAGGGTCAGAAACTCCTGGGCCAAACGCTCCCTCTCCACCTGGGGAACGTACTCATCTCAGAACATGGCAGTGAACCTCTCCCAGGTCACTGCCGCAAGCTCAGCAGGCGAAAAGTGCGCTGTCACAAACTTCCACCAGTCCTTCGCTCCCAAGCGAAGATGGTTCAGCGCGAACTGAACTCTCAAATGCTCGGGAGATGAGCAAGTGAAGAAACACCCCGCTATGTCTGAAATCCATCTCATAGCCGCCACCGGGTCCTGGGTCCCATCAAACTCTGGTGGTTTTGTGTTGCTGAACTCTCGGAACAACAACGCATCACCACCCTGCGGCCTCGCAGCAGCAACAGCTGCGGTGGCCGCCGCAACAGCGGCCTCAAAAAGAGCAGCATAACGCTCATCGAAAGTCTCAATCAGCGTGGTCTTAATAGACCCGAACATCTCTGGTATCTCTGCCCTGATGGCCGCAGCCACCTCCTCGTGGATGATCTGACGGATCTCCTCATCACTAGCCCCACTGCCCTCTGGCATATGACGTGTCCTCACCATGATCAACCTCTGAAATACAACATACGATAAATTAGAATCCATTCGAGCATACTCACACTCGACAACTCTTCCCTCCTTGATCCTTGGCATTCCGAAGGTTCTTATTTGAACTGTATACCGCTCCGGTGCTTTCAGTAGTACGGGCCCAATACTACTGTCCGCACCGTTTCAGTATACACCCCAAATCATCCTCTTCGGATTCCAAGTTCCAAGTACTCTATTATGCACAATCCACTTTCTAACAAATCTCTCGTAAGCTCCTCGCTGCTACCTATTCACTCTCAAGCATCTCATAGCAGCTCACCTCTCCCTAGGCTAAAGCATCACAAATCAGGGCACTCTAGTCCTAATAGGAATACCTAGCCCGCTCTAGCAAGAGAATATATCATATCAATCTCATAAACATATAATATAAGGGTATTTTGGGAAATCACCATTCGGGCGCTGACTGATCGTACACACGTTTCTGCTCTGAGTTTCTCTAAAAATCTTTTACTTCTTTTAGAAAATTTGGTTCTCTTTTGAAAATATTTTCCAAATCCTCAGTTTGAGTTCAAATACTCCCGAAGGTCTACCCGAATCCCTCAAACCAAGGCTCTGATACCAACTTGTAACACCGTAAATTTCAAAACAAATTTTTGAATTTTATAAAAACACAATTCACTTAATATTCGTAAAAACACCCATGTTTGAAATTCAATCCAAGTCATACAAAAAATCCCAAGATCCCATAAACATAAAATCCCGTGCGTGTGTACTGATCAAGCCGGCGCCTTCCCACGGTCGTTACTAGTACCTGAAACAAATAACACCAAACACTGTAAGCACAAAGCTTAGTGAGTTCCCCAAAATACCACATATAACACATATTAGCCACTCGAGGCTATAACTCTGTGGTTCCGTGCACCCAAACTCTGTGAACCCTCAGGTTCTAACTCTGTAACATGCACAACATAAATCACATAGAATAATGCAGTGCAACACATAACACATATATAGCATACAAACACTGAATCACATAACTCTAGTTACCTACTCAAGGTAAAGTATAGTGAGAAGGCTCACCTTGCGTATCTCGATAACTCGCAAATCCCTGAATCACTCGTGCTCGATCCCCCGAGCTATAATCCTCCTATATACAACAAATATCTCTAATTAACACTTTCAAGACTAAGGTTGACTAACCCTACTAAGCCAACACTGGTCAACTCTGGTCAACGGTCAACTTTGAC
This sequence comes from Lactuca sativa, assembly GCF_002870075.4. Classification (NCBI taxonomy): domain Eukaryota; kingdom Viridiplantae; phylum Streptophyta; class Magnoliopsida; order Asterales; family Asteraceae; genus Lactuca; species Lactuca sativa. Next base: position 249,838,737 of record NC_056625.2, read on the forward strand.
CGGACTCGGCGAGTGCACCAAAGCGACTCGGCGAGTCTATACGCGTTCACTGACTCCTTCGGATCCTCTCTTGGCACGTCGAGTACCTCCCTAGCTCGACGAGTTCCACCTGGCATGAATCGCGGGGCAACCACGACTCAACTTGCCGAGTCTCAAGAACAACTCAGCGAGTTCCGGTTTGACTCAGCCCCATTATGACTCTCCCTGACTCACTCGGTCATCCCCCAACCCGGCGAGTCCACTCGCTGAACACTTTACATGAAACCCCAACCCTACTCGCCGAGTCCCAAGAACAACTCGGTGAGTTCATGCCATGCACAAACTCTATTGACCTTCTGAGGTCAGATCTGCTTTCCCAAACCCTAGATCTGGCCTTCCCAAGCATGAATGTCATGTAAAGTTCGAAACTTGATGCTTGTACAACCCCCACAAGGCATCAAAAGGAGATTTGGTCCCAAAAATGACCACCTAGGTCCAATAACTCCATAATAACTCAAAAGCTCCAAGGGTTAAGGTCTCTGGACCTCTTTGAGTCCATATCCAAGGCACAAACTCGAAGAGGGAACATTTGCTTCACATAATCACTCTTCAAAAGGGTTATAAAACCCTAACTCTAAAGATAAACCCTAAAACTGAAGGAGATTCGAACCATTACCTCAAAATGAAGCCTCTGGACTCTGGATTTGCTGGAATCTCACCTCCTCCTTGCTCTTGCCACCTTCTCCTTGCTAAACAAAGAATACAAAGGCTCAAAAGTGACTTCCTCTCTCCCAAAACGGATTAGCTCTCTTAGGGTTCTCTCAAGGGACTAGTAGCCGCAATGGGAGGCTATAAGTGCCCTTAAATAGGCTCCAAACCCGAGGAATTAGGGTTTCATTAAACAGCGTGGACTCGCCGAGTCCAGACGCGATCCCGCGTCCAAACCGCGATCCTACTCGGCGAGTTTGAGCTCCAACTCGCCGAGTCTCCTCACAAATACCAAAAAAATATAGAAAAGAATAATACATGGGAATCCGGGCTATTACATTAAATGAGACTGGGAATAGGGTGTAACTCTCATTATTACCAGAACGATTGAAAGACACGTTGTGACACCAATCTCCATCAATAACCTTCAACCCTGGCGACTCCACTGTAGGAGGCAAGATAGTCGGCGACTCAACTCCAGTCACACGACGACAATTCTTTCACAGGTAAGATTTTCGATTTCCATCACATGTTCGATTTTAAAACCTTAATCTTCAATCAAATCAGTTTTTTAACTACAAGAAACGATTCTATTGACCCTCAGGGTTCAATTTCTATATTTTTTTTCCGTCATAGGTTTAATTTTTTGAACTATAAGAAATGGTTACATCACACTTTGTTAGTTGATTGTTTCTCTGTTTGTAACGTCTGGAAAATACTAAGTAAAAATTTATTTTAACTCATCCAAAAACCATCAATCATTCATTTCAAAACCCATAAAAGTGTGAAAATGTAGTAAAATAGTTATCAGAGCACAAATCATAACTCAACGTATGGAATGTCGGTGGATGCGATGCAATCACGTCGAGCTTTTCCCTTTGGAATCGGAAGTACCTGAAAACATTTAAACATAAAATCGTAGGCACAAAGCTCAGTGAGTTCCTCGAAATTCCACATACCATACATACATCGGGCCCCGCCCGATTAACAGGCTTGTCTTTAGCATGTAGTGGGCCCCGTTCAACACATATAGAGGGCCCCGCCTAAACATACATACAAATACATGCAAGAGTCACAAAGACAGGTAGCATCCTATAAACATAATCCAATAGGCCGACATTTGTGCCTTCGACCCAAAAATATTGTGAGGAGACTCACCACAATCCGAAGATAACCAAATCTTACACTCATTGCTGCTACAAAAGCTCCTCACACTGAACATATCCAAAACAATACTAATTAATAGTTAAGGTGATAACCCATAATCAAAGTTCCATCTCATACTCTCTCTCTCTTTCTTTCTCTCTCTCTCTCTCTAGTATAAAATACAATTTTATACATCCAAGGCTACACCCCACCCTAACATGACCTAATGCTCAAAAATGATCCATAACACCCTCTGATCGTATGCCATGTGAATGTTTGTATAGATTGGATACATTTCAAGTATAATAAACAACAACAAACTAACTGATAAAAATACAGAACACGAAAGTAAAGAACACAAAGAATTTCACCAAATTGTCTTTCACCAAGAAAGGGTTTTGTCTTCACCAAGAAGACGGGTTCTCACAAAGACGGTCACCAAGATGATTACAACACCAAGTCGTTCTACATTAGGGTTTCACCCTAATGTTATATATATATATATATATATATATATATATATATATATATATATATATACACACATACATACACACTAAAATAATCTAGTGAATCCCTTAAATCAAGGGATTGTATCTAATCTACATATAAACAGAACCTTATCACCAAGATATCGGATATGTTATCTATCTATATTTACAAAGTGTAACTACCTAATATACCAAGATATCTTCCTAATATATATATATATATATATATATATATATATATATATATATATGTTATCTTCCTAATATGTATAAATGAGATCTTCCTAATATACAAAGATCACTAAGATCATGGGATCATGTTAACGTTGATCATTCTGGAGCTAACGTTGGCGTTGGCACTGGCGCTGGTGATCAAAGTGTAATTCTATTTGACTCATCAGATCATAATGTGTGACCTTACAATCTCCCCTTATCTAATGATGTCAAAACTAATCTTTAAAAAGTTCTTCAGTTTAAACAAATCCCCCTCCCCCCTGATAAGGTGTATGACTCTTACCAATTTTGGTTATCAGTAGTAGAAGTAGTAAGAGCAGCGGAAAAAATTAGTGTATCATGGGTTGCAGCGAACTAACAGATGATAAGGATATGATAAAATGTTGATATCATCTCCCCCTTAGATTTTACTCCCCCTTATATAAGCAACATTTGAGTTTTGCTCCCTTAGATGTATAATCTTCTTTCAAGAGTGTTTGCTATGAATGATCAAATAACAATGTAGCAGAACTAGACTTTTCTCTTCCTTTTATGACAGCATCAATATGTACTGCCTTTTTTTAAGAAGACGACAAATAATCCTTAAAGAAAACATCAAATAAAGTTAGATGATGAAATATGTGTATCACATTATTGTGTTGTTGCAATAGCAGATCATTTACATAGAGTTGTGTAACAACCCAGTTTTTCAAATAAAAATTTTCATTTAAATAATAATCCATGTTTCTTAATTGTAAATTCCAACCATAAAGTATTTCTCAAAAATCCATTACATCGATTAAATTATCAAAAGATCAGAGTGTCCATAAAAAATGTTGGAGAGTGCGTGTTGCGCCATCATGTCGGGCCCTTGCCCTTAGATCCCGAAGTACCTGAACACAACCAACAAAATTGTAAGCTAATGCTTAGTGAGATCCCTATAACATACCACACATACAATCATATAAGTCCACATATGCCATGCATACAAACAAACATGTAAGGAAGCCATGGAAACCCTCCTTGGTCTTACTCCAGATGCCATGGGAACCCCCACATGGTCTTAACCAACTGCCATGGAAACCCCCACATGGTCTTCACACGAGTACATAAAATATTGATAACACTTCCACAAATGATCATTACAGCTAAATAACATGGGCCGGCCTTGGTACCTTCGACCCATTGGTATGGTGAGGAAACTCGCCTCAATCAGCTGAACATGAACGCTGCTTGTCTAATAGTCCGAAATCACATACTGAACAAAATACCATAAACCCTAAATTAGGATTATAACACAGTCTAATTAAAGATTCCAAACACCTAATCCCAAGTCCTTTCATAGTGGCCCAAAGTCTTTCCTTTTCTAATGGGCCTAAGGTGCATGATAAAACTATTAATGGGCCATATGGCCCAATAAGGCCCTACCAAAACAATTATGGCCCAACTCAAAATATCAGCTGACAACTTTAAATGGGACCAGACCTAACACTGATTAAAGCCCACTATGCCTATAGGCCCACACAAAGTCCAAAATCCAACTGGTATGCGTACGCCTTACGTACCACTCCAGTACGCCCAACGTACTGACTGAGAAGTTGTACGCTGATGTACGTACAACTTGCTACACACGACATACAAAACAGGCTATGCCACCTAAAGCTTGAACACCACCTTTTCCTTCTTGAATGCTCTTTAAAAGGGCCACCAACACACTTTCTAAGCTCAAGAATCACATTCACAAGGAAATCTGAGGTTAAGGGACGATATGAGGCTATAGAGGCTGGTTAGGGTTTAGTCCCAATGAATTAAGGATGCTTAAATAGGTATCAAGTCCGGAAATTAGGGTTTTGACCATCAGTCACGTACTCCCTACGCACCCCATGGTACACCCTGCGTGCATGCCAAACCTTCGCGATCATCCATGCTTAGTATGCTAAGTGCACTCCTGGATTACGCCCAATGTACTAAGGGACCATTATGAAATAATTTTTATTTCAAGGGTATAAAGGGTAATTACCTGATTTGGAGTCTTACAACTCTCCCCCATCTGAACTAGACTTCATCCTTGAAGTCCGCAGATGCAAACAGATCTGGGTAATGCTCTCGCATCTCATCCTACGACTCCCATTTCCATTCCGAGCGCTTTTGGGGCTACCATTGCACCTTCACTAGATTCACCTCTTTGTTACGAAGAGCCTTAATCCTCCTATCCAAAACTGCAATGGGCTTCTCAACATAGTTCAGACTCTCATCCACCTGAATGTCGTCCAAAGAAATAACTGCATCCTCGTCTAAAACACACTTCCGAAGCTGAGACACATGGAAGGTGTTATGAATCTGACTCAGCTCATCTAGAAGATCCAGTTGATAAGCAACCTTGTCAACTCAGTCATAAATCCTGAATGAACCAATAAATCGGGGCCCCAGCTTGCCCCTCTTCCGAAATTAAATGACACCCTTCCAAGATTACACCTTCAACAAAATAAAATCTCCCACCTGGAACTCGAGATCCGAATGACGTCTGTCAGCATAACTTTTTTGACAGCTCTGCGCAACTCTCAACCTGTCACGCACCTACTAAATCGACCTAGTAGTCTTAAGCACCACGTTGGTGATTCCCATGACTCGATGTCCAACCTCACCCCAACAAACTGGAGTTCTACGCCTCCGACCATACAACATTTCAAGCGGGGGTCGATCAATACTAGCATGATAATTATTTGTCACACCCCCAAACCAGAATGGCGGAAACATTCGGGGGTTGATGACTTCACGTAGTACCATAACAATTGAATATCGTAAAGAAAGTAACACAACCATCATATATATAATAAAAACGTACATTGTTGCATTATACATGTTTCCAAAAGAATATTACAATAAGATGGTTTAAAAGGTTTGATAATAAATGCCATAACGTTCCTTCTTCAAAAGCTGGTAGTTACCTGTATTACCGATTCCCTGAGAAATACAAGTGGTTTCGAAAAAGTGTCAACAATAAAGTTGGTGAGTTCATAAGTGTTTTTGTATTGAAAAGTATGTCATTTTGGAAGAAAGTAGATGAATGTAGTTTCCAGAAAATCCAATATTTTCCACATATAGTTTGAAAAGTTTCCAAAGTTGGAGGGCGTTAGTATTTTTCGTACTTAAATGATAAAGATAAATCTTGTGCTCAAAATAAAGTAAATACTGAATGCATTTATGAGTCTCGTAAATCAAGTTTGTTTTTATACTTTCGTGTGAGTTTTATAACCATACTATCGACACAGACTTCCTGTAACAACATTCTTCAGGTGTTGTAGTGTTATGACATTTGTCACCCCAGACCTGCCGGTCTAACTGTAGCTAACAATTTAGGTGCGGGGTTGTCAATTCCGTATAGATCCATACACAAGTATCATGCTCTCCCTCCAAGAGATTATGGTTTATAATACAGGACTTGAAATGCATACTAGAAAGTATGTTGAAGTTGAATATCTCACATCACTTAGTATAAACAGATTCACGATAAGAAGTCTTTGTTTTACTTTAGGTGAAAGTATTTCGTTTTTCAATATGTATACGTAAGAATGTATAAATAACTTGCAAACTATACCCATTATAGTTCCTCAGAAAGTATGTTCCATTTGGTGAAAAAAACTTAGTAAAATACTAAACTTTATACGTAAAACAGGATAGATGTTATATTTATAACGATATGTTTTCTTGTATTGTACTTGTATCCCCCCCCTCCAAAACACGAAAAGACTTAAAAAGTAGGGGTATGAACTCACTTGTTTGGTTTGGAGAGAGTGGGACTAGAGTCGAGCAGAACTTCAACTGCGGAAAGTTGCGTTTTCGAGCTTCTCGGGGATCTCGGTAGCATAAAACCTTCGTCGGGGGCTCGGGTGTGGAACCGGGGTTGTCGGGATGGCCTCTGGTGCTTACAAGTATGTGAGAGTGAGTGAGAGTTTGAGAAAAAGTGTCCAAAATCTGGAGTCTATGCTTTCTATTTATATGGTTGAGGGCGCGAGTACGCTGGGCGTACCACCGGAGTACGCTGGGCATACTTCGGTTACGCTGGGCGTAACTTTACATCCTGGCTTACGAGTCGGGTCTAGCTAGGCGTAAAGCTTGCAGCCGATGGGACTCGACCCTGCACCTGAGTATGCTAGGCGTACTCTTGAATTACGCTGGGCGTAATCCCAACTTCAATCTTCTAAACTCCGTAACTTTTGCGTACGGGCTCTGTTTTTCACGTTCTTTATATCCACGCGTAGGTAAGACTATGCTCTACAACTTTCATTTAGATTCCGTTGGCTAGTTTTGACTTTATTTTTAATACTATGTTTTTAATAGGCCGGGATTGCTAAAGTCCGTTAAAAATTCATAGTTTCTTTATCCGACGTCTGTTTTCGCTTGTCTTTTTATCATCTTACTCCTGTTGTGGAGACCTTCAACTGTCGTTTAGGTTGCGTTAGCTAAATATCGTTCGATCTTCAATTCGAGTTTTTAGCTCTCTACTGCTATTACGAAACTTAGAAAATTCGTAACTTGATACGCGGTCCAATTTGGGTGATCTTTTTATTCACGTTCACCGTTTAACATAATCTACGACTTTTATTTAGATACTTAAGGCTAAAATGCATTTTATTGAAATTTCTCATTTTACGTTTAATAATGTTATACCAGGTGTGTCGTGAATATCTGAGTAGTCAAAATCTTTTCATTATAACTCGGTTTTGAATGTTCTTTATGTTTTTGGAAGCCTTGGAACGATATCTGTCATTTGATGCATACCAACTTTAGATTTTTGAACATTTTATTTTTGAGGTTAATGCCGTTGATTCCAAATAGTTTCGTTGTATTAGACTTTTGAGTGTTACATTTCTTTGGAAAAATATAGGGTTGTCACATTGTTGTTGTATGAAAACTATGATAGTGGAAGATAAGTATCCCATCTCCCTCTGAAATCCAATACGCAAGCCTGAAGCATATCCTCGAGCATCTGAATCATCCGCTCACTCTGACCATCGGTCTGGGGGTGGTAAGAGGTACTAAAATACAACTGAGTACCCAACTCTTCATGAAACTTTCTCTAGAGCCTGGAGGTGAATCGAACATCGTGGTCCAAGACCACAAATACTAGTACTCCATGCCTGACCACCATTTCCCGCACATAAATATCTGCTAATTTCTTGGCAGAGATACTCTCGGAAATTGGAATAAAATGCACACTCTTGGTCAATCTATCCACAATAACCCAAATGGAGTCTACACCTTGAGCCATCTTAGGCAAGGGCTGAACCTTGACATGGGGACTCTGATGCTCGGCTTTGACCTTCCTGAAGGTTAAACATTGTCCAACAAACCATGCAACCTCCCGCTTCATGCAGGGAAACTAATAACTCAACCTCAAGTCTCAATACATCTTTGTGGCCCCTTATGGATAGAAAACTTGGATTTGTGTGCCTCCTCAAATATCTTTTGTCTTGCACCCCCGAACATCGGTACCCAAACTTTGCCACACTAAGTCAGAAATCCACAACTGTCTCGAACAAATAGTGGAATCTACCCCCGAATCCGCTCAACCTTCCAGTTCTCCTTCTTCAATCCCTCCACCTGAGCTTCGTTGATCATATCCAATAGAGGTGAAATCACCATCATCCTCAGGAAAACATATCGAATCAGATCACTTGCCGCCTTATGGCTCAAGGCATCGGCCACTACATTGGCCTTCCTGGGATGGTACAAAATCTCGCAATCATAATCTTTTACTACATCAAGCCATCTCCTATGTCACATATTTGGATTCTATTGGTCCATAAAATACCTCAAACTCTTGTGATCAGTGAAAATGGCGCATCATACACCATATAAATAGTGCCTCTAAACTTGAGGGCAAACACCACCGCCCCTAATTTTAAGGCATGAGTGGGGTAATTCGCCTCATGAGGTTTCGACTGCCTCAAAGCATAAGCAATCACATGATCCCTCTACATAAGACTGCTCCTAATTCCAAAGTAGAAGCATCACAATACACTATAAAGTCATCCAATCCCTCGGGTAGTGCTAGAATCAAGGCCTCACATAATTTCTGTCTCATGGCTTCGAATGTCATCTGCTGATCTCGTACCACTGAAAGGTCACGCTTTTCTTGGTCAACCAGGTCAAGGGTACAGTGATCTTGGATAAATCCTGAATAAATCTCTGATAGTACCCTGCAAGTCCTAAGAAACTCTGGATCTCAGATGCATTCTTCGGAACCTCCTAACGCATCATCGCCTCGATTTTGGCTGGATCAATCAAAATACCTTCCTGATTGATGATGTAACCTAAAATTGCACCTCCCGCAACCAAAAATCACATTTAGAGAATTTGGCATACAAAATCTCCATCCTCAAGGTCTCTAATACCTCCCTCAAATGCTGCTTGTACTACTCCTTGGTCTTAGGATAGACCAAGATATCATCAATGAAGACAATCACAGACCGATCCAACGTCGATCTACAAACCTGGTTCATGAGATCCATGAATGTTGCTGTAGCATTGGTGAGCCTGAATGGCATCACCACGAACTCATAATGACCATAGCAAGTTCTGAAAGTTGTCTTCGGTATATCCTCATCTCTAACCCTCATCTGATGATACCCTAACTGAAGATCAATCTTGGAAAACTAAGATGCACCCTGAAGCTGATTGAACAAATCATCAATCCTTGGACGCGGATAACGGTTCTTCGTTGTTAGCTTGTTCAGCTCCCAATAATCAATACACATCATGTGTAACCCATCCTTCTTTTTCACAAACAGGATCGGTGCTTCCCCACAGGGAACTACTCAGACGAATGAACCCTTGGTCCAACAGCTCCTGAAGCTGCATAGAAAACTATTGCATATCTGGCAGAGCTAGGCTGTATGGTGAATTGGCTACCGGAGCCGCACCTGACACTAAATAAATACGGAACTCCATTTGCCTCTTATGAGGCACCCCAGGCAGTTATTCTCAAAATATGTTAGGAAAATCACACACAATCGGAACATGGTTCAACTTTGACGTAGCCTCAACCCTCACGTCCGAACATAAGCCAAAAACTCGGCGCAACCCTGCTGAAGGAGTTTCCTAGCTCTCGCAGTCGAGCAGAGGGCTGGCCCGCATGAAGCTCTCTCCCCATGAATGACCAGTTCTCCACACTTAGGGTTCAAACCCTCACTAGTTGGCGCTCGTAGTCTATCATGGCCCCATTGGGCCCCAACCAATCCGTCCTAATGATCACCTTTCGTCTTCACAACGGAATCAAAACCAAGTCGATATGAAACCACTCTCCGAACACATTCAGGATACTCCTCCGATATACCCCCGCAGCACTTATGATGCAATCATTTGCAATCTCCACCTAAAGTGGGGAATCCAAGGTCCCCGGAGCATCCCAAAACAATCCAATTGAGCGTAAAAGATACGAATGATCAGGTGACCCCCGAATCAAAAAGAACATGAGCCGACAAACCATTGACCAAGAAGGTCCTTATACAAGATCATAAATAGCACAAGCATAACAATAAAATAAACAAGACAGAAAATAAATCACATACCAGTTACGATGTCTGGCGCTACTCTGGCCTCCTCCGTAGTCAGATGAAATGTGTGGCTTTTCACCGAAGGAGTCTCCACCTTAACCGGGCGGCCATCAGTGATCCTCATGTTGGCGGGTGCAGGCACCGCCACTGCTCCTCCTCCTCCCGACAACCTCGGACAATCAGACTTTTTATGGCCAGTCTAGTTGCAGTGGAGACAAATCAATCCCTTCTTGGGGCAATCCCTGCTCAGGTGGCCCGACTGGCCACATGTATAACATACTGGACTTGTCACTCGACAAGCTCCGTTGTGTGACCTCCCGCACTTGGAACATCGGCCATGACCCAACTGGCCTCTGCTGGAATAATTGGATGTCTTAGGCTTCTTAGCCTGACCCACAACCGTCTGTACCTGCTCCGACTTCTGCTTCGTGTGGAGCTCTAACTCAATCTTCTATTCCCTTGCCTTCTCCACCATGTCATTCATGGTCTTGCACCCCGAAAAACTCACAAACTCTTGAATGTCATCTCTTAGCATGGAATGATATCTGGTCTTCTTCATCTCCTCGTCCGTAGCGTACTATGGAATCAATAAAGCTCGCTCCCAAAACTTGGCGGTGATCTCTGCCACAGTCTCGGTAGTCTGCTGTAAATCCTAGAACTCTCTCACCAATCGCTGCACCTCGATAGACGGTGCAAACTACTGATCAAATCTCCTCACAAACTCCTACCAAGTCATCTCAGCCACACCTGCTGACCCCACCTTGCGGGTAACCTCCTCCCACCAGTCTTGAGCTCGATCCCTCAACATACAAGATGTGAACCCCACCTTTGTCGCCTCAAGGAAAAAACTCGTGCGCTGGGCATTCTCCATGTTTGCCACCCAACCTCGACTCGTGATGGGGTCCCTAACCCCAAAGAACTCAGGAGCACTACACGCCTTAAACTCCCGGAACGAGGGAGCTCAGGCTCTAATCTGGCCTGCAACAATCTCGGATCGAAAAGACCTGAGCCGCTCCTCCTTGATCTCCATAATACCCTCCTTGACGGTCCCAAAAATCACCGGGGCAGCATCAAGAACACCACGTGTCACCTTGGTTGTGATAAGATCGCGCAGCCTCTCATCAATGGGCTCTACACCTGAGCCCGACCCAGATCCCGATCCTGATCCTAAATTACCCTAATTAGAAAATGGGTTAACAATCATGAATATGGGACTAAATTCAGATCCAATTCTTATGTTCAAGGTCCCCATAATTCACCTTAACCATAATGGGCTAAATCCTTCTTGGTCCAAACATAATGATGGGGCCTAAGCCCCAAAGGTCCAACTTATAACACTTAAGGCTCACAAAAGTCCGTTCAAAAACTCGCTTAGCCCAAATCAATATTCTGGTGACCCAAAATACAGCCTTAAACTCCTAGGGTCCAAGATGGATCCCAATACCAAAAGCCCTAAACAACTGCAGCCTACTACTGAGTATGCGGGGGCGTACATAGCTTGTACGCTAAGCATACATGCTTAAGGGCTTGTATGCAGTGTGTATAAGCTTGTACACCCAACATATTCAACTTGTTTAGCCAACTTCATTTTTTGCTCTTAATTGGTTAAGACATTAGCCCAAAACTCAAATCTGACATGTTTAAGGTGTTTTATCACGTAAAGTTGCCAACTTTACAGGCATACAAGGCTTAATAAGGTTCTAGAGCTCAAAAGAGCTTACTGAATGACTTAATACTTATGTGGGGGGTCACATACACCAAAACGTTTGCAACTTTAAGCTTAAGGAGCCTACTAATTGACCATATCTACAAGATTTAGCATCTTAAATGGTCTTAACTCTTCAAGACCACTCAAAAGGGACCAAAAGGACCATAACAAGATAAAGAAGTAGATCTAAGCAAAACATAGGCAAGGTATGAACTTTTATACCTCCAAAAGCTTCCTAAGATGAAGTATATTTGGATCTTGAAGCTCAACCACGTCCAAGGCTTTCACATCAAGTTCTTCTTCTTGCAAACACACCAAAAAGGCCACCGAAGTTACTTTAAAGCTCAAAAATCATACTCACTATCAATCTAGGGTTTTAGGGACGATAATAAGTAGTAGAGGCTAATAAGGGTGAGGATCCAAGAGTCATAAGTAAGCTTAAATAGGGTTCATGCTCTAAAATTAGGTTTTTACTTCTGGCCATGTACGCTCCGCGTACGAGCTCGTATGCCATGCATATGTGGTTCAATCCTTCGATCACATCCGCCCTTGTACGCTAAGCATTCATATATGTATGCCCACTTAAAAAAGTAATACCTGGATTCGAGTGTTATAACTCTCCCCCACTTGAATTAGACTTCGTGCTCGAAGTCCATTGATGTAAATAAATTTGGGTAATGCTCTCTCACCTCGTCCTCTGGCTCCCATGTCCACTCAGAGCCCCTCCAGTGTTGCCATTGCACCTTCACTAGATTCACCACCTTGTCTCGAAGAGTTTTAGTTTTCCAGCCTAGAACTGCAATGGGCTTCTCCATATAGTTCAGCCGGTCATCCACCTGAATATCATCTAACGAGATCATTGCCAAATCATCGACAACACATTTCCGTAGCTAAGACACATGGAAAGTGTTATGGATCTTATTGAGCTCATAAAGAAGATCTACCCAGTATGTAACCCTGCCAACACAGGCAGAAATCCTAAATGGACCAATAAATCGGGGACCCAGCTTTCCCCTATTCCAGAATCGGATGACACCTTTCTAAGGTGACACCTTCAGCAACACATAGTCTCCCACCTGAAACTCAAGGTCGGAACGACATTGGTCCGTGTAACTCTTCTGGCGACTCTGTGTGACCCGCAACCTATCATACACCTGCTGAATCAGCTCGGTGGTCTTAAGCACTACCTCAATGCTTTCCATGACCCGATGTCGAACCTTTCCCCAAAAAAGCGGGGTTCTACACCTCCTTCTATACAACATCTAGAATGGTGGTCGGTCAATGCTAGCATGATAACTGTCGATGTAGGAGAACTCTGCCAACGGGAGGTAAGTATCCCAAGTCCCTCCAAAATCCAACACACAATCCCTAAGCATATCCTCGAGTGTCTGAATCATCCGCTAGCTCTGATCATAGGTCTGGGGATGGTATGTCGTACTGAAATGCAATTGAGTGCCTAAATCCTCATGGAACTTCCTCCAAAATCTGGAGATGAAACGAACATCGAGATTAGAGACCACGGATCTGTCATCCCATACCTAACTACCACCACTCGAACATAGATATCTGCTAACTTTTCTGAAGATTTACTCTCGACGGTCGGAATAAAATGTGCACTCTTGATCAATTTGTCCACAATGACCCAAATAGAGTCAACTCTCCACGTTGTCCTGGGAAAATTGGTGATGAATTCCATAGTAATCTCATCCCATTTCCACATGAGGATGGGTAACAGCTGCACCTTGTCGTGAGGTCTCTAATGTTCAACTTTTACCTTCCTACAAGTCAAACACCCCTCGACAAACCAAGCAACTTCCTTATTCATGCAGGGTCACCAATAACTCAACCTTAAATCTTAGTACATATTCGTGGCCCCTGGGTGTATAGAAAACCTTGATTTATGCCCCTCCTCCAAAATCATATGTCCTACCCCACCTGATCCTGAAACCCAGAACCTACCACACTGGGTCAGTAACCCCCGACTGTCTCTAACAAACAAAGGAATTTTCCCTCTAATCCGCTCATTTTTTCAATTTTCCTTTATCAATCCTGCTAGCTAAGCTTTCTTGATCAAATCCATCAAGGGTGAGATAACATTCATCCTTAAGAAAATATCTCGGATCAATGAGCACACCGCCTTATGGCTTAAAGCATTGGCCACCACATTGGCCTTCTCGGGGTGATACAAAATATCGTGGTCATAGTATTTTACCACTTTACTACCTCTATTGCCTCATATTCAAGTTCGGTTGATCCATCAAATACTTCAAACTCTTGTGGTCGGTGTAAATGGTGCATCAAACTCCGTATAAATAGTGTCTCTAGATTTTGAGGGCAAATAGTACCGCCCCCAATTCCAAATCATGTGTGGGGTAATTCGCCTCATGAGGCTTCAACTGCCTCGAGGCGTAAGCAATCGCATGCCCTCTCTGCATAAGGACAACTCCTAATCCCAAAACTGAAGCGTCTCAGTAAACCACAAAATCATTTAATCCCTTGGGTAACGCAAGAATCAAGGCCTCGCACAATCTCTGCCTCAGAGTCTCGAGGGCCAACTGCTAATCCAGACCCCACCGAAAGGTCATGTTCTTCCTTGTTAATCGGGTCAAAGGCATTGCAATCTTGGAGAAATCCTGAATAAATCTTTGATAATACCCCGCAAGACCCATGAAGCTATGAATATTAGATGTGTTCTTTGGATCTTCCCGACACATCACCACCTCAATCTTGGTCGGGACCACCAAGATACCACCCTAGTTGATGATGTGCCCCAAAAACTGCACCTCATGCAACCAAAACTCACATTTGGAGAATTTAGCATAAAGAATCTCCTTCCTCAAGGTCTCCAACACCTCTCACAAATGCTGCTCATGCTTCTCTTTGGTCTTGGAGTATACCAGAATATCATCAATGAAGACAATCACAGACCGATCCATCATCGGTTTGCAAACCCAATTTATGAGACCCATGAACACTGCTGGTGCATTGGTAAACCCGAAAGGCATCACTACGAACTTGTAATGACCATAACGAGTTCTAAAGGTTGTCTTCTGTAACGCCCGTAGATTAAGGCTAGTCAATTTAAGGACAATAAGCATCAAAAATGACTTTTTGATGGAAGATTATTTTGAAGGAATAATCTTAACTAAGTTCTAGTATATGTTACAAGGATTCCGTACATATAAAGAACGCTGAAATCCGAGTTATAACGAAGAAGTTATGACCTGTCGAAGTTTCGCGACAAAACCGGCACGACACAGCGCGACAAAACCGGCACGACACAGCGCGACGTAAAAAGTGAATTTACGTTAGAGCAATATTTAGCCTTAGCAATCTAAATGAAAGTCGTAGAATACATTAAACCGTGAGCGTACATAAAAAGAACGTCCAAATCTGACTTCGTATGAGGAAGTTATGATTTTTCTAAGTTTCGACTTAGCGGTATGCAACCCGAATACTCGATTTGAGATCGAGCGGTTTTTAGCCAAAACAATCTAAACGAGAATCGAAGATCTCGTTAATAGTAGAGAAACGATAAAAAGATAGGCGAAAACGGACGTCGGATGAAGAAGTTATAAATTTATAACGGAGTTTTCCTGTCCCGGCCTACTAAAATAATATAATAAAAAATAAAGTCAAAATTAGCCGACGGAGTCTAAACAAAAGTTGTAGAGCGTAGTCTCACCTACGTGTGGATATAAAGAACGTCGAAAACGGAGTTGGTATGAGGAAGATATGAATTTTTGAAGTTTATTAAAGAATAAAGTATTTAATTTAATTATTAAATGCGATATTATCCAAGGGGGGAGTCACCGGGCTTATCCAGGTTACGCCCAGCGTAACCTAAGATTACGCCCAATGTAATTTAGGTTTCAGCCCCCCTATAAAAGGAAGTCGAGGGCAACCGAGTTCTTTGCTCATTTTTTCCCTTTCTCTCGCGTTTTTGCATCGTTTTCGTGCAAGAAATATCCCGAAGCCCCGATATCATTCCCGAGCCCCGAGCCCCGAAGATCCCGAGAAGTGAAATTCCCGAGCCAAAGCTCTGCCCGTGAGGAGCCCGGTTTTTATGAAGATCTTCCAGATCTACCGAAGAATACTACTTTTACAAGCCGTAGTGTTGTCCAATCATCTTCTAATCAAGTGAGTGTATAGTTACTTTCTTCTAACACATAAATATAAACTATTAGCTATGAAATACGTGCTATGTGTTATATATTATTTGTTTATTTGAGATGGGCTTGGAATTGATGTTTTTATACGGGTGTTAAATGATTTAAACTGTGTTTGTATTTATATCTACAAAAATGTTGGGTAGAACATGGGTAGAATGGAATAGTTGGTGATGATGCGACTTTGTGCCTATTGATTAAGACTTGGTGACGATGTGATTTCGTGCCTATTTGATAAACCTTGGTGACGATGTGACTTCGTGCCTGTTGTGTAAACCCTGATGACTATGAGATGTAGTGCCTATTGTGTAAACCTTGGTGACTATGAGACGTAGTGCCAATTGTATGAACCCTGGTGACTATGTGATGTAGTGCCTGTTGTATAAACCGTGGTAGCAAATGGAATTTGTGCCAGTTCCTTAGGTAAATCCTTAGGAATGAATGAATGAAGGATAGTGGATTCTTATAGAAAACCCTTGAGAAAATAAGGAGATACTGGGATGGGTATTTGGGTTGATTGTTTGATAATTGGATATAATAAATGTATTTTTGTGGGTTGAAAACCCTATATGCTCACCAGGCTCCCAAGCCTGACCCACTCAGTTTTTCTTTGCATTACAGGTAATGGCACAAGAGTATAAGTTGGTGGACTTGACAAGAGATTTTGGATTATAGACCAGTAGTTATAAATAACTGTTGTAAGGTTTATTTTATATTGTTTATGATTTTGGTCTGTATCGGAACATGACATCCCGAGGTTTTATTATTTAATGAAAATACATTCTCTTTGAGAAACGCTTTGATAAATTTTATCATATTTTTGTATTGGGAACAATTTCCGCAACTCTTTTAATCAAGGGATTACTCTGATTTTATAAAACAAAGCATAAACAAATCGGTCTTTTCTGGCCATGAAATTGGGGATGTCACAATTGGTATCAGAGCATTAGTTTAAGCGAACTAGGAATTTGTAGGATTTCTAGAATTAAACTTAGAATGCTAAGCGATGATTGTGAGATGAGTGTCTACCATATTTTAGACACGAGCACTAGTATATTTTAGGAAAATTGCCTAAAATGCTTTTATGTGATAAATGTTATATGTTTGCCATATATGATATTATTTGTTCAGATCTATGGTCTGTTGCCAACCGGATCTGGAAACCTTATGTGTTTAGGATTCTAAGCGTATGTCTACGGTATTAGAACTAGCATGTAAACGTTTCGGAGTGATAAGGGTGATTTGAATATCTATCGTGAATAAGGATCAAATTTCACCTTATTCGGTGTATAGATCAAAAATGGTGAGAACGAGGAGTGGAGTTGGAAATGCTGATGAAAACAGGAATCAAATACCAGTGATTGAGCAAATACATGTTGTAGCAGCAACACCTGAACCAATGACAATGGCCGGAGTTGAAGTGATGATCGAGGCGATGTTGGATCATCAGATGGAAGAAACCAGACGTATGATTAGGCAGAATCGCGAAGAATTGTCAATTCAAGTTGAAGAGCCCGAAGTAAATGGAGGGCAGTCTGAAGGAGGAAACTACAGTGGGACCGTTGGTCAAGCCAACCCACCAATAGTTTGCCAAAACAACCAGGATGGAGGAAATGACGGACGTGGATGCAAGTACAAGGATTTCATGGCATCCAAACCACCGTGTCTTTCTGGGAGCCTGACATCGGTGCAAGTCATGGACTGGATCTTCGAGATGGAGACAATGTTCGAAAGTTGCGAGTGTAGCAACAGACAGAAGACCGCTCTTGCAATTCCTCTGTTAAAATTTGGAGTACTGAGCTGGTGGAAGTTACTGGCTGGTTCGATGCCCAAGGGGGAAGCTAGCAAGATGTCTTGGGAAGAGTTCGTGGTGCAACTGGAAATGCAATACTGCTCTGAGCAGGATCTTCTAGAAATCAACAATGAGTTCCAGAATCTAAAAAAGGGAAAATTGAGTGTCACTGAATACGCTACAAGCTTTACGGAGAAGATGAAGCTTATTCCATACCTAATTCCAACGGAGCTTTCCAAGGTCAACAAGTTTGCCAATGGATTAGCAGCGGACTTTGGTCCGATAGTCAAACAAGCAACCACTCTGAAAGCCGCCATCTGGGCAGCCAAAAATGTTGAGACCCAAATAAAAGAAAAGGGTCTGGAGAGAGCTGAAGTTGGAGAGAAAAGGAAACATGAAGGATCTTTAATGATCAACAAAGAAACAGAATTCTCAAAATCTAGAGGAAGAGATGAAGCGAAGTGGTGTGAGAAGTGTAAAAAGAAACTCTTTGGGAAGTGTAACGAGGAGACGACCTGCTACAAATGTGGGACGACAGGGCATTTCGCCAACAAATGTGTAGCTAACAAAAAGGTGTGCTATGGATGTAACGAAGAAGGGCATATTTCTAGAGACTGTCCAAAGACAAACGCACCGCCACAGCCAAGGGCATTCCACATGCTCCTCGACGAAGCAGAAAACGATGTGGGGATTAAAAGATGAAGACTTCACATTAATATATAAAGTCTGTATCAGGAAGCATAGCCTGTTAGAGGCATAGTATAGGGTGAACTTGAACTTTTGTGTAATAGTTTCAAGAATTAATATAAACCCTGGTTTTGTTATCTGATGTGTTGAATGATTATATGATTTATGTATGGTGACTTGGTTAACTGCGAGGCAATACTTGGGACGAGTATGAGTAGGTGTGAATGGTAGTAGAGATCTATACTACCGGAAGCATAGGACTCGCGCTTGGATCATAGGAAGTCGCAAGGTTACAAAGAAGCTAGTAATTGATTCCATTTTATTCAAGTATGTCATTACCAATGTTTCGGTAATGACTAGTAAGATGGTTGTTATTCCGACCCTAGTGGTCATATAAATTGAGTCCGACTACGATGAGGGGTCATCAGGACACGACCAGTCGATCTATTACAATAGATAAATGAATGTATTTATCCTGAGAAGAAAAAGGAGTCCACAATAAGGATTTATTTTGTAACTTGAAGGTTACGATTGAAAGTCCAACATAGTATGAAGAGCAAATGAAAGATTGGGCATCACGGTTATTACTTAGGATGGAGAGATAACGTATGCAGTCAGTATACAAATCCTATTTCCTTGATGATTCCGGGACGTAATCATCCTAAGGGGGAGATAAATGTAACGCCCCTAGATTAGGGCTAGTCAATTTAAGGACAACAAGCGTCAAACATGACTTTTTGATGGAAGATTATTTTGAAGGAATAATCTTAACTAAGTTGTAGTATATGTTACAAGGATTTTGTACATATAAAGAACGTTGATATCCGAGTTATAACGAAGAAGTTATGACCTGTCGAAGTTTCGCGACAGAACCGACACGACATATCGCGACGTAAAAAGTGAATTTACGTTAGAGCGATATTTAGCCTTAGCGATCTAAACGAAAGTCGTAGAATACGTTAAAACATGAGCGTACATAAAAAGAACGTCCAAATCTGACTTCGTATGAGGAAGTTATGATTTTTCTAAGTTTCGACTTAGCGGTATGCAACCCGAATACTCGATTTGAGATCGAGCGGTTTTTAGCCAAAACAATCTAAACGAGAATCGAAGATCTCATTAATAGTAGTGAAACGATAAAAAGATAGGCGAAAACGGACGTCGGATGAAGAAGTTATGAATTTATAACGGAGTTTTCCTATCCCTGCCTACTAAAATAATATAATAAAAAATAAAGTCAAAATTAGCCGACGGAGTCTAAACGAAAGTTGTAGAGCATAGTCTCACCTATGCGCGGATATAAAGGACATCGAAAAAGAAGTTGGTATGAGGAAGATATGAATTTTTGAAGTTTATTAAATAATAAAGTATTTAATTTAATTATAAAATGCGATATTATCCAAAGGGGGAGTCACCGGGCTTATCCAGGTTACGCCCAGCGTAACCTAAGATTACGCCCAATGTAATTTAGGTTTCAGCCCCCCTATAAAAGGAAGTCGAGGGCAACTGAGTTCTTTGCTCATTTTTCCCTTTCTCTCGCGTTTTTGCATCGTTTTCGTTCAAGAAATATCCCGAAGCCCCGGTATCATTCCCGAGCCCCGAGGCCCCGAAGATCCCGAGAAGTGAAGTTCCTGAGCCGAAGCTCTGCCCGCGAGGAGCCCATTTTTTGTGAAGATCTTCCAGATCTACCGAAGAATACTACTTTTACAAGCCGTAGTGATGTCCGATCATCTTCTGATCAAGTGAGTGTATAGTTACTTTCTTCTAACACATAAATATTGAAGAGCTCAATTTAGTGGTTTGGTCTAGGCTTTATGATTTAATACTAGGGAGTGTGTTGGTAGCTTGTTTTGTAATAGTTTACGGTTGTAATGAGTTTACGACCATAAACTCTTCTCGGTCGTGTGGTATATAAATAGTGGGTTAGTCAGATGTTTAGTGGTTGTTGATGCCTTTAGAGTTCATGGCTTCTATCAAGTTGTACCAGACGTTTATTGCTATAAAACGTGTGCAAGCTTGGTTTGTTCTCCTTATGTGTTTATTATTGCTTTGTGTGATTGTATTTGCTTTTGATCTCTGGTAAGATCCATTATTTGGACCTTACAATTGGTATCAGAGCAGAACCAGTGTCAAAGGCATTCTATAGTCTATTTTGGAGCAAGGTTTTATTCGACTGAGAGCAAGTTCATGTTTTTCTGCAAAAGGATTTTTGGTTTCATCGAGAAACTGAAATAATTGTTGTTTACGGCCCAAGCTTACAGCCGTAATCCCTATTTATGGCTGCAATCTCGTCAAAGTTCTTCAACCGTGAATTGCTTTCTTGAACCGTAAACCCGGAATCGAAGACAGTACTCTTCAACCGTAAAACCTTGGAGCGTGAATCTAAATTAAATTCTTGCACCGTGAACCTTGAATCTAAATTTTATAGTTTACAGCCGCAAACTCCGAGTTTACGGCCGCAAACTCATTTTTGGTAGTGAACTCTTTTTGACAGTAAATCAGATTTTAACTAAATCAGGTTATATTTTAATTTGAATTTTAATTAATTGTTAAAAATGGAATCTCAAATTCAAAACCACTTTCAAGAGCTTGAAGTTGTCATGGGTACCACCACGCGGATTCCAAGGTTAATGTCTGCTGATGGGTTTCCCGAGTGGTAGTACAGAATAGAAAAGTACATAAAAATGAAAGATTTCAAGTTGTGGAAATGTGTTATCAAGAATCCAGTCAGAGTAACCACTATAGTTATCGGGCAAGTGGTTGATAAGAAAATAGAAAATTATACTGATGAAGACTTTGAAAGTGTGGAGGAGCAGGAAAATGCGTTGGCCATCTTGACCATGGCCTTGTCACCAGACATTGCTTAGGGGTTCAGAGAGTATACCTCGGCTAAAGCATTGTGGGAAGCCCTGATTGAAGTGTATGAAGGGAACGAAGATATGAGAGAGAGTCGCCAGGATATGCTGCGACAACGTTTTAATATGTGTAATTATGTTCCTGGAGAGACCTTTGAATCACAGCTGCAGCGGTTCACAACTCTCAATATAGAAATGACTGTGGCTGGATTTTCTATACAAAGTCAGAAGTGAACAAGAAGCTACTGAATTCTCTCCCAAAATCTTGGGACATGAATGTAGCTGTCATTATGAAAACTAAGGATCTCAGCTGCCTCTTTCTCGCTGAAGTGATAGCAGTCATCAAGGCATGTGATATTGATGACAAGCAGCAGGAAATTAACCATGTGAACTCGTATTCAGCTGCGAATCTTGGCATTTCCTCTAACAATTCTCTTTCATCTTTTTCTGTTTCTCATACCTTTGTAGGTTCATCTTTTAATCTGCCTCCTTCGCAAGCTCAGACTAAAACTCCATCGGCTTCCTCTGCTTCAGCCATGCCACTCTCGTAGAATCAATCATTTATGGCTGCTCAATTTGCTTCATCCTCAACTGGAGCTTCTTCTTCAAGGGGAAAGGAGGGCGATGAGAATCTTGCTCTTGCCTCGGGGCTAGTCAATTGCTACAATGCGCTTGTAGCCGAGGATCTTCCACCTCAACTGTCATTTGCCGATCTTGATCAGATTCACCCTGAAGACGTTAAGGAGATGGACATTACATGGCAAATTGCCATGGCAGTCTTTAGGTCGAAGCAATTTGCCAAGAAGACTGGAAAGAATAACTGGGGGATGAGTGCTGACAAGAAGGTTGGGTTCAGCAAGGGAAAGCTACGATGCTTCAACTGCCACGAGCTAGGGCATTTTGCTCGTGATTGTTCACAGCCAGACAAAAGACTAAATAATGATAGGACAGTGTTTACAGTTGGAAACAATCGAAGTGGTAATCAAATAAACAACGAGAAGGCTATGGTCGCTCAGTCATTTATCTGGACGTGAAGTTGGCCACCTTGCACAAGTTTGTAATGATGCCCCAATAGAGATTGTGGCAGCCGAGGATAAGATGATGGAGTTGTAGTTTGCATTGATGATATCCTCTTCTCATGAACCTAATTCAGCCAAGGTAAGTCTTCCATCATGCTCTCAAGCCTGTATTGACTATGTTAAAACTCTGCATGACAAAATTGAGACATTAGGCAGTGAAGTAGAAAATCTTAAGATTCTTCATGAACTTAATGACAAATTAATAAGGGACGTAGAAGACCTTAGATATGAAGGGTACCAACTTAGAAAAGGTCAAAAACCACTCAAAGCTCAATTGGAAAAAAAATTTAGGAACTTCAGGAGACTTCAGGAAGACTACAATAATAAATGTGAAAAGTATAATTATGTAGTCAAACAGAACGCTGAACTAGTGGCTGAAATTGAATCTTTGAAAGGAAATTTGAAACCGCCAAGCTTGATGTTAGAAAATATGATTTTTCAAGTGAGGTAGTTGCAAATATGATAGACCACAGCATGCAATTTAAGAAGAATCAATCAAAAGGTCTACGGTATAACCATGTGCCTCCTCCCTTCAATCATTCATATGTGCCCAAGCCTTTGTCCAAAGAAGAGATTGCCAATGAATCATTTATGGTTTATGGCAAGTCAGTTGGTTTTATTTCGGGAGGATTTATTAATGTTGAAAGTACTAAAATTTCTACTTCTCCTGCAGATCAATCCTTGAATCAGTCAAAGCACGAAGTTGAAGGATATGTTTCTGAAAATAAAATCGAGTCTAAACATGAAGCTTTTGTTTTAAATAAAGACAATATGTTTTCTGATGTTTCAAAAGACAATGTGTTTTGTGATGGTGTTTTTATTACTTCTGATAGTGTTTTGAATGGTTTGAAAAAGTCTGGTTTGAACAATTTGGTTGACAATTTTGATGTGTGTGATAACGATTTTGAGAAACCATCTACTTCACAAACTTCTCCATCTAACGTACCCTCGCTTGCCTCACAACCTAATTCATGTTCATGTTCTTGTGAGAGAAGTAGGGGTGATAGTATGGAAAACAAATCTGATCAATGTAGCACAAGTTATAACAATAACAAACAGATTTGTTTCAATTGTGGTGTTAGTGGTCATATAGCTAGAAATTGTCAAAATCGTATGTTTGTACATTTCAATTTTCCAAGAGGAGAGAACGAATCCAGAGGAAGGTCTTTAACTTGAAAGTCCTCTAGAAATCGTTCCCGGAATGCTGAAAAGAAAAATGATCAAAGTAGAAAACGAGCCAATTCTCAAAAACATAAAAAGGTTTTTTTTATCAAAAAGTCTCAGGCAGTTTGCCAAAACCAAACCTGGCCAAGCCAAGATTGGTTTCGTCAAGGGGCAGCAGTGAATCTTCAACCAAATATGGTAGAAAACCCACATGCCCTAAGCAAACTAATACTTATTCAAGCTCAAAAACATCCGGGACAATTAGAAAACCTAATTATCAATGGCTGCCCAAACAAATTTCTAACTCACCCTCCGTGTCCTCTAAAAATTCCAAAATTTATCAATCTGAAAAGGCATCGGGATCACCAGGAAAATGATGACCTGGGTCCCCAAATCTAATTAAACCCGCATATTTTGCAGGGACAGTTGCGGGGAAATGTCGTCAGACCCTGGTTCGTTGACAGCGGCTGTTCCCGGCATATGACAAGAGATATCGCCCAACTGCACAACTTTCAATCATTTAATGGGGGATACATCTCTTTTTCGGGAGGAGAAGGTGGTAAAATCACTCAACAGGGAACTGTCTCGAACGGGGTTTTAAGTTTCGAAAATGTTAAATTTGCTCCCGAGCTGAAGCATAGTTTGTTAAGTGTTTCTCAGATTTGTGACAAGAGCTAGTCTACACATTTCTCTGATAAGGAATGCATGATTCTCATGCCAGGTTTTGTCATCCCAGAGGAGTGGATTCTTGTAAAATCTAAAAGGGATGGGAATGCATATATTATTGATATGAATAGCAATCTTCCAGAAAAAGTTACGTGCGTTTTCTCCAAGATCTCAGAACAAACCACAATGTTGTGGCATAGAAGACTAGATCATGCTAATGCCAAGAACTTGAATCGTCTTGCGAAAAATGAGATGGTCCGTGGTTTGCCTGTCAAGGACTTTGTTACGTTTGAAAAATGTGTGTCATGTGCCCAAGGAAAGCATCATAGAAAACCACATATGCTAAAACAGGTCAACTCGATTAACCAACTGCTTCAATTGCTTCATATAGATCTATTTGGACCAGTAAATGTTCTTAGCATCAACATAAACTCTTATTGCCTGGTTGTGATCGATGATTTCTCTCGGTTTACTCGGGTTTTCTGTCTATCCAACAAAGCTGGAGTTGTTGATTTGATCAAGAAGTTTATTGTATTAGTTGAAAACCAAACTAACAATCAAGTGAAGGCGCTTCGTACCGACAACGGAACTGAGTTCAAGAACTCTGTACTCGATCATTTTTGCGAGGAAAAGGGTATCCTACGTCAATTCAGTTCTGCCCACACACCCCAACAAAATGGTGTTGCTGAAAGAAGGAACAGAACGTTAAAGGATGCTGCAAGGACGATGTTGTGTGACTCAAAACTACCGGTTTTCTTCTGGGCTGAGGCGATAAACACTGCCTGTTATGTTCAGAATCGAGTGTTGATCAACAAAGCTCAGATGAAGACCTCGTATGAACTTCTCTATGGTCACAAACCATCAGTCAGTCATTTCCATGTATTTGGCTGCCCTTGTACCCTTCTTCACTTAGATGCCAACCTGAAGTTCAATGCAAAAGCCGATGATTGTTACTTCGTAGGGTATGCTGCTCGCACCGCCTATAAAGTCTACAACAAGAAGACAAAGCAAATTGTGGAATCGTATGACGTGCGTTGGTTGGAAGAAAACGAGACAGACACTAGAGTGGGTCCAGATTAGTTGTTCGATTACACATCTCTATTCAAATCAATAAATGTGTCTTCGAGTGGCTCATCTGGTTTGAAGAAGATTTCTAAAGACGAAGACGAAGAAGTTGTTTACAGATCTCCATCTGAATCCCCTTCTTCATTCACAGAGAAGTCTCTGGTTTCATCTGAGGGGGAGCCTTCTGCTACATCTAAGGGGGTGCCTTCTACTACATCTGATGGGGAGTCCTCTGCTTCACCAGAGAAGGAGCCATCTGTGCATCTTGATAGTCCTAAATCTCCAGTCCAAAATGATACTCCTAATGCTGAAGCCACACTATCCTCACCTATGGAGAGAGAGTTCACGCCAAACAACGCTTCCGCAACCACATCAACCTTTATGGAACTACTCTTTCCTGAACTTATTTCAAATGAATTCGTGGGAGGGCCTTCTGGAGCGGATTCATCAGCAAATGAAGGAGGTATCAACATTCACACTCTTCCTGTCAATCTCAATGACATCAGCCAAGAGATACCCTCAAGAGTACAACGTGATCATCCGATTGATAACATCATTGGTCAACTGGGTGATGGTGTTAAAACGCGAAGTCAGAGTGAAGATGTGAATACTTGTCTTTACTCGTGCTTCATTTCTCAAATAGAGCTTAAGAATGTTGAAATGGCTCTGAATGAGCCCAGCTGGGTAGATGTAATGCATGAGGAACTGCATCAATTTGAAAAACTCGGTGTTTGGAAGTTAGTTGAGTTACCGAAGGGCAAGAAGTCACTTGATGCAAGATGGGTTTATCGCAATAAGCAGGACGATTCAGGTGTTATTGTGCGAAATAAAGCTCGATTGGTGGTTCGTGGATTTTGACAAGTCGAGGGTCTTGACTACACTGAAGTCTATGCTCCAGTAGCTCGCCTGGAGGCTATCCGTATCTTTCTAGCATATGCTTCTTACATGAACTTTACTGTGTATCAAATGGACGTCAAGACTGCCTTCTTTTATGGCAAGGTAAAGGAAGAAATCTACATTGATCAACCTCCTGGGTTCGTTGACTCAAAATTTCCTAATCATGTCTACAAGTTGGACAAGGCATCGTACGGGTTACATCAGGCTCCTCGAGCGTGGTACGCAACTCTAACAAAGCATTTGCTCGAGCATGGTTATTCACGTGGTACCATTGATCAGTCTTTATTTATAAAGCATGTTGGAGATGATCAAATTCTCGTGCAAATCTATGTTGACGATATCATCTTTGGGTCAACTAGTCCGCAACTTTGCAAAGAATTCGAAGGTGTAATGAAGAAACGGTTCAAAATGAGTTCGTTGGGAGAAATGACCATGTTTTTGGGGCTTCAGGTCAAACAGAATTCAACCGCAATCCTGCTACATCAAGCCAAGTATGTGGAGGATATTCTTGAGAAGTTCAAGTTTCGCAATGCTAAGATTGCTTCAACACCAATGGCAGAACGACCTCTTCTGACTCCAGATCCTGAAGGCAAATCCGTAGATCAGACTCACTATTGATCGATGATCGGATCGTTGATGTATCTTACTGCAAGCCGACCGGATATCATGTTTGCAGTGTTTCAATGCACACGTTATCAAGCTAATCCTAAACTTTCACATCTTATTGTTGTCAAAAGAATTTTCCGGTATATCAAGGGAAGCCCAAAATTGGGTCTTTGGTATCTGAAGAATTCTGAATTTGATCTTTATGCTTTTACTGACAGTAATTATGGAGGCTGTGAGCTTGACAGGAAATCAACCTCAGGAGGATGTCAGTACCTAGGTGACAGACTAGTTTCGTGGCAATGCAAGAAGCAGCACACTGTCTCAACTTCCACAGCAGAGGCGGAATACGTTGCTGCATCAGCTTGCTGCTCTTAAGTTTCTGGATCCAACATCAGCTGTTGGACTACGGTTTGAATTATTTTGAAACCCCCATTTATTGTGATAATGAAGCTGCCATTCAAATTGCCAAAAACCCAGTCCAACACTCTAAAGCCAAGCACATCGACATTAAAGTTCATTTCATCAGAGACTGTTATGAACGTTCGCTAATCCAGCTGGAACAAATCAACACTGATAATAATGTGGCGGACTTATTCACAAAGCCATTTAACAAAGCTCGCTTCGATATGCTTGTAGGATTTCTGAAAATGATATGTTTTGAGGATTAAGTTTTTTTTTTTATTATTTTTTTATTTTTTCTTCAACTCAAATTTTCAATTTTTACTTTTTATTTTTATTTTTTAAATTTTTAGCTTATTTTTTTAATTTTATTTTTATTTTTAATTTCTTTTTTGTTTCTTATTTCCTTAGGATAGATTAAATTTGCGCATTTTGTTTTCTTTTATCTTTATTCTCACCCATGTACAAATTTAGGGAGAGAAATAATCAAAAAAAAAAAAAAAAAAAAAAACTGTCACAAAATTTTCGTGTTTAAGTGGACCACAATACTGATGATCAATCAGACGAAGATATGAAGATAAGGGTACCGACAAGTAGAATAAGATTGTCCAACAACTTTGATCCTAGCGTCACAAACTTAGTTATAGTGGTTAAATTTTTGTAATTATTTTAGTTGAAGTTAAATTATTTGTTTTATTTTATTTTATTTTTTATTTTTATTTTTTCATTTTAATTTTTAATTTTATTTTTATTTTTAGCAATTAAACTTTTAAGTTTTTTTAAAATTTTTAATTTTAATTTTACTTTTATTTTTTTGTACAAAATTAAGTTTTTTTTATTTTTTTTATTTTTATTTTTATTTTTTCCTTAGTAAAAATAATCCTCAGAAAGTTTTTTTTTTAAATTTAATTGTGTTGGAATTTGTTCAATACTGTATAGTTATCAGGTAAATGGTAAAAAGGGTAAATATAGGGGTTTACTGCCGGAATCCCCTCATTCACGAGATTCCGGCCGCAAACAGCTTCTGTCACTCTCTCTCCTTTCAAAAAAAAAATCGTCAAATTTCGCAAATCTGATTCAACAATCTCGTAGGTAATGAGATCTAGATCATAAATATATGTTTTATTGCATGTTTCACCGTGTTGTTTGAGCAAAAATCGAAGAAAATGGTCCGCCGGAGCTTACGGTTGTAAGCTTGGGCCGTAAACTCTATTCTTCGACAGTAAACGCATTTTAACCGTGAATGGATTATGACCGCAAGCATTTATTGATTATTGTGTTGTTCTTTGACCATATTCTCTTGATTAAATGTGTGTTTTTCATGTGTTGTGCAAACTTGGTATTCATCGGCCGTAAACTCGGATTCATTGGCCGTAAACACAGTTCACGGCCCAAGAACAATATCCGTGGCCGTGAATTCTGAGTAATTTTTACTTGAGTAATGTGGCCGTGAACTGTGTTTGGTATCTTGACCGTGAACAATGATTTTTACTTGAGTAATTTTTGTTTTGATCAAATTTTCTAAATAAAATAATTTTCTTTTCGGGATCAAAATAAAAATTAATATTTTGGATGTTCATTTGGCATATATTTTTTTTTTTTTGCATCTTACTTATTATAGTTGAGTGCATGAAAATGACAAACGTGAAATTCGCGGATATGCACAATCGTGCTATTGTGCTTGCAGATCCTCCAACTGTTCATTCAGACCTACGATCCATGATTCACAGGCTATGGGAGTGCTGTCTGGCGTCCACTATCACAGTAAACCCTGTTGTGTATCAAAATTTAATCAGAGAATTCTGAGCCACTGCCAGCACGAGCATGGATAATAACGGTCATTTCACTATAAAAGCTATGGTTCAGGGTCGTGAAATTGTGATCAATGAAAGCTTCATCAGAGACACGCTGCTAATTGATGATCAACCTAATTTCCCTACGGAGATTGGGATTGAAGACACACAAAGAATTCTCAGAAGGATGAGCTACGAAGGCACTTCACCTCCGACTTTAA
The DNA here is from genome assembly GCF_002870075.4 of Lactuca sativa. Taxonomy (NCBI): domain Eukaryota; kingdom Viridiplantae; phylum Streptophyta; class Magnoliopsida; order Asterales; family Asteraceae; genus Lactuca; species Lactuca sativa. The sequence continues at coordinate 249,867,934 of NC_056625.2, forward strand.
AGAAGATTTTGCATCCATATTGGAGGTTTTTAGCGCATGTGTTCGTCAGCTGTGTTTCAGGTAGAAGATCATGAGCAGACGAAATTTCCTGGCGAACTACTGGTGCACTTGTTTCTCTTGCTGCAGGGGTGAGATTCAATTTCTCAAGATTCATCCTGGATGAGTTTGTCATAAACATCAGGGCTTCAACTCGAGATACTTTCTTGCTATATCCTAGATTTATTCAGTTGTTTATCAACACTCAATTTCCAGAAGTGAGAAAGGAGGGTGAAACTCTAGATATGTAGTCTTTAGGTCCTCACACGGTAGAACTCATCAAGCAAAATCGAAGAGGAAAAGTTGTTTTTCGAGGATTGTACCCTCTTGAAAAATTTGGAAAGTTCACTGAGCTTGATGAACCTATAGAATCTTATGGTTCATCTGATCAAGCTTCTTCTGAGCCAGCATCTACTGAGAAGTCATCTCCAAATAGCATTGTCATTGATGTTTCTGAGGATGAAAGTACTGAAAGTGAAGATACTCCCACTCCTGATGCTCATGTGGTTGTGGAACAGGACAAAGTGTTTGATCGTGCTCAAGATGATGATCTAGGAATGAATGTAGAGATTGGGGAGAATATTAGGGGAGATAAGAATGATTCTTTTAGTGACCTTGACCTCACTGGTTTTGATCACGATGATATTGCAGCTTCGTTTGCCAGTAGTGCTAACTTGGTGTCAAATGAGAATCTTGACACTATCTTCAACAATGTCGATGATGGTGTTCTTCCGAAAACTGAGACAAGGGAAACAAATGAAGTTTTTGAGACTACAATCCCTACTACAAGTCAAACGGCAAGTATTTCCATTCCAATGGAGACGATTATGGGATTTTCCCCTCCTGTTTCTGTTTCTTCTACCACAGAGTCGTTTGTAAGTGATTTTGCTACGACACGACCTGATCAACCCCCATAGAAAAGGCAAAGAAAGGATTTGAGGCAGGGTAAAGTAATTGCAAGACTTGTTAGCAGCCTCCCAGTACCACCTACTACTACCAGACTCACCACAACAAAGATGTTTGCTACGGGTTCGGGTACTGCTTTTGATGTTGGTGGTCCCTCTGTTCCACCAGGTTTTTCTACTCCTCGATTTAATCGTGATGATGCTTCTAGGAGATTAGCCCTACATATGGCTGGGGAGCAACTTTTGACGCCTTCTCCTCGTGGTAATGGTGTTTCTATAGGAAGTGGTGGTTCTAGAGGAGATAACCTAACTATTTCTGGACTTCAGAAGGAAATATCAGTACCGAGTCAAAAAAATATTGAGCTAGATATCCAAGTGTCAGAGCTTCGAGCTGAAAATGCAAAGCTTAGTATTCAAGTGTCTGAACTTCAGTCTGATAAGTCGAGCCTTGGTGTGCAAGTAGCTGATCTTACAAAGGATAAAGAGTTGAAGTCCAAACAGGTTTCTGATCTTCAAGATCACTTCAATCTGCTGACTTCAAGTTATTTTGAATTGAAAAAGAAGCTTGAGGAAGACTTTGGAGATAAATACCAGACATCTGCTGAAGAGTACAATATCAATCTTCATGTCCAAGCCTTTCCAGTTGTTTTGCCTACTGGTCAATCATCTGGAGTTGTTAGTCATGTTGATAATGAGCCTCCTCAAGCCCCCCATGTGTCAGCAACCATTTGTAATGCTCAGGAGGAAGCAGTTAAGAAAGGACAATTATTGTTTAAAAGGAACCCTAATCAAAATGCCTCTTGGGATGAACCCTCAATTACAGTGACTAACCTTGAAGTCGTTCGTTTCAGGGATACTTTTGGTAATCGGTCAGGAATTGTTTCTTGGGGATTTCATGTTCCTCACAACATGTGGATTGTGTTAGGGAAAAGTGGCAATTCTGAACTTTATAGAGATAGTCATGACTTCGGTTCATGGACTAGAGTCGATCTGACTGAATTATCTCGAGCTCCTTTCTTCAATTTAACAAACAATCCTCAGGCAACTCAGTTTGAGCATTTTCTTGAAGATCAAGTCAAGAAAGGGTTTCCAGCTATGAAAACTGATGAGTCTATCATAGAAGAGCATCCTGATGTCTTTGATTATGACACTGATAAGCCTTTGCAAGTCGTGATGTGGCCCGCAACCAAGTAGGTCAAACAATTCCCAGTGCTTCAGACCTATCAAGACGGATCTCTCGGATCAATGGAGTGTTGGTTCTTTGATGAGATTACTTCTGGTGCGGTCATCAAGCTCAAGAATGGTTGCATTCGACTCTAAGATCGAAGAGATTTGTTGCAGTTTCGAAAATAGGATATTCATCATCTTAGCAATTTTCAGATTTTGGTTGCAGAAGATATTTTTGAAGATGGTGCGAAGGTGTACACAATGATGGTTGCAGAGATTCTTAACAAACGAATGTGGAATGGGGAGATGGGGCAGGCGGATGTCATGGTGGTTACCAAAGGTTAACTTCGAGCTAGTCCAAACCAAGGGGGAGATTGAAGAGCTCAATTTAGTGGTTTGGTCTAGGCTTTATGATTTAATAGTAGGGAGTGTGTTGATAGCTTGTTTTGTAATAGTTTACGGTTGTAATGAGTTTACAGCCGTAAACACCTTACGGTCGTAAACTCTTCTCAGTCTTGTGGTATATAAATAGTGGGTTAGTCAGACATTTAGTGGTTGTTGATGCCTTTAGAGTTCACGGCTTCTATCAAGTTGTACCAGACGTTTATAGCTATAAAACATGTGCAAGCTTGGTTTGTTCTCCTTCTGTGTTTATTATTGCTTTGTGTGATTGTATTTGCTTTTGATCTCTGGTAAGATCCGTTATTTGGACCTTACAAATATAAAGTATTAGCTATGAAATACGTGCTATGTGTTATATATTATTTGTCTATTTGAGATGGGCTTGGAATTGATGTTTTTATACGGGTGTTAAATGATTTAAACTGTGTTTGTATTTATATCTACAAAAATATTGGGTAGAACATGGGTAGAATGGAATAGTTGGTGACGATGCGACTTTGTGCCTATTGAGTAAGACTTGGTGACGATGTTACTTCGTGCCTATTTGATAAACCTTGGTGACGATGTGACTTCGTTCCTGTTGTGTAAACCCTGGTGACTATGAGACGTAGTGCCTATTGTGTAAACCTTGGTGACTATGAGACGTAGTGCCAACTGTATGAACCCTGGTGACTATGTGACGTAGTGCCTGTTGTATAAACCGAGGTAGCAAATGGACTTTGTGCCAGTTCCTTAGGTAAATCCTTAGGAATGAATGAATGAAGGATAGTGGATTCTTAGGGTAAACCCTTGATGTCACACCCCAAAACCAAGAACGGCGGAAACGTTCTGGGGTGGAGGACGTCATGTACAGTATCACAACAATGTAAAGTAGTAAACAAGCAACAACATCATCCATTGCATTAATATTATAATTATTATACAAGTGTGTTCTGTCAAATTTTGATAAACACTAAAGCATAAATCAAAATGAAAGATGAGTCTTCAACGAGCTCCATCTTCCCTAATCCTTGCATCGGTACCTGTCTATGATGACCTGAGGATACAAGTAATTTTGAAAGCGAGTATCAACTTTGAAGCTGGTGAGATCATAAGTAGTTTAGTGTCTTAATTTGTATGTAAGAAATTGTTTGTAAATGAATTGTAAGTATGGAAAAATGTAGATGAACTGTAAGTATGAAAATGTTTGTAAAACAACTGTAAATGTTTGAAAAACCCTAGATTTCCCTATGATTCCTACTTTATATAAAGGTGTCTTCTACCAAGACTTAACTGTTCTCAATGTAGTCTTCTACCAAGACTTAACTGTTCTAAATGTTCGTTTCTTGTAAAAGTGTGTAATTTTCCCAAGTGTAACTATCATTATCAAAATATAGTTTTTACATTACATGTTTAAGTGAAATGATCACTAAATATATGAAAAGGGGAAATTAATGTAGTACTGTAGTGTTGTATTATAGGAACTACTGCTGTACTAACTACCTTAAACCGGATTTATATTAAGGTATCATGTGATAAATTGCACCATACTATTGACTGGTAACAACGACATACGAATGGTCATAAAAACAAAATGACGTTTGGCACCCGCAGACCTGCAGGTTCGGCTGTAGCTAGCAGCAAGGTGTAGGATAGTCAATCCAGTATAGATCTATACACAAACTCACACTCTCCCTCCAAGAGAATTCTGGCTACAACTCGGGCCATGACATTTAAAGCATGCTCCGATACAGTGGATCACAATTTTGTTAATGTATTCATGTATATGTACTTATGTAAGCGTAATCATGTAAAAGTATATGAACTTATGCCTTTTCTACCCAAAGGCACTGAACTGAATGAAAGGAACTATTATGTCCATATATGTATACATGATATATAACTAATGCTTAAACGACCTTACGACGGTACCCGATATCCCACCAGACCACATCTCAAGCGCGAAAAGGAAATAGGGTGGATAGCCTTCCTAAGTCTTTTAAACATTACTTATATAACTATACAAATATAGGCATGCTTATAACAAAATCTCTATGTAAACGTAATTATGTAATTGTATAGTAATGTACTGTAATGTTCTAGCTGTAATGTATGTTCTCTCTATCTATCAAGTATTGACTCATGAATGAACTGACTTATTGTGTGATATCGCGTTCTAGTAATAGTTCTAGCAATAGTTCTAATATCTTCCTAAACTACCCATATGGTAGCTTACTAGAAATATAACTGGTACGTATGATCATGGATGTATACCCTTGCTATCCAAAGGCATTGGATGAACTGGAAAGACCCTTTTATGACTATATATGTACACATGATATATAACTAATATTTAAACGACCTTCGGACGGTACCCGATATCCCACCAGACCACATCTCAAGCGCGAAAAGGAAATAGGGTGGATAGCCTTCCTAAGTCTTTTAAACATTTCTTATATAACCATACATATAGAGGCATGCAATTTATAATAAAAGCATAAAATAAGTTTTGTAAAAACCTTTGAACATAAATATTTTCTAAGAAAAGATCAACTTGATGTCGATCTATAAAAGGGTTTTGAAGGCATGGGTTTGATAAAACGGTTTAGTATAAAGAAACATTTGTTTGAAACATAATTGTAAATAAGTTTGAAATGTAATATACAAAGTAAAATGTACAGTGTAATAAGGAGTTTTAAACATATAAAGTGTTTATGAAAATCATTTGAAGGAAACTGTTTGGTAAAACAGCTAATGAGTAGTAAATCATTTGAATGCTGCTTATTAATCACATGTGATTGATATAATAAGTAGCATGATTCTACTTGTATCCCCCCCATAAAACATTTAATAATAGTTAAAACATTGATTAAGGGGTATGAACTCACCTGTTGTGGGTGATACGGATGAACTGAAGAGGTAGGACCGTTAGGTGTCAAGTGAAGTCTTGAACACACTTATGATCCTAGTTAACATATAATTTCACATATATGTAACAAATTAGTCTATAAACAACTAATAAACAAGTCAAGACACCCTAGGACATGCTAAACACCTTTATCAAGTGTTATTAGCCTCTAGGATTGCATCTAAGTGTTTGTAGGGGAAGCTATTGTGTGTAGGGCTCAAGGAAAACTCCATAAGGGAGTTTACGACCCTAACAACACTACCAAATGAGTTTATGGCCGTGAACTCATACTTATGTGTCCATTTGATGTTTGATGCTCTATTAGGCCCTAATAAGCATTTCTACTTAATGGCTTGGTCTATAGAAGAGTTTAGGGCATAATATAACTCCTTTTAGGAGTTTACGGCCCTGGGACCATATTCCCTTGGAGATTACGGCCGTAATCTCCCTTGGGAGGATGTTTATGGTGTTTTCAAGTCCCTAAATTAAGTAGGAACTAAACTAGGCTATTGTACAAGGCTTAAGAAGAGCTTATGGCACCATTTGGCACCATTTTATGGTGTTCACGGCCCTAGAACCTTTTGGGCCATGAACACATTACTCTTGGTGTTCTAAGTGTGTTAGCTAGTCCAAAACACATTAGGGTACTTGTCTAAATTACTCTCTTGGCTTAAGGAAGGTTTTTAAGGGGTTTTGGCACCTAAAAATGGAGCTTACTCTCCGCGTGTTCTTGGGCGGTAAACTCCCAAATCTTGGGGTCTTGATCCGATTTTGATGTTTTCTAGTCATATACACACTAGCATACAAGCCTAAGGTATTTACAAATCACGGGGAAAAGACTAGGTAGCATTTAAGCCACATATAGGAGTTTACTCTCCAAGAACGTTCTTGGGCGGTAAACTCCCGAATCTCACAGATTTGCTATGTAATCTAAGTTATTAAGCACATTATAAGCATTATAAGACAACTAGAGAAGTGTAATCACGATTTGGGATAAAAACCCGAAGATCCGCGAGAGAGAATTTTGACTTTTCTCTAAATGGAATGTAACTAATGAACCAATTTGGTTCAGAATTCTATTTATAGTCCTGAGATTTTTGGCAGAAAATATTTTTATTCCCGGAATGAACTCTAATATCTTAGAGTATTGGAATAATAGTGTTGCACAAAACTTTAGGGCATCCACTCTCCTGATATCTCCTTAAGTGTAAATCCTGAAAAAACTGCCAAACTTATACTTGAAGTCTGAATTTTCACTGTAATTGTTCTACTTCTATTGGCTTCAAATGGTTTGTATAGAATGGAAATTTTGGGTTGTCACATCATCCCCCTGTTGAAGGGAATTTCGTTCTGAAATTAGAATTTAGGCAAGGAAGTAGGTACGAATGATCGAGTCGTGAGGAGGAAACTTCCTAATCGATTGGTTCTAGTGCACCTAAGTGAAATCGGGTTCTCGGCTGGCATTCCAATGAACCTTCACTGACTAGCGACGGCGTTGCTTCGTCCGCTTGACCTCTTGGTCGAGGGTCACTACGGTTCTAATACGAAGGCGAGGATCTCGACGAGTGGACTTACAAGATTCCTAACGGGAAGGTATGGTTTCACGATCGAGACGCGAAGAGTAGAATGTACGTTACTGAGTTCGCGGAGTAGGTCTAGTGTGTGCGAGGGTTTCTGGATGAACTATGACAGTAGGTCTGTCAGACCTAGAATTTTGGCGAATTTCTGTCGGCGTCTCTGGTGTCGACAAATTCTCAACGGTTTTGAAAAATTCCAAGAGTACTCAAAATTTCTCACATCACTAACAGTGTGTCATAGAAAATTTTGACTCTTCAATTCCAAAACTCGGGTTCAGAGAACTTTGCGAAAAGTATCTCCGAAGGAAATGTTTCCATGGGTTTCTTCTTACTACGAGGGTAGATAAGTAAGTCATTATATGGAGAAATGACGAACTGATCCAAGTAAGAAAGACGTACCCTACTCATATAGCTCATGAAAACTATGGGCACATTGGTCCTATCCGAAGGGTATCACTTACGGACTCGAAGTGTCTGCATCGAATTCAGAAGGTAGTCTTTCGGACTTCCTTCCCTCACACTCAAACTGGTGATATTCGGATCTCGTTCCAATCCTGAAAAGTACTCGTTCCTTGCGTTAGCTCAACCGCTTCATCTATGTGAGGCAGAGACAATGATTTCTAATGAAAAATCTTGATGGAGTCCTCGATATCCGAGGTACATATGATGCAATCCGTCGATCTCTGGGAGAATAAGGCTGGGGTTCTCCAGGGTGAGAAGCCTAGTCTTCTAATTCTCTTTCCGTATAGTTCGCTAAGTTGTCCGGGCTGTTCTTGTGTCTCCGTAGGTGTTTAAGCAAATGGGAGATCCGTTTACGGGATTCGTACTGGGTTCTAAGTTTGTTCACATGATGATGTGATTACTCGTATTGTTGAGCAGTTCTCCATCCTGAAGTTCATATTAGAATTCATACTTGGTTCACAATCACAATTTCGTGTATACGAGTCGTATATAATTAAGATTGAAAAGGTAGTCGAATAACTGATTCTTCTTTAAGCTCACATCCCATCGGGGAAAAAGAAGTTAAAGTGGAATCATTAATTCTAAACCTGTAGAACCTTGATTATATACCACTCTTATGTATACATTCCTCAGTGATAGATCAATCGTATGAATCCTTGGATTGAACTTGACGTACTGCACGAGTGGTACTTTGGGGATTTCTTCGGAAAGAAAATAACTAAGAGGTACTCCTGGCATGAGTACTTCGGTGTTCTGATATAACGGCTTCGCTGGAAAAGCGATCTAGAAGAAAGAGATGTACGTATGAAGCTGATTGTTTCATGATGACGACATGATTCTGTTAGCACGAAAGATAAGGATTTTGTGAGCGATTCTGGTTGACCCTAGATGTACTTCGATTGTTCAATCAAAGAGTAAGAGTATGTTCTCGAAAGGTTGACCTACATCTTTGTAATGCAGTCCTAGTACGGAATGGAAGTATTTTCGCGAAGGTTTGACCTACATCCCTATGATGCAATCCTAGTAATGGGTCGAAGTAAGTTCGTAGAATGGTCTTAAGACGTTTGTCGTTCAAGCCGAGGTATCATGGGTTGATGAATAACAAGATCCAACCACTGAAAGAGACTTGGAAATGTCTCCGGAGCTAAATTACTATAGTCTAATGACTTGACTAAAGCAGGTTTCAGATAGACTCCAATGAAAGTATGATAAGAGTACTTGATTAAAGAATGACACAGAAGTTAGCCGGCTGTCAATATCTTTGATATTTACGACGTAAAGATTTAGGAAAATGACCTTGTAAAGGTCTTACATCATAACCAGAGAAGATAATTCTTGACAACATAAGGACCTAACCTAAAGTACTTATAGTACAAGATAATTTCATAGAAAATGCCTCATCGGGCAAAGACAGAAAACGATTACTTTCTAACAAGGGAAGTAAGGTAAAAATCTACTACTGACGACGGTCATCCCTTTGCTGAACTCTCAGTTCAGCAAGTTGACGTTCCACATCAAGTAAGTGTCTTTCGTACACCCTATGGCGTACTCGGAGCTCTATGACTTCGGCTCGTGATTCAACCAGCGCTTGCAGCAGGGTTTCATGGTTTCTCTCTGATCTCTCGCGAGCATCTTCTAGACGAATGGTGCGGAGGGTATGCATTCTAGCATCGGTGACAACTTCGGTAATCTGATATAGGGCTGTCCTGCCTTGAATCTCATTTCGGGCCACTCTGCGGACCAAGATTGGCAAGATTTTGTATGCTGAGCCCCCATTGCTCAGGTCGTAAAATCTTTGGTCGCTATTAAATGGCATGGGCTGATCTTGTCCTTGGCTCCATGTTTCCAAGCATTCCACCCACTCAGGGGTCGGGCCATGAAAAGCCGGACGAGGGTTAGGAATTGGAACGGGAGCTACCTGGGGTAGGTTCTCAACCTCTGGTTCGGAATTGGCACCGTCCGAAGGGTCTTCATCATGGTGATCATTCAAAGGGATCGGATGATCATTCCCTGGTTCTTCTCCAAACCAACCAGCAATGACCTCATTCGAGAGGTGCTGGTTGCCGTGGGGATGGAGTCTAGCCATGTTATCTACGCGAGAATTGGGGTAAGAAAATAATTATTAGACGAACTATCTAGATAATTATTTAGAAAATATTCATCAGTTACATCGCTATTTGTGAAGTGCATACCAGTTATATGTACTCGAAACAGGATAGGCCTTCGAATAAGTAACCTTAACTCCATATTCACACAGAATAGGGGTAAACTAAAATTTCACAGATTCTAAGCCTATAACATCCTAATTAAATATATCCTTAGTGTATCCACTTAGCAACTATCAACTTAGTAATGAAGATCCCGTTTTAGTTCTCAAGTATAACGTACTTATAGTAACACCAAATACTCCTATAGTATTTTAAGTTTAATGTTATGTTCTATTGTTCTCATTGTGGTAGGGTTGGTAAGATTTTAGCATTGTTGCAACCACACAATTAAACTTAGGCACATGCTAGTCAACCCTCGGATAATATAGGTGATCAGACTATATCTTCCTAGTTTTGACAATATGTCTCTAAGCCCACTTGCGTTGCCCAACAATCATAATTCTTTTGTACTGTCCTAGTGACACTGATTTTAGTATGAATGCAGGTACGTATACTTTATTAAATATTTTATTATTTAAAGTATAAACTCTTGGTCAGAGTATTTTTATCCCTTATGTATTTATAGTTAGTATATCTTTTATGGGTTGATATACTTAATTCACTATAAACAATGCTATGATACCAATCTGTCATACCCCAAAACCAAGAACGGCGGAAACGTTCTGGGGCGGAGGACATCATGTAAAGTATCACAACAATGTAAAGTAGTAAACAAGCAACAACATCATCCATTGCATTAATATTATAATTATTATACAAGTGTGTTCTGTCAAATTTTGATAAACACTAAAGCATAAATCAAAATGAAAGATGAGTCTTCAACGAGCTCCATCTTCCCTAATCCTTGCATCGGTACCTGTCTATGATGACCTGAGGATACAAGTAATTTTGAAAGCGAGTATCAGCTTTGGAGCTGGTGAGATCATAAGTATTTTAGTGTCTTAATTTGTATGTAAGAATTTGTATATTAATTGTAAGTATTGAAAATGTTTGTAAAACAACTGTAAACGTTTGAAAAACTCTAGAAATCCCTATGATTCCTACCATTATAACAGGGAGTCTTCTACCAAGACTTAACTGATCTATATGTAGCCTTCTACCAAGGCATCTAGTGTATGTGTGTGTCTCTTGTAAGAGTGAGTATTTCCCAAGTCGGACTATCATTAACCAAAAATATAGTTTTCTACATTACCGTGCGTCGTGTGAATATTCACGAAGTGAATGTAATGGGAAAATGAAATATTACTATGGTGTAGCACCGAACTACAACTGTACCAATTACCTTAAGTCTAGGGTAATACTTCTAAGTATTGTAGCATTTGTAATAAATAACTACATCGGTACTCAACTGCCTTATTTGAGGGATAAGGTATAATGTGATGTCTAGATCCCAGACTAAATGCTCCCCTATCAAAGGGATTTTGGGACCTACCCATGACCCCTGCATGTATGCAAGCCATGAGCATCCACATTACTATGATCATGTATACTCGATATAACGACCACAATTGTGTTGTGATTCATCGGTATAGTTAGATCCTGAACTGGTTCCATGCTATAGCACCTAGTGACGTCTGTCTATGTATCTGTAAGTGTACTCATGTAAGTGTGATCATGTAAAAGTATATGAACGTATGCCCTTGCTACTCAAAGGTACTGAACTGACTAAAGGGAACTATGATGTCCATATATGTACACATGATATATAACTAATGTTTAAACGACCTTCGGACAGTACCCGATACCCTACCAGACCACATCTCAAGCGCGAAAAGGAAATAGGGTGGATAGCCTTCCTAAGTCCTTTAAACATTGCTTATATAATTATACATATATAGACATGCTTATAACAGTATCTCTATGTAACCGTATCAATGTAAATGTAAAGTAATGTACTGAAATGTTCTAGCTGTAATGTATGTGCTCTCTATCTAGCAAGTATAGTAATGTACTGTAATGTTCTAGAAAGTATTGACTCATGAATGAACTGACTCATTGTATGATATTGCGTTCTAGTAATAGTTCTAGTATCTTCCTAAACTACCCATATGGTAGTTTACTAGTAATCTAACTGGTACGTATGGACATGGATGTATACCCTTGCTACCCAAGGGCATTGGATGAACTGGAAATACCTTTTATGACTATATATGTACACATGATATATAACTAATATTTAAACGACCTTCGGACGAGTACCCGATATTCTGTTAGCCCACATCCAAATCGAGGAAAAGGACACAAGATGGATAGCCTTCCTAAGTCTTTTAAACATTACTTATATAACCATACATATAGAGGCATGCAATTTATAATATAAAAGCATAAAATAAGTTTTGTAAAATCTTTGAACATAATTATTATCTAAGAAAAGATCGACTTGATGTCGATCTATAAAACGGTTTTGAAGGCATGGGTTTGATAAAACAGTTTAAGTATAAGGAAACATTTGTTTGAAACACAATTGTAAATAAGTTTGAAATAAAACATACAGAGTAAAATGTACAGTGTAATAAGGAGTTTTTAAAACATATAAAATGTTTATGAAAATCATTTGAAGGAAACTGTTTGGTAAAACGGCTAATGAGTAGTAAATCATATAAATGCTGCTTATTAATCACATGTGATTGATATAATAAGTAGCATGATTCTACTTGTATCCCCCCATAAAACATATAAAAATAGTTAAAACATTGATTAAGGGGTATGAACTCACCTGCAGTAAGTGACTGGAATTGAACGGACTGTTATCATAAGGAAGGATCGGACAAGTGCTTGGTGTCAAGTGAAGACTTTAGACACACATAATGATCCTAATTACATATGAAGACATATGTATATAAATAATTAGTGATTAAAACACTAATTATACAAGTATAAACATTTTAACGCGAGGAACACACTTTTGGTCAAGTGCTAGGAGGCTAATGGGTTGCAACAAAGGAGTCCAAAGCCTCTAATGGGAGTTTATGGTCTAATGACCATATGCTTTGGAGTTTACGGCCTAGGGGAGTAAACTCCTGGCCGTAAACTCTCAACAAGGTCTCTAAATTAAGCTTAGAATTACTACAACTCTAGTGGTGAATTGTTTCAAGGCTAAATCAAGTGTTTGGGTGACATTTGCCCCCTTTATAGGAGTTTACGGCCCTGGGACCATATCCCATGGAGATTATGGCCGTAATCTCCCTTAGAAGGGTGTTCATGGTGTTTTCAAGTTTCTAAATTAACTAGGAACTAAACTAGGCTTTTGTACTTGGCTTTAGAAGAGTTTATGGCACCATTTGGCACCATTTTATGGAGTTCACGGCCCTAGAACCTTTTGGGCCGTGAACACCTTACTCTTGGTGTTCCAAGTGTGTTAGCTAGTCCTAAACTCATTTAGGTACATGCCCAAATTAGTATCTTGGCTTAAGAAGGGTTTTTAAGGCATTTTGGCACTTAAACATGGAGTTCACGGCCCAAGAACCTCCTTGTCCGTGAACTCTCTTTCCCCCTTGAATCTTAATTGTTTTGGTGTCCTAAACATGCAATGGTGGGTTCTAGTTTGAGTTCCATGGCTTTGAGGGACTTTGGGACACCTTAAGACCTTATAATGGAGTTTACTCCCCAAGTGTTCTTGGGCGGTAAACTCCCAAATCTTGGGGTCTTAATCCGATTTTGATGTTTTCTAGTCATATACACACTAGCATACAAGCCTAAGGTAGTTACAAATCACGGGGAAAGGACTAGGTAGCATTTAAGCCGCATATTGGAGTTTACTCTCCAAGAACGTTCTTGGGCGGTAAACTCCCGAATCTCACAGATTTGATATGTAATTGATGTTTTTAAACACAATCTAAGCTGTATAACATAACTAGATCGAAGTACTCACAATTTGGGATAAAAACCCGAAGATCCGTGAGAGAGAATTTTGGCTTTTCTCTAATTGGAAATGTAACTAATGAACTATTTGGTTCAGTTTTCTATATATAGTCCTGGGATTTTTGGCAGAAAATATTTTTATTCCCGGAATGAACTCTAATATCCTAGAGTATTGGAATAACAGTGTTGCACAAAACCCTAGTGCATCCACTCTCCTAATATCTCCTTAAGTGTAAATCCTGAAAACTGCCAAACTTATACTCGAAGTCTGAATTTTCACTAAAACTGTTCTACTTCTATTGGCTTGATATGGTTTGTTCAGAATGGAAATTTCGGGTTGTCACACAGTGCGTGTATATTACCATGTTATCAACAAAATTTGTATTCCGTAAATTTTTATAATGGAGTTAATTCCTCTAAGTGAGTCGTTATAACCATACTTGATAATGACTAATCCGCTTGTCATGATGTTTTTCAGACGCCGACTTGTTTAAGGTAAGGTTTGTCGCCCTAGACTGGCCTAGTCTAACTATACCGAACAGCTCAGGTGTGGGGTGTCACCCCGTATAGATCTATACAAAAACTCCCGTTCTCCATCCAGGAGACTCTGGTTATAACTACAGGCTACGGTTGTACACTCGATAGGTCCCAAACGAAGTGTCTCACAAGATTTTTAACTAAATTTACGCGAATATGAAATTGCATAGTGTATATTGTTTCCGTGTATATATTTAGTTTTCAAAGCCCAACAAGTATGTATGTGAATGTGTGGTGTCATCAAGCATATAGATGGACCACGAAGGCCCAATAAACATGTAAGGTATATTCCAGGCCCAATAAACATGTAAGAGGACAACTAAGGCCCACTAAACATGTAAATTATATTCTAGGCCCAATAAGCATATAAATGGACAACTAAGGCCCAATAAACATGTAAGATATATTCCAGGCCCAATAAACATGTAAGAGGACAACTAAGGCCTACTAAACATGGAGACTATATTCCAAGCCCAATAAGAAGTGTAAATGACGTAATTGATCCGTTGGTTGTTAAGCTTAGTTGATTACCAAAATGACACGAAAAGTCCCACTTTTTGTAAAAAGACATTTTTGGTCCTTAAACTGAAAATTTACATTTAAGGCACATTTTTGGTAAAAATGACACTTTAGGTCCTTTAAGACCGAAATTTACATTTTTGGGCTTGTTTTAAACGAAATAGCATTTCTAGCCCCTTTTTGTTTAGAAATAACACTTATGGCCTCAATTTTATGAAAATTGACATTCTCGGCCCAATTGTGAATAAATTTATCTTTTTGGACCAAATTTAAATAAATTTACATTTTTAGCCCTTTTAACCGAAAATTTACGATTTTGGCTCAAGTTTGTCAAAAATGATAATTTGAATCATAAAAGCCAAAAATTTACAAGTTTAGCCCATAAAAACCGTGATGGCCCAATTTGAGGCCCATTTTGTGAAAATTTACACTTTTGGCCCTTTTAAAACTATGAATGTCATAAAGACCCATTTTTGTTTAAAAATGACTCTTTTAGTCCTTTTTAAAACCACGAGTTTACAAAAGATCCTCACTTTTGTTTACTTTGTCAATTTTTGGCCCTTTACATGATTTTTCTTAGTTTCAAACATCCTTTGTATGTTTTAATCCTTTCATATTCATAATAATTTGCATGGAGTGTTTTTGTTTACCAATATCACCATATTTTAGTAGATCTATTGATATTTATGGAGTTCTAACACATAAACACAACATTTAACATAGTAAAACACACATAATCATGCATATACACATAGATCTACACAAAACAACTTGTATTCTCCCCCAAAACATAGTAAAAAATCGAAAATAGAAGGTATGAACTCACCTTGGGGTGTTGGATTCGGTTTTTGGTGAAGAAAACAGAGAGATTTCAGTCCTGGCAAGCTTCCTTGAGTAGATCTTGAGCTTATGAGGTTTCTAAAGAACATAGATCATGAAATAGAGTGTTAAGAGAAGTAAGTTCATCATGAACATGAAGTTAAACATTTTGATGAGAAGTAGCTTACCAAGATGAAGGGATTTTCGGTGTCAACCTCTTAAAACACACTCCAAACCAAGAATCTTAGAAGGAGAGGTCGTAGAATTTTCCTTGTGTTCTTTGGGAGGTATGAGAGGAAATGAAGAATGTGATTTAAGTTTGAAGTGAAAAATGGTAGTGGGGAAAGTCTTATGGCCGAGAATAAAATAAGAGGGAAGAGGGAAGAGAGAAGTGTGAAAATATGGAGCATGGAAGTATGTGATTTGTCTAGATAAATGTCATGTAATTGCATGGAAATCCATTAAACAATAATTAGGTGGCACTTAGTTTGTCAATTAATTTCCCCCTTTTTTTACATATGTGTATATATGTCGGAGAATGAGAGGGAAGGAAAAGAGAAAGAAATTTTTAGGCCATTTTTGAATATATAAGAAATTATGTGGCCCAATATGAAAGTTTTCGGCCCATTGGGCCCATATGAGGGTTTACGGCCCAATAATGATAAAGAAAGGGATTTACGGCCCAATAAGGCCCATGAAAATGTTATGGGACATTTTAGGCCCAATATAGCCCAAAATGCTATAGCTTAAAGAATGTGGGTCCAACTAGATCCCAAATAGGGTTTCTTGACCCAAAATAACCAAATTAAGAGTTTACTGGCCCATTAGGCCCAATAAGAGGACTCTGGTCCATTCTGAGTTTGAACCGAGATATTAGGGTTTCAAACCCACAGTTGAGTGTACGAGATGTATTGAATTTGGTTTTAGACTTCACGAGTGAGTTTTGATTCAAATAGTTGTTTTTGGAATGAGCATTAGTACATAACATCTACTTCGATTTCAAGTTACACAAGAGTTGAGTACATGAGGACAGAATTTCCTAGCAAAAAATGCTAGTTATGACATATAGCTAATTCAATGTTAGTTAAAGCTAAAGCACCATAGTAGCCATCAATAAATATCTTTATATGTGTGAAACCAAGTAAGAAATCTTCTTTATTAGTCACCTACAGCTTCGACACATCAACAGACTTCAAGATCTTCGCAACACATAACAAGTCATGAAGATTCATCAAGGGAAAGTCTGCAACCGAGAAATTAAAACCAACATTGTTGGCTCGGACTGCATGATATTGAAAATTCTGCAACATACCCTCAAACAAAAAGTCTTTGGATATACTGAGAACCAGAACTATCTTGACCAAGGACCAGATTTCCTCTTCCCTTTTTCCATGTACGGCATGGAACTGATACTTCATATGCTTAAACAAAAGTTTATCTATGAACTTATCAGCAATCTCAAATTGCTCATCCAAAAACATCATATGATTGATAGGAAAATCTATTATAATCAGTCTTTTCTTTATCAAAACTCTTCTTTGGAACTTTCTCAAAGTCATGCATCCCTCCTGAAATAACTGAAGCTTCGATATACTTATAAGTATAATGTTTCGAAGGATCACCTTTGTTTAGACCAGGAGGATCATTAGCTCTCTGTCGAAGGATACTTTGAATTTGTCTCTATTTTTTCATATCCTTTTCAACTGCTGCTTTTTTCTCTTCAGCAGTGAGTTCAGTAAAAATTCCTTTCCCCTTATTTTGCATTTGTTTTGTGGTTGGAGGTGGTTTTGAAGAACTAGATCATCCACTAGTAGAACCAATTACAATCACTTTAGTTATTGGTTTTTTTTTTGTTTTTGTTGTTGTTGTAGAGGATGAAATTGTAGACAACTTGGGAAAACAAGTTGGAATTTGAGTAGACAAAACCTTCCCAACAACCTTCACATCATCATCTGTTTTATTCGATGCACTTCCCCCAACACCAACTCTCGATCGAATGCCAACACCTCCCTTTTCTCCCCTTGCACCCCTGTGGAAACAGGTGGGGCATTAGTTGGCATCATGTTAATAATCTTTGCAAGCGGTGCAAACTCTTTTTGTATCATGGACTCCAACAATTTACACTTCTCAGAAAGAAGCTCTGGAGTAATTAACGAAGATGAAACAAAACCGGACTTCAAAACCAAGCCTTTTAGTTCAACAAACAAGTTATCAATATTACCAAAACTCTTGACATCTTCGTCAACCTTTGTAGCAACCTTCGGAAGTAGAGTCTCATACAAAGTAACATACTTAGTTACAACATCAACAATAATATCCACCTTCTTGTAAAGAGAGGAAAAATTGTGTTCTAATGATGCAACTTCTTTTGCCATGTCTTCACGAAGTTCTTCAATTTCCTGATTCATATCTTCATGAACCTTTTTAACATCTTGAATAAACAGAACATGTCTTTCCCTTGCAAAAGCCTTTAATTCTTTCAAATCATAATTAGATGAAGTAAACTGTGCATTGATCCTCTTCTCATTATTTTGATCAACCAAATCAATTGCCTCATGTATTCGATGCTCTTGACCCTTTAGCATCACATCCACTTCGATTCCAAACACATAATTTTTCCCCCTGCATCAACTTGAAGTTGTAACAACGAAATGAGCTTTCTGTTAAGGATTTTGAACTCTTTCCCAGACATCAACATATTATCAGGAATATTCTTTTCTTCTGGATCGAATTCAATATCAACAAAAGTTCCCTCAAACTCATTATCTTCAGTTTGATCATCTTCCTGAAAAGTTTGGTAATCAGTTGATTGAGACGAAAATCGAGAAGTAATGGGTTGATTGATGATGTTTTCGAAAATGGGTGAGTGAGTAGATGTAGAGATGGTTAAGTGAAATGGTGGTAGATAAGTTGAAGTATCAACTGTAGAAGTTTCGAAATATGATGAAATAATAAGATTTGGATTACCTTGATCTTGATTAAGTTGGGCTTCATTATTCGACTCTCCATCACCCATGCTGACATTTGTGTGCATATTAGATATGCTCACAGGGATGCCTAAAGTTCGAACCTCCTTAGTAATTGATTCGGTATGCGAAACTTCGGGTGGTATGACTGTAGTCTGCTCATGAGTGGATATCTTCGGAGGATCAGCTTGGTTAGTGGTTGTTTCCACATTAGATGCTTTCATAGAGCCAACATAATTTCCAATCTCCTCGAAATTCGACTTGGTCAGAGAATTCCTCAACAGTGATGGAATACCAATATCAACATCATGAAGTGGTGATTCGAGAACAACATCTTCTAACATATCTTCAACCACCTTCCTTATCTTCTTCTTAGAAATCTTCTTTGCTAAATCATTTGCTATTCTCTTTTTCGAAGCCGGAGACACAGGAATTGGCACATCACGAAGAACAACTCCTTGTCGAGTGACATGATGTTTGTGTGTGAACTTTGGTGAAAAACTGCAAGACCTTTATGGTGAATGAGGTGGTCTATGAGCCATTTTCTTCAGACTTTTGAAAATCCCAGATTTCAAAGTAAAACATATGTGTCCGGTTGAGAAGATTCGACATGAACTAGCTTAGAAAGAATCTTTGAAGATGGATCGGTGTGCACCACTTTCTTTGAAGTAGACTTAACAACTTTTTCAACTTTCTTAGGAGACAAATTTTCAACTTTTTCAACTTTCTTTGGACTAGCCTGATCATCCTTCTTTGATCCTCTGTGCTACTTCGGAGGACCTTCAGTAGACTTTTGCAACAACACTCCACTCTCTATTGATGGATTGATAGTCTGCAAGTAAGCTACCAGTATGGGACTCGTTGGATCAAATTTGCTCAACATCTCATTTGGGATACGAGAAACCATTGGAAATACATCTGGATTATCTTCGACGGTTTTTGGATAATGGTACATCAAGAATTCTGTCGTTTCTTCGTCATCAGGTACTTGAATACCTTCCTTCTCATACACAAAATACGTAATTAGGATCTAGTAGCAAGCACAAAAAATCCCATCTACAACATTTGTATTCCATATACTCTTCACAAACTCATCCCAAAGTTGAGTTGCAGAATCCACTGATAAATCATAGTAGATACCTACGACCATAGCATAAACCTCCAGTCGAGCTTTATCCAATCTCACACTTTGACCCGTCAAGCATCGAAGGTATATACCAAATAAGAAATTCCAGAGACAAGGCAATCCATACTTCTTAAATTCATTGATCTTTGTAACATTAGATTGATAACCCATATCGTTAAACATATGAATGACTTGTTCATTTGTTACCTTATAGAAAGGCTCGACATTGGGGATATTGAGAACCTGAGAAAAAAGCATCTTCGTTATCCTGAACTTCTTGTCATTCACCATCTGAAATGTTACAATCTTTATTGTCTTGCTGTAAGTGGTCGTAGAACCAGCAAGAGATAACCGAGAAAGTCATACAGAAAAAGAGTTGAACATTGTTGTTGTTAACACCGAATTTTGAAGAGCAACGATTAACATTTGTAACCCCTCTGGCTAAACAGTAACACCGGCTTGAACTTGATAGTTGGTGGTTTGAATCTTCATGATGGGTTGAGAAGAAACATCTTCAGTGATATGAGAATCAACATGCTTAGCCGCCATTGTTAGGGTTTTAAAAGCTTGAAGAATATTAGAGAGAAAAGAGCACAAATCGTTTGAGAATTTTATGTGAGCGTAAAATTGGAATAGAATCCCCAAATCCATATTTATACGTACACCCAATTTGAATTTAAAGTGGTTTTTGGCATTAAATGCGTCCTACGTGGCTCATTGAAATGCGGACCAGTAGCTGTAAAAATAGCCACGTCTAAACAAGTGAGATGCACATTTTCCTTGAAAACCGCACAGATGACAAAACTTCACATGCAACGGACGTTTCACTTGCCCGAATGGAATGAGATCCGTCAGAAACCTTCGACATGGAGGTTGGGCTCTTTCACTTTTGGGTTGAAAAACGAAGTCATTGGCCAGACTTTCAAAATCATCAGCCTGAATTGGTAGTATTCAGAACCTCAAGGATTTCGTGAGTGCAAAGTGTGCCAAAGAAAAAGATAAGAAACAAAATAAGAAAATTTTGGTGCTTGTGATGTAAAAAATATTTTGACACAGATGCGGTAAGATCCCAAGCAAAGATTGCTTCGCTAATCATCAAGAGATATGATTAACAGCTTGTGTGGTTTCCCATGAATTACAATCAAATGCTTATAGGGAAGTATCGAAGAGCTTCTTTTAATAGGTTGTATGGGTGGTTGAAAAATTCGTTACTTATCACAACTAAACATAAGTGTGAGGAATTGTAATCGAAATTACATATTTGACCAGTGAAGTCAGGGACTAGTATGCTTTGGAAAAATTTATCAAGTAACAAAGAATCAGATTGATAGTCACATTGAAATCATATTCTATAAACCAAAATTATTCCAGGATCTCGATGGGTAAAAATGTCACGGGATTCGAACATTTTACTAAGACCATGCAAAAGAAAGAATATGATTTGGAGTATTGAAAATTGGTACTGAAACAAATGTTTCGTTAAAATCTGGAACAAAGTTCTTTGTCAATTCCTTTAATGGTTCGAAAAGTTGGGTTTCATTTTCATCACGGTTTCATGAATCCAGATCATAAACATAGAATGTTTACATACCTATAACCAGGTTGGTTTCGACCAGAGATGTCTTGGGTATGTGTCTTTGTGTGTGACTGTGAAAGAACTTTAGGATGAAAAAGAGTGGTTTAAGAATTGAAAGTACCTCTGCTATGATTGGACCAAGCAGTTAACTCTTACCTCATGTGAGAAGAGTAAGGTACCTCAGTAACTAACGTGAATATAGCTTGATAGGGTAGGAAACCTCGTAATGAGAAATCCATTAAGGCTTCAAAACGCATTGAGTTATGGAGGCTTTGGTCGACATGTTGCAGCATGCTTCTAGGGACATCTTAATTAGTTTATAGTTTCGAACATATACCTTTCCATAAATTAGCAGACATGAGCTATCAAATATCTTCGCTAAAAGCTACACAAGAAAAATTAAAAGAACAACAAAAAAATATTTTTGGATTTTTGATTTTTGAAAGAAAATTACAAAAATAAGAACATGTTTTTGATATTTTTGAATTTTAAAGAAAAAGGACAAAGGACAAAAATGAAAATCTTTTTGTTGTTATTGATTTTTAAAGAAAAGTAGTAAACAAAAAAATGCACCTGATTAACGAAAATAAGACAATGAAAAAGTAGCGAAGATTTTCTCAGACCATTGTGCATAATGTCGAAAGTTAAGCATGTCGAAGCGTTGACTATGAACAGTAACCGTTGAATCGACATCTTTCCACTACTTTGGCTTGTTATTCTAATGAAATCAGTACTGGAACTGAATTTTCTTCGATTATTCCTAATCCCGTTAGGATTCTTGCAAAAGATTTTTCATCTAATGGTTTTGTAAAGATATCAACAAGCTGATCAGATGTCTTTACAAAATGAACTTCAATGTTGCCATCTTCAACATGATCTTTAATAAAGTGATAGCTAAGAGCAATGTGTTTTGTTTTCGAATGTTGCACAGGATTGTGACAAACGCCTATGGCACTCTGTGAATCACAATACAACATAATTTTCTTCATGTTGATTGCATAATCACACAGTTGACTTTGAATCCATATGATTTGAGAAGTGCAAGTTGCAGCAGCAATCTATTCTACTTCTGCTGTGGAAATCAAAACACGTGTCTGTTTCTTTGATTGCCAGCTTACGAGATTCCCATCCAAAACTTAACATCCGCCACTTGTGCTTTTTCAATCAATTTGACACCCACCAAGATCAGCATCTGAAAATGCTTGAATGAAAAACCCTATTTTCGAAGGATACCATAATCCTAACGGAACTGTGCCTTTGAGATAATGAAAAATATCATTCACAACAGTAAGATGAGGTTCTCTAGGATTCGATTAGTACCTAGCATAATTGCATACAAGAAACATAATATTAGGTCTACTAGCAAAGAGGTATAGTAACGAACCTATCATGCTTCGATACAATGTGAGATCAACAACTGGTTTGTCCAAAGATGGATTTAATCTTATTCCAACTGCCATTGGTACACACAACTTTGAATTATTCTTCATTCAAAACTTCTCAAGCATATTTCTTGTATACTTCTGTTGATTGATGAAAATTCATTTTGTGCTTTGACGAATATTTAATCCCAAAAAATTGTTTATCTTCCCCATCATGCTCATCTCAAACTGACTTTTCATTATATTTTCAAATTTAATTGACAATTGACGATCAGTTGAACCAAAAATATTATCATCGACATAAATTTGAACAAGCATGAGATTATTCCCAACTTTCTTTCGAAAGAGAGTGGGATCAACAAATCCTTGTTTAAATCTCATAGATTTTAAGAAATTAGTAAGAGTGGCATACCAAGAACGTGGAGCTTGTTTAAGACCATAAACAACTTTGTATAATATATAACAATGACCCAAGTATTGAGAATTGACAAAACCTGGTGGTTGTTCAACATAAATCATTTCTTCTAGCACTCAATTGAGAAAGGCACATTTAACATCCAATGGATATACATCGAAATCTTTATTGCATAGGCTAAAAAGATTCGAACAACCTCGAGTCTCGCGACAAGGGTGATGGTTTCTTCATAATCTATACCTTCTTGTTGCAAATATCCTTTAACAAATAGCCTTGCTTTATTTCTCACTATATTACCTTCTTTATTAGTTTTATTTTGAAAATCCATTTAAGTCCAATAATAGAAGTATCTTGTGGTTTCGGAACAAGTCTCCAAACCTTGTTTCGCTCAAACTCAGCCAATTCAGATTGCATAGAAACAATCCAATCAGGATCTTCCATAGCAATCCTTACTGAATTTGATTAAATTTTTGAAATAAAAGCATTGAACATACAAAATTCCTGATGAGTATTGAGTACCTCATTCTTTGCACAAATCTGAGCTCTAGTCAATATGTTGGCATGTGGATCACCAAGAATTTCTACTTGAGGATGACTTCGAGTCCATCTATCCATTTGTGACATCCCCAAAATCTCGGCCAGAAAAGACCGATTTCATTTATGCTTTTTAAAACATTTTCAGAGTAAATCCGTTTGATTTTAAAAGAGATGCGGAATTTGTTCCCAAAAACAAAACATGATAAAATAGATATTTATCAAAACATTTCATATAGAAATATGATTTCATTTCATAATCAAAAGTCGGGATGTCATGTTCCGATATAGATCATAAAGCATAAACGATAACATTACAAGTCGTTCAACAAATATATACATATACAGACTTGTAAACAAAAACAACTCGATGATTCGCCCATCTTAAGCTCTTGCGCCACTTCCTGTAATACAAATCAACTGAGTGGGTCAGGCTTGGGAGCCTGGTGAGCATATAGGGTTTTCAAACCCACAATAATTATATTTAAATTACAACAATCAACAATAAACCCGATTACCCATTCCCGTTATCCTCACCTTACGTTCCTAAAAATAACGTCTATTATAAGGAACTTATTTCAGGATTTTCATCGGGACGGACATTACTGCAGAGGGGCTTCCTCAACAATAAGTGTCCTAAAGGCAACCATGTGGGGGATAGAGTACACCGGTGAACACGTCGTTCACAACACCTACAGGTAATGAGCCTGCTAGTGTTCCACAGGACAGTCTAGAATAGTCCGTGGTCGTCATCCATACTCTGCTGAATGACTAGAATAACACCAATAACACCGAGGCCTCTCATCTGTTTATTTCACACCAATTATCTACCCATGTTCTACCCAACATATTAGTAGATAAAAAAAATATACATTTTTATACATTGTTTATAAAAAAAAACTGTATAACATGATTTAATCAATACATATTCCACATAACAGATGAGGCATACACACAAATCACGTATTTCGTAGAGAATATACATTCACACATATAACCACAAAATATATACACATAGCACGTATTTTATATTAAATACTTCATAATATTGCGTATTGAAAAGGGACTATACACTCACTTGATCAGAAGATGATCCGACAGCACTACGGCTTATAGAAGTAGTATACTTCGATAGATCTGGAAGATCTTCACCAAAATCGAACTCCTCACGGGCAGAGCTTCGGCTCGGGAATAACACTCCTCGGGATCCTCGGGGCTTCGGATCTTGCTTCGGGGCTCGGGAATGATACCGGGGCTTCGGGATATGATTGGCACGCAAAT
This sequence comes from Lactuca sativa, assembly GCF_002870075.4. NCBI lineage: Eukaryota > Viridiplantae > Streptophyta > Magnoliopsida > Asterales > Asteraceae > Lactuca > Lactuca sativa. The sequence goes on from NC_056625.2 coordinate 249,892,554, forward strand.
CGAGGCAAAACTTAGAGACAGGGAAGAGTTTGAACAAGAGAAAATGGCTGATTTCGAGTTCTATTTATAGGCTGAGGGTCTGGGATTACGCGGGGCGTAATCTCAAATTATGCAGGGCGTACTCAGTACGCGGGGCGTACTCGGTTACGCGGGGCGTACTTTGACGTCACTGCATGCGTCGATCTGTGGCACTCGAGTATTGGTCAGACAAGTTGCATCCGACTGAGTACGCGGGGCGTAATTGACTCGTCGAACTTCTAAATTGCGTAACTTTCACATACGAGCTCCGTTTTCGACGTTCTTTATATCCACGCGAAGGTCAGGCCATACTCTACAATTTTCATTTAGACTCCGTCGGCTAATTTTGACTTTTATTTTTATTATTTATTTTTAGAAGGCCGGGACAGAAAAACTTCGTTATAAATTCATAACTTCTTCGTTTGACGTCCGTTCTCGCCTAACTTTTCATTGTTTCGCTACTAACAACGAGATCTTCGATTCTCATTTATATTGTTTCGGCTAAAAACCGCTTGATCTAAAATCGAGTATTCAGGCTGCATACTGCTAAGTCGAAACTTAGAAAAATCATAACTTCCTCATACGAAGTCAGATTTGGGCGTTCCTTTTATGCACGCTCTCGGTTTAACGAAATCTACGACTTCGTTTAGATCGCTAAGGCTAAATATCGCTCTATCTTAAATCCATATTTTTACGTCACTCGACGTCGTGCCGGTTTTGTCACGAAACTTCGACAGGTCATAACTTCTTCGTTATAACTCGGATTTTGGCATTCCTTATATCTCCGGAATCCTTGTTTCAACCAATACAACTTTATGCAAAGATATCGGGCTTATCTCACACTTAAATTTTGACGCTTATTTTATTCTTAATTCATTAAATAAGAAAATAAACACATAAATCACATAATTCACATAATTCACAAATAATACATTTTATTATTTCAAATTGGGGTTACAATGGTTAACCTAGACTATTACATTGCTAAAATGGCAAGCCTAGAAACAAGGGCGTTACAATTCTCTCCACCTTAGAATGATTCCGTCCCCGGAATCATACACCAGCAAACAAATGCGGATAGCGACTCATCATGTCACTCTCCGTCTCCCAAGTGAGATTCGGCCCATTCGTGTGTTTCCATTGGACAAGCACTAACTCAACCATCTTACGTCGCAACTTCTTAGTCTTTCGGTCAACGATTGCCTCCGGTTCCTCAATCAACCTTTTGTTCTCATCGATCCTCAACTCCGAAAGTGGAATTATGTCGGGAACTTCTCCCATGAACTTCCTCAAATAACACACATGGAAAGTGTTATGAATTCCATTCAGTTCTTCTGGTAGTTCGAGCTTGTAAGCTTGGTTCCCAATCCTCTGAAGAACTTTAAACGGTCCAATAAACCTTGGACTTAACTTTCCCCTTTTACCAAATCTTATAAGTCCCTTCCACGACGAGACTTTAAGTAAAACCGAATCTCCAACTTCAAAAGTCATCGGTCTTCGCTTTTTGTCAGCATAGCCCTTTTGACGGTCCTGAGCTGCTAACATTCTTTCCCTAATTATTCTCAACTTTTCAGCCGTTTGATGGACTATCTCCGGTCCCATAAACTGCTTTTCCCCAGCCTCAAGCCAACAAGACGGCGTACGACACTTCTGTCCATACAATGCTTGATAAGGTACCATCTTTATGCTCGAGTGAAAACTATTATTATAGGAAAATTCTACCAAAGGCAAATGTTCATCCCAATTACCTAGGAATTCCAAGGTACACGCTCTCAGCATATCTTCCAGTGTTTGTATCGTCCGTTCGCTCTGACCATCAGTCTGCGGATGGTAAGCTGTACTTAAACATAACTTGGTACCCAATTCCTCTTGTAGACTTTTCCAAAATCGTGAGGTGAAACGACTATCACGATCCGACACAATTGTTAACGGAACACCGTGAAGCCTCACAATTTCCTTCACGTAAGAATTCGCAAGTTTTTCCATAGACCATTTCTCGTTGGCTGCTATGAAATGCGCACTCTTAGTGAATCGATCGACGACCACCCAAATCATGTCGTGACCACTTTTTTGTTCTGGGCAGTTTAGTGACAAAATCCATAGCAATGTCCTCCCACTTACCCATAGGCACAGGTAATGGTTCTAAACTCCCGTATGGTTTCTGATGTTGTGCCTTGACTCTTGCACAGGTCATACACTCGGCCACATACTTCGCAATGTCGAGCTTCATCGTCGGCCACCAATAATAGGGTTTCAGGTCCCTATACATTTTTGTGCTACCGGGATGAATCGAGTACATGGTTTTGTGAGCTTCTTCCATCAGAAGATCTCTGACTCCTCCTGTCTTAGGTATCCAAATCCGATCTTGGAACACCTTCAGTCCGTGACTGTTTACACCGAACACCAACGTTTTGCCCAAACGTTCCTCCTTCCGGTCATTTTTCACAGAAGCTTCGCTTTGAGCTTTCTTTATACTTTCCAAAATAGTCGAGACAACTTCAATTCTCAACGCTCTTGGCCTTTTCTTTTCAAGATTGTCCTTCCGACTGAGAGCATCAGCAACAATATTGGCCTTACCGGGGTGGTAAAGTATCTCACAGTCGTAGTCCTTAAGTAATTCCAGCCAGCGTCGTTGCCTCATATTCAATTCTTTCTGACTAAAGAGATATTGGAGACTCTTATGATCAGTGAAAAGTTTGCACTCCGTGCCATAGAGGTAATGCCTTCATATTTTCAGTGCGAAAACTACCGCTGCCAACTCCAAATCATGAGTCGGGTAGTTCTTTTCGTGCTCTTTCAGCTGTCGAGATGCATATGCGATCACCTTATCCCTTTAGGTCAAAACGCAACCCAATCCAACCCCAGACGCATCGCTATAAACAGCGAAGTCTTCAACTCCATCGGGTAGAGAAAGTATCAGTGCCTCGCATAGTTTCTTCTTTAGTCTCTCGAATGCTTCTTTATGCTTATCACTCCAAGCATAAGTAGCTCCTTTGTGGGTCAAAGCTGTTAATGGACTAGCGATCGAAGAAAAGCCTTGGATAAACCTTCGGTAATATCCAGCTAATCCCAAAAAGCTTTGAATCTCTGTGGGACTTTTCGGTTGTTCCCACTTCATCACAGCTTCAATCTTCACTGGATCAACCATTATCCCTTCTTGGTTGACCACATGACCCACAAATTGGACTTCACGAATCCAGAAATCACATTTGGAGAACTTCGCATACAACTTCTCCTTCTTCAAGACTTCCAAAACTTCTCGCAAGTGTCTGCCATGCTCCTCTTGGCTTTTTGAATAAATCAGAATGTCATCTATGAACACTATCACAGATTTATCAAGGAACGGATTACAAACTCTGTTCATCAAATCCATGAATGCTGCTAGAGCATTGGTCAGTCCAAACGACATAACCAAGAACTCATAGTGTCCATATCGCGTTCTGAATGCAGTCTTCTCTATATCCTGCTCTCTTACCTTTAACTGATGATATCCTGACCTCAAGTCGATCTTTGAGAAATAACTTGAACCTTGTAGTTGATCGAATAGGTCATCAATCCTCGGCAACGAATATCTATTCTTTATTGTTGCCTTATTCAGCTCTCGGTAATCAATGCACATCCTCATGCTTCCATCTTTCTTCTTTACGAATAACACCGGAGCTCCCCAGGGTGATGAACTAGGTCTAATGAAACCTTTGTCCAATAACTCCTGAAGTTGCATCATTAGCTCCTTCATCTCCGTCGGTGCTAATCGATAAGGTGCTTTTGCAATTGGCGTTGTTCCGGGCAACAAGTCGATACGAAATTCCACTTGTCAATCGGGCAGTAATCCAGGAAGATCTTCGGGAAATACTTCCGGATAATCACACACAACAGGAATATTTTGCATCACCTTCTTTTCCTTCTTAGCGTCGATCACGAATGCTAAGTATGATGTACACCCCTTGGTCAAACATTTTCTGGCTTTCATTAGAGAAATGATTCCAGAGTTTACTCTGCGTTTATCTCCGTACACCATAAACGATTCCTTCCCAGGTGGATTCACTTTCACTATTTTCTTCTTGCATAAAATTTCTGCATCATTGGCGCTAAGCCAATCCATTCCCAAAACGATGTCGAAACCGTTAAGTTCGATAGGCAATAATTCCTCGTGGAACTTATTCCCATTCAGATCAATTAAGATGTTTTTCATACGATGGCTAACAGGTACAAACTTGCCACTAGCAACTTTGACTAATAAAGCATTATCTAGTCTATCAACAGGCAAAGCTAGTTTTCTACCAAATTCATGCGATATAAAGGAGTAGTTGGCTCCAGAATCAAATAAAATTTGGGCAGGCAATTTGTTAACGAGAAAGGTACCTGAAGCGACATCAGCTTCATCTTTAGCAGCTTCCAGTGTCATCTGGAATGCTCTCGCCTTTGGCTTTGGCGGAATGTTGGGTCTTGCTGCTTCTTTCTTTTTCGGACAATCCCTTGAGATGTGCCCCTCCTCACCACAACCATAACAAACATTCTTGGTGAAGGTGCAGTCATTGGCATAATGCCCTAGCTTTCCACATTTGAAGCATGTGGTTTCCCCGCCACACTTCCCATGATGCTTCTTCTTGCACTTGTCGCACCATTTCGCCTCTACCTTTCCTCCACTTCCTCTCGAACTAGACTTCGAGAATTTACTTTTCTTGTTGGACCCTGAAAATCCATCGATTTTCCTTTTCTCGCCAACCTCTGACCTTTCCAGACCTTTTTCCCTGATCTGGGTCTCAACATTTCTAGCAGCCCAGATGGCGGCTTTCAATGTGGTTGCTTGCTTAACCATTGGACCATAGTCCGCTGGTAGTCCAAGGGCAAACTTGTTGACCTTAGAGAGTTCTGTAGGCACCAAATATGGGATAAACTTCATCTTTTCTGTGAAACTTGCAGCGTATTCAGTAACGCTCAATTTCCCTTTCTTCAAATTCTGAAACTCATTACTGATTTCCAGAAGGTCCTACTCGGAGCAGTATTGCAGTTTTAGTTGTTCCACAAAGTCTTCCCAAGACATTTTGCTTGCTTCTCCCTTGGGCATAGAGTCAGCTAACAGCTTCCACCAACTCAACACCCCAGATTTTAGCAGAGGGATCGCAAGAGCGGTCTTCTGCCTGTTGCTGCATTCGCAACTTTCAAACATAGTCTCCATTTTGGAGACCCAGTCCATAACTTGCACCGGCGTCGGGCTTCCGGATAGACATGGTGGTTTGGATGCCATGAAATCCTTATACTTGCACCCACGACCATCATTTCCTCCATACTGGTTATTGCGTCTAACCACTGGTTGTTCGTCTTGACCAATGATCCCACTAAAGTTTTCTCCTTCAGACTGCCCTCCATTCTCCTCGGGCTCTTCCGCTTGAATTGACGGTTCTTCACGATTCTGACTAAGCAGGCGTCTTGTTTCTTCCATCTAAAGATCCAACATCATTTGAATCATCATTTGTACACCAGCCATTGTTATCGGCTCAGGTGCATCAGCTACAACAGGTACTTGTTGAATTACAGGCGGTAGATTCCTGTTTTCATCAGCATTTCCAACTCCGCTTCTTGTTCTCACCATTTTTGATCTACACACCGAATAATTTCACCTTATTACTCCAAACGATTACATGCTAGTTCTAATATCGTATACATACGCTTAGAATCCTAAACACATAAACCTTCAGATCCGGTTGGCAACAAACCGTAGATCCGAACAAACAATATCATATATGGCAACATATAACATTTAGCACATAAAAGCATTTTAGGCAACCTTCCTAAAATAAACTAGTACTCGTGTCTAAAACTTATCAGACACACATCTCACAATCTCCACTTAGCATACTAAGTTTAAATCTAGAAATCCTACAAATTCCTAGTTCGCTTAAACTAATGCTCTGATACCAACTCTGACATCCCCAAAATCTCGGCCAGAAAAGGCCGATTTCATTTATGCTTTTTAAAACATTTTCAGAGTAAATCCGTTTGATTTTAAAAGAGATGCGGAATTTGTTCCCAAAAACAAAACATGATAAAATAGATATTTATCAAAACATTTCATATAGAAATATGATTTCATTTCATAATCAAAAGTCGGGATGTCATGTTCCGATATAGATCATAAAGCATAAACGATAACATTACAAGTCGTTCAACAAATATATACATATACAGACTTGTAAACAAAAACAACTCGATGATTCGCCCATCTTAAGCTCTTGCGCCACTTCCTGTAATACAAATCAACTGAGTGGGTCAGGCTTGGGAGCCTGGTGAGCATATAGGGTTTTCAAACCCACAATAATTATATTTAAATTACAACAATCAACAATAAACCCGATTACCCATTCCCGTTATCCTCACCTTACGTTCCTAAAAATAACGTCTATTATAAGGAACTTATTTCAGGATTTTCATCGGGACGGACATTACTGCAGAGGGGCTTCCTCAACAATAAGTGTCCTAAAGGCAACCATGTGGGGGATAGAGTACACCGGTGAACACGTCGTTCACAACACCTACAGGTAATGAGCCTGCTAGTGTTCCACAGGACAGTCTAGAATAGTCCGTGGTCGTCATCCATACTCTGCTGAATGACTAGAATAACACCAATAACACCGAGGCCTCTCATCTGTTTATTTCACACCAATTATCTACCCATGTTCTACCCAACATATTAGTAGATAAAAAAAATATACATTTTTATACATTGTTTATAAAAAAAAACTGTATAACATGATTTAATCAATACATATTCCACATAACAGATGAGGCATACACACAAATCACGTATTTCGTAGAGAATATACATTCACACATATAACCACAAAATATATACACATAGCACGTATTTTATATTAAATACTTCATAATATTGCGTATTGAAAAGGGACTATACACTCACTTGATCAGAAGATGATCCGACAGCACTACGGCTTATAGAAGTAGTATACTTCGATAGATCTGGAAGATCTTCACCAAAATCGAACTCCTCGCGGGCAGAGCTTCGGCTCGGGAATAACACTCCTCGGGATCCTCGGGGCTTCGGATCTTGCTTCGGGGCTCGGGAATGATACCGGGGCTTCGAGATATGATTGGCACGCAAATCGAGGCAAAACTTAGAGAGAGGGAAGAGTTTGAACAAGAGAAAATGGCTGATTTCGAGTTCTATTTATAGGCTGAGGGTCTGGGATTACGCGAGGCGTAATCTCAAATTACGCAGGGCGTACTCAATACGCGGGGCGTACTCGGTTACGCGGGGCGTACTTTGACGTCACTGCATGCGTCGATCTATGGCACTCGAGTATTGGTCAGACAAGTTGCATCCGACTGAGTACGCGGGGCGTAATTGACTCGTCGAACTTCTAAATTGCGTAACTTTCGCATACGAGCTCCGTTTTCGACGTTCTTTATATCCACGCGAAGGTCAGGCCATACTCTACAATTTTCATTTAGACTCCGTCGGCTAATTTTGACTTTTATTTTTATTATTTATTTTTAGAAGGCCGGGACAGAAAAACTTCGTTATAAATTCATAACTTCTTCGTTTGACGTCCGTTCTCGCCTAACTTTTCATCATTTCGCTACTAACAACGAGATCTTCGATTCTCATTTAGATTGTTTCGGCTAAAAACCGCTCGATCTAAAATCGAGTATTCAGGCTGCATACTGCTAAGTCGAAACTTAGAAAAATCATAACTTCCTCATACGAAGTCAGATTTGGGCGTTCCTTTTATGCACGCTCTCGGTTTAACGAAATCTACGACTTTCGTTTAGATCGCTAAGGCTAAATATCGCTCTATCTTAAATCCATATTTTTACGTCACTCGACGTCGTGCCGGTTTTGTCACGAAACTTCGACATGTCATAACTTCTTCGTTATAACTAGGATTTTGGCATTCCTTATATCTCCGGAATCCTTGTTTCAACCACTACAACTTTATGCAAAGATATCGGGCTTATCTCACACTTAAATTTTGACGCTTATTTTATTCTTAATTCATTAAATAAGAAAATAAACACATAAATCACATAATTCACATAATTCACAAATAATACATTTTATTATTTCAAATTGGGGTTACAATGGTTAACCTAGACTATTACATTGCTAAAATGGCAAGCCTAGAAACACGGGCGTTACACCATTGGAGGATATGCAGGATCAAAATCTAATTGTGTATCTTCGAACATTTCTTCAGTTTCAGATCCTTCTACTACATTTGACAAATTATCATTCATATCAAGAAATTCATCATTTTGAACATTATAAACATTTGTATTATCTGCATCTTGCTCCCCTCGACAATTGAATTATTATCAGAATGCTCCCCCTTGACATCAACATTCATTCTTTCTCACTCCCCCTCAAAAGTATGCTCCCCTAGTCCCCTTCAACTTGAGCAGATGAATTCAAGTGCTCACCCTCCACTTGAACATTCGATGAAACAGGCAGACTTTTGTTACATCTGGAAGAATTTGTTGACGAAAGCGAATCAATGTTATCTTGGGTAAGAGTGGAATCATTAGAATGTTTCAATGTTTCAGGCACTTGATTGTCATCAACATTTACTTCTACATCAATAGCCCGATCTGGAACACCAAAAATCAAATCATAATCAAAATATGACGAATTCAAATTGTGAGACTCATTATTTGATTCATTCATTATTGGTTGTTGTTCAAAGCTCTTTTCAACTTGTTTAACATAATAATCATCAAAAGTAAGATTAAATGTTTCTTCAATTTTCCTCGTTCGTTTGTTTAACATCCTGTAAGCAACCGAATTATGAGAATATCCCTTCATCAGATTTTGACTGAAATTTCGAAAGATTATCCTTGAGATTCATAATAAAGCATCTGTATCCAAAAAGATGAAAAATTTTAACATTTGGTTTTCGGTTGCTAATAATTTCATAAGGAGTGATGTTAAAATGACGATAAATAAAAGATCGATTTTGTGTAAAACATGTAGTGGAAACTACTTCGGCCCATAGATAGTGAGGAAGATTCGCATATCTGAGCATTGTTCTTTCTACTTCGCAAAGTGAATGATTTCTCATTTCTATAACACCATTCTGTTGAGGAGTGTAAGGTGAAGAGAAATTATGCGAAATTCCTTTATCGGTTAAGAACGAATCAACAACATTGTTCTTAAATTCCGAGCCATTGTCACTCTTGATTTTTCGAACCTTTTTCTTCAAACTTAGTTCAATATGTTTGACGAAGTCGATCATTGTTTGATTAGTTTCGGATTTCAATCTTAGAAAATATACCCAAGTAAACCTTGAAAAGTCATCAACAATGACCAATGACAATTGGATAACCTTGTCTATGTTGCTTTCCTTGTTCGCAAGCTGCACACAAAGTATCATTATCAAATTTTAACATGGGTAATCCTCTAACAAGATCACTTACCACCAATTTATTCAGATTTTGAAAATTTAAATGAGAAAGTCTTCGTTTCTAGAGCCAGCTAACATAAGATGAAGCTTTAGAAAGTAAGCACAACGAGGGAATCCCAACTATTGGTTTGATGTCGAGAGTAAACATATCGCCTTGTCTTTTGGATTTGAGCAATACTTCCTTTGTGTGTATGTTCAAAATCACACTTCATTCTTCATTAAACAGCACTTGATTGCTAGTGCCCACAACAAGTTGTGAAACATTTATCTAATTATGAACTTTAGATTTTAGACTATCAATTACGTCAACTTCGTTAGTTAAAAACACAGAAATGTAATCATTCACAGGTTTAGAAGTGTCACTAACTTTCGCCTTTTGTTTCTCGGTTCGTTTCTCATTAACCTTTGCTTTCAGAATAACTCTCCATTTCTTGACTGAAGGATTCGAATTCTTGAATGAATAACTTCCATTTGAAGATTCATTCAAATAATTTTCATAAGCATCCTTGATTTTTTGTTGAGAAAACTTCCCTGATTGAAATGATTTCCCTTTGCCTTCGAGCCAATGGTTAATGTTTTTCACATATGTATTTCCTCTGACATACGAACTTTGGAAACTTGTTTCGTAGGAGGATTGGGATAATTTGGCTGTTTTGATGTAAAAGTCACATTTCTTGTTGAATGAAATTTATCAAACTTTTGAATTGAAAACACTGGTTTTATTTGAGAAGAAAAACAATTTTGAACACTCTTTCGATACCACAAAAATTGGTTTTGTCTTGAAAAATGATTTTGTGAATACCTTGTTTGATGATTTGAATTGAAATTCCTTGTTGATTGATGATTTGTAAACTTCTTTGCATTTGATTTTTGACCATTTGTTTGAAAATCTGATTTTGACTCTTGAATTTTAGTCTTTGAAAAATCATTTTGTGGTTTATTTTGAGACAAATCTTTTTGAGTTAAAACAGGATTTTTCTTATTTTCAACTTTTTTTTGAGAAAAAGTCTGAACTGATTTATACATTTTCTTTTCAGATGTTTTATTTAGCAAAACAGCTGGCTTCTTTCAAGACTCAATGGTTTGCCGAAAAACTTTCTTTCTTGCTTGTCTCTTTGAAATACCGCTTTCGTTCGAAATCTTTTCAATCTGTTCCTTAAACTTTTGATAATTGAGTTTGACATGTTGTGAAACAATGTCAACTTGTTTTGAAACATATTTTGTATTTGCATATTTTTCAACCCAAATTCGTTGTGGTTTTTGTCATTGAAAAGTGTAAGAACTCTTTTTAGATTGTTTTCGACAGTACTTTGGTTTGAGAAAAATCCTTCTTTTGATGTCTTCTTGTTATCTTCTTCAACCATTTTATTAAACTTAGGTTTAATATTATCACTATTTCATGTAGTGACAAAAACCTGATTCGGAAAGATAACCTCGTCTGAGCATTTGAAATTTGGATACACAACTGTATTTGTTTCAAGGTAATGAGAACCTTTTTCCTTCATAATGTTGTCGAATTTCTCAGTTTCGTCAAAAACCTAATCAACTACAACCCTTGGAATTGTTGTTTCTCTCGGAACACCATCATTGTCATCATCACTATCTGTTTGAATATCTTCGACAGTCACATGGTAAAGATCATGAGCTTTCGAAGTTGAGGGTAAAGTAGTGTCAATTTTAACCATAGAATCATTACATTTTTCTTTGCCTTTAGCCATTGATGTGACATTAATGATAGACAACTGAGAACAATCAATAACTTCCTCTTCTTCAATTTCATTAATATCATCATCATCTTCAATATCAACAAAATTAGTTTGAGAGCCAGATTTTGAATTCTCAGTTCTTTTCAAAATATTTATCTGTTCATTTTTTGTCAAGGTTTCATCTACAATATCAACTAATTCATTAGCATCCAGACATTCATTAATTTTCACTATACTATATGCATATCTATGATATGGAACCCTATTGAATTCAACAATTGTCTTTTCACAATCATAAGAAATATAGTCAATTTTCTCCCTTTCAAATGCTAAAAAGAGCAAAAGTTTCCTATATTGTTCTTTGCTAATATCCGATGAATGATGCAATGCTATCAATTTACCATATAAACGTTTGGTTGAACTACAGTAGATATTCCTTTGTTTTAACAACTTAACATTAGCACTAAAACTATCCCTATCATACATAAGATTCTTTATTTGTAAATCTAAGTATTCTACTATCACTTTCTTTTAATCCAACATCCTCTGAGTTTCTAAGAGTAGTGTGTTCAACTTCTTAGCATCATTACTAGCAGAAATAAGTAGATCATTAACATAAGTAATTGCCGTATGAAACTCAGATAAAATCGAATTATATGCACTTGATGGAATATTAAAAGATTGTAAAAGAGAACGTACCTGAGAAGTCATTGGTGATTTGTGTGATTTCTAGTTATTTTCTCTTTCTCTTCTTCCTCATGCATCGCGAACATATCCCCATGTGTAGGGTTTCACACCTCGTCACCATCAGAACCAAATGACCAGATCTGGTATGATCCTTCTTCTTCATTCATACCTTTGGCCACTAGAGACAATCCCTTCATCTTTTCATGCACCTCTTTCAATCTCTCAACGTAGTAAGATTCATCTTTGACCTTGTTTTTCTTTTCATCACGCTTTCGCAACATACAGTCATTGGCCATATGATTCGCTCCACTGAATGGCAGTCGAATCTAGAATCACCTTTAATCTTTTTCTATTTCTTCTACTCCTCAACACGAACTTCCTTTTTCTCAACTTTCTTCTCATCATTCCCTGATTTTCCAGCAAAACTTCCCTTCATATAACTTGTTTTTGACTTTGCATGAAAAGGCTTCTTGAAAAATTTCTTTACTCGATTGTATGATAGAGAGCCACGAATTCGTCATCAGAATCGACAATTAGGCCTTCATCATCCGAAATCTCTTTCTTAGCAACCTCTTTCTCGGCTTCCTTGATACTTTTCCTTTAAAGTATCCCAAATCTCTTTAGCAGTCTTACAGCTATGCACGTAATTGTACACAATTGGAGGAAGAGCACCTCTAAGTTCACGCATACACTTCTTTTGATTCTTTAACAATCTCTGAGACTGTTCATTGACATTTTGATTGTTAGAAGAAGTTCCAATACTCTTAATAGTAGGAGGAGGACGAACATGGCCAAAAATACACTTCCAAAGTTCCTCATCAATTCCGTTCAAATAATCCTCCATTCGATCAGCCCGCAGATCAAAGAACTCAGGAATTAGCATCGGAATCTTCGTTGATGAACCAAAGAGATGAGAGTAAGAAGTCATTGTGTTCAAATTAAAGTTTGCCATTGACGTACGAAAACTTTTGAGAAAAGCTCAAATCAATTTGAGATGAAACAACTAAAACACTCAGAATTCAACAATCGAACACTAGATTTTACAACTAGAATGCATAATCGAATCACAACAGATGATCTAGATTGATTTTCTGAAACAAAAGAGCGGAAAATTGAAATCTAGAATAAGACTCAAAACTTTTGCAAAAACTCAGAAAAACAGATCAATTCTGTATGAATCCTGCTCAGATACCAAATGTAGTTGTAATGAAATCGATTATGAATTATGAGATCAGAGTAAATTAAGAATAATGAACACGAGATCTAAATAAAGTCTGTTGGGCTCAATTATGCTTTCAGTACATACAGAGAGTTTTAGACAAAAATGACGAAAGTTATTATCTATCTCTAGTACACATCCCATATATAAAGGGATCATGAAAGCACGCAAAAAAATAAGGGAATGAACATTAAAAACTTTGATACATAAAGTTCCCTTATAATAAAATAACAAAATATCGAAACTATCCATGACCTTCGACACCTCACAAAAATATTCGATGTCTACATCCTTGCTCATGTGACCTACCTAACCGCAACTAAAACATCCGGAGCCTATAGATCGACATGCTTCACTGTGCGGATTGTCGCACTTGGCACATCGGCCTCGACCCAGCTGGTCTCTACTGTGAACATTAGAGATCTTAGGCTTATTGGTCTGACCTACTGTTGACAGAACCTTCTTCGGCTTCCTATTCATCCGGAGCTCCAACTCGATTTCCTACTCACGGGCCTTCTCAATCATATCATTCAAGGTCTTGCACCCTGAGAAACTCATGAACTCTCTGATATCATTCCTCGGCATGGAATGATATCTTGTCTTCCTCATCTCCTCATCTGCAGCATACTGTAGAACTAGCAATGCCCTCTCCCTGAACTTGGCGGTGATCTCCGCCACAATCTCCATAGTTTGGTGAAGGTCCAAGAACTCCCTCACCAGCTGTTGCACTTCATTGGCAAGAGAAAACTCTCGATGAAACCTCGGCACAAACTCATCCCAAGTCATCACTATAACAGCCTCCGTACCAACTACTCAGGAACTCCCTCACCAACTGTTGGATTTAGTGTCTAAGTCCATAACTATAATTGGTATGTACTTGAACCAAGAGTAGTATGGTCCATTTGGATTGCATGGCACAAGAACAATTTGTAAGGATGGACTTTTGAGAAGAGGATATTTGTGATTTGTTAATATATTATATGTTCTAATATATTAATATGAAATCGTATTATTTAATTAATATTGATCCACAATTAATTTTGTGATCAAAAGTGACTAATTAAATATATGGGGATTGATTGTATAAATCACTCATTCTTACAAAGTGGACTTATGATCCATAGTTCTTTATGTTGGGCTAAACCCATGTGGTGACCCATGGATACTCCATGGAGATTAAAACCCATGGAGCATAAGGAATGTGGAAAGTCATGCACATTAGGTTTGCATGGTGTAACCCTAGTTATGTCACACTATATAAGGATCCCCATGGCTACCAAAATCGGCACTTAAGTGATACACAAGAGGGCAAGTCGATTTTGTGAGTGCAAGTAACCTCCTCACAAGTTCCTCCATTGTTGGTGGTGTTGTGTGAAGCATTTGAGGCATCACACTTGGGGTGCTAGGCTCTTAAAGGCTTAAGGTTTCAAAGCTACAACAAAGGTAAGTCATCTAACTAGATTTTTGTAGTGTATATACTCCATAGTATGCTAGTTAGGGTGATACCTTGGAAAATTGAAAGTTGGCATGTATAATAGAGAAAACATGGATCCAAGGTATCTAGGGTTGCATGTACACCTTAGGAGTGTTAGACTGCTCAAAAACCTTCAGTGGTATCAGAGTCTATGTTTGTTTTCAATTATACTTGATGCTACTTGTTTTCAAAGCCTGAAAAAATCGATTTTCTACTTTCTGGACAGTGGACTCGCCGATTCCACTGACAGACTCGCCGAGTCACCCCTTTAAATTGACCAACTCGTCGAATCAAATCATGCACTCGACGAGTTGGTGCTCCAGAATGCAGAATTTCGAGTTTTAAGGTTGGAATTAGACCAGGATCATTACCCTAAACTGTTTTTGAACTTATAAACCTGGTTTTAATGTGGTAATGATCATGCTTATCCAATTCAAAAGATAATTATCAAAGTTTCATGTTTTTTATTATTTTATATGGTTAGGTTAATTATGTGAAATTTGTTTGATATGATTTGTCTTGTTCATATAAGTTCAATCTAGATCATGGACATTACTTGACATGCTTGTTAGTTTAATTGATGATCTTAATGGCATTTGATGTGCTCCAAATTTAGAGCTCTTACGCTCAACAAAACTTCTATATGGAATAGACATTAAAGAAGGAGGATAAGTGAACCTTTGTGTAATTTATAAGCAAAGTGATTACAATCGAAGGTAAAAATGTTGTTTCTACTCCTACCGCAACTGCCCCTGTTCTGGCAATTGGACAAGGGAAAGGGAAGAAGAGGAAGACACCCTCAAAGAGAAGCAAGGGAAAGTCTCTTGATGGATCCTCTTCAAGTGGGAGTAAGACTGGTTCTGCTACTCCCTCTTCCATTCCTAAAGAATTAGAGTGTTTCTACTGTCACGATAAAGGGCACTGGAAGAGAAGCTGTCTCAAATACTTACAGGATATCAATGATGGGAAGGTTAAACCTACCCATGCAAGTATTTATACTATTTTGTCTAAAAACTCATCACATTCTAACTCTTGGGTTCTTGACACAGGTTATGGATTTCACATTTGTTCTGATGTGCAGGGCCAAAAAAAAGTAAGGATGTGAAGCACGGGAAGATAAACTTGATCATGGGGAATAAGAAGGTTTCACCTATCACCAAGATTGGAGTTTACACTTTATTGCTTAGCAGGGGGTTAGAAACAGATTTGAATAATTGTTGCTACTCGTTTGATATTGCGAGAAATATTATATCATTTCATGGTTTGTACAAACAAGGATATAGTTTTTCATTTGATAATGAAATTGGTGCTATAAATGCTTATTATAATGATGCTTTTTAAAACATTACCTTGTGATGGTGTATATGAAATTGTGAATGTTGTAGACAACTTAGGAAATAAAGTGTTACATATCGATTCTTCTAATTAATGGATAAAGCATGCTTGTGGCATTGTCGTCGTGGACATGTTGGCAAGAAGCGCATAGACCAACTCCAAAAGGTTGGAGTTTTGGAGTCATTTGACTTAAGGTCGGATGACACTTGCGAATCTTTCTTACTTGGAAAGATGACCAAATCACCCTTCACTAGTACTTTTGAAAGGGGTGAAGGTTTGTTGGATCTCATACACACCGATGTGTGTGGGCCCTTCAGAACCACTACAAGGGATGCTAACCGCTTCTATGTGACTTTTACTGATGATTACAGTAGATATAGCTATGTCTACTTAATCAAGCATAAGTCAGAAACCTTTGAGAAATTCAAAGAGTTTAAACAATAAGTGGAGAATCATATGGACAGGAAGATAAAGATGCTCCGATCTAATCTGGGTGGTGAGTATCTTAGTATCAAATTCCTAGACTATCTTAAGGAATGTGGAATTGTTTCATAGTTGACGCTACCAAGTACAACACAGCTTAATGGTGTGGCTGAGAGGCGAAACCGAACATTGATGGACATGGTTCGTTCCATGATGAGTCGAGCTTCGTTACCAATCTCATTCTGGGGATATGCCTTAGGGACTGCCGTCCATATCCTTAATCTAGTCCATACCAAGAAGGTTGCCAAACCACCTAACGAGATGTGGACAGGGAAAGCTCCCACATAAGACCACATCATGGTTTGGGGTTGCAAGGCTTTCGTGAGATGCGAGACCCACGACAAACTCGAAACTCGTAGTGAGTGGTGTATTTTCAAATAAATCAGAGATCGAGAAACAAACTGTTGGACAATAAGTATGACATTGTTCTATGTATTTGTCGAGCTGATATCTTGAGAACAGAGGATTATATGATCACTTATCTAAAACGGAGCGTCTTAGTTCGACAGAGGCTTTTAAGAGCTACGATTGCTAGTCGGTGTTTTAAGTCATACTTACAGTTATAGTTATTAGACTTATCTTAGTGAGAGACTATTGGATTTAGTGTATAAGCCCATAACTATAATTGATATGTACTTGACCCGAGAGTAGCATGGTCCATTTGGGTTGCATGGCACCGGAACAATTTGTAAGGATGTACTTTTGAGAAGAGGATATTTGTGATTTGTTAATATATTGTAAGTTCTAATATATTAATATGAAATTGTATTATTTAATTAGTATTGATCAAGAATTAATTTGGAATTAATTTTATGATCAAAAGAGACTAATTAAATATACGGGGATTGATTGTGTAAATCATTCATTCTTATAAAGTGGGCTTATGATCCATAGTGCTTTATGTTGGGCTAAACCCATGTGGTGACCCATAGATACTACATGGAGGTTAAAACCCATGGATCATAAGGAATATGGAAAGTCATGCACATTAGGGTTTGCATGGTGTAACCCTAGTTGTGTCACACTATATAAGGATCCTCATGGCTAGTAAAATCGACACTTAAGTGATACACAAGAGGGCAAGCCAATTTTGTGAGTGCAAGTAACCTCCTTTCAAGTTCCACCATTATTGGTGGTGTTGTGTGAAGCATTTGAGGCATCACACTTGGGGTGCTAGGCTCTTAAAGGCTTAAGGTTTCAAAGCTACAACAAAGGTAAGTCATCTAACTAGATTTTTGTAGTGTATATTCTCCATAGTATGATAGTTAGGGTGATACCTTGGAAAATTGAAAGTTTGCATGTATAATAGAGAAAACATGGATGCAAGGTATCTAGGGTTGCATGTACACCTTAGGAGTGTTAGAATGCTCAAAACCCTTCACATACCTGATACCTCCAATTCACCCAACTATACTCAGAAAGATAACTCACATAACACAACACATATACATCTTAAACTCTTCTAGGATTTCTCAATCCTCACAAAACCAGAACCCTCAATCGACATCCTAGGTTGCCTTATGAATGCAAGTTATACACAAATAGAATCACATAGACTGTCAAATAACGTTCCTAACCTAAGTCTACAACCAAACAAGGAACAAGAAATGAGGCATAATCCATTATTCTAGGGCTACACGGTCCAAATCGTATATAACTTTGAAAGCATACATTTAGCAAATACAAGGTCAACACTGATTCCAAGAAATATATGGCGTCACACAAATCAAGCAATTCTATCACATGATCCCTGGAGGTATCCTTAGACCTACTCTAGCATGCACGTCACATATCAATCATACTAATTGTATTACATAGGCAAGGTTAATTTTAGGAAGCACTTACTTGAGCTCAGCCGACCGCACGCATTGCACTCTCCCTTTTTACTTAAGAAAACATTTTTCAGAAAAGTTTGATTCTTTTTGTTTAGAAAGGATTATCATTTCCTCGGTTTCCGTTCTGACACACCCAAGAGTGTGCCTGTATCCCTCAAACCAATGCTTTGATACAAACTTGTAACAACCCAAAACCAGGAGAAATTTTTTCGTTTTTATATAACGCTTATAATCATAAGTTCAATTCCAAAATCCATTACATAATCATCATATATAAAATCATCAGAGTGACAATAACAATAAATGTGGAAAGTGGTGGGGAGTGAATGTTGCGCCGTCAAGACGGGTCCTTCCCTTTAGAACCGGAAGTACCTAAAACCACAATACAAACTGTAAGCAATAGCTTAGCGAGTTTTCCCAATGATATTACATACCAAACATATAACTGGGCCAAGCCCTGGGGTATAATCCAACCCAAATAGAAAGTATTTTCCTTGTCCTAAGGTATATTCCAACCCGATCATGTCATAATGGGCCATGTCTTGGGGTATATTTCAACCCGTCATACCATATTAGGTCCCACCTTGGGGTATATTTCAACCCGATCATGCTGACACAACATATATCACACATCAACTAGCATACTACATAACTGGATAATGGGTTGGCCTTGGTGCCTTCGACCTATAGATACAGGGAGAAAACTCACCTCGGTCTGCTGGTAAATACTAGTTGCTCGGCTACTGTTCTGGGAAATCCCACACTGAACATACACAAATTACCCTAATTAGGATATAGGTTAACAATCATGACTATGAGCCTAAATTCTAATCCAATTACTAAGTCAAGGTCCCCCTCCTTCACCTTACCCTTAATAGGCTTAATCCTTCTTAGCCCAAACACAATAATGGGCCCTAAGGCCCAAAGGCCCAACTTATAAAACTTAAGGCTCACAAAAGTCTATCCAAAAACTCCCTTAGCCCAAAACAATTTTTGGTGGCCCAAAATATAGCCTTAAGCTCCTAGGGTCCAATATAGAGCCCAATACCAAAAGGCCCAAACAACTGTAGCCCATTTCTGAGTACGCGTGGTGTACTCAGATTGTACGCTAAGCGTATACGCTTAAGGGCTAATACACGGCGCGTACAAGCTTGTACGCCCAACGTACTTACCCTGTTTGGCCAACTTCATTTTATGCTCTTAATCGATTAAGACATTAGCCCAAAACTCATATCTGAACCGTTTGAGGTGTTTTATCACGTAAAGTTGCCAACTTTGCGTGTATGCATGGCTTTGAGGTTCTAGAGCTCAAAATAGCTTAATGAATGACTTAATACTTGCATGGGGGTCACAAACACCAAAAGTTTTGCACCTTTAAGCTTAAGGATCCCACCAATCGACCATATCTAGAAGATTTAGCATCTCAAATGGTCTTAAATCTTCAAGACTAACCAAAAGGGACCAAAATGACCATAACAAGCTAAAGAAGTAGATATAAGCAAAACATAGGCAAGGTATGAACTTTATACCTCCAAAAGCTTCCTAAGATGAAGTAGATTTAGGATCTTGAAGCTCAACCACATCTAAGGCTTGCACACCAAGTTCTATTTGCAAACACACCAAAAGGCCACCAAAGTCACTTTAAAGCTCAAAAGTCACACTCACTAGAAATCTAGGGTTTGAGGGATGATAATAAGCAGTGGAGCTTGATAAGGGTGAGGATCCAAGAGTTATAAGTGAGCTTAAATAGGGATCGCACCCTAAAATTAGGGGTTTGCTTTTAGCCAGTACGCCCCGCGTACGTGGTTCAAGCCCATGATCACATCTGACCTCGTACATATATGTACGCCCAAGGTACGAAGGAACTTATCACCTAACACATAAATTTGTTAGAAGGACTTAAAAAAAAAAAAAGAATACCTGCATTCGAGTGTTACACCTTAATCCAATAGTTACGATTTCTCATCTACATTTGTGAGTATTTAAAATTTCATGTGAACGCAATTAGATTTGATTCCATCATAATGAATGAATTTTCAATGAATGAAATTAGATTTGCTTGAATTAAATTAAATTTGCTTGAATATTTGAGTTTCAGTTTCTGTTCAGATTTTTTATGGTTGATTATATCATGTGATGATTGATTCATTACTTTAAGGCGATACATCCTTTAGGAAATTCACGAAATAATGGAAATGTATATACCCCTCTTGTTCTTGTCAAACAAGTAGATTTGATGTCACAACAAAATGCACATTCCTTAAGATATTTTAATCGAGAGAAAGGTATATTTGATTTGATAACAAAAAGCGGAAGAAATCTGGATGTAGTTAATTTGGAGCAAAAAACCTACACATGTGGTAAGTGGTAAATGTTTAAATATATTTGTTCTCATGTCTTGAGTATCTATGCCAACGTTTTTTGAATAGTTAATAATATGTTGATAAATATTACTCTATTGTTAAATATTGCGATACTTGGGCATCTAATTTTTCCCCACTTCCTCGTGAAGTATATTGGTCACAATCATATTTTAAAGAATTGCTTCCAAATTTAGAGCTCTTACGCTCAACAAAACTTCTAAATGGAATAGACATTAAAGAAGGATGAAAAGTGAACATTTGTGTAATTTGTAAGCAAAGTGATTACAATCGAAAAAATATCCGTCTAAGCCAAGGTAAATGAAGACATTCAATATTTTTTGGTTCATTGGTGTGTATATATATATATATATATATATATATATATATATATATATATATATATATATATATATATATATATATATATATATATATATATATATATATTTATATTTATATATTTGCAGATAGTAGTTATGGAATCTGTTAACTCGAATGTTTTTTTTTATTTTCTTTTATCTTTTGTAACAAATGATTGTTGGTTTTATACTTAAAATTTTACTTATGATTTACTTTAGTTTAAGATGATGTTTTTTGGTTTAAATTTAAAAAGTTGTTTGTTGGTTTATATTTAAAAAAGTTGGTTATTGGTTTTTTTAAGAAACTTTGTTAGTTATAATGATGTTTGTAAAAAAAATTAATAAACATTAATAGCAAAAACTAACAAAAAAAAAAAGAACCCAACAAATTACTATTAAAAACAATAAACAACAAGTTATAGTGAAGATTTTTGTGAGTAAATAAGTTTTTTAAAACACATATTTAGTTAAAAACTCTACCAAATGTAGCTTAATTTTATCATTCCTAATCTCTTTTTTCTATCCTTCCGTAAAATAAATAAATAAATAAATAAAAGTTAAAAACTTTTCCTTATCTTTTAGAAGGGAACTATTTTTTCTAATCCTTTCATTTTTCCTTTTTTCCTCTAAAAGGACTCGAGAACACAATGATAAAACAAAAGGTTTGCAATATAAGTATAACTACCCAAATTGTCGAATGGAACACAAAGTTCGATGATTTTCTGAATTTGGTAGTTTTGTTAGGGTTTTTCTTTCTTGTCACTCTTTTTGTAATAAAAAAGTCTGCCAATATATGTTGGTTTTGGTAAAACTAACTATAGCAAGTAGCTATAAGTTGTGGCTTTTAATTATTCGAAATTGTTTAAAAAAAAGTAACTTTTAACTTTTAAATGTGTAAAATTAGATAAAAACTAAAAATTAAAATGTTAAAAGCTTCAAAAGTTATCAAAAGTTATGTGTCAAATATGTCCATAGTTCATATAATGATTTATGACGATATAAATATCAGCATTTTAATACTGATACAATGTTCATACAATAATTTCCGACTATATCAATATCAAAAACATTTTAATCCCTTTAAAACTCAAACCCCACATCTAGCCAAATATTAACCCCTCAAACCAAGACTATGAAGATGAAAGCGACGAAACCCAATACAACACAGAAGTCTAATAAGAAACCTACAAGTCACCCAAAGAAATCGTTTTGTCACCCATAAAATGAAAGTCCAAGAAGAATTTGACAAGTTAACAAATGAAGACAACATGCCCTAAAGCCAAGGAGACCGCCTCAAACCTTGCAATACACATTTTTTACGAAATTTTTTATATATTACTTAACTTATATTCTTTTTATGCCTTTGTAAGAGACACATTTAATTTTTCACGAAGCACTTAAATTAAGAAAATTTGTGCCTTTCCAAGAGACAACACTTCATTTTTCAAGAAGCAAACATAGATGTTCAATGATGTATACTTGTAATACATACGTTTAAAGCTTGAACTAAATGGGTAAAAAATGAGATAAAGCTAAAATTTGTTGTATTTAACTTAGTGGAACGTGTTTTTTTTTTTGTAATTTTAATTGATAAAAGTTTTTGGAGATACTTTCGTTCTTATCATAATCTTTTTATATTTGAAGGGCCTCGTTTTTTATTTTGTCTCGAGCCTCAAATCGACTTAGACCAACCCTAGAAGAGAGAGAGAGAGAGAGAGAGAGAGAGAGAGAGAGAGAGAGAGAGAGAGAGAGAATGTTGAGAACATACAGATCATTTCCATCTATTCTGATAAGAGAAAAAAGAAGCAAAGAGAGAAAAATAGTTGATGTGACATTTAGAAAGGAATGAAAACATGAGAATGATATCTACCAACTTAGAGTGTGTTTGAGATTTCATCTCAAAACAAATTATTAACTTATTGGCTTTTTGAAAAGTCAATAATTCAAAAAAAAATGTTTGGCTAAAAGAAAAGGATTTTTAAACAATTTCTCCAAATCCATCAAAAATGATAATCTAAGAAGTTAGAATTTGTAACTTTTCTAAACCCCTTGTGACTTTTTGAGTTGTAAAAATCAATATTACCTTAAAATACCCTTAAATCAAGACAAATTTTAAAAAAAAAAAAAAAAAAAAAAAAAAAAAAAAAAAAAAAAAACTTCTGACTTGTTGACTTTTTTCCACCCCAAAAGCTAATCAAAACACTTTTTTAAAAATTCGTTTTCCTACCACCATAAGTCAATAAGTTTTTTTTGTCTAAAAGTCATTTTGAAGATCAAATGAAATCCCAAACACCCTGTTAAGGAGAATAAATTCATTATTGTGGCTAAATACAATGACACTCCAAAAAAACAATTTTGGTGTGGATTTGGTTTCCAACTTCTAACGACACTCCAAACTCAATGTTGATTACGCACAACAAACACTACCCTAGTCACACGCCAAATACATGTATGTTTATCATTTACATATTACATATATATATATATATATATATATATATATATATATATATATATATATATATATATATATATATATATATGCTTAGGTTATTGTATTCTAACTAATTATTGTGTGGATAATGATTGTGCGCCAATCATTTTACTTATTTTAAGAAAGTGAATAATACATATTATTAAATTAAAGATAATTAAAAAAAATACCATCTAATTTAATTTTAAGGGTATTTTAGCAAATTAACATAAATTTAAAAAAGAAAAGTTGCATAATTTAAGGGATAATGTATTCTATTAATTTTAAAAATCTAATTGTATGGATGATAATTCTCCTAATTCGTATATTCCAACAGAATATATTTACAATATAATGAAAAATAACAAATATGCTTGAACCATAAGAGAATACACATTCTGAAAAAAAAATATTTCTTGATTTAATGAAATTCTTGAAGAATAACAAAATTTTGGATACAAGTTAAATTTTTTTCATTACATTCTTAGAAAAGAAAAATTTTTATATACTATTCTATGATAATGTTACACTTATTAATAACAAAGAAACACAATATATAAATCATTCTACCAGAATATACTATTACATATAGTTTTTTCATTATATTGTAGATTATTCTACTAGAATAATCTATTCTTTTTGGAAGATCGATGGTCGTTGTTCATCTTCATCCCATACAATGTTATCCAGCCTTTAGTCCCTCCCCTTCTCGTTGGTTTATTTCCAACATCTTGACCCCTAAGCCATTTCAAAATACGCTCAAATTTTGTGATATTAACATTCTAAAACAAAAATTCACACAAAACCATACAAAAGCTAATAAGAACATATCGAGAAAGAGATCGGTAGGTAAGTGAGCTGACATAATCGGAATTCAAGATTCCATTCCAGTAGAATATTCTAAGGTTCATATGTACCCATTTTTGCTTTGATATCTCTCGTTGTTTCAATTATCTAAATATAAAGAATAATCGATATTAAGAGGCATTAAAAAACAAAACTAACAAGCTAAAGAGAAAAATGACTAGAAAATCGACATAGCAGTAACTTATACAACCATATACGATTTGATCAGACGAATTCAAACAGTACTCCGACCATACATAAAAATTCATAGCTTGAAGAATGTCATAACTTTAAAATCTAACCTGCCAAAAGCATTTGTATTCTTAACAACACCATAAATAGTGTGCATTTTAGGAACATGAACAATTGTACAATCTAGGATTTCATTTACATAAACAAAATTTTGAAGACTTATCAAGTGAGTTTTGACAGATAACCAGTTGGAACACCTCCTACAACCACCCTCGGGAGGTGGTTGATGAACAACATGTCAGCCATGGCTAATGGCCACGGTGGTCCTAGGTTAACACCTTGTTCCCGAGTTTTTTTATAAATTCATTAAAAGAAAGGGAAGGAAAATTTTGACGGAAAGAAAGGGAGGTGAAGGAAAATATTCATTATTTCGTGTTCCCGAGTTCGAAGAAAATGAAAGGAAATGGTAGGAAAATTTTAAGTTTTTGTGTTCCCGAGTTAGGAGGAAAAAGAAAATAAAACACAAAATTTTCCTTCCCCTCACTTTCTTCCCAAATCTGTCCAATTTGGGAGGAAAATTTGGAAGGAAAATATGACTCCAAAATCCTTCCCCTCCCCTCACTTTCCTTCCATTAATGAAACTCAGGAACACGATTTTCCTTCGACACCCCTCACTTTCCCTCCGTATCCTCCCATTTCTCTCCTTGAGTAGAACTCGGGAACATGGCGTAAAGAAAAAAAATCAAGAATAAGGAAGATAGAAGGAAAGGAAGAAAGAAAAAGAGAACCGAGAAGTTTTACCTGCTGTAGCCGATCCGAAAACCAAAATCTTCTTCTTGCTTGACCTTTCCTGCCTCGTCTTCTTCCTTGGATCGACACCACGACTACTGCTCTTTTCTCCCGATCACAATCTCCTCTTTCTCTCTAGGCTTAAGCAAAAACACGTTATAAAGGGATTTAGGGTTTGGCGGGTCTGTTAAGACCGAAATTGTTGAATTGATTAGATTTTTAGGGAGGATTGAGTTGAAAAGTACAGAGTAACCATGGTGGTCCCAGGTTGGAGATAAAAAATCGAGAAGAAGGAAGATAGAAGGAAAGGAAGAAAGAAAAAGAGAACCGAGAAGTTTTACCTGTTGTAGCCGATCCCACAACCAAATTCTTCTTCTTGCTTGACCTTTCCTACCTCGTCATCCTCCTTGGATCGACACCACAACTGCAGCTCTTTTCTCCCAATGTTTCTTCTATATAGGGTTTTAAAGCAGTAAACGATTTTGCCTAAATTAAAGGGGTTAATGATTTGAATTTTTAATTACCAAAATTAATTAAAAGCTAATATTACAATTTTATCCTAATCCATGTTTTCAAAATGATTGGCTCATATTTAACCACACATCCATACAATAATAGTTAGAATATTTGAACCTATATATATATATATATATATATATATATATATATATATATATATATATATATATATGAAAAATAACTAATTATATTTTATAATTACGTGTTTTATTTAAATTTAGTAAAATAATTAAAAAAATATATTTTATTACTGAAATATAGAATTTATGTGTTTTGATTTTATGTTTTTAAGATGGTTAGATTTGAAATTCTTTTTACATTATGGATAAGGTTCCTCTTAGTCATTCATATAGAACCTAATTCTACAAAATTATATGTAGGATCCTAGTTAGCAGTGATAAAACTAACATGGTATGTTAACCCGACATCAACTGGACACAAAATAAATGGATTTTGGTAAGAGATTTCAGCTCATTTAATTAAACGAGTTAACACAACATAACACATAAATTAAAATTGGTAAGATTAGAGTTTTGAAAATGTTTCGTTCATTTATATGCAAGTTTTGTTTCCATTTTTTAGATATATTGGACACTTCTAAATCAAAATCAAATATAAAATAAAAACTTTGGATTAATTCATTTTATCATATGGAAAAGACTTAGCCGCCTAAGTCAAGACTTCATTTTTAGTTTTTCAGTTTTCTCTCAAACTCCACAATTTCACTTTGTCACTTAATGATGTATGACCTTAACCCATATATAAAGTAGGTCGACTCAAATATTGCAACTCTTCGGTCTATATAAGCACCCTCATCTATGTCAAAACCTTAGGTCTCGGGTCTTGGGTCCTATATAATATTGCTAACTTTTAGGATTTATCTCTTTCTCTCTTTCAGCATCCACTCCTTCATAATGTAACATTATCCCTTTTGTTCCTATTTGATAGTTTTTGTGGGTTTTGGAGATATTTTAGAGAATAAGATTGCTTATGTTGTTTGGAGGAGTCCTTTCTAGTTCAAGTTTCAACTTTCTGGACACTTCTCTATCATTGTAAGACATAAAGTTCATTTCTTTATTCCATTTCTTGCTTAGCTTTGAGTGTAGGATGAGATTTTCACCCTTTTTGGTCCTTTTGACTTGAGGTTCTTAAAGTATGAGCAACTCCAGGACCTTAGGATGGATTTAAATGATATTTTGGTCACTTTGGAGTAGAAAAAGGATGTGTATTGGTTTCCTTTGAACCATGCACATGTTCTTGACCAAAATAAGCTTATGATAAGTTAGGGTTTAGGATTTAGCTTAAGTGAGCCTTTGTTTTGAATAAAGTTTCAAACTTTATTCATTAAGCCCTTATTGAGTTCTAGATCCGAGACTTTAAGCCTTGCATAATGTCCCAACAATTCATAGTAAAATTTTCATTTTTAAAATAGTAAACCATACAAATGAGTTGTTCCAAAATCAATCAAAATAATCATGTAATTTAAACATCAGAGTAAAATCATAAATAGCCACTGTAGAAAACTCTGGGGGGATGTTGTGCAGTCACATCAGTTCCTTCCCTTTGGAACCAGAAGTACTTGAAACCATAAAGATAAAACCGCAAGCACAAAGCTGAGTGAGTTCCCTAAAATACCTCATACCATACATAGAATAAAGATTGTTATGTGTCATCCTGTGACATCCCCATTGTTCACGACCAGAAAAGACCGATTTTGTTTATGCTTTGTTTGAAAATCAGAGTAACATTTTAAATAAAAGTGTTGAGGAATTTGTCCCAAAACAAAATATGATAAAGATTTATCAAAAGCATTTCCAAAGAAATGTATTTCATTAAAAGACTCGGGATGTCATGTTTGATACAGATCAAAAACATAAATAGTACAACATAAGCCTTACTACATTATTTCGTATTTACAGGCCTATAATCCCTTATCTCTCATCCAAACATCTATGCTCATGCACCATTACCTGTAATACAAGAAACTGAGCGGGTCAGGCTTGGGAGCCTGGTGAGCACATAGGGTTTTCAACCCACAATAAATAAGTTCATTATTTTCATCAACCAAACAACCCGATTACCTATTCCCGTTATCCTCACATTATGTCCCTAAACACTTATCATAAGGGACCTAGACTAAGGATCGACATCAGGATGGACACTACTGCCAAGGGGGATTCATTAGCAATAAATGTCCCATAGGAAACCATGTGGGGGATGGAGTACACCTGGTGAGCACGCAGTTTAAATAAACACACAGTTCAAATAAACACCTACATGTTGCGAGCCTGCTAGCGTTCCACTGGACTGTCTAAAATAGTCTATGGTCATCATCTATACTCCGCTAGATGACTGGATCATTAATAACATCTATAATGAGGCCTTTCATTATTTTATTTGGTCACACAGCAACTATCACATCTACCCATGTTTTACCCAACACATTTTGTAGATATAAAATACGTATACAGTTTAAAACGTTTAAAACATGTATAAAAATCTTTCATCAAACATAAACAACAAGTATTCAGACAATATGCACACACAACACGTAAATTATATAATAAATACTTCATATCTATGTGTAAGATGAAATGGACTATGCACTCACATGTTAAGGTGGTGACTCCAAATTCGGACAACGCTCTGCTTCTAAATAATATAATTTCCTTTGACGAAACCTTATCGTGTGGTCGTTTTGAAAATCGGGATGTGTTTTCGTGAGGTCGTAAGTTCCGAGATTATTTTGAATTCCTAGGAAATATTAAATAATTAATATTTGGAGGGTAGTTTGGTAATTAACCCAGGTATAGGGTCCATTATGCAAATTAAATAACTTAGTCGGACTAAATTATAAATATAATTTCCAAATGAGGGACCAATATGGAACATATACATCATAGTTTAGAGTTTAGGATCTGATTTGTAAGAGGTTTCCAAGGAAGGACCATTTGTGAATAAATAAATGAAGGTTTAAATGAATTAGGACCAAAAATGTTAAGAATTTCGAAATAAGGTATGGGGAATTAATTTGGAAACAAAGTTTGACCAAGATATGTGCATTAGATTTGATCAGGAGGCATCACCCTCCTGATCACGTCGATCTTGGACGCAAAACACACACATGCACAAATGGATTTGTGGAGCTCAAACCGTTCGTCGAAATGGAAAACACAAAGAATGAAAAATGTTAAGCACTGACTTGGGAGTACCTAGGAATAAACGGGGTGGCTGGAGGTGGTGTATCGCGGTGGCAACAACTATTTTTTCTGGTGAGGCAGCAAAGTGGCCGACGTTGGCTGCCTTGCTTTTCTTCTTCGTTTCTCTTGCTGATTACGATGAGGGAAAGGTAGAGAGAAGAACTGAGATTTTTTTTGGTGTGTCAATTAAGGATAAGAAGCTCCTTATTTATAGTAAGCATGCATA
Source organism: Lactuca sativa (assembly GCF_002870075.4). Taxonomy (NCBI): domain Eukaryota; kingdom Viridiplantae; phylum Streptophyta; class Magnoliopsida; order Asterales; family Asteraceae; genus Lactuca; species Lactuca sativa. Next base: position 249,921,697 of record NC_056625.2, read on the forward strand.
CTCACAAGCTTAGAATGACCATCCATCACCTCCATACTTGGTACCTTTGGGTAAGAGTGCACACAACTAGGAAGAGTGAGAAGAAAGAAATACTAAAGAAAAACGTGGGGCAAAAGATGGAAATGAGTTGTTCATGTTGTTCTATAAGCCTAGTGGGTCCCAGAAAGTAGTTTAATTACTTAACTTGTCCAAAACACTCATAGATTGATGAATCGAGATCCCGACATCGAATTGTGTTTTCGAAAATTTCTTATGAAAGAGGATAATTCAAGGATTCCAGAAACCCAAACGGATTAATTTTTGGAGTTACGGAACTCCAGGAAATTGCGTTTAAAGTTTTGCGTCAAATCGGCTCGCGGTGTCCGTTTTCGCAACTTATATAAATATTTTCGTAAAAATTATTTCGAGTGTGAAATTAAATAATAGACTATAACCTGAGTCCAAAAACGCTCTCGGAAATCCCGTTGGAAAAGCGTAAGTACCTCAACGGATCGATTCGGTTTTGCGCGATTAAAGAAAACAATGTTTTATAGTCTATTTTCTTAAAACTGTCGTATCTTTTGCATATGAACTTTGATTTTGGCGTTTTTTATATCCCCGGAATCCTTGTTTCGACCACTACAACCTTATGTAAAGATATCGGGTTTATCTCACACTTTAATTTTGACGCTTATTTTTATCCTTTATTTATTATACATTTATAAATAAGTAATAAGCACACAAATACACATAATTCACATAATACTCAAATATTTCATCTTTATTACTTCAAAAGGAGTTACAATAGTTGACCTAAACTATTACATCGTCTAAAAATTCTTAGCCCCGAAACCCGGGCGTTACAATTATGTCCCCCTTAGGATGATTCCGTCCCGAAATCATGCATCAGCAAACAGGTGCGGGTAGCGACTCATCATGTCACTTTCTGTTTCCCAGGTGAGATTCATCCCATATTCCCATTCAAATGTTTCCATTAGACTAGCACTAAGTCTACCATCTTGCGTCGTAACTTTGTAGTCTTACGGTCAACGATTGCATCGGGCTCTTCGATCGACCTCTTATTCTCATCCATTCTTAACTCTGAGATTGGAATTATGTCGGGAACTTCTCCCATGAATTTCCTCAAATAACACACATGGAAGGTGTTATGAATATCATCTAGTTCTTCGGGCAGTTCGAGATTGTAAGCTTGGTTCCCAATCTTCTGAAGAACTTTGAAGTGTCCAATAAACATTGGACTCAACTTTCCTCGTTTCCCGAATCTTATAATTCCCTTCCACGGTGAGACTTTAAGCAAAACCGAATCCCCAACTTCGAAGGTCATCGGTCGTCTTTTCTTGTCAGCATAGCTCTTCTGACGATCCTGAGCTGCTAACATCCTCTCCCTGATTACTTTCAACTTTTCAGCAGTCTCATGGACTATCTCGGGGCTCATAAACTGCTTTTCTCCAGCCTCAAGCCAACAAGACGACGTACAACACTTCTCTCCATACAAAGCTTGATAGAGCGCCATCTTGATACTCGAGTGGAATCTATTGTTGTAAGAAAATTCTACCAAAGGTAAATGCTCATCCAAGTTACCTTGGAATTTCAAGGTACATGCTCTCAGCATATCTTCCAGTGTTTGAATCGTTCTTTCGCTTTGGCCATCAGTCTGCGGATGGTAAGCTGTACTAAAACACAACTTTGTACCCAATTCCTCCTGTAGACTTCTCCAGAACCTTGACGTGAAATGAATATCACGATCCGATACAATTGTAAGAGGAACACCATGAAGTCTTACTATCTCCTTCACATAAGCATTTGCGAGCTTATCCATAGACCACCTCTCGTTGGCTGCTATGAAGTGTGCACTCTTAGTGAAACGATCCATGAATACCCAAATCATGTCGTGACCGTTCTTCGTCCTGGGCAGTTTAGTCACAAGATCCATGCTGATGTCATCCCATTTACCCATGGGTACAGGTAAAGGTTCTAAACTCCCATACGGTTTCTGATGTTGTGCCTTAACTCTTGCACATGTCACACACTCGGCCACATACTTCGCAACATCGAGTTTCATCGTCGGCCACCAGTAGTAGGGTTTTAGGTCCCTATACATTTTAGTGCTACCGGGATGAATCGAGCACATGGTCTTGTGTGCTTCTTCCATCAGAAGGTCTCTTATTCCTCCCGTCTTAGGTACCCAAATCCGATTTTGGAACACCTTCAGTCCTTGACGGTTTGTACCGAACACCAAAGTTTTTCCCAAACGTTCTTCTTTTTGGTCACCCTTTTCTGAGGCTTCTTCTTGAGCTTTCCTGATACTTTCCACAATCATCGAGACAACTTATATTCTCAAAGCTTTTGGCCTTTTTCTCTCAAGGTTGATTTTTCGACTGAGAGCATCAGCAACAACATTTGCTTTACCGGGGTGGTAAAGTATCTCACAGTCGTAGTCCTTGAGTAACTCTAGTCAGCGTCATTGTCTCATGTTCAATTCTTTCTGATTAAATAGATATTGGAGACTCTTATGATCAGTGAAAAGCTTGCACTTCGTGCCATAGAGGTAACGTCTCCATATCTTTAGAGCAAAAACTATTGTTGCCAACTCCAAATCGTGAGTGGGGTAGTTCTTTTCATGCTTCTTCAATTGTTGAGATGCGTATGCTATCACCTTTTCTCTTTGAGTTAGAACACACCCTAACCCGACTCCGGACGCATTGCTATACACGGCGAAATCTTCAACTCCATCAGGTAGAGAAAGAATCGGTGCTTCACATAATTTCTTCTTTATCTTCTCGAACACTTCTTTGTGCTTCTCTCTCCCATATGTATGTAGCTCCTTTATGGGTCAAAGCTGTCAACGGAGTAGCTATCAAAGAAAAGCCTTGGATAAATCATAGATAATATCCAGCTAATCCAAGAAAGCTTCGAATCTCCGTGGGACTCTTTGGACATTCCCACTTCATTACAGCTTCGGTTTTTGCTGGGTTAACCAATATTCCTTCCTGGTTAACCACATGACCCAAGAATTGGAATTCTCGGATCCAAAAATCACACTTGGAGAACTTTGCATAAAGCTTCTCCTTCTTCAACACTTCTAATACTTCCCGTAGATGCTTTCCATGCTCCTCTTGGCTTTTTGAGTAGATCAGAATGTCGTCGATGAATACTATCACAGATTTATCGAGGAATGGTTTACAGACCCTATTCATCAAATCCATGAATGCTGCTGGAGCACTGGTTAGTCCAAACGACATAACCAAGAACTCGTAGTGTCCATATCTCATTCTGAATGTAGTCTTCTCAATATTATGATCTCTGACTTTCAGCTGATGATACACTGACCTAAGATCGATCTTTGAGAAGTAGCCCGGACCTTATAGCTGATCGAATAGGTCATCAATCCTTGGCAAAGGGTACTTATTCTTTACCATTGCCTTGTTCAACTCTCTGTAGTCTATGCACATTCTCATGCTCCCGTCTTTATTCTTCACGAATAGAACTGGAGCTCCCCAGGGCGATCAACTAGGTCGAATGAATCCGTTATCCAACAGCTCCTGAAGTTGCTTCATAAGCTCCTTCATCTCCGTCGGTGATAATCAGTAAGGTGCCTTTGCTATCGATGTTGTACCAGGTAACAAGTCTATCCGAAACTCCACTTGTCTATTAGGTGGTAATCTGGGAAGATTTTCGAGAAAGACTTCCGGATAATCACATACGACCGCTATATTCTGTACCTCCTTCTTTTCCTTCTTAGCATCGATAACATATGCCAAATATGATGCACATCCCTTGGATAAACATTTCCTGGCATTCATTAGGGAAATAATTCCAAAATTTACTATGTGTTTGTCCCCGTACACCATAAATGACTCTTTCTCCGGTGGGTTTACCCTTACTATCTTCTTTCTGCAAAGAATCTCAGCATCATTGGCACTAAGCCAATACATACCCAGAATGATGTCATAACCGTTCAACTCTATGGGTAACAGCTCCTCATGGAATTCGTTTCCATTTAAGTCGATGACTACGTTCTTAATACGATTACTAACAGGTACGAACTTGCCACTGGTAACTTCTACAATAAGGGCATTATCAAGTTTTTCTATGGGCAATGCTAATTTCCCACCAAATTTACGCGATAAAAAGGAGTAGTTGGCTCCGAAATCAAATAGTATATTGGCAGGCAAACCATTTACAAGAAATGTAACAAATCGGACCATTTCTCCTGTTTGATGTTGATTTCATGAATCTAGGGTTTCTTAACCATTCTCTTTAGAGGTTTATGGAATGTTTGAGGTCCCAATGTGGAATAAGCCTTAGATCTAGACCATGGGAGGTCCAGAGAGACCCTTATGTTCAACTTTATGCAGTCACATAGAGAGTTTGAGCCTAGGTTTCCATTTAGATGGCTATTTCTTCATTTATGGCTCTAATCATGACGCATGGACGTAAAGTTTGGACCTTTATGTGATTTGAGGGTGCTAGAAGGATAGATTTGCAAGTTGGTGAAGCAGATCTGACCTCAGAAGGTCACATGAGTTTGTTCATGGAGGAGACTCGCCGAGTCCACGGGAGGACTCGACGAGTCGGATTGAGTTTACCCAAGTTTCGTGATCAGTGGAGACCCGACGAGTTGGGTGGGTGAATCAGTGAGTCAAGTGAGACATTGTGAGGGATTTGATTTCACGTGTGGACTCGCCGAGTCATTGCCTGACTCGACGAGTCTGGTTAAAGTTGGACCGTTGACTTTTAGGGTTTAGTCAACCAGTGGACTATTGGGCCAGGGGAGGGGTAGAATGGTCTTTTACCCTTCTGGGAAGCATTGTACGAGACTTGTCTAGCCTTTGAGAGCCACTGCTGATTTAGAGTTATTTATTTATGTGATTAGGCAGTGGCTAGATCGGTATTTCGAGTTCGAGACTTTTCGAGAATTACCCGAGGTGAGTCTTCTCATTATACGTTACCTTGAGTGGTAGCTACACGTGACCGGAGGGTCTTATGTGCTTACATTGAGTATTATGATATATGTGATATGCTATGCATCATGTCTTTGTGATTTATGCTATGCGGAGGTTATAGACCGGACCGGAGGGTCCAACGATATAGACCGGACCGGAGGGTCCAACGATACAGAACTGGAGGGTTCCGCTAAGACACACCGACCGGAGGGTCATATTGTAGCCTTGAGTGGCGTATGTGTTGTATTTGGTATTTTGGGGAACTCACTAAGCTTCGTGCTTACAGTGTTTTGTGTTATGTGTTTCAGGTTTTCTCAGGATCACGGGACGGCACCGACTCGATTGTACACACCAGAGGAAAAGTTTGTTTTGAGGATCCTGGTTTATTAAGTGGTTGAAGAAAAGAGTCATGTCTTGTAATTAAAACAAAAAGGAGATTGTTATGAAAAGTATTAAAGAGATAAACTATTTTAAATGAAAATTTTGTTTTGAAAATTTCGGTGTTACACCAAAAGTCAACGGTCAAAGAAAAAGTCAAAATGCCATCAGTACCCCTCCATGTCATGGTCTTCCTTGGCCATGTTGTGGGCACAAAACGATGGAACAGTTGACTGATCTCTGGTCGCCACATCCTGGCGGCCTAGTGCTACATCGTGGGGACCAGTATGAATGGATTATTTGAGTTAAGTTGCTTTTAAATCATTTTCAAGGGCTCAAAAACCCAAATGTACTTCTTCCCAAAGCCTTGATGGATAAAGTTTCCAACTTTATCCATTAAGACAAGATCCCTAAACCTAGGTTCTAAAGGTCATCAAGAAGTACAACTCAACCATTAAGTCCTTAGTCACAAAAGACACAAGCCCAAACTTTCTAGAAGGGTTTTCCTTTATCCCTTGACACAACTAGTACTTTAAGGCTAGGAAATTCTATCCATGTGTAATTACTTTTGGAGAATTCTTGTAACCCTAAGTATTATGTTATACATGTTATTCATTCAACAACAACAATTCGAATCAAAATTCACACGTGAAGCCCTAAACCTAATTTAATGCACTACACTCACTCAACTTTGGGTTTGGAACCCAAACTTCCCGGTTCAAACTTTTATTGGGCAAATATCCTCTTATTGGGCCTAATGGATCAATAAACACTCAACTTGATTCTTTTGGGCTAAGAAACCTCATTTGGGCCCTAGTTGGACTCACATTCAATAAGCAATAGCATTTTGGGCCATAAGACTCATCATGGGCCTTATTGGTCCGAAAATCATCTTCTTTAATTATATGGGCCGAAAACCCATTCCTTTTATCATTTTGGGCCTTAAACACATAGGTGGGCCTAATGGGTCGAAAAACCTCTATTGGGCCAATGTGTTTTTGGTTGCATCTTAAATCGAAGCCCAATACTCTTTTCTTTCATCCCCTCTCTAATCTCGGTTTTAGATAAAAAATAAAAAAATAAAAGAAAATTTTGATTTGCTTTAAACTTGATGATACCTAAGTTTTGCATGGTGGTAATCCATGCATTTTGCCCAACAAACATCTAGACAATTAGAAGATTAACCACTAAGCAATGACCACATTACTCTCTCTCTTCTCTATTCTTTTAAGGTCGGCCGAAGCCACCTCCCCACCACCATATTCACTTCAAACTCCTTCAAACACTCTCCCTCTCTAGCACAAGAAAACTCCTTTATTTATCCCATCAAATTTCGTGAGTTTGTGTATGGGTTAGCTCAAGAAGATCACTTCAAGCTTCACATTCTTGGTAAGTTACTTCATATTCAAGATGTTATATCCCATTTTACGCTAGATCATTCCTCATGAACACCTTGTTTTCGTGATCATGCTCCTAGAACTCTCTAGGATCCGAAAACTCATCTCAAGAAGCATCCAGGACCGAAAACACCTTCACTTTCTTTCATTTCTTCATCAAAAACCTATCTATCACTCAAGGTGAGCTTCATACCCCCTTGTTTTTGGTTTTACTATGTTTTGGGGGAGAATACAAGTTGGTTTTGTGTTAGATCCAAGTATTTATGCATGTATGTGTGTATTTCATGTATATGTTGTGAATATGTCATGAAAGCTTGCTAAACTCTCACAAAATTCAAAATAGCTTCCAAATATTGGTGATATTTGTATACAAACTCTTAGAAGCAACTTTGTATCATGTTGAAAAGATTAAACATGCAAAAGTTACTAGAAAAACAAAATAAACAATGCAAAAAGGGCCATTTTCGACAAATAAACAAAAAGTGAGCCTTATTGTGACAACTCACGGTTTTGAAAGGACCAAAAGAGTCATTTTTGGATAAAAATAGGTTTTTAAGACATTCACGATTTTGTAGGGGTCAAAAGTGTTATTTTTGACAAATTGGGCTTATTTTGGGCCTTCACGGTTTTAATGGGCTAAAATGGTCATTTTTATAAAAAGAGGCCTTATGTGAAAATTCACTGTTCCATGGGCTTGAAATGTAATTTTTTGGCCTTAATGGGCTTAAAATGTCATTTTTATCAAAATGGGTCTTATTTACAAACTTTCAGTTTTTAATGGGTTAAAAATGTCATTTGAAACGAAAATGGACCTTTTTTTGTAGATCTTGGTTTTAGTGGGCCAAATAATTAAAATTTGACAAAAATGGGATTTTATTGAAAAATCTTGATTATTTGGGCCAAAAAGGTCATTTCTAAGGAAAGTGGGCATTTTATGTCACTTTGGTAGTAATTGATCCAAAACAAGCATTATAGTAACAAAGGGGCTAATTACGTCATTTTCACTTTAATTGGGCCTTGTATACTTATTACATGTTTATTAGATCTTATTGTCCAATTTACACGTTTGATTGGGCCTCGTATATTCATTACATGCTTATTGGGCCTTGTGTTCTCATTACATGTTATTTGGGCCTTCTAGGCCCATTGATTTTCTTATTGGGCCTCAAGACACATTTTATGATAATCGGGCTAATTACAAACAATACTTGACACTTTGATAAAAACAAATGGTATTTTCATCACCAATGTTTTGTAATCAAATGTATACTCGAAACATTATTTTAAAACGGTAAACAATGTAATACACTGTTCGCGTAAATGCAGTTAAGGTTCTTGTGAGACATTCTTTCCTTTGTACCTACCTAGTGTACAATCTTAAGTCCTGTAGTTATAACCAGAGCTCCTAGAGGGAGAGCGAGAGTTTGTGTATAGATCTATACGGAGTTGATAGCTCCGCACCTGAGCTGTTCGCTACAGCTAGACTAGGCCAGTCTAGGGTGACAAATGTCTTACTCTAAACAAGTCGATGCCTGAAAAACGTCATGACAGGCAGATCAGTCATATCATACATGGTTATAACGACTCACATAGAGTTTAACAACACGATAAATTTATGGAATACATATACTATACTTTTGATACATGTACGGGCTATTTATTTCTATAATACTCAGGTCTTATGATTTAAAGACTACAACTCTTTTACAGACAGAAAATCTTGGATTTTCTGGGAAACAAACATGATACCTTACATTTTATTTACAACAGAAAATATAGAAATTTCCGGAATTCTTTCTTTATACACTTTCAAAATATGAACACACATGCTATAATACAAGATTTGAAACAAAAAGATCAAACCATTTTTGCAGAAAATATCGGATTTTCTAGTGTTTACAAATGATACGAAACTTTTCATACAAACATGCTTATGAACTCACCAACATTATTATGTTGACCGTTTTCAAAATAACTTGTATTATCAGGGAATCGTTAAGTAGTTGGTCATCAGGAACATATGGATTTTTGTATATTTTTGTTATCATCATACATTTGACAATTGGAATGTAATTTGTTAACCAGAACACTGATGTAAACTATGATTGTTGTTATATTTCATGTGTGATGATGATGTTGTATTTGATACAATTATATACACTATGATGATATTACAAGATGAAGTCACCTAACCCCCAGACGTTTCCACTGTCTGGTTCAGGGGTGTGACATCCTTAGAGCCACAAAGTCGGTTGCTTTATGGACATGCATGTCTAATGCATGTCTCCTCCATTTTAGGTCTAAAAGAGTGATAAAGAGGCTTCAAAATCATGCATAGGATACATATACCGTGGAACATCAGATCTACAACATATGATCTCAAAGGGACCTCTAGGATCCATAAAGTTTCCAACTTTATGGAATCCTTCCATTCCAACTAGGTCCCACAAGAAGAAAATGGGACAAAACCTTAGATCTATCATCATAGAAGGATAAAGAAAGAATCTTGGACACTTACCAAGGTCTAGAGATGCCTTAAAGAGATCTTCACTCCATCCAAGAAGCACCACGATCCTTTCCAATTCCTCTTCTTCATTTGAAAGCAATCAAAATCACCAAAATGGACTCACAACTCACAATAAAGGATTAAGGTTAGTCAAGGTTGTAAAAAACGCTCGACGTTAGCTAGTCAGTGGATTGGGGTCAAGGGATTAATCGACTATGCGGAGATTTGTCGGAGGATTAATTGGGGACCATTAATTGCTAATTTGTGGAATTAAAAAAAATTAGATATCACCAATATCATATCAAAGTTCGTAAATACCACTAATATGATAACAAAATAAGTTAACATGATTAATACAACACTAATTATGCCTCAGATTGCTTCCATTGAAATAAAACTTCTTCAAAATGTTAAAATTTCATCCTTTTATAATGTTTCACCCATTATGTATGCATGGATTAATCGTTAGACGCCCTCTAATCGGTCAAGTAGCGCCTAGGGATTAATCGGGACCTAGTCGGGATTTTTACAACAGTGAGGTTAGGGTTTTTGAAGCTTGAGGGATGATGGAGGCTGAAAAGGAACCCTAGGTTCAAGATATAAAGGTTTAAATACGAAAGAAACCCTAAAAGTATTATGAGCTTGGGCCAGGACAGTTGCCACGTGGTGGCGGCCTAATGCCACGCTGTGACGGTTCAATAAAACGCACGTCTTTTATTCGGTGCCATGTCGTGGGCATCCTTGTGCCACATCGTGGCACATAGTTTCCCCCCCCCCCCCCCAGAACTCCAACTTTAACCCCTGATAAATATAAAGCTAAACTACTCTGGAACACGGGTGTTACACCTTGATCTGAATAGATTAAGTGCTTAACTCAAAATTTTGAATATGCTCTAGGAAGTGTGATGTGAGTTTCAATTGGGTTGTATGATTTTTTTTTTGCCATGGCATGATCGCGCCACGTCGTGTAGATGGGTTATGACACATTAACTGTTGCTTTTTGACCAAATAACCGTTGGCTTTTTGACCTAATGACCGTTGGCTTTTTGACCTATTTGACTTTTAGTCAAACTTCAAGGGATCTAAACTGTAGAATGAGGTTTGACCTTTGATTGTTATTTCTGTGGCTCATGTTGTTGATTCATTCGAATGCACAAGTGTATTGATCCTAGGGGAAGTTGGCTGTAAGCCTTCAAGCCCAATAAGAGGATGACTAGAAGGTCTTTGGGATGAGGGCCTTGTGCCTATAAGCCCATTGAGGTGTTGACCATGAGCTGACTGGAAGTTTGACATGTATTTGATGATAAAGTTATGAGCCTATAGGCCCACTAAGATGTTGAATATGAGCATTGTATGTATGGAATGTATATGTGATGTGATATATGATATTTTGAGGAACTTAATAAGCTTTATAATTACAATTGTGGATTAATTTTTTAAATGGTTCTGCTGATCGTGGGAAGGACTTGACTTTAACTGTACGACACGTGCATCATAATCATTAATGATTTACAGACTTTCGTTGTATATGATGAGTTTGATACATTGATTTTCATGAATTGGTTTTGTAGTTTTAAACAATCATTACTTCTATCTTTTGAGAAATGGATGCTTACTTATGGTTTTAAAAGATTTTTTTTCTTGAAACTTGAGATGTTACAACTATGAATGAATTTAACAATCTTTGATTTTGAATGTTTATTTTGCATCTTGTATTATATAAGGGGAAAGTTATAAATTTAACAATTTTTTATCTGAAAAAAAAAATTATAATAAACACGGCATATTCCTTGCTAATTAATAAATACTAGGTTTAGACCGTCCGCACGATGCTGCGGAAGCCCAATATGTTGAAAAACGCATCTCGATATGGATAAGACTTTTGGTAGAAATTTATGCGCATTGTAGCGAAAAACTTTTTTACAAAATGAATTATAAAAGTATAAAATAAGGTTTCGAAGCATAAAAATTATGTACGGATGATTTGAAGTTTGAAAATATATAAAAAATAATATTAATAAAAATGAAAACTATAAAAATAATTATGTAAAAGATAAAAAATGTAACTTTAAAATATAGTAAGAAGTCAAAATTATAACTTAAAATTATCAATAATTTAAGTTTAAAATTATAAAAGATAAAAACTATTTATAAATTATTTCAGGATAGAAAATATAAATGTAAAGGGTTTGCTATAATACGAGTCATGCTTAACAGTGTAAATCACTCATATGCTCCAAGTTGCTATTATAAAGGATAAAAACTATTTAGTATTTCCAAATAGAACTTTATTTGCGTTTTGTATAAAAAACTTTAATAACTATAAATATAATAATAATATAATAAAAATTTAGTAATTTGGGTTTTAGAAAAAAGAAAAAAACAAATTAACAGTGTAAATCACTCATATGCTCCAAGTTGGTATCCTCCCTAATAAATGAAAATAATTTTGCCACATGTCACTCTCTCATTAACTTGGACACATGTCATTTTTTGGTATTTTTGAATACATGTATTTCCACGTGTCATTTTCTCATTGTTTGTCTTTTCTTAATTAACACATCATATTTATATCTCAATTAATAATTACCTTAATTGAAAATAACCATTAAATTACAATATTACAACTCATATACTATTGAATATGTTTCCTTTTAAATTCAAATTTTAAATTTTAAATTTCAAATTTAAATAAATTTTTGTTTAAACCTTCATATTTAATTTTTTTTTTCTATCCAACCCGTATAACATACGGATCTCACAACTAGTTTAATACATATATAATAACTCCCTTATTTATTTATTTATTTTTGAATTTGTACAGGTGGAATGTGATTTTAATTTCTATCTTTTTCTGGTTGCCAAATGCCAACTATCATTAAACAATGAAACATATAAAAGTAACATACGAACTCCAGACCTAATAATAACAACCCAATTCACTCCAGATTCTGAAATTGTGTTCTTCTGACTCGAACCCTTCGATTTCCTCTTCCAGTTCGAAATAAATCACGTAATCGCACGCGTTCAATTTTGCTTCTATCATTATTATTGATTCTTTATATATTTTGGCGAAATATATAATAATTCACCAAGAATGTTTCCTGGGATGATGGATCCGGAGATGATCAGACTTGCTCAAGAACAGATGAGTCGTATGTCACCCGCAGAGTTATCCAGGATCCAGCAACAGGTTAATTACTATAATTTAAAGTTCAATCGAGAAAAAACATATAGTTTAAGCGATTTTGAGGGAAAAAAACAGAAATACGCTGTGAATTCATGTGATTGCTTCCCATTGCTTTGTAAAACTTCACTTGGGTTCCTTACATAACAAGTGGAAATCAGGACCCATAAATTTATGTTGATATACATCGGTAATATGCATATATTGTAAATCAGTATTCCTGAAGGTGTAAGCGATAGGGTTCGTATGTTACATAAATGAAGGTAAACTGCTATTTCTTACATCTAACCCCTTTTTTAACATTTACATGGTGTTGTATGAAACTACAGATGATGTCTAATCCCGAGTTGATGAAAATGGCGTCAGAGAGCATGAAAAATATGAAGCCAGAAGACTTGAGGCGTGCTGCAGAACAGTTGAAGTCTACTCAGCCAGATGAGATGGCTGAAATTGGTGCCAAAATGGCAAATGCAACACCTCAGGAGTTTGCTTCTATGCGTTCCCAAGTAGATGCACAGATAAATTATCAGTTAAATGCAGCCCAAATGCTGAAACAAAAGGTAACCAACACTTGATTATGAAAAAAGTTTTATATATTATATGATTTTCTATCATGAACATGAGATTATATTTCCATTTTGGTAGGGGAATGAGCTTCACAGTCAGGGAAAGTTTAATGATGCCTTGGAGAACTATTCAAGGGCAAGTCTTATCTTTTTGCATTTTCTTATTGACTTATTGTTATAAATTTGTAATTTTGTTTCATATATATGTTTATTTTTTTTGTTAACCAGGCAAAAAATAATCTGAAAAGCACACCTTCATCTAAAGGAGGACCTCTTCTCTTGGCTTGCTCTCTTAATTTGATGTCATGTTACTTAAAGACTAATCAGTATGATGAGTGCATAAAAGAAGGTATTGAGGTATGGAAAAATACAATTCACTTCAAATCTTATGTTATTCATTGTTATCATGTGTAAGAATCAAAATATATTGTCTTTTTCTATATTGGAAATTCTCCAGGTATTGGCAACAGATTCAAGAAATGTTAAAGCTCTTTATAGGAGAGGTCAAGCATATAAAAGTTTAGGGAAACTTGAAGTGAGTAACCTTTTAATATTTGACCATATTTTAGTGTTACTTAAGCTGTTGATATATATATTTGTATTAATCTGATGGAATTCATGAAATTTATTAGAATGCAGTATCAGACTTGACAAAAGCACTTGAATTTTCTCCTGATGATGAAACTATTGCAGATGTTTTAAGGTATATGATCTTTTCCTAATTTCCTCTATTCTTTTTATCTGCAACTTACTAATGTGATCCATGAAATTACAAATCATTGTACTTTGAAAAAAAAAAAGACATGAAATTACAAAACAATTTATACACTGCTATACAGGGATGCCAAGGAGAAATTAATTGAACATGGTGGCAAGGATGCAACAAGGGGTACATTAATTTAGCCAAGCTTTTTATAGCTATTTTTTATGATAAGGATGGGAAGGGCATTTTTGTCTTTTGCACACACAAAAGATCAAGAGCTGAGAAAGTTGCAATTTTTTGTCCCATTGACATCAATCTGAGTCCTAGTCCAATGTATGCCAAACACAGTATATTCTCTCTTTCTTCTAAAACTTGTTATGAATGTCAACAGGCTTAAAAATAGAGGAGATTACAGATGAAGATCCAACTCCATCATCTGAAATGCATGAAACTTTGTCTTCTAATCAGAAAACAAAAGAAATTAATGATAACATGAATTTTCCAAACAATACCGAGTATTTACAGAGTCTTAAAGATGATAAAGAATCTATCAGGTTTGTATCCATTATAATTATATCTCAAAAAGTCTTTAAACAAATAAAAACACATTCATTTCTGAAATTACAACACTCATTGATGTTTTTTTTTTTTTTTTTTTTTTTTTTTATAAAATGTCTTGGATAGATCATTCCAAAATTTCATGTCTGAATCGGATCCAGAAACCCTAGCATCCATGGGTGGAGGAAAAATCGAAGGAATATCTCCTGATATGGTCAAATCCGCTTCCAATTTAATCAGCAATATGCAACCCGAAGAATTTCAAAGAATGCTTGAAATGGCTACTTCCTTCCAGGGGCAAAATAGTCCATTAAACCCAAATGTCACACCCGATATGCTCAAAACAGCAACTGATATGATGAACATGATGCCACCTGAAGAGCTCCAAAAAATGTCCAAAATGGCATTAAATGGATCAAATACAGAATCAGAAGGTCAAGAAAGGGATTTTTCAACATTTAATGAGGATATTGGTGAGAGTAGCACTTCTAGAGGGGTGTCAAATTCCAGAAATACCCCTCAACCTAGCTTCCCGAGTTCAAGCTTTGATATGCAGGAACAATTAAAAGATCAAATGAAGAATCCAGCTATGCGTGAGGTATCTGTTCAACTTGCATTGTGAAAGCATTAATAATCCAAGTTTATGAATTTATAATTTGGTTTAATATGTGTAGATGATGTCATCAATGATGAAAAATATAAGTCCAGATATGATGGCAAGTATGAGTGAACAATTTGGATATAAAATGTCACGTGAGGATGCAGAAAAAGCTCAACAAGCAATGTCATCTTTATCACCAGAGAGCATTGATAAAATGGTAACCTTCATTTCATTCTTAGATCATTATCATAATTCTTAATTTTTCCATAAATGGAGTAACAAATTTATTTATTGCAAACTATTAACAAATGTTGGTGATATTGGAATAGATGAAATGGGCAAATAGAATACAAAGAGGGGTTGAAGGTGCAAAAAGTACAAAAAACTGGCTACTAGGAAGACAGGGGTTAGCCATGGCTCTAATCATGCTTCTGCTTGCAATTCTCCTCAATTGGCTGGGGTATATTGGTCATTAAACCCTACACTCATATCACTAAATCAAACCATTCTTTTCTTTTTACAACTAGAGGTGTTCTTTAAGTGAAAAAAAAACAATAAAAAAAGATGGATTTTGTTTGTGTCTCAAAAGAAAATATTTATAAATGGTCATCAACGTGACAACTACACATTGTGCTTATAAATAATGTTTTCCATGTGGTTTTAGTTTATTGATTTAAACATTTCGATGTATACTTTATTTGTGAACTTTATTCTATTTAATGTGAACCTTAAGCTATATCTTTTGTTGTCTTAAATATATGTTATGTGATGTGAAGTTCACCTCTTTGTTATATTTGTATTGGGATAAATACAAGGTATAATAACAATGTACTTTCTATTTATTTATTTATTTATTTATTATAGCATTGTGCTTTTAATTCTTATTACATCATTGCATTTTCATAGTATTTCTTCTTAGAACATTGTATTTTGAAAAATCAAAAACCTTCATAGTAGGGGGTGCTAATTTGTCCAAATCCATCTCTTTTTAAACCTCTACCATCCTTGGAATGTTCCACCTTGAAAGTGTTTGATAAAATGTCACGTCAATAATGTATTACACATGAATATCCATGTGGAGACTGACATGACATTCATGTAATCATAATTTAACACAAGTTACAGGTTAGTATATCAACTAATTTTTTGAGATACAATGCTTAACAGCTTAAGTTAGAAAATAATTTGGGAGTATAACACATTAGACTATCCTCGTTAGCAATTCAATCCAATCTAACTTTTTAATAAAAATAATATATACCTCTTCAATCTATACAACTCAACCCAATCTAATTATTTACACCCATTAGCAACTCAATTCAACCCATTTTATATTAAAATTTTATATTTATAGAATTTTATCAATATTAGTATTATTTTTTTGAGAAAAATAAATTAGGTATTTTAATATATTTTATATTAAAGATTAAGTTTATTTATTAACAAAAGTTAATTTTTGATATAAAAGTAACTGCACATGTGACTATAAACTTCATTACAATTTAAGGGAAGCAAGGTTGTGGGTGCGAGCTAGATCACAAACGATTGTCACATTCTTATTTTTTTAATATATTTTTTTTCTATGAGGCGTTCGCAATAAACCCCCAATGGGGATAGTCTAACAAACGAAAGTAAAAATGCTATAACAAAAAACAAACAAAAATGCATTGCTAATTTTTTTTTTTTTTTTTTTGAATTGCACATGTACATTTAATTGAACAACGTAAGAGAAATTGGTGTTCGTGAGTTTAATTAAATGAAGGAAGTGAAATGAAATGAAAGAAAAATTTTCTCTTAAATTTACTTCCAATTTGGAAGGATTTAAAGAGAAAAGAATAAAATGTTTAATTTTTCTTTCATATTTTTCTAACTTGGATCACAAAATACAATTTTCTTGTATTTTTTCTCTTATTTTCTCTTTTTACTTTCTTTTCCTTTTTTTAAATTTCTTGTAGTTTTTATTTTTTTGTTAAAACTCAAAAACTAGGTGTTAACTTTAGAAAGATTGCTTCCATTGAAGACCTAATCTACCATAATAAATAAGAATGATTTTATCACGTGTCATTCTCTCATTTAATTGGCCACATGTCATTTTGTCATAATTTTGAGATATATATATATATATATATATATATATATATATATATATATATATTCCACTTGTCATTTATTTCATTTTTAATATATATCATTAATTTAGTTTTCATAAATTAAACCTACCATAACTATTAATTTTAAATTTTAAACTTTAAATTTCAATTTTAATTTCAAATAAATTTACAGTTTAAAGCTTTGTGTTTAACATTTTGTTATAGTTGATCATTTTAATACACGAGTTTGAAAACTAAATACAAAAGTTTAATTTATTTATTTTTTGCATGTTTTTTCTCATAATTTTCAAATTCAAATAAACTTTCAATTTAATTGTTCATATTTAACTTTTTCTTTTAATCAACCCGTATAATATACGGGTCTTACAACTAGTAAGTAATAATAATGATACATCATACGTGGGTGAATGAAGTAAAGGAGCGGCATATAAAAGAAAGCTACTATAAAAAGAATTGATAAAGGAATAAATAAGTAGATAGGAATATAAATATAAATGAAGCTATAAATAAAAAGTAACTATACAGGTATACTACTCCATGATTTAATTTTATGAATTAAGTATTGATTAATTTCATGAATTAAGTATTGAATTGAATAATATTTCAAGCTACCTATGATCTCTAAGTTTGAAAATTGGACTGATAATTGGACTTTAAACGTATCACAACTATGAATTGTATGTAAGTGTGGCCGTAAATAACTATTAGGATCACGATACGCTTATTATATGCATGAGTTTTTGTCTAAAGCCCTGTTTGGAAAATGAAATAGTTTATTGTAATTTAATGATCTGCAAGATTGAGATAGTTTATTGTAATTTAAGGCTTGGTCTATTAAAATAGCTTATCGTAGTTTAATAAAGTAACTTATAAGCTAACTTGAAATATGAAATATCTTATTGATAATGGTATGTAAAATCAAGTCTTAAATTTATAAGTCGATTTCACCAATGTCAAGAACCATTACACAAATGAGCAAGTGCATCAAATCGTTTAGTTGTATAGATTTTATAATATCGAGTTGTCAAATTGTAAGAGAACATATATGATCGGGTTCAGATATTTGATTATCAATTATACTAAGACAAAAAAATAAAAAGGAGAATTTGCATTTAAACTAAGAAGCAAAGTAAAACGAAACAAAGATGGAAAACTGATTTGGAAACAGATAACTAAGTGTACTTCTCCTTAGACTTGATTACACCCTTCAATAATGCTTGGTCTCTAACTCTCTATATCATGTAATGGATATTACATGTTATTCACTGATTCCTAAGTTGATTTGTTTTCTTGGTCGGTTTATAAATCATAATGATGGTAAGAAGAATTAACTCAATGACCTGATATTAATTAATCTCTATTATCAATATTTGTTGAAGACCAAATTTGTTGTGTCTATCTTTTTGGAATTGTAATTTTGAGTTTCACTATTTAAGAGCTTTGTATATACTTTCGTAAATATTAGTTTCACATATTTTTCTAATATTTTGTTTCGAGTAATTGAGTGTCGCATACTCGCATATGGTGTTAGGTTTTATTCAAAAACCGGTTTCTAAAAACGCTAAATACGCCAAGAAAGCTTTAATCTTGAATAAACTTAAAATTATTTTAACCAACCAATGATCATTTTACATGAACATGAAATATTAAAAGAATCATAAAAAGAAAAGATTACAACATTTGAAGTCTTTGATTCTCTTGGGAGGTTGGAAGTTAATGAAGTATTGACAAGAATCTATCTAGATATATCCACCAGCAATTATCCAACATAACCTTTCATGCTTAGCTTCAGGAAGGTCTTCGTTAATGGATCCTACTAAATTTAATTTGTGTGAATTTTATGAATATAATATTCTCTTTATTTAACTTTATTTTAAATGTAGTTAAGTATTTTTGGAGAATATAATTGTTGTTCTGATGTAACTTAGAGTTCTTATCTTG
The DNA here is from genome assembly GCF_002870075.4 of Lactuca sativa. NCBI lineage: Eukaryota > Viridiplantae > Streptophyta > Magnoliopsida > Asterales > Asteraceae > Lactuca > Lactuca sativa. The sequence continues at coordinate 249,940,591 of NC_056625.2, forward strand.
ATTAAGTACTCTCTTGATGTCACAAAAGATTTCTAAGTAATCATTTAAATGGAATGACTCATTATAACTTATAAGCTAAAAACTAGTTTTTAAGCTAGTTTAAACAAAGCCTTAAGTATATATTGAGTCTTACTTCCCTTTACTAGGTTGTGAACTAGGTTCACAACATTGTGGTCAAAATGGACAATATCTTGTCTAAGATAACTTTTGGTAGAATGTGAATAGTTTTGAATTTATTAGTATAGTGTTCGTAAAATATATGTGGCCTAATATTATTATTTTAATTTATTTGACAAAATAAACCCACGTTTAATCATTATAATGTTTGAGAGTGATATTGAAACCTGTGGGACCAACATTATGGATAAGAGGAAAGTGTTATGGATAGCTCAAAAAAATGGTGTGTGTATCCTATAACGTAATCTTGAAAGTATACTATAACATCCATGTATCGATATATTGTTCGCTTTGAAAAAAACATGACAACTTCCAAGGAGGTCACAATCATAGGAATTGCTCCTACCTAAGCACACTTAAACATAAAATTTTCATGGGAACACCTACCATTATCGCCACCCCACCCCCACCACCACTTCCACCTCTATCGCCGCCACCACCACCACCGTCACCACCCATAATCATCGCTGCCACCTATCGCCACCGCCACCACATCCATCACTATTCCTACCCATTGCTACTACCACTCACAACCAACGTCACCACCTAAGCCGCCACTACCATCGCCACCACCACCATTACCACCATCGCCATCGCCACCACCACAAATATCAACCAGATAAGAACTTCAAGTAAAAGTTACATTTATAGAAAATTACCACAACTTCATAAAATCTTAAACACAAATTAAATATCCATCGATTACTTCCAATATCAACTAGATGAGAACTTAGCCAAACATTACTAAGAAAGAAAAGAATGGATTAATTGTATCAACCATTTTAACGCAAAATGTGAAGAAATATGGGTTCAAAAACCCTAAAGATGTCTTCAAGATTGTTCTTCCAGCTTCCTCCAAGTTCCAAACGAGATCCCTTTAAGATGACACCAACCATACCCCATATAGAAGCTTTAAAAGTGAAAAGAAAGAAATTTCCCTAAATAGCTTACATGGGCTGCTTAAGCCATATTATAAATTTTATGCGTGCCACATAAAAGTGGTCGGACAATTTTGACTTGCACGGAAAGGTCATTTATAACATGATCTTCCTTGACTCTTTCTCTTTGTTTTTACAACTCTTTTAAGATGCCAATTTTGGTCCAAATATCCACAAAAACTAGTCCATATTTTCTAGATTAAGCTTAAACTCTTTCTTTCTTCCATCTCCCAACTAGCCCAAATAAAGATGTTTCCAAGTTTTCTTTAAGGCCTCCCAAGCCCGCAAAAACTCTTGGGACCAACCCCTAACAAGTCCGCACCATATCGAGTCTTCTAAAAATATGAAATTACTTAAAAAAAAACTCAAAAGTACATGAAATAAATATAAATAATAAAAAGAAAATATGCATGATGATTATCTAAAAATAAATGAAATATGGTAAAATAAACTATGAAAGAAATAAATAAAATGCAAGTATCAGTTACTCTATGTATGTGTTCTAAAATCCCCTAAGTGTTTAAAAGAGATTCTGGGGTAACATCCTATGCAAACAAAATGGGTACCTAGGCATGTAACCTTTTTTTGACTTGACTTGATTGACCTTGAATTTGATGAAAACTTAATTGTTTAATAGATATGATCTCAATAAGAACTTAGTTGTTCATTATAGACAAGCTCGATGAGGATATATATGTTTAAAGTAGATAATTTTTATGAGAACTTAATTGTTTACTATAGATGATCTTGATGAGAACTTGGATGTTTAATAATGGTTTTGAAGAGACCTTAATTTTTTAATATATATGACATGATGTTATTTTGTTGATCATATGTTATTCACTAGGCTTTCTAGCCTAGTACATATTCACTATATTATGGTATGGAAAAAAAGTAACGTTCCATTACATGCTATAGACGAGTGAATAAATAGAAGAACAAAGACTTGTGGCTTAGAAATAGCATATACAATTCTTGTTAACACTATCTTTGATTTTGATATGATAACCCCTCATATGGTTAAACAAATATTATTTATTTTGAAGGTAAATAAAATATGGAACTTCCACTTTAAATGATGATATTATACTTTTGAAACCTAATTAAAATTTGCTACTTCATCAAAGTCTATACGAGAGGTGTTTGAGTTTCATCAACCATTAAGGTTGCATGAAGCAAATTACATATGCCACATCTAAATTTTGTTTTCAGAGCAAATCTGTATATGAACTAGGTTTTGGACAATCGTAGGTGAGATTGTTTCTATCTTTTAGTAACAATTTAAACATGTTTCATGTTTTTTGGTAAAATATATGTGGGACTTGTTCATGAGTTGGTGCAAATGAGGAATGGAGGGAGAGAAATTTACCATTTTGCCGTAATATATGCATTGAGTTAACGGAATCCTTCTAAGGCTTTTAGAGGCAAGAACCAAACTTGCAACAAAACTACCAAACAAGGACCAAAAGTGCAACAGTCCAATCTAATAGATTAAACTCGATTTGAGAGTACAAATAGACAATTTTATAATATAATCGAGTTTGTGATTGAGATTTGAGAGGACACCTCCATATTTATAGGGACAAAATCTTGTAAAACGAAATCCATATTTATGTACACAATGTGTGAATGCTTCTTTTTTGTCTCCATGTGTGTGATGCATGTGATTCCCATTAGGTCTTCATTCTCTCCCTTCCTTTTCTTGATTTAATCGTGTCCCAGCCGCAGTAAACACACTCCGAATCTAGCCCTAGTCGACTACCAATAACCAGTTGAAAACCCCTTCGCCCAACTGTAAATTCTCGTAATTTCATCCTGCTCAGACGCTTTACCTCAAAGATCTTTCTACACCTTATCTCGCGATCTTCATTGCGCCTATCAGAATTCGACTTTACTTTCTCCGACTCATATGAGTTCATGGGAGGGATTTCAGTCGGTACGTTTCTGACGATTTCTTGTGGCAATTAATTACATTACCTTCGTTTCCATTTTTCGGTTTTGATTGCAGGAAAGTTTATTCTTTTTTTATGGTAGCGAATTGCGAAGTTTAATTCTGTGTGATGTTGAAGTTTTGATTGATGGTGTTGAAGTTTTCTGCGTGATCAACAGTTTGAGAGTGACTATCTGATGTTGAAGTTTTGATTGATGTTGTTTGAGTGTTTTAGCAAATTATTATTACTTTCAGAAGTAATGGATAAGATCAAGAAAAAAAACTTTAATTTATATTTGTATTATAGCATACCACTTCCATTTCTTTCTATTATATCATTATAATATCTAGTTTGAAGCTTGTTTTCTTATTAAAGCATTTTTCTTTGAAAAATCTACCAAAGTGAAAAATGCTTTGGATGACGTTTGCTATAATTAAATATTTATTTCTAAATATAATCTTGTAATAGAAGGGAATCAAAATATGGTTTTATAGTTTTTATTTAGCACATAATTTGATATGATGATTATTATATATTTTGATCATCGTAACACCTTTTATTTACATTTGAAGTTTTGGATTCCATTTTACGTTATAACCTTTTCACTTTTAATTAACTTTTGTAAAATTTTGGATGACAGGATTGAATAGAGATTACAAAGATGGGTGTTTCTGGAAAGTGGATTAAATCACTTCTTAGTATCAAGAAACCACAAAAGTCACAATCCTCTGAAAAGGATGAAAATGTTGGTACCCTTTTGTTTGCCTTCTCTGTATAAATAATTTTATGCAAACATTTTTTGGGACTAAATGCAAGAAATAGCAACATACTATTAATTTTAGTGTATTATAACATAATACTTCCATTTCTTTTTATTACATTATTACATCATTATTCTTTAATTGTTTTTATTAAGGCGTTAACTTTGAAAAATCTACCCAATTATAGCATTGTACTTTTGGGATTTTTTCTTATTAGGACATTGTACCTTGAAAAGTCTAATGGAATGGAATGATCAATTACTAAAGGAATGGAGTTCCTTCCTTGTGTTTGATTTGCATTCCATAGCTAATAGGGTGTTTGTTTCTTTCCATTCCATCATGGAATTGAATGAAATATTACAATGCAACCCATTTTTATTTATGTAGTCTTCTTCAATAACGAAAATCTCCAGAGAAAACTTTAATCAAATTGTTTTTTTTTTTTTTTTTTTTTTTTTTTTTTTTTTTTTTTTCATATATAACTAGAAAATATATAGTTTATTATAAGCTTATCTAAGGTTTTATCATGTTTAATATCTCTATTTTTGAATAAACAAAATATTCAATTTCTTTATCAAATAACCTATACAATAGAGATAAAACTATATAATTTATCTACATATAATGTAAAAAGACCATATGAAAACCCATTCCATTTATACAGTCCAACAAAACATAATAATCTAACATAATGTTCTATTCCATTAATACAAACAAAATGACTTAATAGAGAAAGTCAAGGCCAATTTCAAATTTTCACAAATTTGCTTCCATTTTGTAGTGGTCTCATCATCACACATCCATAGAAAATGATGTTTTTTTTTATTCATTTACTTTCATAATTAAACCTTATTCTCTATATCTTATACCTTTAAAAAACTGTTTCAGAGAACAACAAATTTCGGGAAGTTTGGGCACAGGAGAAAGAATTCAATAGAGATCAATAACAACATTTTTCAGAACAAATTCCACCAGAATCCTGCTGAATTGCTTCAAGATGTTATTGATAACTCTCCATCCACTTCACTTCAAATACAAAATTCATCTCAAACCAAATCCCAAACTAGACAAGAGTGGGCAGCTATACGAATCCAAACCGCATTTCGAGGAATTTTGGTACTAAATAATAAACCTCTATCCATTTATCTACTCATAATTAATAGTAAAATACTTCCATCATGCATCAACCTTGTTGGAGTTATATTTGGTTACTTCAACCTTAAAGTATATTTTGTTATAATAATAATAATAATAATAATAATATATGTATATGTTTAGGCTAGGCGGGCCCTACGAGCTTTAAAAGGATTGGTGAGGCTACAGGCTCTTGTGAGAGGGCATGCAGTGAGAAAACAAGCTGCAATAACTCTTCGATGTATGCAAGCTTTAGTCAGAGTCCAGGCTCGTGTTAGAGCCAGACGTGTTCGCATTGCATTGGAAGAAGGCCAATCAGAACAACAGCTTCAACACGAGGCTCATGTTCGAGAAATAGAGGTAAATTTTTTTAAAATTTTTAGTCAACTTTAATCTTGACTCCACATAGGAAAGATACGTAGGACAAGACAGAACAGGTTGTACTGCATCTGGTGTACGTTTGGATTGCCACTCAGACTGATGTCAGTGAGACAAAAATTGCAACTTTTTGTCCCGCCAGGGTGGAACATGGACCCGTTCTTGATGTCTCGTGTGTTGAAAAGACGTGAATGCCCTTTTCATCATCATAATTGAAAATAGTCATAGAAAGCTTTGAAGGGATATGTTCTATGATGAGGATGAGGGCATTCACGTCTTTTGCACATACTAGAGATCGCGAGTGAGTCCTTGTCCCACCTTGTTTGAGCTTTTTGGGTGTGAAAAAATCATAATTTTTGTCCCATTGACACATTACACATGTCTTGTCTTGTGTAAACATAGAGGCATAGAATTAAAAGTGATTTTTTCCCCAATACATTGGCTGTATGCCTGGATAACACATTTTTTGGTAAATAAGTCAAACACAACACAAATATAATTGGACTAATATGATCCAACTTTTGATGGTTTTTGGTTTTTGACAGGAAGGATGGTGTGATAGTGTTGGATCTGTTGAACAAATTCAAGCAAAGTTAATAAAGAGACAGGAGGCAGCTGCTAAACGTGAGAGAGCCATGGCATATGCTCTTGCTCACCAGGTAAATATAATAATAATGATATGATTTCTTTCTTGAGTAAAATTACTGAAATGACCTTGTGAATAATGCAGTGGCAAGCAGGATCGAGACAACAGCAAGCAACAGCTGTAACTGGATTTGAACCGGATAAGACAAACTGGGGATGGAACTGGTTGGAAAGATGGATGGCTGTTCGTCCATGGGAGAATCGGTTTCTTGACATCAGTGGAGTCAAGATTCAGGAGAATTTGAATTGTTCTTCAAAACAAGATCAAGATCACAACATGAAGAACCAGTTAATGAAATCTAATGGAAAGAAAACTATCCAATCAGATCTTACAAATGACAAAATGGGACAATCTGAATTGAATGGTTTTGGTTCTTCTTCACCTATTAAGTCAAGAAGCATGCAAGAACCACCTCCTGCCATTGTAGATAACTTATTGCTTATTGATTCAGTCAATGAAGGGAGCTCAAGCTCAAGATCCCACAGCAATCCGAAAGAAAGATGTTTAATTTCGGGTAATCAGGGAAAGAAGCGAAGGTCTCTGCCTAGTAGCGGTTAGTCTATCTGTTCTTTTTGGAATACAAGGGCAAAATGGTCATTTGGTCTCACTCAGATGGTTTATTAAGTAATTTTTGTTCTTGAAGAAAAGTCAAAATTGCATCTTCTTACAAGCTTGATTTTTGTTGATATGAACAGGAAAAATCGGGAAAAGTACAGGGGCTCAAATGTCCAGGCAACCTGGTAAATCTGCTGCAAAAACACTGAGCACTTGATTTGAAAATGGTGAAAATTGCAGATGTTTGTATATAAATGCTCAGTTGGTATGAGATTGTGTTTTGGGGCTCAGAGAAGTGAGAAAAGGTTATGGGGTTTAATTTGTAATTATTGATTGTTATTGTTTTTGTAACTAGCAATAATTGTTTTGTTGTATTGAGAATGTGATGCAGAGTGGAAAGAGAATTGTATGTTGAAGAGATCTTGTTGTGCAATGTCAAAATACTTCATGTTTAAATCTTATTATGTTTGTGTTTTATTGATTCAAATAAGTTATTTAACTTTATTAGTTTAAATTGTTTCATATGTTAGTCACAACTGGGAGATGAGAGTTTATTTTGCATTAACATATAGGAAGATCCTTGCGTCCTCCATTTCTTTGAGCGTTTTAGTGACCTCTTCCCAACAACATAAGTTACAAAGACCATGAATCAAACAATTGTAAGGGACAACCTTGGATCGGACCGGACCAATTTTGGAGAATATTGTGGACCGTGGACCGGACCAGACGAGATCGAGTCCGAGTATGGTTTTTCCTGTTCTTGGATACGGTTGGACTAGTACAACTTTACATGCATACAATACAAATCATTAAATCGTGTTTTTGGGTTTGACATAACTTGTTAAAACGAATATATTGTTGGGTTTGATACGACACAACTTGTAAAAATGAATACGTTTTCGTTTCTTGTATCCGTTGGACTGGTCAAACTTTGATTGTTTATACCATTTGTTTGAACTTTGAATCAAATAAGTTAACGACTTTATCATATTTCATGCCTAACTAATCTTCCACTAGCCTCTTCCCATTTATCATTGTTGTCTAAATCTAATATGTTTAAAGCTTGTGCAATCTCAATATAAATACAATGGAAATGTTGTTATTATTTAATAAAAGTAATATATGAAAAGCTGAAATATTTCAGCTTTTATATCCCAATTTTAAAGGATTGTAATTCACTGAATATAACATCAAAAACATCAAAATTATAGTCTAAATTAATCTAAAAACTATAAATTCCATGTTGGAAAAAAACCATCGAAAAATATCCCTTTGTCAGCCTTGGACTGAAACTTTGAAAGATTATCTTTCAGATTCATAATAAAATATCTGCAACAAAAAACATGGATAAATTTGACATTTGGTTTCCTATCGTTAATGATTTCATATGGGGTAATGTTCAAACAACGATGAACGAAAGATCTATTTATAGTAAAACAAGCCGTCGAAACTGCTTCAGCCCAAAGATACTGTGGAAGATTCGCATATGTAAGCATTGTTCTTGCTACTTCGCAGAGAGACCTATTACTCCTTTCGACAACAACATTTTGTTGAGGTGTGTAAGGAGAGGAAAAATTATGCGAAATTCTTTTTCCAGTTAAGAATGAATCAAGAACCTTATTCTTGAACTCTAAGTCGTTATCACTCTTGATCATACGAACCTTTTTCTTCAGACTTAATTCAATGTGTTTGATGAAATCGATCATCGCTTGAGCAGTTTCAGACTTCATTCGAAGAAAACATACCCAAGTAAGCCTTGAAAAATCATCAAAAGTGACCAATATGTACCTTTTCTTGTTGAGAGTTTCAACAGTCGAAGGTCCACAAAGGTTAATATGAAGAAGTTTCAAAGGTTCAATGATCTTCGAATCTATAATGATTGAATGACCTTATCTATGTTGTTTTCCTTGTTTGCAAGCTGCACATAAAGTATCATTATCAAATTTTAAGATAGGTAATCCACGTATAAGATCTGTAACACCCAGTTCTGAAAGTATCCGTTATTGGATTTTAGAGCCCGAGGCTAGGGGCGCTTCGGTCGTTTATGGTCCTTGAGTTTTATTAGAGAAGGTTTCGGGACGGGGTGTGTTGCTAGAAGCATAGGTCTTCTCGCCACCTTTTCATGGATATAAAGTCCGTCGGAAACGGACTCAGAATGAAGGAGTTGTGATACTATGAAGATGTTGTCACTATTAGTCCCTAATAAAGAATTGTGGCAAGGCAGTCTTATGCATGCATGGAATGCATGCGTGTAGTTGGGTACGCCCAACGTAAGCTAGGTTACGCCCAACGTATAATGGGAAATAATCGCGGGTGCGGAGAGGCGTGCGCCTAGCGTACGAGAGGTACGCCCAACGTACGCTCAGAGTCACTAACCCTAATTTTTAGGGCATGCCACTATATAAAGAACATAACACCCTAGTTAACAACCTCCATCTCATCTTTATACAACCACCATGAAACCCTAAACCTCTCTTGAGTGTTCTTGAAACCTTGGGGGCCATTAGAGAGCAATTTGGGTGTTGTAAAGCCATTTCCAAGCAAGTGAAGAGATTAGCAAGGTGGTGGATCGAAGGGAAGCAGTAGATCCAAGATTGTGGTTTCATTTCAGACCATTTTGAGGTATACAGTCTGAATCTTTCCTTAAGTATGCTTAGATCTATGTTAATGGAGTTTTGGATCTTTTTAGTCCCGTGACTGAACCTTTATGGATCAACTCGTTTTCTAGGTCCAGGGTTGCCACCCTTAGTGTCATATGAGTCCCATAAGCAGTAAAGTTTCAACCTTTAGGACTCATTTGTGTTCATGCATGAGATCTAGCACTTGGTATGGAAGATTGATGAGTTTGGTCTCATTTGGTGGGTTGCAAGCCACCAAGTAGTCGACTTTATGGATTAGGACATGGAAAAGGACTTGGATATGTGTTTGTGTCTCCTGGAGTAGCATATTAAGCACTTAATGGAAAAGTGACTTAACAGGGCTGTACGATGGGCGTACAAGGAGGTACGCACGTCGTACAAGCCACCAGCCAGTACACTTAGCGTACTTAGGAGTACCCCCCGCGTACTCTGTCATTTTGGGCCTTGCGAGACTAGGCCTCGGGTTGGGCTGTGCTTTGGACTTTGGGCCTTTACACCATAGTGGATCATTCGGAGTCAGTTAATATGGGCAAAAATATGTTATGGGCTTAAGGTAAGGCCCATTAAAGGGAATGGAGCAAATTGGGCCATTAGTGGGCCACTAGTGGGCTTGGGAAACTTACCTAGTATTGGGCCTTATGAATCATGGTAGTGGACCTTGGATATGTATCATGTTGGACTAAGAGGGGTAGAAAGGTCATTCTACCCTATGAAGGATTATTGTATTGGACTAAGTGACGTTTTGGTATTGATAGCTCAGAGAGCCGAAGGACCAGCGGTTTGGGAATTGTCAGATAGCAGCCAAAGGGATATCAGCAAGGGTTCAGTAGTGCAAGGTGAGTTTTCTCCAGTAGGAACGGGTCTAAGGCACCAATGCTGACCCGTTTATGTGTGTTAGTGAATACCGGATTCAGATTCGATGCCGGGCTAGGCCCGAGGAAGGTTTATATGTATGTTTCTGAGCTACGGTTCGATGTCGTGTGGTACCCTAGGCAGTAGTGTAGGTGTAGTTATACTCGTTGTCTTTGTGATACTTGTATATGCCTGGTAGGGGGAAGAGTGTGGGCGGGGGCCTGTATCTCATCACTAGCTGAGTATGGACGGGGTTCCATATCTCATTAGTAGCAGAATAGGGGCGAGGCCCAAGATAGGCGGGGCCTTGAGACTAGCAGTTATAATATAGTGATTGTGTTAGCTTGTTTATATGTTATTGTTGTATGTAAGTAACGGGCGGGGCCCGAAGACAGGCGGGGCCTGGTAGAAACAGATCTGTATACCGAGCAGGGCCTGATGCCGGATTCGTCCGATGTCAGGCTGGGCCCGATGTAGTGGGCTATGCCCGTTGTTTGCAGTATGTGATTATGTATGGTATGTGGTAGGTTGGGGAACTCACTAAGCTTCGTGCTTACAGTTTTCAATTTTGGTTTCAGGTACTTCCGGAAACGGAGGAAAGAGCTGCGGATGATCGCATGACACACACGAAGAAGTTTTAGCCCTGGAGGCTTATACTCTGATAAAAGATCATGTTTTGAGATGATACTCTGATTTGATATAACAACCTTTGTTTATGAATGATATGATCTGTTATTATGGTTTTTATTAATTAGTTAAAAAGAATTTTTTGGGACCGTATTTTGGGGATGTTACAAGTTGGTATCAGAGCCTTGGTTTGAGGGATTCGGGCACACTTTTAGGTGTGTCTAAAATCAAACTAAGGAATTGATATAGAAATTTTCAAAAGGAAAAATTAAATGTCGGTAAAAGGATTTTGAGAAAGGAAATGAGTTTTAGAAAAGAGAAAAGAAATTTTGAGAAAAAAAAGAACTTGAAAAGAGAAAAGGGGCATGGTGTATGCAATCAGCCGAGCTCAAGTAAGTTATCACAAATTACCCATACATGTTTGTTATGATATGATATGTGCTTTATAACTGCATGCTAGATTAGGACTAAGGATCTAGGGAGGATGCCTTATGTGCCTGAAATGTGTATGAGCTTTATGAGTTGAATGCTAGTACAGATTCTCGAGTAGGGGATAGAACAGTATGATTGGATTATGTGGTTAGACTTTTTCCCTTTTTTCTGATTGCTACTTGCTTTGTGCTTTGTGGGACTCTAAGTGATGGGAGTTGGCCATTAGGCGAATACATCAAGTCACATGTGATCAGGGTTGAATAATCTCATAGTGCTGGATTTGGCCCTATTACGCAACTCTTGTCTGAGTCTAACCGTTGTAAGGACGAGTCCTTTACTCGAAGGATTATCTGATCCTCGTCACATGTGATGGTATTCAGGTGGTGGATAATTGGCATTATGAAGATACCTTCAGTAGCTGAGGACTGGGTGCGGTTTGGAGGTTACCCTAGGGCAAGCCTATAATGAGAGTAGTGTTGGGAGCAATGTCAGTAGCAGTGAAAGGGACTTGGTGTAGTCGAGGCAATTCTTGAGGAAAGTACGGATAGATGTGGAAGGTAGTAGGGGATCATACTACTAAAAACAGAGGATTTGTACTCGATTCAAGAAGGGCTGAGATAAAACCAGGGAACTTGTAGCGTGTGTGTGATCCCTCGGTAGTGATGTGTATTCTGATGGTTGTTATGGCATGTTTTCAGCATGGTGACGTTATGTGAGAGACCAGTGAGAAAATTAGGCACCGAAGAGGGATCAAGCTCGGGATCAGAAGCTGAGTAGCTCGAGGAGCGCATGAGGGAGTTCATCTCAGCCGAGGTTACACGTAGTATTCTGGACCAGGCTCCTGTGATCTTTGGTTCGGTTAAGGAGGGTGTTTTGGAGCTTCTGGATGAGAAGTCGGGGTTTTTTTGTACTGAGATGATGGCCATGATGGGGGCGTGATCGCTAACATTTCGAGAGTTCAGAGCTTGTGGAGCTCCGGACTATCATGGGGCTAGGGACCCCATTTGTGACAACCCAAAAATTTCCACTTCAATAGAAGCCAAGTCTGTTTCTGCTGACTTTCAAACTTTTGGGATAAGTTTGAGCAACTCAGGATTTACACTTAAGGAGATATCAGGAGAGAGGTTGCACTTGGGTCTTGTACAACTTTGTTATTCCAAAACTCTATGATATTAGAGTTCTTTCCGGGAATAAAATATTTTCTGCCAAAAATCCCAGGACTATATATAGAATTCTGAACCAAATTATTCATTAGTTACAGTTCCAACTAGAGAAAAGCCAAATTCTCTCTCAAGGATCTTTGGACTTTTGTTCTGGAAAGTGAGTACTTCTATCTAGTGTTATTTTAAAGCTTTATATATGCTTAATACACTAGAAATCATAGGAAAACACCAAGATCTGTGAGTTTACCACCCAAGAACACCTTGGGGAGTAAACTCCATTTCAAGGGCCAAAGTGTGCCCAATGACCCCTAGACCTTGGAAACCAAACATGGGACAAACCTTGACATGTTTAGGCATCAAAAGCAATTAAAATCAAGGACCAAAAGTGAGTTCACGGCCAAGGAAGTTCTTGGGCCGTGAACTCCATTTTAGGGTGCCAAAATGCCCTAAATGCCTTCCATAACCCAAGAGACAAGAATAGAAATTTACCTAGATGTGTTTAGGACCCAAAACAACCAAAATATCATCTCCCATAAGTGTTTACGGCCGCAAACACATGACCAAATGGTCCATGGGCCGTAAACTCAAAATAGAGGTGTTTTGATGCCACAAACACTTCCAAGGGCTTAGGCATGAATTTAGAATGCTTCTTTATGACCTTTAGGACCCTCATAAACATATTTGGCCATAAGTTTATGGTAGTAAACTCATTTGGGCCGTGAACACCTCAAAAACTCCAAAAAAGGTGGTATTTCTCACCCTAGGCTAGAGCTAATGTCCCTAAATAATTCCCTAGACTTCAAACTAGCAATAACCCATGAGTAACCATGAGTTTACGGCCGTAAACTCCCTTGGGCCATGAACTCATGATAGTAGACTCATATAAGTGCCTTTATACCCTCCTAGGTTGAATCACATGTGATTCCAACACTTGGTTAAGGTGTTTCCTAGTCCCGGAAGGTGTTTCCTAGTCTCGGAAGGTGTTTCCTAGTCCCGGAAGGTGTTTCCTTTCATATAGTTGCTTATAAACACTATATTCATGTCATTATGTGTCCTTAAATATCATTTAGGACTTATTGTGTCTCGGAACTTCATTCGTGGAACTTCTCATCCGTACGCGCATACCCGTTTGAATCACCCACAACAGGTGAGTTCATACCCCATAATGAATCTTTTAACTATTTTAATTGTTTTAAGGGGGGAATACAAGTTGAACACAATGATATTTGTGTAATTATTTGTTGTTAAACATTCTTTCAAAATGTTACTTATGTTATTTATAAGTTGTTAAAACATTTCAAAACTCTTCTAAAGGTTATGTTACTTTATAGTTATACAAAACTCCATTTTAAAGTATAAGCATAACTTTGTAGATAAATGAGTCTTTTCAGTAACAGTCCAGTTAGAGCATTAGTAAACTATTATAGGTATAGTTTAGGAGAATGCTATTAATTAGTTCTAGTACAATGAAGCACACAAAGAGTCAATAACAGAACAGAACAGAACAGAACATAACATAACTAAAAAGTTAATTAATTTGCTATAGCATGACAACACGCAGACAGGATCTAACTTTAATGTGAATTACACGGCTTGAATGGATTTGCTCGGGTTACGTTTGGTTCCCTCAATCTCCATACATGATAGCGGGTTAGTAGGGGTTCTAGCTTTCACATTATGACCGTAATAAAACACACTTATGTTTTTAGGTTGATAGTACCTCCGTATGTCAGTATAAACGACATCTGGGTACTCACTTTCTCCCATTACTTTCATAAAGTGTCGGTAACACTTGAAGGTTCATCTATTCTCTAATCGAGGTAGGTTATAAACTAGGGAGAATGTACTTTACAGTTGACAAAGGAACAATAGAGTCTTGGTAGAAGACTGCTTTCATAACAGTAGAGACTTGGTAGAAGACTGCTTTCAAAATAGTAGAGTCTTGGTAGAAGACTGCTTTCAAAACAATAGGGTCTTGGTAGAAGACTGCTTTCATAACAGTAGAGTCTTGGTAGAAGACTGCTTTCAAAACAGTAGGGTCTTGGTAGAAGACTGCTTTCAAAACAACCGAGTCTTGGTAGAAGGCTACATTTTAAAAGTTAGGACCATGATGCTAACCTTATGATTCCGTAATGTATACACTATAGGATACATATATGTTAAGTAGATGCCGACAGCTAATAGGATGTGTGTTCTTCGCTGTACGTCTTGTTCCTGTTGGATGTAGGCTTACACCGAGGTCACCCAATCTATTATCTACCCGAATCTATATATATTTATGCTTAGTATACATTAAGTCATCATAAGGGTACCAGGTATGGATTAGGTTATAGGACACAGGGTCAATGCACAGTTTTTCTAGTACAAAACTTTCGTTTCAAAGTTAGTACTTTTGGTAGACAAAACTAGCGATTTCCCAGTTAAGGGCTTAATCCATTTTATTAAGCTAGTACAATTTTAAAGACTTTAAGTGAGTTAACTCTATAATACCTTAGTTTATACACCATGTTTATATATAAGACTAGTATCCGAGAGCTAGTAGGATGTGTGCTCTTCGCTGTACGTCCTGTTCCCATTGGATGTGGGCTTACACCGAGGTCACCCAATCTACTATCTACCCGATATCAAATTATATATAGCAGTATAAACAAAGCTATTATAAAAGTAATCACCATAGTCAATATTTTATTATAAGAAATATAGGTTTTCTTAAAAGGAACTCTCCATTAGATATAAAGGAACCATTACAAATAACTCCATGAGTAACAAGTGAATACACCAAGGTTATATATGACAACGATCTAACAACCAATGGAATATGTGCTATCCGCCTTACTTACTGTACCCTATCGGGTTGTAGGTTGAGGGCAGATGTGTATAATCGATTGTTTGTTTACTCCAAGTATATATAACTTGTACCCACTTATTACGCATAGAAAGGCTTGTAGTGTCATTTTACTCAACTCCCATTTAAAGTAGGAAGTATATGATATTCTAGAGGAACAAACAAACTTTACAAAACAACACCTTACAGCTTACAGTACTTTACATATACATTTTCAACCACATTTTTACATCTTACTCACATCACTAAAATCTTATGAACTCACCAGCTTAATTGCTGATCAACTCTTTCAAATAACTTGTATTCTCAGGAGACTATTAGACAAGTGCTCGTGGTGGGACTTCAGAAGATGGAGCGTTATAGCTTCAAGTCTTGTTTTGTTATTTGTTTATGACTTCTATGTTTTGTGAACACATACATTGTAAACACTTTCTTTCTAAATGAAATGGTTGTTCATTACTTGCTTACCATATACATATCTCGTGATACTTGACATGACGTCCTCCACCCCCGAACGTTTCCGCAATTCCGGTTTTGGGGTATGACACCATTGCTAGCAACAGGTAGTTGGCTGATGTCGCCAATGCTTTCCGTACGAGTCGATGCCCTGAGGGGGACAAGGTCTGACTTGCCTCCTGTCTTCTGAAGGAAAGAGCACGGGACTGGTGGGAGGAGGTTGGATATACTATTGGAGATGATGCCGCATTGGACGCGATTGTAGGGTTTTGGTATAATACAACATCCTATGGTGCACATACAACCCTAAATACCTTGGATCTATGTTTTCACTAATTATACATGCAAATGGTTTCCAAGGCATTAAACCTATAACTAGCATGCATTTGACATAAACCATATAATATACTAGTTAGGGAAACATACCTTTTATGTGGCTTGAAGTCTTGATGTATTTGACCTTAAGAGCTTAGCACCAATAGTATGAAATGCCTCTAATGGAATCACAACACACCTAGGACAAAGGTGGCTCTTGAGAGAGAATTCCATGCACCAAAACACCTCCATATTTCTCTAAGAAAAGAAGTGGTGATTTTGGCTATGGAGTAACCTATTTATATGTAGGATTCCAAGGGTCATGGGTATAACCCATAATCCATACCCATGGGTTTTATGATCCATGGTTCATGTGGCCCAACTCTTTATGTATCCATACATAAACTTGGTCCAACATGGGTCATAAGCCCAACGCATATAAATATAACTAATTATCATAATTAGTCCCCATAGATTTAATTAGTCTCTTTTGATCACTAAATTAATTCCAAATTAATTCTTGATCGATACTAATTAAATCATATGATTTCATATTAATATATTATAACTTATAATATATTAATAAACCATAAATAACCTTCTCTCAAAAGTCCATCCTAACAAATTGTCCTGATGATATGCAACCCAAATGGACCATGCTACTCTCGGGTCAAGTACATACCAATAATAGTTATGGCCTTAGACATCTAATCCAACAGTCTCCCACTTGGATAAGTCTAAAGCTATTATTGCAAGTACGACTTCATAACCCGACTAGCAATCGTAGCTCCTAAAGCCGCTGTCGAACTCTGAACAAATCAATGACGCGTCCATTAGATAAGGGATCATATATTCCTCCATTCTAGATATCATATGGACTGAGACATGGATTATAATCATTCTCTCTGTCCATTTGTTGTTTCCCGATTTCCGATTAATGACGACTGACTAACTGAACAAATCAAATCAGTCCTGGCCCGGCCGAGCACTTCCATTTGTCATCATCAAATCATCGAGGGGCCCACATATATTGCTTTTATCCCGAAGGTAAAAGGAATATATAAACTTCGACTCATATGGCTTGTTCTACTACTTGTTGAATCATACACAAAGGCACGTTTTATAACATCGAGTTACCAATGCGTTTTCGTGCAATCAATGTATAACCAACTCATAGTAACAACTCATATCTCTAGGTTTGAAGAATATAAAATATTATCGTCTCATGATCACTCGTGATAAAATCCATGAAGTGATTCCAATGAGCGCGGGTTCAATCCAATACTTAGAACTTATGAGCACTCATGAGTGTTGTAGCCCTTTGTCGAACATCTTAGACCTCTACAAGCCAACCCATGACAGTCTTGATTCATATCTACTTCCAACATATGACCAAGTGTGGATGGTTTGAATAACTTAGTCAATCAGAACAATGACCTAGCTATTCTGGAAGTCAAAACATGCAAAGTGAAACACAATAATAATCGAATCCAATATGGTCTCAGAACTTATGAATATAAATAAAACACCTTTTATTTATCACCATATGATTACACATTATTCATTGTATACTGTTTCAGCTATCAACTTTATTTTTGAATTAAAACAATAGTTGTCCCATGCTTCAAGCATGTACACTATGTTTTTCTAAACACTAGTCATGCCACACACCAAGTATGCATACTATGTTTGTCTATGATCTTTACTTTGTGAAATAGATCAATTGAACATAACTCCAATGATTCTCATTTCACAGTCCCAAATCTTACTGCAAATGCAAGAATTCCAAATTCATTCCATTTACTGAAATCAGTTAGATTCTAAACTTATATGCATTGATCCTCTTGTAATGATTATGCACAAATTCACAAAGACTTGGAAACAATCATTACAGAGTGTTCCAAAGGAGATCAACTCCTTGGAAACATCCTTCTTGCATTAAGTTTCCTAATCATACAGATTGAATACTTTCTAACTTTGAAGCATTTCCATATTCCATTTTGACTATCACTTCTGAACAAGAGTTGCCTCCTTACAAATTATGTCAATATGGTCCTTCCAGAATTAATACTATACTTCCAACTGTCCTTGAGCAACCAATCTTTGGTAAACCTTAGATTGTCCTCAATAATTGCTTAATCATTTTAGTCATATCAATTTCTAGACCTTTTTCCCTTCTTCATGCCCCAGGCATTTGGAAAAACTTAGAAAGAGTGAATATAGCACATGTAATTGATCCTATATCCGAAGCATATGGGACACGATTCATGATGTCTCACATAAAGACTAAACCAATCTTTTGCTATAATATTTCCTTTTCTATTTGCCAAGTTCTCATAACTCAGATTATGAAAAGGGATGCCGTAATCATAATCGAATTTTAGAACGCAAATAATGAACCCATATATAGAATTTCTTTATGTTGATCCATCCCAACATGAAATTCATATATATTCTTGACTAAATATGATTAAGACCTCAATCTAAGTTTTTAGATTTGAGATGAAGTATAATTTCCTCTCCCTTAATTATAGCAAAACAACTTTTTCAACCCCTGCAACCTCACGAATTGAAACTTTTGTTTTCTATAATTAACGTTGCTAACTTGCAATACTTATCATAATTATCATGCTCTCACTAACATGATGATTATTAGCATAACACTTATGCTTCCACTAGCTTTGACATGTACCCAGAAATCAACTGAACTTCTAGAAATCAATACTTTATTGACTTCCTTACCAAAGTTCAGATTTCTGATACTAGATTGCCTTGATAAGACTTTATCAATATCATACACCTCTCTTAGATAGCTCACATGTGTGTCTAAAAAATTATGAAGAGGGACATCGTAATCATAATGTTTAGACCTTTTGTCATTCCCACAATTGCTATCTACTCAAAATCTACTTAGTGAAAGAGTTTCCTTACCATCATTTTCATGAACCGAAGAGAAACCTTATGACACTTAGATTTAATGGTGTATGTGTTCTTATCCATGTGAATTGTCAAAACCATAGCCACAATACAAGGATAATGACAAATCCAAACTCATATGGATTGAACTTGTGCAATCTTAACTTCTTGCCACCTGGAAGCTCAAGGGCTTGCCATTGCTTCCAAGTAGTTATGCAAACAATTAAGAACATGTAGAACTCAAATGTATAGCCAACTTAACTGGAATGGGCACATAAATGTCATCACGATAGGTTATAAACCTCTACTTGTGTGCTAGCAATGAAATATAGGTTTTATTCTTGATTACTTCTTGAAACCTTTTTCAGGATCTTTTAGACTCCCACTGTCTCCTTAACCTATACGACTCTCTTGCCAAATATTCAAGAGATAGTGTGGATTCTAATCAAGACAGACACTTAACACAATTAGCCTTAGTTGGTCTTTGTTTTATCCAAAACATCACAACTTACCAATTTCAAATGTACAAGAGTAGAAAACTTTTACTCTTACATTTGACAAGTGTTTTAAACCTTCTTTAAGACATGTCACTCAAGTTACAATCTTAGAGTATAACTCTATGAATTGTTTTGGAATGAAGTATGAATCATCTTCTTGATTTAACCACTTCAACAATTCATAAATCCTCTTCTTAACTATCAGAATGTACTTAGAGGATGAATTGTGATAAGGTCTCAAAATCATTAAGATGAGCTTAAAACATGATACTAAAGTACTCTCCCATCTTTTCAGATTTGAGAAACTTTTATCCTTCTGCCTAATTTGATTCTTCTTATTCGTTCTGTCATACATTGAAAATTTTCCAATGTTTCAGAATTATACTTAAGTTAGTAAGTATAATCATATTTACTAAGCCTTAGTAAATCATGACGAATAGTCTTATCCATCTTTTGTGGTGGACTTTGACAAGTGCACAAGAAAGTGTACTTGATCCCTTAGTCCTTCTCTTGACTCACACATCCATGTGAACAAGTAGTTAGTCTTAATTTTTCCAATGCTCAAAAGTTCTCATTCATCATACTATACAACTTGCATGATTCCAAGTTTCGGTCCAATTGAAACTTGGGTGATGAGAATCTTTCCTTATTTGGTAAATTTAGACACTACCACAAATGAACGAATCAAATTCATATTACCAATATTGCTATAAACATACAAACATCAATTTTTCATGAATGCCATTGTAAGGAGATAAAAATAAAGTAAAACAAACTTTTATTTATTTTAAAATGAGAAAAAAACTTATTCCTTACAATGTAACTTGAAATGAAAACTATGTTATTACTTGTTTCCTAGCAATCTATCATAACTCCTAAGAGTAGCTCAAGAATCCAATCTTCAATCAAGCGATAGAAATCCATCTTCGCAATCAGATTCAACATACTCTTTCTTTAAGTTTCCTTCACTTTTCCTTTGATTCTTAAACATCAACATGTGACCCAGTCACATCTTGTAATAAGAATCTCAAAATAGAAACTTAACCGAGTTAGATAGTGGACCTTACCTGAAAATAGAGTCAAACTTATTGACTTTACTAGCCTTATGATCTTTCAGGTAAAATTGACAGCTTTGCAACCAATGCCCTTTCATTTTGGCAATAGGACCATATGGACCCTTAGGTAATACTACATGGGACTATCTCTGACTTAGCCTTTCTCTTTACCATTTGGTCAATCGAGTTGACTATGGCCGATCCCTTTCCATTGGGAAGAGAATGCTTTTCTGGATTTCCTGTGTCACTATTGTCCCTGTCCATAAAGTTTTGGGAAGTTGATCTCCTAATCAAATTTGCTTTACTAGTACACTAAATCATTTCTGATTTAGCAGCACCAAGCAAATAGATTAGATCATTAAGGGTCTTGTCATAGTCTGCTTCATAGGAGTCCCAAGGAACTCACTATGTGACTTAGAAAGTGATTGAACCACTAACTTTCTTAAGACTTTGACACTCAACTCTCCCGGCTTGTCAGTATGTGACTTCATCTCCAAGATGTGATCACACCTAGACCTTGCCTTGCCAATAGGGCTTGAGTGACCTTGAACTTGTGGGTTAGAGAGAATAATTAGAGGAGGTGGAGGAAGTGAAGTTCCAAGATATTTGGGAAGATCATAGATGTCTGAACTAGACATCTTTTGGGAGATATTCAAGATAGTTGATTTAAAGTCCTTAATATAACACCCAATATGAAATATTAAGGCTAGGACCCAACAAACTATTTTATAACTTGGAAGATGGATGCCGTAATCCAAGCTATAGAATATTTGAAGGTAGGTGAATGACGAATCACCAATTTCCACCATGAAAAATGAAATAATTTATTAGTTTTTAATTGGATTTGAAACTCCCAGATCTTTTGAGATTCATTGAACTTTTCAGTGGCATGTTTCAATCTCGAGTGTGCCCTTCAGGTTTTGTGACTGGGATGCTGAGGATCACAAAACAAGGTGTGAAGTAACCATGCAAATTACTTGGCCCCCTTAAGTGTTTACCCCTCAATCGATGTGCCGGTTAACCACACACGCTCCATCGATACTATGATAAACATTAAGTTACCCTTTGCCTACCTTGTTAAAACGAGTTAGTGTGCCAGTTAACCACACACGCTCCACTAACCGACTTAAACAAAGTGCAAAGTGTAATTTCATGGATTAGCACCTTATTCACATTTTCCTAAGTAACTAAGATTGGGTATTTATAAAAGGTTTAGTTACTTAGTATTTGTCATTAATACTTTTAATGAAGGGAGAATTATAGTCTTTGTCCTACCCGTTCGGCTAATGACCCTCCACCGGTCAAGGAAGCGGTGGGTGAGAGTGGACACCCATTAAACTGCCATTTTATAGGCAGTAACCTTATACCCCCCTTATAGACCGGCTTCGTGAATGAGGCCTACTAACGGTAAGACTGACTTTACTCTTATACATATATATAAATATTATTAACTTATAATATTATAAAGTATAAGGGTTGAATTTTAACTTTTAAAATTCTAAGGTCTAGTTTGGAATTAAAGTATACATGGGGGGTAACTTTACAAATTCCAAAAATTGAGGACAAGTTTTGAAACCTTTCAAAACTCTTGGCTTTTTCATAACTCATGAGTTTAATTAAGGTTTAATGAAAAAAAAAAATTCAAGTTCCATAACTTGATGACAAGTTATGGAAGACATTAAATCATTTAATGATGACATTAAAAATAGAGACTCTTCTATTTTCATAACCTATGAGACTTAATGACACTTTAAAAAGAAAAACTCTTCACTTTTCATAACTTGAGGACAAGTTATGGAGTTCATAAAAACCATTAAGATCAAATATTCCAATTAACACAATAATCAAATAATTTTTCTATGATCTAGATTAAACTCATAAGTAAAGATAATTCACATCAACAATTTTCATGAAATTAGATAATCATATAAACTAATACAAATATTGAAAATTTGACAATTATCCTTTGAAGACTCTTGGACTTCATAACCTAAAGAGTTAATAAATGAGACATTTCACATCCATAACTTATGGAAGTTTCAAAACTCTTAAGATCATAACTTTAAAAAAAACTTTTGAGTTCCAAAGTTTTATGACAAAATTTGTAACTCCTTAAAACCACTTAGATCAAACTTTTAAAACAAATAAAATAATCATATCATTCTATCTTTTAATAAATTGACCTAATTCAACTATTGTAGTAAAGTGACTCAAATTTTACAAATAATTAGTTTTTCATAAAATCAAGTAATTATCATAAAATTTGACAAACTTCATGTTTTTTTTTCTTTTGTTTTTCATCAACTTGAAAAAAAATACATTTGCATCAAATATAGTAGAAAACAACCCATGGCTCTGATACTACTGTTGGGTTTTGGTATAATACAACATCCTATGGTGCACATACAACCCTAAATACCTTGGATCTATGTTTTCACTAATTATACATGCAAATGGTTTCCAAGGCATTAAACCTATAACTAGCATGCATTTGACATAAACCATATAATATACTAGTTAGGGAAACATACCTTTTATGTGGCTTGAAGTCTTGATGTATTTGACCTTAAGAGCTTAGCACCAATAGTATGAAATGCCTCAAATGGAATCACAACACACCTAGGACAAAGGTGGCTCTTGAGAGAGAATTTCATGCACCAAAACACCTCCATATTTCTCTAAGAAAAGAAGTGGTGATTTTGGCTATGGAGTAACCTATTTATATGTAGGATTCCAAGGGTCATGGGTATAACCCATAATCCATACCCATGGGTTTTATGATCCATGGTTCATGTGGCCCAACTCTTTATGTATCCATACATAAACTTGGTCCAACATGGGTCATAAGCCCAACGCATATAAATATAACTAATTATCATAATTAGTCCCCATAGATTTAATTAGTCTCTTTTGATCACTAAATTAATTCCAAATTAATTCTTGATCGATACTAATTAAATCATATGATTTCATATTAATATATTATAACTTATAATATATTAATAAACCATAAATAACCTTCTCTCAAAAGTCCATCCTAACAAATTGTCCTGATGATATGCAACCCAAATGGACCATGCTACTCTCGGGTCAAGTACATACCAATAATAGTTATGGCCTTAGACATCTAATCCAACAGCGATGACATGGAATGATTTCTCAGCTAGGTTCAGGGCCGAGTTTGCACCAGTTATTAAGGTGAAGCAGTTAGCACGGGAGTTTCAGGACCACTAGCAGACTACTGAGACGGTGGCAGAAATCACCGCCAAGTTCAAGGAGAGGGCTCTTCTTGAGCATGGTTAGCATATATCAGGGGAACCCTGGCAAGGCTCACTGGAATGTGGTGAAGAACATTCTCAAGTACCTGCAGAGGACTAAGGACTAGGTCCTTACCCTCGGTGGGAGTGATGACTTGAGAGTAGTAGGGTATAGTGATGCTAGCTTCCAAATTGATAGGGATAATTTCCGCTCTCATTCAAGCTGGGTCTTTACCTTAAACGGAGGAGTAATAACTTGGAAAAGTTCCAAGCAGGAGACAGTGGCCAATTCAACTTGCGAATCAGAGTATATAACGGCAAGCGAGGTAGCAAAGGAGGCTATATGGCTAAAGAACTTCATTGGAGACCTTGGAGTTATACTAGCTAAAGGAGCCTATGGAAATTTTCTATGATAGTGAAAGTGCAGCTGCCTTAGCCAAGGAACCAAGGGATCACGGGAGACCCAGACACATCGACATAAAATATCATTTCATTAGACATCGTATAGAATAAGGACTCCTCGTGGAAAAGAGGGTATCATTGGATGAGAACCCAACAGAACCCCTCACGAAGGGACTGGGTAGGGTTAAGCGTCTCTAGAATGCCAGGCGCATAGGGCTGAAGGATGATATTAGTTATACTAGTTAGATAGCTTTGAAATTTGTAAAGTGTATCTGACATTTGATGATGAATAAAAAGTTGTTGTTTATGTTGGATAAGGTGTCTAAGTCCATAACTATTTCGGGCTTGTACTTGACTCGACCCGGCATGGTCCATTTGGGTTGCATGGCACCATGCAATTGGTTAGACTAAATGAGAGAAATAACACTTGGAGATTATTAATATATTATAAGTTCTAATATATTAATAATATTATTTGATTAGTTTGATCAAGAATTAATTTGGAATTAATTAAGTGATCAAAGGTTAACTAATTAAATATATGGGTTCATCCATATCTTGTATAGTGGGCTAAGAGGCTCCATGGATTATCAAGTTGGGTTCTACCCATAGGATGCTCCATGGATGCTCCATGGGAGTTACAAACCCATGGGTCATGAAAATGAAGAGTCATGACACATTAGGGTTTACATGGTGTAACCCTAGATGTGTCAACACTATATAAGGATCCCATTCTCCACCAAAATCGGCACTAATAAGAAACAAGAGGGCTTGGCCGATTTTGAGAAGTGTGTGTTATCTCAAGAGTCTTTCCAAGAGCATTTGGTGTTGTGTGAAGCATTTGAGGCATCACACTTGGGGTGCTAGGCTCACAAGGTTTCAAGGAATACAAGCAACAACAAGGTAAGTTATTCTATCTATGATTCAAGTTAAAATTGTTCCCCATGTATGCTAGATAGGAATATAACCTTGGAATTCAACTTTGCATGATAATTAGACAAACATAGATCCAAGGTTATTAGGGTTGCATGTACACTTAGGAAGTGTTAGAATGCTCAAAACCCATCAGTGGTATCAGAGCCTAGGCTTGTTTGTTTGTTATTTGTGCTTAAAAGTTGAAGAAAGTCGAAAATCTTGCTGTCTGACTGATGGACTCGGCGAGTCCATGGGGAGGACTCGACGAGTTCATGTGTATCTTCAACCTACTCGGCGAGTAGGTTTATGCACTCGGCGAGTAGGGTCGACAGAGTGCAGAATTTCGACTTGTGTTGCTGGAAATGGATTAGAATCATTACCCTAAAATGTTTTGGTACTTGAAAACTTATTTTAGAAGGTGTAATGTCTTTTCTAACACATTTACAACAACAAATTATCAAAATTACAAAGATTAAATGTGATTTTGATTCTTGAAAGTGTTCATATTCATGTTCTTGTTCTTATGATGTTTAGATGATCATAGGAATTATTTGTAACCTATGTGGTAGATTAATTCATGATCATAATGTGTTTTAATGGAGTCCATAACTTGTCCTCAAGTTATGGAAAACCAAAAGTCTCTTGGATTAAAAAACCATTAAAAGAACACAAGAGTTAGAAAAATGAAAAGTCCTCATTTTATTACTCTATTAAACTCATAAGTTACAAGAAATGAAAAGTTTTGAAAGATTACAAAACTTGCCCTCAAGTTTTGGAACAAGTAAAGTTAAGTTAAAACTTTAGTTCCAACCCCTAGAATTTTAAAAGTTAAAATTCAACCCTTATACTTATATTATTATGATTTAATAATTATATATATATGTATAAGAACAAAGTCGTCTTACCGCTAGTACGCCTCATTCACGAAGCCGGTCTATAAGGTGGGTATAAGGTTGTTGCCTATAAAATGGTGACTTAATGGGTGTCCACTCTCACCCACCGCTTGCTTGATCGGTGGAGGGTCGTTAGCCGAACGGGTAAGACAAGGACTTATTAATTCTCATTCAAAGTATGATGAATATTATAAAGTAACTAAATGTTTTATTAAATTCCCAATCTTAGTTACTTTAGGAAAAATGTGAATAAGGTGCTATTCCATGAAATTACACTTTACACTTTGATTAAGTCGTTGGTGGAGCGTGTGTGGTTAACCGGCACACTAACTTGGACTTAACAAGGTAGGTAAAGGGTGACTTAGGGTTTATTATAGTATCGATGGAGCGTGTGTGGTTAACCGGCACATCGATTGAGTGATAAACTTTAAGGGTACCAAGTGATTTGCATGGTTACTTCACACCTCGTTTTGTGATCCTCGGTATCCCAGTCACAAAACTTGGAGGGCACACTCGAGATTGAAACATGCCTTTGAAAAGTTCATTGAATCTCAAAGAATCTAGGAATTTCTAAGAACCATTCAAAAACCTAATACTAAAATATTGCGGTTTTCGTGGTGGAAATTGGTGAATCGTCATTCACCTACCTTTCAAATATGATATAGCTTAGATTACGGCATACCTCTTCTAAGTTATATTATATTGTGATTGGATCCTAGCCTTAATATTACATTTGGGTGTTTTATTAAGGACTCTCTTATATCTAAACTAATCTTGTCCTCCTTCCTTCAGATGTCTTTCAACAATGCTTCTGGCTCTAATCCTAATGGCTCCTTTTCCCTTATGAACTTGTGTGGGAAAGTCACCTTTGATGGATCCAACTTCAATGAGTGGATCAGAAACATCAGGATGATTACCCGCTACGAGGACAAAGAATATGTCCTTGACAAGGAGCTTAAGGAGATTAATGAGTCCACTGCAACTCCTCAGGAGATCGCTGAATTTCGGGCACATGAAAGGGATGCTACGAAAGTGGCTTGCATCATGACGGCCACGATGACAGCGGAACTCCAAAAGTCTTATGAGGATTTCTACCCTTATGACATGCACCAAGATTTGATGGAAAGATACCATCAAAGTGCAAGACAAGAGAGGTATGAAATCATCTGCTCCATGATAACAACCATGATGAAGGACGGGGAATCCGTCACGAGCCACATGCAGAAAATGCAAAGGTATGTGGATCGTTTGCTGAAGCTTAATGTGAACTTCCCGGAGGATCTTGCAATAGATATTATTTTGCATTCCTTACCATCGTGCTATGATCAATTCCGCATGACATATCACATGAACAAGGAAGAAGTCACCCTCAGCAAACTTCAGGGACTTCTCAAGACCGCAGAAACAGGTCTTAAGGGGAAGTCGGTTGCTATCACTCCTACTCAAAACTCTACTCCGGTTTTGGCAATCGGGAAAAGTCGAGGGAGGAAGAGAAAGAGCTCTTCTAAGGGTACCAAGGCTCGGACCCTTGATGGCTCTTCTTCAAATGGAACCAAGAAAGGTTTCGTTACTCCTTCTTCTGACCCAAAAGAGGCTGAATGCTTCTATTGCCATGAAAAAGCTCATTGGAAGCGGAACTGCCCAAAATACCAGCAAGATGTGAAGGATGGGAAAGTTAAACCCAACCATGCAGGTATTTACACTATCATTTCTAATAACTCACCCCATTCTAATTCTTGGGTCCTTGATACCGGTTGTGGTATTCACATTTGTTGTGACTTGCAGGGACTAAGAAGAAGTGAGGATGTGGAGCAAGGAAGGATAAACTTGATCATGGGGAATAGGAAAGCTATACCTGTTACCAAGATTGGAGTTTATACTTTATCGCTAAGTAGTGGGTTTAGTTTAGATTTGAATAAGTGTTGTTATTCGCCAGGAATGGCAAGAAATATTATTTCCTTTCATGCTTTGTACAAACAAGGGTTTACCTTTTCATTTAATAATGAAGTTGGTTCTATAGATGTGTTCTATAATAATGTCTTTTATTTTAAAGCATTACCTTGTGATGGTGTGTATGAAGCTGTATCTGTTGTAGATAACTTGGGAAATAATGTTTTGTGTATTGATTCTACTAATAATAACTTGGATAAAGCATCATTATGGCATTGTCGTCTTGGACATATAAGCAAGAAACGCATAGGCCAACTCCAAAAGGATGGAGTCTTGGAGTCGTTTGACCTAAAGTCAGATGATAGTTGCGAATCATGCTTACTTGGAAAAATGACAAAGTCACCCTTCACAGGGTCATGTGAGAGGGGTGAAGGTTTGTTGGACCTTATACACACGGATGTGTGTGGACCATTCAAACATGCCACAAGGGATGCTAATCGTTATTATTTGACTTTTACTGATGATTATAGTAGATATGGATATGTCTACTTGATCAAGCATAAGTCAGAGACTTTCGAGAGGTTTAAGGAATTTAAACAGGAAGTCGAGAATCAATTGGGCAGGAACATTAAGATGCTTCGATCCGATCGTGGTGGTGAGTATCTTAGTTCAGAGTTCCTCGACTATCTAAGGGAATGTGGGATAGTCTCACAATTGACACCTCCCAGGACACCACAGTTGAATGGTGTGGCTGAGAGGCGTAATCGAACCTTGTTAGATATGGTTCGTTCCATGATGAGTCGAGCTACGCTACCAATCTCATTCTGGGGGTATGCCTTAGAGACTGCCGCCCATATCCTCAATCTAGTCCCTACAAAGAAAGTTGCCAAAACTCCTCACGAGATGTGGACTGGTAAAGTACCTAAACTAGACCACATCAAGATTTGGGGTTGCGAGGCTTTCGTGAGACGCGAGACTCATGATAAGCTCGAACCTCGAAGCGAGAGGTGTATTTTCATCGGCTACCCACAGCATTCCTTTGGTTACCTCTTCTACAGACCTAGTGACAATGTGGTCTTTGTAGCAAGAAGAGGAGTCTTTCGAGAAAGAGAGTTTATAAGCCAAGGAGACAGTGGGAGGCAAATTGATCTTGAAGAAATTCAAGAATCAAGCGGTGAAGGAACTTCAAACTCTAGCCCTCAACTTGAGGAGGAAACTCCTGTTGAGCAAATTGACAAATCTGTACCTCTGAGACGTTCCACGAGAGTTAGAAGTGCACCTGAGCATTACTATGGATTCCATATTACTGCAGAAGGTGAGACACTTATTAGTGATGAAACACTAGTAAGTCAAGATGACCCTAACAGCTACGAGGAAGCCATGGCAGGCCCCGAGTCTGCTAAATGGAAAGAGGCTATGGATAGCGAGATACAATCCATGTATGACAATCAAGTTTGGAACTTGGTTGAGAATGTACCAGGTCGTAAGACAGTAGGGTGCAAATGGGTCTTCAAGAAGAAGACCGACATGGATGGTAAAGTACACACCTATAAGGCTAGACTGGTTGCAAAGGGCTTCTCTCAAATTCCTGGAGTGGACTATGATGAGACCTTTTCTCCAGTAGCCAAGATTAAGTCTATTCGGGTTCTGTTAGCCATAGCTGCGTTTCATGATTATGAAATATGGCAGATGGATGTCAAAACCGCTTTCCTTAATGGGAAGCTGGCTGAAGATGTTTACATGAGTCAGCCAGAGGGTTTTGTCAGCAACGAGTACCCAAATAGAGTGTGTAAGCTTGAGAAATCCATTTATGGATTGAAGCAAGCACCTCGCAGATGGAATCTTTGCTTTGATGAAAAGGTCAAGGAATTTGGCTTTTCTAGGAGTGAAGATGAATCTTGTGTGTATGTCAAGGCTAGTGGGAGTATAGTTAGCTTCTTGGTATTGTATGTGGATGACATACTACTCATAGGAAACGACATTCCAACCCTGCAGGAAGTAAAGTCCTGGCTTGGGAAGTGTTTCGCTATGAAGGACCTTGGTGAAGCTGCCTATATTCTAGGGATAAGAATCTTGAGAGATCGGAGTAAAAGGCTAATTGGACTTAGTCAGAGTACCTACTTGGATAAAGTGCTGAAGCGATTCAGCATGCAGGATTCCAAGAAAGGAGAGTTACCCATCCAGAGTAACACCAGATTGAGTAAGACACAAAGCCCTAGCACTGAGGCTGAGATAGCAGAAATGAGTCGAACACCTTACGCTTCGGCTGTAGGATCGATCATGTATGCTATGACGTGTAATCGACCCGATGTAGCTTTTGCCTTGAGCATGGTTAGCAGGTATCAGGCGAACCCTGGCAAGGCACACTGGACTGCGGTAAAGAATATCCTCAAGTACCTACGGAGGACTAAGGACTGGGTCCTTACCCTTGGTGGAAATGATGACTTGAGAGTTGTAGGGTATAGTGATGCTAGCTTTCAGACTGATAGGGATAATTTCCGCTCTCAGTCGGGCTGGGTCTTTACCCTAAATGGAGGAGCAATTTCTTGGAAGAGTTCCAAGCAAGAGACAGTGGCAGATTCTACTTGTGAATCAGAGTATATTGCAGCTAGTGAAGCAGCAAAGGAGGCAATATGGCTGAAGAACTTCATTGGAGACCTTGGAGTTGTACCAGCTATTAAAGAGCCAATGGAAATTTTCTGTGATAGTGAAAGTGCTGTTGCCTTAGCCAAGGAACCAAGGGATCATGGGAGATCCAGACACATCGACAGAAAATACCATTTCATTAGACATCGGATCGAAGAAGGACTCCTCGTGGCAAAGAGGGTATCATCGGATGAGAACCCAGCAGATCCCCTCACGAAGGGACTGAGTAGGGTTAAGCATCTCCAGCATGCTCGGAGCATAGGGCTGAAGGATGATATAAGTTTTAGTAGTTAGATAACCCAGAAATTTGTAAAGTGTAATTGACATTTGATGATGAATAAAAGGTGTTTTATTTATGAGTAAAGTGTTGCTATCTCTTGTCAATCGTTTACTATATTTCTTTTGCATGTTTTGACTTCCAGAATAATTTTGTTTGGTGTAACATATTATTCAAACCTCCACAGTCGGTCATATGTCGGAAGTAGGTATGAATCAAGACTGTCATGATGGGTTGTAGAGGTCTAAGGTGTTAGACAAGGCTACAACAATCATGAGTGCTCATAAGTTCTGAGCATTGGACTCAACCCACGCTCACTGGAATCACTTCATGGAATTCTATCTCGAGTGATCGTGAGACGGTAATATCATATAAGTCTTCAAACCTAGAGATATGATTTGTTACTTACAAGTTGGTTATGCATTGACTGTACGAAACCGCATTGGTAACTCGATGTTATAAAACGTACTTTTGTGTGTAATTCAATGAGTGGTAGAACAAACATATGAGTCGAAGTTTATCTGTTCCTTCTTGGATTAGAAGCTGATATCTGGGCCCCTCGATGATTTTGTTTTGACCCATGTACCGGGCCCGGTCAGAACTAAGTTGATGTGTTCAATTAAGTTCTATGTCAAAAAAATCGGAAATCGGGAAACAAATGCTGGACAATAAGTAAGACAATGTTCCATGTATTTGTCCGGCTGATATCTAGAATGGAGGATTATATGATCACTTATCTTAAATGGCGTACTATCATCTTCTCAGTTCCGAGAGACCTTGAAAGAGCTACGATTGCCGGTCGGTTCCTGAAGTACTAGAGATATAGTTATTAGACTTATCCAAGTGGGAGACTGTTGGATAAGGTGTCTAAGTCCATAACTATTTCGGGCTTGTACTTGACCCGACCCGGCATGGTCCATTTGGGTTGCATGGCACCATGCAATTGGTTAGACTAAATGAGAGAAATAACACTTGGAGATTATTAATATATTATAAGTTCTAATATATTAATAATATTATTTGATTAGTTTGATCAAGAATTAATTTGGAATTAATTAAGTGATCAAAGGTTAACTAATTAAATATATGGGTTCATCCATATCTTGTATAGTGGGCTAAGAGGCTCCATGGATTATCAAGTTGGGTTCTACCCATAGGATGCTCCATGGATGCTCCATGGGAGTTACAAACCCATGGGTCATGAAAATGAAGAGTCATGACACATTAGGGTTTACATGGTGTAACCCTAGATGTGTCAACACTATATAAGGATCCCATTCTCCACCAAAATCGGCACTAATAAGAAACAAGAGGGCTTGGCCGATTTTGAGAAGTGTGTGTTATCTCAAGAGTCTTTCCAAGAGCATTTGGTGTTGTGTGAAGCATTTGAGGCATCACACTTGGGGTGCTAGGCTCACAAGGTTTCAAGGAATACAAGCAACAACAAGGTAAGTTATTCTATCTATGATTCAAGTTAAAATTGTTCCCCATGTATGCTAGATAGGAATATAACCTTGGAATTCAACTTTGCATGATAATTAGACAAACATAGATCCAAGGTTATTAGGGTTGCATGTACACTTAGGAAGTGTTAGAATGCTCAAAACCCATCAGTTTATTTATAAGTATAAGTGTTGCTATCTTTTGTCAATCGTTTACTATCATTTCATTTTGCATGTTTTGACTTCCAGAATAATTATGTTATGGTATATCATATTATTCAAATTCTCCACAGTCAGTCATATTTTGGAAGTAGATATGAATTAAGATTGTCATGAGTTGGCTTGTAGATGTCTAAGTTGTTGGACATTGCAAAGAGGTGCTACAACACTCATGAGTGCTCATAAGTTCTGAGTATTGGATTCAACCCACGCTCACTTGTATCACTTCATGGAACTTATCTCAACTGATTGTGAGACGGTAATATCATATAAGTCTTTAAACCTAGAGATATGACTTGTTGCCTATGAGTTGGTTATGCACTGATTGTACGAAAACGCATTGGTAACTCGATGTTATAAAATGTGCCTTTGTGTACAATTCAACAAGTAGTAGAACAAGCATATGCGTCGAAGTTTCTGTTCCTTCTTGGATTAGAAGCGATATCTGGGCCCCTCGATGATTGTGTTTTGACTTATGTACCGGGCCCGGTCAGAACTAAATTGATGAGTTCAATTAAGTTATTTGTCAAAAAAACGGAAATCGGGAAACAACTGCAGGAAAAAAGTAAGACATAGTTCCATGTAGTTGTCTAGCTGATATCTAGAATAGAGGATTATATGATCACTTATCTTAAATGGCGTATCATCATCATCTCAGTTCCGAGAGACCTTGAAAGAGCTATGATTTCTAATCGGTTACTGAAGTCATACTTGCAGTTATTGTTATTAGACTCATCCAAGTGGGAGACTGTTGGATAAGGTGTCTAAGTCCATAACTATTTTAGGTTTGTACTTGACCCGGAGTCATGACAATTAGGGTTTACATGGTGTAACCCTAATTGTAACACAC
This sequence comes from Lactuca sativa, assembly GCF_002870075.4. NCBI lineage: Eukaryota > Viridiplantae > Streptophyta > Magnoliopsida > Asterales > Asteraceae > Lactuca > Lactuca sativa. The sequence goes on from NC_056625.2 coordinate 249,973,699, forward strand.
TATATAAGTAACACTTTGTTCACCAAAACCGGCCACTAAGTAATAAAGGTGAGGGCTAGCCGATTTCAAGAAGTGTTCCGTTTCTCTCTAAGTTATTCCAAGTGCCTTTGGTGTTGTATGAGACATTTGAGGCGTCACACTTGAGGTGCTAGGCTCACAAGGTTTTCAAGGAATCCAAACTACTACAAGGTATTTTTTCTTGCTTACTTTTATGTTTAAAAGTTCCCCATGTATGCTAGATAGGATGTAAACCTTGGATATCAAATTTGCATGTATCATAGTAAAACATAGACCCAAGGTTTCTAGGGTTGCATGTAAATCTTAGGAGTGTTAGAATGCTCAAAACCCTTCATACATAATTACTTCTCGGGACCCCTCCAGCATCAGACTGAAGTCCGGAAACATATAAACTGCATTGGGCTAACCCCGACATCGGGCTCACCCCGACATACTCTACTACTTAAACGGATCGGCCTTGGTGCCTTAGACCCGTTCCTACTGGTGGAAAAACTCACCTCTCACTGCTAAAGTCCTGCTGGCAAAACCCTAGCTGCTGGATGACAGATTCCCGAATCCGTCAATCATCAAAATAACACCCAATTAATAATTGGGTCCCAACACATATACCCATAAGTCCATGCTTGGGGTAAAATACTGCTTTACCCCATTCAAGCTCAAGGCCCAACAAAAGGCCCAAAAGTCTAATAATAAACCAAGGCCCAACTATGGCCCAATTTTCCCAATTGGGACCATGTCTCTACATGGTCTTGATCAAAGGCCCAACCATTTAGTCCAATCCAACATTTGGCATTCTAATGGCCCAATATCATATAACCATCAAGGCCCAAACTATGCCCCAATTTTCCAAATTGGGCTCAAACCCTCATATGGGCCTTACCCTAAGTCCATTAAGTTATTCTAATCCGTTTGCTTGCTCTTGGATGGTCCATTATTATTGTTGGGTTGTATAGTGTTGCGTCATGGGCTCGGTCCTTAGCCTAGTTTTGTAGCCGGTTTGGGCCTGTCCAACCGTGCATTATTTTATTCTAAGGTTTTAGTATTTAAGGTGCATGCATGAATCCTTAGTAAGTAACGCTTTAATTATTCTCTTATCAAAGTAGTGTAAACCTTAGCTCGCCTCTACAATGGAAGTTCTTTATCGAGCTCTTCTGAGGCGTGACTGTATTTGAATCATAAGCTTCATATTGATTCCATATTGTGTTTTTAATCGTATTGTGATTGAATTGTTTGTTCTTTATCAATATACCTGTGAAAGATCTAAACGATCTAGAGATTTATTATCATTAATTGGTATCAGAGCAGGAGACTGCGTAATTCATACACATCTCTTCTGTTGAAGAAGTTATTAGGGTTTTTCCACATTTATTGATATTAACTGAGCCGTCATTCCAAATTGGAGTATCTCATTAATTGTCAATCTTGCCCTAACGATAAATTACAAGTCTGATCTTAAACAGGTTATCGATCAAACATCATCATAATGTCTATGGATGATTCGCAATCCAATCCAATCAACATCTCCAACAGTATTGGATCAACAATAAGGATTCCAATCCTATACACTCAAGATTATGAAGTCTGGACGCACCACTTCGAAGATTATGTAATCAGCTCAGAGGATAATGGGTACTTGATCTGGGAAGCAATCACAGTTGGTCTGTTTACTCATTCAAGCAATTCAAAGATTGTCAAAACTCAAAAGGAGTACAATCAGCTCGTGAATGATGTGAAAGACATTCCTCAAGACGAGAAAGAGAAGTTTTAGTGCAACATCAAAGCCTTAAGAATGATTAGGTTTGATTTACAATCAGATACCTTTCGATTGGTAAGTTCATGTGCTACAACAAAAGAGATATGGGATAGGTTAAAGGAATTATATTCTACTGATGAGGATCTGGAACATTCGATTCAAACCTTGTTGCTTTCTAAATTTGGTGATTTCAAATAGAAGCCCAAAGAGAAACTCATTCAGGCCTTTGATCGGTTTAATCATTTTCTCAGTAAGATGATAAAACACGGGATCGAAAGGAAGGTTATTGAGCAGAAGGTTACCTTTATGAACGGTCTTAGACCCGAATGGATGGAGGTTGTATCCACAGTGAAGGCACATGAACAGTTCAAATCATACTCTTTGGCGAAACTGGTGGGAATTCTGAAGTCCCATGAAAGTGCGGTGTCAAAGGAAACGAACGTAGTTTCGAGCTTAGGTTCGTTGGATCTTTTTTCAAAAGGAAAAAGTGCTGTTGAAGAAGAAGAAGAATTAGATGTTGCTGACCATGATCTAACTGGTGAAGAGTATGCCCTGATGGTTTCCAATCCAAGAAAGTTTATCAAAAGGAAGTTCCCAGCCAACAAGAACCAAAACTAATAGGGAAGTTATAGTTCCAAAAAGGTGAAGGAGGAACCGAAGATGAGTTCAAAGTCAGAAGAATCCAAGAAGGAGACGAAGATTGGCGGTGACTCTGTTTTTGATTGCCATTATTGTGGAGGCAAGAATCACTTTGCCAAAGACTACATGCTGAAGAAAAGGTCTGAAAAGGTTGATGAAGATGATGAGGAAGCAAACCTCCTGAGACGATTGGAGGAGATCAAGAAAAGGAAATCAGCAGCTTACAATAACACCATGAATGCTTTGATTGTACAGGATACAGGTGACAATGATGAATTTGGTGGAGTGCAGGTGTGGTCCACAGATTCAGAGGACGAATAGGTGAGAAAGCCGACTCATGGCAACGCTATGCTGGTGAAAGAAGAAAATGTTGCGGGAAGATGTTTGATGGTGACAGAAGGTGTATCACAGATGCGAGGATACACAACAGATGGTGGGCTGGAAGATGAGAAGGAGCGAGAGGACATGTGTTTCGCTGCGAAACTTGTCAGTGCACAGATCAACGAATGTGATGAGTTGATCAAGAAGGTACAAAATATTCTTACTTCTCTGAAAATTCTTATTACTAACTATGAAAAGGAACTGAATAGCTTAAAATCTAAATTTTCTAGTTTTAGTAGTAGTCTTACTCAAACTCGTGTCACAAACTCTAACCTGACTGATCAAATTAGCAGGATATCGTCGAAGAGTGAGGAGAGGAGGATTTGGATTGAGCAGAAGGAGAAATAATTAATTAGGTCTAGGGATGAGTCAATCTATTTGCAACTAGACAATCTTAAGCTTTTAAAATAGCGAAACGTTTTTTGTTTGATTGCGAAAAGACTATATTTTAATATCACTCAATTGCATCTCGATTGTGAAATAGGAAAGAAGATACATCGCATGATTTTACCCTTCCTTGAGTTAAAGGAGGATGAAGTCGATGCTGAAGCTTACAACTGTGAAAATGTTGTATCTTCTGACGAAATCTCTCCTGCCTACAAAATTGGTCTTGACAAAATAGAGTCCTACATAAAGTCAAAAGACCATAAGGACATGCTCAAAAATCTGTTAGATGAAAATGATAAATTGAAACTAAGAACCCAAACTGTGCAGAAATTTGACTCGTTGAATGCGAAATTAAGTTTAGAAAATAAAATTGATGTTGAAAATGCATCTGAACTTAATAAGGATGATGACATCTGTAGAGGATGTGGTGGACTGTTCTGAATTTGTCAAAATCGAACCCGAACCTAATAAAAATCTGATCTCTGAAAACTCCGTTGAGTTCGCTCGCTCATCGACAGACAAGGCTAAAATTCTCAAGGCAAAAGCTGTTGTATATCAAAAGGTTTAAACCAATCCAAATCAAGTCTACATAGTTCAGGGAGTCACACCTCAACAAACATCAGAGCTAACAACAATGGTAGAGGAAGATAATGCAAATGGATGTGAGGAGTTCTTCTAGTCAGCACCAATAGATAACGCTGATGAAACAAAAGGCCTATCTCAGAAAACCTCATGGAGAGTGAAGGGTAGATATGTGCTGGAACCACTTAATGAACCAACAAAATATGATGTACCAAGCACAAGTGGTACCAAAACATATTCGGGCGAACCAGTGATAACGTCCAGTGAGACGTGTTTGTCAAAGAGCGAAAGCCATGCTCAAGTACCAAAGAAAAAGGCCAATATTCATAAAAATCCAAAACAGGTGGTAGAACAAAAACACCAGCGTAATCTAAGATACAAGAAGAATCTCTCAGAAAGAAAACAGTTTTGGCGATCTTAGAATCCTTATTATGTAAGGTATGAAAAGACACGTAAGTCACGAGGAGAACCAAGAAGCAACCGAAAGGAAAGCTTCGGTCCTCAGCATGAAAGCAACCGAAAGGAAGGTTTCGGTCCTCGACATGAAAGCAACTGAAAGGAAGATTTAGGTCCTCGGCATGAAAGCAACCGAAAGGAGGGTTTCGGTCCTCAGCCGGTAAGCAACTGAAAGAAAGGTTTCGGTCCTCAACATAATAGCAGCCGAAAGGATGGGTGTTCAATCAGAAGAACCGAAGGGAAGAATGTTCCCGTTCTCAACCAAGGAAGAGCAATAATCGACGATCTACTATTGCTTCTAAACCTTATTATTCTCATTTTCATTCTAATTCTTATTCTTCAAAAGATTCAAAGGGGAAAGGAAATCTCTTTCCAGAAGACAACAAATACTCGAAAGAGATCCAAAAGCATGCATACGTCAAAATTTCAAATCCTACGTCTAAATCAAGTGAATCTAAGTCAAACAAAATCAAAGTTTTTATAATAAAAAGAAAAGATGAAACAACTCTAATAAAAAGAACTTATATGGTTGATGTTTCTCTTACTATTCCCTATCCTATAAAAGGCTCACAAGGACCCAAGAAACTTTGGGTTCCTAAATTTGCTTGATATTTTGCAGGTTATACATGACGAGCAGTTTGACGAAGAATGGTACATTGATAGTGGCTGCTCGCGTCACATGACAGGATGAAGGGAAGAACTGAGGGAGTTTCGGTCTCTCAAGGAAGGTGAAACAATGAAGTACGGCAACAATTCATTTGGAACTATCAAAGGCTATGGAATGATTACAAATGGTGATTTCTCAATCAGAAAGGTCGCATACATTGAAGGATTACAGCACAACCTCATCAGTGTATCACAACTAGTAGTTGGGACCGGATTGAAGGTCTCCTTTGATGATGAAGGCTCAGAGATTGTCAAAAAGAAGTCAAATAACATACTGTTGAAGTCGAAGTGAAAGGGGGAAGTGTATCCTTTAAATCTCAATGCAATTCGATGGAAACCAGCATTTTGCTTGCTAACGAAGGCACACTCAGATGAAAGTTGGTTATGGCATCGAAGGCTCTTTCATCTCAATTTCAAAGATATCAACAAGCTGGTACTGGGAGATCATGTTAGAGGTCTTCCAGTTCTCAAATTTGACAAAGAACATCTATGTGCAGCTTGTGAAATGGGAAAGAAAAGTCGAAAAAGTGATCCTTTTATTATCAACACAAAGGTGATAGAACCATTGGAGCTGTTACATATCGATCTATGTGGTCCCTCCTCTATTGAAAGCATTAGTGGGAACAAGTACATTCTTGTCATAGTTGACGACTTCTCTCACTTTACATGGGTATTTTTCTTGAAGCAAAAAATCAAAGGAAACTCCTAAGCTCAAGCTCTTCATAAAGCAAGTAGAGGTTCAACTGCGAAAAGTGGTTCGTAACGTAAGGAGCGACTATTAGGGATGAGCATCGGAACCGGGTACCCGCTTTTGGAACCGGAACCGCCTCGGCACTGCTAGTTCTAGAATTGGAATTTCCTTAAGCATTTCTGGTTCTAGTTCCTAAAGTTATGGAACCGCCTTAAGCGATTCCGGTTCCAATTCTCATTTTTTCGGAACCGCTACCTACTGGGTACCCGCCGAAACCGGTTTATATATATATATATATATATATATATATATATATATATATATATATATATAAGTATTTCATATAAATATGTGTTACTTAGACCGGTTTACAATATATTGGTCCGATTCTGTCCCTCTTTGGTCCGAATTGATACGATTTGGATCGAATTAAGTTACGTTTTTATCGACAAAAGTTAACAAAATTAATGTAACCAGGTTACCCTCTTCCGAAATCGGAACCGCCGGTTCCAGGACTGGTTCCAAAAATTTAAGAACCGCCTAGAGTGGTTCCGGTTCTGGTTCTAACTTTCTAGGAATCGCCGGTTCCGGTTCTTTCCAAAGGAGGCGGGTAACTGCCTATGCTCATCCCTAGCGACAATGGCTTGAAATTCAAGAACAAGGATTTTGAAGCTTTTCTGGCTGAGAAGGGAACGACTCACAATTTCTCCGCTCCATATACTCCACAGCAGAATGGAATCGTCAAAAGGCGAAACCGATCTCTATGCGAAGCGGCTCGAACTATGCTAAGCTTCGCTTCCTTGCCTTTATATTTCTGGGCTGATGCTATTGCTGCTGCATGTTACACTCAGAATAGATCATATCTAAACAAACGATTTTCTATCACTCCTTACGAGATCTTGAACAACCGCAAGCCTAATGTGAAGTTCTTTCACGTGTTCGGTTCAAGATGCTTTGTCTTCAACTCAAAGGAGAATCGAAACAAGTTTGATGCTAAGGCCGATGAAGGGATCTTTTTGGGCTACTCCTTGCACTATAAGGCGTATAGAGTTCTGAATAAACGCTCAAAGAAGATTGAAGAGACATACTATGTCACTTTTGATGACAATTATGTCAAGAAGTTGAAGACACCTGAAGGTGCAATGTAGGAAATCTTTCCAAAGTCTAGTCAAGTCAATGTTCCTATCTCAAATCTTTTTGAGCAATATATGCCTCTCTTTGATAAACCTAGAAAAGCTATCGATTATGAATCCAAGGCTGAAGATAACAAAGTCGACAGTTTGAAGCAAATTATTGACAATGCTGCACAGAAGATGGCAGCTGAACAACCAAAGGCAACTGAAAGGCCTGACTCAAGCGAACCTTTTGGTGACTATTCTTCTATCCAGGTGGAGGGTTTGTCTCTACCAAATAATCAGAGTTCATCATTTCAGAGGGAGAATTCATCGTCACAATCATCCAGCTCAACCAAAAGTCCAAACGAAGGGGAACGTTCTGATCTAGAAATTGAAATAGTGTCATCATTCGAGGGGGAGAATACAAATGTCAATGATGATGATACACAATCAGAATTGGAAGACGAAGTCAATGCAGAACTGGATCCATCTTGTGATCCAAATTACCCTCCTCTCATTAAATGGACCAAAGACCATCCTTAAAGTCAAATCATTGGGGAATCTTCAGAAAAGGTATTAACTCGATCATAGATAAAAGCGAAACAAGCTGCACTATTCTCTCAAGTAGAATTTTGCATGTTCAACTCTTTTGTCTCCAAAGTTGAACCGAAGACCGCGAATTCAGCTCTTGACCATTCTGATTGGGTTCAAGCTATGCAAGACGAGCTGAACGAGTTTGAAAGAAACAAAGTATGGCGTCTAGTTCCAACTCCAAAGGATGCTTCGGTTGTCGGTCTCAAATGGGTATTCAGAAATAAGATGGATAAGGAGGGGAATGTGATTCATAACAAGGCACGGTTGGTTGTAAAAGGATACTGCCAAGAGGAAGGTATAGATTATGAAGAGACCTTCGCTCCAGTTGCAAGATTAGAGTTAGTTCGAATCTTTCTTGCTTATGTTGCACACAAAAACTTTGAAGTCTATCAAATGGACGTAAAGTGTGCCTTTCTCAACGGAGAACTTGAAGAAATTGTGTATGTTGATCAACCGCTAGGCTTTGTGAACGAGAAGCAATCAGATCACTGCTACATTCTAGACAAAGCAATATATGGCCGGAAGCAGGCTCCCAGAGCATGGTATGAAACTCTCACTCGATTCTTAAAAATGTCCAAATTTAAACAAGGTTCGGTTGACCCAACCTTCTTTCGTAAGAGAGAGGGTAACCACCTTATGATAGTCCAAATTTATGTTGAGTACATCATCTTCGGCTCCATGAATCCTAGCTTAACAGCTGAATTCAGGAAGTTGATGGAAACTAAATTTGAGATGAGCTCAATGGGTCCAATTAACTTTTTCCTTGGCTTAAATATTAAACAGGGACCCGAAGGCATTTTTATCAATCAGGAGGCATATACAAAGACATTGCTTGCCAAGTTTGTCATGATGGGAGACTCCAAAGTGAAAGTTCCTATGGCTTTTGGGACTAATCTTACACCATCTTTGGAAAAGCCAACTACTGACATGACGCTTTATCGTCAGATGATTGGGTCACTGATGTATCTCACTGTCAGCAGGCCTGACATCATGTTCTCAGTCTGCTATTGTGCCCGATTCCAAGCTAACCCACACGAACCTCACATGCTAGCCATGAAAAACATCTTTCGCTATCTGAAGCAAACTTCCTCTCTCGGTCTATGCAACCAACTCAGGTTTCTTTGTCCAAGCATTCTCAAATGCTGACTTAGGTGGTTGTGGATTGGATCGTAAAAGCACTACTGGAGGATGCCAATTTCTTGATGGTAAATTGGTTAGCTGGCAATCAAAGAAACAAACCTATGTTTCTCTCCCCACGGCTGAAGCTGAATACATAGCCACCGCCTCATGCACATCTCAGGTTGTTTGGATACAGAGTCAGCTTAGGGACTATGGGCTGAACATGAAGAACATCCCACTATATTGCGACTCTGAAGGTGCAATTAGGATTTGTCATAACCCAGTGCAACACTTGAAGACAAAGCACATAGCACTGCGGTATCACTTCATCAAAGATCATGTGGAAGATGGTAATGTAGAAATTCATTTGGTTAGAACCACTGATCAACTAGCAGATACATTCACTAAGCTTTACCTGAAGCAAGTTTCAACAATATCTTACAAGGTCTAGGAATGATGGAAGCAGAATCAGTACCAAAATCGCCTTCGCTTCACTAAAGGTAAGAAGCGAAATAGAGCGAACGCTCGGTCTATTTCGGGTTCGGTCCTTCTGAAATTGTTCGCTTCTTTTTTATTAAAAGGGATTTTGATTGTATTCTTTTGTATACTCTTTTCCATACTCATTTTTATATTTTTTTATAAAATCCAAAAAGATTTTTCTTTTTTGTTTTATTAATTTTTTTTTCCAAAAAATATAAAAATATCTTTCCTTTTACTTCGTTTTTTCTCATGCTTTTTTTTTTGTGTAAATGCTACTCTTGATTGTGAAGCTCAAGCAGGTATAAATTCTTTTCTATGAATTAGTTAAGTGTCCCTAGAAGCATGTTGCTGCATGTTGACCAAAGCCTCTACAGATTTTGAGTGAAGCCTTAATAATATGATATATACAAATCATGTTTTCCCAAACTAGGCTGTTACATTCACTCTAATCGTGAGCTACCTTACTCTTCTCATATTGAGTTTAGAGTTTTCTACTTGGTCCTTCTTTTATAGCAGAGGTACATTCGTTTCTTAAACCACCTCCATCATATTTCTCCATTACACTTCATCTCACTAATGTAACCCTTGAGACTCTCAGCACTTACCACTGAGGTTTATGGTTACACAAAATATGTGTTTATGATCTTAGATATCTACACCACGTGCTGAGTGAGACCCTACATCCAACACCAATACTGAATTGACGGTGAATTTTACTATTTAAGCTTTAATTTGTTACCTCTAGAAATCTCTTTTTTTTTCTTGCGTGATCTTTATGAAATTGTCTAACACCAAGACATTTCTTCCCAAAAGATCCAATTTAGTTTTTGTTTTTGCGATTTCTATTCTACATTCTGTTACTTCCAAACTATCAAACCTACTTGTTCAACAGACCACATTGGTTTCACAAGTACTTCATGCTCTTTTGGTCTTATATTAAGTACCGAAACTTGAATTGAAGCGAATGCCTCCCTTACAAGCCTTAAATCTAAAAGATGCCCTTCATTGCATCTTAACAGGCACTTGATTGTATTCTAACGGGAAACCACCCAAACACTTTGAAGTCTTTCTTGACTTGAAAGGAAGAGATTCGTGCCCGGGATCCACTGTTTCATGTCTTATTCGGCATCACAATATCCCACAACCTTTGATTTATTTCTTTATCATTCACACTCTATGCACGAAAATATTTGATTTTCCAAAAGTTTGGTTCTATTTAATATGAGCTTATTTTTATATCTTGGGTTCGAAAAGTATTATGGTGATTGATAAGATAAAGGTGACGACGGTTCATGTAAATTATGTGGGTGACGTTTCGGATAAAGCACTTGGATGAGTCAGCAATTATCCAATCGTTGTGTCGATTTGAACAAGGTACTTTTTATGGAAAGGTGCGTAAAAAGTGAAACGTTTGTTCTTTCTCCTGCGTCATCATCGAGGTTACCAACTGTCCCCTCCCCATCACATCAGGAACCGTTTCACAAAAGGACGAGATTTTCGGCGGATCTTTCTCTCTCCTACTATCATGTATAAAAGGGGTTCTCATGATCAAATTTAATCTTTTACCACTTACAAATCTTCTAAAAGAAAAAGGCGATCTCTCTAACTGTTCATCATCTTCTTCTCAAGCTCTATCAATGGTGGAATCATCCTCTGTTCAAGATACCTCTGTTCACTCAAACCTTCTGACCATTAAGCCCCAACAAAACCCCATCATTGACCTTACACCGTTTGTTTATGAATCCTATATGCTGTATGTGGTAGAATGCCTCAAATATTCTCCACTTGTCGCTGCTCTTACAAAGGTGGAAATGGTTCCTATGTCTTACCTCTCTATTATTTACTCAACCCAAGGTTCTAAATGGCGTGAGGCGTGGCGTAGCGACATGGTCAAGCCTCAAGCTTAACGAGCCATGGCGAGCCATGACATTTTTCAAGGCGTGATGTAAGGCGGCGATTTTGTATTAATTTAAAATTATATTACCACATAAATATAAATTTATATTAAATATAACTACTTTTTATAAGTGTTAGATCAATAACTAGTAACAAAAATTTAATGAAAACCACAATACCTGTATCTCCGATTAGAAAAGACATAACAAAGAGAAAAAAAACATGTCTCAAACGAAAAAACACGCGCCATAACACGCCATAACGTGCCATAGCACGCCATATCACGCCTTGCCACGCGCCATGCCTAACAGCAACGTTATGAGGCTTTTCGTAACGGCGGAGCCACGCCTCACGCCGTGGCGCGCCTTTTAGAACACTGACTCAACCGCTTACGATGATAAGGTTGCTGAGAGGATTCACTTTGACATTCACAACAACAAGACCTCGATTTCTAAGAATCATTTATATGCCCTACTTGGTCTTGCTTATGAACCAACCCTGGTAAACCTTGACTCCATCACTACTGGTCAACTATTCTCGATGTTCTACCAAATGGGGTACACTGAAACCCTAACTACTGTTACGAAGTTCAAGAAGTCCTACCTTCCCCTACAATGGAACGACCTCTTTACTCTCTTGTTCAAATGTCTTTCTGAGCAAAGCGCTGGATCTGACGGTGCAAGCAAGTCTTTTATGACTATGCTTTATGGGTTGTATAATGGTGTAAATCTGGATTTTGGAGCGGTCATATGGAAACAACTTGTTCAGAGTTTATCTTCTTCTTCTCGCCATTCTGAGATTTCATGTGGCAGGTACTGGTCTATTATCACAAGGTGGGCAATGGATCGTCTTCACATTCCAATCATGGCAGACTCTCTTCTCTCATCCATCGCAACATTTCACACACCGAAGATCATCAGTACTGATCTGTCCAAGTTTCTCTTCATTGGATCGATTCCATAACCCATGTATACCTGTGTGTCTGAGGCAAGTAACGTTATTCAAGAATACAAGAAGCTTCCCTCTTCTGGTCCAAGGGAACTCACTACCGACATGGCGAAATCAATTGAAGACGCAGACAAACCTACCAAAAGAGGCAAAAAGCCTGAAGGGAAAAAGGGGGATAAGGGTGGTCACGTCTCCAAAGTTCAAACCCCTAGGAAGCAAAAGTCTGAGAAGGCAGCCCCAACTCAACCTAAGCCGAAGAGAGTCAAGAAACCTGCTCGCCGACTAATTCTTCAATCCTCAAGTGATTCTAACTTAGAATATGTGCTGCCTAATCAACCCACAATTCTTCCTAGTAGATCTGATAGCGAAAGCTCAGACGATGAGGGTTCGGTGCGTGGTGCTACACCGCCTCGCTCGCCTACACCAGAGGTACCTGTTCGGTCCCAAACACCTTCTCCTCCACCTGTTTCTGTACCTGTCTCCATCCCTCCTATTTTTCCTATCATTACATCTCAACCATCCTCTACCATTCCCATTTCTGCACCCATCTTCACTGAGGCTACTACTACCACCACTACTGGAGTTTGAACCAACGTATCTGATACGGGGGCCTATTCTTCAGCACCCGAACCTCCCGTCACTACCGAACCCCCTGTTACTACCGAACCTCCAGTAACTACCGAACCACCATCACCTACCCTATCTACCGATACCAACACTGTTCTTGGAGGGGAGGACTTGGAGTTTGATTCCACTTACTTCAGTCCCTACCGTGTTCAAAGTGATGATGATGATGATGATGATCTTGTTACTAAGCGCCATCTAAAGACGGTTACTGACAAACTCGGTCAACTACTTTCTTCTACGTCAACTGGTGCTTACTTCGAAACTGATCTAAAGATATTATTTTCTTCTGTTGTTAAAGAGCATGATGCATCTCTCTCCGCCACAACAAAGGCTATTGATGCCTCCACATCCCAATGTCAGAAGGCCTCGCTTGCTGTTGAGGCCTCAACGAAAGAATGCGCAGAAGCAACCGCAAAAGTCGAAAAACTAATTTTTGAGGCTCAGTTATTCCTCAATTCATTGCAAGCTGCTGCTTAAAAGAACTCTCAGACAATGAATGCTTCGGTTGATAATCTCCAGCGTTCTCTTGAAACCGAAAGGACTAATCTTGAAGTCGCTTGAAAGGCCATTGAAGCTGCCAATGGAAATCTTCATGCTAATGTCAATTACTGTCTGACTTAGCTGGAAGCCGAACTGGCTGTTGAAAATCGAATTATGGATGAGCTTGACAAACGTACTTCTCAGCTCAAACTTCTAAATCTTAAGTTTCGTTCTGCTACAACTGAGCTTAATGATTTAAAGTCTGAAAGAGAAGTAATTAGAAGCTCCGTGGGTGACGTTCATTCCATTCTGTTACATCTTCTTGACGCCCATGACTCTATTCTGACTATATCCATTAGACGCCATTTAGCTGAAAAACTCAGACCTGCGTTGGATATCCTTAGTCGGATAGAGGGTGTTTCAGTGACTTCTCTCCAGCCGAAACAAGGGGAGAAAAGGAAAAGAAAAAGGTTAATACTCAACCGCCTCCCGAACCCAAATCAACAGCTGCACCGAAGGTTAATGTAGCTTCGGTCAGCAAAAGGGATAAGAAGAAGAAGAAAATTGGTGAAGATGATGTAGATGATGATGATGATTTTGAAGATACCTTGGGTGAAAATCCCTCTAAGACTTTTCAAAAAACAAAACCCTCTGAAAAGGAGCTTGTAGAAAAGATTGAAAAGGAAACGGTTGAGTTGGAGAATAAGCTAAAAGAAAATGAGCTCTTAGATAAAAAGAAGTCCATTTTTTCAGAATGGACCATTGATTCGCTCCAGAAAGAAGCTATAGATGAACCGAGTACTCTTTGGCTCGAACCTGTTATCAACAGACGCTCAATTTGATATGCCAATCACACGAAAGGCATTTATATTTCATTGCTTCAACTCAACTGTTGTCATTCCCTCTCCGGACCCGAAGGTAGATCGGGATCTTTTGGAATTTTATCTGGAATTCGCTCAACCACAGTACTTGACGTGGAGCTCACAGAAGATTACTACTGTCAAGGTACTGAAGCCTTATTCGGCCGGGAAATTTATCAACGTCAAATTTAAAGTGACCCGAGGCTCTGAAGGCTCGGTTAATAATTTTTCAATGGCTGATCTACTGAACCTTAACCCTCACAACTGGATACTCCTCAACAACATTCTGCTATGCAATCCACATGAGTATCAGCCGATCATTGATCATATCAAGAGAATGCTTGTTTGCTACATTCATGAAGTAGTGAAAATGGGTCAAGAAATCGCATTTGCTATTCACAAGCGAACCATGATCAAACCAATGGGAAGAGCTGACGATATAAACGCAATGATCAAGGGCAAGATTGACACAAAGTATCACACTGTGATGTTCATTAGGGGCGAAGGTCAAAAAATGCCTATTCACTCTTATTGACAAACACCTGTTCTCAACTGCTTGCTTGTAACATATTTTGGAGATCATTCAAAGGTGTAATCAAAATTCTGCAGCTGACAAGAAGTTGTCTACTAACATGCTGCGATGGTATATTCAATTTCGGCAGACTCTTCTTGCTGTCATTCCTCGGCTGTTCAAAGTTGTGAATACTGTGAAGGCTACTCAATAGAAATAATCTCTCGCCTCATTTGACGCAAAGGGGGTGATTTTTGGGTTATATAGTGTTGCGTCATGGGCTCTGTCCTTAGCCCAGTTTTGTAGCCAGTTTGGGCCTGTCCAACCGTGCATTATTTTATTCTAGGGTTTTAGTATTTAAGGTGCATGCATGCATCCTTAGTAAGTAACGCTTTAATTATTTTCTTATCAAAGTAGAGTAAAACCTAGCTTGCCTCTACAGTGGAAGTTCTTTATCGAGCTCTGCTGAGGCGTGACTATATTTGAATCATAAGCTTCATATTGATTCCATATTGTGTTCTTAATCGTATTGTGATTGAATTGTTTGTTCTTTATCAATATACCTGTGAAAGATCTAAACGATCTAGAGATTTATTCTCATCAATTATCCCAATCACCAAGGCCCAACTCAAGTCCAAGTGAAACTAGGGTTTCACATAAAATGACAATTAAGGTTAAGTGTTTCTCACTTAACTCATTAAGGACTTAATCCATTAAGTCCTTTACTCTACTAGATACATGATATGGAATAATTTGGGCTTAATACACAATCCAATCCCAATGGCCCAAAGGTGGGTCCCAATAAATCCAAGGCCCAAATACTAACAATTAGGGTTTTCTAAACCCTAATTAGGGTTTCCACCTAAACATGGCCCAATAGGCCCAAAGTTAATCTTTAAGCCCATTAGGGTTTTACTAGGTCCATTAGGGTTTTGCTTATGGGGCACCACCCACTACCACCCGAGTAGTGGTGGTCAACGGCGGCTCATGGCGGTGGCCACCACCTTGTGGTGGTGGTATGGTTCTTTTCATTACTCTTTTGCTAATTACAATTACAAGCTTTCAATCCACAAATAAACACACACACACACACACTAACTACTCTAACACACACATACAACCACCCTAGTGGTGGCCGGTGGTGGCTTTTTCCGGCCCAATAAACACCCAAAAATATATCATTGAATAACACACACACAATTACTCCATTCCCAGAATAGTAACACAGCCACCCACCTGGCGGCGTTTGGCAGTGCCAGGACCCCGAAGAGGCGACAGTGGTGTGGTTTCATGATGATAGTCGACAGTTTCTCTTGATTCCCAATCAAGCAAACCTATGTGTAGACTCGAATACATGGTCTAAAGGCGGAGACATCTCCAACCCAGCCACTACAGGTGACAGGTGACGAATGGAACCCTAGAGATGGCGACCAACAGTGGCGACGACCCAAACAGTGACCATAGGCCTGCTGGCGGTAGCACTTGACGTACACAACACCAAATCATAGAAAGAATGAAGAAGAAAGGAAAGATAGGTGGTTTGTGGTGAACTAACCGAGAGTTTCAGGTCGTTCATGCTCAACAGCAGCGTTCACCGCCTCCTTCGTGGGTCTCGGTGGCTCCTCCGGCTTCCTTACGTCTTCGATGGCAACAATATGATGGTACTCGTCGGTGAGGCAGCAGGCGACGCTCTTGACTGGTCGGAAGAACAAGAAGAAGGTGGCGGCTGAAAGTGTAACACATGGTGGTGGTGGCTGGAGTAAAAATGGCGATACGAGTTCACCCGTACCCTTCAAACTTCTTTTATATTTTACAAGTTCTGTTCCTCCTTCATTAAATCTTTACAAACTAAATCCAAAACTTACCTTTCAAACCCTGATCCCATAAATTCCTTTCATACTCGATCCCTAAATTACCAAATGCACCCTGACTTCCGAAATCCTTTTCACTTTAATCCCGAACTTACATTTTTAACCCCCCAACTTCTAAATTATGCCAAGTAACTCCTCGAAACCACCACCTTACTATATAACTATTGATTTTAGGGATACTATCCATTCATCAATTTGATCTATTTATTTATTTAATAAACGAGGTGTTACACAATTAAACTTACAACACAATCAACTAGCATTTGTAATCACATTTTTGTAAATCTAAGTTCTAAGGCAGGTGATTTCATCACCTCCCCATGTTTTATGCCGGAGATCCAAAAGTGTTATGGGTATTCCTTGTATATTGTTGTGTTATTGCACTTATGTTTATTTCTTATTCATGGTTTGATCCATATCTACACTTATAAACTTTTTTACAACCGTTTATTCAATTGTAACTTCATTTATTTAGTTACAACCCCAATATACCATGAGATATCTTGGTCTTTTTTTAATATATTAAGACTTATTCTGTGAATTTGCCAATTTCATAACTTTAACACTATTTTTGTCCATATCATTTTAAATACACTTAATGATATTTCGAAAAAGGTCAACATTAATTATCAAGTCATTTTCTAAATATTATTGTTTTCTTCCTTGGGATCTTGGCATTACCAAGATCTTTGGCCTATGTTAAAGATCTTAAACATTTCACAGTTTAATATTTTATTTTAAACATCACACCACACTTACTAATTTGATTACATAATTAATTTATCAATATTTGACCAAACACATTTACTTTTAACAAAAATGAGATATCACTCATTAACTAAATTGTTACCCACTCGAAGCTATGTGGGTTTGTTGGCATAACGTGGGCGTGGGCGATTTTAGTGTATATATATTGCATTTTTAAATAGTTGGTTCTTGATAGTTTAATTTGGTGTATAAATACTTAAAACTACCAACTATATAAAAATATATAAACTAACAACTATATAAAAATATATATGCTAACATGCACGTGTTTTCTGTTTGGGTGCTGGCGTCGATGCTGGCATGGGTGTGTACGTGTAGAGATTGATGTGATCCTTCGAGATCGTAGAAATACATTGAATCTGTATGTACATTAACTACAAGGATTCTAATAAACAACAAAATAATATATAATACTATGTTTATCTAAGAATATGCAACGTATTTTAATTTGAGTTGTCACAAAAGATGCAATATTTTTCTCCATTTGGAAAAATTTCTCTATAAATTTGTCTATTGATAAGGACAACACACACATGACAAAACAAAAATAATTAATAGCAAATGGGGCATTTGATCAAGACATTCCCATTTCATTTTCATACACTTGTCCCCAAGGGGGATTCTAATGACACCATGGTGAAAACCAAAGTTGTCAAGATCGGGATCCTACATAGGATCGTTTTTGGGTTTGCAAGATCGGGATCAGGATCTTAAGATCCAACAAAATAAAACATAATTATAATTTATTATTTTTAAACATGAAAATATTTCAAACATTTAATTTTCATTCAAAAGTTATAAAAACTCCAAAATATTAGTCATAAGTCACAATATAAAATGATAAACAGTAATTGGTAAAGGGTAAAAGACATAAAGTGATAAAAATAATTTTTATTTGCAAAAAACAAAAATATCAAGGGAAAGTAGGATCGGATCGGATCTCGATCCTATGATTCTACCTACGATCTTACGATCCTACCTGCGATCCTACCCCAAATACTACCCATTTACGATCTGAATTGTTTTTCATACCTATGATTGTAGGATCATACGATCAGGATCACAATTTTGACAACCATAATGAAAACCATTTAAGTAAGTCAAAACCACCATAGTCATTATGACACCGTGTCATTTAGTGTTTGCATATGATTCATATATAAACAACTATTAAAAATTAATTTTATATCTTCACAATCCATCCCATAGTATGGGCTACTAACATAATTTCAATTCTTCTTTTACTTTTTTTTCATTTTAACTCCTTTAACTTATATATAAATTTTAAAACACACCATTATATTAATGTTTATAATTATATAATTCTATTTTTAACCATTATTATATATATATATATATATATATATATATATATATATATATATATATATATATATTACATTTTAGGTATTTATATTGTAATATAAATTAATTTTTTACAATAAAAAATAGATTTGTTATAAACTATAATAATTATTGTATTTTTATTTATTTTAGATTATTTTTATATTAATATTTGAGTAAATTACAGAAATGGTCTATATGTTTTGGTCAGATTCGTAGTTTTGGTCTTTAAGTTTAAGAATTGATAAGTTATATCCTTATAGTTTATAAGTATTGCAGTTTTGATCATTGCTTCATATAAAAAGAGTAACGTATCATTGCTTTTACATTTTCATTTTCTTTTAACAAATTATTATTATTATTATTATTATTATTATTATTATTATTATTATTATTATTATTATTATATAACAATTTTATTTGTTCATTATTTTATTAGAATATGTATAGATTTCTTATAAAGTTATTTTTAATTTTTTAAATTAATATTCTAAATTATATATAATAATAATAATAATAATAATAATAATAATAATATTATTATTATTATTATTATTATTATTATTATTATTATTATTATTATTATTATTATAGTAAACTGCACAAATGGTCCTTGTGGTTTGCTCAAAATTGTCATTTTGGTCCAAAAAAGTTTGGACTAGCACCAGAGGTCTAAAGTTTTCATTTTGTTGCTTGTTTGGTCCAATTTGTTTTGATTTTTTTTTTTTCAAAATGACGAATTTGCCCAAGTTAATATGATTTTTTTCTTATTTTTATCTGATTTTTAGATTTTAAAAAATAAAAATAAAAATAAAATAAATCTCTCTCTCTCTCTCTCTCTCTCTCTATATATATATATATATATATATATATATATATATATATATATATATATATATATATATATATATATATATATATATATATTATTTATTTTTCTGATTTTCATATTTAAAAAGATAAAAAAATAAAAATACAAATAAATCTTTCTCTTTACACATCCCAAGAACACATACCACCATCATCTTCAATCTCAGATCTTCAGGTCACACCCTTTCTTGCCCACATCTTCATATTCTCTCTACAAACTTAATGAAACTAATTTCTCTCAGGATCTTCTCCTTTTCTCTCTGTTTCTAGTTGGGTAAAAAACCAAAGTGGGTTCATCCAGAAACGTAAGGAGAAAAGTACATATCTTCGATTTCCATGAAAAAGAGCTGGAAATAGACGAGCAAACCTATTTGCTAAATCTGTTCACCTGATGCTCTGATGTGTGCCTCCATTCTCAAAGAGAAGTGATTTGAAGACGACGAAATCAACCCCGATTTGAAGAGCCATAGAAGTGATTCCCAGAAGATTCCCACAGAAATACATACAGAGAAAAAGATTGTACTATTTGTTTTTACCTGATTAGGTTTGTTTTGATGTTGTATCGCATCTTCAATTTGGGGATTCCTGAGGAGCCAATGCTCTTCAGTTGTTTATTGGTGTTTGGGTACCAATAACAGGAGAGTGGAGGAGGGAATGGAGGCGGTAGAGATGTGAATAAGTTGGGGGAAGGAAAAGAACGAAACAACAAAGGCTCTTGTTGACTGCTGCAGTTAAGGGGTTGCTCCAGCGGCCTTTTGACTGTTCCTATTCTGATCTGGAAGAAAACACGAAGGGAAAGGGTAAGGCATATCGGAGATAAAACAACAATAAGTGGGGGCATTTGGGTTGCTATGAAGTCGATGAAAAGCACAAGGAAAATGGGAGGGGGTTGTTGCCCTATTGACAGCCGAAAAACCCCACCTCCGGTGGACGGTGGGGTTTTTCTCATTTAAAACTGAAGAAGAAGAAGAAGAAGGTATCACAACACAAATACAATTTAGCATGGGCGTAGCCGATATAGGGCAAGAGTAGGCCTTGGCCCATTCACACAAAATTAAAGTTACATATATATGGTATGTAATATATATATATATATATATATATATATATATATATATATATATATATATATATATATATATATATATATATATATATATATATATATATATATGCTAAATAAAATGAATTATGGTTGTGATATGACATATTTCATTCAAAACTTGAAATTAGTAGAAGAGAATACATTGTTGTCTATGTCGATTAGACTCAATTTTAGATTATTTTAATGATGTAAGACAACATCATGTGCAACTTAAATAAACAAGTTAGTTAATAACGCATATATATTTACATTTTGTTATCATTTGAAGAATTTCGTCACTCGTTCATATTTTGTATATTATTTGGCCTACCTAAATAAAATCATAACTACGCCACTGCAATTTAGAGAATTCAATGAATTCAAAATAAATTAAAATTAAGATCTTTGAATTTTTATGTGTATACTATTTATGATAAATATTTATTAATAATCAATCAAGCTTCCTAGGTATTCAAAACTTACACATTAAGAAAACCTGAAAAATTGCATTGTGATGCTAATTAGAACCAAATGGTAATTGTTTAAGGAGTACTCCAAATCTAAAAAATGATCAAGAACATCACTTTTGTTTTATAGTCACTTTTTCTACTATCAGTCTACGAATTTATATAAACCTAAAACATGTCTTAACATATTGTGATCATGTCATAATTAATTTACTTATGTACATTTTCTTTTGGGTTGCAGGTTTCATAAAATTGGGAATATGTTATGATGATGGTATAATTAGTTTGTCGTTTAATTTTTTGCAATAAGAACAAACACCAACACTTGACTTATTCTTGTGCTCAGTGGTTTAGGTCGTAAAGCAACTGAACATGTAACATTTTCTTTTTGTTTTTCACTTTTTAGTCTTTCATGTTGTTGCTACTTCTTTGTCTGACTTTTGAAAATCAATCAAACTCCAGAATGCATGTTCACTTTGGGATGACAAGAGAAGCCATTAGGTTTCTGGTATTGCATTATATGTTTTATATTTAAATATCTAATATACAATTACATTGTATCTACAGAAGCCCTTGCAGCCCGTAAAATAGCAGAAGCAAATTTTTTGTCTGTAAAAAATGATGATCTCCTTAAAATATATATATATATATATATATATATATATATATATATATATATATATATATATATATATATATATATATATATATATATATATATATATATATATATATATATATATATATATATTTTTTTTTTTTTTTTCTATAAATCTTATATGGCAATCATCCTGTAGGTGGAATCTGAATTTTGTTCAACAAATATGTGATGGATTTGACATATAAAGACTAAAGGAAGCCGTTGTTATGTTCAGAAAAAGCTATGTACTTTTGCTGTCAAGAAATGGTGCATAAAACTAACTAAAATGATAATAATACATGGGCAAAATGGTCCATAAAGTTGGGGTAGTTTTGTATTCCGTAACAACAACACTTAAGTAATTATGAATGCACTAATTCCATAGACATTTAAGGCTTTGACCTAATTTCATCACTGGTGGTTGAGAAGTGAGTTGACGGTGGAGTACGTCTGTGGTTACGGATCTCTCTGGTAGTTAAGGAGTTGATCACTTAACTACATTCTGTAGCGATTAAATCATTATGTTTTTTCTTAAATTTTTTACAATATTTTTTTGTGGTTACATGGTAAAACAAAAACCCCCACAAAACGGGGATTCTTCCCTAGTTTAAATAAAAAGAAATCCAATAGTTTATACAAGATGTGTTTCAAAGATTATATACAGAAAAGATGTTTTACACATGATTATCGTCATGTCCACAAGAACACTTAAAGGCGGTTGCAAGAACATATGGATATAAACTTAAATCAGGACTAGTAACTTGTTGCAACATGATAAATAAGTTGCATTTCCACAAAATATTAAACGCAACATTAACATATTCTTACAAAACAAATATTTAAAAAAAAAACATATGTTATTAATCAAGATTCTAAACAATCATGATGTATGGTCGCGAAGTCAACCTCAAGTTTTAGAAGAGTTAAATGCTTGCTAATGCAACGATCATTCATCTTTATTGCGGTTTATGCAATCATTAATTTTTCAACAAAATATGCACGAAATAGCAAACCAGAAACATCTAACCAGGTTTCATGTGATGAATACATCACATGGCGTGCAATATGTACATGGAAATTGTTACATAAATTGGTATGCACATTGCATACCATCTGTAATGTGTTGTTTGCCATAATTAAAAACGAAACTGGAAATTGATGCACAAGTTGCACATAACACTGCTTTGATCCAACCTAGTTGAGCTAGGTAAAAATGTAAATGCAAACACTTAATGATATCTAAACTATATTGTTATTTTCGAAATTTGGCATAAAGTTTTGAGAAGCTCAATAGTTTGAAGAAATACCGACTAAAGCAAAGCCATTCTAATGGAATATCTGGAATACCAAACTAGGAATTGAAAGATATTAAATCACTAGATAAACAAATAACTTAATTTAAAGCATATCACCTTACAACTTTCATCAATCATCACCCATGAACTATGCACTTTCATTTCAAGTAATAGATCATTTGTTTCCCATGCAATATGTCATACCATTACATTGCAAACCTTTTTTAGTTAGTTCATTGTAAAGACTCCTCGCAATATCAAGCTTCCCATTTGTTCTTGCACCATTAATGAGTATATTGTATAGACCAATATTCAAACTAAACTTCTCATCACCCATCGAATGAAACAAAGAGACTGCTTCCTCTACTTGATTGTTGTTGCATAGACCCTCCAACACTATCTTGAAAGTATATTCATTTGGTGTCTGCACCTCATTAAAGAGTTCCTGTTCTTCTGTACAACATCCAACTCGAAACAATCCCATATTGTCATAAGTAATCCCACCGAGTTTCATCATCTCATGAAACAAATCCATGGCATCTTCTGTCTCAGAATCCTTAAAATACCCATCTAACAAACTATTGTAAATATCAACATTAGGAATCACACCTCTACGCCTCATCAAAACAAAAATTCCCCATGCTTCGCTCATTTTACCTAGAAAACAATACCCATCAATAAGCCATCTGTATGTCACTACATTAGGACCCATCCTTCTCTGGATCATCAACTTCACAAGACTTTCAGCATCTTCCATGCGACCTTCCTTGCAATATGCATCCACAAATATATTAAACGTCCGAAGATCTACATACACCCCTTTGTCCTCCATATCCTTGAGCAATTTTGAGATATCATTCTCATGTGATAAGATACGAAGGCAATGAAGTAAAGAGCTGTAAGTGACAGAATTAGGTAGAATGCCTATGTGGAACGCCATTTCTCTAAACAGGTCTAGAGCATCATCTTCGCTTCCCATTTTGAAAAGACTATCAATTACTGTGGTATATGAGACCATATCAGGTGTAAGATCCAATCCAACCATTTCTCTAAGCAAATCAACGGCAGTTATGATTAGGCCAGATTTGCAAAGGTATTTAACCTGAGTACTGGGGTCCACGACTGGATTAGATTCGGGATCTTACTCTTTGCAAGCTTGTTGACTAATAGCTCTGCCTCTTCGACCCTACCTTGAAGGATGTATTCATCTATGAGCGTATGGAAGGTTGACAAGTGTACATCCGGGAACACATCCTGTAAAAAAGCGGATTTGATCCCATAACCTACGACTGCGGATCCTTTCCTGATGTCGTGTATTTGGCATACACAGTCTAATAAAGAGCTAGTAGTATGTGCATCAACAGGAACACCGAGGCCATTCATTCGTTTAAGAAGCTCAAGCGAACAAGAATAGTCTTCCGTTTTGATAACAGCTTGCAACAGCATTAGGAATTTAACAACCGATGGCTGCGGTTGCTTGTGTGTGATTTCATCGAATAGTTTGTGGGCAGGATGATTATAAAATGTCTGAGGATTGGAACATGATGTTGAATGAAACGGAGCCAAAATCGTTTTCTGGGGACGGATTTTGGTGACTATTGTCAAAAAAGATGAAGGGTTTATGAAAGAAAGAAGGGACGAATAAGTCGTGAAAGTATGGGTACTTTTTAATAGTTTAAGGGGATTTAAGGCCATAAAAGAAACAACTTTTTTGGAATTTTCCATCACCACCATGATCATATGCAACTCAGAAATCGAGCTTATTTTCTTGGATTCATGACTGTATTAGGTTTTAGTTTAATTGACCACCTTTTTTTTTTAACTTAGCACTTTGTAGGTTAAAGAGTTCAATGTCAAATAGATGATGACGAAGGAAGCCCAAAGCCCATCGAAACTATATAATAAAAATCAAGGACATTAAGTACAAAATATTGTAAAAAAGAACTGGAAAAACAAGGACTAAAAATGGAAACACAATAACACCAATTTTTAGAAGATGTGTTGAGCAAACTCCAATTTCTAATAGCAACAGTCTTTACGCGATCTCTCCAGCAGGAACAAAACAGCTCCAAAGCAATGTACTTTTTAAATATATCCTTCATCCATCAACCAGGTGTCTTCATTGTAAGACTAAATCTTGAATAAAAAAACAAAATGTAGCTTCTGTTGGGAGAATACTATGTGTGCAGAATTCAGTTGCATAAGCCCAATAATTAATAATTAATAAGGGAGTGTTGAATAAATTAATAGCAATGAACTTTAGAGTCCATCTCAGAATAGCATTGAACCATCACAATCCTTTCCATAAGCACTGCAAAAACTCTAATAGTCAGTCGATTTGGGTATGATGGATTGTGTAATAATTTGTTTTATAAAAGTTGCCATGCATTGTAACATCCCAAAAATATAATAAAATTTTTCATTTTAAAATCAATAGTTTCAATCATCAAATTGTTCCAAAACATTCACGATGTACATTATCAAAATCTCCCTATCTAATAAACAAAACCTAAAGTCCACGTGTCCATGGAAAAGAGCTGATTTTTTCAAAAGCTAAATACCTATTATACCCCTTATTTGTTTCAGCTACATATCAAAACATATACAACGCCCTGTTTTCTTTCCATTTACTCGGTCATAACAGTTGTACATATTAACTTGAAAATTCACTACATTCCCATTTCATAGCATATTATTATGGTATCCAATCTCATATATAAGGTATGCTATCAATTGCATTCAATTTGATCGTATTCCGGTCAATATATATTTCAAACATATTATATCAATCGTTTCTTTACAACATCGTGTTTCCAACGTTTTCAATCATCGCGGTCAGAACTCATCCACTCAATCACAGACATCAATCCTTTCGGTAACTTTATTAAAAGCCTACTTTCAGATTGTTTGTTTATCTTTTGTTTCTTCTTGTGTGTTTTTTTTATTTTTTTATTTTTTTTTTATTTTTTTTTTATTTTTAATGTCTGTGTTGTTTTTTACACATCAGTTTCTGCTTCTCAATATGTATGTGTGTGTTAATCATAATCAAAAATTGTTTTTGCTTCTTAATATATGTGTGTGTTTTTTTAAGTATGTCATTAAGAATTGTGATTTAAACAACTTCAAGTATGAGATTAAGTTTATTCCATTTGACATCCATGATCATTGATCTATCGTATAAACAGAAAAAAAAAAGTATCCTCAATGTTACCCCTGAAGAGAATAAAAAAAGAGTTTAGGAATGAAAATTTGTTGTTGTGATGAGAATAATGAGAGCATAATATCTGATAGAATTTTAATTTCTCTAATCTGGTATTTGTGGAGGAAATCACAAGTTCCCCATATTTGTTGATTCGATTCTTTTCCTGATCAAACAACATAAAAGGAAAAAAAATTTATTTATTTTATTTTACTTTTTTTAATATTTTAGGCATGCCATTTGTAGAATTTTATCTCTTACCCTATAACTTAACCAATGTGCTGCCTTATAGTTAAACCTCATAATAACTTTGGTATTTACTGTAAACAAAGTAATTGAAGTGGTGGAGGGTAATCTTGGTATAACAAGAAGAATAATAAGAAGAAGAAGAATAAAAAATTTTAATATGTGAGAGAAATATAAGAAATGAAACCTTTGTTGACATTTTGACCTCCAGGTAATATGTGAGAGAAATATAAGAAGTGAAACCTTTGTTGACATTTTGACCTCCAGGTCCACCACTTCTAGCAAGGCTCATGGTAACATGAAAAGAATATTAATAATAATGTTAACAAATAGAGTCAAATTAGCCATTTAGCATTTAAAATTAAAAATATACGTTCCAAAAGATGTTATTTTTTTTAAATAAATTAATTTTCCATATACAAAGCAATGGTATAAGTTTTAATGAACTTAAAAATTATCATTTTTGAAGAATCTGACCAAACACATCAAAATTATGGTTTTTAAATAGTACAATGCTATAAATGAACTTGAAAAATGAAAAGTACAATGCCTTAATTGTTAATTTTTTCGAATTTTATTGCATATATATATATATATATATATATTTCTAATCAAACTATAAGGATGGCAAGGGCATTTTCGTCCTTTATCAACTGATGGGGTGACTTTTGTTTTGATGTTTGGTGGAGGGCATTTTCGTCATTTATTTTCTCTTTGTAGTGTATACATGTACGCTATGTATTTATTTATGTGCCAGGTGTGTTTATTTTCGGTTTAAAGTAAGATATTTAACTATCGCCATCAGTATGGTTTAAACACAAAAAAGTGCAAATCCAAACCGAAAACAAAAACACAAAAAAACAAAAAAAATGTCCCAACAGAAAAAAAAAACCCCAAAAAAGGAACCAACCAGTATCAAACAAAAGGAAAATTGTACTTTTCAATTTGGCGTTGGTTTTATTTAGAAACCAAGAAAATGCAAAAGATCCAAAGTTTTATGGCTACCTGAACACCTTTTATAGCAGGTAAACTAAAACACTAAAGTCTGCTTTATAATTTTTTTAAAAGTGTGAGTGTATAATTGAAAATTAATTTTTCTAAATCTGAATAAAAGGATTGAAAAAGGGCGAAATTGACATTTTACATAGTTTCCTCGTGTTACACATTCAATACATAGACCAAATTTATTTATTTATTTATTTTTTTTTGTTTTGAAATTGATAAAAATGACCAAAATTCCCATTGTTGACCAAACGAAAAAACCAAACTTAAATGGTCAAAATGACCAAGGTTCAAATGTGTTCTTTTGTATCCGTAATGACAAGTTAAAAATTGACTCGAATACTAACTTTTTATACCCGATTGAAATGAATAAAATTAGCATTGTACCGAAATGATAAAAATAGATTTATGGTCAAAATAACCAAAATGGTCCTATTGTGTTTTTTTGTTATTCTATATTTGTAAAATACCGTATTTACCCTTGGGCATATCTGTTTCTGTGTCTGTATGTCACTCCATCTCTATGTTTGTTTTACATTTTTTAACTATGAAATAAACTCCAATTTCAATTTTCTACATTTTTTAACTATGAAATATACTCCAATTTCGATTTTCTGCATTCTTTAACTATGAAGTAGATCAAATTGGACTAATATACCCCGACCCCTGCCTGATTTTTATTAATTTAATGTTTATTTTGTGTTAACCCCTGTCATGTTGTACAATCATACTATACGGTTTTTTAATTCTAAATGCCAAATATGTTTTGTGGTTCTATAAGGTCTGTTAATTTTAAAGGCCAAATATGTTTTTATATGTTTACTACTCTAGGGACATAATTGTAATTATGTTTTTGTTTACATTTTCTATGTGTAATTTTTGTTGAAACATAAAAGTGACCCTCTTGAACTAAGATACCGCAATCATCTATCTACCGTAACTGCTCACCATCAGCGTTCATCTCAGCACCTGGAGTCAACTCGTCTTCAGCATCTGCAGTCCTTTGTTATTTCTTTTCTTATCATTATGTAATGTACTCTATTATCCAACATGCCTTGCACGGCTGCTTATAGAGTAGTTGTTTATTTCTGAGACTCTATAAATAGAGACTCTTTCTGATGTATTCTATATAACTTATAACTTCTTAATACACAAGTTATCTTCTTCATTCATCTATCTTACTACTCTTCATACTCTAAATTGCTACTGAAACGTAACCTCTCTTCGGAGCAAGTCTTCTAGACTTAATCACTAAACTTGATCTTCCTTATTAACTCGGAGTGAATGCATTCCTTGTTATGAATCAGTTTAAGTGTATTCTTGATATAACAATTGCAGTCATTTATATTTCCTTACTTTCCGCAACTAATTATCTAACTATCTAACTATATTATTGTTGAGCTTTTAGATCCTTTTAGATTAACTATTCCGCAATATACTTGTTCTAACGTTTGTTCAAGTGTGTCTCCATGTTTTTCTCTCAACAATTGGTATCAGAGCCAAAGTGGTTGCTTTTTGAATATCGGAACTCTGATTTTCTCATTAAGCCTTCTATACCACTAAAGCTCGTTTCTCAAAAAAATGGCACAATCGTTATCTCTGAATGTCTCCAATAGTGTTGGTGGTTCTAACCGAGCTCCAATACTAGTAGCAAATGAATATCATCACTGGTCACAAAGAATAGAGAGGTACTTAAGAAGACTGGGTAGAGATGTATGGCGATCCGTGGAAGAAGGACCACACGTTCCAGTCCTTACACCAGTCCAAACTGACGGCGCGGAAACCAGGCTATGAGGAGGTCAACCAACCATGAGTCGTCCCACCAAGGATGATCTCGATAAAATGGAAAATGATGCTGGTGCTTTTTATGAAATTTCTTGTGGTGTTGCTCCTGAAAACTTTGATATTATCATAAACTACAAGTCAACAAAAGAGATCTGGGATGTACTCAAGAACCTGTACAAAGGCTCAGAACAAGCACAAGATAAGAAGCTCACTACCGCACTCAACGACTTCAACAACTTCAAAGCTCATACGGGTGAAAGTTTAGAAGACTCCTTCAAGAGATTCAACCTGATAGTCACAAAGTTATCAAATGCTGGTACCATCCGCAACAACCAGGAAACCAATCTCCAGTTCCTTAATGGATTAGGACGACATTGGACTACGGTTAAGATGATAGTCCAAGGTGACAGGAAGATTCACTCTTTATCACTCTACAAACTCTATGGAGAACTCCAAGCACAAGAATCTACTGTACTCAAAGACTGTGCTGACTTCGGAGGACCACTTGCTCTCTTAGCACAAGCTCCACCACAGTCACCCTTCTCTTCATCGTATGATACCCCACCACAGTTATACGAAGCGGATTCTGAGTATGATGATGAAGAAGAATTTCAGAAGGCTATTGCTCTGGTTAGTCAATAGTTCAACCGCATACCACCTTCTTCTTTCTGCAAAAATCAACAATTCAACAAACCTCCATTCAACCGTAACTTCGGTCCTCAGAACAACCACTCTCGATATCCAAAAGGCTCTCAGAACAATCAACCAAAGGAGGTACCGCAATCTCCTCAGAACAATGACTCCGGTACTCAATCAGAAGATAAGGCTGAAATTGTGATTTGTCACAAATGCAATAAAGAAAATCACTTCGTAAAAGACTGTAAGGCCAATGTAGTCAAGGACAGAGCATTCTATCTTAGAATGGCTTAAGAGTTGGAAGAAAAAGAAAAGGCAAGGGCATATGTGGCTCAAGTTAAAAGAGACCATCAAGTTTGGTCATCAGGAGATGAAAAAGAGACCATCAGCAGTGTTAAAGGAAAAAGGAAAATCTGCATGCTGGCCACTACGGATGATGATGGGTAGCAATGTTGATGGCAAATGATGGGACTCTAAGCATCGTTGAACAGGTAAAACTCATGATCCAAACTTAAAATTATAGTATGCATGACTATCAACCCTACATAGATGATCTTAATGACACTTGTGCTGCCGTCCTTACAGACTATAACAAAGCCCGAGATGAGAAGAACATTGCGTCCCAAGAGATGTTCCATGTGAGAGGAAGACTGGATAACAAGAGACTTAAGATGGCAATGTTAGAGAAGGATCTAGAGTTAGAGAAAGATGCTAGAATGTTAAGTGAAACCCAATTAGAGATAGCTTTGAACCAGAGAGATTTAGCTCAGAGAGAAATTATACGCTTAAATCTCTTAATTGAAAAATTATTTAATGAAAGTGAGGCTATTGAAAATTTGGTAAACAATGGAACCGTGGACAACACATATAATTGGGGTTGGTCAAATGGGTATCCTACCGCAATGGATTCCTCACCCCGGTTCAATAAAGACAGAGTGTATGTCCCTCCTGATAGAGAATTTCATTTCCCTGTCAATGACAAGACTTTTCCCGAAGATATCAAAACTCACTTCGGTAGATTTCACAATTTGAGCAATAATTGTGTCATTGAGGAAATTGTGCCCGAGGATTCTGGTCACACATGTGATCAAACTCCCATCAGTTGCACCACCCATTCAAATTCTCAAACTTCATCCGTAGTTGATGAAGAAATTGTTGTTGAAGGCCCCGAAGTGTCAAAGGACTTTCCATCTTTGTCCTCAGACCATAGTGTTCCACACTGGAGTCAAATGTCCCAGAAGTGTCCCACCGCAGTTTCATCTAAAACCTACTCAGTGGTAGTCAAATCATCTTTACCAAAACCATCAGTTCAAGGAACCAAAACTCTTCAGCCAATTTTTCATGAGTTACCTATAGAAAATTTTGAAGTAGGCCAATGCTCTCAAATTCCAGAACCCTCAAGTTCTGATGATTCTAGCCTACGTTTTCAAAATCGTTCAAAAGGTTCCAGGAAACCGCAGTTGAATAACAATGACTGCGGTTCACCAAAATCCTTGGCAAAAAGAGCTTTCAAAGAAGAAATTAGATCTCGAGGTACAAGCAGACAAAGTTTTTCAAAAAATAAGAAACATGTGAGAATTCCAAAATCTAAGAGTCTAGAAAATTTTGTTTTTACAAACAACATTTCAAAAAACTCTTCTTTCATGAAAACAAGCAAAAAGGGAAGTTCAGTTTCAAAAGTCACTCCTGCTACTTCTGACACAACCCAAAAAGGTGTCAAACTTGTGAGAAACTACATTTTTCAAGTCTATTCCTCAAAAGACCCTAATTGGAAAGGAATTTAACCACTCTAACACTTTTAAAACCACATCAAAACAAGTGGAAGAGAATCTTACCAAATCCACCTAAAGAGACTCAAAGATTTACACGTGCTAAACCTCATTCAAAACAAACTTCTCAGAAACCAAAAAACATGCATGTCAAATCTCACAGTCCAAAACTTCGTTCAAAACAAATTTTTCAGAAACCAAATGCCAAATCTTTCAGAAGTTACCCACCTTGGACCAATACCAAGTCCAATTCACTCTGTAAACCGCTGACCAAGCACAATGTCAGATTCAATGACAAACTTTCTTTTTGTAAATGTCAGTGCAACTGTCAAAAGGTTTTATCTCATGTCAAATCAAATCAAAGTCAGAAACCTCGCAAAAATCCAATCTGAACAAACACCCAGGACTAGGTCTAAAAATTGACAAAAGACCTGTCTATGCAACCTTGGACTATGCATCATTTAAGAATACATCAATTATCCCTGGGTCCAAACTTTTTTGGATGTCTAAACTAACCGTGTAATTCTCAGGCTTTGTGCAAGGAGGAACAAAAAGAAGAATGGTTAATTAACAGTGCCTGCTCCTTGCACATGACCGGAAGGTTAGAGTACCTTCGGGATTTCAGGCCTATATGCAATGGTGAAAATGTCACTTTTGGCAACAATGCCAACGGTGTCATCCGAGGTTACGGTGTTCTCACTACGGGGAACATTTCCATTCATAAGGTTGCTTATGTAGAAAGCCTTAAATACAATCTTATCAGTGTTGGCCAACTATGTAAAGCAGGATATTGTGTTGAATTTGACGATCAATTCTGTTGCATAATGACGAGTGATCGAAGTACTTGCTTAATCAAATCTCGCTCCGAAGGCACGATGTATCCTCTGGATGTTTCTCTCATCATTGGTAAACCGCAGCTGTGCTTTCTGTCCAAAGCTGTATCTGAAGTCAGCTGGCTATGGCATCGCAAGCTAGCTCATCTCAACTTTCGGTACATCAACAACCTAGTTACTGGAGAACTAGTCCGCGGTCTCCTAATTCTCAAATTCAACAACGATACTCTTTGTCCAGCTTGTGAATGTGGTAAACAATCAAAAGCAATCCATCGTCTGATAATGGATTCTTCCATCTCTGAACCACTGGAGCTATTACACATTGATCTCTACGGTCCCTCAACCGTAGCCAGTCTTCACCACAAAAAGTATATACTGGTTATTGTTGATGACTATACACGCTTCACATGGGTCTTCTTTCTCAGAATCAAGTCAGAAACACCACAATACTTCATTAACTTCATCAAAGAAATCAAACTTCAAATCAAGCTTCCAGTCAGACGCATCCATAGTGATAATGGAACTGAGTTCACTAATCATCTTCTCAACAGTTTCCTGGTTTCCAAAGGCATCTCTCACAACTTTTCAGCACCATATACACCTGAACAAAATGGTGTAGTAGAAAGAAGGAACCACACACTCGTTGAAGCAGCTCAACAACAACATGCCGACGTATCTGGACTATCTCTATCTGAACTAGTATCGCTCAATACTTCCACCGCTCTGGTTGAGGGGGAAATCTCTACTCCGGATCTAGACACAACCGTTGAAGTTCCAATACTTAATGCTGCTTACATTCCTGCCCGAAAGCGAAGCTTCACCATCAAACGAACCTTTGGACTCAGATAACAAATTCATAGAGAATATTGACACTAGAACCGATCCTAGAATTGTCACTCTCCCATCTGCATTCCAGGGGGAACCTTCTCAGGTTCCAGAGGAACTCCCATCCGCAATCCAGGGGGAACCTCAACCTCTGCCGATTTCTCAAGAAAATTATGCTCCAATAGATTAAGATGATTCAGCAGGATGTTCTCAAATCCAGGGGGAACTGCCATCTCCAACCACAGATTCCTCTGACATCCTAGATATCCCTTCTACCGTAGCTGCTAATCATCTAATGCCACATCTTCATGTATGGACGAAAGACCACCCACCAGGTCAAATTATTGGCAACCCATCCGCAGGTATCCAGAATCGGTCTTCCAAGGACTTATCTGATCACTGCCACTATGCATCATTTATGTCCTCGGTAGAACCTAGAACGATCAAAGAAGCATTGCTTGAACTGGACTAGATAGCCGCAATGCAAGAAGAATTTGAAGAATTTGAAAGAAACAAAGTATGGCAACTTGTTCCTCTTCCACAAGGTCATACCATTGTTGGTACAAGATGGGTTTTCAAGAATAAGCTAGATGAATCTGACTTAGTCATCAAAAACAAGGCAAGGCTTGTTGCCAAGGGCTATAGTCAACTAGAAGGCATTGACTACGATGAAACGTATGCTCCGGTAGCACGCATGGAAGCCATTCGGATCTTTCTAGCATACACAGCCCACAAAAATGTCAGGGTACACCAGATGGACGTTAAGAGTGCTTTTCTCAATGGGGAACTAAAAGAAGAGGTTTATCTTCAGCAACCTCCAAGATTTGAAAGTGTTGAATTTCCAGACCACTGCTACAAGCTTGAAAAAGCAGTCTATGGTCTGAAACAAGCCCCAAGAGCTTGGTATGAGACACTCTCTGAATTCCTTGTCTCATCCGGGTACAAAAGAGGAGTGATTGATCCCACATTGTTCAGAAAAGCAAATGGTGACCACCTTATGATGGTACAAATATATGTGGATGATATCATTTTTGGGTCGATTGATCAAGGCATGGTAGATGAATTTGCCAAGCTCATGACCAACAAGTTCAAAATGAGCATGAATAGAGAGATTAATTTCTTTCTAGGTCTTCAAGTCAAACAAATTTAGCAAGGCATTTTCATTCATCAAGAAAAATACACCACTGAACTTCTGAAGAAATATTCAATGGACAACTGCTCTTTTGCTAAGGTCCCTATGGCCTTCGGTTATAAGATTTCTACTGATCCCTCCGGTGAATCAGTGGATCACAAGACTTATAGAGGTATCATTGGTTCACTAATGTACCTCACCGCAAGCAAACCTGACATTGTCTTTGCAACTGGTGTATGTGCAAGATACCAGGCTGATCCAAAAGTGTCTCACATGACCGCAGCCAAACAAATTCTTCGGTATCTTAAAGGAAGCAAATCAATGGGTTTATGGTATCCCGTAGGCAACGACTTCAGTCTTCAAGCCTGCACCGATGCGGATCATGCAGGTTGCAAGCTCGATAGAAAAAGTACATCAGGTGGATGCCAATTCCTAGGAGGGAGGCTTGTAAGCTGGTCCTCAAGGAAACAAACGTGTGTATCTCTATCTACTGCAGAAGCCGAGTATGTGGCCGTAGCCAGCTTGCGGCTCCCAAGTTCTTTGGATGAAGACACAATTGCTAGACTACGGGTACAGAATGTTGCGGATACCAATTTACTGTGACTCTGAAAGTGCTATAGCGATCTCTCATAATCCTATTAAGCACTCCAAGACAAAACATATTGAGTTACGGTATCATTTCATTAAAGATCATATTTTGAAAGGTAATATTGAACTCATCTTTGTTCCTACTCATGAAGAGATTGCTGATGTTTTTACAAAAGCACTTGACTCTACAAAACTCAATGCATTCTTACATATGTTGGGAATGATGAATCCGGACCCGCAATTCTTTCTGAAGAGTTAGCTACCGCAAACCATCATTGGTCTCCATTGCGGTTCTAACTGAGAATTACATATGATAGATGGTTTTGGTACCGCAGTCTAGGTACCGCAACCATATGTCATACGTACCTCTCATGGGTTCTATTGATCTTTTATTTCTAACTTTTATACAAGTGTTTTTCTCACAGATTCTCTCTGAAATCTTTCTTTGTTCATCCGCGATGAAGTTTCTCAACCGCAATGATGATTCCATCCTCAATCTTCTTAAATAAATTTCAACAGTTTCATTAACTCTCGAATCCTTTTGTGCTATTTAATGATCCTCGATTAAATAAAATACAAACATTCCCTTTAACAACTGTCACATTCCCTTTCTGAATAAACCCCGTATCAAACCTACTTTAGGGATGATGACAAAAAGAACGATTCCCAAATAAATCCATCCTCAACTTGTCCTTTCCTCTCTCAACCACGTCCAATCAGTTGCAACTTTCTCTCTCATCACCCCATGTTTACCTAACGTATTTCCATGCGTCTAATCCTCCAGTAAATGCAAACCCCTTTTTGAAATCTCTCAAAATCTTTCCAAAACCCGTTTTATCTTCGTGTGGCCGAGATTTAATCCCAGAATCATTGATTCCCCCCAAAAACCCCATTCGACTTCTTACCCTCTTCTATCTTTTACCTAGGGTTAAAAACCTTTTACCTCCTTTATAAACCCATCTTCTTCCCTGAAATCGTTTATGCCCTCTGTTTAATCGATTGTTCTCTCTCAACTCTCCAAAATTTCCATAACTCTCAAGAACACCATTCTCTTTCTCAATGGCGAAATTAGGTACATCAAAGAAACAATCCAAGGCTTCAGGCTCCATGAATCCAACTGGTTCCACATCTCCAACGATAGCCTCAAGCAACTTCAGAGCAGTTTTTGAAGATCATCTGTCGTATAATGCCCCAACAAAGCTTATGATCAAGTTTCTCAAGAACCATATTCTATTTGGTCCATTTGATTCATTCACTGATGTTTTTCCTGTTTCTACGCTCTTCAAGTGTGCCTTTTCTGCACACAGACCATTGGAAAACCCACAAGAAGTGCATCTCAACCTTATCGATGATTCTTTGGTCACCTTGACCAAAGAAAAGTTATTGTCTGCCATAAATCTTCTGATTCTTCCGTCCATCAAGATCTTCACACCATCCTTATCTGACATTACCACCGCACTCTACCAAATGGGTTATCATAAACCGATCCGAGGGATTGGTGAGTTTAAGAAGAACCAACTACCTGCGGTTTGGCAGTTCGTATGCCATTTCATCATCCGCTGTTTATCTGGCAGAACCGGAGGCATCGACAACATGGGTCTGAAGCTCCTTGAACTAGTGTGGAGCATTTACACGGGCCACGATGACAATTATGGCCAGATCCTTTGGGATGATTTCCTCGAATATATCCCCAAAGAGCACCCAAGGGAGAACCCAACCGAGCTCACATTTGCTCGATTCTGGTCCTTATGCATATCTGATCTACATGCGGATGCTGGTCTCAACATGGGCAGTGACATCAACTTCTTTGTCACTAAGGATCTCAAAAGGTACAATCCCTCTTCTGATCAAACTTTATTTGGACCTATCCGCAGGCTTCCCATTCACATTCTTACCTTGCTTGGTCTTGAGACTGCTGATGTCTCAGATCATATAGAGGCCACGGAGGGTATTGTCCCATACCCTTCTACCCCACCTCTTCCTTCTACAACCATTCTTCCTAAGGGTACTGCAGCCCCCTCTGCCACTACACTATCTAACCCTTCTCAACAGAGAAAAACGGTGGCATCTAAAAAGAAATCTAGTACACCTAAGAAGACTGCCCCAAAACAAATCGCACCCTCTAGGAAACGCAAAACCAAACCCACCACTATATCGAGCAGTGAATCTGAGGAAGATAGACAACCAATATCTATCCTCAAGAAAAGAAAAACAACCGAAACCACTGGCCAAATGCGTGACCAGACTGATACTATAGCCTCTCAACAGGCTCCGGTAGTCCTTGGGATGGTCGCACATCCATTCGATACCACACTCGAATACCACTCAACCTCATCATGTGAGATTGTTTCATCCTCTTCCTCATCTGAACGTGGAGACAGCCCCCCAGTTATATCTCAAGTAGATAAATCTTGACATCGCCCTAAGATCTCCAGGGCTTCCCAACTGCACATTTTTTCCTCTGAGGAGTTAGACTCCATTCTTTTGCATGTATCCCAAACACTTCAAACACCACTCCATCCGCAAGGCATCTCTTTCGCCCATGCCAGAACTGGGCCGAGGCCAGACTTGACCATGGGTCAAGGAGACCAAGGAAGCCCAGGAAATCCTACTCTGCTTCCATTCTTTTCAGGTGGTTTAGGAACGGTGAGCACTCATGTGCAAGGATCCGTGAACCCAAGGGACACCTTGGTGCGAACACAACGAATTGACGACGATGATTTAAGTGACTCTTGGAGTCGGTATCAACCAACTACTGATGCTGAAATCAAGAAATATGCTGCTTTTAAAAGAGCATTCCAAGCCCGCAAGGAGCAACAGGTCAAACAACAACAACAGAAAGAACAAGAACTACTGTCCATGGCCAAGTATTGGGCAAATGCCATCAGCAATGCCCATACTGCTGCCACAATCCAAAAGGTTCAAACCTGGATGGATAAAATGGCAGATACTATGTTGAAAGCTCAATCTTCAGCCGCAGCCACCTCGGAAGTTCCTCCTACTCCAACTCATGTTCCATCTCCCACAGTCAACCCATCTCAAGATGAAGAACCGGTAATTGAACTCGGCTCAGCCCCAACCTTCGGTTTTGATGATGAAGACATCCAGGAGGTCAACAAACCAAATCCTTCTGACGACGAGCTTATGATGTTTGAAGAAGAAGAAGATTCCAGTGGTTCTCAACATTCCACTTCTAAGCCCAAGGAAAAGAAAAAGAAGAAGAAGAAGAAGGATGCTGTCACCAGGAAGGAATTCCTCAATCTCCAAGCCAAAGTTGATCAAATTTTGGCTGCCGTTAAACCTACCCAACCTCCATCTGAAGTTATTCCAGGGCCGCGGTCCTTAATTGAACGAGTTGAAAGACTTGAGACTAGAGAGCGTATGGCTGCGGAGCGCATCTCTCTCAAGGTCGAAATGGGGATCCGATCTCTTGAAAACAACCGCATGGCCGATCATCAAGAATTTATGGCTGCAGCGGAACGCCTCATCACTGAGGTGACCGCAATCAAACAAGATCTTCAAGCAGCCATTGCGGATCAAGCTTCATTGTCCCAGAAAGTGATAGATGAGACTCATACTGCCTATGAGTCCACTATCTCTGTTCTTCATGCCACAATCAACCAATTGCAGAAATCCCTCACTTCTAACTTCCATGGCCCTAAGATGCTCCAGCTTACCAAAGATATACACAAGTTTCTCTTCAACTCCTCCACCCCAAACAACTCACAGTTGGCCGAGACCATGAAAACTCACTTTGTAGAAGTCTGTGCCAAGGTGGATGACCTTAAATAATGGCTTGAGGAAGCACCTCCGTTGCATCCCTCAAGAGGGGGAAGTAATGAAGAAGTCCACCACTCGGATATCTCCATCCATCAGAGTCCTCCCATCACCACAAAGAAAATTCCCACTCCGCAACCCTCACCTCCACCATCCCAAAATATTCCATCTCCTCACTCTTCACCTATAACCAACATTCTCCAAAGGCCTGAGACTCCTCCTCACCTCAAAAATCTTGAGGAAAATATGACATCAGCAAGTTCCACAGACTCTGCCGCCACAGCCCAAAGGAAACACGATTGGAAAGCGGCCAAGCTTGCTGAACTCATATGGAAAGAATCCGGATTTGATACAATGATAGATGAGTCGTTGATTAAATCATGGGTCAATCCGCTCCGCAGGCTACTAGATGAAGACTACACTCCACATCTCACGTATGCTTAACCTCCCTCTGATGGTTATTGGGATATTCCAGTCTCTCCCAATGCCAAGTATTTTGCAGTTTTTGAGTCCTTTGACTGTAGCCTCCCTGATCACAAACGACTGCCTATGGAATTTGAAAGACTCAATCGCTTTTATGCGAAGAATGGCTCCTCTGTGGAAAACATATGGTCTAACGATAGACCATCCGCCGTTAAAAATTACAAGATGCGGAAGTTCATGAAGGTTGACTTCGTTCAGTACACTCTTACCAGAAGAGAGCATGACTACATACGCACTCAGGCAGATTTTCCAAGCATGAATCCGGAAGAAATATTCCTCATTGCCAGAGTATTCCAAAACAAGGCAGAAAAGCATCCGAAGATGCAAATGGCACTCGACAAAAGCCAAATCCTTTCTAAGGGACACAGTTTGTGACTTCGCCAAGATCGATGCGAATATCCACCCCACCATCATCAGAAAGTTTGATCTCCCCCCACTTGAACCAGTGTCGATGCCTACCGAAGGCTTTGAAGAAAGATCATTAGGCACAACAAACTTTCCTGAACTTGGGATCATTTTCAAACGGAAGGCTGACAACGTCAAATACTTCATTCCGATGAATGCTATGCACCGCCTACCCAAGAAACAACTTGACATCTGCAAGACCGCAGTAGAAAAGATCGAAGCACACTACTGCTGAAGTCAAGTTTGAAATTTCTAGAAGAATCACTTGGCTTGAAAATGTCAGAAAATTCTGGTGGATTTTGATCAAGTTCCTCAAACTTGATACCTGAACCGAAGCTAAAGAGGTCACTTAGGGGGAAATTGTTGAAACATTAAAGTGACCCTCTTGAACTAAGATACTGCAGTCATCTATCTACCGCAAATGCTCACCATCAGCGTTCATCTCAGCACCCGGAGTCAACTCGT
The DNA here is from genome assembly GCF_002870075.4 of Lactuca sativa. NCBI lineage: Eukaryota > Viridiplantae > Streptophyta > Magnoliopsida > Asterales > Asteraceae > Lactuca > Lactuca sativa. The sequence continues at coordinate 250,013,386 of NC_056625.2, forward strand.
CTTCAGCATCCGCAGTCCTTTGTTATTTCTTTTCTTATCATTATGTAATGTACTCTATTATCCAACATGCCTTGCACGGCTACTTATAGAGTAGTTGTTTATTTCTGAGACTCTATAAATAGAGACTCTTTCTGATGTATTCTATATAACTTATAACTTCTTAATACACAAGTTATCTTCTTCATTCATCTATCTTACTACTCTTCATACTCTAAATTGCTACTGAAACGTAACCTCTCTTCGGAGCAAGTCTTCTAGACTTAATCACTAAACTTGATCTTCCTTATTAACTCGGAGTGAATGCATTCCTTGTTATGAATCATTTAAGTGTATTCTTGATATAACAATTGCTGTCATTTATATTCCCTTACTTTCCGCAACTAACTATCTAACTATCTAACTATATTATTGTTGAGCTTTTAGATCCTTTGAGATTAACTATTCCGCAATATACTTGTTCTAACGTTTGTTCAAGTGTGTCTACAAGTTTTTCTTTCAACAATTTTCTTCCATTATTTCTCCTTAATATTGTATGTCTTTCTGTTGTAGTGACAATGACAGATAGAAATGTCACCTTCATCAGCGACTTAGACAATATGAGGGATGATTACACACTAAAAGTGTGTATCATGCGGCTGTGGAGATCAGTTTCCAAAGTTAACCCCACTGTTGTCAAATCAATTGAAATGATATTAATGGATGAAATGGTAAAATATCCTAGGGAAAATGATTTACAAGCCCAACGAAGTTTCCAAACTGTTCAAAAAACTCCAATCATGTTTTTTCAGTTTAAAAAAACCCAACGAACTTAACATTTTGTCTAAAAAGCCCAACTAAGTTATACTTTCCTGAAAGTCAAATAAGAGAAATAGATGACGTGGCTTATTACCGTATCGGGAAAATGACTTGTTAGACCAACAAAGTTTCCAAAATGTTTAAAAAACTCCAATCATGTTTTGACTGTTCAAAAAAACCCCAATGAACTTAAACAAAACAAAATTGAGATTTTTTGAACGGTTTGGAACTTTGTTGGACTTTTTAGACAAAAAGTTAAGTTCGTTGAGTTTTTTTTGAATAAACAAAACATTATTGGGATTTTCTGAATGTTTTTAGAAACTTTGTTGGGATTTTAAGTCATTTTCCCAATATCCTATTACAATAACATTATTCAAAATCCTTTTTTTGTGTATTTGCTCATTCCAATAATATTATTCAAGATCATTGTTGGTCGAATAACTGATTCAAATTTGACCAAATTATATAAATTAATATACAATTGGTCAACAATATATATAATATTCTTACGATATGTGAATAGGGTACAAAAATCCAAGCAAGTGTCTACCCAAAAGATTTCCAAAAGTTTGACTCCAAGCTGAAAGAAGATGAAGCTATTTAGATCGATCCCCCATTATAGCTCCAAACAAATACACTTTTAAAATAAGTGATGTAACCTCCAAGTTAAACTTGCATGGACAAACAACTCCTCATGAGTGTCTAGGTTTTCAATCCAAAACAAAATATGAGTTTTGTTGTGTATCGTTTGAAATCATTATCTCTGCGACAGCTACATCTAATATCTCAATTGGTACGTTTCCCCCTATTTTATTGCATTATATATTTAATTTTTTATTTTACATAAATTTGACATAATGTATTATCATTTTGTAGATGTTATAGGTGAAGTTGTTTCGTTAGGAAAATATAGCAAATATAGCATTGTACTTTTCTTTTTCGTGTTGAGTATATTAGCTCTATGAAAAAACATGTATCAAGTATGAATAAATTAAAAAAAATGGTATATTATATGCACGTGAAATCGGTACATGCATTCTTGGGAATATGTTTTTCAATAATTTTATGTAATGTATGAAATGAACATTATAATGAAGTTGTGACATGAGATATGTCTGTGTATTGAATGTGTAATAGTAGGAAACAATGCATCGAATGTCAAATTTGGCATTTGTCAATCCTTTTGTTCAGCTCTACAATTTCCAGTCTTTACATTCCAATAAAATTGTTTATTGATTGTATGCTCTAGTAGAACTGAATAACATGTCAATTTTTATTTTTGATTTACAAATTTTGCATCCGGAATGTTGATATGGATCCGGATCATTCACAACTTAAACATATCTTCCCGTTTCTTAAGCACTACAAAGTACAAAACACTTTTTGGCCATATATATATATATATATATATATATATATATATATATATATATATATATATATATATATATATATATATATATATGCAAAAGACGAAAATGCCCTCGCCGGCTCATTCCATGTGATGTCTTAGGCTTTTTGATACAGGTGTATTTGTTTCAAAACACATAGCACTATGACAGGTATTATGATTCAAAATTTCTTAAAATAAATCACATTTAAGCAAATTCTGCAAATAATCCGTATTTTAGAAATATAAAATACCTTTTTTTACCATTTATTTGTTTCACTTAGAAATCGATATGGAATATGGAAATTTTAAATTTAATATTGAATCCAATATGGAATCCATATAACGTCCTTTTTTTGTTTCACTCAATTAATCTGCTACCAGCAGTACACATTAACCAAAATTATTTAAATACCCGATTAAGAACATCTTATTATGGTATCCTTATCAATCATATATATTACATTTAATTTCGATTATTATGTCGATTTGATCATATTATTGTCAATATATATTTGAAACATATGATAATCAATCTTTCTTTACAGCATCGTGTGGTTATTATGGTTCTGAATAATCTCACTTAAGTTGAATTTCGAATATTAAATTACATACTTCAATCCACAGGACAGCCTCTGCATCTCAATTCTGCTTCTTAATTTCGGATATTCAATCACCAACTTCAATCCTTTGGTAAGTTTCTCATGATTATATATGATTGCTTCTCAATGTTTGTGTTAATCATATAATTGAAATTTCTTTTCTTCTTCTAAATTCTGCGACTTTAATTCTGCTTCTCATTGTTTTTGTTAATCAAGTTTTCTATTTATCTTTGATTCAGAAGTTGTTTATTAATTGTTTTCTATCTTAAATTCTTTATTCGATCCACTAAATTGATCATCAATGTGTTTGTGTATTTGTATACGTAAGCTTGTGCTTACGTATGTCTGTGTTAATCATCATAGACATTGATCACCTCTACTGTTTTGACTGGAATGCTATTATCTTTATATTGGTAAAATACCATATCTACCCTTCGGCATATCTGTTTGTGTGTCTGTATGTCACTCTATCTCTATGTGCCTCTATTTGTATGTGAATCAATCTTTGTAAAATCTGTTTTTTTGGTTCCAACTTCGATTTTCTGCATTCTTTAACTATGAAGTAGATCAAATTGGACTAATATACCCTTACCCCTGCCTGTATTTTTATTAATTTAATGTTTATTTTGTGTAAGCCCTGTCTCTCATTCTACTTTGCTGTTGTTGCTACTTATTTTTATATTGGTAAAATACCCTTTTTACCATTTATTTATATTTGATCACATTATACGGTTTTTTAAGTGTAAAGGCCAAATTTGTCTTTGTGGTTCTATCTCTATTAGCCTCTATTTGTATGTGAATAAATCTTTGTACTTCCATCAATAACTCGATTTGTTTTAATCATTTTGTTTTTTTTATATTCTTTCTAATGAATAGGTTCTCATATCGTTTTGTAACTAGATTTGCATCAAAACAATTTACTTTTATAACTTGTCTGTGCATTGCTAAAATATGTTTGTACTTTGCTAAAATCTCTTTAGAAAAGGCCAAATTTGATTTTGTGGTTCTATAATAGCATTTCTGTACAATCAATACCAGCAATTCATTTTGAATTTGGATTTTCTGCATTTTTTAACTATTAAATATACTCTAATTGTTTTGAATTTCGATTTATGTACAATCATCACAGACATTGATCACCTCTACTGTTTTGACTGGAATGCTATTATCTTTATATTGGTAAAATACCATATTTACCCTTCGGCATATCTGTTTGTGTGTCTGTATATCACTCTATCTCTATGTGCCTCTATTTGTATGTGAATCAATCTTTGTACAATCTGTCTTTTTGGTTCCAATTTCGATTTTCTGCATTCTTTAACTATGAAGTATATCAAATTGGACTAATATACCCCTACCACTACCTGGATTTTTATTAATTTAAGGTTTTTTTTTTTGTGTAAGTCCTATTTCTCAATGTCCTTTGCTATTGTTGCTACTTATTTTTATATTGGAAAAATACCCTTTTTACCCTTTATTTATATTTGATCATATTATACGATTTTTTAATTGTAAAGGCCAAATTTGTCTTTGTGGTTCTATCTCTATGTGCCTCTATTTGTATGTGAATCAATCTTTGTATTTCCATCAATAACTCAATTTTTTTTTATTTTCTGCATTTTTTAACTATGCTTGTATACTCTAATTGTGGTTCTATATTGGTAAAATACCATATTTACCCTTGGGCATATCTGTTTATGTGTCTGTATTTCACTGTATCACTATGTTTGTTTTACATTTTTAAACTATGAAATATACTCCAATTTCGATTGTTTGCATTCTTTAACTATGAAGTAGATCAAATTGGACTAATACCCCTACCCCTGCCTGGATTTTTTTTTTAATTTAAGGTTTATTTTGCATAAGCGCCTGCTTCTCAATGTCATTTGCTGCTGTTGCTTCTCAATGTCCTTTGACTGATTCTTTGTATCTGGGAATCCACATTTTTAACAATTACCTAAACAGCAAACATAGAACAAAAATGTGAACAGGAGAAAACAATTGCAGAAAAAATCATAAGAAATTAGAACTAAAAGTTGCACTAAAAGAACAAGTTTAAAAGTTTGAATAAGAGAATGATTAAATTACCAGTGAACCGGAGGTAATCAGTAGCCTTTTGTACTTTGCTAAAATTCTTTTAGAAAAGCCCAAATCTATCTTTGTGGTTCTATAATAGCATTTCTGTACAATCAATAGAAGCATTTCATTTTGAATTTCGATTTTCTGTATTTTTAACTATTAAATATACTCCAGTTGTTTTGAATTTCGATTTTCTGCATTTTTTTAACTATGTTTGTATACTACAATTGTGCTTCTATATTGGTAAAATATCGTATTTACCCTTGGGCAAATCTGTTTACGTGTCTGTATGTCACTCTATCTCTATATTTGTGTTACATTTTTAAACTATGAAATATACTCCAATTTCGATTTTTTGCATTCTTTAACTATGAAGTAAATCAAATTGGACTAATATACCTCTACCCCTGCCTGTATTTTTATTAATTTAAGGTTTATTTTGTGTAAGCCCCTGCTTCTCAATGTCCTTTTCTGCTGTTGCTATTTATCTTTATATTAGTAAAATACCATTCTTACCCCTTATGTCTATTTGATCATATTATACGGTTTTTTAATTGTAAAGGCCAAATTTGCCTTTGTGGTTCTATAATAGCATTTTTTTTAACTATTAAATATACTCCAATTGTTTTGATTTTCGATTTTCTGCATTTTTTTTTAACTATGTTTGTATATTCAAATTGTGGTTCTATATTGGTAATATATCAAATTGGAACAAAATGCACTTGCAACATGTAAAATATTTTTAAAATATTATTATTAACAAAATCAAATTTATATTTTGATATTTTGTTATAATTATTGCATATTTTTTGTATGCAATATAACATTCCATTGAAAACGTAAATCCCTCACTCTCAACAAACCTTCTTATTGATATCAAATTTGTAGTTTTTTTTATTTATATAGTACAATCTTAATGTTTGTGTTGCATTGATTCAGTTTGTGATTGAAGTGTTATAATTATTAATAATCCAGGGACATATTGGTAATTTTCACTCAACAAAATTACCATTAATATATTTTCTCTTATTTTTCTTATATTTCAGATACTAACAATTAACATGGATGTTTATAAGACTAATAAGAAGATAAAATTAAATAATTTCTATCTTGATAATACAAAACATATACGGATGTACACTACATCAGTCGATCGAGTTCTATATTTTACAAATGTTAGTAACCCAGGTGCTAACGGTACGTTCAATAAATATGTTATGACTTTCTTTATAAATTTTATTAATCTCAAATATAACTATTTTATAAATCTCTCTCTCTCTCTCTCTCTCTCTCTCTCGCTCTCTCTCTCTCTCTCTCTATATATATATATATATATATATATATATATATATATATATATATATATATATATATATATATATATATATATATATATATATGCTTATGCAGATTTAGATAGAAACATCTATCATGTTCAAACTAGAGAAAAAAAAGAATAAGAAAGTTATACTTGGACAATAAAAAAAAAGGTATGACCAAATGAATCCATTCAATTTCATCGATGTCACATCTTTTGAAAATGAAATGAAACGATAACCTACTTAATTGTTCTTACACTTTTTTTGTATCAATTAAATATAAAAGTAATTAATTTGAAATGCTTTTTTAAAGTAATATGTATTTATCAATATTAATATTCATATATTATTTATCGATTTGTAATATTATTTAAAATTTATCCTTTTTTTATAATTATTATTTTTTTTCAATACAAATTTAAAGAAGTTGTCCATCGAAGTAAAAACGTATCCGCATCTACATCAAGTGCCAATGTTTCAAAAAATCAATGTTACAAAATCATCCTTCACATTTAAATGTTAGAACTCCTTTATCTAACATTTCCAATGGTAAGTCATTTATTTGTTTAATTTAATTTTATAACTTACATTCTTATTGTATCATATTTAATATTGTTTACCTTTAATTTTCTTATCCCAGCCATGGATATTTCCAATAACAGTTTTGAATCACTGTCAACAAACATCAACTTGGATTCAAACGGTAACATACATCATTGTTTTTACACTTTCTTTCTATCCTTGAAACAATTACACTATTATTTATAATTTATCCATTTCTTATAACAATTTTTTTACAGAAAAATTCAAAGGAGTGGTCAATCGAAAGAAAAACGTATGCACATCTATGTCAAATGTGAATAAATCAAAACAACCAATGTTACAAACTCCTTCATATTTAAATTTTAGAACTTCGTTATCTAACATTTCGAAGGGTATCTCATGTATCTTTTTATTTTATAATACATATATTGTCATTGTATCATAGTTATTATTGTATACCTTCAAACTTGTTTTCCCAGTCATGGATATTTCCAATAACAATTTTCAAACACCGTTACCAAACATCGGATTGGATTCAAACGGTAACATACTTGATTGCTCTTAAATTTTTTATGTTTTTTTAAATATATAAAATAAAACTGATTATTTCATATTAAATATTGACTCATTTCTCATTAACATTTTTTTACAGACAAAATCAACCGATTTGTTCATCGAAATAAAAACATAACCTCATCTAAATCAACTGCAAACATGTCAAAACAATCAATGTTACAAAATCCTCCTACACATTTAAATGTTAGAACTCCGTTATCTAATATTTCCAATGATAAGTCATTTATTTTACCATTTCATTTAATAATATATGTTTTTATTCTATCATATTTAACAATGCATATTTTTAATCTTTTTTCCCTAGCGATGGATACTTCAAATAACAGTTTTCAATCACCGTTACCAAATATTCGACAATACTCTGTATTTTCAAATGGTGACACATCAAACAAATCATCTACAATAACAAAGAGATCATCTTCAGTCATGTCAACCAATCCTAATCGTAATAATAACAAAAAAGGGAAAATTTATCTCCTATTCCAATAATTGGTTTGATATCCGATCAAGACAACAACGATGGTCAAAGTAATCAAAACATATACAACGGTATATCAAAAGTTAAATTTTTAAAAAGTATAAAATTTACAATTGTTTATCCAATCATTTTCAATTATCTAAACTTACATTATTAACTTTTTTATGTCAACCTTAATTGACAGATTATTTGGACCATGGTGATCAGATTGATGTATGCCAAACATGTTTTGCAAAATTATGGAAAGATGAATCTATCAGATGTAGAAAAAAAGATAATGAAAATTATTCTCTATGTTGTGGTTATGGCAAAGTTGAACTTCCAGAGTTAAAGAATGCACCTCCAAGTTATGAAATTCTTTTTAGATCTGGAGATTCTAAAAGCAAACATTTCATGAAGAACATTCATTCTTACAATTCTATGTTTTCTTTTATGTTGATGGGTGGCAAAATTGATTCCTCAATCAATAGAGGCAACGCTCCATACATTTTTAGACTTAGTGGTCAAAATTATCATAGTATTGGAAGCGTTTTACCAGATCAGGGATTTAAACCAAAATTCTCTCAGTTGTACATATACGATACTGATAATGAAATCGCAAATAGATGAACATGTTTGGGGTACACTTTTCAATATTATCACATTAATATATATCTTATTGATCAGTATAACTTTCTTTATTTATCTTATGTTTATCTGTTAATGTTACTTGCAGTGGAGAAAATCAACGATCTACATCAAATTGTTCTGTCCTTGATGATGATATTATACAAGATTTGAAATTGATGTTAGATTCAAATAATGTCTTGGTTCAATCTTATAGGATGATTAGAGATTGTTTTAATGAAAATCCTCGTGCTGATATCAAGTTGAGAATTATTGGAAGAAGGGACCAAGACGGAAGGACATACAACCTACCATCTGCTTCTGAGGTAGCAGCTTTGATCGTTGGAGATATTGGTGATTCAATTGATAATAGAGATATTGTTTTTCAAACTTCATATGGTTCTCTACGGTGTATTAGTGAATTACATCCATCATACCTTCCTCTTCAGTATCCACTACTGTTTCCATATGGTGATGATGGTTACAGAGTTGACATACCACATCGAGGTATTACATCTTCAAGCAACAGTAAGCGGCCCAACTGTACAATGAGATCATTTTTTTTCTTATAGAATACAGGATAGGGATCAATATTTTTCACTAATTCTTAATTCAAAAAGGTTGTTCCAACAGTTTTTGGTAGATGCTTACTCTATGATTGAAAGCGAGAGATTACATTTCATAAGGAGCAAACAACAAATTCTTAGATGTGAGTCTTATGCGATTTTACGTAATCAACAAGACCTTGGGAATAGAGATATATCCAACATCGAACAACGTGTTATCTTACCTACTTCATTCACTGGCGGTGCGCATTATATGATGCAAAACTACCTTGACGCCATGTCCTTATGTAAATGGTTTGGATATCCTGATTTCTTCATAAGCTTTACATGTAATCCAAAATGGCCTGAAGTTAAAAGGTTTCTTCGTAACACTTCATTGCATCCAGAAGATAGACCTAATATCTTATGTAGGTTATTCAAAATAAAGCTTGATGCTTTTATTAAAGACATACAAGAAAATAAAATTTTCGGCATCGTTCAAGCAGGTATTGAAAGTTGTTGTTTAATACAAATTTTTTTATAATTCTTTTTTCGTTTCTTAACATTATTTATTATTTGCAAATATAATTCATTTAGTACTAATCATATATTTTTTGTAAATTTAATTTGCAGTTGTCTATACAATTGAATTTCAAAAAAGAGGTTTGCCACATAGTCATATTTGTCTATTTATGCATGTTGACTCTAAGTGGCCTACTGTTGAATATATTGATCCGATAATTTCCGCGGAGATTCGAAATATCAATGAAGAGCCAGATTTGTATTCACTTGTAAGTGAATTCACTATACATGGTCCTTATGGAGCTGAAAATATGAATTGCCCATGCATGGTTGACAGGCAATGTTCGAAAAATTTTCCAAAGCAATTCTGTAATCATTCTTTAGTTGATGTCAACGGTTATCCCTTATATATGAGAAGAAACAATGGACATTTTGTCGAAAAATCAGGTGTCAAGTTAGACAACAGAAATGTTGTTCCATATAACAAATATCTATTGAAAATACATCAGGCACATATTAATGTTGAATGGTGCACTCAGGGATCTTCCATACAGTATCTGTTTAAATATATAAACAAAGGTCCAGATAGAGCTACAGTTGTTGTTGACATCAACACTGATTCTCATCAAGAAAAGGTTGTGGATGAAATAAAAGATTATTATGATTGTAGATATTTATCTGCATGTGAAGCATCATGAAGAATATTTAAATATGATGTTCATTACTGATATCCTTCTGTGATGCGACTACCTTTTCATCTTCTTGATCAACAACAAGTCATATATGCTGCAGACGATGATATTGACGATGTTCTTGAACAACCTTCAGTTGCTGCTTCTATGTTCACATCTTGGATGGAATGTAATAAAATTAATAAAGATGCACGAAAACTTACATATGTTGAATTTCCGACAAAGTTTGTTTGGAAACCTAATGATAGGTTGTGGAAGCCAAGGAATTTTGGACGCTCAATAGGAAGGATTCACTCTGTTTCACCTAAACTTGGTGAAATATACTTCCTAAGAATTCTTTTAAATAAAGTGAAAGGTCCAAAATCATTTGAAGAAATTCGTACGGTAAATGGTGAAGAATTTCCTACTTTTCGAGATGCATGTTATGCTTTGGGCCTCTTAGATGACGACAAAGAATATGTCGAAGCAATTAAGGAAGCAAGTCATTCAGGAACTAGTTTTTATATGCGTTTCTTATTTGCTACGATGTTAATGTCTAACAGTTTGGGTAGACCAGAGTTTGTTTAGGAAAATACATGGAAACACTTGTCGGATGGTATTCTTTACAACCAGCAACGTAGATTAAAGTCTCCAGGTATTATATTTTTTTACCATTATTTGTAAAAACGAATATTTTATATTTTCAATATGCAGGGTGCAATTTTGTTTATAAAAACTAATGTTTTTAATATTATATTGTTTTTTTACATATTCATAATTTTTACAAGTTTAACACTCAATGAGGATCAACTTAAAAACCTGACTTTGTTTGAGATCGAACAGATTTTACTTCGTAACAACACCAGTCTTAAAAATTATAACAAAATGCCTTACCCTGATTCTGATATAGTTTCTTCTTCAACAAATCGCCTTATCATGGAGGAGCTAGACTATGACATACCCATTTTAAAGAAAGAGTTTGCTCGAATGTTTCATGCATTAACAAATGAGTAGCGAAATATTTTTATTGATATCATGACTACAGTCAATGATAAGAATGGAGGTGTTTTTTTGTGTATGGATATGGTGGAACAGGCAAAACCTTTCTTTGGAAGACGATATCTGCAGCAATTAGATGTAAAGGTGATATAGTTTTAAATGTTGCTTCAAGTGGTATTGCATCGTTATTATTGCCTGGAGGTAGGACAGTATACTCTCGGTTTATAATTCCATTGAATCTTACAGAGGATTTTGTTTGTAAGATACCGCCTGATAGTGAACTCGGCAGATTAGTAAGAAAAAGCTCATTAATTATCTGGGATGAAGCACTTATGGTCCACAAACATGCATTTGAAGCTTTAGATCGAGCTCTGAAAGATGTATGTAAGTTTGATAAGTCTAGCAACTCAAAAATTCCCTTTGGAGGGAAAGTGATTGTTTTTGGAAGAGACTTCAGACAGATTCTACCTATTGTTCAAGGAGGCAGTAGACAAAATATTGTTAATGCTTCTTTAAGTTCTTCATATATGTGGCAACAATGCAAAGTCCATAAATTAACAATAAACATGAGAATAACCGTTGGAAGGGAACCATCTGATATTCGAAAAATACAAAGCTTTGCAAACTGACTTTTGGATATAGGAAAAGGAAAAGTTGGTGGTTCGAACGATGGTGAAGCGATTATTGATGTTCAGGATGATATTCTCATTAATGATCCACATGATCCTATAGGTTCATTAATTGAGTTTGTATATCCTTCAATCTTGGAAAAATTCAACGTTATGAGTTATTTTCAAGAAAGAGCTATACTAGCTCCGAAAAATGAAGTTGTCCAACAAATCAATGATTGTTTATTAGCATTGTCTCCCGAAGACGAAGTAGAATATTTAAGTTCAGATTGTCTTTGCCAATCAGAGTTTGTTCATGATCATTTTGATCCCAATTTATACTCCCCATATATTTTAAACGGTCTTAAAATATCAGGTTTGCCAAATCATAGGTTAATTTTAAAAGTCAGTGTTCCAGTTATGTTACTAAGAAACTTTGATAAAAAAATGGATTATGTAACGGCACCAGACTATAAGTGAAATCTCTGGGCAAACGTGTTATTGAGGCAATTATCATATCTGGAACTAATATTGGAAAACAAACCTTTATTCCAAGAATGTCTTTAAGTCCATTTGAAAAAAAATTCCCTTCAAATTTCAAAGAAGAATGTCTTTATGTTTTGCAATGACAATTAATAAAAGTCAGGGGCAGTCGCTATCAAAGGTTGGTCTGTATCTCAAAGATCTTGTTTTTTTCACATGGACAGTTGTATGTTGCCTTATCTAGAGTTCAAAGTAGAGAAGGATTGAAATTGTTAATTTTAGATAAGGATAGTAGACTTAGAAACAAAACTTCCAATGTTGTGTATAAGGAAGTTTTTAGAAATTTATAAATGCTTCGTAGTGTTTAAATTAAAACAATTGTGTGTTTTTTATTACATTTTTCAAATATTTTATTTTTTATATACCATTGCAATCCATAATATTGATTTTGTTTTGATATTTTATTTTCACACTTTTATCAATGTCACATGGTGTTTCTTGTTTGCTCCCTCAAATCAAAAAATACTGATTTGCCCTCGCATTTCATAAAACATTCAAATATTCAAAGTTTCATTTTAGTTATCTTTATATTTACCTTTTTTAATGTTTGCTTGTGTTTCTCTTTAACATCTATTCAAATTTGTACATTTTTTTTACAAATATATATATATATATATATATATATATATATATATATATATATATATATATATATATATATATATATATATTAATTTTAAATAATAAATATAAAAATGTGAAACAAAAATATTTCTTATGAATAATATAATTTTTTTACAAATTTTTTACCCGTGGATTCCAGGGGTTGTAACCTAGTTATTAAAGTAATAATATCCAAAAAGCACGGAAATCATTAGGGCGGATGCTGTGCCATCACGTCGGACTTTTGCACTTTGTACCGGAAGTACATGAAACAATAAACATAAAATGTAATGTAACGTCCCATTTTCACAAAACTTTCATTTTATTTAAGTAAAGCTTCCCGTTTATAAATCCGTTTTAAAGCGCGAAATCTTTATTGTTGCTGATGAATGTGTACAGTCACGCCTTCGCCTTCCTATGAAGATCGATGATACCTGAAATAATAAACAACTGAGTAAGCACAAAGCTTAGGGGTCGTTTGTTTATGCTTCTAATTAGGTCCAACATATAACCCGGTCCAAAAAAGATAGATTGGGATGTTTGATTTCGCTTTTGCAATTAAGGACTCGGTCTAAGTCTTAGACTCGGTCCAAGTAAAAAACTTGATTCGGTCCTTCCCTCTCAATCGTTGGCCTGGGACTACATCATATATGTATATTTGTTTTTACCCTACGTACGTTGATAACCTCCACAGAGAAGGCAACGATACTTGAACCAACAGTAGGACCGATCAACAGGTTCTTCCTTCGTTATCGTTTATTCTTCGTTTTTTCGTTCTCGTTGATAACCTGTATAGCAGCAACATTCTTCATTCTGAATTATTTTTTTATTGTTTGCTGATTTCTTCCCCCACTCGTTCCTTATGTTTTTTTGCTGCAAAATATATGATTTTGTATTGGGATTTCGTTTTAATTTGTGTATATGTGTATGTATATCTCTCATTTCAGGGCAAAAAAACATATTAAATGACTAGTGAATGTACATCTGTCAGTAAAAGAGCATCAGGTGGCTATAGAGCACAAAATCATGTTGAACAATATGAGATAAGAAAGAGAAAGGTGACTCCAGAATTCTACATGAAGAAAATCGAAATGTCCACTGGAACATTAATGAAACAAAAGAGCATCAAGATAAGAACATAATTCCAATTCAAACAAAAAACAGAACCAAAAAATCATGAAGTTTATGATTGCAAAACTCGTTATAAAGAAAAGATGTATGTTTCACAAAACTGCGGGTGATCAACGCATAATGGTTCAATCGTAAGATGCAGAGAAAAGTACTCTCATCAAATGAAAGAAAGAAATATTTGTTAGTTCACAAAGAATTGGTATATACGAACAAAAAAAGTGGCAACATCTACAATGATTAAAAATTTAGTAAAAGCCCTTCAGAACATAGGCTAAAAAAGAGTAGATTTGATGTTAGGGAGTAGAAATATTGACCAATTTCCGAACTTCTGCTGATGGATCATTTGCAAGAACAAACAAAGCTTAGAGGTAATTGTCCATAGACATGTACAAAACCTGCAAAAAAGTTGAAGGGACTACTGCTTAGTAGTTTCTACAGTGGCAAGTTAAGTAATTTAGTCAAAAGTAAATGACCAAATAACTTTTACCTATGGCATGAACATAATGTACTGATTTACAGAACCGAAGGCAAGCTTTCTAAGCAAGGCATGTGGAGATTGAAATAACTGTACAAAAAATGCACCACTTAAGATCATGAGACAGTGAAAGAGAACAAATGTTCAAAAAAAAATCAAAAACTAAGTAATTATAATAACAAGGACAAGGTGTTACCTGGAGTAATCTTGGGAGGAATACATCAATAGGTCTTTCAGATGATCCAGGATTTTCTGCATCCAGCACTTGAGGAATATCTTCACAAGTCTGTATTTTATAGTAATTTCAATGTGGAAGTCAACTATGTTCAAAAAACATTTATGAAAACAAAAGATCACATGAACATGAGCGTTAAATTGTTTTATCTAGCACAGTATAAGGGTAAGACGGTCATTTTTCATCATTCACCATAGTCAGTCAGATAAATAATCAAACAACATAAACTCAATCTGATTTGGAACACAGTCAAAACTTTTAACCCAGTCAGCTTCTAACCAAGTCAGCTCTAACCCAGTTAGCAACTATCAAATGGACCCTTAGTGAGTTTCCCCCAAAATACTCCATATGATAAACATACAAGCTAGCATCGGGCTCACTCAGCCATCGGGATGGAATACCCAGGGTTTGTTGGCCTACCGCCTCAACCAAATCGCTCCTCCCGAGCTTCTATGCCTTCGACTTACAGCTGGTCCGCACCGGGTGTCTTGGTCTACAGCACTAAGCAGGATTGCCTCAACCCACTACCACCATATGTCGACATATAAACAATCAAGGATCAAGTAGGCACATAATACAAGCAAACATCAATCATACAACTCACTACCACCTACTAGTCCTCTCACAACATACTATCCCACAACCAACTAACCTCTAATTCCTAACCATAAGTAACCAAAAGTGACATAGCCACCTGAAAAAATGATCCTACTCACTACTAGAAAAACAGCCTTTTACGACGCGCAAAACACGACGCTCTTTGATTTATGTTACGCATTAGAGAGTGACATTAAAAAAGTATCATCTCTTCAAAAAATTTAAGGATAGTGGACACGCATTTGTGCGTGCCCTGAAATAAGTGTTAGAAAAGAAAAAAAATACAAACACGGAGGGCGCTTATCTTAAACGTGTGACCTCTTCAAATGTCGCTTTATATTTTTTCTTAAACGCGCGTTTTTAAAGGGGGAAAACGAAATCGTGAAATTCTAAAATTTTGAAGAATCCCGCTTCTACCCTCTCTCATCAATATAACCTTTCATTCACTCCTTCCTTCTCTCTGTAAACCCTAATCGCCACCGCCACCTCCACCACCATTGAACCTTAAAATCTGAATCCATACTTCACTTTAATTCACTCAATCCGGCCCTTAAATTTTAGCAAACCCACCAGAACCCTAAGTCATGCCTTTTATGCTTTCACATCCTTCCTTCCATAGTCCCGCCTCTATCGCATCGCTCTGCTCACCGTCGTCGTCTTAGGCTCTTACGCCTCCATCGTGGTCTCTGTGCTCATCGTATCATCATACATGCCATTTATTCTCGTCGTTCTTCTCCTTAACCCTACGCAGGTAAATATCATCAGTACTCCCTCTTATCGTCGTTCTGCTCCTTGACCCTACGCAGAGCGTGGCTATTACCTTCTTGTCGAATGACCCATCAACCCAAATCCTGACATGGCTATCCTATGGCGATTCACCGCCCAATGCCGACGACTATGGCAACGATTGGAATTCAAGCTTTTGACCTAATACACTTCATCTGAGAACGACAAGGAAGATTTGATGAATTCAATCAGACGGTCAATTGTTCACTTCTCGAGGTGTGTTACAATCTCTATCTTTTATTAGTTTTGTTTGTAGATTTTGGTATGATGCTCGTTTCTTCAATCCCTTAGAGACATGGCTTTTAACATGTCATCATCATAAGTGGATCTGGATCAGTAAACAATAGAGTACATGAAATTGAAATTGAAATTGGTATTATCAAGCTGAATGGATATCGATTTAGACATACTAGGTTCTATGGTTCCGGTTCTTAAATCAGAATATCCCAACAACTCGTAAATTATATAGACAAAAGAAATATCACCTTTAAAGGATTCCCGAAAAGCCTGTCAAATGAAACCAACAATTACTTTTTTAATCTCAACACTTGTGAAACACCATGTAACAAACAGATGCAATCCACATTAATTCTTTGGACGAGATACAAAAAAAAGTAAGAAGCATAGGGTAAGGTAACCATCAATCCCTGATTCTGAAATCTTTATGTTGTTGAGATGTATTATGGATATAGTTTGAGAAGCATCACAAAATTTTCTCGTTTTTAGCAGATGCCCCTGTTTCATATGTGGGGGGAAAATTGCTATGGTTCTAAGAAAAGGCATGATATTTACACAGAATGACTAAAAACTGTGATATTGTATGGGCCTTAAAAAGTGACAATAAAAGGTGTTACCTTCCCCAAAATCAAGGGTATCAAAAGTGTGATTATAAGTCTTCTGAACAATTGCTCAGTTGGAACAGATGCCCCAAGTCCAGAAGCTATTAGTTTTGATATAGAAAAAGGCACCTGCAAAGATGCAACCACTAATCACATGAAAACTCAGATTGATTATTTTCTCTAATATGCAAGATTAGAGACAAGAATCACTTCTAAATGTAGTGAACTTTTGTTTTTAAATGTTTTTAGAGAAGCAGGTAACATCAAGTGTAGATAGTCAAGTATTTTGTCAATTACTAGAAATGCATTAGGAAAAGAGCATATGTAGGTGAAAATGATGGTCACAGGTGATAGGATTCTGTTGGAGATTGTGGTTCAAGGGGATCTCTAGCACTGTGAGATGAGGAATGAGTTTATTTGGTGTAATGGTTTATCAAAAATAAAGCGTATGCATCCTTTGAATAAATTAATTGCATTCTAAAGATAGATGATGAAGGGCATAACTGTCAATTTACTTTAAAAATCCATGGATGTATAAAAAGATGTGGAATTATCAGCTCCCCTTATATATATATATATATATATATATATATATATATATATATATATATATATATATATATATATATATATATATATTAGAATTTCTTTTTATCATAGCATTGTAAATAATAAATATACAATCTTTTTATGTACAGACATTCCAGGTCTTGTCTGAGTACCTCCAACTTCTGGATAGCTTACCAGTGCTATCAGCTATACAAGAGATGAGTCGTGGTGTGGAGGTAAGATTACTAAGATACCCTTCATATACATTCATCATTATCCTATATTACTTTGCCAGCTGGACATATACGTGTACATCATCTGTACTGATACAGTCATCACAAACGTACGTTACAGATATGGCTGGGAAGAACTCTACAGAAGTTGGACTCACTTTTATTGGGTAGGATGTTGAACACAATAGGGGAGGATGTTGAAGACAACCCTATGGCTGTTGAAGTTGATAAATCTGATATTTTTGGTCTTACATGGATGAAAGTTCCATGGACTAATCAGCTTGCTGTTAGAATAAAAGATGGTTTGAAGTACAAGTTCATTGGTTTTCGTGATCAGGTAGCTTTTCATGGTGATTCATGCATGTATCTTTATTACATATCAAACATCTTTTTCCTTATCATAGTTTTCTATTTTATTATATTACAGGATGTTATTAGCCTGACCAACTTTATCCAGAACTCCTGTGGGTTAACAACAGAAAAGAAACAGCTTTCTATTAGTGGGAAAAACTGGGGAGAAGTTGATTTAAATGGTTGAGACCTTTATCCTTATCTTGTTTTGTAAAATCTCCAAATTAGTATATTGTGGAGCAACACACATTTAGTAATATTGAGATGTAAATGAAACTAGTTAACATGTTATTCATACTAGTATCTTCCTTTCTGAAACTTTTCAGGCAATATGCTGTCTTTTCTTGTTGGTTCAAAGCAAGCATTTGAAGTCTCCATAGCTGATGTCTCCCAAACACAGCTACAAGGAAAGAATGATGTCATATTGGAATTCCATGTGGATGACACAACTGGTGCAAATGAGGTTCCTCTTTGTTAATTACTTTCAAATTTCTTCCTCATGGTATATGACAATTTTGATTTTTAACTATCTTTTTTTTTCTTTTTAATTTGATGCAGAAAGATTCTTTGATGGAGATAAGTTTTCAATTGAAGCCTTCTTATGTTTTTTCCTCTCATCTATCTTTTAATGTTGTTCAGATTGTAACTAATCTTTGCAAATTGATACATACCATGTTATGAAAACTGAAATGTTTATAACCAATTCATATTGAAACTGGTAATTTATTTTCCAATCTAATCTTCTCATTCCTTTAGTCCATCTCCCTACAACTTTCTAACATGCTTTCTGAACAATCCAGAATCCAGGTCAACTTAAAGTTCATCCAGGTGGTATATTATGGAAGAAACAAGGAGGTGGTAAGGCTGTTGAAGTTGATAAATCTGATATTTCTGGTCTTACATGGATGAAAGTTCCACGGACTAATCAGCTTGCTGTTAGAATCAGAGATGGTTTAAAGTACAAGTTCACTGGTTTTCGTGATCAGGTAGCTTTTCATGTTGATTCATGCATGTATCTTTATTACATATCAGACATCTTTGTCCTTATCAAGTTATCATAGTGTTCTATTTTATTATGTTGCAGGATGTTATTAGCCTGACCAACTTTTTCCAGAACTCCTGTGGGTTAACAACAGAAGAGAAACAACCCATGACTTTTTCTGATGATATCACAACAATCCTGAGCAGTATCAATCTTAATGGATCCATACAACCCATGACTTTTTCTGATGATATCACAACAATCTAAGAACACTTGATATTTTACAGGGTATTGTTCTTGATTCTTATACTCAATAAAAAAAGAATTTCATATGATAAAAGATTACATTGATCTGTCAATGAATCAACTTATTGGAAATACTCCCTTCTCATATGAGTTTTCTTGCCCTAGGCTATTATGAAGAAACTAGTGGAACTTAGTGGACAGGGAATGACAAGATGAGCCACATCTGGATAGGTGTCGGTGCCAGCTTGGAGCATCTAGAAGGAAAAACACTTCTAGGTATGCTGACCTTGAATGACGCTTGAGCCCCTATCTTTAATCTTGTTTTGTCTTTTGAACCAGGGTTAGAAAGTTATAATAGAAACTAACTTGCCGTTTTTGATGGTTTTGAAGTTTAGACTAGAAGTTAATAAAGGTCATGTGAATAACCTTCAAACAAAACAAATGAAATTTCTTCTGTTTATTTTTTAGTTAATTTGGTAGCTTACTAATTGAGGAAATACTCAAATAACATGATGCCAACGTATGATATATATTTTTATAGGAAAATGAACCATTTATGCTATTATTGAGGGTCATATTTTGTCATTTGTAGATAAAATGTCATTATTTATTTAAATATTATGTTTCTACATGTTTATAGGTAATTCAAAGAAAATTAGTAACTGTGCTTACACTATCCACCTTGATTAATGGCAACATTGGGCCTTGATCAATGTCTTACACATGGACTATCCAAATCCAATGCTTCCTGTTGCATCTTCAACAATAGATGTTACTGGTATGGTAAAGTCATTATTCTTTATAACAACTTGAAGGATTGTTTTGTAAAATTACTCAACTTTTTGTTGTATTATATATTTATACTTTTATTATGCTTACTAGTTTGGCAACATTGTTGATCCTAGACAGCACTTATTTTGTAGTTATGTTTTTTTGCAGGCAATATAGATACTGTGACTAACTTTATAGATTTAGAGTCCTTGAGTGGTGTTATTAAGGAAGAGTGGAGACAAGTCAGACACACATTTAAAAAAATCAGCACATATCTTGTTTACAGTGAGGCACACATTAGGTTATTAGAACTATTAGTTTGTAAATTTTTTTTACGTCTATTGATTTATTTTATCTTTCCATGCAACAACTATTTGTATGACATTAACTTCTGTGCAATGTATGGTATTTTTTATATATGGTATTTTATTTTCTATTATGAGACATGAAATGCAAATTTAATTTGAAAATCAGTAAATATATAAATAATTTTTTTTAAAAAAAAAAATTTAAAATTACGATACGCAAAAATGTGTGTCGTCTTCATTTATGACGTGGCCTTTCTTGACAGGGGCTTCCTTGATACGCATTGCGTGTCATAAACACGCGCGTCGTAAGGTTACGACACGCAAATGCGTGTCATTTTCTTTATGACAGGGCCTTCCTTGATACGCATTGCGTGTCATAACCGCGCGTCGTAAATGCGCGTCGTCTCTCTTTATGACAGGGCCTTCCTTGACGCGCATTTGCGCGTCGTCTGAGCGTTTTACGACGCGCAATGAGCGTCGTAAAAGGCTGTTTTTCTAGTAGTGACTCTATAGCCACAACCAAACGAGGAACAAACAAGAAAGGCTAGATCAAGAGTTCTCAGGCTATCCTAGATAACCACATACAGTCCCTAAGACACTCCACAAGATGATAACTAACAAGTACATACATATAGACCTACAGATCACTACCGCATAACAATATCCTAAATACCAGGATACAAATCTAACAGATCACTACAACATAGCGACATCCTAAATACTGGGTTATAGATCTAACAGATCACTACAACATAGCTACATACTAAATACTAGGATACAAATTTAACAGGTCACTACAACATAGCAACATACTGAATACTAACAATCCAAGGGATGCATAACCGTATATACTCAGAGGTGAGATAGACACCCAGACAGGTGAGATAGACACCTGGAGAGGTGATCCTACTCTAGTGCCACAACCAAATGAGAATCAAGAAAGAAAGCCTAGATCAAGAGTCCTCAGTCTATCCTACATGATTATATACAGTTCCTAAGGCATCACTCTACTAACAGATAACCAAAAGTAGTGGACCTACAGTAACTACCCAAAAACCAGGGGTAAAATTTTCATATTTATTATAGCTAAAACATTGATACCATTTATTTCAAATATGTCAAATCCTCATTAAGTAAAACATTTATCAGAGTTTATCCCAAAATCATTCATTGCAAAAATCATAGGTGTGTGCAATGCGATCAATCTGAGCCCTTTTCCAATTCGATGATACCTAAAACAATAAAAAAAAAACTGGAAGCACGAAGCTTAGTGAGTTCCCCAGAGCATACCCCACACAATCCACATAATCACATAATCCACATCAGCTATAACAGCTACATAAACCATAACAATCGTATAAGCATGCATATACACATATAAAGATGCCATGGAAACCCTCCAAGGTCTTATTCACATACTCACGTAAATCATATCAACTACATAAGTCATGCATTTAAACATATAAGGAAGCCCTGGAAACCCTCCAATGTCTTACACCGGGTGCCCTGGAAACCCTCGAGGGTCTTAGCCCACTGCCATGGGAACCCCCACATGGTATTCACTAACTACCAATCAAACCATACATACCAACATATAAGCTAAACATGCAAACACATAAGGATACCCTGGAAACCCTCTAGGGTCTTACACCGGGTGCCATGGGAACCCCCACATGGTCTTAACTAAGGATGACATGGAAACCCTCCAAGGTCTTACACCGTAATGCCTCGGGAACACCCCCAGAGGTCTTTACCTAGGATGTCGTGGAAACCCTCCAATGTCTTACACCAAAGTGCCTCGAGAACCCCCAAGGTCATCCATGCAAGTATAACAAAGACCACTAGCATATCACGTACCACATAATCAATTAGCATACCACATAATCACTAGAATACTCCTTGTCACATAACCAACTAACATGCCATATATTACAACTTAAGCTAGTGTATCACATATCATAAAATGGGCCAACATTGGTGACTTAGACCAATTGGTATGGTGAGGAGACTCACCTGACACTGTTGAAATCCCACAGATAAAACTCTAGCTACTGGTTGATAGATTCCCGAACTGTCAACATCAAAACAACACCCAATTAACATTTAGGTTCCAAGCCTAAGGTCCAACTCACACTCCAAAGGCCCAATAGACAAGTAAAGGGCCAAAGCAGGCCCAATTTTAAAAATTGGGCCCAAACCACTACATGGACTTACTTTAAGGCCCAACCAATTATTCTAGACCAACCAATTGGCATTTTGATGGCCCAATAGCTAATAATCCTCAAGGCCCAATTATGGCCCACTTATGGTCCAATTTTCCATATTGGGCCGAAGCCTTTCCAATGGGCTTTATCCTAACGCCCAATAATTTCCTTAGTCCATAAATATGTTCCTAATTAGCCCACAAAGGCCCACAACAGCTTAGTCCAACAAATGGCCCAATAAGAACCCAAAACCCAATTAGGGTTTTTCACATGAAATACTGATTAGGGTTAAGTGTTCCTTCTTAGCCCAATAACGACTTAATCCATTAAGTCCAAACATACAATGAAATCGGGATTGAGTCATATCTTCACTCCAATGGTCCAAAATGCGGGTCCCGATAAGTTAAAATCAATAATACCAAAATTAGGGTTTTCTAAACCCTAATTAGGGTTTCTAACCCATTACCATCCAATTAGGCCCAAAAGCTAAGTCCTTAGGCCTATTAGGGTTTTGCTAGTTGGGCACCACCCACTACCACCTCGGGTAGTGGTGGTCAACGACGACACACAGCGGTGGCCATCACCTCACGGTGGTGGTTATATGTTTTCTTTTCATTACGTCACATCAGTTACAATATTACAAGGCAAAACCCAAATAACACACACCCACACTAATACAAACATACACACATACACATCGACCCTAGAGGTGGCTGGCGGTGGCACATGGTGGCAGCTACCACCTCACGGTGGTGATGGTGGAATTTATGGCCAAATAACCCCACACATAACACATACTCCTAACAGAAATACACCCACGAAGATTATCTCCATACATCAGTTTACACACTCGCTTGCGAACTACGAGCTCAGCCACATCGGTGGCAGGCAACGGTTTGCAATGGCAGCCACTACCTTACGGTGGTGGTGGTGGTTTTTCTTTTGTTCCGAGTCAAGTAGCC
The DNA here is from genome assembly GCF_002870075.4 of Lactuca sativa. Classification (NCBI taxonomy): domain Eukaryota; kingdom Viridiplantae; phylum Streptophyta; class Magnoliopsida; order Asterales; family Asteraceae; genus Lactuca; species Lactuca sativa. Next base: position 250,036,934 of record NC_056625.2, read on the forward strand.
ACACCAACAAAGGAATGACTACACCTGCCATATCTACACGTCCTTGATTGGGGATAAATACAACCACCTACCATAAAGTGGTGCACGAAGTAGACAGCGACATCGGAAAGCGGCCACAACAGCATCTAACGGCGACAATGAGTGCTAAAAGGCAGTGACGGACATGGCTATGGTGCAACACCGAATTGATAAAGAAAAGAGGATGAAGCGGACGATAGTAGCGGAAGCGACAGAAGGCAGAGGAAAACTATGACAACGGAGGGGTGGCAGTGGTTGTTTGAAGATTTTTCGGCAGTCTTTCCCAATGTCCCTTGTTGTCGCCGCCAGTAGGAACTCAGTGGTGGTTGTGACTTCTACAGTAGGGGTAGTAGTGCCGGCCGGAGAATGGGTTTGTAAGGATGACGGTTGGAAGATGGGAGGTATAAGGGTGGTGCAGCTGTATATCTTTTAGGGTTAGGATTTCTTAGAACTTATATACCCGACCCACCATGGAACATCTTGCCTTAATGGCAGAACTGGTCCTTGCCCATAAACATTTTTGCAACCAAGGCCCAAAATTTACTCTTTATACCCCTACGCCCCCAATTCTTTTCATTTTAAGTCTAAAATTTAACTTTTTAACCCAGCCTCCAGAAATCCTTTACAAATTAAATCTAATACTTACCAAATAGCCCCTTAGCCTCCAAAATCTTTTCAAAATAAATCCCCAAATTACTTTTTAAACCCCGATTAATCTGATTTATAACATTTAGCTTCCCAAAACCAACAACCCGCTAAATAATATGGATTTAGGGCGACTATTCGTTCATCAATTTTATTTATTTATTTATTTAATGAATAGGATGTTATAACTCTCCCCCACTTAAATTAGATTTCTTTCTTAAAATCATCCCTTACCATCCCTTACACGCCTGAAAACTTGGACGACATGGTCACAACCACAAGCATACCATAGCCTCTCCAAGGCAACCCAAACCGACCCTGCAGGGTTCTAAAACCCGAAGATGAACGAATTCCTTGCGGCATGATCGTTTCTACTCCGTTTGAGATATGTATTCTTGAGATGGTCTGTCTCCCTGACAGACTGCTCACATCGAATCATCATCGAACTGATTCCACAAGAACTAGCCTAGCTAGAATACTTCCCACCTGTAATACCATGAAGCTTCCTAAAGAGCAAAATCACCGGTCAACTGTGACTTCTGAATAATAAGAAATTCCATATACGGACCCCAAATCACTAAAGTCACTCCAACTGCTCTTGCTGCCACATAGCTGCTTTCCTGAAGAACAACCGGGACCTCCTTGGTCCCAACTTGTCCGCCAACTGTCCGAACCACCGGACACCTACCCGATCACTGAGCCAGAATCACACATACAGCAGTCCCACATGGTACCCAAGGTTACGTCATCTGACAATAACTGCCCAACCTATACAACCACTCATGGCTCCTTCCATCCGATCATGATAGGCTAACAACCTGTCGCCACTGAATCCAATGCAAAAGGTGGATGCTACCAGTATAACTATAGTCTTACATCATACTCGGTCTCCTTCAACCTACCGATTCCTGATTCCAATTTTGTTGCGACCTACTCATAACCTTACGAACTGGCCCGCCCTGGCCTAAGTCATCTGAACGAATCTGTGAGGCTACGGCTATACCCGCAGACTTACAACACTTTCCACAGTATCTCACCGCTTGTGAATGCTACAGAACCCCGGTAGTCTTACAACACTTCACGCACCATCTAGATGCTAATGAGTGCTACAAAACCCTCATAGTCTTACAACACTTTCGCCCTAACACCAACACACCCAAACTGAAATCAATCCATGACCGAACTTGATTCCCCAAATTTTTCTATCAAGCATGAATGAGGCATGATTCATATGTTGGGGAGTTTTCCGAACTCCAAACTTACACAAGCCTCAAACCAAATAGCCACTTGGGCCGCCATTTTTCCTCGATGAGGACGAGAAGCCCATCCCAGTCTCATACATGTCTCTGTCTTGAATACCTGTGCGATTCTCCCCCACTCAGATTCAACTAAGTCTTCGCAATACATGAGATTTGAAGGATTCTCGTTCCTTCTTACTCTTTAATAACCAACTACTGACAGCCTGTTTCTTGTCCACGCGAGTGCTCTATTACGACCCAAGTCCCCAAGAATCACGCAACTCCTAAAGATCATACAAACACTTCCGCATCCCAGTGAGACTAATAATATCAGACGCCTTGAAATGATGCCCCACCTATATCTTGAAGTTCAAATAGCTGATGTCCAGGACAAGCCTCAACTGTAACCCACTTCCCCTAGCACTTCCAAGAGTCGACTCGAGCATAACGGTTGAGTCACCAATCCTGTCCATAGGCCTTCCGCATCATATCCCTGAACCGATCTTGACCCCAGACCCAAATAACATTGAACGCTCCAAACCCGCAAAGAGGGAAACAATTTTTTTCGCTAACCACCCTATAATTCACGGTATGCAAATGGCATATGACAATGTTTGAAGGCATAATCCAAACACAATCAAGGAAACAAACCCAAAGATACACTTACTAAAACCCTTGAAATGAAAATCTCCCTCGTGCAGTTTCCCGCAAGAACTGTATTGAATCCGGCCCTGGTGGCCTCTCAAAAGCTGACTCGAAGTCTTGGGTCCTTTCTCGGGACCCTCCAATGTATGTACCTGATCTAATCCCCTCTTCCAATGTGCCACAGATCAATCCCTGCTCTCAAGATCTAGAAATCAAATCACCCAGGGTCTTGCACGCTGACACACTCATCAGCTCAATTGTCCACGGCTGAACTGTAGTGGCTAAAGCAACCTATGCCCTAAATCGGGCTACAAACTACCCTACACATAGTCTCTAATCTTGAAAGTGCAATAGATCGCACAATCAATCCTTGCCGCCTGATACAAGAGATCCAAGGCGAATTCTAAATTCTGAAAGTCCTTCTGCTAACTGGCTCTCCACCAGAGCCAGGACCAAACCCTGGTCCTTCCCCTTATGTGCTCATCCGCATTCTGCATAACAGCTATCCCCACGATTCAATCATAACCAAGAATTCTCCTTCCCAATCTTCTTAGATTCTCCAAGACTTTCCCTGATTCGAGTATGGATCCTGTGCTTTTAGTAGTATGGGCCCAATACTACCTTCCACACCTATCCATACTTTCCTCTGGAATCATCCTGAATCCTCTAAGTCACCTACTCCCACGATGTACTAAATGTCTTCTAAACAGCAACACAATATCCCTAGAAGTACCTCCTAGGCTCTCCTAGGTTCCTATCCCACCAAATCTCCCCACTAACTCACTGGAGCATATCCTAGGCTTTCCTTGGTTCCCAACCTCGCCCTGCCATCAGCTGCTAAAGAACTCCCCATGATGCCAACCATCTTCCTTCTGGATATCGTCATATCCACTTAGTAGCTGACTCTCATCACTCAAGCGCTCCACAAAGCACAAAGCAAGTAGCACTCGTGCATTAGCACCCCGATCCAAAGAACTATCATTGAACACTCATCCCACATATCGCGACTCGCGCTGTCCACATCCATCCAACCTTACTGTAGGCTGCCTTATTCATGCAAACTATACATATAACAAGATCTAATAGACCGTCGAATAATAGACTCTGATACCAACTTGTAACGACCCAAAACTCAGGGGTAAAAATTTCATTTTGATTATAGCTAAAGCATTGATACCATCTATTTAGAATATGTCAAATCCTCATTAAGTAAAACAATTATCAGAGTTTATCCCAAAATCATTCATTACGGAAATCATAGGTGTGTGCACTACGAACAACCCGAGCCCTTTTCCAATTCAATGATACCTGAAACCATAAACAAAACTGTAAGCACGAAGCTTAGTGAGTTCCCTAGAGCATACCCCACACAATCCACATAATCACATAATCCACATTAGCTATAACAACTACATAAACCACAACAATCGCATAAGCATGCATATACACATATAAAGATGCCATGGAAACCCTCTAAGGTCTTATTCACATACTCACGTAAATCATATCAACTATATAATTCATGCATATAAACATATAGGTAACCCTGGAAACCCTCCAAGGTCTTACACCGGGTGCCCTGGAAACCCTCTAGAGTCTTAGCCCACTGCTATGGGAAACCCCACATAGTCTTCACTAACTACCATTCAAACCATACATACCAACATATAAGATAAACACGCAAACACATAAGGATGCCATGGAAACCCTCTAAGGTCTTACACTGGGTGCCATGGGAACCCCCACATTGTCTTAGCCCAATGTCATGGAACTCCCACATGGTCTTAACTAAGGATGCCATGGAAACCCTCTAAGGTCTTACACCCTAATGCCTCGGGAACCCCCCCCCCCCCCCCCCCCCGAGGTCTTTACCTAGAATATCATGGAAACCCTCCAAGGACTTACACCTAAGTGCCCCGAGAACCCCCCGAGGTCATCTATCCATGTATCACACAGACCACTAGCATATCACATGCCATATAATCAATTAGCATAATACATAATCACTAGAATACTCCTTGTCACATAACCAGCTAACATGCCACATAATACAACTTCAGCTAGTGTATCACATATCATAAAATGGGCCGACATTGGTACCTTAGACCCATTGGTATGGTGAGGAGACTCACCTGACACTGCTGAAGTCCCACGGATAAAACTCTAGCTATTGGTTGACAGATTCCCGAACTGTCAACATCAAAACAACACCCAAATAATAATTGGGTTCCAAGCCGAAGGTCCAAGTCACACTCCAAAGGCCCAATAGACAAGTAATGTGTCAAAGCCCAACATATGGCTCAATTTTCCAAATTGGGCCAAAACTCTACATGGACTTACTTTAAGGCTCAATAAATTATTCTAGATCAAATAATTGGCATTCTGATGGCCCAATAGCTAATAATACTCAAGGCTGAATTATGGCCCACTTATGGCCTAATTTTCCAGATTGGGCCCAAGCCTTGCCAATGGTCCTTATCCTAAAGCCCAATAATTTCCTTAGTCCATAAATATGTTCCCAATTAGCCCACAAAGGCCCACAACAGCTTAGTCCAACAAATGGCCCAATAAGAACCCAAAACCCAATTAGGGTTTTTCACATGACATAACGATTAGGTTTAAGCGTTCCTTCTTAACCCATTAATGACTTAATCCATTAAGTCCAAACATACAATGAAATCGGGCTTGAGTCATATCTTCACTCCAATGGTTCAAAATGCGGGTCCCGATAAGTCCAAATCAATAATACCAAAATTAGGGTTTTCTAAACCCGAATTAGGGTTTCTAACCCATCACAATCTAATTAGGCCCAAAAGCTAAGTCCTTAGGCCAGTTGGGGTTTCGCTAGTTGGGCACCACCCACTACCACCTCGGGTAGTGGTGGTCAACGACGGCACACGTCGGCTCACGGTGGTGGTTATGGGTTTTCTTTTCATTATTTCGCATCGGCTACAATATTACAAGGAAAAGCCCAAATAACACACACACACATAGCCAACCTAGTGGTGGCTGGCAGTGGCACGTGGTTGGAGCCACCACCTTACGGTGGTTGTGGTTGCTTTTCCGGCCAAATAACCCCACACACAACACATACTCGTAACAGAAATACACCCACGAAGATTAGAACCATACATCAGTTCACACACCTGCTTGCGAACTACGAACTCAACCACATTGGTGGCAGGCGACGGTTTGCGATGGCAGCCACCACCTTACAGTGGTGGTGGTGGTTTTTCTTTGGGTCCCGGTCAAGCAACCACACCAACGAAGGAATGACTACACCTCCCACATCTACACATCCTTGCTCGGGGATAAATACAACCACCCACCACACGGTGGTGCACGGAGAAGACAACGACACCTGAAAGTGGCCACAACAGCATCTAACAGCAGCAATGAGCGTTGAAAGGCAACGGCGGATATGGATATGGTGCAACACCGAATTGATAAAGAAAAGAGGATGAAGCGGAAGATAGCAACGGAAGCCACAAAAGGTAGAGGAAAACGATGACAATGGAGGGGTGGTAGTGGTTGTTCGAAGATTTATCGGCAGTCTTTCCCGATAGCCCTCGTTGTCACCAGCAGTAGGAACTCAGTGGTGGTTGTGACTTCGACAGCAGGGGTAGCAGTGCTGGCCGGAGATTGGGTTTGTAAGGATGATGGTTGGAAGATGGTAGGAATAAGGTTGTTGCGGCTATATATCTTTTAGGGTTAGGATTTCTTAGAGCTTATATACCCGACCTACCATGGAACATCTTGCCTTAATGGCAGAACTTGTCCCTCCCGATAAACATTTTTGCAAACAAGGCCCAAAATCTACTCTTTATACTCCTGCTCCCCCAATTCTTTTCATTTTAAGTTTGAAATTTACCTTTTTAACCCAACCTCCTGAAATCCTTTACAAATTAAGTGTAATACTTACCAAATAGCCGCTTAGCCTCCAAAATCTTTTCAAAATAAATCCCAAAATTACTTTTTAACCCCCGAATAATCTGATTTATAACATTTAGCTTCCCAAAACCAACACCCCACTAAATAATATGGATTTAGGGCAACTATTTGTTCATTAATTTTATCTATTTATTTATTTAATAAACATGATGTTACACCTACATTGGTGCCTTCGACCAATAGGTACAATAAGGCAAAACTCACCTAAATCGAAGAGCATTGAAAGACTGTAATAAGCTCCCTTCTGCAATGCTTTCTCCCGAAAATCCACTAACACTAGAACCAGATAAAATATTAATCAATGGACCAAAATCCTCAATTTTGGCCAACGTTGGTCAAAAAGTCAACGATTAACGAAAGTCAACAAAAGTCAAATTCCAAGGCAGTTGACTACGCTCAGCGTACTTGTAACATCTTGTTTCCTGACATTTCTGAGCCATGGACCAGAATTCGATCGTGTGAGGTTTTTGGTCTTAATGAGGCATTTTTTAGTCCTAGTGGAAGGAGAAAATAATAGTTAATAGATTTTACCATTGAGTTGTGTTTTGGGCCGAAGGGTAGAAAGGGAAAAGTCTTAGGCCAGGTTCTTGTGTGAAATATCTATTTTTCTTCGAGAAATTTTTAGTCCAAGATATTTAGATAATATTGTAGAGATCTTTAACACCTTTCTATGGATATAAAGAACATCAAAAACGGAGTTGGAATGAAGAAGTTATGTTCGTTTAAAGTCAGGATGGTTTTAGGTTGCGATGCGTACGTTGGGCATACTCAACATGTACATTATGCGTACTAGGGCATCTCTAGTATGATGAGTGTAAATTGACTATGTTGGTCGTACGCAATTAGTTTCCAAACCCTATTTCCGTGTATTGAGCCCTATTTAAGCTCCTTAACTTCCCCAAACCCATTCCATTCTCAGGCTCCACCTCTCTAACACCCTCTCCTGAAACCCTAACCTTAGATTGAGACTTGTGAGAAAAAAATAATGTGTTTTTAAGTGCTTTAGAGTGTTCTTGCTTCACTTTGGAGATGAAGCAACTGCTTAAAGGAGCATTGGTTGCTTTGGAGCTTATAGATCCGGACCTTGTCCACCTTGATCTTTCTTCTAGAGGAATAAAGTTTGAATCTTGATGATGAAATTGTTAGGTCTAGCTAGTTTTGGGTGTTATGAGTTTTTGGTCACTTTAAGTGCATAAAGTTTAGATTTTGAAGTTTATGACCTTATTATGGATAAATTCGGAAACTTTATCCTTATAAACATCATTTTCATTAAGATCTAAAGGTTAAAGACTTGGACTTAATGGATTAAGTTGAAAAGGATGCACTTTTGGGTACCTTTGAGACTTAAAGACTAGATCTTGTTTGGTCGGACCATTATAATGGATAAAGTTGGAAACTTTATCCATTATGGAGATATTATGAACCATAAAAACATGATCTTGATTGTTATATGTAACCCATACATGTGTTAGATACTCTTATTGGGTTAAGAACATAGGGTTTTGGACATTTAGCACTTAATATCCATGAAAAGTCATAAAGGTGGAAACTTTATGACTTAGGATGTCATTTTGGGCCTTGACATGAGTTTTTGACGGAAGGGCTTAATCAAATAAGCTCTTAATGGTGTTTTGGGATTGGGCAGCGTACCTGGAGGTACAATGCATGTACGCGGTCAGCGTCCCACTTTTTGGTCAACATCAAAGTACGATGATTGTACTCTCTTAGTGCGTAGGGTGTACTCCGCTAGGAAGGGATATTGACTTTTGGGACCTTAATCATTGACTTTGACTTTGACCAGGGTTGACTAAGTTTGACTTAAGGGTATTTTGAGCAATAGTTAATCTTTGGTCTCTATGTGTTAAATATATGACCTGTAGAGCAGGCTATGGGAGCCGATATTCATTCAGATTGTTTTCATACTGAGAGGAGAGTTTTCCTCACTTTACTTTCGGGTCGAAAGCACAAAGGTCAGCCTATTGGATTGATTTGCTATGTTGTAGTGATCTATTAGATATGTATCCTAGTTTATAGGATGTTATTATGCAGTAATGATTTGTAGATCTGAATTTTTGTCTGTCGACTGATTATATGTTTATCTGTTATGTATACGCCGACATGCTATAGTTTTGGTTTAGGCTTTACTACTTTGTGTGTGAGTCAATAGACTGGGGGTATTCTAGTCTGATGACGAAGTGGGTCTGAGGGTATTCCAGTTCGATGACTAAGTAGACCCATTGTATATTGGCATTCCAGTCCAATGATCAATTGGGCCGAGGCTATTCCAGTCCGATGACTGAATGGGCCCTAGTGTATTTCATTCCGATGACCGAGTGGAATCATTTTATATTGGCATTCCAGTCCGATAACTGATTGGGCCGAGGGTATTCAGTCCGATGACTGAGTGGATGTGTTGTATATTGGCATTCCAGTCCAATGACTTATTGGGTCGAGGGTATTCTTTTCTGATGACTGAGTTGACCTTTTGTATATTGGCATTCCATCCCGATGACTAAATGGACCCATCATGCTTGTTTGTATGTGTTATGTTGAGTGGTGGTACTTTAAGGGAACTTACTAAGCTTTGGCTTACAGTTTTAGTGTATGGGTTTAGGTACTTTGGAGGATCGTCGGAAAGCAAAGGCATGATCATACATAACTTCTTGTTTTTATGACTTTGGGTCTTGAGAAAACTCTAATTCTGAAGCTATGTTTTTGGAAACAATGACTCTTTTGTAAACAATTAATGATGTTAAATGATTGATTTTGAAAATTTGAAATTTCTTTGAATTTTTTGAGTGTTACAGTACTCAACGTACGCCCAGAATATGCATCCTGATCCTACTCCTTCATTAAGAACTTAATCGCCTAAGGACTTTTCATCCAAACTCAGATCTAGCCTCAAAACATTGTCTTCAGTCATAAAGTTTCCACCTTTATGACATTCCATGTCTAGGGAAGGTCCAAAAGTTGAAACCCTAATTTATTAATCCATAAGAAATCACAACTCTTACATAGAAGGGATAAAAGGACCAAGATCACATTTTTATGGTTACTAATAGCTCCATAATGGATAAAGTTCCAACTTTATCCATTAGAATGGTCCCAACAAACAAGATCTAGTCTTTAAGTCTCAAAGGGACCAAAAGTGCATCTTTTTCAACTTAATCCATTAAGTTCAAGTCTCCAACCTTCATATCTAAATCAATATGATGTTTAGATGGATAAACTTTCCAACTTTATCCATAACAAGGTCACAAAATTTCAAGATCTCAAATTTATGCACTTAAAGTGACCAAAAGCTCATAACACCCAAAACTATCTAAATCTAACAATTTCATCATCAAGATTCAAGCTTTATACCTCTAGAAGAAAGATCAAGGTGAACAAGGTCTAGATCTACAAGCTCCAATGCAACCAACATTTCTCTAATGAGCTCCTTCTTCTTCAAGATGCACAAAGAACACTCTAAAGCACTTCAAAACACCTTCTTTTTGCTCACATGGCTCAAACTAGGGTTATGGTTTCAAGGGGGCGGGGGGTGTTGGAGAGGTGGAGGCTAAGAATGGAATGTGTTTGGGGAAGTTAAGTAGCTTAAATAGGTCTCAAACCATGAAAAATAAGGTTTGGGCACTGATCATGTACGCCCAACGTACTCCTGGTATGCCCAGCATACTAGGGATGCCCTAGTACGCCCAACATATGCGGCTAACCCAAAAATCGCCTAATTTCAAACGATCGTAACTTCTTCATTCCAACTATGTTTTTGATGTTCTTTGTATCCATTGAAATGTGTTGAAGAGATATTCAATATTATCTAAATATCTTGGACTAAACACATCTCAAACAAAAATCAATATTTCATGAAAGAACCTGGCCTAAGACATTTCCCTTTCTACCCTTCGGCCCAAAACACAATTCAAGGGTTAAATCTCTTAACCAACATTACCTACTTCCACAAGGACTAAACTTTGCCTCCTTAAGGACCAAATCCTTACATAATCGACTTCTAGCCCGTGGCCCAGATATGGCAGGAAACACGATTGTAACATCTAATAAATACGGTCCAAAAATTTCGTTGTGAAATCATTAATAAAACCATAAATCATACATCATCATAAAGAAAATCAAGAACCATGTATCTCAAAATATCATGTAAAATATTGTATCAAAATCAAACAAGAAAACATCAAAGTCTAAGATATTCGCAGGCTGGAACTGCGGTGTGTGCCATACGATCATGCCGAGCCCTTCCCCTTGCTAGTGGAAGTACCTAAAACCAAAACTGAAAACTATAAGCACAAAGCTTAGTGAGCTCCACCAAATTACCACATACCATACAATAACACATACTAGGCCTCGCCCACTACATCGGGCTCGGCCGACATCAGACCAAAGCGCGGCATCGGGCCATACCCGACATCAGACCAAAATCCGGCATCGGGCCCAGCCCGACATCGGAATGAAGTCCGGAATACAGATCATAGCAACAAGCACATAACACACAACATATAACATATAAACATAATAGACTTCCTTGGGCTTGCCCCGGCATCAGACTAAAGTCTGGTATACCTCACATGTAAGCTAATTCAACATCGTGCTTGCCCTGGAATACATCAAACATAACATGCATGAATCACAAAGACATTAGGCATACATATACTCTTCTCGGGACCGGCTCGATATCGGACCGAAGTCCGGAACATATAAGCTGCATCGGGCTAACCCCGACATCAGGCCTAAGCCCGATATATACTAACATACATAAACAAGCTGACATTGGTGCCTTCGACCCATTCCTACTGAAAGGAAACTCACCTCGTATGGTCGACTGCTGAAACTCAAGTGAAGAATCTCTGACTACTGCTCCAGTGACTCCCTGGCTCTCAACCACATAATACATTTAATCAAAATATGATAATCCCTGACTATTTCACCCTTGGTCAAAGTCAACATCCTGGTCAAAGTTAAAGTTAAGTTCAATGTTAAAGTCAACTCTCAGTCAACACCAACTCATCGAGTTATCTCTCAACTCAGCGATTTCATGCACTACTGAGCCTCATAGTCAACTCGTCGAATCCCTTCACAGACTCTTCGAGTTCTTCCTGCCATAACATCGGGACATCTCGACCCTAACTCGTCGAGTCCCTCCTTGGACTCGTCGAGTTCATCAGTTTTTGAGTCTAAATCTTGTCCAACTCACAGAGTCATCTCCTAGACTCAATGGTTTCATTCACAACCAGAAAAGGGGTTAGAGTTCACGACCCGAATCGTCGAGTCCAAGAACAACTCATCGAGTCCTCAATGCAACATATCCATTCAGTCGATTCTAATCCATTCCAATGCTTCTAATTCATAGATCTAGACTCCTTAGACTAGCATAACACGTAAAGTTGCCAACTTTATGTGCATGCATGATGATATAAGACCAAAACACTCGTTACAAGCTAGAAAGGAAGTCTAAGTCATGGCATGGGGCTATGGCTGAATAAAGGTGACGACTTTGAGCTTCTAAAGCTTAGTAATGCCCATATCTGAAGTCCTTTCATCCCCCAAGGTCCAAATCTCGTAATGGCCTTGCAAATGACCCAAAAAGTGACGATAAACAAGCATACATGAAGATCGAAGTTGATAGAAGCCAAGGTATAATCTTTATACCTTTAATAAGTCTGAGATGCTACAAAAACTTTAGATATTCTTCTCTCTTTTTGTGTCTTTTCTCTTTTCCTTCTTTCTCCTATCTTCAAACCACACAAAATGCAAAGAAATGGATCAAGAATGCACAAGATCGATTAGGGTTTCAAGAGTGGGGTTGGGAGGTGATAAAGACTAGAGTGGAGGCTGAATATGATGCTTAAATAGGGTGTAATCCCTAAAGATAAGGGTTTCCTCCTGACGGACCTACTCGTCGAGTCCAGGCTTGGACTTGTCGAGTAAATTACTTAAACCCCGCGTCCATGCTAGCCTCTACTCGACGAGTTAGGGCTACTACTCGTCAAGTAGCTTTACCAAATGAAAACTTAACAACTCGATACATACCGAGAACGGGGCGATACAATTCTCCCCTACTTGTCTTAGACTTTGTCCTCGAAGTCTGATGTGTTTGAAAATAACTCGGGGCAGTGCTACCTCATCTCCTCCTCGGCTCCTAAGTTCACTCCGAGCCCTTGCGGTGTTGCCACTGCATATTCACTAACTCGGCCCTCTTGCTCCTCAGCTCCTTCATCTTGCGATCCAGAACGCGACGGGTCTCTCAATATAATTCGGGCTCTCGTCAACCTGAATATCTTCTAACGGTACCCCTGCTGAATCATCCACCAAGCACTTCCATAGTTGGGAAACTTGGAAAGTGTTGTGGATCTGGCTGGGCTCTGCTAAAGATCTAACTGGTAAGCCACCCGACCTACCCGGGCAGAAACCCTAAACGGACCAATGAATCTGGGGCCTAGCTTGTGCCTCTTCTGAAATCTGATAACACTCTTCCAGGGTGACACTTTCAGAAGGACCATGTTGCCCACCTGAAACTCCAAATCCGAATTGCGCTTATCGGCGTAACTCTTCCGCCGACTCTGAGCAATCTGGAGCCTGATCCGAACCTGCTGGATTTGCTCTATGGTCTTGAGTACTACCTCTGTACTCCCCATGACCCTTTGACCGACCTCACTCCAAAATATTGTGGTCCTACATTTCCTCCCGTAGAGCATCTCGAAGGGAGGCCGGTCTATACTGGCGTGGTAGCTATTGTTAAACGAAAATTCCACTAACGGAAGATATGTATCCCAACTGCCACCGAAATCCAAAACGCATGCTCGAAGCATGTCCTCAAGAGTCTAAATCATCCTTTCAATCTGATTGTCCGTATGGGGGTGGAAAGTGGTGCTGACTTGGAGACGAGTACCCAACTCGTGGTGAAACCGCTTCCAAAATCTGGAAGTAACATGGACATCTCGGTCTGACACCACCTAGACAGACACTCCATGACGTGTCACTATCTCTCACACATAAATCTCGGACAACTTCTAGGCCGAGATGCTCTCTTGGATCGGTATGAAGTGAGTGCTTTTGGTTAACCGATCTATTATGACCCATATCGAATCGACTCCACATACGATCCTGGGAAGCTTAGTGATAAAATCCATAGTAATGTACTCCCATTTCCACATGGGGATGTCCAATGGCTATGTCTTGCCGTGAGGCCTCTGGTGCTCTGTCTTGAACTTCCTACAGGTCAAGCATCTCTCCACGTACCAAGCTACATCCCATTTCATGCAGGGCCACCAGTAATCGAGTCGAAGATCTTTGTACATTTTCGTTGCCCTTGGATAGATGGAGAACCTACACTTGTGAGCCTCATCCATCAATATATGTCGTACCTCTCCCCAGTATGGTACCCAGACTTTCGCATGCAGGGTCAACTACCCACATATGTCATAGTCAAAAGAGGCCTCCTGGCCTATGATCCGCTCGCACTTCCGGCGCTCCTCCTTCAGGACCTCAACCCACGCCTCTCGAATTTTCTCCAGCATTGGAGTAACCATTGTCATCCTCAGACAGATGTCTCGGATCGGGGCCGCTACCGCCTTGAGGCTCAGGGCGTCGGCCACTATGTTGGCCTTGCCTGGATGGTAAAGGATCTCACAATTATAATCCTTAACCACATCTAACCACCGACGTTGCCTCATATTCAAATTCGGTTGATCCATGAGGTACCTAAAACTCTCATGGTCGGTGAAAATGGTACAACGGACCCCATAGAGGTAATGCTGGAAAAACTTGATGGAAAAAACCATAGCCCCCAGCTCTAAATCGTGCGTCGGATAGTTAGCCTCATGAAGCATCATTTGCCTTGACGCATAAGCTATCACATGACCCCTCTAGATCTGAACTACACCCATACCAGTGATCGATGCATAACAGTAAACTACGAAGTCATCAACTCCCTCTGGCAAGGTCAGAATCAGTACCTCACACAATCGCTGCCTAAGCATTTCAAAGGTTGCCTGCTGCTCAAGTCCCCAGCGAAAAACTACCGACTTCTTGGTCAGTCGGGTCAACAGAACTGCAATCTTGGAGAATTCCTGGATAAATCTCCTATAATATCCTACTACACCCAAGAAACTTCGAATCTTAGTTAGAGACCTCAGAGTCCCCCACTGCATCACGACCTCTATCTTGGCCGGATCTACCAAAATACCCTTCTGGTTGAGAAGGTGCCCAAGAAATTGCACCTCACACAACCAGAAGTCACACTTGGAGAACTTCGCAAAAAGTTTTTCCCTCCTCAATGCCTCCAACACCTCCCTCAGGAGCTCCTCATGCTGCTTCTGAGTCTAGGAGTAAACCAAGATGTCATCATTGAAAATTATTACATACCGATCCAGCATGGGTCTACACACTCGGTTCATGAACTCAATGAATGTGGCTAGAGCGTTGGTGAGCCCAAACGGCATCACCACAAACTCATAATGACCATAGCGGGTCCTAAAAGCGGTATTCTGCACATCATCATCTCTGACCCGCATCTGGTGATACCCTGACTGTAACGCCTGTGTTTTTGGGCTTGTCATTAATAGCAATGTAATAGTCTATGTTAACCTTTGTAACCCATTTTGAAATAATAAGAAAGTATTATGTGTTTTATGCTTAATTGCTTAATTGTGTGGCTTAAATGAATTAAGGATAAAAATATGAGTTAAAATGAAATATTAGATAATCCTGATATCGATACATGAAGACTTAGTGGTCGTGATGAGCTTTCCGAATATATAAAAAATGTCGAAATCTGAGTTATAACGAAGAAGTTATGACCTGTCGAAGTTTCACGACAGAACAGACGTGCCACTGCATGACGTAAATCGTGAATTTACGATAGAGCGATATTTAGCCTTATTAATCTAAATGAAAGTCATAGAATACGTTAAACCAAGAGCGTGCATAAAAAGAACGCCCAAATCTGACTTCGTATGAGGAAATTATGATTTTCCGAAGTTTTGACTTACCATTAGACAGCCCGAAGTTCGAATTTGAGATCGAGCGAGTTTTCGCCTAAACAATCTAAATGAGAATTGAAGATCTCATCGATAGTAGTCCAACGGAAGAAAGACAAACGAAAACAGACGTCGAATGAAGAAGTTATGAATTTATAACAGAGTTTTCCTGTCCCGGCCTACTAAAAAATACATAATAAAAATAAAGTCGAAATTAGCTTACAGAGTCTAAACAAAATTTGTAGAGCATAGTCTCACCTACGCGTGGATATAAATAACATCAAAAACGGAGTTCGTATGAGGAAGATATGAATTTTTGAAGTTTATTAAATAATGAAAATATTAAATTTAAATATAAATGTCTGATATTATCCAAAGGGGGGGGGGGGGGGGGGGGGAGTCACCGGACTTATCTGGGTTACGCCCAGCGTAGCTGAGCATTACGCCCAGCGTAATGCGAGGGTTCAGGCCCTATATAAAGGGGTGCGAGGCTGCCTTATTTCTTTGCTCATTTTCTCTTCTCTCTCTCTCCCGCTTTGCATTGTTTTTCATGCAAGAAATATCCTGAAGCCCCGGTATCATCGCCGAGACCCGAAGCAAGTCCCGAAGCCCCGAAGAAACCAAGAAGTGAAATTTCCGAGCCGAAGCTCTGCCCGCGAGAAGCCAATTTTTGTGAAGATCTTCCAGATCTATCGAAGAATACTACTTCTACAAGCCGTAGTGCTGTCCGATCATCTTCTGATCAAGTGAGTGTGTAGTTACTTTTTTCTACTGCATAATTATGAAGTATTTTATATAAAATACGTGTTATGTGTATATTTTGTTATTATATGTGTGAATGTATATTCACTTTCTTCTATCTCATAGATATGATTTGTTGTCTATGAAATACATGTTATGTGTATGTGTCTCATCTGTTGTTTGGAATATGTATTGAATGAGAATGCTATACAGGTTTTAAACTATGTATAAAAAAGTAAATTTTGTATCTACTAATATGTTGCGTAAAACATGGGTAGATAGTTGATGTGTGATAAACAGATGAGAGGCCTCGATGTTGTTGTTGTTAATCTAGTCATCTAGCGGAGTATGGATGACGACCACAGACTCTTTCTAGACAGTCATGTGGAACGCTAGCAGGTTCATAACCTATAGGTGTTCTGAATGATGTTTCACCGGTGTACTCTATCCTCCTCATGGTTGCCTTTAGGACATCTATTTTGAGGAAACCCCTTTGCAGTAATGTCTGTCCCGATGAAAATCCTAGATTAGGTCCCTGGTAATAGATGTTGTTTTAGGGACATAATGTGAGGATAACAGGAATGGATAATCGGGTTATTGTTGGTTGGTGAAATTAAATATAATTATTTATTATGGGTTGACAACCCTATATGCTCACCAGTCTCCCAAGCCTGACCCACTCAGTTTATTTGTATTACAGGTAGTGGCGCGAGGGCATAAGATGGATGAATCATCAAGTTATTTTATTTATAAGTCTGTACATGTATATAACTGTTGTATGGTTTGTAATATGTCGTTTATGATTTTTGGTCTGTATCGGAACATGACATCCCGAGTTCCGATTATATAACGAAAATAAATTTCTTTATGAAATGCTTTGGTAAATATTATTTTATCATATTTTGTTTTGGGAACAAATTCCGCAACTCTTTTAAATCAAAGGGATTTACTCTGAAATTATTTTAAAAGCATAAATGAAATCGGTCTTTTCTGGCCGAGATTTTGGGGATATCACACTGACCGTAGATCAATCTTGGAGAACACAGACTCTCCCTGAAGTTGGTCAAATAAATCATCTATCCTCAAAAGTGGGTAACGGTTCTTCACTGGTACCTTGTTCAGCTCCTGCTAGTCTATGCACATACGGTGTGACCCATCCTTCTTCTTCACAAATAGGATCGGTGCTCCTCATGGTGAACTGATCGTCCCGATAAAACCCTTGTCTAGCAGCTCTTGCAGCTACGTAGACAACTCCTGCATTTCGAGGGGAGCCAACCGATATGGTGCCTTGGCTATTGGAGCCGCACCAGGGACCAGATTGATCCTAAACTCAACCTGTCTCTTCGGAGACATCCCAGGTAAATCCTCCAAGAATACGTCTGGGTACTCTCACACCACCAGTACATCATCAACTGTCGCCTTACCCTTATCCCGGGTATCCATGACATAGACGATGTATCCTGTGCCACCCTGTTGAAAGTGGTGCCTCGCCCTTGCTGCTGAACAGAGCACCATTCCTCTCTATGGTCTCTCTCCCTGGATCACTAACTCTCCCCCACTAGGAGTGTGAACCCTCACTAGCTATTGCTCGCAGTCAATCACTGCCCCATTGGTGCTCAACCAGTCCATACCAACTATAACCTTATTCCCTCGCAGGGGAATAGGAACAAAATTCACTAAAAACTGCTCATCAAATAATCGTAGTATACATCCTCTATGAACCCTCGCGGCCCTAATGGTCCTGTCATAGGGTATCTCAACATCGAGTGGACAATCTAGCTCCCCCGTAGCTCTACTAAATCGCTTGCTAAGTGCGAGCGACACAAAAGATCGGGTAGCCCCCAAATCGAACAGTACCACAGCTAATATTCCGTTCACTAAGAACGATCCAGTAACCACACTAGGAGCTGCTTGTGCCTCCTCTACTATCAACTGGAAGGCTCTGCTCTTCGCCACAGGCGTCTCACCTCAACTTTGACGATCGTCCGTAATCCTCAATGTCACAGGGGCGGATGCTACCACTTGCCCTGCAGCTGCTAAACTCGGACACTGGGACCGCTTGCGTCCCCTCTGATTGCATTGGAAGCAAATCAGATCAAATTCTGTAGTGATGGTGGTAGTATCAGTACAATCCCTGTTGATATACACGGTTCGCCCGCACTTGAAGCAGTCGGAACTCCCTTCCTTGCACACCCCATCATGCAACTTGCCATATTTTCCCCAACGGATGTGGCTCTGCTGGCTCCTAGACCTGTAGTCAGACACCTTGGGCTTTTTGTCCGAACTCATCATGCCAGACGCCACCTCTGGCTTCCTCCTCCTCTCCATCTCTAAATCAATCTCTCTCTCTTTCTCTCTTTCTCTCTCTCTCTCTCTCTCTCTCACGAGCCCTAGCACTCATGTCCTCCATCGTCTTACAACTGGAGCGGCTCACAAAATGTCTAGTATCACTCCTCAACATCTCATGGTACCAAGCCATCTTCATCTCCTCGTCTGCCACATATTGCAGAACAAGAAGGGCTCTCTCCCTGAACTTGGAGGTGATCTTCTCCATTGTTTCTATAGTTTGTTGGAGGTCCTGAAACTCCCTAGCAAGTTGTTGCACCTCAATAACAGGTGCGAACTTGGCCCTGAACCTGGTTGTGAAATCACTCCGGATCATATCATCCAACACTGTATCATCACCAATGGCTCGTCTGACCTCCTCCCACTAGGACATCTGCTGGCACGAAATGTGTTGGCGATATCAGCCAACCATCTAGTACTCGCAATGGGGTCCCAAGCCCCATGGTAGTCAGGAGCTATACATGCTCTGAACTCCCTGAAGGTGAGCATGCGCAACCCCATCATGGCTGCCACCTCAGTGCGAAAAGCCCTAAATCTCCCATCCATATGCTCCAGGATACCCTCCTTGATCGAACCGAAGCTCATAGGAGTCTGCTTAAGAATATTGTACGTGATCTCTGAGTATATGAACTCCCTAGTCTGCTCATCTAGCTGCTCAGCTCCAGAACCTGAGCCTGATCCCTCACCTGAACTACCAACTGTTGGTCTAGGGTGTAGAACCACCATTCTGAAAAACACATCATAACAAGCGTCAGAATATTAACAAAACTCGAGGGATCACATACACTACAAGTTCCCTGGATCTATCTTAGCCTTCCTTGATTTGAGTACGGATCCTCTGCTTTTAGTAGTACGGGCCCATACTACCTTCCATATCTATCTGTACTTTCCTCAAGAACTTCCTTGACTTCACCAAGTCCCTTATACTAATAATGCTTCACATGCTACTCTCATCCTAGGCTTGCCCTAGGGTAATCACCATCCCACTCTCCGCCATCAACTGAATAAGAAGTCCCTGCTACCTTTCCCTAACTACCTGGCGAATACTATTACATATCACTAAGACAAGATAAATCTTCGAATGAGAGATCCTACCCTACAACGGTTGGACTCAGACAAGAGCTACGCAATAGGGCAAGACCTAACCTTCTGAAATTATTTAGTCCTTTCAATATGTAACTTGACATATTCGTTTAATAGTTAGTAAAAGGTAGCTAGAACTCCTAAAATCATAAAGCAAGCAGCATTCGAGCGTTGAGTACACATAATAGAGCATATACTACTCTGGCTATCATACTGACAGATCTGTACTAGCATGCATTTCACGTAGAGTTTCTACACATATAATAGGTACATAAGGCATCCTCCCTAGGCCCTTAGTCCTAATCTAGCATGCAGTTCTCATAAAGCTGATAATCATACTATAACATAAACTTGTATGGGTAATTTGGGAGTACTTACTTGAGCTCGGCTGATTGCATACACCACACTCTTCTCTCTTTTCAAAGTTCTTTTCTAAAATTCTTTTCTTTTCAAAAAAATCCTTTTATAAAAATGGTTTTTCTTTTAAAAAATTTATACCACTTCCTTAGTTTGAGTTCAGACACACCCGAAAGTGTGCCCGAATCACTAAAACCAAGGCTCTGATACCAACATGTAACATCCCAAAAATACGGTCCAAAAATTTCATTTTGAAATCATTAATAAAACAATAAATCATCCATCATCATAAAGAAAATCAAGAACCATGTATCTCAAAATATCATGTCAAATATTGTATCAAAATCAAACAAGAAAACATCAGAGTCTAAGAAATTCCCAGGCTGAAACTGCAATGTGTACCATGCGATCATCCCGAGCCCTTTCCCATGCTAGTGGAAGCACCTGAAACCAAAGTTGAAAACTATAAGCACGAAGCTTATTGAGCTACCCCAAACTACCACATACCATCCAATAACACATAGTGGGCCTCGCCCACTGCATCAGGCCCTGCCCGACATGGGACTAATCCGACATCGGACCAAAGTTCGAAATACAGATCATAGCAACAAGCACATAACACATAACATATAACATATAAACATAATAGACTTCCTCGGGCTTTCCCCGGCATCGGACCAAAGTCTGCTACACCTAACATGTAAGCTAATTCTGCATCAGGCTTGCACTGGAATACATAACACATAACATGCATGAATCACAAAGACATCAAGCATACATATACTCTTCTCGGGACCACCCCGGCATCGGACCGAAGTCCGGAACATATAAGCTGCATTAGGATAACCCCGACATCAGGCCTAAGCCCGATATATACTAACATACATAAACAAGCCAACATTGGTGCCTTCGACCCATTCCTACTGAAAGGAAACTCACCTCGTATGGTCGACTGTTGAAACTCAAGTGAAGAATCTCTGACTACTGCTCCAGTGACTCCCTGGCTCTCAACCACATAATACATTTATCAAAATATGATAATCCTTGACTATTTCACCCTTAGTCAAAGTTAGCATCCCGGTCAAAGTCAAAGTCAAGATCAAATTCAAAATCAAAACTCAGTCAACCCCAACTCGTCGAGTTATATCCTAACTCGCTGAGTTCATGCACTACTTAGCCTCGTAGTCAACTATGTCAACTCGTCGTGTCCCTTCACAGACTCTTTGAGTTCTTCCTGTCATAACATCGGGACATCTCAACCCTAACCCGTCGAGTCCCTCCTTGGACTCGTCAAGTTCTTCAGTTTTCGAGTCTAAATCTTGTCCAACTCACTGAGTCATCTCCTACACTCAATGGTTTCACTCACAACCAGAAAAGGGGTTAGGGTTCACAACCCGACTTGCCGAGTCCAAGAACAACTCGTTGAGTCCTCCATGCAACATATCCATTCAGTCGATTCTAATCCATTCCAATGCTTCTAATTCATAGATCTAGACTCCTTAGACTAGCATAACACGTAAAGTTGCTAACTTTATGTGCATGCATGATGATATAAGACCAAAACACTCATTACAAGCTTGAAAGGAGGTCTAAGTCATGGCATGTGGCTATGGCTAAATATAGGTGACGACTTTGAGCTTCTAAAGCTTAGTAATGCCCATATGAGAAGTCCTTTCATCCCCCAAGGTCCAAATATGGGAATAACCTTGCAAATGACCCAAAAAGTGACAATAAACAAGCATACATGAAGATCTAAGTGGATAGAAGCCAAGGTATAAGCTTTATACCTTTAACAAGTCTGAGATGCTACAAAAGCTCTAGATCTTCTGCTCTTTTCTTGTGTATTTGATCTTTTCCTTCCTTCTCCTAGCTTCAAACCACACAAAATGCAAAGAAATGGCTCAAGAATGCACAAGATCGATTAGGGTTTTGAGAGTGGGTTTGGGAGGTGATAAAACTCGAGTGGAGGCTGAATATGATGCTTAAATAGGGCGTAAACCCTAAATATTAGGTTTCCTCCTAACGGACCTACTCGTCAAGTCCAGGCTTGGACTTGCCGAGTAGATCACTTATATCCTGCGTGCATTCTATCCTCTACTCGACGAGTTAGGGATACTACTCATCGAGTAGCTTTACCAAATGAAAAATTAACAACTCAATACGTACCAGGAACTGGACGTTACAAGGATTTAACAATAGTCCCCCACTTAAATCAGATTTCGTCCTTTAAACCAGCTCTTGCTTCCACTTCATGATGCAAACCCTCACATCAACCAAAATAATCAAAAACCCATAGATTTAATTGGATCTAAACCTCCTTGACCAAACAACAACATGCTAATCCAACACATAAGTGCACCATCGTGATGAGAACCAACTTGTCACATACCAAACTAGGCCACGTTCCTACTTGGCTCCGACATCCCCACTTAACTATCTACTGACACACTTAGGCTAACTCTTAATCCACTAATCGACAACAACACTCGGGATTACCCCCGATCCACTAATCGAGAACAGCAGTTGGGCTTACCTCGGGGTCTATTAACCGATAAAAACACTCGGGCTTACCCCTGATCCACTAACCGATAACAACATTTGGGCTGACCCCCGATCCATTAACCGATGACAACGCTTGATCCCAACAAGACTTAAATGACCTCACCATGCGTTTGGGTTGTGACTCAGACCTTCAAGACCCAATCAAACAATAACTTACAAGCAAACCGTCATCATATCCCTCAATATGGGCTCCTAACACCCTAGAGTATAAAGCACTAGCATGCCCTACATATGATGTCACAACTAAACATAATACGACTTGAAGGGAAATCGAACAAATGACGATGATCTTGATGTGAAACTGAAAGATTCAGGAAATGCATGGAAGTCATGAACCTAGAGAAATTCAACTAAGGATCGAACCTTGGCACAAGCTCTTCGTGCTATGAGGTTCCACTCTCCCCCGCTGGAGATATACTAGAGCCTGACAACTTCACAATCCTTCAATACCCAGACTAATTTGAGCTCTACCACTTGATCCCAACCACAGATACCCTGACACATAAGAGAATCTGAATCCTCACAACATTCATAAATTTCAATGCATATGCAACTGAGGACAAAGTTGATTAATCTATTCATAACAAGAAATCAATTTAAACAAAGCTAAATAAGATGATTCCATTTAATCAATCATCCAAGATTACAACTGAACTTCGAATCACAAACATAAATTATAGATGAATACCACAACCACTACAATTACTAAATAGAAGAACTGCCAACTCAACACTCAGCTCTTGTGCTTTTTGACTCGGGTGCGAGTCGCTCTTTTGTATCTCAGTCCTTTTGTTGGGATTTCAATATGAACCTTGCTGAGTTAGAGTGTCTGTTGCAAGTTTCCATCACTAATGAACACAACGTTTCTACTTTGAGTGTTTTTCGTGATTGTACTTGGTTGTGCTACCCGATTGACTTGCTTCCTATATCGATGGGGATGTGTGTGTGATCGTGGAGATGTATTGGTTAAGCCAGTTTGGAGCCATGATCGATTGTGAGAGGCAGTTGGTGGTAGTTCGAACCCCAAGTGGGGGAGAACCGACCATCAATGGAGAGGGTATTAGGTTTAGACCAACTTTTTGGCTTGCTGCCAGGGCTAAGTGGTATATTCAACATGGATGTTTAGGTAATCTCGCTTACATGGTCGACACTTGAGTGGTCAAAGAGTTTCCAGATGTCTTCCCAAAGGATTTACTTAGTTTTCCTCCCGTAAGGTAGGTGGAGTTTTGGATCGATTTGATCCCCGATACGGCCCCGATTGCTAAGGTGTTGTATCGCCTTGCACCACCAGAGATGCAGGAGTTGTCCTCTTAGATTCAGGAGTTGTTGGGTAAGTAGTTCATCAAAACGAGCAGTTCATCCTGGGGAGCACCAATTATGTTTGTGAAGAAGAATGATGGGTCTCACTGTATGTTCATAGATTATCAGGAGTTAAACAAGTTGATGATGAAGAATCGCTACCCACTTGCTAGGATTGATGATCTCTTCAATCAGTTACAAGGAGCATCTTGGTTCTCCAAGATGATCTGAGGTTGGGGTACCATTAAATGAACGTCAGAGAGGAGGATGTTGAAAAGTTAGTGTTCTGAACTCATTATGGTCATTATGATTTTATGGTGATGCCATTTAGGCTCACCAACGCATCGAAAACATTTATGGATTTGATGAACTAGGTATATAGGTCAATGCTTGACCGATCTGTTATTGTTTTTATTGATGATATTTTGGTCTACTCTAGGACGAGGGAGCAACATGAGGAGCATCTATTGGAGTTTCTTGGGTACTGAGGGAGGAGAGACTTTATGCCAAGTTCTCCAAGTGTGAGTTCTGGTTATGAGAGGTCTAGTTCTTGGGATACCTCATCAAACATAATAGGATTATGGTCGATCTGGCTAAGATTGAGGAAGTTATGCAGTGAGAGGTCCTGAAATCCCCATCATAGATCAGAAGTTTTTGGGGTTAGTAGGTTATTATCGGAGGTTCATTCAGGATTTCCCCAAGATTGTCGTTCCTCTAAATCGCTTGAAGAAGAAGGGTGTGAATTTCTATAAGGGACCTAAGCAACATGCCACATTCAAGACGCTGAGATGTAAGTTACGTGAGGCCCCGATATTGACCCTTCCGGAGGGTGTTTAAGATTCCGTAGTATTTTGTGATGCGTCAATCATAGGTTTGGGGGTAGTACTCATGCAACAGGTCAGGGTCATTACATATACATCCAGGAAGTTGACACCCCATGATTTTAGATACCCGGCACATTATTTCGAGGTGGGGGTAGTAGTTCTTGCCCTCAAGATTTGGTGACACTATCTCTATGGTGTTCGTTGTACCATTTACACAGATCACGCGAGCTTGAGATATCTTATGGATCATCTGACTCTG
Source organism: Lactuca sativa (assembly GCF_002870075.4). Classification (NCBI taxonomy): domain Eukaryota; kingdom Viridiplantae; phylum Streptophyta; class Magnoliopsida; order Asterales; family Asteraceae; genus Lactuca; species Lactuca sativa. Next base: position 250,061,892 of record NC_056625.2, read on the forward strand.
AACATGAGGCATCACAAATGGCTAGATGTAATCAAGGATTCTGACATCAAAGATACTTTAGCATCCAAGGAAGGCTTATATGGTCGTCGACACTTTCAGTCGCAAGGTGGATAGTGCTCCTATTTGATAGATCTATTTGAGGTTGACCATCAACTTACTACTCCTAGATTAGATCAGGGAGGCTTAGGCCAAGGGAATCAGGACGGAGAATTGGAAGAAGGAGAAGATCATATTCAGATTGACATATTTTCTATCGATAAACACGAGATTATGACCCAGTTTGGGCGAGTATGGGTCCCAATTTTTGGAGGTGTACGACAGACATTGAAGGGGGAGACGCACAAGTCCAAGTTCTCGATCCACCTTGGAGCCATGAAGATGTATCGAGACTTGAGACTCAACTATTGGTGGTCATGCATAAAGCAAGAGATAGCATGGTATGTGGAGAGATGCTTGACATGTCGGATGGTCAAGGCAGATCACCAGAGGCGGCATGGAAAGTAGCAAACCTTAGAGGTACCCATGTGGAAATATGAGAAGATCACCATTGATTTCAACAACAAGTTCCCGAGGACGACCAAGGGATTTGATTCTATTTCGGTCATCTTCGATCGATTGACCAAGAGGGCCCATTTTCTTGCTATTTGGGAGAGTTCATCAGTCGAGAAATTGGCCGACGTCTATGTGTGTGAGATTTTTGGTCGCCATCGTGTACCAGTTTCTATCGTGTCCAATCGTGATGTTTCGTTTACTTATTTGTTTTGGAAGAGATTTTATGAGGATTTGGGTATGAGACTGCATTTCAGTGGAGGTTCTGTTAGACTACATTCAGGTCGATGAGCACCTAAATTATATGGAGAGGTCGGTGGCTATATTGGATAGGAAGATGAAGGCCTTGCGTAATAAGGTGGTGCCTCTGGTCAAGGTTCAGTGGCAGCATAGGAAGGGTTCTAAGTGGACCAAGGAGCCTGAGGTTGACATGCGTGAGCACTATTCAGATCTATTTACAACTGAGTATTCGAGGAAAAAATCTAGTTCGAGTGGGGGAGAATTATAAAACTCAGTCCTTGCAGGTATATTTATTTTCTTTATTTTTAAGTTTAAGAATTGGGAAGCTTGGTCCTACGTGGGGCGTAGGGTAGTCTCCTATGCAACACGTACGAGGGAACTTGGACATGAGATTTAAATGATCTACACAGGACGTAGATCAAGGTACGCAGGGCGTACAAGCCCGGAACCAAAACCCTAATTCTTGGGGTTGTGAGCCTTATTTAAAGGCTCTAACTCCTTGAGGCCCTTCCATTCTTAACCTCCATCCTCCCAAACGACGTCCTTTGAAACCTTAATCCCCATTTGTGAGTTTTGACCCTTTAGAATGTTTTGTGCTCACTTTTGAAGGAAGAATAGAATTATTGATCCACTTGGTAGCTCAAATTAGTATAGATCCGGGATTTGCATCCACTCATCCATCTCCGGAAGGTATAAAGTTCGCACCTTGATGTTTTTTAAGTTATATCTAGTTAATGCTTAAGAGTTTCGTGCTTTTGTCCCCATAACCATGGTTTATCTAAGTAAGAGCTACTCCAGACCATTGGAGTACCATTTCCAGTCGTTTTTGGGGTTGCTAAGTACAAAAATGAGAGTTTGTTCACTCTCATCCATCCATGCATGGGCTTTTGAACCATAAAAGGCTTTTTGGACCTAGGGTTTGGATTAGTGCTCTTTGTGTACATGCAAATGGATAAAATTAGAGACTTTATCCATTAAGACATTCATTTAGTATAGATCTAGAAGCTTGGAGGGTTAACTTTCCTTATTAAGCACTTAATAGGAAAAATTGGACAACAACGTACTATGCAGTGTGTAGTTTTGGCTACGCTGCATGTAGCCCATTTCTGTTTCGATTTTCCACATTAGGCTCTACGTTGGGTGTAGAGCTATTACGCTGACCGGACAATGGCTGGAAGTTGACTGTTAAATTTTGACAATTGACTGTTAACTGTTGACCATTGACTTTGACCAAGTTTGACTTTAGGTCAAATGAAACATTTTGAACTGTAAAAGGAGACTTGTTCCCTGTTTGTTGTATAGGTGACCTGTAGAACCGTTATTTGAATTTGTGATCAGTTTAGCTATCTTCTAGACTTTGATGTGAGTTTTCACATTGTACTTGTGGGTCGAAGGTACCAACACCGACCCACTAGAATATGTTATGCATCATTTTTTATAGGATGTGCTATGCTATAGCGATCTTTTAGATCGATATATTTGTATGATTACCTGTACTTACTGGTTATTGATATTTTTTTGTAAATGTCTACATAATATGGTTAGGTTGAGGCCGTCCAGCTTTGTATTGAAGGCTAAGATACTTGGGTGGTCCAGTTGATACTGTTGGCCCAAGGGACCAATCCAGCTTACGTTGTAGGCTCGGGAGAGGTCAATTAGGGCATTATTGGGCCCATTAGGGTTTCATTGGGCCCGTTAGTCATATATTTGGGCTTTTAGGTTAATTAGGGATTTATTGGGCCCATTAGGGTTTTATTGGGCCCACTAGGGTTTATTAGGCACATTAGGGTTTATTAGGCCCATCAGGGTTTTAGTCCCTTTGTCCAAACATCCCAAACGAGTCACAACACAAACGCGGCACACCGCCGCCCAGCACGGCGGCTGGTGCGACAGGAGGCGGCCGCCACCACCATATGGTGGTGGTTTTGAGCTTTCTTTTTATTATTCACTTTCTAATTACATTTTACTTGTTACGACGTAAATTTCAAACCAAAATTTTCCATTTAAAAACACATTTGTCTCAGTAAATAAAACACAAAATGTCACAATGTCAAATCATCAAATCTCATATAAAAAATTGTTCATATTTCAAAACTCCAGGATCTTCTAAATCATAATTCAATCACTGATGTGTGTACAATCAGGCTGGAGCCTTCCCGTGATCCTTAGAAGTACCTGAAACACATAACACAAAACACGGTAAGCACAAATCTCAGTGAATTTCCTAAAATACCACACATATCACATTAGCCACTCTAGGCTAACTTAATACGACCCTTTGGTCAATGTGTTCCAGTGGAGACCCTCTGTCCCACCACTCGGGAGGACCCTACAGCCCTAACTCAATAAGTTCATAACAATAAGCATAAACCACAAGGACAAAATGCAAAGTCGCACAATACACAAATAAGCACATAAGACATCTCAGTCACACAAAGATACCACTCATGGTAAGTATAGTAAGAAGACTCACCTCGTAAGCTAGTAAGAAAAAAGTCTCATGCTCGGAAATCTCAACCTAGCCTCCGCCTAATACATATGACAATCATCTCTAATTAATACTCTATTCATACTCAATTACACCAAAGGTTGCTCTCTTTTTCTCTCAAATTCTTGGAATGGGTAAAAGCCCATTTTACCCTTCCATGGTCCCCATTACTCATGTTAACCAAACCCTAAAGTCAATAGAAGTCAAACTCGAGTCAAAAGTCCAAGTTTGACCTGATTCATCTTCAACACTATCTTAGTGCCACCCATCACTCGTTGTCCTACCTCTCCCCAAGAAATGGGAGTCCGACACTTTCTCCCATAAAGAAGCTCAAAAGGAGGCATATCAATACTCGAATGATAGCTTTTGTTGTAAGAAAACTCAGCCAAAGGAAAATAAATGTCGCAACATCCTCCAATATCCATAACACATACACGCATCATGTCCTCAAGCGTCTGAATCGTCCGCTCGCTCTAACCGTCTGTCTATGGATAGTATGTAGTACTGAAGTGTAAGCCCACGACTGCCTGTCAGTATATGCCTCCTCCAATAGTATACGTCGAGCTCCGCCTGTATAGGGCACCCAAATCCAACCTCTAAAAATCATAATCCCACGACTGTCCGACACAAACTCAGACACCTGCCCAATCACTCGATCCCTCTTACGGTTCTCCGGTCTCACGGCCTCCACTCGGGCCTCTCGAATGGTATCTAAAACTAGAGTCATCACCATCATCCTCTTACACACATCTCGGAGCAGAAAACTCTCAGCTTTACAACTCAAGACGTAGGCTAACACATTAGTCTTGCTCGGATGATACAGGATCTCGCAGTCATAGTCTTTCACCACATCCAACCATCTCCTGTCTCATGTTTAGGTTGGGCTGATCCATGAGATACTTTAGGCTTTTATGGTCTGTAAATATGGTACACCGAACACCATACAGATAATGGTGCCATATTTTTAGGGCAAATACCATTGTACCCAGCTCGAGATCGTGGGTGGGATATCTCGTCTCGTGAGGCTTCAATTGCCTTAACGCGTATGATATCATGTGCGCCCTATGCATTAGCACCGCACTCATCCCAGATATAGATGCATCGTATTATACCACAAAGTCCTCCACTCCCTTAGGAAGGGCTAACACCGGGGCTCGTACAATTTCTGGCAAAGTGTCTCAAATGAGGCCTGCTTCTCGGGACCCCAAATAAAAGTAACACCCTTCCGAGTGAACCTGGTGAGGGGGACGACAATCTTGGATAAATCTTTGATAAATCTCCAATAGTAGCTAGCCAATCCAGAAAACCGCATATCTCGGATGGGGATCTCGGCACCTCTCATCGCATAACTGCCTCAATCTTGGTCGGTTCGACCAATATCCCATTCTGATTAATGAGGTGTCCCAGGAACTGGATCTCTCGTAACCAGAATTCACACTTGGAGAATTTGGCATACAGCCTCTCCGATATCTAAACCCCAAGAATCTCTCTCAAATGCTCCTCATGCTACTCTCTGGATCTTGAATACACTAAGATATCATCGATGAACATGATCACCAATCGATGCAAGATGGGCCTGCACACCCGGTTCATGAGATCCATGAACGCCACTGGTGCATTGGTGAGCCCAAAAGGCATCACCACGAACTCATAATGCCCATAACGAGTCCTAAAGGCCGTCTTCTGGATATCCTCCTCACATACTCTCATCTGATGATATCCCGACCTTAAATCGATCTTGGAAAACCAAGACGCCCCTTGCAACTGATCGAACAAATCGTCGATCCTCAGAAGTGGATAACGGTTCTTGACCGTCAAGTTGTTCAACTCCTAGTAATCAATGCACATCCGGTGTGAACCATCCTTTTTCTTGACAAAAAGGATCGGCGCTCCCTACAGCGAGCTACTCGTTCTGATAAATCCCTTTCTCAACAGCTCCCGGAGCTTTGAGGATAACTCTTGCATCTCTGGTGGTGAAAGGCGATAATATGCCCTAGCGATAGGTGCCGCTCCCGGAACCAAATCAATCTGAAACTCCACTTGCCTCTTGAGAGGCACACCCAGTAGCTCCTCGGGAAAAACATCAGGAAACTCACTCATTATTGGAACCTCGGCGATAGAACTCGTTCTCTCAGTAACAACCCATGTATCCAACACATATGCTAGATAGCTCATACAACCCTGCTGTAGACTCTGCCTCGCCCTGGTAGCAGAGTAGAAAGTTGACCCCAGATCTAGTACCCTCGCCATACAATGTAATCACTCCCCCACTAGGATCTCGTATAGTCACCAACTGATGCTCGCAGTCGATCACAACTCCAAAACAACTCAACCAATCCATGCCTACGATGACACAGACATCCCCCATCGTAATCGGTACCAGATCAATCAGAAACTTGACACCAAAAATCTCCGACACACACCCTCGGTACACATCAGTAGCAAACACCGCATGCTCGTCAGCTATAGAGACCCTCAAAGGTCGATTCAATGCCTCATGCTAGATACTGATGTGACGACTAAAAACTATGGACACGAAGGATCCACTCACACCCGAGTCGAATAACACTAAAGCAGGTACAGAACTCACAAGCAATGTACCAGCCATGACATCAGGTGTTGCGCACACCTCTTCTACTGTAAGTTGAAAAGCTCTACCACTAGCCCTCAGAACCTCGGCCTTCACTGACCGACTATCAGCAGCACGCAAAGCAGCAGGTGCAGATCCATGTGTTGATCCTTGACGAAGCTAGGGCACTAGACCTTCCGGTGGCCGGTCTGGTTGTAGTGGAAGCAAACTGCAAACCCCTTGGGGCAATCCTTCTCCATATGCCCCTCCTTGCCACACTTGTAGCAAATCCCCGCTTGGCACAACCCCTCGTGACTCTTGCCGCACTTTCCACAAGGGCGTCCCTTCTGGCCCCCAGTCCTCGAATCACCAAGCTTAGCCCGCTTCGTTGTCGGCTGCGATTGCACCGGCCTCCAATCTCTGCCCTGAGACACCGCACCTCCCTAGCCTGAGTCTCCAGATTGATCTCCCTCCTCCTGGCATTTGCCTGAGCTCAGCAAATGTCCGATAAGATGATTTCTCCACGACCTCTCGAATATCCCTCCTTAGAATGCTCAAATACCGGCTCATGCGTACCTATCCCGTCAACACATGGTCAGGGAAGAACAATGCCCTCTTGTGAAACATCCGAGTAATCTTAGTCACCGACCCTGTCTTCTGCTTAAGAGACATAAACTCCTGGGCTAACCGTTCCCTCTCCACCGGGGGAACATACTTATCTCGAAACACCACAGTGAACCTCTCGCAAGTCACTACAACGTGCTTTGCCGAAGTAAAACTTGTCGTCACAAACTTCCACTATTCCTTTGCTCCCAAGTGAAGCTGGTTCAGCGTGAAATATACCCTCAATTTCTTTGGGCATGAACAAGTGTAGAAACACCCCTCGATATCAGAAATCCATCTCATCGCAGCAATCAGATCCCGTGTCCCATCAAACTCTAGTGGCTTAATGTTGCTGAACTCCCGGTACAGCAACGAGTCGCCTCCCCGTGGCCTGGCAGCAGCGACAACTACGGTGGCTGCAGCAGATGCCGCCTTAGAAACTGCACATATCGCTCGTCAAACATCTTGATCAAAGTGGTCTTAACAAAACCAAACATCTCCGGAATAGCCTCTCGTATGGTTGCGACCACCTCGTCATGAATCATCCTACGAATCTCATCATCGCTAACTCCACTACTCCCTGAGGTGTGGTGCGTACCTACCATGATGTTTCTTAATCACAACAAAAATCATCAGAGACTCTCTCGAGCATACTCACACTCAACTACTCATCCCCACTTGCTCTTTATCATCTTAAGGATTCTTACTTGGATTTCCTGCAGACCGAGTGCTTTCAGTAGTACGGGCCCAATACTACCTTCCACATCCCATCTGTAGTCACCCCAAGTCCTCCTCCTAGAATTCTAATTCACAAATACTCTATATCTCACGAATCACAGACTACTCTCTCAGTAGACCCATATTAAGCTCATTTAAGTATGTCTTCCTAGATTATCTCCTGACTCAGAACGTAGCACATACTCAAGCAAATAACAGATAACACTGATCAAAAGCATTCCCTAGGCTAAGGCATCACAAAGCAGACAATTCTAGCCCTAGAATATGAAATACCTAGCCTACCTTCTAAAATGAAATTCTAATAAAATATCTCATAATTATTTTATAATACAAAAGTAAGGGTATTTTGGGAAATCACCGTTCGGGCTCTGGCTGATTATACAAACTGCTTCAACTTGTTTTCACTTAAAACTCTTTCTCGTTTTGGAAAAGAATTCTTTTCTTTTGAGAACTCTTCTCAAATCCTCAGTTTGACTCCAATCACACCCGGAGGTGCATCTGAATCCCTCAAACCGAGGCTTTGATACCAAGTTGTAATGACGTAAAATTTCAAATAAAAAATTTCAATTTAAAAACACATTTGTCTCAATAAATAAAACACAAAATGTCACAATGTCAAATCATCAAATCTCATATCAAAAACTATTCATATTTCAAAACTCCAGGATCCTCTAAATCATAACTCAATCGTTGATGTGTGTACAATCAGGCCGGCGCCTTCCCGTGATCCTTAGAAGTACCTAAAACACATAACACATAACACGGTAAGCACAAAGCTTAGTGAGTTCCCCAAAATACCACACATATCACATTAGCCACTCGAGGCTAACTCAATATGACCCTCTGGACAATGTGTTCCAGTGGAGACCCTCCGGTCTCACCACTCGGGAGGACCCTCCGACCCTAACTCAATAAGTTCATAACAATAAGCATAAACCACAAGAACAAAATGCAAAGTAGCACAATACACAACTAAGCACATTAGACGTCTCAGTCACACAAAGATACCACTCATGGTAAGTATAGTGAGAATACTCACCTCGTAAGCTAGTAAGAAAAAGTCTCCTGCTCGAAAATCTCAAACTAGCCTCCGCCTAATACATAGGATAATCATCTCCAATTAATACTCTATTCGTACTCAATTACACCAAAGGTTGCTCTCTCTTTCTCTTAAAATTTTGGAATGGGTAAAAGACCATTTTACGCCTACATGGTCCCCATTACTCATGTTGACCAAACCCTAATGTCAACATAAGTCAAACTCAAGTCAACAGTCTAAGTTTGACCTGACTCGCCGAGTGCACTCATGTGACTCGTCGAGTCCAATCGTCCCACATAAGTCTTCATGAAGGTCCAGCACGTCAAGTTAACCCCTAACTCGCTGAGCTATAGCATGGCCAGCTCATCGGGACAAACCTTAACTGAATCATCGACTCGGCGAGTGTGACAACCCGATGTTTCAACCTTATGTAATGACCTAAAAAGTCAAGTATTGTAGCTACCTTTGAAATAATGAAATTAAATTCGAAAATGAAATATGTAAAAGTCATTATAAGAATATCTATTATGTCAGATTTTGTGCCAAGGTTTACAAAAAGACTAAGAACACTAAAATCCGAGTTATAACGAAGAAGTTATGACCATTCTAAGATTTCCGACAAAACCGGCAACACCGATTAAACGAAAAACACGAAGTTTCAATACAATAGCATTTAGCCTTAAGTATCTAAATGAAAGTTATAGATAACATTAAACCGTGAGCTTACACAAAAAGAACGTCCAAATCTGACTTCGTATGAGGAAGTTATGATTTTTCCAAGATCCGAATATAACAGTAGACAGCTAAAAACTCGAAATAGAGCCCGAGAGACTTTAGACCGAAACAACCTAAATGAGAATCGAATGTCTCAACAATATTAGCGCAACGGCGAAAAGTCTGGCGAAAATGGACATCGGATGAAGAAGTTATGGATTTTACACGGACTTTTCGTGTCCCGGCCCGTTAAAAATAAATAATTAAAAATAAATTCAAAATTTGCCGAATAAGTCTAAACGAGAGTTGTAGATCATATTTTCAGCTACGCGTGCATATAAAGAACGTCGAAAACGGAGCTCGTACGCGAAAGTTATGGATTTTACAAGTTCAGGGTCCAAAATCCGAGGCTGTCAGGCCTCCCCACGACGTGGCACAGTTTTGCCGCGACCCGGCAAATGACTGAGGGCGTCCAATCAATGGAAGAGGATAGACTTTCTCCCCACGATGTGACCAACCCTAGCCACGACGTGGCACTCAAAAATACCCCCTATAAATAGAACTCTTGGGGTGCCGGGTTTAGGTGCTCCATTCTTCCCTCTCTCGTGCTGAAACTCTGCGGTTAAGCTCTCGAAGCCCTCCCGAAGCCCCGGTTTTCACACTCAATATCTGAAGGAAGGTTCTACTCTCCCGAGATTCCCGAGATTTCCGATATTCCCGAGAATCCTGAGAAAATAGACTTTCACAAGCCGAAGTTCTGCTCGATTTTCATCTCGCTTTCCCCAATCAATCAAGTGAGTTCATACCCCTATAAACTACACTTTCAAATGTTTATCACTGCTTTTTATACACTTTTAGGGGGGGGGGAATACAAGTAAACACATGGTTATTATCGTGTGTAATATAAAGATTCAATATATACTCTTTTCTATCAAGTGAATCATACGTGATTCATAACTACTACATGGGAACTTTTGCATGAAATATATATTCACGATAACATCTTGACTTTTGGAAATAAAACATGTTTATATATATATATATATATATATATATATATATATATATATATATATATATATATATATATATATACATGTGAATCAAACCCTTTATTTATACTTTAAGTATATGTGATCATTTATGTCACTTTAGATGTTATACTTTACATAACAAGTGAGCATTACACTAGGATTTACTATACGAACGAAACACACACTTTGAATAACTATAATAGGTATAGTTTACGAGGATATCATGAACATTTACATACTAGAAATACTATATCAAAGAGATACTTTCACATTCAGGAACAAACGGACATTTTCATACGTAAATCTGTTTACTTTCACATTCAGGAACAAACGGACATTTTCATACGTAAATCTATTTTATACTAAGTTTTGTGAGACATTTCACGTACCTTCGAGTATGCATTTTCAGTCCTGTATTATATACCATAATCCCTTGTAGGGGGAGCGTGATACTTGTGTATAGATCTATACGGGATTGACAATACCGCACCTGAGCTGTTACCTACAGCTAGGCCGGCAAGCCTGGGGTGACAAATGTCATAACATATCAACGCCTGAAGAACGTTGTTACAGGCAGTCTGGGTCATTAGTATGGTTATAAAACTCACATAGAGTATTAAGAACTTATTGATTTACCGGGTTATCAAATGCCTTAGTGCTTTTATACTTACAAAAATTTACTACTCTAGGCATGAAAAACACGATTGCATTTCAGTGTTGGAACTTTTAAACCACCACACACTTATGAACGGATATTGGATTTATAAAAAGAAAACCTTCAAAACAGTCGAGTCTTTCTAGAAGACTACTTTTATACTATTAGGAAATATTGGATCTCCTAGGAGTCTTTGGAAACATTTACAAACAAATATCATTTGATTTTATTCAAACATTGTCACTAAATACTTATGAACTCACCAGCTTAAATGCTGACCTACTCTTTCAAAACTACTTGTATTTCTCAGGGATTTAGTAATACAGGTAAACTACTGCTTTTGAAGAAGGGACGCTGCAGCGTTAGTTTAATTTCATTCTGACAACATATTGTAATTGATATTTTGGAACCTGTAATACCTACAAACGATGTAACTTTTTCAATTATATATATGTTGGTTGTGTTTGCTTTCTTTACTATGTATTCAACTGTTTCGATACTACATGAAGTCAACCGCCCTCGAACGATTCCGTCGTTCTGGTTTGGGGGTGTCACAGATTGGTATCAGAGCATTGTTTATAGTGAACTAAGTATATCGAACCACATAAGATATACAAACTATAAATGCAACGGGACTCAAAGTCTCTGACAAAACACTTTCACACCTAAAACCTTATTTCATTTAAATTAGATTGTTTTGGGTCGTAAAAGTACAAACAGATGCATGCAACAATATATTTTTATGGTTAGAAATATACAAGAAGTATTAAGACAAGTTGGACACTACGATTAGGACTCGACATATGTAATCGGATTTGGGATGAATATAGCCTGATCAACTATATTTATCCGAGATTGGAATAATGTGTGTCGACGAATGGTCGTAGTGAGCAACAAGTTAAAACTTACCAAAATAAACATTAGTATCAAACATACAAATTTAAATTCTATAGGAGTATCTGGTACGTGCAATAGTTTAATCGACATGCTTAGTTTTACATGCTTCAAGTTTTATTCAATTCCTTTAACCCTATTCTCGTATAGTCAAATGGCTGGATTCATTCCACACGGAGACCCCTACTATCTCAACCAAGGTAACGGAGGATGGGTCGAAGAAGATCCCGAAGAGGATGAAGATCCTATCGAGTTGGATGAAGGGGATGACTCTGGGACAGACTCAGAACCAGCAGTAATCAACCCACCACCCACACAACCCCTTGTCTTTGTGAGAAACTTTCAAGGACCGACTCCCGTTTGGGGAAGTCACCTCCACCATTGGAGCCAGCAACAAGGGATACGTCCTCCCTACGGCATGTGTCGGGATTTCTACGATGTCCATGGCGGAGGTTCGGCCGATCGAGCACTCCCAGTCATGGTGGGCAAGCTAGCCAACCAGTTCTATCAATCTGGGGTTCAAGCTAGCCGGATTCAGGAAGTCAACGTGGAAGTACAGGTGCACACTTCCGACATCTGCCGGCTGGATAGGTTGCAGGATGACACCCAACTCCGTGCCGATGCATTCCAAGCACAAATGATTGCAGCCATCTCTGAGCTGAGGGAACAACAAGCCGCCTTAGATAGGCGCCTTATGGAGGCAAAGCAATCAGACGCAGAGTCAAGCTCCAAGTGCAACCTATGTCGCAAGTAGTGCTTGTTGATCCCAAAATTTTGATATAGAATAGGACCATCAGCTAAAAGTCTTACTTTCTTTAACTTCCTGTAATCGGAGACCTTTAGAAAGGTCAAAATTTTCTAACTTCTGATGTAACGCAACCATATGTTTAATATATATAGGGCATATGTCTTTCGTGTGTTAAATATGTGCATTTCAGTCGAGTTCATGAGTTTGTTTATTTATTGTTTAACTCCATTGGTAAAACAAACTCAAAGACCTGCGTTGGTCAAACCAAAATTTTGAACTATTAAAGATAGTTAACTCATTGTCAATCAACTCTCAACGACCAAAACTCATGATCTTTTATTTTTTTTCCTTATCAGCATGATGCCGCCCCGTAGATCTACACGCCGTGTCAACAACGCACCACCTCCACCACCACCTCCCCCGACAGAAAATGCCGCTTTGATAGCTGTTGTAACGGCTGCAGTAACAACGGCAATGGCCCAAATGAGTAACAACGGTTCTGGTGGGGGAGTAAATAGTTCTACGAATGGCCAACGTCAAGGTCGTTCGGGGGATTGTACATATAAGGATTTCATGAATAGCAGACCCGTTACTTTTAATGGGACTGGAGGGATAATGGCTCTATCACAATGGATAGAGAAAACTGAAGCAGTCTTCGAGATTTGTTCTTGTCCAGAAGGGAGCAAAGTGAAGTTCGCTTCCTGTACCTTCTTTGAGAGAGCTCTGACATGGTGGAATGGCCATGTCAATTCACTAACACTAGTAGTAGCTAACTCTATGGGCTAGGAGAATCTAAAACAAATATTACTACAAGATGACTGTCCAAGTGGCGAATTACGAAAACTCGAATAGGAACTTTGGGGCCTTACTATGGTAGGCTCGGACATCACGACCTATACCAATAGGTATAGTGATTTGGCAATCCTTTGCCCAGGAATGCTTGCTCTAGAGAGCAAGAAAATCGAAAGATACATCTGGGGACTGTCACCCCAAATTCGAGGAAGTGTTCTAGCTTCCAAACCAATCACCTTCGATAGCGCCAAACAGTTGGCACAAGCTCTCGTGGACCATGGGGTCTGCCAAAACTTCGCAACCACCGCACCGGAGCAACCCAAAATAAGCAACAATAACAACGATAATACCAACAACAACAACAACAACAAGAGGTTCTGGAGCAAAAGGAAGAGTCAACCTTCACAAGAACCTTCCAAGAAACAACAAATTGTGGCAGTCCATGCCGCTACTGCCCCCACTACTGCTCGTGTTACCTCCACCCCAGTAAAGCGATATGATGGGAACTTCCCGAAGTACAGCAAGTGCAATTTCCACCATAATGGAAATTATCGGGAGATGCACTGCAACAACTGCAACCAAAAGGGGCACACTGCTCATTTTTGCAGGGCACCGACACGACCAATCACCCAAGTCCCTGGGGTCGGTGTGGGCCAGACGTGTTATGGTTGTGGTGAGGCTGGACACTACAAGAGGGACTGTCCTAAGGCAAGGAACGCTGGCGGCACAGGACGAGTGTTGGCAATAGGGCAGAACGAAGCGATAGCTGATCCCATGGTGGTTACGGGTACGTTTCTCCTCAATAACGTTTATGCATGCATACTCTTTGATTGTGGTGCGGAGAGGAGTTTCGTGAGTCATAAATTCAAGCACGTACTAAAACAGAACCCTAAAACACTCAATAAGATATTTACAGTAGAAATGGCAAACGGTAGAACAGAAAGCACGAACAATATGTACATAGGCTGCACACTAACTCTAGACGAACACTCATTTCAAATCGATCTAATGCCGATCACTATAAAGAGCTTTGATGTCATCATCGGTATGGATTGGTTAAGCCTACACTATGCCGATATACTTTGTCACGAAAGGGCCGTTCGCCTAAATCTGCCAAACGGCGAAACTCTTGTTATTTATGGTGACAAACCCAGTACCAATTTACAAATCATATCTTGTGTCAAAGCCCAGAAATACCTACGTAAAGAGTACCATGCCTTCTTAGCCCACGTGGTAGATAAGGAAAAAGAAACGAAAGGCATCAAAGACATTCCAGAAGTCTGCGATTTTCCCGATGTCTTTCCTGAAGATCTTCCCGGAGTTCCACCAAAACGTCAAGTCGAGTTCAGGATCGACTTAATTCCCCGAGCTACACCAGTAGCCAAGTCGCCATACCGTCTAGCACCGGCAGAGATGCAAGAACTATCCAGCCAACTAAACGAACTACTCAACAAAGGGTTCATCAGGCCGATCTTCTCACCCTGGGGAGCACCAGTCTTGTTCGTAAACAAGAAGGATGGATCTTTCCGCATGTGCATCAATTATCGGGAACTCAACAAGCTCACTATCAAGAACCGATATCCCTTGCCACACATTGACGACTTATTCGACCAACTCCAAGGAGCGAGTTATTTCTCAAAGATCGACTTAAGATCCGGGTACCACCAACTACGAGTCTTGGAAGGAGATGTCCCCAAAACAGCTTTTCGAACTCGTTATGGTCACTACGAGTTTGTAGTGATGCCCTTTGGATTAACAAACGCACCGGCAGTGTTCATGGACTTAATGAACCGAGTATGTCATTCATTCTTGGACAAGTTTGTGATCGTATTCGTCGACGATATACTCATCTAGTCAAAGACTAAAGAGGATCACAGTCAACACCTCCGACAAGTCTTGGAAACGCTAAGAAAAGAGAAACTATACGCAAAATTTTCCAAGTGCGAATTTTGGATTCGAAAGGTAGATTTCCTAGGTCACGTGGTTAGCAAAGACGAAATACACGTGGACCCTTCCAAAATCAAAGCAATCGAGAACTGGTCAGCTCCAAGAACCCCAACAGAAATTCGACAATTCTTGGGCCTTGCTGGCTACTACCGAAGGTTCATACAGAACTTCTCAAAGATTGCAAAACCACTTACCACCTTGACCCGAAAGGGTGTTACTTTCGATTGGAAAGAAAAACAAGACGCTGCATTCCAAACACTGAAGCAAGCTCTATGCAGCGCACCTATTTTGTCCTTGCCAGAAGGAACAGAAGACTTCGTGGTCTACTGTGATGCATCTAATCAAGGTCTTGGATGCGTACTAATGCAACGAGGTAAGGTCATCGCTTACTCCTCAAGACAACTCAAGACGCACGAAGTCAACTACACTACCCACGATCTTGAACTAAGAGCAGTCGTTTTCGCACTAAAGATCTGGAGACACTATCTTTATGGCACAAAATGCACGATCTTCACCGATCATAAAAGCCTCCAGCACATTCTAAACCAAAAAGAACTCAACATGAGGCAGAGACGATGGGTTGAACTACTTATCGACTATGAATGCGAGATTCGCTATCCACCAGGAAAAGCAAATGTAGTAG
Source organism: Lactuca sativa (assembly GCF_002870075.4). Taxonomy (NCBI): domain Eukaryota; kingdom Viridiplantae; phylum Streptophyta; class Magnoliopsida; order Asterales; family Asteraceae; genus Lactuca; species Lactuca sativa. The sequence goes on from NC_056625.2 coordinate 250,077,545, forward strand.
CTGATGCTCTTAGTCGAAAAGAATACTCAGGCCGCCGAGTGAAATCCCTAACCATGATGATCCATTCACATCTATCCACACAAATCAAGGAAGATCAGAGGGAAGCCGTGAAAACAAAGAATGTGGCAGGTGAAGCCCTAAGAGGAATGGACAAGAATCTTGAAGTCAAGGGGGGACGGAGTTCGTTACTTCATGGATCGAATCTGGACACCGAAGTTTGGTGGATTCAGACACGTGGTCATGAACGAGGCGCATAAGACTCGATACTCCATGCATCCAGGTTCGGACAAAATGTATCTGTACCTCAAGAAACTGTACTGGTGGCCGAACATGAAAGCAGAGATAGCTACCTATGTGGGCAAGTGTCTGACTTGCGCCAAAGTCAAGGTAGAATACCAGAAACCATCAGGATTACTACAACAACCCAAAATACCTGAGTGGAAGTGGGAACGGATAACCATGGATTTCATAACCAAATTACCCAAGAAAACAGGTGGACTAGACACCATCTAGGTAATTGTCGATAGGTTAACCAAATCCGCACACTTCTTACCCATAAAGGAAACCGATAAGATGGAGAAGCTAACTCGAACTTACATCTGAGATATTGTATGACTGCACGGTGTACCAATATCCATTATCTTTGACAGAGATAGTAGGTTCACCTCGCGATTCTGGCAATCGTTACAAAGATCCCTAGGAACAAGGCTCGACATGAGTACTGCTTACCATCCACAAACCGACGGTCAAAGTGAGAGGACCATACAAACCCTAGAAGATATGCTAAGAGATTGTGTAATCGATTTTGGCAAAGCATGGGATACCCATTTACCACTAATTGAATTTTCGTACAACAATAGCTATCACTCTAGCATTAAAGTTGCTCCATTCGAAGCCCTCTACGACCGGAAGTGCTGATCACCACTGTGCTGGACTGAAGTAGGTGACACACAACTACCCAAGGGACAAGTACCCGACAGCACTCTCACTAGCCTAGAAATCATAAGAGAGACAACCGAGAAGATTGTACAAATTCGGGAACGACTAAAGGCTTTAAGAGACAGACAAAAGAGTTATGCGGACAAAAGACGGAAGCCCTTGGAATATCAGGTCGGGGACCGAGTACTATTAAAGGTCTCGCCCTGGAAAGGGTTAATACGTTTCGGAAAGCGGGGGAAACTAAACCCAAGGTATATTGGACCATTTGAGATCCTCGCAAGGATCGGCCCGGTAGCCTACAAACTTCGTCTACCGCAGGAACTCAGTAACATACACCCTACCTTTCATGTGTCAAACTTGAAGAAGTGTTTGTCCGATGAGACCCTCGTCGTCCCTTTAGATGAGATCGAAATCAACGAGAGTCTCCACTTTATAGAAGAACCAATTGAAATCATGGATAGGGAAATAAAGAGAACAAAACAAAGTCGCATCCCCATCGTGAAGGTTCGCTGGAATGCAAAGCGAGGACCTGAATACACCTGGGAACGCGAAGATCAGATGAAACAAAAATACCCACATCTTTTTCCCTAATCCAAAAGTGTTTTTGTTACATTAAATTTCGGAACGAAATTCCCTCTAACGGGGGGATGATGTGACAACCCGATATTTCAACTTTATGTAATGACCTAAAAAGTCAAGTATTGTAGCTACCTTTGAAATAATGAAATTAACTTCGAAAATGAAATATGTAAAAGTCTTTATAATAATATCTATTATGTTAGATATTGTGCCAAGGTTTACAGAAATACTAAGAACACTAAAATCCGAGTTATAACGAAGAAGTTATGACCATTCTAAGATTTCCGACAAAACCGGCAACACCGATTAAACGAAAAACGCAAAGTTTCAATACAATAGCATTTAGCCTTAAGTATCTAAATGAAAGTTATAGATAACATTAAACCGTGAGCTTACACAAAAAGAACGTCCAAATCTGACTTCGTATGAGGAAGTTATGATTTTTCCAAGATCCGAATATAGCAGTAGACAGCTAAAAACTCGAAATAGAGCCCGAGAGACTTTAGACCAAAAAACCTAACTGAGAATCGAAGGTCTCAACAATAGTAGCGCAACGGCAAAAAGTCTGACGAAAACGGACATCGGATGAAGAAGTTATGGATTTTACACGGACTTTTCGTGTCCCGGCCCGTTAAAAACAAATATTAAAAAATAAAGTCAAAATTTGCCGATGAAGTATAAATGAGAGTTGTAGATCATATTTTCAGCTACGCGTGCATATAAAGAATGTCGAAAACAGAGCTCGTACGCGAAAGTTATGGATTTTACAAGTTCGGGGTCCAAAATCCGAGGCTGTCAGGCCTCCCCACGACGTTGCACAGTTTTGGCGCGACCCGGCAAACGACTGAGGGCGTCCAATCAATGGAAGAGGATAGAATTTCTCCCCGCGACGTGGCCAACCGTAGCCACGATGTGGCACTCAAAAAAACCCCCTATAAATAGAACTCTTGGGGTGTCGGGTTTAGGTGCTCCATTCTTCCCTTTCTCGTGCTGAAACTCTGCGGTTAAGCTCCCGAAGCCCTCCTGAAGCCCCGGTTTTCACACTCAATTTACAAAGGAAGGTTCTACTCTCCCGAGATTCCCGAGATTTCCGAGATTCCCGAGAATCCCGAGAAAATCGACTTTCACGAGCCGAAGTTCTGCTCGATTTTCATCTCGCTTTCCCCAATCAATCAAGTGAGTTCATACCCCTATAAACTACACTTTCAAATGTTTATCACTGCTTTTTATACACTTTTAAGGGGGGGGGATACAAGTAAACACACGGTTATTATCGTGTGTAACATAAAGATTCAATATATACTCTTTTCTATCAAGTGAATCATATGTGGTTCATAACTACTACATGGGAACTTTTGCATGAAATATATATTCACGATAACATCTTGACTTTTTGAAATAAAACATGTTTATATATATATATATATATATATATATATATATATATATATATATATATATATATATATATATATATACACACATGTGAATCAAACCCTTTATTTATACTTTAAGTATATGTGATCATTTATGTCACTTTAGATGTTATACTTTACATAACAAGTGAGCATTACACTAGGATTTACTCTACGAATGAAACACACACTTTGAATAACTATAATAGGTATAGTTTACGAGGAAATCATGAACATTTACATACTAGAAATACTATATCAAAGAGATACTTTCACATTCAGGAACAAACGGACATTTTCATACGTAAATCTGTTTACTTTCACATTCAGGAACAAACGGACATTTTCATACGTAAATCTGTTTTATACTAAGTTTTGTGAGACATTTCACGTACCTTCGAGTATGCATTTTAAGTCCTGTATTATATACCATAATCCCTTGTAGGGGGAGCGTGATACTTGTGTATAGATCTATACGGGATTGACAATACCGCACCTGAGCTGTTAGCTACAGCTAGGCCGGCAAGCCTGGGGTGACAAATGTCATAACATATCAACGCCTGAAGAACGTTGTTACAGGCAGTCTAGGTCATTAGTATGGTTATAAAACTCACATAGAGTATTAACAACTTATTGATTTACCGGGTTATCAAGTGCCTTAGTGCTTTTATACTTACAAAAATTTACTACTCTAGGCATGAAAAACACGATTGCATTTTAGTGTTGGAACTTTTAAACCACCACACACTTATGAACGGATATTGGATTTATAAAAAGAAAACCTTCAAAACAATCGAGTCTTTGTAGAAGAATACTTTTATGCTATTAGGAAATATTGGATTTCCTAGGAGTCTTTCGAAACATTTGCAAACAAATATCATTTGATTTTATTCAAACATTGTCACTAAATACTTATGAACACACCAGCTTAAATGCTGACCTGCTCTTTCAAAACTACTTGTATTTCTCAGGGATTCGGTAATACAGGTAAACTACTGCTTTTGAAGAAGGGACGCTGCGGCGTTAGTTTAATTTCATTTTGGCAACATATTGTAATTGATATTTTGGAACCTGTAATACCTACAAACGATGTAACCTTTTCAATTATATATATGTTGGTTGTGTTTGCTTTCTTTACTATCTATTCAACTGTTTCGATACTACATGAAGTCAACCGCCCTCGAACAATTCCGCCGTTCTGGTTTGGGGTGTGACAGCGAGTCCATTCAGACTCTTTTCTCATTCAAACGATTTCAAGGTAGGAACCCTTCCCAAACTCTAGATATAAACTCTTGAGGCTTGTTTATCACGTAAAGCCATGAGCTTTACATCCATGCATGGCACTTAAGGCTTGATATGCCAAAAACATACTCTATTAAGGGTTTTTCACTCAAGAGCCTTATTATGGTTGAATAAAGCAGTAACTTTTGGACTCTAGGGACCTCACATGGTCCAGATGTGAAGTCCAAACCTCTATATGAACTCAAAACACTCAAAGTCCTCATATTAGATGGAAAAAGCCCTAAACTCCCAAAATCATGAGATCTAATCAATAAAATGAGAAAGGTGTGAGCTTTATACCTTTCCCAGAAGCTCTAACCATGGATCTAACAGCTCCTTCTCGTCCCTTGTCTTGGAATCCTTTCCTTCTATTCAAAATATGCACCAAACACTCAAAGTTAGCTCAAATACTCTCTCTTAGCTCAATGGCTGATTAGGGTTTTCTCTCAGTGAAGGTAAACATATGGTGAGCCGTAAATGAGTATATAAATGCCCTTAAATAGGGCCTAAACTCGGGGATTTATGGTTTCTCTTCACAGCTTCTACTCGGCGAGTTGGCTCTCGGAGTCTTCGAGTAGATCATTAATCTACGTGGCACATCTCGAACCTACTCAACGAGTTATAGCACCAACTCGCCGAGTCACTCAATATTCCTCAAAGCATAAATAAACATAATACCTGGAAGCACGGGTGTTACAGTACAAGTCTTTAATCCCAAAATAAACACACACTTAAGAGAATAAACACACACAACCACCTTGTATTTTTCGGTGGTGGTAGATAGTGGCAGCCACCACTTCAAGGTGGTGGTGGTGGCCTTTTGTTGGCTTTCCAACCAAACAGAACACACACCCACCCTATGGCTTGCGAATTGTGTTGGATTAAATGTCTAAGTCCATAATTATTATTGGTATGTACTCGACCCGAGAGTAGCATGGTCCATTTGGGTTGCATGGCATCAGTACAATTGGATAGACTAAATGAGAAAAAGGATACTTACGATTTATATTAATATAATATAAGTTCTAATATATTAATATGAAATCATATTATTTAATTAGTATTGATCAAGAATTAATTTATTAATAAAAAGGAACTAATTAAATACAAACTCTTATATATATACACACACACACACACACACACATATATATATATATATATATATATATATATATATATATATATATATATATAGGATGGGCCAAGTTCATTTAGGTTGCGCTAAGCTTGCATGGATAGTCCATGGAGTTTTTAATCCATGGATCCTATGGAAATGAAAGGTTATGAGTATTAGGGTTTACATGAATATAACCCTAATCCTCTACACTATATAGAGAGGTCTATGGTTCATGGGGGCTAAGGAACTAGTGTGTGTGTGTACACAAGAGGGCAAACCGATTTTGGTGCTATTATCCTTATTCTCAAGTTATTCCAAGTTGTTTTTGGTGTTGTGTGATTCCATTTAAGGTGCAACACTTGGGGCACTAAGCTCTTAAAGGTTCAAGACTTCAAGCTTCATCAAAAGGTATGTTATCTAACTAGGCTTTTGTAGTATAGTTGCTTCATGTTATGCTAGTTAGGTTTGAAACCTTGGAATATTAAGTATTTGCATGTGTAATAGAGAAAACATAGATCCAAGGTTTATAGGGTTTCATGTACACCTTAGGAGTGTTAGAATGTTCAAAACCCATCAGTGGTATTAGAGCCTACGCTTGTTTTCATTTATACTTGATGCAATTGTTGAAAATAGAAGTTTATATGTTGTCTGGACAGCTGACTCGCTGAGTCCAATAAGGGACTTGACGAGTCCATCTGTAAAATCATCCAATTCGTCGAGTTGGTTCATGCACTCGACGAGTTGGACCCCCTGACAGCATATATTTGATTTTTTTGGCTGGAATTGGACTAGGAACATTATCCTAAGCTGTTTTTGAACTTGTAAACCTGTTTTTGATGTGGTAATGTCCATGTTAATCCAATTTCAAAGATACTTGTCAATAGATTCATGTTTTGTATCAGTTTAATGGTTAGGCTAATTTCATGAAAATTGTTTGATTTGAATTATCTTGTTCTTATTAGTTAATTTAGATTAATAGAAAAATTATATGATAATGTGTTTTCAATCCAAATTGATCTAAAAGTTGTTCATAAAATGTATTTTTGTAACTTGTCGTCAAGTTATATGAAAAGTCACATTTATGATTGTTACAACTCATAGGATTTCCATAAGTTATAAAAAATGAAGAATCTCATTTTTAAATGCTTTAAAGTCTTCCATAACTTGTCCTCAAGTTATGGAACTTGAAGAGTTTTTCATTAAAACTACTTTAAACTCATAAGTTATGGAATTGAAAAACGTTTTTGAATAGTTCAAAACTTGCCCTCAAGTTTTGGAATTTGTAAAGTTTCCCCTCATAAATACTTTAATTCCAAGTTAAACTCTTAGAATTTTAAAAGTTAAAATTCAACCTTTATACTATTATAATATTAATAGTTAATAGTTATATATATATATATATATATATATATATATATATATATATATATATATATATGTATGTATGTATGTATGTATAAGAACAAAGTCAGTTTTATCGTTAGTGGGCCTCATTCACGAAGCCGGTCTATAAGGGGGGTATAAGGTTACTGCCCATAAAATGGCAATTTAATGGGTATCCACTCTCACCCACCGCTTCCTTGACTGGTTGAGGGTCGTTAGCCAAACAGGTAGGACAAGACTCTAATTCTCCATTCATTAAAAGTATAATGATAAATATCCAGTAACTAAACACTTATAAATTCTCAATCTTAGTTACTTAGGAAAATGTGAATTTGGTGCTAACCCATTAAATTACACTTTGCACCTTGCTTAAGTCGTTAGTGGAGCATGTATGATTAACCGGCACACTAACTTGAATTTAACAAGGTTGGCAAAGGGTGGCTTAAGGTTTATCATAGATCGGCGGAGCACGTGTGGTTAACCAACACATCGATTAGGTGATAAATATTAAGGGTACCAAGTATATTTGCATGGTTATTCACACCTTGTTTGCGATCCTCGGCATCCCAGTCACAAACTTGAGAGGGCACAATCGAGATTTAAACATGCCATTGAAAAGTTAAATGAATCTCAAAAGATCTAGGGGTTTCAAACCAATTAAAACCTAATTCCTATTTCGTTTTTCATGGTGGAAATTGGTGAATCGTCATTCGCCTACCTTAAAATATTTTATAGCTTGGATTACGGCATCCCTCTTCCAAGTTATAAAATATTGTGTTGGGTCCTAGCCTTAATATTTCATATTGGGTGTTATATTAAGGACTTTAAACCAACTAACTTGAATTTCTCCCATTGTAGATGTCTGGTTCAGACAGCTATGACCTTTCCAAATCTCTTGAAACAAGCTTTCCTAATGAAGATGATATCCCGTGATTGAATCATGGAAATCATACTTCTTTTCCTCCACCTCCTCCAATTATTCTCCCAGACCCACAAGCTCGAAGACTTGAAAAGTTTCAAGATCACTTAAGCCCTACTTGCAATAAAACATGAATATGGAAGGCTTGTGTGTTCTCACGTCTTAGAGATGAGGTCACATATTGATAGGCTGAGAGTGTTGGGTGTAGATGTCCCACTGAATTTAGCTGTTGACTGGGTTCTTTAGTCACTTCCTGAGTCATATAGTGAGTTCATTAAAGACTACTATGTGACAGATCACGACATAACCTTAATAGATCTTTCTTATTTGCTTGTTGCTGCTGAATCAACAATGATTTAGCGCAATGGTCAAGAAAATTTGATTGGAAGGTCTGCCTCTCAAGGTAACATTGGAAGTCTGGAAAAGTTTTCTCTTCCCAGTGGAAATGGATTGGCCATGGTCAACCCGGTTGACCAAATGGTAAAGAGAAAGGCTAAGTCTGTGACAGTCCCATGCACCATCCCCAAAGAGCCTATATATCTTCACTATCAAGAGAAGGGACATTGGAAGCGAAGGTACCGAACTACCTGAAAGATTCTTAATACATGATGTGACTAAGTTTCATTTTGATGTTTTGTAGGATCAAGAAAAGAGAAGGAAATTTAAAGGAAGAGTATGTTGAATCTGATTGCAAAGATGGATTTCAATCGCATGGTTCGAAGATCGGATTTTTGAGCTAATACTTAGGAGTTATGATAGATTGCTAGGAAATATGTAATAGCATAGTTTTCATTTAAAGTTGCATTGTAAGGGAAAACGTTTTTTTTTCCGCATTTTATAAATAAATAATTTTTTTTTTACTTTATTTTGTATCTCATTGCAATGGCATTTATGGAAAATTGATGTTTGTATTTTTCTAGCAATATTGGAAATATGAATTTGATTCTTTCATTTGTGGTAGTGTCTAAATTTAACAAATAAAGGAAATATTCTCATCACCCTAATTTCAATTGGACCGAAACTTGAAATCATGCAAGTTATATTGTATGATGAATGAAAATTTTCATCTTTGTAAAATTAAGACTAATTCCTTGTTCACATGTATATGTGAGTCAAGTGAAGGAATAAGGGATCGAGTACACATTCTTCTGCACTGGTCAAAGTCCACCACAAAAGATTGATAAGACTATTCGTCATGATTTACTAAAGTTTAATAGATATGGTTATACTTACAAGCTTAAGTATAATTCTGAAACAATAGAAAAGTTCCAATATATGGCAGAACGAATGAGAAGAATCAAATTAGGCAGAAAGATAAAAGTTTCTCGAATCTGAAAAGATGGGAGAGTACTTTAGTATCATGTTTTATGATCATCTTAATCATTATGAGACCATATCACAATTCATCCTCTAAGGAAATCTTAGTGCATTCTTATAGCTAAAAATGGGAGTCGTGAATTTTTGAAGTGGTTAAATCAAGAAGATGAGTCATACTTCGTTACAAAACAAGTCTCAGAGTCATACTCCAAGATTGTAACTTGAGTGACACATCTTAAAGAAGGTTTATAACACTTGTAAAATGTGTTCTACTCTTGTACATTTGAAATTGGTAAGCTGTGATGTTTTGGATAAAACAAAGACCAGCTAATTCCAAATTGTGTGAAGTGTTTGTCCTGATAAGAATCCGCACTATCTCTTGAATATTTCTTTGCCATGGAATGGTACTTGGCAAGTGAGTCTTATATGTCAAGATTGATGGGTTATGAGCATTCTAACACCCCTAAGTGTACATGCAACCCTAGAAAAACCATGGATCTATGTTTGTCTAAACACATGCAAAATATGATTTCCAAGGTTCATAATCCTATCTAGCATACATGGGGAACTTTTAATCTAAAAGATGGCTAGAATTACATACCTTGTAGTTTATTTGATTCCTTGAAAACCTTGAGAGCCTAGCACCCCAAGTGCGATGCCTCAAATGCTTCACACAACACCAAATGCTTTGGAATGACTTTGAGAGAATACAAGCACTTGTAAAAATCGGCCTAGCCTTCTTGTAACTTCATGTAACCGATTTTGGTGAGTATCAAGTTCCTTATATAGTGTGTCACATCTAGTGTTACACCATGTAAACCCTAATGTGACATGACTCTTCATTTCCATGACCCATGGGTTTGTAACTCCCATGGAGCATCCTATGGGTTTAACCCAACTTGATAATCCATGGAACCTTTTAGCCCACTATACAAGTTATGGATGATTTACATAATCAACCCTTATATTTAATTAGTTATCTTTTGATCTTTTAATTAATTCCAAATTAATTCTTGATCAATACTAATTAAATAATACTATTAATATATTAGAACTTATAATATATTAATAAACCATAAGTGTTATTTCTCTCATTTAGTCTATCCAAATGCATGATGCCATGCAACCCAAATGGACCATGTCGGGTCGGCTCAAGTACATACCAAATATAGTTATGGACTTAGACACCTTATGCAACAGTCTCCCACTTGGATAAGTCTAATAACTATATCTGCATGTATGACTTTAGGAACCGATCAGCAATCGTAGCTCTTTCGTGGTCTCTCGGAACTGAGAAGATGATGATGCGCCATTTAAGATAAGTGATCATATAATCCTATGTTCTAGATATCAGCTGGACAAATACATGGATCAATGTCTTTCCAATTTGTTTGACATAGAATATAACTGAACACATCAACTTAGTTCTGACCAGTCCCAGTACGTAGGTCAAAACAAAATCATCGAGGGGCCCAGATATCGCTTCTAATCCAAGAAGGAACAGATAAACTTCGACTCATATGCTTATTCAACTACTTGTTGAATCACACACAACAGTACGTTTTATAACATCGAGTTACCAGTGCGGTTTTGTACGATCAATGCATAACCAACTCATAGGCAACAAGTCATATCTCTTGGTTTGAAGACTTATATGATATTATCATCTCACGATCACTCGAGATAAGTTCCATGAAGTGATACCAGTAAGCATGGGTTGAGTCCAATGCTCAGAACCTATGAGCACTCATGAATGTTGTAGCCATGTCCAACAACTTAGACCTCTACAATCAACTCATGATAGTCTTGATTCATACCTACTTCCAACATATGACCGACTGTGGAGATTCGAATAATATTGTATACCAAACATAATTATTCTGGAAGTCAAAACATGCAAAGAAATATAGTAAACGATTGACAAAAGATAGCAACACTTTACTCATAAATAAACACAACTTTTATTCATCATCAAATGTCAATTACACTTTAAAATTTTCAAAATTATCTAACTACTAAAACTACTATCATCCTTCAGCCCTATGCTCCGAGCATGCTGGAGATGCTTAACCCGACTCAGTCCCTTCGTGAGGGGATTTGTTGGGTTCTCATCCGATGATACCTTCTTTGCCAAGAGGAGTCCTTCTTCTATTCGATGTCTAATGAAATGGTATTTTCTGTCGATGTGTCTGGATCTCTAGTGATCCCTTGGTTCCTTGGCTAAGGCAACTGCACTTTCACTATCACAGAAAATTTCCATTGGCTCCTTTATAGCTGGTACAACTCCAAGGTCTCCAATGAAGTTCTTCATCCATATCGCCTCCTTTGCTGCCTCGCTTGCTGCTATATACTCTGACTCTCAAGTTGAATCAACCACTGTCTCCTACTTGGAACTCTTCCAAGTAATTTCTCCTTCGTTTAAGGTAAAGACCCAACCTGACTGAGAGCGGAATTATCCCTATTAGTCTGAAAGCTAGCATAACTATACCCTACAACTCTCAAGTCATCACTCCCACCGAGGGTAAGAACCCAGTCCTTAGTCCTCTGCAGGTACTTGAGGATATTCTTTACCGCAGTCCAGTGATCCTTGCCAGGGTTCCCCTAATATCTGCTAACCATTCTTAAGGAAAAGGCTACATCAGGACGAGTACAATTCATAGCATACATGATCAAGCCTACTACCAAAGCATATGGTAATCGAATCATTTCTACTATCTTAGCCTCAGTACTCAGGCTCTAAGTTTTACTCAGTCAGGCGTTACACTGGATATGTAACTCTCCTTTCTTGGAGCCCTACTTGCTGAACCTCTTCAGCACGTTATCCAAGTATATACTCTAACTAAGTCCAATTAGTCGTTCACTCCGATCTCTCGGAATCCTTATCCCGAGAATATAGGAAGCTTCTCCTAGGTCTTTCATAGAGAACCACTTCCCAAGCCAGGACTTCACTTCCTGCAAGGTTGGGATGTCATTTCCTATGAGTATTATGTCATCCACATACAGTACCAAAAAGCTAACTATACTCCCACTAGCCTTGACATAGACACAAGATTCATCTTCACTCCTTGAAAAGCGAAATTCTTTGACTTTCTCATCAAAGCAAAGATTCCATCTCTGAGGTGCCTGTTTCAATCTATAAATGGATTTCTCTAGATTACACACTCTATTAGGGTATTATGTACCGACAAAACCCTCTAGCTGACTCTTGTAAACATCCTCAGCCAAACTTCCATTAAGGAAGGAAGTTTTGACATCCATTTACCATATTTCATAATCATGAAATGAAGTAATGGCTAACAGAAATCTAATGGACTTAATCTTTGCTACTGGTGAAAAGGTCTCATCATAATCAACTCCTGGAGTTTGAGAAAAGCCCTTTGCAACCAGTCCTGCCTTATAAGTGTGTACATTACCATCCATGTCAGTCTTCTTCTTGAAGATCCATTTTCACCCAACTGTATTACGACCTAGTACATTATCAACCAAGTTCCAAACTTGATTGTCATACATGGATTGTATCTCGTTGTCCATTGCCTCTTTCCAATTGGCAGACTCGGGGCCTGCCATGGCTTCCACGTAGCTGTTAGGTTCATCCAGACTTACCAATGTCTCATCACTGATAAGTGTCTCACCTTCAATTCCGCAGTAATATGGAAACCATAATAATGCTCAGGTGCATTCTTAAATCTTAACCCTTGTGGAACGCCTCAGAGGTATAGACTTGTCAATTGGCTCAACAGGAGTTTCCTCCTCAGGTTGAGTGTTAGGGTTAGAAGTTCCTTCACCACTTGACTCTTGAATTTCTTCAAGGTCAATTTGCCTCCCACCGTTTCCTTGGGTTATGAACTCTCACTCTCGAAAGACACCCCTCCTTGCTACAAATACCACATTGTCACTAGGTCTGTAGAAGAGGTAACCAAAGGATTTATGTGGGTAGCCGATGAAAATACACCTCTCACTTTGAGGTTCGAGCTTATCATGAGTCTCACGTCTCATGAAAGCCTCGCAACCCCAAATCTTGATGTGGTCTAGTTTGGGAACTTTACCAATCCACATCTCATGAGGAGTTTTGGCAACTTTCTTTGTAGGGACCAGATTCAGGATATAGGCGGCAGTCTATAAGGCATACCCCCAAAATGAAATTGGTAGCGAAGCTCGACTCATCATGGAACGAACCATATCCAACAAGGTTCGATTACGCCTCTCAGCCACACCATTAAGATGTGGTGTCCTGGGAGGTGTCAATTATGAGATAATCCCACATTCCATAAGATAGTTGAGGAACTCTATACTAAGATACTCACCACCACAATCGGATCGAAGCATCTTAATGTTCCTGCCCACTTGATTCTCGACTTCCTGTTTAAACTCTTTAAACCTTTCAAAAGTCTCTGACTTATGCTTGTTTAAATAGACATATCCATATCTACTATAATGATCAGTAAAAGTCAAATAATAACGATTAGCATCCCTTGTGGCAGATTTGAAGGGTCCACACACATCCGTTTGCACTAGATCCCTCAAACCTTCACCCCTTGCACAAGAACTAGTGAAGGATGACTTTGTCATTTTTCCAAGTAAGCATGATTCACAACTATCATCTAACTTTAGGTCAAATGACTCCAAGACTCCATCCTATTAGAGTTGGCCTATGTGTTTCTTGCTCACATGTCCAAGACGACAATGCCATAAATATGCTTTATCCAAGTTATTATTAATCAAAGAATCAATACACAACACATTATTTCCTAGATTATCTACAACAAATACAGCTTCATACACACCATCACAAGGTAATGCTTTAAAATAAAGAACATTATTAAAGAAAGCATTTATTCCACCATTTTCATTATCAAAAGAAAAGGTAAACCCTTGTTTGTACAAAGCATGAAAGGAAATAATATTTCTTGCCATTTCTGGCAAATAACAACATTTATTCAAATCTAAAGTAAACCCACTACTTAGCAACAAAGAATAAACTCCAATCTTGGTGATAGGTGAAGCTTTCCTATTCCCCATGATCAAGTTTATCTTTCCATGCTCCACATTCTCACTTCTTCTTAGTCCCTGCAAATCAGAACAGATATGAATATCACAACCTGTATCAAGGACCCAAGAGTTAGAATAAGGTGAGTTATTAGATAGAATAGTGTAAATACCTGCATGGATGGTTTTAACTTTCCCATCCTTCACATCTTGCTGGTACATTGGGAAGTTCCGCTTCGAATGCGACTTTTCATGGCAATAGAAGCATTTAACCTCTTTTGCGTCAGAAGAAGGAGTGATGAAACCTTTCTTGGTTCCACTTGAAGAAGAGCTATCAAGGTTCCTATCCTTGGTACCCTTCTAAGAGCTCTTCCTCTTCTTCCCTCTACCTTTCCCGATTGCCAAGACAGGGGCGGAGTTTAGAGTAGGAGTAGGAGTGTTAACAACCGACTTACCTTTAAGACAAGTTTATGTGGTCTTTAAGAGTCCTTGAACTTTGTTGAGTGTGACTTCTTCCTTATTCATGTGATATGTCATGCAGAATTGATCATAACATGAGGGTAACGAGTGCAAAATGATATCTATTGCAAGCTCCTCGGGGAAGTTCACATTAAGCTTCAGCAAACGGTCCACATACCTTTGCATTTTCTGCATGTGGCCCGTGACGCAATCTCCGTCCTTCATCCTGGTTGTTATCATGGAGGAGATTATTTCATACATCTCTTGACGAGCACTCTTATGGTATCTTTCCATCATATCTTGGTGCATCTTAAAAGGGTAGTAGTCCTCATAGGACTTCTGGAGTTCAGCTGTCATGGTGGCCATCATGATGCATGCCACTTTGGTGGCATCTCTTTCATGAGTTCGAAAGTTAGCGATCTCCTGAGGAGCAGCAGTGGACTCATCGATCTCCTTTAGCTCCTTATCGAGGACATATTCCTTGTCTGTCACACCCCCAAACCAAGGATGGCGGAAACGTCCGGGGGTGGAGGACTTCATGTATAGTATCACAACAACGGGTATAATAGTGCTCAAAGTACAAACAACCAACATAAATATAATTAAAAAAGTTACATCATAGTAAAATTTAACATGTTTCTAAATCAATTACATTATGTTGACAAAAATAAAATGTTTGACGACTTAGCGTTCCATCCTCAAAAGTCGTTGTTTACCTGATTCACGGATTCCCTGAGAATAAAAGTAGTTTTGAAAAAAAAATGTCAACAATTAAGTTGGTGAGTTCATAAGCTTTTAGAATGAAACGTTGAAATCCTTTCTTGTAAAAGTAGTGTATGTTCCAGAAAATCCCATATTTTCTCTCTAAAATGTATTGTAGTCTAAAATGCCAAGACTAATAGTATGTTAGTATTTTTCCATTTAAAATTTGAATTATGCAAGTTTAAATCGGCATAAACTTGTTATTTTAAATGGAAATCCCATAAATATTATGTTTGTTAATACGCTATGTGAGTTACTATAACCATACTATAACTTAGTTGGCCTTGTATACGACGTTCTTCAGGAATCGGAATGTTAATGACATTTGTCACCCCAGACCTATCGGTCTAGCTGTTGCATGCAGCTAAGGTGTGGGTTTGTCAAACCCAATATAGATCTATACACGACTATCACATTCTCCCTACGAGAGATTCTGGTTATAATTAAAGGACTATTGTTGCGCTACTTGGAAGTAACGCGAAGCGAATGTCTCACAAATTAATTCATTAACAAATTTACGTAGTGTGTTAATGAAAACCCGTTTTGTTGAAATGTATTCTTTTGTATTGTATACGTAACATAAACTATACCTACTATAGTTTATCCAAATGTTTGTAGAGTGTAGTATTCACTTTCTATGCAAGTAAAAGGTATATAGCAAAACGATTCTATGTTTACCATGCTTCATAATGCATTAATTGTAATCATAAGAAATTCTTACAATTTGGTGAATGTTTTTCTATATAATAAATATGTCCAAACAGAAAACTCATGCAAAATATGAAGACATCAAGGTTTTACACTTTTCTCAACATGTTACAAAGTGTTAATAAAGTTGTAATCTGTAAATTTTGTTTTTACCATTTCTGCACTGATTTAGAACGATCGAAAACAAGATCCATAAACTCTGAGAATTTAGAAAATGTGTCTAGTTTGTTCATCAATTTTATTATGATTTTTAGAAGTCCCTAACTGGTGTGAAAATGTTCATATTCACAGACTATTCCAAATTTATAGCTACAGTGATAGGCAGTTTTGTAAAAATCACTATAAATTGTAGAAAAATCATATGGACATGTGCAAGTAGTAATTTTAAAGTTATAAACCTAAAGTATTTGCACCTAATACAGTTTTGAATACTAAAAAGTTTAAGGTGTTCAAAACAGCTCGTATAATGAACATTAAGTTTTCTGTTGAAAGTTGTTGTCTGAGTTTAGTTATGTTGTTGGTGTTTTAACTTGTATCCCCCCCCCCCCCCCTCAACCTTGAAGAAAACATGAAAATGTGAGGGTATGAACTCACCTTGAGTGATTTCAGTAGATGGATGATGAAGAAAAGAAGTGTTCAACTCAAGAACACTTAGAAGATTGCTTGAAGATTCAAAGATCTAGCACAATTATGATGATGTTGGTGTAAGATATCCATGATTTAAGTAGAAAGAAAAGAGGAATAATCATGTGAGGAGTGATATTACTTACTAGGAGTAGATGAAGAACTTGGAAATTTCCCTTGAATCTCGAGATTAGTGGGAGAGAGTGAGAGAGAGAATGAGTTTTTGGCTTCTTGGTGCAGAATGAGTTTAATGGGAGGAGAGATGAGAGTTCTCCAGCCTTTGATCAAGAGTGTGGCTAGAAAATGGTGGGAAAAGGACAATGATTTACTAGGTATGGTGTAATAGTGACTAGGAATGGTCATGGGGTGAGTATGGGAGGTAACTTGTGTTCTTGTACAAAGGATAAGTCAACACTCCACCTAAATAACTTACCCACCATATTTTATTCTTAAATAAAGATTTCCATAAAAATGTGTTTAGATTGTGGAAGTATGGGGTATTATATGTCAAAATATAAGTTTGGGTGAAAATCCCGCCTTAAAATCATGAAAAACGGGCCTAAAACACTAAAAGTATTGAAAACCGGATAAAAGTTGCGAATATCCAAAGTCTGGGCCGGAGGTTCGGTCCTTGGTGCTTAGAACCGAAAGTAGATGGGAGCCGAGAGGAGGTTTTGGTCATTGGAGAAGAACCGAGAGAAGGGTTCGGTCCCTAGGCAGTCTCGCTAGTGGCTTGGGGAGGAACGAAGGCGAAGGTGGGGGAAAGAGGCGAAGGCGAGGCTCGGTTCCGACATGTTCGGCTCTGACAAGCTCGACTCCGTGGTTTCGCTTCTCGAGAGTTTCGGCTCAGGAAGGATTTTGATTCCTTGGGGAGGTTTGGCTCCTAGGAGGGTTCGACACTAAGAGGGTTCGGCTCTAAGAGGCTGATTTTCGTGATTTCTTCCCGTTTTGAGTGATTTTTGACCAAGTTAAAGGTCGGGATGACTCAGATGACTATAAAAAGTTGAGAGAGATTTGGGAAAGATTTCACATACACGGAGAGATTTGGGAGAGATTTCACATACATGGAGAGATTTGGGAGAGGTTTCACATATTTAGAGAGATTTGGGAGAAATTTCAGATAGAGAGAGGTTTATAAAGTGAGATTGAGAGAGACTTCGTTTGTGACCTTTTTGGATGTTTAGCTTAATAATGCAAGGTTCATACACCCCGTTAAGCTTAGTTATGATGGTTTTATGCCCCTGCGGGGTATGAAATAACATTTTATCGAATAGTTTCATCACTTTCTCCAATTACGGTTTGAAATTTCTGAACGAATGAACTTTCCAAGTGATAAATTCTTATTAAAATAGTGAGTTGCACTAGAGTAACATAGCGTAAGCCCTAATATACAAGGGTTATATGATCTGACCGGTCTGACCTGTTGACTTTATTTGACTTTGACTTGATAAAAAATTGATGGTTTTCACATCGTCCTTGTAACGAGTCACCATCCTGATGTTCCGGATCCAATCCATAAAGTTGGAACCATCGAAGATGACCCTCCCACATAGGTTCATGACGGAAAAGGAGCTAGTAGGGTTTGAGCCAGAAGCAGGGTTGTTGGAAGACATCTGAAAAGAAGAGAACAAGATTAGTTTAGATATAAAGAGAGTCCTTAATAAAACACCCAAATGTAATATTAAGGCTAGGATCCAATCACAATATATCATAACTTACAAGAGGTATGCTGTAATCTAAGCTATATCATATTTGAAAGGTAGGTGAAAGACGATTCACCAATTTCCACCAAAAATCAAAATATAAATTATTAGGTTTTAATTGGTTCTTAGAAATTCCTAGATACTTTTGAGATTCAATGTACTTTTCAAAGGCATGTTTCAATCTCGAGTGTGCCTGATATGTGTATTTATATATATATTTTTATGCATTATATCTTAATATTTTGGCCTTTATTATTCTCTTTTAGAACTAAAAAGTACTCATAATGCTTTGAATTATGATTTGCAGCTATTCGTTGTCGATAAAGCACAAAAGAAAAGACTGAAGTGGAAATCGGGCTTAGAAGCTAAAAGAAAGGAAAAATGATGGAGGAGCCAATTACGCCCGCGTAAGTTGCATGTACGCTAAGCGTAATGACCAAATTCAAGTTACGCACAGCGTAATATTAGATTACGCCCCGCGTAATGGCTGGCATCAGATAACTTCAATCGCGTAATAATCTTCACTACGCCCAGCGAATCCGACTTACGCCCAGCGTACGTAAGTCGGTTACAAGGGTTATAAAAGTCGATTATCAGCTAACCAGAAGGGGGGATTCGACTTCCAACTTAATTTAGTCAATATTAAACTTCTGTTAAGCAGTTTTGAGGGTCTAAAAGGCGGTCGGAAGGCCGTTAAGCTAACGGGAGCGGAGATCGGAAGGGTTGGAGAGCGGAATTCCATTGTGTTACTATTATGTATTTAGTTTCTGATTTAGGTGTAAAAACCTTTTACTTTGCGTTTACGATTGAATGAAACTTTCATTATTAGACTAATTGCTATATTGAATTGTTTGTTTATGTTTAATTTTTCTTGCCAAGCTTGTTAAAAGATCCTTACGTGTTAATGATAATTATTTGCTGTTAATTATTAAGTAAATTGAGTTGTATGAACATCTGCTTGATTGCTTGTTTCTTATGATTTGGATGACCATCGAGATTATCAGTCTAGGAATAACGAATGTGAAACTAGGATTAACTTGAGAATAAGTAAGTTAATGTGTGAGCCTTGTTTGATGACCATCAACAAGAGGTTAATTGAACGACCAATTTGCTTAACTATATTACAAGTCTTGCTTGATACGAACTGAACAGTAGGAAACATGTTAGTTTAACCAACTGATCACTGTTTGAATTAACTTGTTTGCTAAAGGATTAGTTATAGTGAACGCGAATCTAATCATTTTAGGAATCGGTGAACATGAATAAATGAATTTGTGTATGCAATTGTCTATGTTTTTAAGGTGTAATTTATCTAAACCAAAGTACCTGAAGAGATTTGCTTTCCTGTTGGTTTATCGAGAATTGTTATTAATTGTTTGTTTGAGATTTATTAAACTATTTCTTTATTCTTTTCGTATGACCTGTAACTATAATCAAATATTTTAAATTAATTCACCACCGTTCCCTGTGATCGACACCCAACTTACCTAAGCTATACTGTAATCTGACTAGGTACACTGCCTATAACTGCATAGTTAGTCTAAGTTTGTTAGGTTATAAATATTAAAATTAGTGGGTACTTTTGCGCACATCAAGTTTTTGGCGCCGTTGCCGGGGAACGGCTTGTCAGTTAATTTAGTTTCTTTGATTATTTGTTATTTGTTTTTAGTTAGTTTTTTATTTTATTTTTTTTAGTTGATTTTCGTTGATATCATTTCACTTGTCAGGAAGGTTCTTGTTGTTATTTGCAGGAATTTGGGATTATACACATTGCTTGACTGTACCTTTTGCATGGGTTTCAAGAATGCAAGCGATTAGGGAAATCTTGACCTAGTTAGCCTACTACTTTGTTGATTTGTCCAACTCAATCCATGAGGCGTAGTATAGCAAGGTGTATTGTGGTGGTTAAGTGGAAGACCGAGCTCTTGATGTTCTTGACTAGTTAGTGTTGGATTAGTGTCTAAGTCCATAACTATTTTGGTATGTACTTGACCCGATGGTGCATGGTCCTTTTGGGTTGCCTTCACCAAAGCAATTTGATTGGAGAAATAATTAAACAGAGAGAGGTTATTATGATTTATTAATATGTTATAAGAATAATATATTAAAGGAGAAATCATATTTGTTTAATTAATATTGGTCAATAATTAATTAAGAATTAATTATGTGATCAAGTGTAATTAATTAAACTAGAGGTGTTGAATTGTAATTATGTGATAGTTACAAAATAGGGCAATGGTTATCCTTGTTAAAGGATGGACGAATTCAAGGATAAGGATATCCTTAAAATCGTCCAAAGGTCCAAGAGATAAGGGTTTTCAAGGCTTATCTTATGGTTGCTTGGTGGACAAGTAACTAGATAAGGATAAGGACTGAAACCCTAATCCCAACGCTATATAAAGACCCCTAAGGCCTTAGAATTTCGGGTACTTGTTCCCAAGAGGTCCTAAGGACGAATTCCTGCCCTCTCCTCTCTCTTTATACCTTCTCCATTTGCTCTTGGTGTTTGTAAGCCATTAGAGGAGTGACACTTGTGACTCTAAGCCTTCCAAAGTCAATTCAAGGAGGATTAGGATTATTATTGCCATATAACAATCAAGGTATGTTCTTAAACCCATTTATATGTTAATATTGATTTCCATATGCTAGAATTAGGGTTTATAGTCTTGGATTCAAAGCATGTACAATAGAGAAACCTAGATCCAAGCTTTAGGGTTTGCATGAGCACATAGGATGTTGTTATGACCAAAACCCATCAGTGGTATCAGAGCCACGATTGGTTTCTATTGTATTGATGCATTGTAAGTTTGAAAAATTCGTTTCTTGTGGTTCTGCCTCCTGAACTTGGCGAGTACCACAGTGTACTCGGCGAGTAGACCTCAACTCGGCGAGTACAGTGTGGTACTCGGCGAGTTCGCGCGTCAGACAGAGGTATATCCGGGATTTCTTGATGTTTTTGCTTATGGATACTTACCTTATCATGTTAGATCTATATTAATCCGATTATATGATATATTTGACTATATTTTTGATCTAATTGAAGATATTTATCAATTAATAAGATAATTGTTTCCTTATAAGATAATTGATTAATTATTTTGAGTAAATTGATAAATTGTTTTGCAAGAAATCATTAAATAAATCAAATATGGATAATTATGTGATTAAATATTAATTTGAATTATTTGTTATTTGATCCTTGTTGTTATGAAAAGTTTCATATTTTGCTCTTTAGGTTTTATAGTTTAAATTTGAACCCAAGAGTTTTGTAGTTTTGAAATTTAAATACTTGAAACCCTAATGTTTTGAAAAAAGGTTTCAAAACTTGCCCTCAAGTTTTGGAATTTAAAAGTCGATTAAAAGTTTAATTAGGAATGTTAAATTCTAAAACTCTAGTATAGTTTTGAAAAAGTTCAAATCACACCCTTATGGTTTTGTTAATTAATTAAGGTGTATAATTAAAAGAAGTTTAATAAATCCATAAAAGTTTAGGTTTACAATTTAATTGAATTAAAAGTATAATTGTTAAATAAGACCACCTAGTATTTTGAAAGTATAAAATACACCCTATACTATATATAACATTAAAAGTCTAACATTATATATATGTATGAGTAAAAGTCAGTCTTACCGTTAGTAGGTCTCATTCACGAAGCTAGTCTATAAGGGGTGTTTAAGGAAATTGCCTATAAAATGGCGATTGAATGGGTATCCACTCTTACCCACCGCACTCTTGACTAGTGGAGGGTCGTTAGCTGAACGGGTAGGATAGGACGAAACCTTCCATTATAATTATAATGAATTACTAAAGTTGTAACGACCAAAATACAACAAATTTTAAATTTTGCAAAAACATCTCAATTCCAATAATTCTTTACAAAAAGGTTTTCAATACAAAATATTTATCGTATTCCTAGAATCATAACACCACAAAATTATGAGGAGCGGTACGATCACGCCTTCGCCTTGCCACGATCTCCTGAAGAACCTGAAAAACATGAAACCACAACTGTAAGCCCGAAAGCTTAGTGAGATACCCCCAAAATACCAACCACAAATACCATACACGCATAACATGCCATAACATATCCGATCATAGAACAGCCAAGCTCTCCGGGTCTACTGTGTGACTGGTCCGCCGCACCGGCCAACAGTCCACCTGGTCCACCCTATGAGTCCATCCACATACATCGAGTCTGCAGTGTGATTGGTCCGCCCGTTCCCGGGCCTTCAATCCACATGGTCCACTCTCTGAGTCTACAGTATGACCGGTCCGCCCACATCGGACCTTCAGTCTGTCTGGTCCACTCTCCGCGCCTTCGGCACGTCTGGTCCGCCCCTATCGGGACCTACAACCTATCCGGACCGCTCGCTGGGCCTACGTGACAACCGGTCCGCCCTGGGTATCTTGGCCTACTGCACACAGCAGGACCCGCCTCAACCCAACTCTAGTCCAAACATCCAGGTGCACATATACATACAATCATCTAACAATTCACAGTTAATAAGCAGATCAACAGATCACATAACATACCACCATCCTAACCAGGATACCGACCTAACAGGTCACTAACATAGCATCTCCCTATCTCTCAGGATACCGATCTCAATCAGGTCTCTAGCATATACCATCCTAACTCACAGGATGCAAACATGTCAAAGCAGTAACATAATAACAACCACCCGGATTTCAATCCGATAAGGGCTGGCCTTGGTGCCTTAGACCCCGTTGATATAGTGAGGATAACTCACCTCGAAGCTGCCGACTGAACAGATAATCCAAGCTACTCCGATCACTGATACGATCTCCACCACTGGTCAACCACCAATGCGCTGAACTCAAAACAGCAAACAATAATTACCAAAATGCCCCTGGACACCATTGGTCAACCCTTGGACAAAGACAAGGTCAAAGTCAACTCCTGACTGACCCTACTCGCCGAGTCAACCCGAGACTCGCCGAGTCCAACAACTCAGAGTCCACTCGCACACAACTCACCGAGTCATCCCTTGACTCACCGATTCTCGACTCAACCAGAGAATATCGGAACTCTTCGACAAGACTCGCCGAGTCCAAGGACAGACTCGCCGAGTCCAAGGCTATCATCAACCTACTCGCCGAGTTGTTCATACAACTCGCTGAGTTACAGGCTATCTTCATCCGACTCGCCGAGTTGTTCTTCCAACTCGTCGAGTCCCAGCTCATCTTCAAGCAACTCGCCGAGTTCACCCATGTGACTCGCCGAGTACCACCGATCTGAATCCTTTCAGAAGCATTCAAGGCCATGCAAATGATCCAAAACATAGATCTAGCCTTATACAACTCATCCATCACGTAAAGTGGCAAACTTTACGTGAATCCCAAGAGATCTAGGCCTTAATCACTTATAACTAGGGTTTGGGACTTGCAAGCTTCACTAAACACTCCAACACAGGGACTTTCATGCTCTCTGATTCTCCTCCCTTCCAGATCTGAGGTAGCAACCTCAGATCTAACCTCTAGACTCCCATTTACATCCTTAGACAAGATCCCACAAACCCCAAATTGAAGAAACAACATACAATCAGACCAAGAACGAGATATTACCTCCAATGGACGCCCCCAACTGCAATGAAGTTGATTCCAAGCAAAGCCCCTTGCCCCAAGCCTTCAATTCCCACAAAATTCCTTCAACAAACTTCTCCAATGCTCCAATCCACTCAACAATGGAGCTCCTCTGCGATTTAGGGTTTCTGGAACTCAAGAGGGAAATAGAGAGGCTGGGGAAGGAACATAATGTTCCTTATATAGGGCTCAACCCCGAGAATTAGGGTTTTCTCCACCCAGCGCCTACTCGCCGAGTCCATCTCATCGACTCGCCGAGTCGGCTACTTAACACGCGGCCAAATTCACGACTGTACTCGCCGAGTCCATCCATGGACTCGCCGAGTCACTCTTCCTCAAATAACACTTTTAGCCCTTCAACTCTACTCTTGCTATTTCGGGATGTTACAATTCTCCCCCACTTATATTAGGCTTCGCCCTCGAAGCCTATAGCAGCTCAACTCCAAAGATACTCCCGCTACGCGCCACCTGGCCTCAACCAGACCAGGTCCCTCAAGGCATACCTAAACGAAACTCGAATACGCTTCCCTTCCCTCACGGTGTCCTGACCACCGTCTCAAATAGGGCACCGGATTCACCCTCTAATAACTTCACTTAACCCCTGAGAATTACCCATAGTGCAACACTGCTCCAAATCACAACCATCACTCGACTCATAAAGACTAGAAAACCATGAACCATCGGATCCCCGATCCGAATCCCACTCTATCCATTCCGTGACGACGGAAAACCCATTCTCTATCACAGAGCACTCCCACGAGTCCTCCTCTTACAAACACATACACATGCTGAACTAGCTCCAGCATCCTCAGGTTTGGAAAACCCGACATACTGATGACACCCTCAAACATCCCCTAGGATGAACCACTAATACATCCCCAATGCCCTGATCAGAATCACACTGAGAGTCCAGGACTCTCTCCCTGCATCCTTTCCAAGCCCCTAGGCTCTACACCTGCGGAATTCCTTCCGCAACCTCAGCAGACATCCCAAACTGGATGAGCTCCTACTTCACTGCCGCGAGCACGATGCTCAAAACCATACTCGAAATACTCTAATCATAACTCTGCTCTGCAGCTTTCACTTTCGCGAATTTGCACTCCCCTTCGGAGTTACACCTTTCTCTCTTCCTTTTCCAAGGAATCCACTTGGCCACATTGCCACTCCAACACGTGCCACGGTGCTCGCCCAATGCGACACCACCATTTTTGCGCAACCGCGATTCAGATACTTTGGCTCTCATTGCAGGGGCTCTCAAGCCCATGCACTCTCTCAACTCATCAAAATCACTACCCGGGGCCAGACCTCCGAATGCAATCACACTGCAACATACACAATCAGCAATCTCAAACTGATCCAACAATACCCGCAGAGTCTTCAGCATGACTGGACCGCCTCATCAGGCCTTCAGTCCATCTGGACCACTCTCTCAGAACCTTCAGCCAATCTGGACCGCTCTCAGAGCCTTCAGTTTGGCTGGACCATTCTCCGAGCCTCCGGTCTGACTGGTACGCCTTCCGGCCTTCAGTCTATCCGGACCGCTCACTATCAACCAACATTCCATGCTATCCCCCTCGGGATTCCTCCCATGCATACCGTTCTAGCCCTCTAGGGGTTCCAAACTCTAACTCCATCGACATACTCGATCCCGGCCTGCTTCCAGGCCTCCATAACCAATGCCATACATCTGTATCCCGCCCCGCATGCCCGACACTTGCTCCTATCAGCCTATAATCTAGGCTGACAGAACACTGCTGAATCCCAACAGCTAAGCACCCTCAAATACTCATCGATCTCCCGGAGAATTCTCCAATTCTCCCCCACTATAGCACTGACTAACAACCGCCAGCCGCCATCAACGACCTTCCAAAACAACCCTGCACTAAGAGCCCACTTACACACGGGCCGCTTCCACAAGCGTAAACAACCCTTAGCAAAACACATCTCCTCACTGATCAATCCGCTCAAGAAGAATCCGATCTCCAATTATCCCTTCCACGAACGAAGATGCTACCTGACGTATAACCCAATGCCGCATCTCCACTAACAACCCTTACGAACGATAACCAACGAAAGCACCAAAACACTAACCATAATCATATCAAACCCTCAGGGAACAACGGATACCAAGATGAAAACCCGAAACACAAATCCATAACCTAAACCACAACCCGCAAAACGAAGAATATCACACGAAAACCAAACAATTACCGGCTCATGAACATTACACCACAATAATCACAAGATAACAAGACATCAAGAAAGAAACATACCCGCAACTGTCTCTGGCACTGCCCTGACCTCCTCTGCAACAAGCTGAAAAACACGACCCTGAGCCCTTGGGGGCTCCGCTCCACCCTAACCTCCACCTGTGATCCTCAAAGTGGCCGGTGCTGGAGCCTGCACCGATCCAGCAGCAAACTGTGGACAGTTGGCCCTCAAATGTCCAACCTGATGACAATGATAGCAGATCCTCAAATCCCGAACTGGCGCTGACTGCCGACAATCCCTCACATAGTGCCCATCCCTTCCGCACTTGCGGCATGCACCACCGGTCCTACAAACCCCGGTGTGACCCTTCCCACACTTCCCACAAGTGTGGCTGCTCAAATCCCCCACTCTAACATCAACGGTCTTGGACTGTTTCGGCGCCGGCTGCGACTGCACCGGAGCCTGCCTCAACTCACGCATCTGCAACTCAATCTCTAACTCACGCCGCCTAGCGGCCTCCTGCAACTCCAACAAGGTCTCGCACCTCTGCGCAGACACAAACTGTATGATGTCCCTCTTGAGCATTGATATTGCCATATTTACACTTATTTTTAGGCAGTATTTAAGTACATTTTTATTAATAAATTGATAATATGTTTAGAATAAAGATACTTATGAGTTTAAATTGTTATTTTCAGTCAATACAAAGGATTTTCAAAGAAAGGGACCAAAGGTGACAAAATGGGGAACATGGGAGGCTTGGAAGACAAGAAAATAATAAATTCACGATAAGAGCTAATTTCACGACGTGGCGATGAAGCCCACGACGTGGCATGGGTGTTCAGAAGATAAGCATCGCGACGCGGAGGATTTCCTTGAAGGATACGGATTGCTTGAAGCCCACGACGTGGCGCAACCTGGCCACGACGTGGCGCGAGTTTTTAAGCATTATATAAGTTCTAATGATTATTACGAAAGGAGAGACTTTTGGCAGAAGAGAAAGAGTTCCAGAAGACGAATAAGAACGAAAGAAAGGCTCTGGAAGAGGGTTATCAACACCAAAAGAAGTAAAGGTTTATTTTTAGAACATGTCTTTCATTAGTTTTAGTTGTGTTAGTTTAATTACTATAATGAGCAGCTGAATCTAGCTACTCTTGTTTAGCTAGATGAAGCTTTGAACTAATGAATAGTTATATGATTATGGATTAAGCTTAGTTGGTGAAAATTTGCTTGTGTTTGATTTGTATGACCTAGCATGTTAATATTTCTTTATCTAATTGTTTAACTACATGTTCTGTGTATCTTAGTGACCATTAAACTGCATGAACCTGTTTACCTAATAATTTAGTGAACATTGAATTGTTAGAGCTAGGATTGACCAATCTTAGTTAATAATTAGAATAAATAAAGTTTAGCTGTGCTAGAGAACGAGAATTGTGATCATAATTGCGTTTACACAACAAATCTTATATAGCATATTTTCAACTATAATTGGTTCTGTGTATAATTATGTGTGAACATACATGGTTTGACATGAATTAGTTAAATATTGGTAAGATAGAACTAAATTACTAATATAATTAAAAACCAACTTAGTAATCCGTAATTGTTAGCTAGCCATAAGGGAAAAGTGGATTCAATCTAAACAAGAGTGTGTGTTTTTACTTATTGAATTGGATTTAAGTTCATCTGATCTTGTAAAATCAGATAAAACCCTTTATTAAATTTGTTAATAAATTAGGTTAATTTAATAGTAAGTAAATTAATTAGAACACCGTTCCCTGTGATCGACACCCGACTTACCTAAGCTATACTGTAATCTGACTAGGTACACTGCCTATAAGTGCATAGATAGTCTAAGTTTGTTAG
Source organism: Lactuca sativa (assembly GCF_002870075.4). Classification (NCBI taxonomy): domain Eukaryota; kingdom Viridiplantae; phylum Streptophyta; class Magnoliopsida; order Asterales; family Asteraceae; genus Lactuca; species Lactuca sativa. The sequence continues at coordinate 250,105,425 of NC_056625.2, forward strand.
GTTATAAATATTAAAATTAGTGGGTACTTTTGTGCACATCAAGTTTTTGGCGCCGTTGCCGGGGAACGGCTTAGTTTTTAGTTTAATTATTTGCATTAAATTAATCGATCCTTCTTGTGGAATCACAGCCACAAAAAGTTAATTTTTAGCAAAAATAAAAATTTTTACAGAGTCCACGACGTGGCCACATACTTGCCACGACGTGGACAGGCAAAATTTTTAAAATTTTTATTTGGTAGTTAGTTTTTCTTATTTTAGTTCAGTTTTACGTTTTAGTTTAGCAAGTTGCAGGAATTCATGACCAGAAGCTCAAACACACACTTGGTGCCACCACTGGAAGACCCCGAATCTGCACTTCACAAGAAAAAGACGCCCTTGCAAGAATTGAAGTCAGCCTTTTCTAGGAAGTCAGGAAAGAAGACAGGAGAGTCCAGCTCATCAGCGAAGCACAAGAGCAATTTTGAGCATTTGGAACACACACCCGTGCAAACTGAGTCCGAAAGCGATACCGAGCCAGAATTTGAAGAACACACAAGTGAACCCGAGAACGAGCCAAGGAACGAGATGGCAGCGATTGAAGAAATGTCCATGGGAGCATACAAAAAGCGGATCCGAGATGACATGGGTCCTGGGTTAGTCCAACCCGCAATTCCTGCCACTGCCACATTCGAACTAAAGGGACACATATTGACAGCACTGAAGGACATCCCATTTTTCGGGAAGGATCATGAGGATGCTTTTAAGCATCTAGACGAAGTCAACGACATTGCTGATTACTTCAATGTCCCAAATGTCACAAGAAATACAGTCTTGCTTAGGATGCTTCCTATCACTTTCAAAGGAGCTGCTAAGGAGTGGTTAAAAGCACTCCCACCAGGTACAATCACCACTTGGGCTCAAATGCGTGAGCAATTCCTGGACCAGTTCTGCCCGCCATCCAAGATAGCCAAACTCAAGAAGGCGATAGCCAACTTTGAGCAACAACCGGGGGAGTCACTATACGAAGCATGGGAGCGGTACAAGGGCCTACTCAGAAATTGCCCTCAACATGACCTAAATGTGCAGCAAGAGATGTCAATCTTTTATGATGGGGTCAATGTAATGACAAGACAACTCCTTGATTCTCAAGGACCGTTGACAAAGAAAAATCCAAGGGAGGTCAAGGAGCTCATCGAAGAATTCGCGAAACACTCTCGCGAGTACCATAACCCGAGGCAAGACGGAAGTAAAGGCGGTGGAGGGACCCAAACTAAAGAAATTGCAGCTGTCATGGCCATGCTAAATAACATGGATCGCCGGATAACACAAATGGACCAGTCGATACATGCCATAAGAGTGGGGTGCGAGCGATGCAGTGGTCCACACTTGACCAAGGACTGCAATATGGATGAGTCTGGGAACAGAAAAGCTCAAGTGTGCTACTCTAGTGGGGATAAGTTTGATGACGACTGGAGGAAACCAAAGAAGGAGTGGCTACCCTATGAAGAGTATAAAAAGCAAAAAGAAGAGAAGTATAGGCAGACAGGTCGAGGCTTTTACCAAAAGGAGCAGCCACCAATCGAGAAGAGACCCGACCTAGAGACCATTTTGATGAAGTTTATGGAGGCTTCGGAAAAGAGACATGATGCCACGGATTCCGCTATCATGGAACAACAAACCTTGATGAAGAACCAGCAAGCCTCCATCCACAACCTTGAAGTACAACTTGGTCAACTAGCCACTTTAGTCCATGAAAAATTGTCGCCGAAGAATCCCGAAGTAAAAGCCCAATCTCACGTAATGGCCATCGATACTGAAGAAGATACAATATCTGAGTTCCTGGAGGCGTTGGAAGAACAACCGCAGCAGCCCAAGAAATCAAGGATTGAAAATGGAAAGAATGCTGAACCAGGCTCGCCACGACGTGGCACGCCTCTGGCCACGACGTGGCGCAAGTCTGAGCAAAAATCTTTGGAGCCTATTCCAGATTATCATCCACCTATGCCATTCCCCACCCGTGCAGCACTTAGTCAACTGGAGAAGGAACATTTAGAGTTTGTGAAGCATGTGAAAGGGATTCCAATTAATACTCCCTTTGTTGAGTCCTTATCCAAAGCTTCCGAGAACCAGAAATTACTGCAAGACTTGATAGATACGCGAAGACAATTAAAGAAACAGTCTACAGTGATTCTAAGTGATCAAATTTCAAAAGTTGTGTTGGGAGAAACACCAGAAAAGATGGGGGATCCTGGACGCCTCACTCTTCCATGCGAGTTTGGGAATAAAATGAAGGTTAATGCTTTAGCCGATTCCGGGGCTAGCATTAATCTAATGCCTTTTTCATTTTATCAAAAATTGGAGATTCAGAAGATGAAGGCTACAAAGATGAAGATTCACATGGCGAACAGTTCAGTGACACAACCCCGAGGCATAGTGGAGGATATTTTGGTGAAAATCGGAAAATTTGTTTTTCCAATAGATTTTGTAGTCTTGGACATGAAAGAAGACACAGATGTTCCGATAATCCTTGGTCGGCCATTTCTTAACACTGCTGGTGCCCTGGTTGATATCCGCGAGTCCAAGCTCACTTTGAGGGTTGGAGATGAACAAGAAGTCTTCGGGATAAGAAATGATTTTCAAGAAGATAAAGAAGAAGTGTTCACGATTAATGAGGAGAATGAACTAGAAGAGTTGGAAAAGCTTATGGAAGAAGAGATAAAGGTAGTTCATCAAGCCAAGAGGACAAAACCCAGGGCATCTGTTCCGTATTTAATTGAAGTCATAGCTTACAAGAACCCACCTTCTTGGGTGAGCGAAGAGGACGAGGAAATGACAAGTGATGAAGAGGAAGTCACTTCAAAAGAAACAAGGCCGGAGGTGAAAGAAGAGGGGAACGCTATGGAGAGCAAGGAACACACAAAGGGCACAAAACGAAAGCATGAAGAAGATGGAAAAACTAAAAAAGAAAATTCAAAGAAGGCGTATAAAAGGAGAGTTCAAGCTTATAAACGGCGGTTCAAGGAACAAAAGATCCTGGTGGTAGACTCTTCTGAAGAATCAACGTAGAAGGCACGGAGTCCAGCTCAAGACTCCAAGAAAAAGAAGCGCTTCTCGGGAGGCAACCCGAGTTTGGTTTGCAATTTTTTTCTTTCTTTTTATTTTCTTTTAATTAGGAAAGACATCAATTCATCATCTAAAAACTGGTAATAAGCAGAGAAATAGTTGTAGGGGACTTTAAATAATGAAATATTTGCAAAGAAATTAGTTAATTAGATGAATATTATTAAAATTTGGCATCTGACAGCTCTCACGACATGGGCATAGCCAGCCACGTAGTGGGCTTAATTACAATCCGCGATCTGAAGAAATTTAAGGTCCACGACGTGGGCAAAGCCCGCCACGTCGTGGCCTTTAAAAATCAGGGGGGACCAATCGCTTAAAACCCTTTGACCGAGAAACCCCTTATCCCCCACTTGGAAGACTGCCGCACTCACGGGAACATCACGACCCTACTGCCAATTTCTTATTATACTTCTAAATTCGTTGCAAGATCTTGCTAATTACTCCATTTGGTACGTGTTTTATTTATTATTTTGCAATTATTTCTTCCAATTTCAAGTTGTCGTGATTAGGGTTTGAATGATTCACGAAATTGGTTGAATCTAGTGTCCGATTTTAGTTTCCATGTTATTTAAAAGTCCATAGGAACAAACCCCAAGAATTATTTTTATGGAAATCGCACGTAAACATGTCCGATTCAACATTTGGGTTCGACAAGCTCCACGACGTGGCGCAGCCTGGCCACGTCGTGACTTCTGGCAGGCCCTTATATAATTGTTTTAATGTGTTATTTGTTTGCTGCTTTGCTTTGCTCTTGTTTGCAGAAATGGGACCACGACGAGCTGTCCAGCAGGAAGAGGGCCCGATAGATGTAGCAAGCATACATCCTCTATATCAATTCCCTCAAAACATTCCCCGACCGTTGCTAACAACCTACGAGAATCGACTTGGATGGTTATACAATAGGGAGTTTGCAATAGCCCCAATTATTGATTGGGGATGGCTGGGTAGAGTGGGAATGGTAGTGGAACTGGAACGTTATTGGTCGAAGACTTATGTTGGAGATCAATTTTCGTTCACTTGTCACGGGTGGAGGAATCTATTCGCCATTCAAGAACCCGTGTTCCGGGAATTGTCGGTAGAATTTTTTTCTACCGTTTGTTTTGAAGAGCGCACCCTTGATGTCACCTACAATAGGGCACTTGTGTTTCGTCTTGGAGGTGTATATCGTGAGTGTAGTCTTCGGGAGTTTGCTTGGCGTATGGGGCTCTATACGGAAGTGGAGACGCAATCTCCATTTTTTATTCCTTTCTTGCTTGGATGTGTGCGGGATTTTACTCCAGGTACTTTGGATGTGCAGTTTTGGCGGGGCATTTCTAACCATGAGTACAACACTCGTGACTCGAGTGAGTCACAATTACGGAATCCTGTGTTCCGATTTTTGCACCACCTTATCACGTTTTCAATCAATCACAAGCATCATGGTGATAAGGTCCCCATCCAGAATCTATTTTATTTATGGACACTTATTACCCCGGGGGTTTGTTGTGATCTGCCTTATATGTTGGCAAGGTTTATGGGGAAGAAAGCGGCCAATTCTAGGCCTGGGAGCCCGATCACTGGGGGGCATTTGGTTACTCGCCTGGCTAGGTCATATCAAATTTTGAACCCTGACTTTGTGAGGAATCTCACTCGATTCCCGGACACAGACTTGACCATTCAAGTCTTGGGTGTGATGCGCGCGGTGGTGAATATCGGGGGTTGCTTTGTTATACCACCGATCGATGACGAACAGGAGGAAGTGCAGCCGGGACAGCAGCCACCAGCTAGGCCGAGGCGTCGGAATGTGCGGGCTAGAGGTGAGGTCGAACGAGAGCGTGCTGCTTCGCAGTATGTGCAAGGAGTGCCCACCAACCCTTTTCAGAGTCGGGTGGGAACATATTTGGATAATCTACGAGGTCATGCTATTTACCATACCCAGCTTACTGAGGGTATCTATTCACATTTGGGTGTGACCCGACCACCTTCTATGCCACCACAATATCCCTATTTTCCGACATGGGAGGAGCTATGGCGTCCACAAGATGATAGAGCAGGGTCGAGTGGAGCACAAGATCAAGATGATGATTGATTTTATTTTATTTGTTCTGTTTTTGAGTAGTTTTTTTTTTCATGTTAACTTTAGTATGTGATGTAAAACTTTATTAAGACTATTATGTTACTTTATTTTTCTTTTGGGTTGATCTCATTTTTCAGATTAGCGTTGGAATTCTAAGGAGCATAGAAGGTTAACTTTCGAGTCGTGTTTGTCTAGTCAAAGAAGCTAAGAGTCGTGAGTCGGAACCACAATTCAAGATAAGTGTGGGGTCTATTAGGAGAGAGGTTATAGTTGGGAAATATATTTGCATAGAAGCGTCGGCAACCAGTTAGTCATTGTTTCAAAGCTGCTAGAGAAAATAAAGCAAACAACTCATTTTCTGCTGAGGTTCAGTTTCCACGACGTGGACTCCTTGTGCCACGTCGTGGCGCTCTTGCAATTTTAGGTAGTTTAGTTTTTTGGTGTTTGCGGTGTCAACCCATATCACGATGAGATCCAGTTTATCATTGCCACATTTTTCCTTACAAATATACACTTTGACGAATTGAAGTTTCGAGTTCGGTTCGTGGTTTATTTACGTATTCAACCAGTTTTCCACCGGGTTTCGATTTTTGAAAGTCCAATTGTACTTTGTCCACGCTTTTGGAAATGCTCACGCCACTATCCCAAGGGAGTCTGTTCCTTTTTCTCCCTTGTCTTTAATTTTGATTTGTTTTATACATACAATGAGGGCATTGTATGAAATAAGTGTGGGGTAGGGATAGAAACAGTAAATTGCTAGTAAATTGCTAGAAAATTTGGAAAATTGAAATTAATTGAATCTAGTACTAATAATTTGAGCTATAATTGCTAGTATTATGCGGGATGATCCGATGAAAGTTCAAATGTTTAGTTGAGCCAATACACGTTATAGTGCATTTGTGGCTTCCCTTATTTTAGTGAAATCATGGAACAAAAACATAACCCCGCTTGGTCTGAGGGATGCAATAGGTTTAGCAGCCTAAACCTGAAATGTATCCAGGAAAATTATTATCATTAACCAATAAAGGTTGAGGTTGAGCGCCTCTGCTTAAGCATGTAGGGTTTTGAGTGAAAAAAAAGTGAGTTACATGTGAAAAAAAAAAAAAGAGAATTACGAGTAAAGTTTGAAGAATTTTGGAGCAAATAAAGGGAAGATCAAAAGATCAAAATTCTGAAGAAATCCAAAAAGTTGAAGATACCCAAAAAAAATCAAACAAAGGTGGTGAATTCAAAGAAACTAAAGATCAAATGTCAAAGAAATGAAGAATTCAAATAGAGCTCCATAGTGGTATCGAAAAATTGTAATTCTAGTTTATGTACGCTTAGGTTGCTCAACTAAAAATACCTTGAGGTTGGGAGGTTTTCTGCGGCTGGATTCGGAGGGTTGCATAAAATGAGCATTGTTCGGAAAAAGTGGGTGAGTGTTTATGAAGATTGTGAGTATTTAAAGTATGGGGGGGTACTTTAGGAGAATTTTAGACACAAATGCATGCGTTGAGGTTTTGGCATAATGGTTGAACTAGAGTCGGATTGTTCTGTGTAGTTTTAGTAATTAAGAATTAAGTTGAAATTTGCTTGAGGGCAAGCAAAGCCTAAGTGTGGGGTATTTTGATATTGCCATATTTACACTTATTTTTAGGCAGTATTTAAGTACATTTTTATTAATAAATTGATAATATGTTTAGAATAAAGATACTTATGAGTTTAAATTGTTATTTTCAGTCAATACAAAGGATTTTCAAAGAAAGGGACCAAAGGTGACAAAATGGGGAACATGGGAGGCTTGGAAGACAAGAAAATAATAAATTCACGATAAGAGCTAATTTCACGACGTGGCGATGAAGCCCACGACGTGGCATGGGTGTTCAGAAGATAAGCATCGCGACGCGGAGGATTTCCTTGAAGGATACGGATTGCTTGAAGCCCACGACGTGGCGCAACCTGGCCACGACGTGGCGCGAGTTTTTAAGCATTATATAAGTTCTGATGATTATTACGAAAGGAGAGAATTTTGGCAGAAGAGAAAGAGTTCCAGAAGACGAATAAGAACGAAAGAAAGGCTCTGGAAGAGGGTTTTCAACACCAAAAGAAGTAAAGGTTTATTTTTAGAACATGTCTTTCATTAGTTTTAGCTGTGTTAGTTTAATTACTATAATGAGCAGCTGAATCTAGCTACTCTTGTTTGGCTAGATGAAGCTTTGAACTAATGAATAGTTATATGATTATGGATTAAGCTTAGTTGGTGAAAATTTGCTTGTGTTTGATTTGTATGACCTAGCATGTTAATATTTCTTTATCTAATTGTTTAACTACATGTTCTGTGTATCTTAGTGACCATTAAACTGCATGAACCTGTTTACCTAATAATTTAGTGAACATTGAATTGTTAGAGCTAGGATTGACCAATCTTAGTTAATAATTAGAATAAATAAAGTTTAGCTGTGCTAGAGAACGAGAATTGTGATCATAATTGCGTTTACACAACAAATCTTATATAGCATATTTTCAACTATAATTGGTTCTGTGTATAATTATGTGTGAACATACATGGTTTGACATGAATTAGTTAAATATTGGTAAGATAGAACTAAATTACTAATATAATTAAAAACCAACTTAGTAATCCGTAATTGTTAGCTAGCCATAAGGGAAAAGTGGATTCAATCTAAACAAGAGTGTGTGTTTTTACTTATTGAATTGGATTTAAGTTCATCTGATCTTGTAAAATCAGATAAAACCCTTTATTAAATTTGTTAATAAATTAGGTTAATTTAATAGTAAGTAAATTAATTAGAACACCGTTCCCTGTGATCGACACCCGACTTACCTAAGCTATACTGTAATCTGACTAGGTACACTGCCTATAAGTGCATAGATAGTCTAAGTTTGTTAGGTTATAAATATTAAAATTAGTGGGTACTTTTGTGCACATCAAGCATGCTCAGATATCGGGACATCTGGGCCTGCTCCGAAGCGAACTCTGGGCAAAACATCGCCCTCTCAGTGAACATCCTGGTGATCTCAGTCACCGACTCCGAATCCTGCTTCAGCTCAAGGAACTCCTGAGCCAATCTCTCCCTCTCAACCTGCGGAACATAACGAGTACTGAACATTTCTCTGAACTGATCCCATGAAACCGCAGCCCTCTGCGCCTCCGAAAATGACCCCGTGGTCAATCTCCACCAATCCTTCGCCCCGAGCCTCAACAAGTTCAGAGCACACCTCACCCTATGATCAGCAGGGCATGAACACGTGAAGAAACATCCCTCCACGTCTGACAACCACCTCATAGCAACAATCGGGTCCTGAACTCCGTCGAATGTGGGAGGCTTCGTCCTATCGAAGTCCCGATACTGGAAACCCCGACTAGCTCCTCCCCCTGTCGCTGCTACAGCTGCTGTAGCCGCCGCGGCAGCCGTCTCGGTGAGAGCCGCATAACGCTCATCAAAATACTCAACCATGGCGGTCTTAATCGACCCAAACAACTCTGGCAACTCAGCCCGGAACAACTCTGCAATCTCCTCACGCAGGATCTCACGAATCCTCACGTCCAACTCGCTCGTGCTCATCTGACCGACAACCTCAGGCGGCACCGATTCGCCCGGAACTCTTTCTCCAGCTCCCGATCCTGACCCGGATCCACTCTCATCATGCCTCGGAATCTCCATACTGAAAAGAACACCACACAAAATCTTAGACTCTTCCCACACCCTGGGATCCAACTCTCTCTCAACCCACCCTAGAGATCATGGTTTCCCTGATACGCGTATGGGTCCTGTGCTTTTAGTAGTACGGGCCCATACTACCTTCCACACCTACCCACATTTGTATGAAGTACTACCACAATACCCTAGAGAACAAGCATAACAATAATCAACCCTCACCACTAGAGAAACACTGAGAATCTCCCATAAGGGACCCTAGGCTACAGGCATCACAAATCAGGCAACATATCATGAAATCCTGAAGATCCCTAGCCTAACACTAGCATGCTGTTCTATCAAAGCTCAAAAACAAATAACATGCATGGTATTTTGGGGTTACTTACTGGCTCCGGCTGATCGTACCTCCGCGTCCTCCTTTACTCATTTTTGAAAACCATTTTTAAATACTCTTTCGAAAACTCTCCTCGATTTGAGACTGGAGTCACACGAGTGTTTCTCCAATTCACTCAAACCAAGGCTCTGATACCAACTTGTAACGACCAAAATACAACAAATTTTAAATTTTGCAAAAACATCTCAATTCAATTAATTCTTTACAAAAAGGTTTTCAATACAAAATATTTATCGTATTCCCAGAATCATAACACCACAAAATTATGAGGAGCGGTACGATCACGCCTTCACCTTGCCACGATCTCCTGAAGAACCTGAAAAACATGAAACCACAACTGTAAGCCCGAAAGCTTAATGAGATGCCCCCAAAATACCAACCACAAATACCATACATGCATAACATGCCATAACATATCCGATCATAGAACAGCCAAGCTCTCCGGATCTACTGTGTGACTGGTCCGCCGCACCGGCCAACAGTCCACCTGGTCCACCCTATGAGTCCATCCACATACATCGAGTCTGCAGTGTGATTGGTCCACCCGTTCCCGGGCCTTCAATCCACATGGTCCACTCTCTGAGTCTACAGTATGACCGGTCCGCCCGCACCGGGCCTTCAGTCTGTCTGGTCCACTCTCCGAGCCTTTGGCACGTCTGGTCCGCCCCTATCGGGACCTACAGCCTATCCGGACCGCTCGCTGGGCCTACGAGACAACCGGTCCGCCCTGGGTATCTTGGCCCACTGCACACAGCAGGACCCGCCTCAACCCAACTCCAGTCCAAACATCCAGGTGCACATATACATACAATCATCTAACAATTCACAGTCAATAAGTAGATCAACAGATCACATAACATACCACCATCCTAACCAGGATACCGACCTAACAGGTCACTAACATAGCATCTCCCTATCTCTCAGGATAGCGATCTCAATCAGGTCTCTAGCATATACCATCCTAACCCACAGGATGCAAACATGTCAAAGCAGTAACATAATAACAAACACCTGGATTTCAATCCGATAAGGGCCGGCCTTGGTGCCTTAGACCCTGTTGATATAGTGAGGATAACTCACCTCGAAGCTGCCGACTGAACAGATAATCCAAGCTACTCCGATCACTGATACGATCTACACCACTGGTCAACCACCAATGCGCTGAACTCAAAACAGCAAACAATAATTACCAAAATGCCCCTGGACACCATTGGTCAACCCTTGGACAAAGACAAGGTCAAAGTCAACTCCTGACTGACCCTACTCGCCGAGTCAACCCGAGACTCGCCGAGTCCAACAACTCAGAGTCCACTCGCACACAACTCACCGAGTCATCCCTTGACTCACCGATTCTCGACTCAACCAGAGAATATCGGAACTCTGCGACAAGACTCGCCGAGTCCAAGGACAGACTCGTCGAGTCCAAGGCTATCATCAACCTACTCGCCGAGTTGTTCATACAACTCGCCGAGTTTCAGGCTATCTTCATCCGACTCGATGAGTTGTTCTTCCAACTCGTCGAGTCCCAGCTCATCTTCAAGTAACTCGCCGAGTTCACCCATGTGACTCGCCGAGTACCACCGATCTGAATCCTTTCAGAAGCATTACAGGCCATGCAAATGATCCAAAACATAGATCTAGCATTATACAACTCATCCATCACGTAAAGTGGCAAACTTTACGTGAATCCCAAGAGATCTAGGCCTTAATCACTTATAACTAGGGTTTGGGACTTGCAAGCTTCACTAAACACTCCAACACAGGGACTTTCATGCTCTCTGATTCTCCTCCCTTCCAGATCTGAGGTAGCAACCTCAGATCTAACCTCTAGACTCCCATTTACATCCTTAGACAAGATCCCACAAACCCCAAATTGAAGAAACAACATACAATCAGACCAAGAACGAGATATTACCTCCAATGGACGCCCCCAACTGTAGTGAAGTTGATTCCAAGCAAAGCCCCTTGCCCCAAGCCTTCAATTCCCACAAAATTCCTTCAACAAACTTCTCCAATGCTCCAATCCACTCAACAATGGAGCTCCTCTGCGATTTAGGGTTTCTGGAACTCAAGAGGGAAATAGAGAGGCTGGGGAAGGAACATAATGTTCCTTATATAGGGCTGAACCCCGAGAATTAGGGTTTTCTCCACCCAGGGCCTACTCGCTGAGTCCATCTCATCGACTCGCCGAGTGGGCTACTTAACACGCGACCAAATTCGCGACTGTACTCGCCGAGTCCATCCATGGACTCACCGAGTCACTCTTCCTCAAATAACACTTTTAGCCCTTCAACTCTACTCTTGTTATTTCGGGATGTTAGAAAAGTAACTAAATCTTTTTCAAAATTCCCAATCTTAGTTACTTAGGAAAAGTGAATTGATGCAATTCCATGAAATTACACTTTGTTCCCTTGCGAAGACGTTAGTGGAGCGTGTGTGGTTAACCGGCACACTAAATGGTTCTAAGCAAAGGTAGCAAAGGGTGACTCAATGTTTGTCATAGTTCGGTGGAGCGTGTGTGGTTTACCGGCACATCGAATAGGTGACTGTAACATGTGAGGGCACCATGTAAGTTTGCATGGTTATTCACACCCACTTTGTGATCCTTGGCATCCCAGTCACAAACGAGAGGGGCATATCGAGATTTAAACATGCCATTGAAAGTTCAATGAATCTCAATGGATCTAGGAATTTTCATAGATTTAAAACTTAAATTTCTTTTTCACTTTTCGTGGTGGAAATTAGTGAATCGTCATTCACTTACCTTCAAATGTTCTGCAATTAGGGTTACGACATCCCTCTCCCGAGTTGTAGAATATTGTGTTGGGTCCTAGCCTTAGTATTTCATTTGGGTGATTTACTAAGGACTCAATCTATCAACTAACTTGAATTCGTTTTACTCCCGTTTTGTAGATGTCAAAGTTCGACAACTATGGTCTTCTCAAATCCCGTGGAACAAGCATTCCACATGAAGATGATATTCCACGATTCGATTGAGGAACAAGAAATCATGCTTCACTTCCTCCTCCTCCTCTTATTATTCTCCCTAACCCACAAGTTCGAAAGCTTGAAAAGTTCAAGCTCACTCAAGCCCTTTTGGCAAGTAAACATAAAGAAGGAAAGTCTGTGTGTGCACACGTCCTAGGGATGAAGTCACACATTGATAGGTTAAGAATGTTGGGATCCATTGTCTGTGAGGAAATAGCTGTTGATTGGGTTCTTCAGTCACTTCCCAACTCATATAGTGAGTTCGTAAGAGAGTACTATATGATAAACTACAACGTGACCCTCATAGATCTCACCTATATGCTTATTGCTGCTGAATCAGAAATGGTTTGGCGCAAAAGAAAAGCAAAGTTGATTGGTGAATCTGCCTTCGAGACCTCTATAGATATAGACAATGGCAACGAAAGACATGCTATGATTGATCATAAGAGAAAGGCAATGTCTGAAGTAGTTCCATGTCCTGTTCCAAGAGAGTCGATTTGCTTTTATTGCCAAGAGAAGGGGCATTGGAGACGAAACTCCCCAATTTACCTAAGAGATCTAAGTGATGGGAGAATCGAAACGTATGGCTCTAAGATAGGTAAAATCCACTAACTAACTCTTTTAAGCTTCTATTCTAGATTCTTAATACATAATGTAATAAGATTACAATTGATGTGTTGTAGGATCGAAGAAAAGAAAGGAAGCTTAAGGGAAGAAGTGAGCAGAATCTAACCGTGAAGGAATGGATTTCGATCGCATTTCTCGAAGATTAGATTCTTGAGCTACTACTTAGAGTTAGAATTAGATTGCTAAGAAAGATGTATTAGCATAAGTTTTTCAATGAGTTGCATTGTAAGGACAAATTTTTCCGCAATAAAATAAATTTTGATTTTAAATTTTATTTATTTATCCTTACAATGGCGTGTATGAAAAATTGATGTTAAAATGTTTCTATTATTAGCAATAATGAATTTGGTTCTTATTATGTTATTTATGGAAAGTCGAGAATTTACCAAATAGGGAGAGTTTCTCATCGCCCAAGTTTCAATTGGACAGAAACTTGGAATCATGCAACGTGGATGCACGATGAATGAGAAATTTCGTATTTGGAAATTAGACTAATTCATTGACAAAGTGTCAAGTAAAAGACTAGGAGATCGAGTACACAAAGTTGTGTGTTGATCAAAGTCCACCATAAGAGTAACAAGATATTCGTCATGATTTACTAAAAGGTTTAGTAAATATGATTATACTTATAAGATTAAGTGTAATTCTGAATTGATTGAAAAAGTTTAAATCAATAGTAGAACGAATAACAAGAATCAAGTTTAAATCATTAGACATAAGCAAATGTTTGCTGCAACGTTCATGAGTGCTTATGAATATGATTTGAGCATTGGATTAAACCCACGCTCACTTGGATCACTCCATGAAATTGTATCACGAGTGATTAGTGAGACGATAACATCTTATATTCTTGAAACCGAGATGTGTGAGTTGAATCTTGCGAATCGGTTGCACATTGATAATATGAAAATGCACCAGTAACTTGGTGTTATAAAACATATTGTTGTGTGTAATTAGGTGAGTGAGTGCAAGCAAGCTTTGTATCAAAGTTTATCCATTCCTTTTATCCAAGGTAAGATAAAAGCGATATCTTTTGGGCCCCTCGATGGTTTAGTGATGACAAACGTAAATGCTCGGCCGGGCTAGGGCTAATTTGATTTGTTCAATTAGTCAGTCGTCATAAATCAGAAATCAAGAAGTAGTACAAAGAGAATGATTTGAAATCATGTCTCATATGATATCTACAATGTAGGAATATATGATCCCTTATCTAAGGACACGCGTATCTGATATGATCAGAGTTGACAGCGGCTTTGGAAAGCTACGATTGCAGATCGGGATCTGAAGTCATACGCATAATAGTTATTAGACTTATCCAAGTGGGAGACTGTTGTATTAGTGTCTAAGTCCATAACTATTTTGGTATGTACTTGACCCGATGGTGCATGGTCCTTTTGGGTCGCCTTCACCAAAGCAACTTGATTGGAGAAATAAATAAAGAGAGAGAGGTTATTATGATTTATTAATATTTTATGAGAATAATATATTAAAGGAGAAATCATATTTGTTTAATTAATATTGGTCAATAATTAATTAAGAATTAATTCTGTGATCAAGTGTAATTAATTAAACTAGAGGGACTGAATTGTAATTATGTGATAGTTACAAAATAGGGCAATGGTTATCCTTGTTAAAGGATGGACGAATTCAAGGATAAGGATATCCTTAAAATCATCCAAAGGTCCAAGAGATAAGGGTTTTCAAGGCTTATCTTATGGTTGCTTGGTGGACAAGTAACTAGATAAGGATAAGGACTAAAACCCTAATCCCAACCCTATATAAAGACCCCTAAGGCCTTAGAATTTCGGGTACTTGTTCCCAAGAGGTCCTAAGGACGAATTCCTGCCCTCTCCTCTCTCTTTATACCTTCTCTATTTGCTCTTGGTGTTTGTAAGCCATTAGAGGAGTGACACTTGTGACTCTAAGCCTTCCAAAGTCAATTCAAGGAGGATTAGGATTGTTATTGCTATATAACAATCAAGGTATGTTCTTAAACCCATTTATATGTTAATATTGATTTCCATATGCTAGAATTAGGGTTTATAGTCTTGGATTCAAAGCATGTACAATAGAGAAACCTAGATCCAAGCTTCAGGGTTTGCATGAGCACATAGGATGTTGTTATGACCAAAACCCATCAGTTAGGTCACTTCTTGTTCCACTTTTAGTTAAAAGTGCAACGAAAACAAAGGAAATATTCTAACGGGTCCCGAAAGTGGTTGTTTTCGCAAACCAATTCTTGCGTGCAAAGGTTTTTTGATCAACCGTTGTTGTTTGATCTCGACAAAGACAAGTGATTATGACGTCTCATTTTTTATGTCACTCATCGGAAAGTCATCAGTTGTTGAAGCAATTAAAAAGAAAAATAATTAATTATAATAAGTCCCTAAATTAATTAGTTAAAAGAAAAGAATTTCAAATAAAGAAAAGGGGAATATTTTAGTTACGCCCAGCGTAAATTTTAATTACGCCAAGAGTAATAAGCCACTGATCGTGGATGGCCTTTTCACGGAGTTGGGGTTACGCCCAGCGTAAATCAATGACCAAGTCTTATCATTTTACCCTTTGACTTCTTTGTTACTCTTTCAAAGTCTTATGTTTCACCGCATGCGCTGTGACGAACAAGCTCTCCCAAAATCTCGATTTTTTTTATTCATTTCTTGTAAAATTCGACACACATGTATGTTATTAGGTTACTCAATGGTTTTGATTTGTGTTTAAATCGATGAAATAAGCTGCATTATGCCTTTGTTCGAAATCTAGGGTTCATGTATTTCTCGAATTAGGGGCCGATTTCACAAATGTATGATTGATTCTAGCTTAAATAGACCGATTTCGATCAATAGACTAAACCCTAGGACCTAATTTGGTCTTAATCCCGTCCCATGACCGCCGATTTGAGCTTGGGGACGGACGCCAAGCATACACCTATACTCGGCTTCGATTCTTTAACTGCCCCAATGAAGTTTTCCCTGAGTAGTGTTTGCTAATCTTGAATAGATAAGGAACGAACAGGGGATTGATTCATCTTTTTGGACATAAGTTTAAAGGTGGTCCCGTTTTTTTTTCTACTGTCTTGGACCACGCAGCTGTATGCTCGATATTCCCCATGTGTTTGCCCCTGCTGTGTTTGTTGCTTGTAGACGTGCTTAATTTGAAAATTTTGATATGTGTTATGACTTTAGAACAAACAAGGGAACCCGACACAGATTCGTGAACCCTGGACGTACGCCCAACGTAAGCTGGATGTACGCCCAGCGTACAGACCATGCCCAAGGACCATTATTTCATTCTAAAAAATTTTAATGCTGTGATATGTTTTTTTTGGTTTTGGGTTGGTGTTTATTTGTGCAGATTATGGCCCGAAGAACTCAAAGGACCAACCCACCCGAGGACGTGACCGATCACCGTTTCTTGCAATTTCCGCAAACTCTGAACGATGCGACCCGGGCACGATATGTCAATAATTTGAGTTTGCTACTCACTAAGGAGATCGACATAGCACCCTCATTTGACTGGGAATTGGCGACCCAGACTGGACTTGCTGCACTGATCCAAGATTTTTTGCAATACACGCACTCGGACGCGAGTAGAGTGCATTTGTTCGTATGTCAGGGATGGGCACGATTGTTCAGGATCCAGGAGCCTGTTTATCGGGAATTTTTGCTGGAGTTTTACGCTACAGTTTCCTATGACCCTAGGAAGGCACCCGATGATAGGATAACTTTTTCCTTCAGACTGGGGGGTGTGAGCCGGGAATGCAGTGTCATAGAGCTTGCGACTCGAGTGGGTATTTACACAGCAGATGAGACGAGGAGTGTCCACTTTCCGGCATTCCTTGCTGATTGTCTCATGGACCGGCCAGATGACTATAACGAAAACACTTTTCTGGCCGAGATTACAGGAGGAGTTTATACGCCATTTACTGCACGGGGGAGGATGATTCGGTCTACTACATACAGACTGCTGCACCGTTTGATTTCCATATCTCTCACGCACCACAAGAACAGTGAGAGAGTGCCTTCGACAGACTTGTATTTCCTATGGGCACTTGTTACTCCAGGGAGGCACCTGAACCTTCCAGTTGCTTTAGCTGCATATTTGGGATGGAGGGCCAGGGGACTTCGGGAGGATAGCCCGATTTGCGGAGGGCATTTTATCACGCGTTTAGCTCGATCATATCAGTTGTTGACGCGTGAGATCACGAGATTGATGGTGTTTCATGATATGAGGTCGATGAGCCTTCAGTTGTTAGAGTCGATGCGTGTACTAGAGCGGGGTGGAGATGGTGTCTTGCGGGTACTATCAGATGATGTGGCGGACGAGGAGGGTGTCGTCGAGCCACAGCCGAGACGGGTCCAGCGGCGTAGACCTGCTCCTCGGGGAGCGCAGCAGGGACCTGAGCCGAAGATTGATATGTGCTACCTAGCTCAGCGCATTGACCGTATTGATTTGGGGGTTCAGAACCTTGGTGGATATGTTGCACACGTGGAGAGACAACAACAGTGGTATGGGGATGCGTTGACCGCATTCTTTGCCCACCAGGGGTTTCAGTACTCGGTTCCCTTCCCTCCACCATTCCAGCCATGACATGATGGAGTCGGTACTTCTAGGACACAGCAGCATGATGACGGAGATGATGAGTGATTTAGTTATCCTTTTTATTATTAGTTTATTTTTGTTATTTTTAGTTTAGTATTTTTATTTGGTATGTAATTAAACTATAATTTAGGGTGTTTTACTTTTGTTTTCCATGTTGACGCTCTTTGGTTGTTTAGATCTCTGTAGAATTTTCGCCCTTAGAAAGCTGGCAGTAAGTTCAGCAGCTAGGTCCGACTGTTGCTAGAGAGAGCCGTGTGAGAGTTCGAAGATTATAGTCAAGGCCCAATATTTTTCATAAGTGTGGGGTGCATATTGATTTCGTGAGCGATTGTTTAGAAGATTGGCATTTTTACGATATTTTGACTCTTATGATATGGATGAGTTGTTCCCACACCATAGAGTTTTATTTCGACGCGAGGAAGAAGTATCATCCCGGCTGCCACGACATGGTTGACACTTTCCTATGTTGCGGGGGATTTTTCATCGCGAGAAGAGGATGTCATTCTTGACGATACAATGTGGTCGACACTTCCCCACGTCATGGTTACTATACATTGCATTTGTTTGCAATCTTTTGCACCACATTTTTGAAGCCGGCAGTCTTGATTTTATTCATCGGCAAATTCAGAAGCAGCAGTTCCAGTTCCAGTCTTTCAGCAATATTTGAAGCAACTTGTAGCAGCCCCATTCGATCTCGCCACAACTACCCAGGGGAGTCTGTTCCTTTTTCTCCCTTTTTATGTTCTTAATTCGTTTTAGCATACAATGAGGGCATTGTATGAAAAAAGTGTGGGGTAGGGGGTCGGTAAAAGTAAATTAAAATTAAAAGAAAAAATGAAATAATAGTTTGGAAATTGCCAGATTTAGAAAATTTAAAATTTTAAAAAACTTGAAATAATAGTTTAATTTAGAAAAATCTAGTGATAATTTAAAATTTTTGCTAATATTGTATGAGATGATCCGATGAGAACTCAAATGTTTAGTTGAGCCAATATACGTTATAGTGCATTTGTGGCCTCCCTTATTTTAGTGAAATCATGGAACAAAAACATAACCCCGCTTGGTTTGAGGGATGCAATATGTTTAGCAGCCTAAACTTGAAATGTATCCAGGAAAATTATTATCATTAACCAATAAAGGTTGAGGTTGAGCGCCTCTGCTTAAGCATGTAGGTTTTGAGTGAAAAAAGTGAGGTACATGTAAAAAAAGAGAGAATTACAAGAAAAGCTTGAAGAATTTTGGAGCAAATACAGTGAAGATCAAAAGATCAAAATTCCAAGAAATTCAAAAAGTTGAAGATACTAGAAATCAAATCAAGTAAGGTGGTGAATTCAAAGAAATCAAAAATCAAATTATCAAGAAAGTGAAGAATTCAAAAGAGCTCCATAGTGGTATCATAAATTGTAATTCTAGATTATGTATGCTTAGGTTGCTCAACTAAAAATACCTTTAGGTTAGGAGGTTTTCTGCGGATGGATTCGGAGGGTTGCATAAAATGAGCATTGTTCGGAAAAAGTGGGCAAGTGTTTATGAAGATTGTGAGTATTTAAAGTATGGGGGGTACTTTAGGAAAATTTTAGACACAAATGCATGTGTTGCGGGCTTGACATAATGACTGAGTTTTAAATGGATTGTTTAGTACGATATTGGTAAAATAAAATTAAATTTGCTTGGGGGCAAGCAAAGGTTAAGTGTGGGGTATTTTGATATGTGTATTTTTAAATATATTTTATGCATTATATCTTAATATGTTGGCCTTTATTATTCTCTTTTAGAACTAAAAAGTACTTATAATGTTTTGAATTATGATTTGCAGCTATTCGTTGTCGATAAAGCACAAAAGAAAAGACTGAAGTGGAAATCGGGCTTAGAAGCTAAAAGAAAGGAAAAATGTTGGAGGAGCCAATTACGCCCCGCGTAAGTTGCATGTACGCTAAGCGTAATGACCAAATTCAAGTTACGCCCAGCGTAATATTAGATTATGCCTCGCGTAATGGCTGGCATCAGATAACTTCAATCGCGTAATAATCTTCACTACGCCTAGCGTACGTAAGTCGGTTACAAGGGTTATAAAAGTTGATTATCAGCTAACCAGAAGGGGGATTCGACTTCCAACTTAATTTAGTCGATATTAAACTTCTGTTAAGCCGTTTTGAGGGTCTAGAAGGCGGCTGGAAGGCCGTTAAGCTAACGGGAGCAGAGATCGGAAGGGTTGAAGAGCGGAATCATGTCGGTAATCATATGGGTTGTTAACGTGATCATGTTTAGCATTCCATTGTGTTACTATTATGTATTTAGTTGCTGATTTAGGTGTAAAAACCTTTTACTTTGCGTTTACGATTGAATGAAACTTTGATTATTAGACTAATTGCTATATTGAATTGTTTGTTTATGTTTAATTTATCTTGCCAAGCTTCTTAAAAGATCCTTACGTGTTAATGATAATTATTTGCTGTTAATTATTAAGTAAATTGAGTTGTATAAACATCTGCTTGATTGCTTGTTTCTTATGATTTGGATGACCATCGAGATTATAAGTCTAGGAAAAACGAATGTGAAACTAGGATTAACTTGAGAATAAGTAAGTTAATGTGTGAGCCTTGTTTGATGACCATCAACAAGAGGTTAATTGAACGACCAATTTGATTAACTATACTTACAGGTCTTGCTTGATACGAACTGAACACTAGGAAGCATGTTAGTTTAACCAACTGATCACTGTTTGAATTGACTTGTTTGCTAAAGGATTAGTTATAGTGAACGCGAATCTAATCATTTTAGGAATCGGTGAACATGAATAAATGAATTTGTGTGTGCAATTGTCTATGTTTTTAAGGTGTAATTTATCTAAACCAAAGTACCTGAAGATATTTGCTTTCCTGTTAGTTTATTGAGAATTGTTAATTAATTGTTCGTTTGAGATTTATTAAACTATTTCTTTATTCTTTTCGTATGACCTGTAACCTATAATCAAATATTTTAAATTAATTCACCACCGTTCCATGTGATCGACACCCGACTTACCTAAGCTATACTGTAACCTGACTAGGTACACTGCCTATAAGTGCATAGTTAGTCTAAGTTTGTTAGGTTATAAATATTAAAATTAGTGGGTACTTTTGTGCACATCAGTGCCCTCCAAGTTTTGTGATTGGGATACAGAGGATCACAAAACGAGGTGTGAAGTAACCATGCAAATCACTTGGTACCCTTAAAGTTTATCACTCAAATGATGTGCGGGTTAACCACACACGCTCCACCGATACTATGATAAACCTTAAGTCACCCTTTACCTACCTTGTTAATTCCATGTTAGTGTGCCGGTTAACCACACACACTCCACCACCGACTTAAACAAAGTGTAAAGTGTAATTTAATGGATTAGCACCTTATTCACATATTTCCTAAAGTAACTAAGATTTGGGAATTTAATAAAACATTTAGTTACTATATAATATTCATCATACTTTTAATGAGAATTTATAAGTCTTTGTCCTACCCGTTCAGCTAACAACCCTCCACTGATCAAGGAAGCGGTGGGTGAGAGTGGACACCTATTAAGCTGCTATTTTATAGGCAGCAACCTCATACCCCCTTATAGACAAACTTCGTGAATAAGGCCTACTAATGGTAAGACGACTTGCTCTTATATATATATATATATATATATATATATATATATATATATATATATATATATATATATATACGTATATATATATATATAATTAACTTATAATATTATAAAGTATAAGGGTTGATTTTTAACTTTTAAAAAATCTAACTAAAGTTTATTAAGTGACTTTACATGTTCCAAAACTTGAGGGCAAGTTTTGTAACTTTACAAAATCTTTCAAATTCATAACTTATGAGTTATTAAAATAAAGACTCTTCATTTTATAACTTATGTGTTCTTTTAATGGTTTTTAACACAAAGAGACTTTTGGTTATCCATAACTTGAGGACAAGTTATGGACTCCATTAAAACACATTAAGATCATGAATTAATCATTTAAACAAGTAATTCCTATGATCTAGAACATGAATATTTATATCAAAGTTTCAAGAACATATGAACACATAAAATCATGAAAAAAATGATATTAGCCCTTATAAATGGATTAGAACAACCATTACACCATTTAAAACAAGTTTTACAACACCAAAACAGTTTAGGGTAATGTTTCTTATCCATTTCCAGTAACAAAACTCGAAATTTTGCACCCTGCATGGCCAACTCTTCGAGTACACGAACTGACTCACCGAGTTGGATGCATTTTCACTTGGACTCGTCGAGTCCTCCCCGTGGACTCGTCGAGTACCCTGCGCAGACACCTCAAAAATCAATTTTTTACACTATTTTGCATCAAGTATTAACAAACAAGCCTAGGCTCTTATACCACTAAAGGGTTATGAGCATTCTAACACCCCTAAGTGTACATGCAACCCTAGAAAAACCTTGGATCTATGTTTGTCTAAAACACATGCAAAATATGATTTCCAAGGTTCATAATCCTATCTAGAATACATGGGGAACTTTTAATCTAAAAGATGGCTAGAATTACATACCTTGTAGTTGATTTGATTCCTTGAAAACCTTGAGAGCCTAGCATCTCAAGTGTGATGCCTCAAATGCTTCACACAACACCAAATGTTTTGGAATGACTTTAAGAGAATACAAACACTTGTAAAAATCGGCCTAGCCCTCTTGTAACTTCATGTAACCGATTTTGGTGAGTATCATGTTCCTTATATAGTGTGTCACATCTAGGGTTACACCATGTATACCCTAATGTGACATGACTCTTCATTTCCATGACCCATGGGTTTGTAACTCCCATGGAGCATCATATGGGTTTAACCCAACTTGATAATCCATGAAGCCTTTTAGCCCACTATACAAGTTATGGGTGATTTACATAATCAACCCATATATTTAATTAGTTATCTTTTGATCACTTAATTAATTCCAAATTAATTCTTGATCAATACTAATTAAATAATACTATTAATATATTAGAACTTATAATATATTAATAAACCATAAGTGTTATTTCTCTCATTTAGTCTATCCAAATGGATGATGCCATGCAACCCAAATGGACCATGCTGGGTCGGGTCAAGTACATACCAAATATAGTTATGGACTTAGACACCTTCTCCAACAAAGAGGACAGTGGGAGTCTAAAAGATCCCGAATGAGTTTCAAGAACTAATCAAGAATAAAACATGTAGATTATCACTAGCGCGCGACTCGAGGTTTATCACCTATCATGTTGACATATTCTTATTTATGTGCCCATTCTAGTTAAAGTTGACTATGCATCTGAGTTCTACAAATTGCAATTGTTTTCATAACAACCTACAAGCAATGGTTGGCCTTGTGCTGCCAAGTGGCAAGAAGTTAAGATTGCACAAGTACAGTACATATTAGTTTGTATTTGTCACTAACCTTGTCTTATGATTTTGGCTTCAATCGGCGGAGGAACGGCGGCTGGAGAAGAAGGGGTGATAAGGTGGTGGTTGGGAAGGTGTTTAGGGTTTGGGTTTTTGATAACCGGTAGTGCTAAGGTTATACACCCAATCCTCATAACCATTTTCCATAATGCCAAGAATAGCCCTCCCCATACAAATCTTTGCAAGAAAGATCTCATATTTACCCATTACACCCCTATTCTTGTAATTCTTTACATAATCAATCCAACAATTACCGAATAGCCCCTCCTTTACAATTTTTTTTCAAATAAAGTCCATAAGTTACCCTTCAGCCCTTAGTTTTCCAAAATCTTTTCAAATTAACTCCCAATAATTTACCAAGTAGTCCTTGCCTTCACAATTATTTACGAAATCAATCTGACACTTACACTTTCAACCCCCAACTTCTAAAATTGTGACAATTAGCTCCTCGAGACCAACACCTTGCTATATAATTATTGATTTTAGGGCTACTATACATTCATTAATTTATTTAATAAATGGGGCGTTACATGAAAACTGTAAGCACGAAGCTTAGTGAGTCTCTCCAAACTACCACATACCATTCACATAATCACATATATCATACATTAGGCTATGCCCTACTACATCGAGCACTGCCCAACATCGGCTTGTCCAGCATCGAGCCCCAATCAACATCGGACCGCATCTAGCATCGGGCCCCACCCGGCATCGAGCACAGCTTGGCATACATGTGAGCATAAACTACTAACAAACATAACATAAACATAATCACTTAATTACAGACATATAAACATTCCTCGGGCCCCTCCCAACATCGGACCGAAATCCGAAAACATGCAAACATTCCTCAGAAACCACCCCAGCATCGGACCATAGTCCGGAAACATACAAATACATGCACATGAAAGAATCACAAAGACATCGAGCATACTAATATCCTTCGGGTACCATCCCGACATCGGATCGAAATCCGGAAAACATATAAACCTACATCGAGCCCCGGCTGACATCGGATTTTAATCTGGAACATACTAACATACATAAATGGGTTGGCCTTGGTGCCTTAGACTCGTTCCTACTGGAGGAAAACTCACCTCTCAAGTTGGCTGCTAAAATTTCGTCTGACGAATCTCTAATAACTGCTCCAACGACTCCCCAGCTATCATTATCACAATAATCACTTAGTCAATAACTAATAATCCTTCTAAGGGTAAAATGACCATTTTACACCTAGCTAAAGTCATCATTCTGGTCAAAGTCAACATTTTGTCAGACTCAACTCGCCGAGTGGACCTATCAACTCATCGAGTTCTATAACTCAAAAATCCTAGAAATTGCTATTTAACTCGTCGAGCTCTATCTGTCACAGAATTAGGACACCACGATTCAACTCGTCGAGTCATTCTATGGACTCACCGAGTTCCTTGTTTTGTTTGAGCCAACGTAATGGATTAAGCTCATATCCTTCAGATCTAAACCCCATACTTCATCTACATACTGAAAACATACCTTTAAGTGTAAACATTCCAACTTTACCCGCTATTAATCCTTCTTAAAAGGTTTAGCTCAAACCCTAGCTCTCTAGATCATAGATCTTGGTCCAAAAGCCATAATAATCCAAACTAAATAATACTAACATAGATCTAGGCCTTCGACATCACTTGGACACGTAAAGCTCCTAACTTTCCTTCCATGCATGGCCTTTTGGGGCTAAAAATGCCAAAATAACACCTTAGGGCTTGCATGGGGTTTCCAATGGCATAAAGTTTGCACCTTTATGCCATAACAACCATTAATGATTCCAGATCTGAAAGGATACTTGCTTGGGACATCCATATCCCAAGGGTCAAGCTTCTTGGACCCAGAAACCCAATAAAGTGACAAAGAAGAGATCTAACAAGCTACTAAGCAAAGTTGAGACTTGAATACCAGAAAATGAAGAGGATGAGATGTTGATTCTGTATCTACTAGCTTCCTTCTAAAACTCCAAGCTTCTTCTCTTCTTCACAGGCTTCAAATACACAAGGTTCACACGAAAATGGCTCATAAACCCACAAAAGGCTCTAAGGTTTCGAGGATTAGGGTTTGGGACTTAGAGGCTGGAAAATGAGGCTGATATATGGGGATTAAGATGCTTAAATAGGGTGCAAAACCTTGAAATTAGGGTTTCGTTCTGGCAGACCTACTCGTCGAGTTAAAGGTCTCCACTAATCGAGTAGATGGCTTAAAACCCGCATCCAATCTTGTTTCTACTCGACGAGTCTATGACTCCCAACTCGTCGAGTAGCTCATCAAAAATAAGTAAATTATAAATAAATATGTACTAGGAACCAGGCGTTACACACTTTCACGTTCTAAAAGAACCAATATCCACTATTAATATTGCTATTATTAGAAACATAATCAACACTTTGATTAATGTCTTTGCAATGAAATATAAGATAAGGCATCTTCAGAAACCAACACTTCATTTTATTTTTAAAAGAAACTTGGAACTTGTCCTTACAAAGCATAAAATGAAAAAATATATGTCTACACATCTCTGAAGAGTAATACCATATCTATTAAATTATCTTAACTCCTATGTAGTAACTCCAAATTTTGACCATCAAACCATGCAACAAAAGTCCATCTCTCACGATTAGATTTAGCTCACTTTATTCTTAAGCTTCTTTCTTTCTTTTAAATCCTGCAATACCATCAAAATGTGATCAGCGCATCATATATTAAGATTCTAAGAATAGGAACTTATAATGTGTTGGATTAGATTTCTAAGCCCATAACTATTATTGGTATGTACTTGAACCAAGAGTAGCATGGTCCATTTGGGTTTTATATCATCAGGAAAATTTGTTAGGATGGATTTTTGAGAGAAGGTTATATATATGATTTATTAATATATTATAAGTTATCAAATTTTAATATGAAATCATATGTTTTAATTATTATTGATTAAAATTTAATTTGGAATTAATTTTTTGATGAAAAGAGACTAATTGAATCTATGGGGACTAATTATGGTGATTAGTTATAGTTATATGTGTTGGGCTTATGATCCATGTTGGACCACGTTTATGTATGTATACATAAAGAGTTGGGCGACATGAACCATGGATCATAACTCCCATGGGTATGGGTTTAAGTTAACCCATGACCTTAGGAATTCCACATATTAATATGTTACTTCATAGATAAAATCAAAACGAATGTATTCTTGGAGGATATGGACGGTTTTGATGTGTGTGAATTCTTTCTCAAGTTTCATCCTTTGTCCATGATGTGTTGTGACTTTATTTGAGGCTTCCACACTATTGGGGGTAAGCTCTTAAGGCCAAATACATCAAGACTTCAAGCTACGTAAAAGGTACGTTACCCTAACTAGTATCTTATATGCTTTATGTCAAATGCATGCTAGTTATAGGTTTAATGCATTGGAAACCATTTGCATGTATAATTTTTGAAAACATAGAACCAAGGTATTTAGGGTTGTATGTGCACCATAGGATATTGTAGTATACAAAACCCATCAGTGGTATCGAAGCCTAGGCTTGGTTTTTAATTATACTTGATGCAATTGCTGACAAAAATCAATTTTCTATTGTTCTGGTCAGTGGACTCGCCGAGTCTACTAATGGACTCGCTAAGTCCTTGTACAAATTCATCCAACTCGCCGGGTTTGTTCTTGTACTCGACGAGTCGGAGCCCATGGGTGCATATTTTCGATGTTTTAGCTGGAGTTGGACTAGAATCATTACCCTAAGCTGTTTTTCAACTTCTAAACCTATTTTTGATGTGGTAATGATCATTCTAATCAAATTCGAAAGATAATTGTCAAAATTTTCATGCTTTGTATTGGTTTAACGGTTAGGCTAATTACATGAAGATTGTTTGATTTAGATTGTCTTGTTCATATGAGTTTAATCTAGATCATAGTTTTTCTTGACATGTTTGTTTGTTTATTAGATTATCCAAATAGCCTTTAATGGATTCCATAACTTGTCCTCAAGTTATGGAAAACCAAAAGTCTTTCTTGTTAACGAGTCCTTAAATGTCATGAGTTATGTATTTGAAGAGTTTTTCCCATATATTGTTTTATGACATCCATAACTTGTCCTAAGTTATGGATTTTCAAGAGTCTTGCCACTAAAAGCCATATTAAACTCATATGTTATGGATTCCAAAAGTCTTTTGAATTTTTCAAAATTTGCTCTTAAGTTTTGGAATTTGTAAAGTTTCCCCCGTGAATACTTTAATGCCAAGTTAAACCCTTAGAATTGTAAAAGTTAAAATTCAACCCTTATACTATAATAATATCATAGTTAATAGTTATATATATGTATAAGAACAAAGTCAGTACTACCATTAGTAGGCCTCATTCACGAAGCCGATCTATAAGGGGGTATAAGGTTACTGCCTATAAAATGGTTGTTTAATAGGTGTCTACTCTCGCCCACCGCTTCCTTGACTAGTGTAGGGTCGTTAGCCAAACGGGTTTGACAAGACATTAATTCTCCTTTCATTAAAAGTATAATGATAAATATAAAGTGACTAAACCTTATTAAATTCCTAATCTTAGTTATTTTAGGAAAATGTGAATTTGGTGATAACCCATGAAATTACACTTTGTACCTTACCAAGTAGTTAGTGGAACGTGTGTTGGTAACCGACAAACTAACATAGACTAGTAAGGGAGGAAAATGGTAACTTAATGTTTATCATAGATTGGTGGAGCGCGTGTGGGTAACCGGTACATCGATTAGGTGATAAAATTAAGGGTACCAAGTTAATTTGCATGGTTATTCACACCTTGTTTGTGATCCTCGGCATCCCAGTCACAAACTTGAGAGGGC
The DNA here is from genome assembly GCF_002870075.4 of Lactuca sativa. Lineage (NCBI taxonomy): Eukaryota > Viridiplantae > Streptophyta > Magnoliopsida > Asterales > Asteraceae > Lactuca > Lactuca sativa. Next base: position 250,133,166 of record NC_056625.2, read on the forward strand.
ACAAACGAAATTTAAACATGACATTGAAAAGTTCAATGAATCTCAAAAGATCTAGGAGTTTCAGTCCAATTAAAACCCTATTAGGTTTTAATGGTGGAAATTGGTAAATCCTCATTCGCCTACCTTCAAATATTTTATAGCTTGGATCACAGCATCCCTCTTCCAAGTTATAAAATAGTGTGTTGGGTCCTAGCCTTAATATTTCATATTGGGTGTTATATTAAGGACTTAAATCTACTAACTTGAATTTCTCCCATTGTAGATGTGTAACGCCCCGTTCTTGAAATATCTATGTATGGGTTCCCGAGAGCAAGAGTAAGGGCGTTTCGGTCCTTGGTGTGGATATAGAGTTTATCGGGAACGGGTTTAGAATAGAGGAGTTGCGACATTTCGAAGATATTGTCGATTATAGCCCTTAATGGGAAAAGTGGATAAGGAAGGCCAAGTATGAGAATGGGACACGCTGAGTATGCCCAGCGTAATTGGGTAAATGGACGCGGGTGCGAGGTCGAGTATGCCCAGCGTACTCTCAGAGTCTTAAAACCCTAATTTTAGGGTCAACCACTATATAAGGAACATAATGGTTCTTACCCTAGCCTCCATAAGCACTCTCTTAACCTCAGAAACCCTAGATAGCCATTCCACCTCCATTGTTGGGTGTGTTTGGCCTTGGAAAGCTTGTTTTGGCAAAAGAGAGGCCAGAAGAAGAAAGAGGAAGTTGTCAAAGAAGGAGTTAAGTGGCTGGAGCTTGTAGATCTGGAAAGATATCCTCTTCTGGATCCCTTTTGAGGTATAAAGTCTCTTGCTTGACAATCTTATTGTATAGATCTATGTGCTGTGAAGTTTTGACATCATTCTTGTCCCAAAATTCCTCATCTTGATGCATGTTTCGAGTTGGTCGAGATTATTTGTCCTTTCAGACCTCAGGAGAGGTCTTGAGTAAGAGAAATGAGGTCCCAAGGGCTGTGGTTGTTCCATGTGTGAGATAAGTAGGTCTTAATGGATTAAGAGCTTTATGGACGTCCCAAGTAATAAAGTTTAAGACCTTATGAATCCTAGGCATATTTGGTCTATGGATCTGAAGTTTGGACTTAAGAGCTAAAGCCATTAATATCTTATGGGAAGTTGTAGTTCAGCAGAGTTACGCCCGGCATAACTGAGAGTACGCCCAGCGTAGTGGGGTTGTGCCCCGTTTCCTTCTCGCGATCAGCGTTGTACACCCAGCGTACCAAGGAGGGTAAGCCCAGCGTACTCCCCCTATTCGGTTTTCATTTTGGGCCTTAGGAGTTTGGGCTGTTATTGAGCTATTGGATTTTGGATCGTGACTGGACATTATGGATGGAGTATTGTGGACTCACTAATTATATTGGACCTTGGATCTAGGCCCATTTGGTGAGGTGGGCCCAATTTAGTAAATTGGGCCAATATTGGGCTTTGCTTCGGACTTTGGGTCTTTGGGCCATTAGTGGGCTTGAGAGCTTATCTAGTGTTAGGCTTATCTACCAATTTACCCTTGGAAGGATATTGTGCTTGGTCTAATGCTTGTTTTGCTACTTCGGATAGTTCGGGATTTTCGGTGAGGCGGTGATTCGGGAATCTGCTTCTTGAGTTCAGAGTTTCGTCAGTTGCGAGGTGAGTTATCTTCACTATATCAACAGGGTCTAAGGCACCAAGGCCGACCCTTTTATCGGACTGAAATCCGGGTATCGTTGTTATGTTATTGCTTTGTTATGTTTGCATCCTGGTAGTTAGGATGGTATTATGTTAGAGACCTGGTTAAGGTCGGTATCCTAGTATATAGGATGATGCTATGCTAGTGACCAGTTAGGTCGGTATCCTGGTTAGGAGGATGTTATGTTATGTGATCTATTAGATCGGTTGATTGAGTGTAAATTGTTATATGTTTGAATGTTTATGTGCACATGGTTGTTAGACTGGGGTTGGGTTGAGTCGGGTCCTGGTTTGTGCTGTAGGCCACCATACCCAGGGCGGACCGGTTGACCTGAAGGCCCAGCGAGTAGTCCGGATAGGCTGTAGGCCCCAAGAGGGCGGACCAGACGTGCCGAGGCTCGGAGAGTAGACCAGGCCGACTAAAGGCCCGGTGTGGGCGGACCAGTCATATTGTAGACTCAGAGAGTGGACCAGGTGGATTGAAGGCCCGGTGCGGGCGGACCAATCACACTGCAGACTCGATGTATATAGATAGACTCGGAGGGTGGAACAGGTGGACTGTTGGCCGGTGCGGCGGACCAGTCACACAGTAGACCCGAAGTGCATGGCTGTTCTGTGTTCTGATATGATATGGCATGTTATGCGTGTATGGTATATGTGGTTGGTATTTTGGGGGTATCTTACTAAGCTTTCAGGCTTACAGTTGTGGTTTAATGTTTTTCAGGTTCTTCAGGAGACCGTGGCAAGGCAAAGGCGTGATCATACCGCTCCTCATGATTTTGTTTTATGATGTGATTCTAGGAAGACTCTGATAATAATTGTATTGAAAACCTTTTTGTAATAACATTATGAAAATGGGTTGTTTTTGAAAAGTTAAAATTGGTTGAAATTTTATGGTCGTTACAAGTTGGTATCAGAGCCTTGGTTTGAGTGAATTGGAGGAACATTTGTGTGAATCCAGTCTCAAATCAAGGAGAGTTTTTAAAAAGAGAATTTAAAATGGTTTTCAAAATGAGTAAAGGAGGACGCAGAGGTACGATCAGCCGGAGCTAGTAAGTAACCCCAAATACCATACATGATATTTGTTTTGAGTTATGATAGAACAGCATGCTAGTACTAGGCTAGGGATCTTCAGGATTTCATGATAATGTTGCCTGTTTTATGATGCCTGCTAGCCTAGGGATTCTTCTGTGGGAGATTTCCAATGTTCCTCTAGGAGTCAGGATTGAGTTCTTGTTATGTTTGTTTTCACTAGGGTGTTGTGGTGATAATTGATATAAATATGGGTAGGTGTGGAAGGTAGTATGGGCCCGTACTAATGAAAGCACAGGACCCATACGCGTATCAAATAAACCACAACCTCTAGGGTTGGTTTGGGGGTTGGTTCCCGGGTTAGTGGGAAGTATCTGAGATCTTGCGATGTTTTTCAGTATGGTGGTTACGAGGCATGCTGGGAGCGGATCCGGGTCAGGATCGGGAGCAGGAGAGGATGGTCAGGGTGGGTCGGTACCGCCCGAGGTTATTGGTCAGATGAGCACAGGCGAGTTGGATGCTAGGATTCATGAGATCCTGCATGATGAGGTTGTTGCATTGTTCCGGGCCGAGCTGTCGGAACTGTTTGGGTCGATCAAGACCGACATGGTTGAGTATTTTGATGAGCGTTATGCGGCTCTCACAGAGACGGCTGCCGCAGCGACAGGGGGAGGAGCCGGTCGAGGTTTTCAGTATCGGGACTTCGATAATACGAAGCCTCCTACCTTTGATGGAGTTCAGGACCCGATTGTTGCTATGAGATGGTTGTCAGACGTGGAGGGATGTTTCCTCACGTGTTCGTGCCCTGGTGATCAGAGGGTGAGGTGTGCTCTGAACCTGTTAAGGCTCGGGGCGAAGGATTGGTGAAGATTGACCACGAGGTCATATTCGGATGCGCAGAGAGCTGCGGTTTTATGGGATCAGTTCTGGGAGATGTTCAGCACTCGTTATGTTCCACGGGTTGAGAGGGAGAGATTAGCTCAAGAGTTCCTGGAACTGAAGCAGGATTCGGAGTCGGTGACGGAAATCACCAGGATGTTCACTGAGAGGGCGATGTTTTGCCCTGAGTTCGCTTCTGAGCAGGCTCAGATGTCCCGATATCTGAGTATGCTCAAGAGGGATATCAGGCAGTTTGTGTCTACGCAGAGGTGCGAGACCTTGTTGGAGTTGCAAGAGGCCGCCGGGCGGCGTGAGTTGGAGATTGAGTTGCAGTTGCGAGAGCTGAGGCAGGCTCCTGTGCAGTAGCAGCCAGCGTTGAGACGGTCCAAGACCGTTGATTCTAAAATGGGAGATCAGATCAGCCACACTTGTGGGAAGTGTGGAAGGGGTCACACCGGAGTTTGTAGGTCCGGTGGTGCATGCCGCAAGTGCGGAAAGGAGGGGCACTATGCGAGGGATTGTCGGCAGACAGCCCCGGTTCGGGATTGGAGGATTTGTTATCATTGCCATCAGGTTGGACACTTGAGGGTCAACTGTCTACAGCTTACTGCAGGACCGGTGCAGGCTCAAGCACCGGCCACATTGAGGATCACGGGTGGAGGTTAGGGTGGAGCGGAGCCCCCAAGGGCTCAGGGTCGTGCTTTTCAATTATAGCAGAGGAGGTCAAGGTAGTGCCAGATGCAGCTGCGGGTATGTTTCTTTCTTGATGTCTTGTTATTTTATGATTATTGTGGAGTATTGTTTATCTACTAGTCTCGTTGTGTGGTTTTCGGTATTGTATTCGTTGATTTTTGAGGGTTATGGTATGGTTATGGGTTTAGTGTTGGGAATTTTGTTGGTTATCATTCATGAGGGTTATTTGTGGAAATCTGGCATTTGGTCTGAATGTCGGGTAGGATCTGCAGTCTAAGGAGTGATTAGCTGAAGATCGAGATTCTTTCGAGCCCGGGATGATCAGTGTTGATATGTGATTTTGTGAAGGTTGTCGTTCTAGTGGGAATCAGTTCGCGTGTAAGTGTTTGTGTTGTGTAAGGTTATTGAGGGAGGTCGGTGATGGCGACCGGTGGTTGATAGTCAGTGCTCTAAGTGGGGGAGAATTGGAGAAATCTCAAGAAGATCGATAAGCATGAGAGGTTGTTTAGCTGCATGGGATTCAGCAGTGTATCTGTCAGCCAAAAGCGTAGGTTGGTATGTGTAAGTGGCAGGCGTGCGGGGCGGGATACAGACCAAGGGTAATTGATTATAGAAGGCCTGGGATCGGGCCGGGTTTGAGTATGTAGGAAGGAGGTAGAGTTCGGAACCCCTAGAGGGCTAGAACATTTTGCATGGGAGAGTTTCCCAGAGGGATAACTCGGAATGTTGATTGCTAGTTGAGAGGTCCGGATAGACTGAAGGCCGGTAGGCGTACCAGTCAGGCCGAAGGCTCGGAGAACGGTCCAGCCAGGCTGAAGGCTCGGGAGGGCAGTCCAGATCTACTGAAGGTTCTGAGAGTGGTCCAGATTGGCTGAAGGCCTGGTAAGGCGTTCCAGTCATGCTGAAGACTTTGCATGTGTCGTTAGATCGGTGCGAGGAAATGGATTGAGTATGTCGCGATATGTTAGCGTTAGAAGGTCTAGCCCCGAGTATTGATCATGGTGGGTGGAAGGTAGAGCATGGACTTGAGAGTCCTTGCGGGAGGATCCAGAGCATGTGTGGTGCATAGGATAGCAATTATGCTATAAGACAATGGTGTAGTATTGAGTGAGCACCATGGCACTTGTGGTAGTGTCAAGGCAGCCAAGTGGATTTCCTTGGTAAGGGAAAGGAAAGGAATGTAGCTCCGAGAGGGAGTGTAAGTTCACGGAAGTGAAAGCAATAGTGCAGAGTTATGATTGGGGTGTTCCAATCATGGTTGATGAGCAGTGTGTCGACGGCTGTGGTATGGAATCACATCCGGGATGAATGTTTGCTGAGGCTCGGAAGAATGCAGGGATGGAATCTTGGATTTCCAGTCTGATTTTGTTTTATGTGGTGGAAATTCATCCTGGGGGATGTTTGGAGGTGTCGTCAGTGTATCGGGTTTTCCCAACCCGAAGATGCTAAAGCCAGTCCAGCATGGGTGTGAGATTGCGGTGGAGAACTCATGGGAGTTGCTCTGAGGCTGAAGGATGTGTCATCATGTCAGCATGGAGTGGATAAGTTGGGCTCAGACCGGGAATTCCGGTGGTTCATGGATTTTTCTAGCTCGTATGAGTTGAGAGATTGTTGTGTTTTGGAGCGAGTGATGTATCATGGAGTGGTATTCAGTTGATAAGTGTGGTTATCAGAGGATGAGGCCGGTGGCCGGTTTGAAGTGGTGGTCAGAACACCGCAAGAAAAGGAAAGTTGGGTTTTGAGTTTCGGTGGCTGTGTCTTGAGAAACCTGGTCTGGTTAATGCCAGGTGGTGCATTGCAGGATTAGTTTTGGAGTTGAGCTGCCGCAGGCTTCGAGGACGAAGCCTAATCTAAGTGGGGGAGAATTGTAACGCCCCGTTCTTGAAATATCTATGTATGGGTTCCCGAGAGCAAGAGTAAGGGCGTTTCGGTCCTTGGTGTGGATATAGAGTTTATCGGGAACGGGTTTAGAATAGAGGAGTTGCGGAATTTCGAAGATATTGTCGATTATATCCCTTAATGGGAAAAGTGGATAAGGAAGGCCAAGTATGAGAATGGGACACGTTGAGTACGCCCAGCGTAGGCTGGGTTACGCCCAGCGTAATTGGGTAAATGGACCCGGGTGCGAGGTCGAGTATGCCCAGCGTACTAGAGGTACGCCCAACGTACTCTCAGAGTCTTTAAACCCTAATTTTAGGGTTAACCACTATATAAGTAACATAATGGTTCTTACCCTAGCCTCCATAAGCACTCTCTTAACCTCAGAAACCCAAGATAGCCATTCCACCTCCATTGTTGGGTGTGTTTGGCCTTGGAAAGCTTATTTTGGCAAAAGAGAGGCTAGAAGAAGAAAGAGGAAGTTGTCAAAGAAGGAGTTGAGTGGCTGGAGCTTGTAGATCTGGAAAGACATCCTCTTCTGGATCCCTTTTGAGGTATAAAGTCTCTTGCTTGACAATCTTATTGTATAGATCTATGTACTGTGAAGTTTTGACATCATTCTTGTCCCAAAATTCCTCATCTTGATGCATGTTTCGAGTTGGTCGAGATTATTTGTCCTTTCAGAACTTAGGAGAGGTCTTGAGTAAGAGAAATGAGGTCCCAAGGGCTGTGGTTGGTCCATGTGTGAGATAAGTAGGTCTTAATGGATTAAGAGCTTTATGGACGTCCCAAGTAATAAAGTTTGAGACCTTATGAATCCTAGGCATATTTGGTCTATGGATCTGAAGTTTGGACTTAAGAGCTAAAGCCATTAATATCTTATGGGAAGTTGTAGTTCAGCAGAGTTACGCCCGGCGTAACTGAGAGTACGCCCAGTGTAGTGGGGCTGTGCCCCGTTTCCTTCTCGCGATCAGCGTTGTACGCCCAGCGTACCAAGGAGGGTACGCCCAGCGTACTCCCCCTGTTCGGTTTTCATTTTGGGCTTTAGGAGTTTGGGCTGTTATTGGGCTATTGGATTTTGGACCGTGACTGGACATTATGGATGGAGTATTGTGGACTCACTAGTTATATTGGACCTTGGATCTAGGCCCATTTGGTGAGGTGGGCCCAATTTAGTAAATTGGGCCAATATTGGGCTTTGCTTCAGACTTTTGGTCTTTGGGCCATTAGTGGGCTTGAGAGCTTATCTAGTGTTGGGCCTTTCATATTTTGATGGTGGGCCTTAGTCATGGGGCGGATTGTGTTAAGGGTAATTTGGTAAATTTACCCTTGGATGGATATTGTGCTTGGTCTAATGTTTGTTTTGCTACTTCGGATAGTTCGGGATTTTCGGTGAGGCGGTGATTCGGGAATCTGCTTCTTCAGTTCAGAGTTTCGTCAGTTGCGAGGTGAGTTATCCTCACTATATCAACAGGGTCTAAGGCACCAAGTCCGACCCTTTTATCGGACTGAAATCCGGGTATCGTTGTTATGTTATTGCTTTGTTATGTTTGCATCCTGGTAGTTAGGATGGTATTATGTTAGAGACCTGGTTAAGGTCGGTATCCTGGTATATAGGATGATGCTATGCTAGTGACCGGTTAGGTCGGTATCCTGGTTAGGAGGACGTTATGTTATGTGATCTGTTAGATCGGTTGATTGAGTGTAAATTGTTATATGTTTGAATGTTTATGTGCACATGGTTGTTGGACTGGGGTTGGGTTGAGGCGGGTCCTGCTTTGTGCTGTAAGCCAACATACCCAGGGTGGACCGGTTGTCCCGAAGGCCCAGCGAGCGGTCCGGATAGGCCGTAGGCCCCAAGAGGGCGGACCAGACGTGCCGAGGCTCGGAGAGTGGACCAGGCCGACTGAAGGACTGGTGCGGGCGGACCGGTCATACTGTAGACTTAGAGAGTGGACCAGGTGGATTGAAGGCCCGGTGTGGGCGGACCAATCACATTTTTGACTCGATGTATATGTCTAGACTCGGAGGGTGGACCACGTGGACTGTTGGCCGGTGCGGCGGACCAGTCACATAGTAGACCTGAAGTGCATGGTTGTTCTGTGTTCTGATATGATATGGCATGTTATGCGTGTATGGTATATGTGGTTGGTATTTTGGGGGTATCTCACTAAGCTTTCGGGCTTACAGTTGTGGTTTAATGTTTTTCATGTTCTTCAGGAGACCGTGGCAAGTCAAAGGCGTGATCGTACCGCTCCTCATGATTTTGTTTTATGATGTGATTCTGGGAAGACTCTGATAATAATTGTATTGAAAACCTTTTTGTAATAACATTATGAAAATGGGTTGTTTTTGAAAAGTTAAAATTGGTTGAAATTTTATGGTCGTTACAAGATGTCTGGTTCAGACAACTATGATCTTCCCAAATCTCTTGGAACAAGCTTTCCTAATGAAGATGATGTCCCGCAATTGGATCATGGAAATCATACTTCTCTTCCTCCACCTCCTCCAATTATTCTCCCTAACCCACAAGTTCTTGAAAAGTTCAAGGTCACTCAATCCCTATTGGGAATCAAAGTCTATATGTGTTTACATCTTGGAGATGAAGTTACATATTGATAGGATGGGATAGTTGGGAGTCAAAGTCTCGAGGAAGTTGGTTGTTGACTGGGTTCTTTAGTCACTCCTTAATGACAGATCACAGCATGAACCTTATTGATCTTACCTATTTGTTTGTTACTGTTGAATCAACAATGATTTGGAGCACTGGTAAAGCAAATTTGATTGGAAGATCCACTTCCCAAACTTCCATAGACATTGACAATGGTGACATTAGTAGTCTAGAAAAACTTTCTCTTCCCAATGGAAAGGGATTAGCCATGTTCAAGTCATTTGACCCAATGGTAAATAGAAAGGCTAAGTCTGAGATAGTCTCGTGTACCATTCCTAGAAGTCCATATGTTTCTTTTGCCAAAAGAATGGGCATTGGTTGCGAAGCTGCCCAATTTACTTGAAAGTCCATAAGGATGGTAAAAGTCAACAAATTTGACTATGTTTCAGGTAAAGTCCATGATCTGACTCTATTAAGTTCCTATTTGGAGATTCTTATTACATGATGTGACTAGGTCACATTTTGATGTTTTGTAGAATCGAAGAAAAGAAGCTTAAAGGAAGAGTAAGCTAATTCTGATCGTGAAGAGATGGATTTCAATCGCATGATTTGAAGATCAGAATTTTGAGCTGTTATTTAAGAGTTATGAAATATTTCTTAGGAATAGACAACAACATGTTTTTCATATGCATTTGCATTTTAAGGATAAGCTTTTTCCGTAAGTTTTAAATAAATGAAAGGTTTTGATTTTATTTATTTTAAATTTCCTTACAATGGCATTTGTAAAAAAATTGTTTATATGATTCCGTTGATAGCAATATTGGAAAATGGATTTGATTATTTCATTCGTGGTAGTGTCATAATTTACCAAATAAGGAAAGATTTTCATTACCCAAGTTTCAGTTGGATAGAAACTTGGAATCATGCAACTTGTATTATATGTTGAATGATAATTTTCATATTTGGGAAATTAACACTAATTCCTTGTTCACATGTATATGTGAGTCAAGTAAAGGACTAGGAGATCAGGTACACTTGGTTGTATGCTGATCAGGTCCACCACAAAGATAGATAAGACTATTCTTCATGATTCACTAAAGTTTAGTGAATATGGTTATACTTACAAGTTTAAGTATAATTCTGAAACATTGGAAAAGTTTCAAAATATAGCAGAACGAATGAGAAGAATCAAATTTTGTAGAAAGATAAAAGCTTCTCAAATCTGAAAAGCTGGGAGAGTACTTTATTATCATGTTTTATGATTATCTTAGTGATTAAGATACCCGATGCGTGCAATAAGCTACACCTAATTTTATATTTATAACTTAACTAACTCAACTAACTAAATTGCACCTAGGCAGTGTTCCTAGTCAAATTGTAGAATAATTTGGGTAAGTCGGGTGTCGATCACAGAGAATGGATTTGACTAATTTATTTATCTACTACTAAATTAACCTAATTATTAAAAAAGAAAAGGGTTTTATCTAATTTTGCAAATTTAGATGAACTTACTTCTTTAACACAAACTCAATCAATAAACAAAACACTTATGTTAGTTCGAATCCACTTTCACTCAATGGATATACATTAACTATGACAATTACTATTGGTTACCAATTAATAAAGTATTAGCAATTTAGTTCTAAATCTACTAACATTAATCAATTCATGTAAATCTATGTATGGTCACACAATAGTTAACACATAATCAATTATTAAATGGGATTGGAGCTATGTAAGATTGATTTGATAAACACACATTATGGTCATAATCATGAATTCTCTAGCACAATTTAATTTTAATAATTTAATTGCTTAACTAAGATTGGTTTGATCTTAGCTCTAATAAACTAGTGTTCACTGAGTTATTAGGTATTCAAATTCATGCAGATTTGTATTCACTAACTACACAGAACAAGAATTTTAAGCAATTAATTATGAAACAACATACTAGGTAAAATCAATCCAACACAAGCATATTACCAATGAGTAAAGTCAAATCTAATGCATTAAAACCATGAGTTCCAACTTCATCTAGCTAACAGAAGCAGCTAGATTTAGCTAGACATTCTAACAACTAAACAAACAAAAACCATAATCAAATACATGTTTAAATGTACCAATCTATAACTCAAATTATGAACTTCTTCTTCCTTGGTGTTGAAAACCAATTCCAAACTCTTCCTTCTTCTGAAAGTCGTCTCCAGGAATCCTCCAAGGTGGCTAAAAGTCTTTAACATCGTAATGATCAAGCGTTTATATAATTTTCCCGAAAGTTGTGATTCATGTCGTGATAGGATGCTTCACGTCATGATTTAAGAGATATCCTTATCGAGCACGGATTCTTACTTCGCACGTATTTATCTTCTGGAAGATTCAAGGCCACATCATGATCTTGTGGTCCACGTCGTGATTAGAGTTAAATTCGTGGATTTCTAATTCTTTCATTCTCCAAGTCTCCAAAGTTCCATGTTTTGTCATTTTTGGTTCCTTTCTTCGAAAATGCTTTTAGTTGGCTGCAAAATAATAACTTCAGCTTATAAGTACTAATATTCTATGCAAAAAACCAAATTATTAGTAAAAATGTAAATCAATATTGGCTAAAAATATGTATAAATATGGCAATATCAATACCATATCACAATTGATCCTCTAAGGACATCTTAGTGCTTTTGTTTGACTAAGAAGAGGAATCGTGAATTGTTGAAATGGTTGAATCAAAAGATAAATCATACTTCGTTCCAAAAACAAGTCTTAAAGTCTTACTCCAAGATTGCAACTTGAGTGACATAATCTTTAGAAGGTTTATAACACTTGTTAAATGTAGAGTAAAATGTTTTTTTTACTCTTGTACATTTGAAATTGGTAAGTTGTGATGTTTTTGGATAAAACAAAGACCAACTAAGGCCAATTGTGTGAAGTGTTTGTCTTGATAAGAATCTGCACTAACTCTTGAATATTTGTTTTGTCAAGGAATGGTTCTTGACAAGAGAATCTTATATGTCAAGAGGTCAGCGGGATTCTTAAAGATCTTGAAAAGTTTCAAGAACTAATCAAGAATAAAACCTCTTGTTTATCACTAGCACACGACTTGAGGTTGATAGCCTATCGTGTTGACATACTCTTGTTTCTGTGCCCATACCAGTTAAAGTTGACTATGCATGTGATTTCTATGAGTTCTCAGTTGTTTGCATAACTACTTGGAAGCAATGGTAGCCTCTTGTGCTGCCAGGTGGCAAGAAGTTAAGGTTGAGCAAGTTTAGTCCATATGAGTTTGGATTTGTCACTAACCTTGTCTTGTGATTATGGTTATGACAAACTCACATGGATAAGAACACATACACCATAAAATCTAAGTGTCATAAGGTTTATCTCCGATTCATTAAAATGATGGTGAGGAAACGCTTTTGCTAAATAGATTTTAAGTAAATAGCAATTATGAAATTTGCATTCTCAAAGTCATTAATGGAGCCTGTGTGGTTAACCGGCACACTAACATGGACTTGTGAGAAATGGCAAAGGTCTACACAATTGAGGCTATGATTAAAGCATCCCTTTTCATAGTTCTAAAATTTGTTTAAACACACATATGAGCTTTCTAAGGAAATGTGTATTATTTTGATAAAGTCTTATCGAAGCATCTCGTATCAGAAATCTGAACTTTGATAAGAAAGTCAATAAAGTATTGATTTCTAGAAGTCCAGCTGATTTCTGGATACATGTCAAAGCTAGTGGGAGCATAATTGTTATGCTAATAATTATCATGTTAGTGGGAGCATTATACTTATGATAAGTGTTGCAAGGTAGCAATGTTATTTTTAGAAAACAAAAGTCTCAATTGGGAAAAGTTGTTTTGCTATAATTATGGGAGAGGAAATTTTACTTCATTTCAATTCTAAAAGCTTAGATTGAGATTTTAATCATCTTTAGTCAAGGATATATATATATATATATATATATATATATATATATATATATATATATATATATATATATATATATATATATATGAATTTTATGTTGGAATGGTTCAACATAAGTAAGTTTTGTATATATTGCGTTCTCAAAATTCGATTATGATTACGTCATCCCTCTTCACAGTATAATTATGAAAACATGGCAAATAAAAAATATTGTAGCAAAAGACTGGTCTAGGATCATGTCTTTATGTGAGACATCATGAATCATGTCCCATATGCTTCAGATATAGGATCGATTACATGTGTTATAATATTTAGATAAAATTGCAAGAATGGTTCCTGTGGTTAGGTCGAAATTGCCACTTTAGGTTAAACAGGTTTGGACTAGCACTCATGGTCCAAAGATTTTCGTTTTCTTGTCACTTTGGTCCAATTTACTTTAAATTTTTTAATAATGACCATTTTACCTTTTTTTTTTTTACTTTTTCAGTTTTTTTTATTTATTCAAATACTTTTATAATTAAAAGAAAAATAAAAAAGAAAATCTATTTCTCTCTCTCTCTCTCTCTCTCTATATATATATATATATATATATATATATATATATATATATATATATATATATATATATATATCTCACTCACAAAATGGAAACTTTTGTTTTAATACCAAGAACTCAATCCACCACCATCATCTTCTTTAAAACCCAACTCCACCATTTTCCTTTCTCACCCATCGATCCTCTCCCCTAGTCCAAACATCTCCATCGAGCTCCACCATCAATGAGACTAGAGTGCTGGTAAAAACAGATCGGTGGTTTGATTACCACCAACATCTTCGACCTCAGATACACCGGAAAATCTAAGTTTTAAGCCCGTTTTTGTGTTATGGTTTTTATCGATCTTTTATGTCGGCTTCCCTCCGGCTCAAATCTTCAATACATTGTGTGTGTGTGTTTTCTCTAGTGTTTCTGACTCTCCAATTCAAATCTTTAAAATTAGTACCAGCTCTATACGGGTACTGTTCATTGTCTTCTTCACCTGCTCGTCTCCTTTTCTAATCAGTATATTCTGCTTCGTGGAAATGGGTTTATTGGCTTACCGAAATAGAGGATGGAAAATATGATTTTTGCACAGATCTGGGATGTTCATGGCGGCTAGGGTTTCTTGGTGGTGATGCATCGTGTGTGCTCGGTCTTGCTTTAACATCTGATTTTTGTATCTAGTTTTGAAAAGTGATTTTTGAATGTTCTTGGATAGATTAGTACTTTTGTAATATGATTTTGAATGCTTTGTGTGCTTTAAAATCGATGAACATTCAAAGATAGATTGTTGATTTCTAATTTGATTTTGGTTATCAGTGTTTAATAATTGATGATTCATAGCTGATCAACTTTTATTTTACTAGAAGATAAAACAAGAAACAAAAATGATTTCTAATTTTTATTCTTTTATAATGGTGGTGTTGACAGGAGGGGGTGATGGTAGTTGCAGGTGGTGGTTCTGGAAAGAATAGTGTAGGGTGGTGATTTAGATGCTCGGAGTAGATACAGAGAGCTTCAGGTTCTAATGGAGAGACAGGGAGGAGTGAGAGAGAGAAAGCGAGAGAAAAAGAGAGAGAGAGAGAGAGAGAGTGTGTGTGTGTGTGTGAGAGAGAGAGAGAGAGAAAGAGGGAGGGACAGAGAGAGAGAGAGAGATATATTTTCTTTTTTATTTTTCTTTTAGTTGTAAAAGTATTTGACTAAATAAAAAAAACTTAAAAAGTAAAAACAAAGGGCAAATTGGTCATTATTAAAAAAATTAAAGTAAATTGGACCAAAATGGCAAGAAAATGAAAACCTTTGGGCCTTAAGTGCTAGTCCAAACCTATTTGGCCCAAATTGGCAATTTCGACCTAACCATAGGGACCATCCTTGCAATTTTGTCTAGTATTTATCCTTTATAAATTTTCCAAATGCCTAGGGCATTAAGAGGGGAAAAGGCGTAGAATTGGATATGACTAAAATGATAAAGCAATTGTCGAGGACAATCTGAGGTTTACCAAAGATTGGTTGCTCATAGACAGTTGGAAGTATGGTGTAAAGTTTTGGAAATTACCATATTGACATATTCTGAAAGGAGGTAACTCTTATTCATAAGTGATAGTCAGAATGGAAATATGGAAATGTTTCATAGGTGGAATTTATTCATTAAATTTGTGTAAGATTAGAAAACTTAATGCAAGAAGGATGTTCAAAGGAATGTACTTTAAATTTGAGACTTCGTTTCCGTGGAATTGATCTCCATTGGAATACTCTGTAATGTCTATTGACAAGTATTTATGACTTTTTGCATAGTCATTACAAGAGGATCAATGCATATAAGTTTAGAATCTAACAGATTTCGGTAAATGACATGAATTTGGAATTCTTACATTTACGATAAGAATTTGGGATTGTGAAATGAGAATCATTGGAATTATTTTCAGTTGATCTATTCCACAAAGTAAGGATCATAGACAAACATAGTGTGCATACTTGGAGTATGGCATAGCTATTGTTTTGGAATTAATTAAATAGTTTTAATTAATTAAAGAGCTTACATATTAATTAATTCCTAGAGGGGTACTAATTTGGATCATCCATTCATTGCAAATTTCTTGCAGTCACAAGGTCTCAATCGAAGAACTAAGAGGTTAGTAATCTTCATTTTAGTTAGTTTTTATAGTTCTGTGCTATAACTAGTAAACCCAGATCTAAGGTGTATGTACACCTAGATAAATTTATGTTTGTTTCCACTGCCATGATTAAGTGTATTAATGCTAATAAAGCTCAAAGTGGTACAAGAGCTTATTAGGTTTTAGTTATCGGCACAACTTGGTAAAAACCAGAACTTGGAAATATGAAATTCCGACGTACACGGCGCGTTCCCGGTGGACGTGAACTTGCTCTCAATCTATGCACGGTAGATATGCGAATTTAAGTTGATATATAGATTATTGGGCTACATTATAACGTTTAAGTTTCAAATTCGTAACATATTCGAAGATATACATGTTCCTTAATATGAAGCAAAAGAAAAATACATTTTATAGATCAAAATGTCAATATGCAAAAATTCTATTGACAGAAAAACCATTTGCATCATCTTTCATGTGTTGTATTTTCATGCTGTTTATTTACCTTCTTGCATAAATTTTGTGCACATAATTGCATTAAATTCTTTAGTACTTTACACGCCTATCAGTTTCTTTTTGGTTTTGTCTCTTTGTAATGCCGATATACTTCTTGATTTGTCCATGTTGATTGCAACGTTTTAAAAACTGGTTTTTTAGTTGAATCTGTATGGCTGTCGGGTCAATCGGGTTTTATAATTTTCATCTTTTTTTTCTTATTTTTCTACACATACATACATACATAAATCATAAATTTGACGTCTACAAGTTCAAATATTAAAAATACACATAAAAATAAATTGTAGATCAATCTAAATACATTAAAACAACACATAACTATAAGTTATACATTAATTCACATAAGTCAAAAAGAAAATAAAGTATAATACCGAAACAAAATATAGTTGAAGATGAATACAAGTGCATCAAAAAACAACATAACATTTACCATATGTTTTTATTTATAGAAATCTAAATCTATGTGAAAAAATCCACCAAAGTTTATTATTGAAAATGATTTCTTTTTCATGTATTTTTATTTAGTTTAACCGGTTCAACCGGTTTTTTCTAAAAACGGTCGGTTCAATCCCGTTCAGAAATTTGTGTAAAAACGGTGATAATTGAACCGTTTTCTTCCGCGGTTCTTGGTATTCAAATCGATTTTTAAAACACTAGCTGATTGTATTTAGTTTTTGAAAATTTTGTCTCATGTTTATTTGTTTCTTAGGAAGGTCATAGCTTTGGATTTCATTGAAAGTGTGGTGAAAAAGGTATGCAAAAGCTTCACTCTAGAAGATTGCATTTGTTACCTGGTACGACAAGACCCGATTATGGAAATTTTCTATGATGAGGATGAGGAAGACATTTTTGTCTTTTTCACAGATGAGAGATGAGAGATTGAGAGCGAGTTCATGTCCCACCTTTTTAGTTGGGACAAAAAGTTGTAGTTTTTGTCCATTGACATGAAAAATAGAGATGAGAGATTGAGAGCGAGTTCATGTCCCACCTTTCTAGTTGGGACAAAAAGTTGTCATTGACACGAAAAATATTGTACAATTTGTCATGTCATATGTAATAATGTCATGTGTAACAAACATGCTAAGAAAAGTTATATATATTTTTTTCTATGGTTGTTCTTATTATTTTCATTGCTTATTCTTGCATAATGAGAGCATCAACGGACACCATAAAAATGTTAACATAAAAATGTTAAATTTATGTGTGTTGATGTTACTTTGCTGGACCTAAACTTTTTGGATGAATCAATCGATTTGATTAATCGATTTTCTCTAAGTGGCTCTTGATGTATCTTTCTGACAAAGAGGTGAACCTTGACTTAATTTATAAATATTTCATAAACAAGTTTAGCATTTAAGCAAATCTTGATTTGATTCACAAGCCAAAAGATCAAAATCCCATTAAATAATTGGAACCATCTAGATAAAAGATGTTTAAAAGATATTTGGAAAAATGATAATATACTTGAGAAAAACAAAAGGTAAAAATAAATAATTGTAATTTTGTAAAAATTCAGGATTCCTTGACTTTCTCTATTAAGTCGTTCTTTCTGCATTAAGATAAAAGGAAACACCTATATTCTGGTTTCTTTTTTATGTTTCCATTTATTGCTAGAAATGAATTCAAAAAGTAATTTTTTTTGGTTACAGGTTGAATATATTGTTGAAATACTATTAAAATGGGTGAAAGTTCCGGGACATATTTTCTTTAAAGACTCATGC
This sequence comes from Lactuca sativa, assembly GCF_002870075.4. Lineage (NCBI taxonomy): Eukaryota > Viridiplantae > Streptophyta > Magnoliopsida > Asterales > Asteraceae > Lactuca > Lactuca sativa. Next base: position 250,150,742 of record NC_056625.2, read on the forward strand.
TTTCACCCATTTGGAGACCATAAAGAAAAAGAGCAACCCTACACATTATCGTGAAAATAGATTTTACACCAAGGTACAAATATATTGATCACAATTTATGAATTGATATGTTGATAAATTCTAAAACATTGGTCTAAATGGAAGAAATAGGAACCTATCTTCTTTCAGTTGTGTTCGAACATGTCCATATTATTAATCAATATTATTTTATAACTTTAATTTTATTTTTAAATTTCTTATTTTCTTTTGTTTTGACTTTGTTAACTAAATCTTTAGTATGATTATAATAAGACTTGTTACTCGAGACACATCCAAAACAGAGTAAAAACTCTAGAATTTTTATTCCATAATAAAAAAGATATATCAAAACCCTATATATAAGTGTTATAAGATAATTTTATCCTAAATTAAAAGATACTAATAGATATTCTAATTTTAAATATAGATAGCTACTACCTAATTTGAATAAAGGTATCCCCCATAGTTGACCCATCAGTTTTTCAAAGTTGCTGACATAGTTTTTGGTTGTCCCTTCTTAATGGATAGCTAGGAATTAATCATACAGGCTCGAACGATAGATGGAACCGATAATAACACTTTACTTTCATTTACTTACCTATATATTTCTCAACCACACTTAGGGATTTTGGTCACAAATTTGGCACTAATTATGGCCTTAGGTAAAACAACCAATTGGTTATAGTACCTTAATTTCCATTTATTGGAGATTGAATAACAATTATATCAATTAAAATTCAAATTACTTTTATTTGATTAATTATCATAACTTACTACCTTTATCTAGTTCTTTATTATTGCATCCTACTTTCATTGAAATATTTATTAGAGCAGTCTACTTTCATTTAATCGTTTATCATTAGAAGAAACTTTGATTACTGTAACAACTAAGAATGTGAAAGTAGAACGTTGTAATAAGAAGAAGCCCCAAAGCTCCATCTTTCATTATTTATTTTATGTAAGTTTCAAATATTCATTTTTTTTTATAATTTATTGATTGTTTTTAGAAATCATGTTTTAGTTATAGTCAAGAAATGCCCAAGAGCCCCAAAGCTCCATCTTTCATTATTATTTATATTTAATATTTAATGAAATGTCTAATCGTGACTACATTATTAGCCTAAGGTCTCGTTTGATACGCATCTTTCCAGGTCCAAACAGATCTTTCTGGCTGAATGGATCGGAAAGACAGTTTGATTTACACAAAAAAAGGGTCTTTCCCAGTAAGATATGTATTTCCTAAAAGCCCCAAAATCATATATTTCTGGTTGAATAAGTTGAGAAGACAATTATGCACTAAACCTCGCCTCTTTCTTTCTTTATTGGATTATAAATTTTTATAAATAACTTTTTTTAAATTTATTTTTTATTTTTTATTACATTTTTTCATCATTCAACACAGTCAATCAAATGTATAATCAAACAACATTGTTTCTTTCTCGGTCAGAAAAGTTTCAGCACTTACCAGACAATATTTTCCCAGACAAAAACTATCAAACGGGACCTAACATCACAATTCTAGTCGGAATGTCTTTTTGGTTTACTTGATTAATTAATAAGGTGTACATAGGGATGTAAACGAGCCAAACGAATACGAACGGAAGTTATTCATGTTTGTTTGTTCAAGTTTAATTGAAGTAACAAACGAACTCAAACAATAAAAAAAATATTTTCTTCTTTATGTTTGTTTGTTTAAAAATTATATTGTTTGTGTCTATGTGTGTTTGGTTATTAAGATGTCAAACAAACAAACATATATAACATAAATGCTCAAATGTGTAACTGTACATAATTAAGAGAATTATACGTAAATGCTATAATACAAAAAAGTATCAAAAATCAAGAAAAGACCTCAAATATAAAGATGAAATATGATTTTAGTCCATCTATATTCCCAAACAAAAGTAAATGAATGTTTACAAAGAAACATAAACGAACACTCATGAACATAATTAAACGAACGGAATCATTGTTTATGTTTATTTATTTAACTAAACAAATAGATAAACATGGTTATGACGGACGTTTTGTCAAACAGCTCATTAAATGTTTGGTTCATTTACAGTCCTAGGTGTAGAGACAAAAGCTTGTAAGACTTTTAAAGTTTCTTATCATACATGCTTATAAAGCTAGCATTTTTTCTTGAATCTCATACATTTGAAACCCTCACTCTTTTTTCCTTTCACCACATTCATTTGAAACTCTCATGACTTTTCAATTTCTTTATAATAATAATAATAATTATTATAATTTGGTAATTAGGTTAAATAAATATCAAACCTAAAGTGTAATCATATATAAACTAAATTTCAATATTAAAATAATATATTTACTTCTACTTATAAAATTATGCTTTTTGTTAAAATAATATATTTAATTCTACTTATAAATGATGCATTTTTCCTTTCACCACATTCATTTGAAACTCACATGCATTTTTCCTTTCACCGCATGCATTTGAAATTTCCTTGACTTTTCAATTTTTTCTAATAATAAATATAAGTTGGTTAATAAGGTTAATAAATATCAAACCTAAAGTGTAATCATATATAAATTAAATTTCAATACTAAAATAATATCTTTACTTCTACTTATAAAGTTATGTTTTTTTAACTTTTAACATATTATAGTTAATTTATTAGTTTTAATATATTGTTGGATATAAATCATTATCATTTTAAAGATACAATTTTGGAGCAATTTGTAAAATATACTTACATTATTAATTTAAATATAATATTATAGGGTCAACTTAAATATAAATTTTAGTTTAACTTAAACAACCCAAAAAATATTTTGTAAATAGTTAAAAATGATAAATTGTAGTGTCTTTCTAATAATGGTTATAAGTTGGTTATTAATGTTAAATAAATATCAAACCTAAAGTGTAATCATAAATAAACTAATTTCAACTTTAAAATAATATCTTTACTTATACTTATAAACTTATGTCTTTAAGTTTTAACATATTATACTTAATTTAATAGATTTAAAATGTTGTTATATGTAAACCATTATCAGTTTAAAGCTACAACTTTTGAACAGTTTTGACAAAATACTAAAATTGTTAATTTAAATATAAAATTACAGTGTCAACTTAAAATTAATTCAGTTCCACTTAAAAAAATAAAGAATATTTTGTAAATAGTTAAAAGTGATAAATTGTAGTGATAAATGCAAAAACTAAATTGTAATATCAATTTAACTAAAATATTTCCTTAAGATATTTTTATAATCGTGAAAATTTTTCAAATAAGTATCTTAAAATATTTTAGAGTAAAAATAGTTAAAAATAAATCTATATAAATAATTATATTGTTACCTTTAAAATAAAAAAAACAATGTTTGATATTTTAACAAGTTATAATGATAAAAATTAAAACATTAAGCAAATAAATTTTAAAAGTTAATTATTAATAACAACAACTATAAATAACATTAAACTATATATTATATTTAAATTTATTCATGAGTAACTTACTGATAAAAGTCATTCAAATGATTGGGATTATGCAATTATAATAGATTTATATATTATCATATAATTCAAAATAATCTATATATTATATCAATTTAGTATACAAATTATTATATCAAATTTAACAATAACGTTATTGTTATATTTTAAAAAAATAAAAAACATATATTTTAGAGACTTCAACCATATAGGTGTTTCTGCGCAACGCGCGGGCATTCGCCTAGTTTTATTTAATGTGGGACGAAGTCCTACAAGACAACAAATCAAGATATGTCTCGATGCAAGAGGTAGTTTGGAGTCTATACACCACAAAATAATAGAATTAGACATTGCCACTTAAAGAATGGAAACATATTGGTTGATAACAACCTCAAGGAATGGTCTCAGGTATACGACTTTCAAGAAAAAATCGTTGTTGATAAACGTGAGAGTTATGTCATTATTGAGACTATTAACATGTATGGGTAATTGGATCAACTATATGTATCTTCGGGAACCCTTACAAAGGAGTCCTACGTGTACTCCGTTGGTGTGGTTTTATATGAGATGGTATTCCCAAGGTCATGTTATGTTAAGGACATTGTAAATAATAACGATCAGTATCTTGTAGACAAATTAAGTAGGAAGCTAATCCGAAAAAGAAAATTAAAAGACGTTATTGACGATATATTACAAAGACAAAAGGACTCGAATTCTTTCAATATGTTTGCAAGGATTACATATTAGTGGCTTAGTGCGTGCACATGCAATGGAAACAACGACCCTCAATGGTTTTGGTCATAAAAGAATTGAAGAATCTTTGGAAGCTTATCTTTCCGATAGTGGTTCCTTTGTGGTAATATATGGTAAACGACTAGAAAGAACCTGTACAACTCTTGTACAACTCTCAGCTAACTTGTCTCTACAAATTTGATTAAATGGTCTAGGAACTTACGAAAGCATGCAACGAAAGAAGCAGAACTGCATGTATGCTAAATATTTGTTGAACTCAAAGAATTATGACAAGTATTTAGTAATATTGAAATGAAATTGATAAATCATTACAAGTTTATTAAATGTTTTTAACCATTCATTTTAAGTTTAATTCGACAAGTTTTAGCATACCTACGGTTTTGTTTCTCTCGTTGTTCCGGTTCAAACAAATTTGTAGAGAAATGTTAGCAGAAAGTTGTACAAGTTCTTCTAGGTATTTACCATATGTAGACACAACAGAACCACTTCAGGAAAGCTCAACTTTCTTGCAATTCAAAAAAATTTATTTATTTCTTTTATGATCGAAACCATTGAGGGTCGTAGTTTCAATTGCATCTACCTAGCTGCATGCATCGATATGCAATCCTCGCAAATGTATTGAAAGAATTTGAGTCCATTTAACTTTGTAATGTATCGTCAATAATGTCTTTTAATTTTACCTTTTCAGAGTAGCTTCCGACTTTATCCACAAGATACTGATCGTTATTACTTACGCTGTCCTTATTATAACATGGTTGTGCGCTTAACATGTCATATAAAACCACACCAATGGAGTAAACATCTGACTCCTTTGTGAGGTTACCGAAAGACACATATAGCAGATCCAAATACTAATAAGTTCCACTAGTCTCGGTAATGATAGAACTCTCATGTAAGGATGGAAATTTGGCCCGACCCGGTGGGGAACCCGGTTGACCCGCCCCGATTGGGGATGGGTATTTCCCGTAAAAACGGGTCTCGGGTATGGGGCCGAGGATCCCCGTTAGACTAAAACCAGGGAAGGGGTCGGGTTTGATATATCAATCCCCAACCCGCACTGCTCCCGCTTTGATTATATATATATATATATATATATATATATATATATATATATATATATATATATATATATATATATATATATATATATATATATATATATATATATATATATAATTGATTATAAAGTAGCCCATAATTTCATTCGTCAGAGTGTTACGATTCATAGTCCATATAGAGTCCATTATTGATAAGTAATTGCCCATTCTAATTGATGTTCTAATCCTAAATTCCCAACTCCAATTTGGCTGCTATTTCACCTCGTTTCTCGTTTTCTGCCTCCGTCTCACTCTTGTCGTTGTGCATCCCTATCAGCGACTCCCAAGTAGGTATGCTTTCTGTGTTTCTTTTGAACAATTGTGATTATTATTGTGGTATTTTCTTGTGATTATTATGATTAATATTTAATGCACGACTTCATCAAATTCTCGTGATTATTTCGAATAATTATTCAAACCTACTAGGCTACTGTCAATATTGAGACATAAAATATCACATTATTGGAACAAAAATTGAAAAATGTCATTATCCCATATAAATTCTTGTTTACTTCTCTATCTTCATTTAATCATTCATGAATGTGGTTAACTAACTAGTTATAGAATACCTTTTTTTATATATAACAAAGAGTTATTTAGAATGTATTTTTTTGTTTGAATATTTATTGAATATGGTTATAGAATACATAATGACAACAGACCAATCAAACAATTATTTTTTGTTTGATAAAGTGATGCACTAATACGAATTGTGTTTTACTTTTTTTTTTTTGTAGTTATAGATGGCTACTTCAGAAAATGATAAACAACCAGCCATGAATGATGAACATGAAGATGATAATGAATCGGGACATGTAGAAAATGATACGGCTACTGAGCATCCAAATAAAAGGTTGAAATCCGCTGCTTGGAGCCATTCTATTCCCATTTATATTGATGGTGTTCGCAGATGGGCGAAGTGCAAATACTGCAAAAAACAGTTGACTGGTAGATCTAATGATGGAACAACACATTTGAAAGATCATTACAGGATATGCCTTAGGAAAAATACAAGGGACATTAGACAACATATATTAGTTCAAGGGCAAAAAACTATTGATGGTAAAGCTTATATGAGTAAGTATTCCTTTGATGCTGAAGTATCTAGAGATGAACTAGCAAAGATGATTATAATTCATGATTATCTGCTCTCCATTGTTGAGCATTATGATTTTCGAAAGTATACTGAAAATCTTCAACCTTTATTTAAGGTGCCTTGTCGTAATACAGTCAAGGGCGATATAATGAAGGTATACTAGGATAAAAAAATCATATCTTGAAATGTTTTGAAGAGAATGATAGTAGGATTGCTCTCACGTCTGATATGTGGACTGCAAGTAACCAAAAAAAAAAGGTTACATGGCAATCACAGCACATTATATAGATGGCAACCGGAAGTTACAAAATCAAATTATGAGGTATTTACTCTAATTAATGTTATTATTTGTAATTTCTATTGGATGAAGTTTTGAAATGTTATATTTTGTTTAATGCAACTTTATACATGTGTCATCTCCACACACTACTGATGCATTATCACAAGCTATGATGGAATGTTTCTTGGAGTGAACATTGACAACAAGTAGTCAACATTAACACTTGACAATTGTTCAGCAAATGATGCCATCGTCGAAAAGCTTCTAGGTACGCTTACTTCTTTGTCGCTAATTTTGAAAGGGAGAATATTTCATATGCGATGTTGTGCACACATAATTAATCTTATTGTACAAGATGGATTTTCTGTGATTGCCAATGCAATTGAGAATGTTAGGAATAGTGTCTCCTTTTGGACAAGTTCTCCTAAAAGAATACAAGATTTTAGACTTTTGCTCGGCAAGTAGGTGTTAATTGCCAAAAGGAGTTACTTCTTGATTGAAAAACAAGGTGGAATTCCATTTATATGATGTTGAGTGTTGCTTTGGAGTATAGAGAAGTTTTTAATCGTTTGAGCAAAAAAGATAAACATTATGTTTGCTTGCCTAGTGAAGATGAATGGAATATGGCATCGAATGTTTGTGAAAAATTGAAATTGTTCTATCAAGTGACTGAAAAATTTTCTGGTACCAAATATCCCACGTCAAACATTTCTTCCCTTTGATTTGTGATATGAAACTATCATTGTTGAGTTGGAAAGTATCTCATAATAGTGTTATTAAGTCTATGGCATCAACTATGTTGATCAAATTTGAGAAGTATTGGGATGTAAATACATAATGTTATGAGTGTAGCAATTGTCTTGGATCCTAGGTATAAGTTAAAGTTGATCAAGTATTTTTTTCCAAAGTTATATGGGGAAGAAGCAAGAAGTGAGATTATGCAAATACGTAACATAATTACTGAATTATTTGAAGAGTATAAAAAGAAACATGATGATAAACGAGGAGCTTCTTGGAAACGAAAATGTGCGACAAACGTATCTGAGGGAGGGGTTTCTACTTTAAGCAAATCAACATGGGAGTTGGATTTCGAGAATATGCTTTTTGAGGATGATGGATTTGAAAAAACTGAGTTGGATGATTATTTAGCTGATAAGTTGTTACCGAAAGAAGAAGGTTTTGATATATTAATGTGGTGGAAGTGTAATGGTTCCAAGTTTCCTATATTATAGAAGATTGCTAGAGATATCTTATCGATTCCAATTTCTGCAGTTGCTTCAGAATCAGCTTTTAGCATGAGCGGGAATAAGGTGACGAAAGAACGTAACCGAATCAAACCGGAAACAGTCGGGGCATTAATGTGTAGCCAAAGTTGGTTACGTCTCACACCCCGAAACCGATGGCGGAAACGTTCCGGGACGGAGGACGTCATGTAAAGTATCACAACCAATGTACATAGTCAGCATAGTAAACACAAATCATTACATTACATAGGAATCATTACATTTGTTTGAAAGCAAAGTAGTACATATTTTATAAATACATTAGTTTGAACAAAAGTAAAGACGTGAATTCCATATGCTCCGTCTTCTGCAAAAGAACGCGGGATACCTGTCTAAGAAGAACCTGAGAATACAAGCAGTTTTAAAAATATCAGCATAAATCTGAAAATGAACAAGTTTCCTTTAGTTCTCTGAAAAAGTTGTTATCCAAGAAAATCTCATATTTTCTTATAAATAAAGTTTAGTTATCCGATTGTTACACAGTTTGATTAAGAACAGTTATGTTATCCTAGGAAAAACCCTTATTTTCCTTAAAAGTTGGTGGTTGGTGGTTGGTTATCGGTTCGGAATATAGTGTACTAGTATCTACCATACCTGTAGTGTTAAGATAAGTATTCTGAAAACCTAATTGTCCTTGGAAAGTACATTAATTTTAACACGTATATATAACTAATAAGTAAGTAGAAAAGTTTTCATAATCTAAATTGCGAGTTCCATAACCGTACAATAGACTAGATGAGGCTCGGAACGGGGCCAGTATCGTTTTATGACTTTTGTCACCCTTGGACCTTTCGGTCCGACTGTAGCTAGCAGCCAGGTGTGGGGTAGTCAATCACGTATAGATCTATGCACTCAAGTCACGTTCTCCCTCAAATAGATTCTGGTTACGGGGGTAGTCCTACAGTCTCGTAACTAGGGGGAGTGTTACAAGGACGTGTCTCCAATCTTAAGATTAATGAATTAAAAGATAATAAAACGGGAAATTCTGTTTTATTGGTCCTTCACTCTCGTATCTAGGGGGAGTGTTATCAAGGACGTGCCTAAACTTCTAAATTTAATGTTATTAGTCCTTCACTCTCGTATCTAGGGGGAGTGTTATCAAGAACGTGCCTAAAGTTCTAAATTTAAAGTTATTAGTCCTTCACTCTCGTATCTACGAGGAGTGTTATCAAGGACATGCCTAAAGTTCTAAGGTTCATGCTTTTAACAATAATGATATGGAAAATCGATTGTGAAATATGTAAAATATAGCATTTTATAATGAGTTTCACAAATGGTTTGACAATTTACTCTACAAGTTAAACGGTTGGTTAATACAGTTTCTGGTGCTAAAAGCATACGAAATATGAAACATTTCAAATGAAATAATAACTTTGACTACAAGATTTCCTTGTACTTTTGCTAGTATTACCCCTGAAAACATTGAAAAACACGGAAAAAAGGTGTAGCGGTATGAACTCACCAGACGAGAAATGTGCCGGTTAGGATGCTAATTGTCAGTTCGGGGCTTGAATACACTCAAGGTTCCTATGTAATATGAAGAGATACATAATTGCATCTAATTAGACTTTGAACTACTAATTAATTGAGATAATACACTCCGAGGTGCGAAAACACTTCAATTCAAGTGTTAGGAGTGATCCGGGTTGCATCTAACGGTGTGTAGGGCCTAGATAAGGAGTTTACTCTTCAAGAGTAAGCCCTTAGGGGTGTTTACGGTCCAATGGCCATATCCCCATGAGTTTACGGCCGTAAACTCATGGGCGGTGTGTTCTTGGATGTTTAAGGGTCTTACAATGCACAAGGAAAGGTTCTAGGGTTGATTCAAGGGCTATGGAAGTGATCGGGACTTGATTTGACCTTGGAAAATGGGTTTACGGTTCTTGAAGGACACTTGGCGAGTTTACTACCTTAAACACATGAGTTTACGGCCGTAAACTCATGTTTGTCCATGTATCATGTGATTTGGTGGTTGTAGGTTAAGCATACAAAGTTATAGACCCAATTCTAAGTCCTACAAGGTGTTAAGGGCACTTAAACACCCCATTGAAGGTGTTTACGGTTTTGGGAGACCTTCCCAAACCGTAAACTCATTTTTAGTTCATTTGTGTATGTTTTGGTGCATCTCATGAAGGAATATAAGGTTCTAGGCACTCATGGAAGCTTTTGGAGGTGTCTAAGGGGCAATTTAACACCTTAAAAGGTGTTTATGGATTATGAAGGTGTATTTATGGTCCTTGAAGGTGTGTTTACGGTCCAAGAATGTTCTTGGGCCGTATACTCATGTTTACTACCCAAATAACATGATTTTGGTGTTCTAGGCTCTTACATGCAAGTCCATAAGTCATATCTAAGCACTAGAAGGGACTTGGAAGGGTTTTGGGGCTTCAAAACCCCCTTTAAGGGAGTTCACGTTTTTGGGAGGTGTTCCCAAACTATAAACACTTGTTCTTGAGTGTTTTGGGTGATTTAAACCTAGATTTGCATGTCTAACAAGGTAAACAAGGTAAGGTAGATTACTTACGATTTTGGAAGCTTGAAGAGGCGTTTTTGGATCAAACTCGAGTTTTAGAGAGAGAGTAGAGAGAGAAAGTTATGAGGTGGGTAAAAAACTTAAAAGAATGTCACTCATCCTTTATATAAGGCTTGATTTTGTGGCCCATTGGAAATCTACCCGATACCGACGTTAAACGAGGCTTATGGTCATACCCGATTTAATTGTCGTAACCCGACTTAGTCGTAACTATAAATTTTCCAATTAAATAACGAGGGTATTTTCACGCGTTTCTAATGGGTTTGGACACTCATGAGGTCACAATAAAAGTCTTAATTTAAATGACCTAATCCAAAATGTTAACGGAAAAAATGAAATACAAACGGTTTTACTGACGGAAATGGGTTACCGTGACGGAAAAACTTTCAGATTGTCACATTACGGAAGGAAATTCAAGGTAAATTTTTAATAAATATATCAATTATTTTATCATACATGTGCATAAATATTAGTTTTTCTAATAATAAGTTTTATATGTTTCAGGTAAAAAGCAAGGAGAACCAAAGGCTTTTGATCAGACGATTGCATATGATGAGGATGATGTTGAGTAATTTTTCAAGCAAACAAATAGAACCAAAGATTGAAATTTCTTTTGTGAAATCATATTCTCATTTTGATGGTTGATAGACTTTATGATTGATGTAAACACAATCTAATTATGACATCTGGTTTGGATATCTTACATAAGTTGAAGTTATTTTTTGTTTAAGTTGATTTGAACATAGAACAGGGATGAACCGGGGATGGGTCGGAGATAAGCCCAAAATTTAAAGGGGATGGGTGTAAATTCCCCGCATCCGTTGGGGATGAGGATGGGGATGGGGATGAGGTTACGGACTCAGGGACGGGGACAAGGATGGTAAGCCCCGCCCCATTGTCATCCCTACTCTCATGTTTAACAATAATTGTTCTTGAAAGTCCCATGTTTAAGATTATTCCATTCAAGTTGTGATCCACCAAATCGTTTCCACTCTTTATCTTGTAATGAAAAATTCTACTATTTTCAATTACATGTTTGTTTAGAGACTCCAAACTACTTGTTGCATCAAGACATTTGTTTATTCGTTGACTTGTGGGAGTCCCACATGGAAGAAAGTAAGAAACAATAAAACCTTATCAGTGTGGTCTATACACCTTATTAGATGTATCAAGTAAGACAAAAAAGCATTTAGGCTAGAATTGTGGTGTTGGCTAATAATTGAGTCTTGATTATGCATTTTATTAATTATAAATAATAGTTAAAGATACGGCTTTGGACCTTAAGGCTCTTGGGATCTTCTTGACTATATACTAAAAACATGGTCTAGCATATATATTGTTATTTTTAACTAGCAACAACATACTTTTTTAAGCGAATACAACATATTGTTATTTTTAACTAAAACATTAATTTTTATTTTTAACATAAAACTACATATTATTCTTTATAACCGAAAAAAACATACTTATATTTTTATTCAAACAACATAATTATATATTTTTTTTTAAAACACTAATATATTGTTATGGGTAATATTTCTAGTTTTCTGTAATTAAATCTAATATCTTGAATATACACTAACAAGTTGAATGCTCTAACATTCTGAAATAGTCAACATCTTGGAACTGCCATCGTATTCTTTATGATTGATCTTTTCAAGACTAATAGCTTATCTAATGGAGCATGAACACGAGGTCAATGAGAAAATACGTTTAGCCTCCCCAGTCAAGCAAGAATAAGGTGAGATTGGAATATTTATGATAGTTTTTTATCTTATCTTTGTATATAAAAACATGTTGATCATTATTCATACACATACACTAAGTCATGCTTTCAACTTATACGATGGTAAAGATGAAATTTGCCGTTGTAGAAGTAGAAACATAAATCTTGTTGAAGATCCGGTCATTTCTCATTTTCCACGCACACCAAACAAAAACTTAGATGTATTTCTCAAGGTTGCCTAAAGAAGTAGAAACATATATGTGGGGTCGGTGCCCAACGTGAGAAGTCTAATGGCCCAACAAGGCCCAAACCCTAAAGTCCAAAATATGGCCCAAACCAAGAAAGTCACCTGAAAGTTAATGTTGTTGAGTACGCCCGGGATACTCAGTCTTATGGCCTGCATTCTACGTCGGTTGCCAGTACGCACAACGTACTAGCTGCGTACGCGCAACGTACAATGCAGTTGACAAAACTTCACCATTAAGCACTTAATCGGTTAAGTCACTAAGCCAAACTCTCAAATCTGATCCCAAACGGTGACTTAACAACTAAAGTTGGCAACTTTACTCCCATGCATGACTTAATAGGACCCAAAACTCAAAAAGAACCATATTAAGGATCCTAGTGCATGAATGGACCAGTATAACTCATAAAGATTACATTTTTATGGTCAAGGGACCTCAAAGGTGCTAAGATCTAACATCCATGGCTTCTGAAGTGGACTATACTCATAAATATGGTTTAAGGACCCAAAAACGCACAAATGAAGCACTAAATTGGATCTAACATAAGGAATCATTAAGTAGAGAACTTTATACCTCAAATAGCTTAAGATAATGCTGATTATGGATCTAAAAGATCAAGCCACTCTAAAGTAACCTCCAAGTGTTCTTCCTTCATATCAACAAACTCACTTCCAAGCTCAAACAAGCCACTCTAAAGTAACCTCTAAGTGTTCTTCTTCCTTCAAATAAGCAAAACTCACTTCCAAACTCAAAAATGACAAAAGGCACTTAGGGTTTCATTCTTAGGGTTTAGGGGAGTGCAGGCTGACCAAAAGATATGACTAAGGCAACATAAGTTGCTTAAATAGGGCACAAACCCTAAAAATTAGGGGTTGACCTTGCTTAGCGTATGCTCCACATATGCCCAACATACGTGTCCGCCTATGCAACTATCAGAAGAGCCAATACACCCAACGTAGTCATAGAGTACGCCCAACATACTCGGCTAGGGACCAAATTGTAAAGAATTCACCTACGGGTTAAAAAAGAACATACCACTAAATCTCGAATGTTACATTTGGTGGCATATGTAGCAAGATCAGGACACACGTTTGCATAGTGACCATTCTTTCGGAAAAAGCTGGCAATATAGTGGGCGTCTCCCACAACCATCACCACCAGAGAAGGTAACCCTCGAGTTTCCAGATTGGCCACAAGTGGATGGTTGGTTGTTGCGACGAGTTTGTGTAGTGAAGGGAGCAGGTGGCGGTGAGTTGGTCACTGAAGCAAGAAAGAGTTTATGGATTTTAGCTTGGCCATTAAATCGATCAGTGTAGGACGAGGACGGACGACTCTTTGTGTTGTAGAAAAGGTTTCAAACGAGGAACCAAGGTCACGTAAAAACCAGTGACACTTATCATTATCACTGCAAGATCGCCGATAACACATAATTGGTCGCATATAGCTTTGAACTTGCGTCCAAATTCTGCAACTGTGGAGGTACCTTTTTTTTAGTTGTCGAAAAAGCCCTTGAATGGTTTGCATGCATTCTTGAGAACCATAGCAATACACACACTGAAGGGTTGTCGAAATACCTTTGGCGGTTTGGAGACCTATGGTCTCATACATAGTTTCCTCAGAAAAAGAAGATTGCAAGGTGAGGTAAGCTTTTTGATCAACTTCTTTCCAGGTTGAGAAGGAACGATTGGAGGTAGATTTTCCCTCTAATTCGTTGGTTGCAGCTGGAGGAAGAAGGGTACCTTCGACATGATCAATCAATTTCTGAAAAGAAAGAAGTGGTAATACATGATTACGCATAATAGATAGTTGGTTGAGTTGAGTTTAACCATGAGCAGATGAAGTATAGTGGCAAGAGGAATAGAAGCCTTTGATGTAGACATGATCGACGAGCATGGAAGAAAAGATCTATAGGGGCAGAAGAAGGAGACGAGGGGGAAACATTTAGGGTTGGACCATAATTATGGTTGATACCATATAAGAGTATTTTCCCTTCAATATGTATCTTGTATATTGATGAATATATATATATATATATATATATATATATATATATATATATATATATATATATATATATATATATACACACACACACACACAACAGATAAGGTAAGAAACTAGCCTAACATATATGGAGATACAAGAAATCTTTTCTAATTATTCTAAATTATCTCTAATACGAAGTCATTAATAGGTCCACAATGTCATAAGAAGTACTTAATAAATTGATAATGATAATTGTTGAGAACGATATATTAGATAGTATTGATTATAAACAGTTGAATAACTTTGTTGCTAAGAATGCTAAGAGATCCTTGATATTCATGTAACTATATAAGATTATTTATGGTACTATCATTCATTTGTTTTGATTATTTTATACTCTTTTGTCCCAAAATAATTGTTCATAGACAAAAACACACAGATTAAGAAATATTAATTACCATTAATTTATTAAATAAAATGACAGTTTTACCCTTTTGTTGCATTTAATTTCATGGTATGTTAACTAATAATGATGGGTATTTTAGTAAAAGGGATATTTATTTTTAGAAATAGGCTATTATTTTGGGACAAACCAAAAATGAAACATAGACTATTAATATGGGATGAAGGGAGTAATAATTATCAACTTATCGTACCATTAATGAATTTTGCTTACATTGTGTACATAGTAACCTCACCACAAAACACTCCCCTATCCTACACTCAACTATATTGAAGAAAAAAGAAGATTACACATGAAGAACTTTTCTATAAACAACGAAGAAGCCCTATGACTGAGAGAGCTAGACAGCGAAAATAGATATGTAGTGTGTTGTATCTTGTTGTTATGACTGAACAACACACACACACAATCTAATTTATACATCGGGTAGAGATTCGGGGCATGGACCGAAGTAAACACCGATCATAAGCAATCGGGTAAAACCTGTTTGTCCTTCAACCTAGAAGTTTGTAATAAACGAGCCGAAACCCAAAAGTTCTGAACATATGACGCATTAAGTCCCTCTCAACAATTCTCATACAAAGGCACTCTCAATATATCTATAAACTAAACCTCCAAGAAATACAAACTTTTCAGACTTGATATGTATGTATTCTCAATGAGAAGTTTGTAAGTATAATAAAATATTTCAATAAGTAGATTTCTCTACCGATGCAGATTGATTGATAGTCCTCTGTAAATTGCTCTCCTTGGACATTGGTCTTTGTTTTTTTCTTTATAGTTAGCTTGGTCGTTCTAAAAATATATATTGACCTGGAGGGTGTAAAAAAGTGTCAACGAGGGTGTAATACAGTAATTTCCGTCATGTTTTTGCTAAATTGTGGGTCTTCTTTAGGCAAACCAGAGGAAGAGGCAATGGCATGATCCTTTTGTGAGTCGTGAGTTGGATCGGTTGAAGTTGGGAGGGTGTCGTGTTCACTTCCTAGCATCAAAATCACATTTGACAATGGCATGTTTTGCTCATATTGTTGGACTCAAGTTCAATCCTACGTCTGTCTTCTGAGATGAAACCAAAAATAGGTGATGGTAAGCCTTAGCATATAAACATACAAATAATACATTTTTAAAGGAAAAAAATGTGTTTATCTACAGTATTTGTAATAACTTACCTGCTATTCTATTCACCAATCTGGTATAAGACATATACACAACCACACACAAGATTGTAACCCCCAAAACAGAAAGACCAACAACTAAAGGAACAACAAGTTTCTGAAATTCTGATCGCCCTTTGACTTGATGCCCTGAAAACAAGTTTTCGTGAAAAATAAATAAATAAACTATTTACAAGATTTTTTTACGCGAGTCATGCAGTTAATAAAATTTACTAAATAATCAACCACAAAACGTGACTAAAGGGCTATCAGATATTTTGCTTGATTTAGAAATGAAACGTGTAGAATTTCCTATGTTTTCTTAACAAACTTATCTGCTCTTAATTTTATAGACATGATCATCTCTCATTAATTTCTTTTTATATATCATTCTTTCGCAAATTAATGCAAATTCTGTGAAAGGTACAATCGGTTCAGAACTGTTGCAAGTTAAATTGACAGATATTAAAAAGTACCTGCAGAAACACGGATGGAGATATTATGTCTGCCCTATGCTTTGAGATTATGAAGCTGAGAATGCCAGAACCAACAACCTTGGGTATCAAGGCAGCTTTCATCCACCAGTTGTTCCTCTTGCTAAGATGTATAAGCATATGCTACACACTCATGACATTTCTCTATGCATAAAGACTTGTTATTTGATTTTTGAAAGGTCACATATGTATCACCAACACTAATCATAGTAAGATTCACGAATGTATCTGTAGTATTCTCACAGATTTCAGATTTTCTCTTGCATCCAACCTTATGATCCCTTTGTAAAGCACACTGAAATCCAATCAAACAACTACTACACAATGGCTAATGATCATTTGGTTGGTTGCATATCCGAATGACCCACACACATGGTATTCGCTACAATAATCTCTAGGCGCTTCCCATTCCAAAACCCATTGTTTACTCGCTTTTCACCAACTAAAATACTGTAAATGGCCTGTGTAGTTTATTACCAACCTTGAGTAAGGATTGGTCACAATATAAGTTATGTTATAAGTTGTAATTACTTGTTGATCTCCTGTGGTTGTGTTTGATAGCAAACTCACAGCCTCGGGGAACATTTTGTTGTCATCAAAGCTGTTCTTTGGATTTCTGCTTTTCCAATGATATGTTGTATCTTTCATAATAACGAAGTATTGGTTGCCTCTTTCATCTTGCCGAAATAGGTAGCTTCCAGTTCCTGGATCATTGAGACTTTTCCATGATGTCACCGTTAAACTTTTGTCCAACTTCATTCCAGTATTTGTTGCTGTTTGTTTTTTCTAAAAAAACCACTTCAGACCACTTATTGTTGCGCGCCGCAACACACACGCAACACTTGACTCTTCATAGCTGTTTGTTCTTCAAAGCTGTTTGTTTTTTAGAAGACTTCTGACTTAAAAACCATTGCGCGTCTGTTGCATGGCGCAACACTAGGTCAATTGTTTCAAACCTCTTTACACCTTACTTTAACTTACTACAGCAGTATGCAGACGTTAAAAAACAAACATACTTTTTATTAAATGTTGCAGCCGTTTGGTCCACCTCTTCTGCTACAAAGAGTTGCAGAGATGGTCTGCAGACTTCAGGCATTTTCGCTTCAAAAAAACAAACAACACCTTGGTGTTTTAAAACTCTGCCATAATGTTTTTCCTGCTGCATCCTCGATAAACTTAACATTTCGGGTACCAAACAGCTTCAAGGTCCTTGAACCAGTTCCTTCTGAAAACACCATAATGTAAATAATTCGTCATTTTTCCATGAAAATTGAAGGTATTATTAGTAACTTGGCATCACGGGATTTATGAACAAATATTTGCACTTAATGCATGATGACTTTTTTAAAAGGCAATAAGCTTAAGTGAAGTCTCAAACTATGCTTTTTTATCTTTTTGGTCCTTCATTTGACTAAATACAAATATTCACCAAATTTATGAACAAATATTTTTTTTTATAAAATAAGTATATTTGTTTAATAAAAATAAAGATAAATCTCGAAATAACATCACATACAAATTAAAAATAGATAAATTGATGTTTTTATACTTCAATTTTTTAATTGAAAACGAAAATATTCAATGATGTATTGTAGTTTGAATATTTTATATAAAGTTTAAAAAAAAATTTATTTTTATATTAAATAAAATAAATTCGCATTATGATTAAAGTTAGTATGTTTTATTTTTTTCTTATTTATATAAATATTACATTTTCTATGTTTTAGTTTTATGAATTTTTATATGATTTATGTTAATTAACATGATATTTAATAGATTTTCTTAAATTTCAGAAACGGTATTGAGACGGAATTTCACAAATGATCATTAGACAAAGTTTCATAAAATGTCTAAAATAATTCTTATCTAAAATTCATACACCTTAACGTATCCATGTAATGAACATTCATCGCAAGGACCAGTAAAATGCAAGGTATTATCTAAGGGACCATTCATTATATATATATATATATATATATATATATATATATATATATATATATATATATATATATATATATATATATATAGAGAGAGAGAGAGAGAGAGAGAGAGAGAGAGAGAGACAGAGAGCGCTAGGTTCAAGTATTGTAACTAATTATTGTGCGGATATCGTATGTATGAGAATTACTAAGAGAATAAGTTGTTTAGCAATGCGAATACGTTCAACCTTACAAAAATATCGTCATTTCCATGCATCTTTGCTAATTATTATTTATTTTTGTTCTCACACATTGTTTTTCAGTCATTTTCATTCGAACAAAATACGACCCAATAAACATTCTGACAGAAATGAAAATAATAATAATAAGTGTATAATAACCTTATATACGATTTAATTAGTGAAATATATGTTAATGACAATATTTATGTAAGATTAAACGTATTATATTATCAAACAATATACCCATTTTTATAATTAAATAGTTCATTATAAAATAATGATGGATAGATTTTTTTATAATATACAAATCATTTTCATTTTTTAAATCTATTTAATAAGACATTTTATTAAAACTATGTTATAAAATATTATAAAGTATTAATAATATATTCTTTGTGACGTTTTATTCGTTTATTTTAAAGTCTTGTTCTAATTTTTTTTATTTTTTTAACAATTTTTAATGTTTTATTTAAAGTATTTTTTAATGTTTTATTATTGTTTCTTCATGTCTAACTAATTTATTTTAAAAAATGTATTCTTGTTTGTATAATTAATTTTCTGTAAAAGTGGATTTTTTTTTTAAATCTTTGACGTTTTGTTTGAATATATTGTTTAATGTTTCTTGTTGTTTTGTTTGAAGATATTGTTTACTATATATATTCGAACAAACGTTTAAAAATTAAAATAAATATCCGAAATCATAAAGATAAATATAATAATAGTTAGAATTAAATAACATATAACGACAAGCTAATATTTCTAATCAGATAAATATGTTGATTTTCTAAAACTTATTCTTGTTTGTACATTTGTATAACTAAAAAACAAGCAAAATGTAAAAACAAAACATTATTTATTTATCTTTGTTTGTATAGTTTATAAAATATTTTCTAACGGCGGATTTTTTTAAATGTTTGACGTTTTGTTGTTTGAATATATATATATATATATATATATATATATATATATATATATATATATATATATATATATATATATATATATATATATATATATATATATATATATTACATGTGCGTCATATGCATATCATTTGGAAAAAATTTGATCCGAATTGATATTAACTATTTTAGGATCATTAGGATCACTTTTTTTAAACCTTGTTTTAGATCGTATCTTATATAAAAATAAATAAATAAAAATATGTAAATTCATCATGTTTTAAGCTCTTACACATTGATATATATATATATATATATATATATATATATATATATATATATATATATATATATATATATATATATATATATATATAACATGTGTATCATATGCATAAGATGTGGAAAAGTGTTTTTTCGTAACTTTACTTATATAAAAAAAAATAACTAAAAATATATAAATTCATAATTTTTTAAGTCTATCCATACTGGTATTCGATATTTTTACATAAAACATAAAATATGCACTATTATGCACATCATTAGAAAAATATTTTTTTTTTAAATTTTTTTTCAACTAATCACCTTCTTTAGCAAGGTTTTAACTTATTAAAATGTTTTTGATCCGTACATTAATGTGCACATATACATATTTGCATATATGCATATTTTAATATGTGTATATATGCATATGGTGCACAATTTACTTAAATTTTTTTCAACTATTAATATAGAAAGATATTAAAAAAATATTGAATTTAAATATTTTTAGTTATTTTTTATGATACGAGATGAACTCTAAAATAATGTGTAAAAAATTATGCACATTTGAGTTTGTGCATATATGCATATTTTTTCAAAGTTTTATAGATAGTTATTTAAAACGTCTTAATTTGCTAAGACTTTACTGTAGAAGGTAATTCGTTGAAAAAGAAATTAAAAAATGTTTTTTTCAATAGAAATGTGCATATGGTGCATACTTTTCATACAAAAAATTATTTTATTTTTCAAATATTAATATGGAAAGAGGATGAAAAATAATGAATTAACAATTTTTTTGATATTGTTTAGGATAGACAAAACTGCACAAATGGTCCCTGTGGTTAGCTGAAAAATGTCACTTTGGTCCAAAAAGGTTTTGACTAGCACCAGAGGTCCAAACTTTTCATTTTGTTGCAAGTTTGGTCCAATTTTCTATAAACTTTTTCATAATGACTATTTTACCCTTGTTACTTTCTTTTTCTATTTATTTATTTATTTAAATGCTTATTCTGATTAAAAGAAAAATAAAAATCTCTCTCGCTCCCTCTCCTTCTCCCTCTCCCTCTCCCCCTCTCTCTCTCTCTCTCTCTCTCTCTCTCTCTCTCTCTCTCTCTCTCTCTCTCTCTCTCTCCTTACTTTACTGTGTTGTCACAAACACTCAAACCTAATTTGTGATTATACCAGAGATCTGGAGGATCATTGATGATCTCATTTTGATGCTCCTGGATCCCGATTATCTCTTTTAAAAGATTTTATCAGAAAACTTCACCGGAGTTCATTCAATCTCGCTGGAGATACCATTATTTTCTGATTTTTCTCTCTGATCTTTTTCAGTCTAAATAAAATGTCGATGTGTGAGTTCACACAGATACTTCTGTAATTGGTTGCCGGAGAGTTTCATTTGACAGAGACCTAGAAACGACTTCCCACCTCTTTGATTTCATCTTCAAGTGTTTAGCTCTCAATCACAACACTCTCCCGACGAAAGGAACTGCAGTCGAGGAACACAAAGCCATTAAGCTTCTAGCTGAAAAATCAAACAATATCCTAGTTCAAATCAAACCACCCTAAGCACCAATCGTTTGTATTTCTCAGTCGATCGAACCCAAGTTCAAGTACCCGATCCAATTATGTTCATCAACAGGTCCAGTCATGGCATCGTTCTCCACCATCATCAACGACTCAAATGGGCGTATTCGAAGAACCCCTAAATCAACAAATTGTAGCATATAAACATACTGATCTTACCCTTAGATGATTTTGACGAGACCTAGCAAGGTAGTAGTGGTTGTCGTTGGAACTTCCCCAGCAGCTGTGGGAGGCGGCGATGGCAGCCGATGGTGATTGAACTCACGACGACAAAATCGATCGGTGGCAGCTTTGCCTCTTCCTTCCTCTTCTTCGGTTATGAACAACGAGTGGAGAGAGTGAGAGGTGACACCGGTGATGGATGGGTTATGGTATTCGAAGGAGGAGGTAGATTAAGATGGTGGTGGCAGGCAGCGTTCCCAACTGCCCGTCGTGCGCTGTTTTGATGCTTGTCGATGAGAAAGCAGGTGAAAGGAGATGGGGACGACGGAGGGAGGAAGCAGTAACTTTGATCGATGGTGGGGTGTTTAGATTGTTAAGTATTAAGAGAGAGAGAGAGAGAGAGAGAGAGAGAGAGAGAGAGAGAAAGAAGAGAGAGAGAGAGAGAGAGAGAGAGAAGAGATCCTTTTTTATTTTTCTTTTAATAAAAAAAACATTTAAATAAATAAAAAATAGAAAAAGAAAGTACCAAGGGTAAAATAGTCATTATGAAAAAGTTTATAGAAAACTGGACCAAACTCGCAACAAAATGAAAAGTTTGGACCTCTAGTGCTAATCTAAACATTTTTGGACCAAAGTGGCAATTTTCAGCTAACCACAGGGACCGTTTGTGCAGTTTTGTCTTTAGGATATAAGATAAACTTTAAAATGATGGTTAAGACTTTACTATAGAAGGTAATTCGTTGAAAAAGAAATTAAAAAATATTTATTTTCAATAGAAATGCGCATATGGTGCATACTTTTCATACAAAAAATTATTTTATTTTTCAAATATTAATATGGAAAGAGAATGAAAAATAATGAATTAACATATTTTTAGATATTGTTTAGGATATAACATAAACTTTAAAATGATGGTTGAAAAAATTATTCTAACAATCCTAAAAAAGTTAGTGATATTATTAAAACTTTACTCTCTCTCTCTCTCTCTCTCTCTCTCTCTCTCTCTCTCTATATATATATATATATATATATATATATATATATATATATATATACCAAAAAATATTAGGAATCATAAGAACAACTTCTAATTAATTTTTAATTAAGAGTATATTTGTCATTTTTCAAATATATATTTATAAATATTAAAAATGACAGTTTTGTCTAACAATTACTAGAAAAAAATGACATGAATTAAAATTAATTGTGACATTTATAATCACTAACCAAAACTACAAAAATCGAAAAACTATTTTAGACCTACCATCGCTCATCGCCCTCCAACGCCTTACTACCAGAGAGTTGACGTTCCTCCCTTACTCTCTGGCCGCTTACCGGTCGCCGGAGAAGAAGCAACTTGAAAGCATCTTTGATGCGGGAGAGGGAGGAGTTTCATTTTGGCTTACTAGAGTTTTTTTTTTGTTAATGAGGTAGCAAATAAACGACTTGGATTCTGGAAAGATATAAAGGTAATATTATAGTATTTCTTTTTAATTTTGTTAGCATTACTATGAATCGTATAACATAGATAATGTTATACTATTTCTTTTTAAATTTGTGTATTAAAACTGCGATTTATTGTATTAAGCTATGAATTTTGTAAATTAAGTTGTGATATTTGGGTTTTAAATTGTAGTTGAATGCATTAAGCTGTGGATTTTATGTTTAAATTGTAAACTGACTATATTAAGCTGTGAACTGTATATATTAAACTGTTAATTTATTATATTATGCTGTGAATTTTGTGTATTGGAGTGTGAATTGAATATATTAAACTGTGAATTGACTGTATTAAATTGTATATTTTTTATGAATTTTTTGTTTATATCTTAAATATGATATAAATGAAGCATTTATATGTAGATAGATTTTCTATAATTTTGAGTAAAGTGTGTAAAGTTTAAATTGTGAATATTGTGTAAATTGAACTTTGAAAGAAACACTGTCCTCCATATCTAAAGGTGTATGTGAATGTATACTTTTTGTGTATTAAACAGTGAATTTGTTATATTAAGTTGTGAATTTCGTATACTAAACTGTGAAATGGATGTATTAAGTTTAACTAAACTGCAAATTTGGTCCTTGTGGTTAGCAAAAAACTGTAGATGGAATTTCTTAAAAAACATGTGCAAATTTTCTTAAAAGACAACCTTTGTGACATTTTTTTTACAAGATGGTGCTATTTGATGCTAATTACTCCCTAGACATGTGCAAATTTTCTTAAAAGGCAACCCATTATGGTGCTATTTGATTCTGAGTTTAGTTACTTACGCCCAAAATTTGTGATTTCATTATGTGTGTGTGTGAGTTTGATGCGAAGACAGCCCAGACAAAGAGTCGTCGTTATGATTATCAAGCTTACCGGGAGGGGGGGTTACTCAATGTTGTCGTGGTCTTTTTTTTTTGAAAATATTAAAATATATTTTAAAAAGTGTAAAAAGAAAATAGGAAGCGCATAATAGTCCTTTCAAGTTATTTTAATTTTATCAGGGACCAAAACCACAAAAAAAATTCAATTTTGGACTAATGGTGCAAGTCAGAAACTTTTTGGACTTAATCCATATTTTTTGACAAGCCATAGGGACCAAATTTGCAGTTTAGTCTTAATAGAATTTTGGCATATTGACATTTTGGTTTATAGAATGTATTTTTCTTATGCTTCTTATTAAGAAACATGTATATCTTCGAATATGATACAGACTTGAAACTTAAAAGTTATAACGTTGCCCTATAATCTATGTATTAACTTAAATCCTTAGATTTGCCCTTCATAGAAACATATAACTCATACTGATTCACTAAGGTCAAGAAGTTCGCTCTTTGGTTAATGAAAACAAATGTGTTTATGGCTAGTAATCGAATGAATTTAGATTCTTGAATTGAAGTTACTTTGCAACGATTGTATCAAATAAAAAAGCAAACTAATCAATTAACTTTCAAAGCAGGAAAATATTTCCTTCAAAAAAAACTCATTTGTTTGCATATTAGAACACAAATATAAAGGAACCCAACTGAAAAATGATGTTGATTGATGCATGGCATGAGATTGTGACCAAGTTGAAAAGATGTTGATGATAGAGTGTTCATAGATCCGGATGAAAAGATTCAGAACAATGCTTGTGATGACATTAAGTGTTTTGAAATAAAACAAATTGATGAAAAAAAAAAAAAAGCAAAATGAGGATATTAGAGAAGGAACTGTCTTCACGCTTTGGTTAATGGTTATATTAAATTCAAGAAAAGGACAAGAACAGAAGTCACATGGTGTGTCAACAAAGGCTGTAGTACATTGTGTGTAAAAGAAAAGACAAATCACGTGGGTCTGTAAAAAAAAGGGAAAAAGTAACGTACTTTGAAAGAAAAGACAAAGTTGTGAACATAAATGTGTTTTGAAAAGTGATAACATGGAACCCAAAACAAAGGTTAAAAAGATTGTAGATTTTCATAAAGTTAAGAAATGTTAAAGTCTAGATTACGGGGGAGTGTTGAAAGGGTAATCTAGTTTTTCGTTTAAATTCTGGTTATTGGGTAGTTATATATGAAAAGGTGCTATGGTTACATTGAAAAGTCACGATGGTTTAGTGATCGATATGTATGGTAGTAAACAGATGTAAAACGTGTTCTTCATGATATAATAAAAGATCTAGTTTAGAGTACAAGTACCTCTTCTTCCTCCTTCATATATAATGTGTGCACAAACTTTTCTCTTGTTGTTTTCTGGTTTGCTTCCAACAAATCATAGAAAACCAGATCAGAATCCATAACAATTATAAAACCCCCAAAAAGGTAAACAACGGAAGGATCTAAAGAACCAATTATCAAACAAAACACATTAAATGCATGGACTGTAATTTTACCTCAGGGTCAGGGGGTTCTTTGTCAAGATCAGACGCCATTAGTGTTCCACCCAGTCATTTTCTGAATCTCACGTTTTCTCCTGCATATTATCCACTTAATTAACAAATCCAATTCGAGAAACGTCACTAAAGGAAGGAAATTGTGTAAAAGACGGATAATAATGAGTCATTACCATTAACAACAGCAGCTATTGAAGGTTTTCGGGAAATGAGGATTAAGAAATAGACGAAAAAAAAAGTACAAAATAGAACAAAGAAAGAGAAGGGTGCGAGAAAATCAGAGTTTCGGTTCAAGGACTATGAGCCCTCAATTGCGAGGCGAGCTCTTAAGAATGATCGTGATCTACTGTTGAATGATGTTTCCTTTCTGCTCAATAGAAGTGGGATCTTTCTATGCAAAATGGAAAGCAAGGGATTGATGATCTTGTTGTGATTTTGCTTCGTGGGTATTGTGGGTATTTATGGTAGAAATGAAGTGAAGATCGCCATGTGAGGTCACTGATCCCTTTTGCTTTTTGGTACGGATACATCCACTGAAAATATTACATAATGGGTTGTATTGAATATTTTGTCTGTGACTTTAAGTAATGGACAGACATAGAGATTGATTGAATGAATTTCTTCTACCAACTTCATTAAATGCAAATTTATTGAACACAATTGAACCATTTACATATATATATATATTTAAATGTATTCTACCAACTTCATTAAATTCATTAAATGCAAATTTATTGAACGCAATTGAACCATATATATAAATGCACTTGACTGGCATCTTTTATTTATTTATTTGTTTATTATTTTTTTTGTTTTATAAATCTATAAATATAAATACACGATTCATTTATTTGTAGAGTTTTATTTTAATTTATATTTTCTAATTTAATTAAATAAAAATGAATGATATAGAAAATGGGTTGAATGGGTTAGGAAATATAGGATTTACATATATCGTGGGTTGAAAAAAAAAAAAAAAAAAAAAAGAGCTAATGTAGCAGGGAAGGACTCCCTAATAACAATTATGCCCTAATAACAATTATGCCCTTTTTACTTAAAAAGAAGATTCTAAATTTTGTTTAAAACAAAAGAAGATCATAATTATGTCAAACTCATTATATTTGAGAATTATAAATTTTATTTCAATATATTAAATTATAGATATTTTAAAAAAAATCTTCCTTAATAAATAAATGTTTTTTTTTTGCTACATGTCAATCTCTCATGAGTTTTGACACTTCTCATTTTATGATATTTTTGAAATAAATATTATCCACTTGTTAATTTTTTGTTTGTTTCAATTTTTAAAATTAAAATCATATACTTATATATGTAAAGTATTAAATATCATATATATGATATTAAATTAAAATAAATGTGTTTCTTCCTTTCTTATTTAAAGTTGCACATTAAAAAATATTTTCAGTTTACATTTTAATGTTTAATCTTTTTTTAAATCAACACGTGTATTACATGAGTCTAAACACCTAGTAACTATTATATCTTTTTTATTTATTTTTCTTTTTTTTTTCTCATCGAATACACCATCAATTTTCTTCTTTTAACATTACCCCTCATTTTAATACTTATTTTTTTTATTCGGTATTTTTTACACCACCGAATCTATTTTTTTAAAGAGATGATATAAAACACATTAATTTAATAAAACAATTAATTTAAAAAAAAAAAAAAAAGATGTTATAAGCACATTAATTAAACAAATCTATTACAAATCAACCACTTAATAAAAAAGAAATTTCAAAATAATAGATATCAAATCATAATAAAATGTTACCCAATAAAAATATTCAGATTAATATATATCAAATATTCTAATTACTACTTCTATTGTATATCATCACTTGAAAAAGTTGGTTATGTATTTAATCTGGAAGTGGCATGTTATCAAACTATATCATGTGTTCTTCCTTTTATTTATGGTCACAATTTATCTCAATAGGAACCGCTATAAATCTCGAACAGATACTCTATATCCTTTTAGCGTAATAAAAATTTTGTACACTCTTTAGTAATTCATCATATGATTCAAATTTGAAGTTGGATAAATAGAGCTATTGATTTTGTATCATAGAACTTGATAAATAATTTTTGTTGAGTCGATTTTAACACAATCAAACATCACATTAAGGAACAAGACACAAAAATTTAATAGACTCAGAATCAATAAGTAGTTAACATGTAGTTTTAACATAATTACAAATTTTGGAATTTTTTTTGAACCGGAACTAGTTACACCGAACGAAACCGCATTTTAAAAATATTAAATTGTCAATCATGCAAACTAATCACACAACCATGAATGTATCATCCCAAGTATATCAAATCTTTGACTAAAGAAATTTGTCTCAAGTACATCTACATTTTTTTACAGAACTTATAAAAGTTCACTATAAATATGAATTTATAACTTCTAATTTAATTGATAATTATTCCTAACTATGAATGTCCTAATTTTCTCAATTACATGTTCTAGGTGCTCTTTCTATAAGAAGCAACATGGCTTTCCATAATACTCAAGTGAACATTAAATTACTAATGTGTCATATGCATGTACATGAAGTTACTAAAAACTGTAAAAAAAAAAAACTTAAAATTGACATTTGTTGGTTTAATTGATCCGAGACAACAATTCTCAGTTAAAAGTATACTAAAGATATAATCGCAAATCGTAATTTGTTATTGAAGCATAACATAATAAAAAAACAATATATCACACATAATTTAATAGAATCAACATCAAACCTCAAATTTAGAGTTACCGTTTGAGAGTGGGATATGAAGAAGAAGTCGTTAAAGCATCAACACCAGAGGAAGCAGTACCAGCTAAAAAAGTGTTATCAACCGAAGAAACGTTGTCGAAGGAGGAAGAAGCATTTCCCGCTAAAGAAGCAGCATCATGGGATGTGGGTTACGCATGTTTGGAGTATGCAATCACGGGGTTTTCCTTTCTTAATGGGCAATTATCTGTACATAATCTTTTTTAGCCATATAAAAAAAATATTTTATACAGTTGTACAATACAATTATCTAAAACATTAATTATTGTGTATGGCTAAAAAGTGTTATACAAATCACCACCTGTTCATAATCAAATACCTAGAAATTAAATGGAAGGTATATTTGTCCATAAACCTTTTTTTCTATGGATGGATTAAAAAGTGAAGTGGATAAATCATCACACATCCTTTTTTGGACCACTATCCCAATTATACATATTTTTGCAAACTTCTAATAGATTTTTGTTGGAATCGGAAGTCGTTTGGATTTAGGTTATAGGAAAATGATTGAGTTTTTAAAGTATAGCTAGCACAGTCAGCATCAATACATTTTGTAAATTAAATTTTGATGATTATATTGATAAAAGTTAGATGTCATTTCATATGTTGGCAGGTAAATATACAATGTCGATGCAACAGTAAGTTTATAGGTTAACATGAGAGTTTAGAAAACTCAAGGGGATGAAATCGATATTTTATAAAGTTTAAAGGTGAGGATGTCAAATTGACATTTGACAGAGTTGAGGGGACAAGTAGATAAAAATAAGTAAGTACGATTTTTTTAAGTTAACGAAAGAATGTTCAAATAATAAAAAAGGTATAAGATGTTATTAAGAAAAAAAATCAGATTATACGAAAGTTTAGAAATTTGAGGGGTGAAAGTGACATATTACAAACTTAAACGTGGTAGGGACCAAAAAATAATAAAAAAATGACAGCTAATGAAATTGCCAAGTAAAAATTAGGCCTAAAAAAGACAGGCTGAAATTGCCAAGTAAAATTAGGATTAAAAAAGGGAAAAATAAGGGGGGGGGGGGGGGGGACCTACCAAGCAACGTCGCTACCGAAATTGCTTATTAATATAAATATAATTTTGATATTGCTCGGATCTTTTTGCTTTTAAATAGGTCAGAATGGAGGGCACCACAAACTGCGATAGGTGACATGTCACCTGGTGGTGCGGTGAACACAACACCCTCTAGTTGAGGGACCTACAGTTAGGCCACCACACAAGATTAGCCCACCACACCTTTTTTGTTGTCGTTGTGTGTCTGATCGTTTTAAAATGACTATTTTTGTAATTTTTTAAATGAACCACAACAAATACCATATTCTATATCACACAATTCACACCACCACAATACATTCAATTCTATACAAAAACTTAAACTTTTGTGTTTCAGAAATAAATCCAAACAACACTCCCTCCAATCTCACCCCAAGATCTGATTGAAACAAATCACATACAAATGTTCGTCCTTTGGATTCGTCAAGTTACCGACTTTATGATGTCGCCCTGACCCCAACCCCAACACTTTCATTATCAACAAATTCCACAACAATATTAAATCATGCAACCCATTAGCCCAACTATATTCCAAAAAAAATCCCATATCTCCGAATACATTCCGGGAAGCTAACCCACATTTCACATTGTAAAGCGATTTCACATCGTTATAGATCGTGGCGAATACCGTACAAAAGACCAATGCAATACCAAGTTTCACGAAATGAACAATACGTCATGTGAAGCATATATCATTGTTGTGAATTGTTTTTCCAAAAGTTCAGAAAACATCAAATCAAGTTTTTTATTAAAGAATGTCTGATACTCCTAATTTGACTTCAATTGTTAAGACTAATAATGATAATTCTTGTGATAATTATTTTTGGTATGCACCAATTGATAATGATGATGAAACCAAAGGTCTTTTTAATAAGACATCTTGGAAAGTAAAAGGAAAATACATTTTGGAACCTTTGAATGATGTGATGATTTCACCTAAGGTTGTTGAGATAAACGAAACTCAAAATGTGAAATGTGTTTCAAATGGTGATGATGGATTGAAAAAACTAAAATAAATGATCAACCAAATCATTTTGTCAATAAAAAGAAAGAAAGAAAAAAAATGCAAGGATTGCTAGATATAAAAAGAATTTAAAGGAAAGACAAAAAAAATTTGGAGACAAAAAGAGTCATTGTCAAATTCTATTAATAATCAGAAAGATGTTTGTTCTATGTCTCATGTGAAAAATCAAAAGTCTGTTAATTCATCGAGGTCTTTTAATCGAAAATATTATTCACATTCTCATTTGACTCAAATTATTTTCTGAAAAAAAAATGAGAAATCAAACAAAAATGTTAATAAATCAAAGTCTTTTAAAGAAAACTAAAACAACACAAGTTTTTGTTCGAAAGAAATTTGTTTCAAATCAAGATGTTATTTTAAAGGAAATTGAAATAAAACAAAGAAAGAGGAAAAGGAAAAGGAATTTTTGAAAAACATGATTCCAAAAGCAAAAGAATTTATTTAACAAAAAATTCCATTAATTGAAATAAATTTGTGTGATAAAAAGATTTCGGTTTTTAAAAAGGAAAAAATTGTGAATAATGTTTTGATTACGAAATCATTTAGGAATCCAAAATCTCACATGGGCCCATGTTGGTTTGGGTTCCTAAATTGGTAGGATTTCACATGTGGTGGGTGACGATCAGTATGATTCAGAATGATATATCGATAACGGTTGTTCTCGTCACATGATTCGTAGGAAATCATAATTAAGAGAATTTCAGAGTCTGAAGGATGCAGGAAGACTGAAGTTTGGAAACAATACGACTGGAAAAATCAAAGGATATGACATGATAACCAATGGCAAATTCATAATTCTGAATGTAGCATATGTTGAAGGCTTACAACATAATTTGATAAGTGTTTCCCAAGTTGTTAGAGGTACTGGCTTAAAAGTTAAAATTGATGAGGAAGGATCTGAAATTTTTCATAAGGAGTCAGATAAAGTTGTTTTGAAATCAAAGAGGAAATGTGAGATGTATCCTCTCAACATGTAGCCCATTGAAGGAAAACCTTATATTTGCTTACTTATGAAAGCATCTTTGGAGGATAGTTGGTTATAGTATAGAGGTCTTTTGCATCTTTTTTTTAAAAATGCATCAACAAGCTTATTCTTGTAGATCTTGTGCGAATACTTCCGTTACTCAAATTTGAGAAAGATCATTTGTGTGCTACCTACAAAATGGGAAAGCGAAGTAGAAAGATTCATTCTTCAATAATGAATAACCAGATAATCGAACCACTTGAATTATTGTATATTGATATTTGTGGTCCATCTTCAATTGAAAGCATCAAAGGTAATAAGTATATACTTGTTATTTTTTGATGATTTTTCACGATTCACTTGGTGTTCTTTCGTAAACAAAAGTCAGAAACTATGCAAAAGTTGATAGATTTTGTGAAGCAAATTGAGTTGCAGTTGCGAAATCCTGTTCGGAAGATTAGAAGTGATAATGGAATTAAGTTCAAAAATTAAACATTTGAAGATTTCTTGACAAATAAAGGAATTGGTCACAATTTTCATCGTCTTACACTCCACAGCAAAAATGGTGTAGTTGAAAGACGAAATTGTAGAGTATTGTATGTTATGAAGATATTATATCGAAGTCTTATGGTCTTATTGATGGATTTTGAGCATAATATCATTCATATGGTGTACATGCAACCCTAATTTCTTTGATCTAGGTTTTTCTAATTTGAACATACAGCATTGAATACCAAAGCATAAACCCTAAAACTAGCATACAAAATCCTAAAAATCACGTATGATTAGGGTTTAGATCTTACATCTCTTGTTATGTAGTAATAACAAGATTAATCCTTCTTGATCTTGACTTCTGAAAGCCTAGTGCCCCAAGTGTTGCACCTCTAATGGAGTCACAAACACTCAATGCAAACAGCATGACTTGGGAGAGAAGAAGAATTCGGCTAGGGCAACTCTAAGAAGCATAGGCCGTATTGCACAAGCTAAAGGGTCCTTATATAGTTGTGTGGGCTGCTAGGGTTTCGAGTGGAAACTCGAATTCTTTGTTTAGGACTTAAGTAATCCATAGAACCCTTCTACAAGGCCCCTTAGACGAAATCCTTATGGGCTTCCCATATATTTCATCCAACCCCTTCTATTAGGAGTCTATAGCCCAACTTGAAACTATCTGATAATTAAAATATTAGTCCCCTTTATTTAATCAGTCTCTTTTGACCACCAAATTAATTCCAAACTAATTTCTGATCAATACTAATTAAATCATATGATTTCCAAATAATATATTAATCATGTATATATTAATAAAAACCATTTTAAGTATGAATTTATTATTCATACAATAAATTCTACTCTCTCTCCTCTTGTCATCTTATCAAGTTGCATGAATGAAGGCAACCCAAAATGACCATGCTCATAATCGGGTCAAGTTCATACCAAAATAATTATGGGCTTAGACACCTAATCCAACAGTCTCCCACTTGGATAAGTCTAATAACTATTTTGCAAGTACGACTTCAGAACCTGATTAGCAATGGTAGCTTTGAAAAGACGCTGTCAAACTCTGATCTTATCAGCAACGTATCCTTTAGATAAGGGATCATATATTCCTCCATTCTACATATCGTATGAACTGAGACATGGATTATAATCATTCTCTCTGTTCATGTGTTGTTTCTCGATTTCTGATTTATGACGACTGACTAATTGAACAAGTCAAATAAGTCCTGGCTTGGCCAAGCGCTTAGGGTGTCATCACTAAATCATCGAGGGGCCCACAAATATCGCTTTTATCCCTCTTAGGGTAAAAGGAACGGATAAACTTCGACTCAAATGCTCGCTTGTACTTACTCATCAAATCACACACAACAATATGTTTTATAACACCAAGTTACTGGTGCGTTTACATATGTCAATGTGCAACCGACTTACAAACTACAACTCACATTTCTCCGTTTCAAGAATATGCGATATTATCGTTTCACTAATCACTCGTGATAAAATCCATGAAGTTATTCAAGTGAGCGTGGGTTTAATCCAATACTCAAATCTTATTTCAGGAGCACTCATGAACACTGCAACATACTTTTGCTATGTCTAAAAGGCTTTGGACAATCTACAGTCAGATTCATGACAATCTTACCTCATTACCTACTTCCAAAGTATGATTGATTGTAGATGTTTGAATAACCTAGTTATTTTGGAAGTCAAAACATGCGAAGTGAAACACAAGAATAATCGAATCCAATATGGTCTCAAACTTTTGAGTATAAATAAAACACATTTTATTTAATCACCATATCGATTACACATTATTCATTGTATAATGTTTCGAATAATCAACTTAACACTTGAATTGAAACAATAGTCATCCCATGCTCCAAGCATGCACACTATGTTTATCTATGATCCTTACTTTGTGAAATATATCAATTGAACACATTTCGAATGATGCCCATTTCACAATTCCCAATCCTTGTCACAAGTGTAAGAACATCAAATTCTTGCCACTATCAGAATATGTTAGATTCTAACATTTTATGCAGTAATCCTTTTGTAATGTCATAGCACCAAAGTCACAAAGACTTTGCCAATGATATTATAAAGTACTCTATGAAGTCTCACATTCAAATTATATTCCTTTGAACATCCTTCTTGCATAAAAGTTTCTAATCTACATAGATTCTTAATATCCAACTCCTATTATGGAAACATTTCCATATTTGCCATATGACAACTCATTGTAAATAGAATCCTATCTATTTATAATAATGTCAATATGGTCAATCCATTACTATACTACCAACTTCTCACAAGTGACCAATCCTTGGTGAACCTTCGATTGTCCTTGACAATTGTTTAACTACTTTAGTAATATTCGGTTTTGGTCCTTTTCCCTCTTAATGCCCTAGGCATTTGGAAAAGACAGAACAGTCGAATATTACAGCATATGTAATCGATCCTATATCTGAAGCGTATGGGATACATTACATAATATCTTACATAAAGACATGATACTTTACCAGTCTCTTGCTATAATATTGCCATATATTGAATTTTCTTTTGTTAAACCTTTTCAACATAACATTCATATATGTCCTTTGACTAAATTTTATTAAAATTTCTCGATCTAAGCTTTTAGATTTGAAATGAAGTATAAATTTATCTCCCTTAATTATAGAAAACCAACTTTTCAACCTCTACGACGTTGCAAATTGAAACTATTGTTTTCTATAATTAATATTTGCTAACTTGCAACACATATTAATCATGCTCCCACTAACATGATGATTATATCCTAATCAGCATAACACTTATGCTCCCACTAGCTTTGACATGTACTCAGAAAATAGTTAGACTTCCATAAATCAATACTTATTGACTTTCTCATCGAAGTTCATATTTCTGATACGTGATGCTTCGATAAGCCCATACACCTTACATTAGAAAGCTCATGTGTATGTCTAAACTATTTCAGAACTTATATTAATAAGTCCTAAATGTTCAAA
Source organism: Lactuca sativa (assembly GCF_002870075.4). NCBI lineage: Eukaryota > Viridiplantae > Streptophyta > Magnoliopsida > Asterales > Asteraceae > Lactuca > Lactuca sativa. Next base: position 250,185,621 of record NC_056625.2, read on the forward strand.
CTAAATGCCAACTCTCACAATTCGAACTATGAAGAGGGATGTCATAATCATAATCGAATTTGATAATGCAATTTACACAATCGCTATCTCCTTAAAATCTTCCTAGTGAAAGCGTTTCCTCACAATCATTATCATGAAGTGGAGAGAAACCTTATCACTTAGATTTTTATGGTGTATGTGTTCCTATCCATGTGAATTTTTCATAACCATAATCATAGGACAATGTTTGTGACAAATCCAAACTCACATGGGCTGAACTTGTTCAATTTTTATTTCTTGCCATCTGGCAGCACATGGGCCTACCATGTCTTCCAAGTAGTTGCGCAACTCACCCATACAGATCAATGAACTTTCAATAATTAAGGTGCTTTTCCTTTATATATTCAAGTGAGAACTCATAGAACTCACATGCATATTCAACTCAATTGGAATGACACAGAAACAAGAATATGTCAACACGATAGGTTACAAACCTCAAGTCGTGTACTAGTGTTTAACAATAGGCTTACACTTGATTAGTTATTGAAACTTTTCAAGATCATTTAGACTCCCACTGACTTCTTGACATATAAGATTCTCTTGTCAAGAAACATTCTTTGACAAACAAATATTCAAGAGCTAGTGTGGGTTCTTATCAAGATAAACACTTCACACAATTAGTTTTAGTTGATCTTTGTCTTATGCAAGACATCACAACTTACCAATTTCAAATCTGCATGAATAAGAAGACAATTTCTAGTCCCCATTTGATGAGTGTGTTATAAACCTTCTTTAATATGTATCACTCAAGTCACAATATTGGATTTCAACTCTAAGATTTGATTTCAGAACGAAGTATGATTCACCTTTTAATTTAACCATTCCAACAATTTTTGATTCCTCTTCTTAGCCATACTAGTGCACTAAGGGTTCCTTAGAGGATCAATTGTAACACGGTTTCATAATCACTAAGTTGATCATAAAATACGATACTTAAGTACTCTCCCTTCTTTTCATATTGGAGAACCTTTTATCTTTCAGCCTAATTGATTCTTCTTATTAGTTCTGCTATACATTGAAACTTTTTCAATGATTCGGAATTACACTTAATCTTGTAAGCATAATCATATTTACTAAACTTTTAGCAAATCATGACGAATATTCTTATCGTTCTTTGTGGTGGACTTAACCTAGTGCACAATAATGCGTACTAGATCTCCTAGTCCTTCACTTGACTCACATACTTATGTGAACAAGGAATTAGTCTAAATTTCCCAAATACGAAGGTTCTCATTCATCATACAATACCAGTCGCATGATTCCTAGTTTTTGTCCAATTGAAACTTGGGTGATGAGAATCTTCCTTATTTGTAAATTTCTAACACTACCACAAAAAACATAACTAAGAATCACATCCTTTTCAATATTGCTATCAACAGAAACATACAAACACCAATTTTCACAAATGCCATTGCACGGATAAATAAGACAAAACAAAATTTATTTTATTTATAAAAGTGCGGAAAAAACTTGTCGTACAATGCAAGTACAAATGAAAACTATGTTACTAAACATTTCTAAGCAATCTATCCTAACTCTTAAACAGCAGCTCAAAAATCCGATCTTCAAATTATGCGATCGAAATCCATTTCTTCGTGATCAAACTCAGCTCACTCTTCCTTTAAGCTTCCTTTCTTTTCTTCGATCCTACAAAACATCAAAATGCAATCTTATAACATCATGTATTAAGAATCTACAAATAGGAGCTTAATAGAGATAGATTACCTGAAGCAGAGTCATACATCTTGACTCTCCCACCCCACCTCTCCTAATTTATTTTAAATATTTAGAAGATATCATATTTTAGACAACACCACCACCATCATTCAGTCACCACCACCACTATAGGGCTGTCTCCAACCCCTATATATATATATATATATATATATATATATATATATATATATATATATATATATATATATATATATATATATATATATATATATATTTCAATAACTATTCATGAAGTGAGATCATCATGTGTATTTTAGTTTTTGTGTATTCACATGTATCTAAATTTATTATATATTTCAATTAACTTATGATTTTAATTTAGGATTTTGACATATATAATTTCCCTAAAAATATTTCTACACGAATTACAAATCCGTGTACTCGCTACTCGACAGTCGACCGAACAAGTACTGAATAATGAGTTCTACAACCTTGCCACCACCTGTAGTGGCTATGGTGGTTTGAAAACCCTCGATCTAACATTGTCATCATCGATGGCAGTATCAATAATGAATGGTCGGCTGAAGGCTATATGTTTTCTGGGGTTTGTTGCGCATTGTGTGGGTAGTCGACCGATGTAGTTTTTGTCGACAATGGCCGGCTATAGGTGATGATCAGTGATTTCCAGCGAGATGATACCACGACACAAGGTGGTAGAAGGCAACGAATTTGTAACATCCCAATATTTGTGACATCCCCAAAATCACGGCCAGAAAAGACCGATTTTGTTTATGCTTTGTAAAAATCAGAGTACTTCTTTTCATAAAAATGTTGCGGAATTTGTTCCCAGAAAAACACGATAAATACGTTATTAAAACATTTTCAAAGAAACGTATTTTTATTCATCTTAAAACGTTTGGGATGTCATCGTTAATACAGAAACATAATCATAAACAGAACTTACAATTATTTACACTAGTGATCTACATCTCTTTAAATCTCTCAGTGTAATGTCACTTCATATCGCCACCTGTGATGTAACTAAACTGAGTGGGTCAGGTTGGGAAACCTGATGAGTACATAGGGTTTTCAACCCACAATAATATAGTTATTATGTTTAAACAATCAAACAATCAACCCAATTACCCATCCCCATTATCTTCTTTTAGTCTTCCCTAAAGATATTATCTCAAGGGTCATCTCCTATATCATATTTACTTCTCATCTCGTTACATCGTATTTCCTTATATGATTGTTCCTACGAACTTTACCTAAGGATCATCGCCTATATTGCATAGACAATACTAATCCGGGGATTACTCCCTCAATATGTGTCTAGCAAGAGTTAGGGTATCATCGCATGATTACGCAGCCACAACATCGCCTAGACTTGTAAATCATGATAAGGGTTAGTCTATCATCGCATGAATACGTAGTCACAACATCGTCTGGACTCGTACTTCATAATAAGGGTTAGACTATCATCGCATGAATACGTAGTTACAACATCGCCTGAACTCGTAATTCATCACCTACAGGTTACTAGCCTGCTGGTGTTTCCACGGGGTTGTCTATAATAGTCCGTGGTCGCCATCTATACTCTGGTAAATGACTACATCTCCAAATTGTCGGACAAGGTTGTAGTATCCTACATCACCGATTCATAATCACCTATCTTTCATCACCTATCTCTCATTATTTTATTTCATCACTCACCAACTATTTCATCTACCCATGTTTTATCCCAACATATTTGTAGATATAAAATAAATATATTGTTTAAATCATTTAAAACATGTATAAATCATTCATCCAGCATAGACAACAAGTATTCAAACAATATGCACACATAGCACGTAATTTATATTAAAATACTTCATATCTATGTATAAGATGAAAGGGACTATGCACTCACCTGAGTAGGTGGTGACTCAGCACTCGGACAGCGCTTCGATACTCTCAAAACGATATTCCTTCGATAAAACCTAGTATCGATACCACTAGGGTTTAGTTTAACGATAACCGCGACAAATTAATTAGTTCGACTATTATTAGGCGTTAATAACGCTCAATATAACTCATAATAATAGCCCAAATAATTATTTTATGGACCTAATAACATTCCTATAATAATTTGAAAGCTATATTAAAAATTGCGTAAGCGTAGCGCACTTACAGCGAATTTTATCGAAAACCGGAACTTAAAATGGAGCAGCGTTTCAAAACCGAAAAACTCCTTTTTCTCGGGACTCCGGGAGCCTCGGGGCTTCCTTAGGGTGCTAGGGGTTTTACCTAGGGCTTAGGAGTGGTTTGGGACCTTAGAGAGAGAAAGTAATTAGAGAGAGAAGTGAAAATGTGCAAGAAAGTCGGCAGCCTTCGCTGGCTTTTATAGGCCGAAGTTCGGACCTTACGCGGGGCGTACCGAGGGTACGCTGGGCGTACTCCTCGGATAAGATCAACAGGTGGCACTCCTCGGATGGGTCATCGTGGCATGCTCCGGAACCGTTCAATCCGAAGTCCGCTGGGCGAAGCCTTCTTCCAACGTGGGGCGTTCCCTTCGTACGCGAGGCATAACAAGGCCAGGTGTCCGAATCCGAAGACCAGACCGTGACCAGCAAGTTACGGCCCTGATCGAGCCACGTCATCACCCTCGCACCAGCTTCGCAATTCCGAGTTACAACTTCAAAAATTTGTATCTTCTTCATACGAGCTCTGTTTTTAACGTTCTTTATATCCACGCGAAGGTGGGAACGTACTTTACAACTTTCATTTAGACTTCGTCGGCTAATTTTGGCTCGATTTTAAATTTTATATTATGAACGGGCTGGGACACGATTAGTCCGTTAAATCCTTATAACTTCTTCATCCGACGTCCGTTTTCGCCCATCTTTTTCTCGTTACGCTACTTTTAACGAGATCTTCGATTCTCGTTTAGGTTGTGTCGGCTAAAAACCGCTCGATCTAATATTCGAATTTCGGGTTGTACACTGCTAGTCCGAAACTTTGAAAAATCATAACTTCTTCATACGAAGTCAGATTTGGGCGTTCTTTTTATCGATGTTCTTAGTTTAACATATTCTATGACTTTCGTTTAGATTGCTAAGGCTAAATCTCGCTCTCTCATAAATTCACTATTTACGCTTCCCGGTATCGTGTCGGTTCCATCGCGAAACTTCAACGGGTCATAACTTCTTCGTTATAACTCGGATTTCGGCGTTCTTTATATGTACGGAAACCTTGTGACATATTATACAACTTGGTTAAGATTATTTGTTCTAAAAAATCTTTTGTCGAAAAGTCATTTTCGACCCCTATTGCCTCTAATTGGCTAGCCCGGATTTGCGGGCGTTACAATATTCATAACCAAAATTTTAATTTTTAAATAAGTAATTATAAAACCAGTAATTTGAAACATCAATAGTGCCAATCTGTATCAAAATCAGTATGTCAATTAACTAAAACATGTCATAAAAAATATTATCAGAGTACAACTCCCAAGGATCTCATATGCGTAAAATCATAGTGTGATGCGTTGCGATCATGCCAACTCCTTTCCTTTCGAAGAAGAAGTACCTGAAACCAAAACTGAAAATCATAAGCACTAAGTTTAGTGAGTTCCCCCATCATACCACATACCATATAATAAACATACTGTCAAGCATATCTGGGTGCCCGACCTACCCTTCTGAGCATACCTGAGTGCTCAACCTACCCATGTCAGGCATACCGGGTTGCCCGACCTACCCCTGTTAGGCATACTTGGGTGCCCAACCTACCCATGTCAGACATATCTAAGTGCCCGACCTACCCTCCGGTTTACTTCAACCGGTTACGGGATCTATTTCACCCCTACCCCTACCACATAATATCATATCATAAACATATTGTCAAGCATATATGGGCACCCGAACTACCCTCCGGTTTATTTCAACCGGTTACGAGGCCTACTTCACCCCTCCTACCACTACCGCATAATAACATAGCATACAAGCACATAAATCTTTACAGATAGTGGCATACCAGACAATTATCACAAAGACAATCATCTCTACTATAAACAACTACTAGTGGATTTCCACATAGAAGCCTTTGACGATTTCTAATGGGTTTCCATATAGAATTCGTCCACTCCAACTTCTATGGAGTTCATTAGCCCATCCATGTAATTATCTTATAATTACACAATAAGTCCCTTAAGTTTAATTAATCTCTTTTAGCCACAAAATTAATTCTTAATTTAATTCTTGACTAATATTAATTAAACAATATGATTTCTCCTTTAATAAATTATTCTCATTATATATTAATAAATCATAATTAAATATTTGTCTCCTTAATTCATCCTACATATTGTTATGGTGAAGGCAACCCAAAAGGACCATGCTCATAATCGGGTCGAGTACATACCAAAATAGTTATGGACTTAGACACTAATCCAAAAGTCTCCCATTTGGATAAGTCTAATAACTATTTTGCATTACTTCAGAACCTGATCAGCAATTGTAGCTTTCAAAAGTCGTTGTCAACTCTGGTCTTATCAGATACACGTTTCCTTTAGATAAGGGATCATATATTCCTCCATTGTCAAGATATTGTATAGACATAAGACATGAATTTTAATCATTCTCTATAAATTGTTTCCCGACTTCCGATTTGTGACGACTGACAACAAACTACAATTGAACACATCAACTTAGTCTCGGCTTGGCCAAGCACTTAGGGTGTTATCACTAAATCATCGAGGGGCCCACATATATCGCTTTTATCTCACTTTGGGTAAAAGGAATGGATAAACTTCGACTAAAATGCTCGCTTGTACTCACTCATCGAATCACACACAACAATAAGTTTTATAACACCAAGTTACTGATGCGTTTACTTATCATCAATGTGTAACCGACCAACAAATAACAACTCACACGTCTCGGTTTCAAGAATATACAATATTATCGACTCATAATCACTCGTGATAAAATCCATGAAGTGATTCTTGTGAGCGTGGGTTTAATCCAATACTATAATCTTATTAAAGCACTCATGAACTCTGCAGCAAACTTGTGCTATGTCTAAACTTTTAGACAATCTACAGACTCTTCATGACTGTCTTGCTTCATACCTACTTCCAACGTATGACCAACTGTGGAGGTTCGAATAACCCAGTTATTCTGGAAGTCAAAACATGCAAACTAAAACACAATAATAATACTTAATGTTATATGGCCTCAAAACTTTTGAGTATAAATAAAACACTTATTATTTAATCACCGTATTGATTACTCATTATTCATTGTTTACTGTTTCAGAAAATCGACTTATTACTGGAATTACAACAATATTTGTCCCATGCACCAGGCATGCACACTATGTTTCCTATGGTCCATGCTTTGTGAAATAGATCAATTGAAAACTTTTCCAATAATGTTCATCTCACAATTCCTAATTCTCAATGATAGTGTAAGAATACAAGGTTCTCGCCACTACTAGAATATGTTAGATTCTAACATTTTATGCAACGATCCTTTCGTAAAGTCATAGCACAAAAGTCACCAAGACTTGGCTAATGAAAATACAAGGTTCTCTATCAGAAATTGTTACAAAACAATTCTATAAACGTGATGTTTCTCACTCAAAGTACATTCCTTTGAACATCCTTTTTGCATAAAATTTTCTAATCTAGACATATTCTTAATTTCCAACTCCCAATATGGAAACATTTCCATATTTGCCATACGACAACTCATCCTTAATAGAATCTTATCAATTCACAATAATGTCGATATGGTCCATCCAACACTATACTTCCAACTACTCACAAGCTACAAATCCTTGGCGAACTTTAGACCATCCTTTGATAGCTGTTTAATTATTTTAGTCAAAAACTGTTCTAGTCCCTTTTCCCTCTTAATGCGCTGGGCATTTGGAAAAATTTTAGAATGATCAAACATTATAACATATGCAATCGATCCTATACCCGAAGCGTATGGGACACGATTCATAATGTCTTACATAAAGACGTGATACTTTACCAGTCTTTTGCTACAATATTTCAAATTGTCATGTTCTCACAATTTTGATTATGAAAAGGGATGCCGTAATCATAACCAAATTTTGAGAATGCAATTTTCCTTTCCATTTATAGAACTTCCTCATGTTGAACCATTCCAACACAACATTCATATATATTTGACTAAATTTGATTAAAATTCCACAATCTAAGCCTTTAGATTTGATTCTCTCCCTTAATTATAGCAAAACAACTTTTCAACCTTTGCGACTTTGCAAAGTATAACTCTTGTTTTCTATAATTAATATTTCTAACTTGCAATACTTACCATAATAATCATGCTCCCACTAACATGATGATTATTTCCTTATTGGCATAACACTTATGCTCCCACTAGCTTTGACATGTATTCAGAAAACAATGGAACTTCCAGAAGACAATGCTTATTGAATTCCTTAAGTTCATATTTCTAATACTTGATGCTTTGATAAGCCTTTATCTAATCTTCTTAACTTCATACACCTTTGCCTTATAAAGCTTACATGTGTGTCTTATATAAATTCAGAACTTATGTTACTAAGTCCCAAACGTTCAGACTAATTGCCAAATCTCACAATTCGAACTACGAAGAGGGATGCTGTAATCATAATCGAATTTGAGAATACAATTTACACAACTGCTATCTCCTTAAAATCTCTCTTAGTGAAAGCATTTCCTCACAGTCATTTTCATGAAGGATAGAAACCTTATGTCACTTAGATTTTATAGTGTATGTGTTCCTATCCATGTAAATTTGTCATAAACACAATCATAGGACAATGTTTGTGACAAATCTAACTCATATGGATTGAACTTGTACAATCTTAATTTCTTGCCTCATGGCAGCATAAGTGCCCACCATTGCTTCCAAGTAGTTGAGCAACTCATCCTTACATATCAATGTACTTTCCATTGATCAAGGTGCTTGCCTTTATGCATACAAATGAGAACTCATAGAACCCACATACATACTTAGCTCAACTGGAATGGTACAGACTCAAGAGTATGTCAGCCACGATAGGTTATAAACCTCAATTCATAAGCTAGTGATGATCAACTTGGTTTATTCTTGATTTATTCTTGAAACCTTTCAATACCATTAAGGCTCCCACTTACTCCTTGACATATAAGATTCTCTTGTCAAGAAACTTTTCTTGACAAACAAATATTCAAGAGTTAGTGTAGCTTTTATCAAGACAAAACACTTCACAAAATTGGTCCTAGTTACTCTTTGTCTTATCCAAGACATCACATGTAAGTCCCCAGTCGCATGCGTATCAATCAGATCCAATTGATGGTGCAGAATCCCAATCAATTGGATGATGTCAGATCAAAATAGAAGAGAATGAGAAGAAGAATTAAGATTGATGAGTTCAAAACTCTTAGATCGTTTAGATCTTTCACAAGTATGATAATAGAAAACTTAACAGTTTAAGAACAAAATAAGAACGAACAGAGAACAGAATAAAATATGAGCTTATGATTCAAAACTGAGTCACACCTCAGCAGAGCTCGATGAAGAACTTCCACGGTAGAGGCGAGCTAGGGTTTACAAGCTATGAAAACGAAAACAATGAAAGCGCTATTTTCTAAGTCTGCATGCATGCAGCTTATATACTAAACCCTAAAACAAAATAATGCACGGCTGGACAGGCCCAATACCGGTGTTTAAACTAGGCTATGGACCGAGCCCATGACGCAATCCACTAGACTCAACAATCTCCCCCTTTGCGTCAAATGAGGCGAGAGATTATTTCTTCTGAGCAGGTCTCACTGTCTTTATAACTTTAAACAGTTTAGGAATAATGGCGAGAAGAGTCTGTCAGAATAGAATGTACCACCTCAACATGTCGACGAACAGCTTTTTATCAACAGCATTGTTTTGGTCGCATCTTTGTATGATCTCCAAGTTATGCTCGAGACAAGTCGTCGACAAAAGGTGTTTGTCAAGAAGAGCGAACATACATTTTTGACCTTCGCCCCTGAGAAACATTACTGTGTGATACTTGGAATCTATCTTCCCCTTGATCATGGAATTGACATTGCCAGCTCTGCCCATGGGTTTGATCGTTGGTCGCTTGTGTATGGCAGATGCAATTTCCTGGTCCATCTTCGCTACCTCATGTATGTAGCAAACAAGCATACGCTTGACATAATCAATAATTGGCTGATACTCCTGAGGATTTGACAAAAGAATGTTGTTGAGGAGTATCCAGTCATGGGGGTTGACGTTTGGTAGATCAGCAAGGGAAAAATTGTGAACTGAGCCTTCGGTTCCTCTAGTCACCCTCAATTTGACATTGATAAATTTCCCTGCTTAATAGGGCTTCATCACCTTGACGGTGGTTATCTTCTTTGAGCTCCAAGTCTGGTATTAAGGTTGAGCAAACTCCAAGTAAAACTCTAACAGATCCCTATCTACCTTCGGGTCTAGAGATGGAATGGCAGCAGTCAAGTTGAAACAGTGGAAGATGAATGCCTTTCGAGTGATTGGCATATCGAACTGCACATCCTTGGAGTTGTCAAGGCTAAATGACATTATCGGCTCGATCCATAGAATAGATGGCTCATTAATTGCACACCTATGAAGCGAATCTTTTGTCCATTCAGGAAACATGTCCTTTTTCTTTTCTAGGAGCTCCGTCTCCTTTCGCTTCTATTCTAGCTCTGCTCTCTGCTTCATGGAAATTTCTTCAGTTTATTTTTCAGAAGAGTTAACCTTTGGAATAGGCTTCCTGGGAATTTCAACGTAGACATCATCTTCGTTGTCTGTATCGTCTTCACCAATCTTCTTCTTTTTCTTATCATTGTTACTGACCGAAGCTTCATTACCCTTCGGTTCAGCAGCTGGCTTGGAGCTAGATGGAGGAGGTTGATTCGTCTCTTGCTTCAACTCTTTCTCTCCCCCTTGTTACTGTTGGACACCAGTCACCAGAACACCCTCGATACGGCTGAGAACGTCCAGTGTCGGTCAGAGCTTGTCTGCCAAATGCCTTCGGATGGTGATAGTGACTAGTGGATCATGACCTTCAATAAGATCAAGAAGGATAGAGTGAACATCTGCAACAGAACTCCGTATAACCTCCCTTTCTGACTTGAGGTCATCAATCTCAGCATGAGCAGTTTGCAGCTTGTGTGTTTGCAATTTAAGCTGATTTGTGCGTCTGGCAAGCTCATCCATAATTCCATTTTCCATAGCTAAGTCCACTTGCAGTTGAGTTAAGCGTTCGTTGACATTAGCATGGAATGTTTCATTTGCCTGTTCAATAGCAAGGCGTGCCGCTGCAACCTTCGAGCACTCAAACTGAAGAGTCTGTTGAAGAGTCTCTACAGAAGAATTAACGGTGGCAGCATTCTTGGCAGCAACAACATGCAAAGAATCTAAAAACAGGTGAGCCTGGGAAACTAGTTTATCGACTTTTGCGGTCGCTTCCTTGCACTCCTTTGTAGAGGCATCAACAGCACGAGAGGCCTGTTGACATTAGGAAGTGGAGGCTTCAATAGCCTTGGCTGCAGTAGATAATGAGGCTGAAGGTTTAGCAACAATGGAAGAGAACGGGGCCTTCAATGCGGCGTCTGAATAAGCTCTTGAGGAAGAGGAGGAAAGCAATTGATCCAACTTGTCGTTTACCGCTTTAAGATGACTTTTGGTGATAGGATCATCGTCATCATCCTCACTTTGTACTCGGTAAGGACTGAAGTATGTGGAGTCGAACTCCAAGTCCTCACCGCCCAAAATCGGGGTTGTTTTTGTAGAAGGTGTTGGAGATAAGGGTTTGGAAGAAGTTGGAGGTTCGGTTGTTACTGGAGGTTCGGTTGTTAGAGGAGGTTTGGTTGTAAAAGTAGGTTCGGTTACAGGTGGTTTAGGAATAGTGAATGTAGGTTTTGTGGTGGTGGTAGAGGTTGTATCAGTGAAAATGGGAATGGGAATGGGTTTTGAAGTGAAGGGTTGAGAGGTGGTTGTTTGAGAGATAGGAGGGATAGAAGCAAGAATTGTAACAAGTGGAGTTGAAGGAGGCAAAGAACGAACGGAATTTCTGGAGTAGGGGAGCGAGGTGGAGTATCCCCTCGGCCCGAAGCCTCTTCATCAGAACTTTCGTTCTCAGAGTCTGAAGACGGAGCGTTCTTCTGCCTAGGAGGAACATATTCTGAATCTGAATCGCTTGAGGATTGAAGAATAAGTCTCCTAGCAGGCTTCTTCTGCTTTTTGGGTTGAGGTTGAGAAGGAGCAGCTTTATCAGTTTTCCTCTTCTTGGGGGTCTGCCCCTTGGATGGTTTTGTTACCGGTCCATCCTTCTGCGATTCAGGTTTCTTGCCCCTTTTGGCTGGTTTGTCAGCCTCTTCAATGGAGCGAAGCATTGTAGGAGTAAGCTCACGTGGACCAACGGAATTACGTTTCCTGTACTGCTGAAGAAGATTGCTTGATGCTGAGATACAACCGAGCATGGTTTCAAGAATAGAGCCGATGTAAGAGAATTTGGTGGGATCAGTGACGATGATCTTCGTTGTATGAAAGGTGGCGATGGAAGAAATCAAGGAATCCGCCATAATTGGGACACGATTGCAATCCATTGCCCACTTAGTGATGATAGTCCAGAAACGCCCACATGAAATTTCTGAGTGCTTGGACGAAGAGATTAGGCTTTGAACCAGCTGCTGCCAAATAATGGACCCATAGTCAAGGTTGAGCCCACTGTACAACCCATACAACACCGTCATGAAAGCCTTGCTAGCACCGTCAGAACCAGCACTCCGCTCAGACAAACCCTTAAATAAGAGTGTGAAAAGTCCATTCCATTAAGGAGGAAGACAGGACTTCTTGAATTTGGTGACAGTTGTTAGGGTTTCAGTATACCCCATATGATAAAACATTGTAAACAGTTGGCCAGTTGTAATGGAATCAGGGTTTACCAGAGACGGATCTTGAGAAAGACCGACTAGGGCACATAATCGACTCTTGGAGATAGAGACCTTCTCATCATGAAGCTCGAACTGGATACATTCATTCGCCTTGTCGTAGAACACCGTAGAGTAGACATGTGACAAGAACGACATAGGCATAATTTCAACCTTGGTCAGTGCATCAACGAGTGGTGAGTATTTGAGACACTCAACCACATACAACATGTATGGCTCATAAACGAAGGGAGTGAGATCGATGATTAGGTTTTGTTGGGGTTTTATAGTGAGTAGTGGTTGACGAGCTGAGGTATCATGAACATATGAAGATTCTGCCATTGTAGGAGCTTGAGAATGATGATGAACAGTTGCAGGAAATAGCCGGGTTTCTTTGAGAGCTTTTTGGAAGTGATAAAGGTTGAGATAGTACCGTTCCAATATCTTTTATACGTACAAGGAAGAGAGAGAATAATCTAGCTGAAATCTTGGATTATCTCTAAAATCGCGCCTGAGTTGATATGGGAACAGTTGGCGTGTCGAAGATGACGCATGAGAGAGAAAAACGTTACCCCTTTTCATAAAAGTCACCTTTTTCAAATCGCCAAACTGTTTGGATTTCTGCTGAGTCAGTGACCTTTTCATCCCAATCGTTTCATCTGATGACGCTTGAGTGTTTGTGCCTTGAGAATCTGTGTAAAACTTAGAGTTTTGGAAAATTTAAAATTTTCGTGCAAGGGGTGTAAAAGATAAAGAAATAAAACGAGCTTTTTAGTAGTTTCTGTGATGTCGTATTTAGACATAAAACAAATGATTTTGGGCAAAAATCACTTCCTTCACAGCCAAGAGAGACATTGAAGTGCTTGTTTGGTTTCCCATGAAATAACGATCAATAACTTGTTGAGAAGTTTTGAAAGGCATCTTTAAAGGTTAAAGTGGGTGGCTTTCGCTTCAATTCATAATTTCGATACTTAACATAAGACCAAAAGAGAATGAAGTACTTGTGAGATCGTTATGATCTGTTGAACAAGTAGGTGGGAAATATTTTATAGTGACGAGATAATTTAAGAAATCTCAAAAAAAAAATTAAACTGAATCTTTTAGGGTTAGAGAAACCTTGGTGAAAGGCAATCTCATAAAGATTACTCAAAAAGAAAAGAGATTTCATTGGGTAACAAGTAATATCTTGAATTTTTGAATTCACCGTCAATTCATTAGTGGTGTTGAATTGTGGGTTTCACTTAGTACATAGTGACATGAAACTAAGATCATGAACACAGATTTTGTATAACCATAAACCTCAGTGGTTAGAACGGAGAGTCTTAGGGGTTATATTGATGAAACGAAATAGATGGAGAAAGATGATGGAGATGGTATAAGAAGCGAATGTACCTCTGCTTATTAAAGAAAAGAGGGTCCAAGCAGAAAACTCTAAACTCAATTTCAGTAGAGTAAGGTAGCTCATGATTAGAGTGAACTTGATAGCTTGGATTGGGAAAACATGATTGGTGTTGATCATGTTATTAAGGCTTCACTCAGAATCAGTTGAGGCTTGAGGCTACATACAACAGCATGCTTCTAGGGACGCCTAACTAACGAAAAAAAACTTTACCTGCCTTAGATGTGCCATCGAGAATCACACTTAGACAAACATAAAAACTTTAGAAATATGGAAATAAGTAAAAGAAAATATTTTTGGATTTTTGTGAGAATTGACCAATTGAACAAAAAAAAAATTTTTTGGTATTTTATTAGTAGAAAAGAAATAATGAAAAAATATACAAAAGAATACATTTGAAATGCCTTTAAAAAACAATAGGCTCAGAACGACCGAACCCGAAATAGACCGAACGCTCGGTTCATTTCGGTTCATGGACCAACTTCACCCAAAATAGACCGAACGCTCGGTTCATATAGGTTCGCTCTATTTCGCTTGTTACCTTTATGGGAGCGAAGGCGATTTCGGTATTGACTCGACTTGCATCATTCCTAGGCCTTGTAAAATCTTATTGAAGCTTGCTTCAGGTAAGGCCTTTGTGAATATGTCTGCCAGTTGATCAGTCGTTCTGACGAAGTGAATTTCGACGTTGCCATCTTCGACGTGATCCTTGATGAAATGGTACCTCAGTGCGATGTGCTTAGTCTTCGAGTGTTGCACTGGGTTGTGACAAATTCTTATTGCACTTTCAGAGTCACAGTATAATGGGATTTTCTTCATGTTTAAGCCATAATCCCGGAGTTGACTCTGTATCCATACGACTTGAGATGTACAGGATGCTGCTACAATGTATTCGGCTTCTGCAGTGGATAACAAAACACAAGTTTGTTTCTTTGATTGCCAACTGACTAATTGTCAATCCAGAAATTGACATCCTCTTGTGGTGCTTTAACGATCCAATCCACAACCACCTAGATCGTCATCTGAAAATGCTTGTATGAAGAATCCGGAGTTGGCTGGATACCATAGACCAAGAGATGAGGTTCGCTTTAGATAGCGAAAGATGTTCTTTACTGCTTGAAGATGAGGTTCTCGTGGGTTGGCTTGAAATCAAGCACAATAACAGACAGAGAACATGATATCAGGTCTACTGGCTGTAAGATACATCAGAGACCCGATCATCTGTCGATAAAGCGGTGTATCAGCAACTGGTTTCTCCAATGATGGTGTGAGTTTCGTTCCAAAAGCCATTGGCACTTTTACTTTGGAGTCCCTCGTCATTCCAAACTTGGTGAGCAAAGTCTTGGTATATGCTTCCTGATTAATAAAAATGCCTTCGGGTCCCTGTCTAATGTTCAATCCAAGAAAGAAATTAATTAGACCCATTGAGCTCATCTCAAACTTAGTTTCCATCAACTTTCGGAATTTAGCTGTTAAGATAGGATTCGTGGAGCCAAAGATGATGTCATCAACGTAAATTTGGACTCTCATAAGGTGGTTACCTTCTCGCTTACGAAAGAAGGTTGGGTCAACCGAACCTTGTTTGAATTTAGACATTTTTAAGAAACGAGTGAGAGTTTCATACCATGTTCTGGGAGCTTGTTTCAGGCCATAGACAGCTTTGTCGAGAATATAGCAATGATCAGGATACTTCTCGTTCACAAATCCTGGCGGTTGCTCAGCATATACGGTTTCTTCAAGTTCACCGTTGAGGAAGGCACATTTGACGTCCATCTGATAGACTTCAAAGTTCTTGTGAGCAGCGTACGCTAGAAAGATACGAACATATTCCAATCTAGCCACTGGAGCGAAGGTTTCTTCATAATCAATTCCCTATTCCTGACGATATCCTTTGACCACCAGCCTAGATTTATTACGAATAACATTCCCTTCTTTGTCCATCTTGTTTCTGAACACCCATTTGAGACTGACAACCGAAGCATCCTTTGGTGTTGGAATAAGACGCCATACCTTGTTTCATTCAAACTCATTTAGCTCATCCTGCATGGCTTGAAACCAGTCTGAATGATCAAGATCCGAATTAATAGTCTTTGGCTCAATTTTGGACACGAATGAATTGAACATACAAAACTCAACTTTTGAAAATAGAGTAGTCTGTTTCGCTTTGATTTGAGAGCGAGTCAACACCTTTTCAGAGGATTCACCAATGATTTGAGTATGGGGATGATCTTTGGTCCATTTCACAAGTGGAGGAAACTTTGGATCATAGATGGGATCCAATTCAACATTGATTTCTTCTTCGAGTTCAGATAAATTGTCATCTTCACTGGCTGTTTTCTCCCCCTCGAAGAATGATCCCTGTTCAGATCCAACATTTGTACCTCCTTCATTGGTTGGAATTTTAGTGGAGGCTGTTGTATTTGGCGATGAGTTCTCCCCCTGGAAAGAAGAACCTTGATCTTGATGTGGAGAACAACCCTCACCCTCGACAGTAGGATGGTCACCAGAAGGTTCGCTTCCGTCTGCACTTTCAGTTCCTTTGGATTGATCATCATCCATTTTTCTAGTAGCATCATCTATAACTTGTTTCATATTGTCAACTTTGTTGTCTTTCGCAGTTGATTCTGAGTTAATTGCTTTCTGAGGCTCATCAAACAAGAGCATGAATTGGTTGAAAAGATTTGAGATGGAGATAGTGACCTGACCATTCTTTGGAAATATGTCTTGTGATGCATCTTCGGTTGCTCTTAACTTCTTAACATAACTATCGTCAAAAGTTACATAGTATGTTTCTTCAATTTTCTTCGAGCGTTTATTGAGAACTCTATATGCCTTGGAGTTCAGGGAGTAGCCTAAGAAAATTCCTTCATCTGCCTTAGCATGGAACTTGTTTCGATTCTCTTTGGAGTTGAAAATGAAGCATCTAGAACCGAACACATGAAAGAATTTCACGTTTGGTTTTCGATTGTTCAGGATCTCGTAAGGAGTAATGGAGAACCGTTTATTCAAGTAAGATCGATTCTGA
Organism: Lactuca sativa; assembly: GCF_002870075.4. Lineage (NCBI taxonomy): Eukaryota > Viridiplantae > Streptophyta > Magnoliopsida > Asterales > Asteraceae > Lactuca > Lactuca sativa. The sequence continues at coordinate 250,202,700 of NC_056625.2, forward strand.
GTATAACATGCAGCCACAATTGCATCAGCCAAAAAGTATAATGGCAAGGATGCGAAGCATAACATGGTGCGAGCAGCTTCACACAGGGATCGATTTCTCCTTTCAACAATGTCGTTTTGTTGTGGAGTATAGGGGGCTGAAAAATTATGAGTCGTCCCCTTTTCAGCAAGAAAACTTTCAAAATCATTGTTTTTGAATTCTAGGCCATTATCGCTCCTTATATTACAAACTACCTTTCTGAGTTGCGTTTCAATCTGTTTAATGAAGAGCTTGAGCTTTGGTGCAGCTTCAGACTTTTGCTTGAGAAAGAAGGTCCATGTGAATCGTGAGAAATTGTCTACTATAACCAGAATATATTTGTTTCCTCCAATGCTTTCGATGGACGATGGACCACATAGATCAATATGCAGTAACTCCAATGGTTCTATTACCTTAGTGTTGATTATTGAAGGATGGCTCTGCCGACTTTGCTTTCCCATTTCACACACTGCACAGAGATGTTCTTTATCGAATTTTAGAACTGGCAGCCCTCGAACATGATCACCTAAAACTAATTTGTTGATGTCCTTGAAGTTCAGGTGAGAGAGTCTTTTGTGCCATAACCAGCTTTCATCGGAGTGAGCCTTTGTGAGTAAACAGATTGCTGGTTTACCTCTTATCGGATTAAGGTTCAGTGGATACATTTCTCCTTTTCGCTTGGATTTTAATAGATCGTTGCTTGACTTCTTCTCGACAATTTCTGAGCCTTCATCGTCGAAAGATACTTTTAACCAGGTACCAACCACCAGCTGTGATACACTGACGAGATTGTGTTGGAGCCCTTCAACGTATGCTACCTTCCTTATAGAGAATTCGCCATTAGTGATCATTTCGTAGCCTTTAATAGTTCCAAAAGAGTTGTTTCCATACTTTACAATACCGCCATCTTTGAGAGAGCGAAACTCCCTTAGTTCCTCCTTCCTTCCTGTCATGTGACGTGAGCAGCCACTATCAATGTACCATTCTTCGTCAAACTGCTCGTCACGTATAACCTGCAAAAGATTAAGCAGATTTAGAAACCCAAAGTTTCTTGGGTCCTTGTGATCCTTTTACAGGACATGGTATAGTAAGAGAAATATCAACCATATATGTGCGTTTAATTAAAGTTGTTTCATCTTTTCTTTTAATGGTGACAACTTTAATTTTTGTTGACTTAGAAGGACTAGTGTTTTTGACAGAAGGATTGGAATTTATAGATTTGGAATTAGGAGAGACGTTAGGTTCTTGGATTTTGTGATCAGACTTGTAGGCTTGAGGACCGAAAATTTTCTTTCGGATGGAGTTGGATGAGGGACCGAAACGCCCCTTTCGGTTGTTCAAGGATGAGGGACCGAAACTCTTCTTTCGGTTAGAGTTGGATGAGGGACCGAAACTCTCCTTTCGGTTGTAGTTGGAAGGTGAACCGAAACCACCCTTTCAGTTGTTGATGGGTGATGGACCGAAACTGCTCTTTCGGTTGTATTCAGTCGAGGGACTGAAACTACCCTTTCGATTCCTATATGTTGAAGGACTGAAACTTTCTTTTCGGTTCCTATCGTAACTGTGCTTCTGGTTCCTTGATTTTTCTTCCAATTTAGACTTCCTTTCAATCCTTACAAAATCAGGATTCTGAGAGTTCCAAAATCGCTTTCTTTTGGAGAGATTCTTCTTGTATCTTACGTTTCGTTGATGCTTTCAATCAGCCACCTGTTTTGGATTTCTATGAATGTTGGCCTTTCTTTTAGAAGCATGAGCGCAACATTCACTCTTTGTTGAAGAAGTATCACTCGTGGTTTGCATCGGTTCATCCACAGATGGTTTAGTTCCACTTGTGCTTGGTACATCGTACTTTGTAGGCTCATTTAGTGGTTCAGGTATATATCTACCTTTCACTCTCCAAGAGGTTTTCTGAGAAAGACCCTTCGTCTCGTCTGCGTTGTCGATTGGGCCGACCAAAAGAATTCATCACATCCACCAGCGTTGTCTTCTTCTACCATCGCGGTTAACTCTGCTGTTTGTTGTGGAGTGGATCCTGGCACAGTGTAGACTTGGTTTGGGGTAGTCTGAACCTTTTGATACACAACAGCTTTAGCTTTGAGAACTTTGGACTTGTTGGTAGAAGAACGAGCAAACTCAACAGAGTTTTCAGAAATAAGGTTCTTATTGGACTTTGGTTCATTATTGGCTAATTCAGAACAGTCTACCAAATCTTCTACATAAATTTCACTCATATCATCATCCTCATTAAGTTCAAATGTATTTTCAACATCAATTTTGTTTTCTGAACTTAATTTGGCATTCAATGAGTCAAAATTTTGTATTGTTTCGGCTCTCAGTTTCAATCTATCATTTTCATCTAGTAGATTTTTTAGCATGTCCTTGTGGTCCTTGGATTTTATGTAAGATTCAATTTTGTCCAGACCTATCTTATATGTTAGAGACCCTTCATCTGAAGATACAACGCTTTCACAGTTGTATGCTTCTGCATCGATTTCATCCTCCTTGAATTCAAGGAAAGGTAAAATCATACGATGAATTTTCTTCCCTATTTCACAATCAAGATGCAACTGAGTGATGTTAAAATAAAGTCTCTTAGCAATTAAACAAAAAACATTTCTCTGCTTGAGAAGTTTAAGATTGTCTCTTTGTAAATAAATGGAATCATCTTTAGATCTAATTAATTCCTTTTGCTTTTGCTCGATCCACATTCTTCGTTCCTCACTCTTTAATGAAATCCTGCTGATTTGATCAGTTAGGTTAGAATTCGTGACACGGGTTTGGGTGAGACTGCTACTTATGCTAGAGAATTTTGACTTCAAATTATTTAATACCTTTTCATAATTATTAGCAAGTACTTTTAGAGAAGCAAGAATATCTTGTACCTTTTTGATCAACTCGTCACATTCGTTGATCTGAGAACTAACAGGCTTGGCAGCAAAACATCTGTCCTCTCGCTCTCTCTTTCTTCTTCAACTCCCCCATCAGTTGTGTATCCTCTCATTTGGGACACACCCTCGGTCACTACAAAGCATCTTGCCATTGACTGCTCTGCTTTTGCCATCATAGCCTTTCCGTGAGTAGGCTTCCTAACTTCATCATCCTCCGAATTTGTAGACCAGACTTCCACACCTCCAAACTCATCACTGTTGGTTGAACCCTGCACAATTAAAGCATTCGTAGTAGATTTATTAACAGCAGACTTTCTTTTATTTATCTCCTCCAATCTTCTCATGAGGCTTGCTTCCTCATCATCTTCGCCTGTCTTCTCGTCTTTCTTTCTTAGCATGCAGTCTTTGGCAAAATGATTTTTGCCTCCACAGTAATGACAATCAAATCCTAAGTTGCCTCCAGCTTTAGCTTCCTTCTTTGACTCTTCGGATTTTGATCCCATCTTCGGTTCCTCTTTGATCCGTTCGGCGCTATAACTTCCCTGCCAGTTTCGGTTCTTGTTGGCTGGGAATTTCTTCTTGATGAATTTTCTGGGGTTTGACACCATCATTGCATATTCTTCGCCGGTTAGATCAAACTCAACAAGATCTAATTCCTCTTCTTCTTCAATCGAAGTCTTTCCTTTGGAGACAAGAGCTAAGGAACCCAGACCCGAAACTACATTCGTTTCCTTTGATAAGGCATTCTCATGAGATTTTAAAATACCCACAAGTTTTGCCAGAGAGTATGAGTTGAACTGTTCATGAGCTTTGACAGTTGACACAATGGCCATCCATTCTGGTTTGAGACCATTCATGAAAGTGACCTTTTGTTCAATCACCTTTCTTTCAATCCCATGCTTTATCATCTTACTCAAAAGATGATTGAAACGATCGAAAGTTTGGATAAGTTTTTCTTCAGGCTTTTGCTTGAAATCACCAAACTCTGATAATAGGAGGGTTTGAATAGAGTGTTCCAGATCTTCATCTGTGGAATATAATTCCTTCAATCTATCCCAGATCTCCTTAGCTGTAGCACAGGAACTTACCAAACAAAACGTATCCGATTGCAGCGCAAACCTTATCATCCTTAGAGCTTTGATGTTGCACTGAAACTTCTCTTTTTCATCCTAAGGAATGTTTTTGACGTCATTAACAAGCTGATTGTATTCTTTCTGCGTTTTAACAATCTTTGACGTGCTACAATGAGCGAATGGGCCTGAAGTGATTGCTTCCCAGATTAGATAACCATTGTCCTCCGATCCAATAACGTAATATTCAAAGTGATGCGTCCAGACTTCATAGTCTTGCGTATACAAGATCGGTATTCTTGTTGTAGACCCTATGCTGTTGGAGATATTTATCAGATTGGTTTGAGAATCGTCCATAGACATTGTGAATACTTTTGATCGAAAACTTGTAAAAGATCAGACTTGTAATTTTTCGATTAGGGTTAGATTAACAATTAATGAGATACGCCAATGAAGAATGATGGCTTAATAAATATCAATCAATGCAGAATAAAAACCCTATGAACTTCTTCAACAGAAGAGGTGTGTATAGATTACACAGTCTCCTGCTCTGATACCAATTGATGAGTTCAAAACTCTTAGATCGTTTAGATCTTTCACAATTACGATAAAACAAAACTTAACAGTTTAAGAACAAAATAAGAACGAATACATAACAGAATCAAATATGAGCTTATGATTCAAAACTGAGTCACGCCTCAGTAGAGCTCGATGAAGAACTTCCGCTGTAGAGGCGAGCTAGGGTTTACAAGCTATGAAAACGAAAAAAATGAAAGCGCTATTTTCCAAGTCTACATGCATGCAGCTTATATACTAAACCCTAAAACAAAATAATGCATGGCTGGACAGGCCCAATACCGGCGTTTAAACTAGGCTATGGACCAAGCCCATGACGCATTCCACTAGACTCAACAAAGATGAATCTAATGATGTACTCAATAAATAGAGTGATGCTCCTTACAATAGATTCTTTCTCACACACACTTCGACTCTCTAACTTTCTCTCTCTTCTCTATCCTTACCTCACATGCACTCCTCACCCTATATATATGGGACATGGGCCACCAGTAGCACACGAGTGTACAACTGCACACACGTGTGCAGCCGTACACAGGGTGTGCAGCCACACACACATGACAGCCATACACAGCCACAATATTACATATTATATTATAGAAAAAATATATTTTCCAAGAAAAGCAAAGTATAAACCAATGATTATGACCCAACAATCTCCCCCTTGGTTTATAGCTTTCTTTTCTAAATGACCCAACAAGCTCCCCCTAAAAAGTAGCTGGCTTTTCTTGTCAATCTTCATCCAGAGCTTGGCTTCAGCATTAATCTTCAAATTCTTCACATTATCAGGATGAACATATGAATCTTCCATGAATGACTTCATCTTGAGCAGTTGGGCATTTCTTCAAGATTTGACTCTGAACGCACATTGGGTGAGGAGGCTTGATGAAAAGATTCTTGAACGATAGCACTTTCAGCTTGAGAATCTTCAGAGAGAACAATAGAGAGAAATAATCTTCTGGATCACTTCAGTAGGTTCATAGATAGCAACAAATTGATTGAGGAGGCTTCAATACAATCTGTCACATAATCTTCAAGTACAACTTCACCATGCTTCTGGGGTTGACAGATTGAATGTTGAAGAATAATCTTCATTTCTTACTCCTTCGAATGAAAATTCTTCGATGCTCACGGATGAAGCTTCGGCTTAGAAATTTTCGACAAAATCTCCGTGAGTCTCATTTTCACCTGAATTCACTTTTCAAGACAAAACAAAACTAAAAGAAAATTTTAGCACACAATATATATATATATATATATATATATATATATATATATATATAGATATAGATATATATTTTGATTTTTCATATTTTCTGAAAAAGAAATAAAACATAAATAACACTATTTTTGGATTTTTAATTTTCTGATTTTTGTTTGTTTGTTTTTTTGTTTTTTTGTTTTTTTTAATTCTCCCCTAATGTTTAAATTAGAAGAAACTATAAACAAATTTAACAAAAATAAAATGATATCTAACTTTAAGAGTGACTTAGGATCAAAGTTTTTAGATAGCCATTATCCGCTTGTCGGTACCTTCTATCTTCACGTCTTTGTCTGGTCGATCATCGGTATTGTTGTCCACTTAAACACGAAAAATTGTGACAAAATTAGGACATACTATTAGTTATAAGACAATGTGATCCTAAGTTCCTAGAAAATATTTCTTAAAGACCATTCATCTGACGACGACCAAGGATATTGTTGTCCACCTAAATTGAGTAGCGAGATTTATAGACAATCTTTGAGTGTTCAATTTTAATTGTACCAGAACATGTTTCCCGCTTCCTGATATGCCCCAGTAATCAAGGACTTCCAGAATACTCCTTACATCGGGTGATCAGACAATTATAAAGAGAGAAGATATATTTAGAATGCATATGCTATACACCCAGGTCGGATCTCTTCCAATCACGTAGAGGGTGAAACATATGACTAACTGAAGTTTTAGAGGGATTGAGAAGTAAAATGGTGTATATACTGTGTACCAGGTCGGATTGTGAGTCACGCAAAGGAGACAATATATGGCTAACAGATTCGCACATCGAGGAAAAGTTAAACCACGGTTCTAGATACGGGTTCATTTAATGTGACAAGTAGATTCCCATATATATCTCCTTGCTCAACCTATCCAAGCATCGTATTGTCAGGCTAAACAGATCTAACTAGGTCAAGATTTGTCAAGTCTATATATTTCCTAAGTTTAGCTCTGCCTAGTCATGTCCATTTAGAATCTTTCGTGCCTACCGACGCATCAAACCAGAGCATAGACCCTTCAACTTTGGGTACGTTACGCAGACTTAGATTGCCTGTTATCACTTAATAATATCACTACCCAAAACATCTCCCTCAAGCACATTTCATAACCAACATATTTTTTTGATTTTTTGATTTTCTAATGTTTTTGGATTTTTTTAAATTTTTAAATTTTTGTTTTGTTTTTATTTCTCCCCCTAAATTTGTGCATAGGAGTAAAACGAAAGTAAACGCGCAAATTTAAACTATCCTAAAACAAAAATTAGTCTTTAAAGCGAATCAGCTTAAGAAAAACTCGGGAGTATAGAGAAGAAAACTCAAACCGTAAGTCACCGATTGAATTTGCATCCAGAAGGTCCGAGAACAACACGCCTAATCTCAGAACAGATCCGAAAATTCTTCATGTCATTAAGCACTAACCCCATGAGTGATCTCTTCCTTTCTTCCTTTCACGCAAAGAACACATACTCTCAAACAAAGTTCTGAATGTTGTACAGTTGAAAGATGCCTCCTATCAAGTTTCTGGAACAACCACTATCAACAAACCAAAGTATGGTGATATGCCTCCATAACTGCTCCGACACATAGTGGGATCAGTTGGTCTTTGGAACCCAGACCATTTTGAAACTGGGTTGACCTTTGTCATCCTTGCATGGTACTTTCTCCCATGACATGTCCTGCTTATCACAAACAGAAGATGTAGAAATATTAGAATCGTTAGTATATTTGGGAGAGTGAGCCTTTGGAACCCATTTGTAGTTGGGTTTAACCCATTTCTTTTTCATTCTGATGGGTGGCTCAGTACTTGCTTTTGATCTTGATGTCGGCCGTTGAGATGACTTTGATTTTGGCTTCATGGGAGCATATCTTGGATTTGACTTCTTGACCGACATTCCCTTCTTGACATTGGGATTTAGATTCTTGGCCTTGTGGGTTTGATTCTTGGCCTTCTGCCGTTCCAGTCACCATTGTCTGAACATAAACTTGAGGGGTTTCTTTTGGGGTATCTCCCTCTTGGTGTTTTCTGCCAGCCATGTGCGTAGTAGGGAACGTATGCATGATTTGGACAATTTATGGAAATGTGTCCAGGTGTTCCACAGTGAAAACATGTCTTTTTCTTCACTATGGAGTTGTTTCTTCCTGCCCCTGGTGGCATATCCATGCCTTGTCTCTTGCTTTTCCCACATGCACAGTTACAACAGGCACTCTGTTTCACTGGAATTAGTGGCTTGTATGTAACAAAAACAGGTTGATCAGAAGCAGTTGAGTTCGAAGCAACAGATTCAGAGTTCAAGGAGACATTGGATTGTTCAAAAGTGTTCTCCTTGTTCTGTTCTTCTATTACTTTGCCTGCACAGGAAGTAGAAGCATTAGTATCTTTCGTCTCAACACCTTCAGTTGGCCCTGATTGTTCAGTCTTAACTGAATCTGGAGCAGGGGTTTCACCATATTGAGCAGGCATTTCTTCCCCATTGGTCTCAAGGGTTGGGTTATAGTTGTGATTAAAAGGAGGGGGCACACTGTGATACCCTACACCCTTGGTTTGATTATCTTTAAAACTCAATTGTTTTTCAACTAAGGACTCGACTGTCTTACTTGACGCAGTATAATTTTTGAAACTAATATCTGTTTTTCCATACCTAATTTTCAAAGCGTCAAGTTCTTCAGTTACAGCAGCAAGTTTTTTCTTAATGTGATCACAATTTTCACACTTGTTACCGTAATCTTCTTGGAGTTTTCGGAAATCCTTGATTTTGGTTTCTAATTGAGCTTTTAACGGTTTTTGTTCTTTCCTAATGGTGTATCTTTCATATTTTAGGTCTTCATTTTCCCTTTTTAGCAAATCAATTTGTTCGCGAAGAAATTTAATCGTAGCTTTACAAGATGGAGTACATGAAACTTCATTTACCGGAATGGATGAGGAACTCATTTTATTAATATTATTATTATTATTTTGTTATTAATTTATTTATTTATTTATTTATTATTTTTTTTAATTTTTTTTAATTGCCCTTTGACTTAAAAACCGAGAAAGTCAACCTTAAAAGTCAAATTCAAAAAGTCAAACATGAAAAGTCAAACCGAAAAGCTAAATTTGAAAATTTGAAAGTTAAGTGAAAAAGTCAAAGATTAAAGTCAAAGGTCAAATTTTAAAAGTCAAAGTCAAAATTTTAAGGTCAAAAGTCAAAAATAAAAGTTGAAATTTAAAAACTAAAATTTTGGGTTGGAAAAGGATTTTAAAAATAAAATTTTGAATTTTTGGGTTGAAAATGTCAATTTGTGAAATTATATGCGAAAAGGATGAGTTATATTCTAAATTTCGGATGTATCACACAAGGAGCCTCCTAGACGAGTTGGTAAGGCGCTGGGGTTGCTCAATTACAGGTCCCGGTTCGATTCCCGGCAACCTCAATTTCATTCCCTTTTTTTTAATGAATCGCTGATGCAAGCCTTAGACCAAGCCGATGTTGCAAGCCGTCCTCCAAGCCGATCACCGAGCCACTACCTATTTCCGAGCCGAGGCCGCAAACTGTTGAGTCGTACACCGAGCCGCACACTCCCTAGCCGCACACCTTCAACAGATTCACAAAGAAACAACGTTTTTCACCATTTTTTTGCTCCAAAACTCGATTAAAAACTCGTTTTTATGAAAAATGCAAAGAAGAAACCCCCCTTATTTTTCAGAGATCTATCCAAAAACACAATTATCTTTTCAAAATACGATCAAATAAGGTCAAGATCTGACAAAATTGACTGATACAACCTTGCTTTGATACCAATTGTAAGTCCCCAGTCGCTTGTGTATCAATCAGATCCAATTGATGGTGCGGAATCCCAATCAATTGGATGATGTCAGATCAAAATAGAAGAGAAGGAGAAGAACAATTAAGATGAATCTAATGATGTATTCAATGAATAGAGTGATGCTCCTTACAATAGATTCTCTCTCACACACACTTCTTCTCTCTAACGTTCTCTCTCTTCTCTAGCCTTACCTCTCATGCACTCCTCACCCTATATATATGGGACATGGGCCACCAGCGGCACACGAGTGTACAGCTGCACACGCGTGTGCGGCCGTACACAGGGTGTGCGGCCGCACACACATGTACAGCTGTACACATCCACAATATTACATATTATATTATAGAAAAAATATATTTTCCTAGAAAAGCAAAGTATAAACCAATAATTATGACCCAACAATACAACTTATCAATTTCAAATGTGCAAGAATAAAAAAAACTTTTCCAAATTCCACATTTGATGAGTGTTATAAACCTACTTAAGACTTTTCACTCAAGTCACAGTCTTGACTCTAAGACCTGGTATTGGAACGAAGTATGATTGGCTTCTTGATTTAACCATTTCTACAACCCTCGATTCCTCTTCTTGGACATACAAATGCACTAAGACTCACTTAGAGGACCAATTGAGAAATATTTCTTAATCATTAAGACTTATCATAAAACACAATAAAATATACTCTCCCTTCTTCTTGGAATAGAGAAACTTTTATCTTTCTGCCTACTTGATTCTTCTTATTTGTTCTGCTATTAATTGAAACTCTTTGAATCAACTCAGAATTATACTTAATCCTATAAGTATAACCATATTTACTAAACTTTAGTAAATCATAAAGAATATCTTTGTCACTCTTGTGGTAGACTCGATCAACGTACGACCTAGTGTACTCGATCTCCTAGTTCTTCAATTGATACTTTGTCAAAGAATTAGTCTAAATTTCCTAAATGTGAAAGTTTTTCATTCATCATACAATACATGTTGCATGATTCCAAGTTTCTATCCACTTGAAACTTGGGCAATGAGAAACTCTCCCTATTTGGTAAACTCTCTACACTTCCACAAATAATCAAATTAAGAATCAAATTCATCATTGCTAATAATGGAAACATTCAAACATCAATTTTTCACACATGCCATTGCAAGGATAAATAAATAAGACAAAAACAAAATTTATTTTGTTGCGGAAAAATTTGCCCTTACAATGCAATTCAACTGAAAAAACTAAGTTATTACATATTCCTTAGCAATCTGCCTTAACTCTAAAGTAGCAGCTAAAAAATCAGATCTTTGAATCCATGCGATCGAAATCCATTTCTTCTTGATCAGATCCAGCACGCTTCTTATCACATCATGTATTAAGAACCAAAAAAATAGGAACTTATGGAGTTAGTTAATGGATTTTTCCTGAAGTAGAGCCATACGTCTTGACTCTCCCATCTCTTAGATCACTCAGGTAAACAGGGCAGCTTCGTCTCCAATGCCCTTCTTTTTGCAGTAAAAGCAAATGGATTCCTTTGGTACATAGCAAGGGACAATCTCAGACTTTTCTGGACTTCCAATGTAGCCAGTGTCCAATGAAGTATGGGAGTTTGATCGACCAATCAAGTTTGCTTGACCAGTGCGCCAAATCGCCACTGATTCAACAACAATAAGCAAATAGGTCAAATCAATGAGGGTCACGTCGTGAACAATCGTATAGTACTCTCTTATGAACTAACTATACAAATCAGGAAGTGAATGAAGAACCCAGTCAATAGCCAACATCTCTGAGATACCGACACCCAACATCCTTAACCTATCAATGTGTGACTTCATCTCTAAGAAGTGTGCACACACAGGTTTCCCATCTTCGTGCTTACTTGCCAAAAAGGATTGAGTGAGCTTGAACTTTTCAAGCCTTCGAGCTTGTAGGTTAGGGAGAACAATAGGAGGATGTGGAGGAAGTGAAGCATGATCTCTTGTTCCTCGATCGTATCTTGGAACGTCATCTTCATTTGGAAAGCTTGTTCCAAGGGATTTAGGAAGACCATTGTAAGATTCAGACATCTACAAAATGGGAGAAATTCAAGTCAAGTTGATTAGAATCCTTGATGTAACACCTAAATGAAACATCAAGTCTAGGATTCAACACAATACTCTACAACCTAGAAGAGGGATGCTGTAATCTAGTTGCATAATATTTGAAGGTAGGTAAATGAGGATTTACCAATTTCCACCATGAAAAACAAAAATGAAGTTCAAGTTTTAAATGAATTGAAACTCCTAGATCTTTTGAGATTCATTGAACCTTTCAATGGCATGTTTAATCTCGATTATGCCCATCAAGTTTGCGGCTGGGATGCCGAGAATCACAAACAAGATGTGAATAACCGTGTGAATCACGTGGTGCACTCAACGCTACTATCACCTAATCAATGTGTCGGTTAACCAGACACGCTCCATTGATCTATGATAAACATCGAGCCACCCTTCACTACCAATGTCAACCCCATATTAGTGTGCCGATTAAACACACACGCTCCACTAACGTTTGACAAGGGTACGAAGTGTAATTCCATGGATTAGCATACAATTTCACATATTGCCAAAAGTAACTATGATTTGGGAATTTGTAAAAGCATGTAGTTACTATGTACTTCATTATGCTTATAATGGAAGGTTTTTGTCCTATCCTACCCGTTCGGCTAACGACCCTCCACTAGTCAAGAGTGCGGTGGGTAAGAGTGGATACCCATTCAATTGCCATTTTATAGGCAATTTCCTTAAACACCCCTTATAGATCAGCTTCGTAAATGAGGCCTACTAATGGTAAGACTGACTCTTTACTCATATATATATATATATATATATATATATATATATATATATATATATATATATATATATATATATATATATAGTACAGGGTGTATTTTACACTTTTAAAATACTAGGTGGTTTTATTAACTTTCTCTTTTAATTAACTTAACAAAACCATGTGGGTGTAATTTGAACTTTTCAAAATACTAGGGTTTAAGAATTTAAATATTATGTAATTAAACTATTAATCAAAAAAAAAAATTCCAAAACTTGAGGGCAAGTTTTGAAACATTTCAAAACATTAGGGTTTAACTATTTAAATTTCAAAAACAGAACTTTTAAGTTCAAATTTAAACTATAAAACTTAAAAAGGGAGTAATTTGAAACTATTCAAACTTTGTCAAGAACATTCTAGATCAACAATTCAAATAAGGCAATTATCTAAGTTTGACCTAATCCAATTTTTTTCCAGATAATACACCAAATAATTCAAATAATTAAATTTAATCATATAAGGAAGTAATTATTCAACTAATATGAAATTATCTTTTATTTTGGAAAAGATAATCACCCAATATCATAAAAATCCGATTTTAATCAATAAAAACGTTTTGGTAACTATCCCACAGCAAAAATAGGCAAGAAAGCCCAAAAAATCCTCCATCTGACCCTCTAACTCGTCAAGTCAGGCTTGGACTCGTCGAGTTCACTATGGACTCGGCGATTCACCCAGTTGACTCGGCGAGTCAAGTCGAAAAAACTCAAAAATTTTGATTTTCAACCAAAATTCAATCAAATAATCATCAAATTCACTAAAAAACAACCCTAATCTCTGATACCACTGATGGGTTTCGAGCAATACATCAATATTATGGGTACATGCAAACCCTAATAGCTTTGGATCTAGTTTGTCTAATGAACATGCAATTGATTATCCAAAGCCATAAACCCTAGATCTAATAAACTATAACTGAAATTAGGATTTAGATCTTACCTTTGATTGTTATATAGCAATAGAAATCAATCCTTGGCTTCAGAAAGCTTAGTAGTCAAGTGTTGCACCTCTAATGGAGTCACACACACACCAATAAGCAACTTGGATGAAGAAGGAAGAGAGAGGAGGCACCAAAAACGGCTAGAAACCCTAAAGGAAGTTTTCACCACGTTTTTGGGGCCATAAGGGTTCCTTATATATGCTGGCTATTAGGATTTACAGCTAGGAAACCCTAACCTGACTGCTTAAGCCCTAAGCAGCCCATGGACTCCCTCTTTAGAAGCCTTGGACGATTTCTGATGGGTCTCCCCATAGAATTCGTCCACTCCAACTTCAATGGAGTCCATTAGCCCATCCATGTAACTATCTTATAATTACACAATAAGTCCCTTAAGTTTAATTAATCTCTTTTAGCCACAAAATTAATTCTTAATTTAATTCTTGACTAATATTAATTAAACAATATGATTTCTCCTTTAATATATTATTCTCATATTATATTAATAAATCATAATTAAACCTTTCTCTCTTTAACTCATCCCACATATTGCTATGGTGAATGCAACCTAAAAGGACCATGCTCATAATCGGGTCAAGTACATACCAAAATAGTTATGGACTTAGACACTAATCCAACAACACTATCCCTTTAGAACCCATTCCGTACTTCATAACCCTTCAGGGCTCAACCTCGGTCAAGTCAAGTCAAGGTTAAAGTCAACATCCAATTCGTGGTCAAAGTCAACGCTCCGAGTTGACACAACTCGTCAAGTTGTCTTTCAACTCGGCGAGTTCCCATAAACCAAAAAATCGTGATTCTACGAATCAACTCGTCGAGTTCTTTTCCTTTCAACAGAATTGGGTCATACTCACATCAACTCGTCAAGTTCCTTCATGAACTCGTCGAGTTCTTCGGTCTGTGTACTCTTTCTTAATGCATTAAGTCATTTTTCTTCATATCTAAACCCAATACCCTAGATCTAGACTGGAAATACCTTTTATAAGAGTAAAGTTTCCAACTTTACCCATTAATCCCTTCCAAAAGAGAATAAGCTCAAACCCTAATCCAAAAAGGATTAAATATAAATCCAAGAGTCCTCAAAACTTCAAGATAAGACATAAGAACATAGATCGGGATTCCAAGGACTAGAAGGGCATGTAAAGTATTAAACTTTACCCACATACATGACCATTTAGAGCTTGAAAGGTCAAAACAAGAGCTTAGATGTTGCATGGGGCTTCTAGGGCCACAAAGTTGGCACCTTTGTGCCATGAAAGCCCCTCAAGACCCTAGATCTGAAATGTTCTCCACTTGGGATGTCTAACTCCTCACTAATCATCTCATTTCGACCAAAACAAACAAAAAAGGATACTAAACGGAGATCTAATCAACTACTTGGCAAGTTTGAGACTTGATTACCAGAAAGTGTCGATTATGGAGTGAGCTTTCTGGATCTAGCAACTCCTCCTTGCTCCTTCAAGCTTTCCTTCCTTCCAAGAGATTCAAGCACCCACAAAAACACTCAAAATGGCTCATAATCACTCAAATATGCTTTAGGGTTTCGAGGTTTAGGGTTAGAGACTTGGAGGTTGGAAATGAGGCCAAACCTTAGTGTTTAAGTTGTTTAAATAGGGTGCAACTCGATTTTGGGGTTTCCAAAACCCCGTCCAACTTTTCGAGTTGATCCTCCCTAACTCGTCTAGTTGGTCTTCCAAAAACAAGCGGCCGAACTTTCCAACATGTCGAGTTTCTTGCCCAAACTCGACGAGTCGGCCTTTAGAAATGAAGATTATATTTCCTTAATTGGCCTTCTTGATTCCAGGTGTTATAGAATGGAGGAGCTGACCAGGGATGTTTGGTTTCAAACATCCTGGTGGTTGTAGCATAATATGGTTGGCTTAGTGGCCGATATAGAGGATTCCGACGGGTTGTGATGAGATTGTCCAAGGTGGCTATACGCGGCATTGGGTGTAACAAGTTGGTGGGGTTTCCGTCAAACAATCAATGAATCTGATTGGTGATTTTCCTGCCGATTTTCGACGATGGGACGCGACACTTTTGTGTATTCTGTCGACTTTATGGTTGAATCAATAAAGTTAAAAAGAAATAATATTATACATTAGAAATTATTAATCTGATGAAATGATATTTATTTTATACAAAAATAATAAAAATTATAATCTAATAAAAAGAATTAACATAATAAAATAATAATAAAATAATAAATAGAAATTAATAATACAATAAAGTAATATCTGTCATTAGAAAAATATTATTGTTAAAAAAAATATTTATTAATATATTTGATAATCCAATACGAAATAATTAATCCAATAAAGCATAAATTAAAAAAAAATTAACTAAAAAATTAATAATATAACAAAATAATATTTATTAAGATATAAATAAAGTATAATAAAATTAATATTTATTAATATATATTAATCTAATGAAAAAGAATTAACCCAATAAAGAAGACATTCAGCAAAGAATTAACTAGAAAAATAAAAAAAAATATAATAAAATAATATTTATTAATATATAAATATAATATATTAAAAAAATATTTATTAATATATAATAATCCAATAACAAAGAAATCAAAAAAAAGAATTAATTAAAAGAAATAAGAAAAAAATCAAAACAGAATTAACCAAAAGAATTAATGTATAATAATTCAATAAAAAATACAAAAATGGTCCTTATAGTTTGGTAAAAAGATAAAATTGCAGAAATGGTCCCTAGGGGTAACTTCGTCATTTTTAAAAACTTAACAACATGATGTTAAACTTAACGAGGCGAGGAGCAAAACTACAATAAAACCACCAAACAGGGACTTTTTTGCTAATAAACTCTTTTTTGGACCTTACCCAAAGAAATTGACAAACTATAGGGACCATTTTTGCAATTTTATCTGTAACCTTTTTTTCATTTAAAATAAATAATCTGAAAAAAAAAAAAGCAAAGCTCTTAAAATTAGATTCTATACAAAAAGTAAATAATCATGAAATTTGAAAAAAAAATATATATTTTTAAAAAATTTTATTTTTATAAAAATCCAAAAAATAAAAAAAAAATCTCTAAAAGCCCTTATGTTTTTATTAATTAATTAAAGTATATGATTAAAGGAGATTTAATAAAACATAAAGTTTTGGTTTACATTTAATTAAATTAAAAGTATAATTTATTAAATTAGACAACCCAGTATTTTAAATGTGTAAAATACACCCTATACTGTATATAACATTAAAAGTCTAATATTATATATATGTATGAGTAAACAATTAGTCTTACCGTTAGTAGGCCTCATTCACGAAGCTGGTCTATAAGGGGTGTTTAAGGAAATTGCCTATAAAATGGCGATTGAATGGGTATCCACTCTTACCCACCGCACTCTTGACCAATGGAGGGTCGTTAGCCGAACAGGTAGGATATGACGAAACCTTCCATTATAAGTATAATGAAGTATACAAAGTAACTAAATAATTTTACAAATTCCCAAATCATAATTACTTTAGGCAAAATGTGAAACAGTATGCTAATCCATGGAAACTTCGTACCCTTGTCAAACGTTAGTGGAGCGTGTGTGGTTAACCGACACACTAATTTGGGGATGACATTGGTGGCGAAGGGTAGCTCAATGCTTATCATAGATCAATGGAGTGTATGTGGCTAACCGGCTCATTAATTAGGTGATAGTAGCATTGGGTGCACCACGTGATTCATATGGTTATTCACACCTTGTTTGTGATCCTCGACATCCCAGTCACAAATAGTAGGGCATAATCGAGATTAAACATGCCATTGAAAAGTTCAATGAATCTCAAAAGATCTACGAGTTTCAATTCATTTAAAACCTAAACTTCCTTTTCGTTTTTCATGGTGGAAATTGGTAAATCGTCATTTACCTACCTTCAAATATTTTGCAACTAGATTACGGCATCCCTCTTTTAGGTTGTAGAGTATTGTGTTGGATCCTAGCTTGATGTTTCATTTGGGTGTTACATCAAGAATTCTAATCAACTTAACTTGAATTTTCTCCCGTTTTGTAGATGTCTAGTTCTGACAATCATGGTCTTCCCAAATCCCATGGAACAAGCTTTCCAAATGAAGATGATGTTCCACGATATGATCGAGGAACAAGAGATCATGCTTCACTTCCTCCACCTCCTCCAACTGTTCTCCCTAACCCACAAGATCGAAGGCTTGAAAAGTTCAAGCTCACTTAAGCCCTTTTGGCAAGTAAACACGAAGATGCGAAACCTGTGTGTGCACACATCTTAGAGATGAAGTCACACATTGATAGGTTAAGCATGTTGGGTGTCGAGATTTCAAGTGAGTTGGCTATTGACTGGGTTCTTCAGTCACTTCCTGAATCATATAGTGAGTTCGTTAGAGAGTACTATATGATGGATCATGACGTGACCCTCATTGATCTCACCTATTTGCTAATAGTTGTTGAATCAGCAATGATTGGGCGTGCTGGTCAAGCAACTTTGTCGGGTGAATCAAACTCCCAAACTTCAATGGATACTGGCAACATTGGAAGTCCAGAAAGAACTAAGCCTGTGATTGTCCGGTATGTTGTGCCAAAGGAGTTCATTTGCTTTTATTGCCAAGAGAATGGGCATTGGAGACGAAGCTGCCCAAACTACCTGAGAGATCTAAGAGATGGGAGAGTCAAAAAGTATGGCTCTGCTTCAGGTAAAATCCATTAACTAACTCTTTTAAGTTCCTATTCTGGATTCTTAATACATGATGTGATAAGATTACATTTTGATGTTTTGTAGGATCAAAGAAAAGAGAGGAAGCTTAAGGGAAGAAGTGAGCTGAATCTAATCATGAAGAAATGGATTTCGATCGCATCACTTGAAGATTGGATTCTTGAGCTACTACTTGGAGTTAGAATAGATTGCTAAGAAATATGTAATAACATAGTTTTTTAGTTGAATTGCATTGTAAGGACAAGTTTTTCCTCAATAAAATAAATTTTGATTTTGTCTTATTTTTTTCCTTACAATGGTGTGTATGAAAAATTGATGTTTGAAGGTTTCTATTATTAGCAATAATGGATTTGATTCTTAATTATGTTATTTGTGGAAATGTCAAGAATTCACCAAATAGGGAGAGTTTCTCATCACACAAGTTTCAATTGGACAGAAACTTGGAATCATACAACTTGGTTGTGTGATGAATGAGAAACTTCATATTTGGAAACTAGACTAATTCTTTGACAAAGTGTCAAGTGAAGGACTAGGAGATCGAGTACACTAGGTTGTGCGTTGACCAAGTCCACTAGAAAGAGAGATAAAGATCTTCGTCATGATTTACTAAAGTTTAGTAAATATGGTTATATTTATAAGATTAAGTCTAATTCTGAGTTGATTGGAAAGGTGTCACACCCCAAAACCGTGAATGGCGGAAATGTTCCGGGTGGAGGACGTAATGTACAGTATCACAAACAATGTAAAGTAGTAAACAAACAACAACATCATCCATTTCATTAAAAGTAAAGTTTTAATACATGTGTGTTCTTTCAATGTAATAAGACACCAAAAATACAATCAAAATAAAAGACGAGTCTTGTTTGTGCTCCGTCTTCTCAAAACCTGGCCATCGTACCTGTCTACTGGTGACCTGAGAATACAAGTTATTTTGAAAGAGTATCACCCTAAAGCTGGTGAATTCATAAGTATTTATGTGTCATTGTCTTGTTTTGGAAAACTGTTATGAATGCCTTGTAAATCTTTACATGAAACAATTGATATAAGTATGAAAACCCTAGAAAATCCCTTATTTCCTACTAGTATGAAATGTAGTCTTCTACCAAGACCCGAATGTTTTGCTATGAAAATGATAGTTTTTCCTTCTTTTTGACTATTACAAATAGTACTTAGTCTAACTCATCGTTGATGTGAATGTATCACAAAATAAAGTAATAGGAATAATGTAATCATGTAATTGTTATTCTTTTGTATTAGGATTAACACGACATCGCAGAAAGCGAAATGTGTAACCTAATGAACATCCGGAGATTGTTCAATTGTCCTCTGTAGCAGCAGCAAGGCGGAGGAAGGGTTAGTCCCGTAAAGGTACTCCTAATATAAGTATTAACTGTAGGCATCCGTAGATGTTCATCGACCTCTGTAGCGAACAGTAGGACCGAGGAATGGTTAGTCCCGTAGAGGTACTCCTAGTATAAGTAATAACCGTAGGCATCCGTAGATGTTCATCAACCACTGGTGCTAACAGCTGGGATTCGGAATGGTTAGTCCCGTCTAGATATCCCGTTGAACTGGGATAGGCAGGACAATTTACACAGAAGGTACTACTAAATCGTCCTAATGAATCGAGGTACAAGTATCCATGTAAATGTATACAGGAAAATGTATTGATGTGTGCAAACTCACTTAGTTTTAAACCTACTTTTAATTATCAAATAACACACAAAAGGCAGTGAACCTATCAATTGTGGTATAGTTAAATAAGCAGGGTATCGATCACAGGGAACGACAAATTAAAATTAAAAACTAATTTTATCTAAGTTAATTAATAGGTAGGGGTTTTATCTAGTTTTACAAGACTAGAAACTTACTAACGATTACTTACTTAAAAACTAGAAAACAAAATACTAACTAGATTCAATAAATGGAAGGGAACTTCTGTTTAGTTCAACTTAGTTGATTCTATGGTTGATTTCAAGGTAATGGTGCAATGGATTAATTCTTTCGTTGGTTACCGATTCAAGTGATTAGATTCGCATTCACTACACTAATCCTTAGCAAATAAACTAACTTAAACAGTGGCCAGTTGTCTAATTTATTTAGATTTACTAGATTAATTATTCGGGTTAATTTAGACTTGCAATAGTTAGCTAATTTAATCTTTTAATTAACCCAAGCATACATAATCTAGAATTAGACTTTTCAATAACACTATGGAGCTCTTTTGGAATTCTTCACTTCCTTTGATAATTTGATCTTTGATCTCTTTGAATTCACCACCTTTATTGATTTTTGGTATCTTCAACTTTTTTGAACTTCTTGGAATTTTGATCCTTTGATCTTCACTTTCTTTGCTCCAAAATTCATACAACTTTTCTTGTAATTCTCTCTCTTTTTTTTTCTAACATGTACCTCACTTTTTTTTCACTCAAATCCCTACATGCTTAAGCACGGCCGCTCAATCTCAACCTTTATTAGCTAACGATAACAATTTTACAGGATACATTTCAGGTTTAGGCTGCTAAACATATTGCATCTCTCGGGCTGAGCGGGGTCGTGTTTTTGTCCCATGATTTCGCTGGAATAAGGAAGCCACAAATGCACTAGAACGTGTATAGGCTCAACTAAACATTTGGGTTTTCATGCAATTATCAACATAATTCTAACATGGAATCCTAATTTTACTTTTACCAAAAATTTCTAAATTAAATCCTAAGTAATATTTTTGGTATTCAACAAATTTTTTAAAATTAATCTAAATTAAGACTCTAAATTTTCTAATATGTAACCAACCCCCTACACCACACTTATTTTATGCAATGCCCTCATTGCATATTATACATGATAAAAACATAAAAAGAGAATAAAGAGGGAATTGGAACAAACTCCCCTGAGATAGTAGTCGATAGGTTGGTCACTTTCATTTTAGCTCCAACTTCAATTGACTTTAGACATGGGAACATCTCATCCATGTCTTGGGTGTCAAAATCTCGTGTGGGTCGCTCCAAATACACGGAAAAACAATGTAAGATCTTTAGGAATCAATATGGGAAGAATAAATGGTCAAGTGGTACTCTGATCAACATCAGATCAACAGTCCCCTTTGTTTAAAAATGAATGACTCGTCGAGTCATATATGTGACTCGTCGAGTATAAGCGCGGACATCTTCATATGTGTGAGAATACTAGGCGACTCGTCGAGTCAGTTTAGTGCACTCGTCGAGTAGACCGCTGGACGAAAAAATGGCATTCTGCGTCTGTTCCAGCCTCCAATAAATCTTCAAAACTTTCTCCTCACTTCTGGACTTACTCGCTCATGTCCCTAAGGACCGGACTCGATACTTTGACTCTAATGCTTCCCTCTCTTGACTCTCTATCACTCTTATAACCCTTTTGACTCTAGAACTTTAACTCTCCTATGCAAGCATTCCTAATTCAATTCTGAAAAATAATCAAGGCAAACACACATTAAACAAAACAATAAAAAGTCTTAACACATTCAAACAAACCAAATAAAAACAAAAACATAGAAATAGAAATTGAAAATTGTCTAATAGAAACGCAAATAAATTAATCCTCCTCCTCGTCATGATCTGGTGCTGTTCCACTTCCTCCCGCACCACTCCTTGTACTAATCACCTCGTCCCACGATGGAATATACGGAAAGTTACCACCATCGATATGCGGTATGTTGAAGTGATCGAAAAGTCGGATATGTGATTGATTGCTATAATTGATGCCCCGCGCCATTTGATCTTGTAACCGCCTCATCTCCACATTGTACCAATCCATTGGTACTTCTTCATTATCAACCGGAATCACCGGCGGCTCTTCCTCCACATCCCACTCCCTCCTCGATCGGACCCTCCTTCCCGGTGCTTCAGGACCAACTACTGGATCATCATGCAGAATGGCATAATGACCACCACCATAGTCTTCAATAACCCTGGCCCGCCGGAAAAGAATTGGATTGAATGGAGGCGTAGGAATCATCGTAATAAAGTTCCATGCACCACGGGTCATCAACCCAAACGAGTTGGCTAGCCGGGTGACAAACATACCACCATTAATTCGAGAAGTTTTGCGATCCTTGACCGCACCCTCCGATAGATATGAAGCCAAACACCATGGAATATTGTAAAAAATGATGGGTGTGATAATGCTCCATAAATAGAAGACATCAAGGTTAGAAACCTTGTCATCATCCTTCCTTTGGTTAATAGAGGATGAAATGAGACGATGAATAAGGCCGTGTGTAGGCGATCGAATGTTCCCCTCTTGTGCTGATTTCGGAATTTAAACTTTGTTGCCAATCGTGTTCCACCACCCCGTGCTCATAACTCCATCGGGAAACACCACGTGGGATTGCTCCAAAAAGGCCCGAAAGATAGCTGTTGAGACCAAGGGCTGGTCATAAATTCCCAATCGACAGGCAAGGTCGAGCACAGAACATTGATGAAATTCACCCCCAAGGCAGAAACTGAAACTTGCTGGGTGATAACAATCCACTCCCCCCGTGAAAGATACCGTGGAGAAGAACTCTAGGCATAGCTCCAAATACATTGGCTCTTGAATTCGAAAGACCCGGCTCCACCCCTCACAAATCATCGTTTCTCCTTCGTGGGTAAACTCCTTTAAAAGATAAGGAGCTAACTCCTCTTCATAGCGTACATTTTGCAACCAATCCCAATCTATCCTATTGGGCACGTAAATTTCCTTCTTCCTTATGTTGGCTAACTTCTTCTTCCACTTCCGCATTGTAGAAGCGGACTCAATTTGTGGGAAATTCAACCAAGGAAAGTCCCCTTGGTGTCCCCCAGAACTTTGCCCCCTGCTGAACATTCTTTCTGCAAAACAAAGATACAATACCCTGAAACATAGATTATAATTAAAAGACGTCATGCACATGTTCCCCGACTCGACTCGTCGAGTCCATGTACGACTCGGCGAGTCACAAGAACTGCACGAGTCAGTCGGCGGGTCGGTCTAAATTGGACCAGGAAATCTCAAAATTTCTTCCAGGGTTTTGTCCAGACATATGTATATAAGGTATTTAGGCAAGAATAAACATGCAAAACATCATAATTCATGAAAAGTCGAAACCCTAAAATATTTTTCAAAATCGCTTTTTTCTATGCAATTTCCATCATAGATAGTCTTAGAATCATGCTTCTAACAGAAAAGAGGAAGAAATTCGTTACCTTTTTGTGATGGAACTTGAAAAAAAAAAATTGAAGAACAATGAAGAGGAAGATGAACGCTTGAGAGGGAATTGATAGAGAGGCGCACGGCAAGTGTGTGTAAAAACTGATTCTTTTAGGGTTAAAACCCTAGTTACTAGTTGTAAAAGTAATTCTTTTTATTATTTTTTCTGTGAATAATACCGACTCGTCGAGTCGGGGTCAGACTCGGCGAGTCTAGTTGCGATACCATTTTTTTTTGAAATCTATATAGACTCGTTGAGTCACTATCAGACTCGGCGAGTCTCTTGCAAACAATTCAAAATTTTTTAAAATTCTTGTCATTTATTAAGAAAAGAAAATTTATTTCACCCCACACTTAGTCCATACGCACTCTCAAGCAGACATGTCCGATGATTTGGAAGATTAAAATTCTAAAAAAACGAAAAAAATTCAAACAAAACTAAATAGGTAAAAGAAAGCAAACTCTAAACAACGGGTTGCCTCCCGCCAAGCGCTTCTTTTTAAGGAGTCGTTAGTTGGACTCCTTCCCGTCTACGTCTCATCATCTTCCAGCATCGGGAATGCACGCCTAGTCTTTTGTGGTTTGTACTTCGTTTTGTAAGCGTGAATCTTCTTTTTGTAAGCCCGTTTTGCTTCCTCTCTCTTCTTTTTCATAACATCATTCTCAGCTGCTTGGGCTTCCATTCTCCTCTTTTTCTTCTTCACCCCATTCGTTTTCACCTTCTTTTGCACTTCTTTTCCTTCAAACTGAATTACTTCGTATTTTGTGAAGGTGCGTGCTCTAGGTTTGGTAATGGATGGTTGATCAGCTTTCACACTCCTTTCTTTTGCCTCCCCTTCTTTTTCTATGCTCACCCCATCTTCAAGTGTAATTGCATTAAGACATGCTATATAGGCGTGTTGAACTTCTGTATCCATGTCTTCTTTTTCTGTTTGTTCTCCTAAAGAATGAGGAAAACTATCCAAACCCAGACTATACAGAGGACTAGCAACAAACAGATCTAAATCGTCCAAGTTGTTATCAAATTCGACTGGACTCGTCGAGTCCAGTAAAGTGACTCGGCGAGTCTGATCGTATTCCATCATTTCTTGGGTGTTTTCTGAGTCGGCTCCTTCCAGTAGCTTTTCTAACTCCTCCAAGTCCTTGTTAGCATCTCCATCCTCTCCAGAATGTAGCAGAAACTTGCTTGGATCTTCTTTTTGCAAAAGTGCAAGCTCTTTCTGTAGTATCTCATCCTCCAAACGGATAAATGAGATTTCTTCCTTTATTTCCTCTTCTTGCTTGGCTTCTGGTACAGCTCTAAACATTGTGGATTCGTCACCTACCCTTAATGTTAGTGTAGACTCACATACATCAATTAAGGCACATGCGGTGTTTAAAAATGATCTCCCCAAAATGATTGGAATTTTGGGGTCTTCTTCCATGTCAACCACCACAACGTCTACCGGAAAGATAAACTTGTCAACTTTAATAAGGAGATCCTCACAAACGCCTTGTGGATGAATTATTGTCTTGTCTGCCAAATGGATCTTCATATTTACCGGTCTTGGCTCCGGTAAATTCAACCTTTTAAAGAAAGAGAAAGGCATCAGGTTGATGCTTGCACCCGATTCGGTCAATGCTTGGGTGACAACTTCATTACCAAACTAGCACGGAATTATAATATTCCCCGGATCGCCCTTCTTTTCTGGAGCTCACCCAATAGTATCTCCGCGACTTCAGCCAAATCTTTCCTAGCAGAAAAAAGACCTTTTAGCAAGTTGAAGTATTTGGGTGTCTGGAGCATCGTTTCCATAAATGGCACATTAACTTGTAGGGCTTTAACATGCTTCATGAAGGTTTTATATGCTTCAACGTTTTCTGCAGGCATGGATTTAATTGGGTATGGCAAAGGAGGATTATATGGCTTTAAAGGACTGACAGTTTTATCATTCACACATGGACTCGTCGAGTCCACTAGAGGGACTCGGCGAGTCAGATCGGGTATTGCTGGAGCCAACTCTTCTGCCCTTTCTGTCTTCCTTTTGGAGATTCTCAGTGTATCTGTAAATATTTCTTCCTTGCTGTAGGTCACTGCACTTACATTCTCCATTCTTGGATTGGTTTCAGTATTACTTGGAAGTTGACCCGGTCTTCTTTCGTTCACTTGGTGTGCAAGCTGTCCCAGCTGTTTCTCAATGTTGAGGATAGATGTTTGCTGATTCCTTAGCATGTTTCTGGTCTCATGTATTGCAGCATCGTGATCATTGTGTCTCTTTTCGGACACGGCTATGAATCTAGTGAACATTTCTTCCAAATCAACTTTCTTTTCTACCGGTTCTTCTCTTTGATATAGTCCCCTCTCCTTCTGCTTGTATTTTTCCTCCTTAGCCTTCTTATACTCTTCGTATGGGAGCCATTCCTTCTTAGGTTTTCGCAAATTTTCGTCGTATCTATCGCCACTTGAATAGAAGACTTGAGCTTTCTTATTTCCATTCTCATCCAAATCACAATCCTTTGTTAGATGGGGCCCTCTACAATTTTCACACCCCACCCTCATAGCATGGATTGTTTGATCCATTTTTTTCATCCTTCTATCAAGACTATCAAGCTTAGCTATCACCGCCACTATGCTATCAATTGCCGCGTTCACTACTCCCCGACTTACTTCGTTTCTTGGATTGTGGTATTCTCTAGAGTGCTTAGAGAATTCTTCAATTAGCTCCTTGATTATCGGGGGCGCCTTCTTCGTGAGCGGACCTTGATAATCGAGTAATTGCCTTGTGGTGACATTGACTCCATCGTAGAAAATAGAGACCTCTTGTTGGCTATTAAGGTCATGATGTGGGCAATTTCTAAGCAAACTCTTGTACCTTTCTCATGCTTCATATAGAGATTCTCCGGGCTGTTGCTCGAAGTTGGCAATTGCTTTCTTTAGCATGGCTATTCTGGAGGGCGGAAAAAAGTGATCTATGAACTCCTCTTTCATCTTGGCCCATGTGGTGACCGATCCGGGAGGAAGTGACTTTAGCCAATCCTTTGCAGCTCCTTTGAACGTGACTGGGAGCATGCGAAGAAGCTGGGTCTCGCGGGGGACATTTGGTACATTGAAGTAGTCGGCCACATCATTCACTTCGTCCAAGTGTTTGTAGGCGTCTTCGTGATCCTACCCATAAAAAGGAATCTCCTTGAGTTGAGCGAGAATATGGCCTTTTAGTTCGAAAGTGGCGGTCGCGGGAATTGCGGGCTGCACAAGTCCTGGGCCGGTGTCATCGCGCATCCTCTTCTTCCATTCCCCCATGGGGACTTCATCGATATTAGCCATAGTGATGACTAAATTGTCTTCAAAATCGGAGTCGTGCTCGAATGTGGGTTCTTCTTCTTCCTCGGACTCGTATTCGATGTCGTCTTGAATTGGGTCTTCAATAGTCAAAGAGGCACTGGATGCTCCGGATTTGCTGCTCCTCTTCTTGATGAAAACGGACTTGAGGTTTTTGAGTGGCGAGTTCTTTGAAGAAGCGGATTCTCCAACGGCTTTGCCTTTGCTCTTCCTTAGTGCGGATTCCGGGTCTTCAAGAGGGGGGACCAGAGGTGTATCAGATCCTCGGGTCATGAAACAACTGTAAACAAAACAGAAAAAGCGTAAAAAGAACAAAAATAAAATAAAATATTAAAACTGAAACAGCGATGTACTCGCCGAGTCAGCACGAGTGCACTCGGCGAGTTCAAGGCAAAAACAAAAAAAAAATTCTAGTTACTCTAAAAACAAAAATTTATTAAAACTGATTCTACTTACTGAATTGCTTCTTAAAAACTTTGTGTGAGATAAATCCCACACAAAGGATCGATTAAATTAGAATTTAATGTTAATTTTTAGAACCGTTCCCCGGCAACGGCGCCAAAAACTTGATGTGTGCAAACTCACTTAGTTTTAAACCTACTTTTAATTATCAAATAACACACGAAAGGCAGTGAACCTATCAATTGTGGTATAGTTAAATAAGCAGGGTATCGATCACAGGGAACGACAAATTAAAATTAAAAACTAATTTTATCTAAGTTAATTAATAAGTATGGGTTTTATCTAGTTTTACAAGACTAGAAACTTACTAACTATTACTTACTTAAAAACTAGAAAACAAAATACTAACTAGATTCAATAAATGGAAGGGAACTTCTGTTTAGTTCAACTTAGTTGATTCTATGGTTGATTTCAAGGTAATGGTGCAATGGATTAATTCTTTCGTTGGTTACCGATTCAAGTGATTAGATTCGTATTCACTACACTAATCCTTAGCAAATAAACTAACTTAAACAGTTGCCAGTTGTGTAATTTAATTAGATTTACTAGATTAATTATTCGGGTTAATTTAGACTTGCAATAGTTAACTAATTTAATCTTTTAATTAACATCTTGTTGATGGTCATCACACAAGCTTGCACATGAATTTACTCAATTCTCTTATTAACTCTAGTTTCATATTCATTAATCCTAGACATATGGCATAGTGATCATATAGCATATGAGGTTAATAATCAATAGATGTTCATGCTAATCAATTATCTTCCTATTAACAGAAAATTAATTATTATTCACACACAAGGTTCTTTAGCAAGCTAAATTACCAAAAATTCACCAACTTAGAATTAATCCTACCAATCAATCAAACCATATTGTCAACTTTGTATCCCCAAACAGAAGTCTAAAGGTTTTAGCTCATAATTGAAGTAAATAACAACAAACAATCAGAGTCAAATTGTTTAACCATAATGATAAAACAAAAGAATAAGTGGAATGATGAAATTTTGCCTCAATTCTTCTTCGGGATTGAATTCTAGCTTCTCTGGTCGTCTTCTAGGGTTTTTCTGCCTTCTCAATCGCAGCTAAACTCTTCTGAATTGTTCCAGAATTTTTTTTCATCGTTCTGAGGAGTTATCTCTATATATACGAATCGACACGTCGAGTCAGGTGGCGACTCGTCGAGTCCATCTCTCAGTCCCCGTATTGTGATAAGTCTCTGGGATCCCGAGTCATTATCTTCTCGATTCTTCGATCGGACTCGCCGAGTAGTCGACCCTACTAGCCGAGTAGGTGTTATTTTTGGTGTTTTTCTTCTTTGTTCCATTCTGGATCTCTCAACCGCTTCTCCTGCTTCCTTCTGCTTCCGAGCTTCATTTTTGGACTGAAAATATAATTCAAACACTTTTAAGTAACTTTTGTCCATAAAATGCAATAATTTAGCTAATAAATGAATAAAAATCTATACTTAATATGACCTAAATATGCACATATCAGTATCTACGTAAAGGTACTCATGTAATGTATTCATGTAAGGTACTCATTTAATGTATTCGTGTAAGGTACTCATGTAATGTATTCATGTAAGGTACTCATGTAATGTATTCATGTAAGGTACTCATGTAATGTATTCATGTAAGGTACTCATGTAATGTATTGTGTAGACTCATGAATGAACTGACTCTGATGTAATTCCTTGTAATAGGAATACTGTTTTGTATCTTCTAACTATCCCTATAATAGTTAACAGGAAGGTAATTGGTTGTTCAAGTAGGTTAAAAAAATGATTTTGTAAAACATCTAAGAGTTTTGAACAATAAGTAACAATGACTTGATGTCATTTTAATAAACATTTCAAAAGTGATACATTTGATAACAAAGTATTTTTAAGATAGAAAACCATTTCATGCATCACATATTGTAGTATGTGAAATCTGCTGGATGAAAACACAGTTATAAATACATATGGAAGATTTGATAACATGTTGTTTTCTACTTGTATTCCCCCCTATTAAAGCATTTAAAATTATTTAAACATTGGTTAAGGGGTATGAACTCACCTGTAGATGGTGGTTTGGATGTACTGAATGATGTAGGATGGCTAGGTGACAAGTGAAAACTTGTTCATACTCAATGATCCTAGTTAACATATAATCACACATATATGTACCCAATTAGACTTTAAACCACTAATTGACAAAGTTAAGACATCCCAAGGCATGTAAAACACCTTATATAAGTGCTACAAGCCATAAGGATTGCATCTAAGTGCTAAAGGACCTTGTCATTGTCCTTATATAAGTGCTACAAGCCATAAGGATTGCATCTAAGTGCTAAAGGATCTTGCCATTGTGTTTGGGGCTCAAGGGTAAACTCTTTTGGAGTTTACGGTTTTCATGACCTTGACCCAATGAGTTTATGGTCGTAAACTCAGAGTTTACAGTCGTAAACTCCTCTTCTTTTTACCATATGTTTTTTTGAGGATTTGCAAGTCCGTAGAGGCATTTCTAATTGGTGGTTTGGACTTTGGAAGGGACTAGGGCAACAAAACACCCCTTGTTAGCTGTTTACGGCCTTATGGTCATTTCACTTTGGGTTTACTACCTTAAACCGATATGGAAATTGGTATTGTTATGTTTTCATGTCCCTAAATCATCAAGGTAATTGCCTATGCTAGATTTTAGGCGTAAGGAAGGAACATCGCCCAAATAAACACACTAATGGGTGTTTACGGTTTTGGGAGCTCCCCAAACCGTAAACACATGATCATGGCATTATTTGGTGTTTTTCTTGGTTTAAACTCATCAAGGGAAGGTTCAAACATGCTAAGGAAGGCTTAAACATCCAACTAGGGCTTAGATTTGTGACTTATGCACACTTTGGTGCCTTATATGGTGTTTACAGCCCAAGAAACTTCTTGGACCGTGAGCACCATGTTCCATGTGCTCTTGGCATATTTTCTTGATGCTAACTTGTAATACTAACTCAATAAGACTCAAGGAGTGAAGTACTTACTATAAGGAAGCTTGAAGTATGCTAAAAGTCCAAGAACACTTAGTGAGTGTTCTTGGTGTTCTTGGTGTTTTTGGAAATCTAATCAAAAACACAAAAGTGAATGGATGAATAGATGCACAAACACTAGATTAAGTGTTTAGTCAACTTGAAATGGATAGAACACTTACCACTTTGGATATCTTGAATTGTTTCTAGTTTGCTACTTGAGAGTGTTTCTTAAGTTTACTCATTTGGGAGTTTACTCTTTTGGATAAATGGGGAGTAAACTCATATTGACTAGACATAGGGAGTGAACTCATGGATATGCATGAGTTTTCGGATTTTGGTATGATGTTTTGACCCAAACGAAATAGTTTGGCCAGGAACTTCTAAGACGCGAGGTGTTTGTTGTTTTTAAAAACCAAAACCCGAGACGGCACTTTCTCACACCCGTTAGTTTAAAGAATAATATTAAAATAATCAAACGAACTCTAAATTTGTTAAAATAAGAAATGATGACATTAACTTATAATAAGAAGTGATTTACTTCTAGGGTTTGACCGAATGAAAATTCCGGGTTGTCACATCATCCCCCCGTTAAAGGGAATTTCGTCCCGAAATTAAAGTCTAAGAAAATAAAGTATTTATAGGTAACTAAGGAAAAAGATGAGGATATTTCCGTTTCCACTGATCCTCTCGTTCCCAAGTGAACTCAGGTCCCCGTTTTGCGTTCTAGCAAACCTCCACTATCGAGATACTGCTTTGTTTCGTTTGCTTGACTTCTCGGTCCATGATCTCTACTGGTTCCTCCACGAAGTTGAGGCTCTCGTTGATCTCGATCTCGTCGAGTGGAATAACAAGAGTCTCGTCGGACAGACACTTTTTCAAGTTCGATACGTGGAAGGCAGAATGTACGTTACTGAGTTCACGCGGTAGATTGAGTTTGTAAGCTACAGGGCCGATTCTTGCGAGAATCTCGAAAGGCCCTATGTATCTTGGATTTAGCTTTCCACGCTTTCCGAAGCTTATCAAGCCCTTCCGGGGTGAGACCTTCAGTAGAACTCGGTCGCCCACCTGGAATTCCAACGGTTTTCTTCGCTTGTCAGCGTAGCTTTTCTATCGGTCTCTAGAGGCTTTTAATCGTTCACGAATTTGAACGATCTTCTCTGTCGTTTCCAAAATGATCTCTGGACCCGTGAGAGCGCTTTCGGGAACTCGTCCCTTATCTAACTGGGTATCACCCACCTCAGCCCAGCATAGAGGGGATCTGCACTTTCGGCCATAGAGGGCCTCGAATGGCGCTGCCTTTATGCTCGTGTGATAACTGTTGTTGTAGGAAAATTCGACAAGGGGTAAATGGATATCCCAAGATTTTCCAAAGTCAATCACACAGGCTCGCAACATATCTTCTAAGGTTCGGATAGTTCTCTCACTTTGTCCGTCGGTCTGTGGATGGTAGGATGTACTCATGTCCAGCCTAGTTCCTAGAGAACTTTGTAACGACTGCCAGAACCTCGAAGTGAATTTACTATCTCTGTCTGAGATAATGGATATAGGAACACCGTGCAGTCTTACAATATCCCTAATGTATGTTCGTGTAAGTTTCTCCATCTTGTCTGTTTCTTTGATTGGTAAGAAGTGTGCAGACTTGGTCAATCTATAGACGATGACCCATATGGAATCAAGTCCACCCGTTGTCTTGGGCAACTTGGTTATGAAGTCCATAGTGATCCGCTCCCACTACCATTATGGTATCTCCGGTTGTTGTAGAAGACCGGAGGGTTTCTGGTATTCGACCTTCGCCTTCGCGCAAGTAAGGCACTTACTTACGAAGGTAGTAATATATGCTTTCATGTTAGGCCACCAATATAACTTTTTAAGATCCAGATACATCTTATCTGAACCCGGGTGGACGGAATAACGTGTGTTGTGAGCTTCGGTCATGACCAAGTCTCTGAAGCCACCATGTTTCGGTGTCCACATCCGATCCATGAGGTATAAGGCTCCGCCACCCTTGACTTCCAAGTTCTTATCCATTCCTCTCACGGATTCACCTGCCACATTTTCAGGTTTCAAAGCGTCGAGTTGAGCTTTTCTAATTTGTGTGGACAAGTGTGAATGGATGGTTAGAGTCAAAGATTTGACTCTACGACCAGTATATTCTTTCCGACTCAGGGCGTCAGCTATTATATTGGCTTTACCCGGATGATAACGAATTTCGCACTCATAATCACTGAGTAGCTCGACCCACCGTCGTTCTCTCATGTTGAGCTCTTTCTGGTCGAAGATGTGTTGTAGAATCTTGTGGTCTATAAAGATCGTGCTTTTTGTACCATACAGGTAGTGTCTCCAGATCTTTAGAGCAAACACGACTGCTCCTAGCTCAACATCATGGGTGGTGTAGTTAACCTCATGTGTCTTCAGCTGTCTCGAGGCATAGGCTATGACTTTACCTCGCTGCATCAGAACACATCCGAGTCCTTGATTGGATTCATCGCAATAGACAATGAAGTCTTCTATCCCTTCGGGGAGGGATAGTATTGGTGCGGTGCACAAGGCTCGTTTGAGCGTTTGGAACGCTCTTTCCTGTTTCTCTTCCCAGTCAAAGGCCACGTCTTTCTAGGTCAGGGTTGTAAGAGGTTTCGCTATGCGGGAGAAGTTCTGAATGAAACTGCGATAGTAGCCAGCGAGACCTAGAAATTGATGAATTTCTGTAGGTGTCTTCGGTGTTGACCAGTTCTCAATGGCCTTGATTTTGGAAGGGTCCACGTGTATTCCTTCTTCGCTAACAACATGGCTCAAAAATTCAACTCGTCGGATCCAAAATTCGCACTTGGAGAACTTTGCATAGAGCTTCTCCGCTCGTAATGTTTCTAAGACTTTACGGAGATGTTGACTATGTTCCTCCTTACTTTGAGAATAGATAAGTATGTCATCGATGAAAACAACGACGAACTGATCCAAGTAAGGACGACACACCCTATTCATCAGATCCATGAATACTGCGGGCGCGTTAGTTAATCCGAACGCCATCACCACAAACTCGTAGTGTCCATAACGAGTTCGGAAGGTTGTCTTGGGGAAATCCTCCTCTAACACTCGCAGTTGGTGATATCCGGATCGTAGATCTATCTTCGAGAAGTAGTTGGCTCCTTGAAGTTGATCAAATAAATCGTCAATGCGGGGCAAAGGATAATGATTTTTAATGGTAAGCTTGTTGAGTTCTCTATAGTCGATGCACATGCGAAACGATCCACCTTTCTTCTTGACGAACAAGACCGGTGCTCCCCAAGGTGAGAAGCTTGGTCGAATGAATCCCTTCTTGAGAAGTTCGTTAAGCTGACTGGAAAGTTCCTGCATCTCGGCCGGTGCCAGACGATAAGGAGATCTGGCTACGGGGGTAGCTCCTAGCACTAAGTCGATTCTGAACTCGACTTGGCGTTGTGGTGGTAAAACGGGAAGTTCTTCTGGGAAGATGTCGGGAAAGTCGCGTACTTCTGGGATGTTCTGAATGTCTTTCATTTCTTGACTCGTATCGACTACGTGTGCGAGGAATGCATGATATTCCTTCCGCAAGCACTTCTGGGCTTGAATGCACGAAATGATGCGAAGGCTCGTACTAGGTTTATCGCCATAGATAACAAAAGTTTTGTTTTTAGGAAGGTTAAGATGAACTGCTTTTTCAAAGCACATGATGTCGGCGCGAAGAAGTCTCAACCAATCCATGCCGATGATAACGTCGAAACATTTAATTGGGACCGACATGAGGTCTATCTTGAAAGTATGACCATCTAAAGTTAAAGTACAACCTACGTATATGCAGTTAGTACTCTCCGTTTTCCCGTTAGCCATTTCTGCCGTGAATGAATTATCTAATGCACAGGGTTTTTGTTTAAGTAGGTGTGCAAATTTGTGACTTACAAAACTTTTCTCTGCTCCACTGTCGAAAAGTATGCAAGCATATGAGTTATCAAGGAGAAACATACCAGTCACTATCGTAGGATCAGCTACCACTTCCTCGTGGCCCAAGGCCATAACTCTTCCTACTCCTCCAGCCATCCCTACTTTAGGGCAGTTCCTCTTGTAGTGGCCCACTTCACCACAACCATAACAAGCTTGGCCCATACCAGCGTTAGGAACCTGGGCGGCCTACACGATTGGAGTCTTGTAGAAACGGTTTGTATGCCCCTTCCTGTTGCAGTTAGAGCATTGCATCTCCTTGCAAGGTTCGTGGTGGTGGAAGCTGCATTTGGTGCACTTCAGGAGAGTTCCAGCATAAGTTTTTGCTGGTAAGGGGTTCGCAGGGACAACGGGAGTTATCATGGCAGCATTGATTGCCACAAGTTGTT
This sequence comes from Lactuca sativa, assembly GCF_002870075.4. Classification (NCBI taxonomy): domain Eukaryota; kingdom Viridiplantae; phylum Streptophyta; class Magnoliopsida; order Asterales; family Asteraceae; genus Lactuca; species Lactuca sativa. Next base: position 250,237,157 of record NC_056625.2, read on the forward strand.
GTCTCTTGGAGGATTCTCGTGAAGCCCCTCTTTTCCTCTTGTTCCACCCCTTCTTGTTGTCGTTGACCTTTTGTGGTATGGGTGCAGGGATTGTTGGGTTCTGAGGTTTCTGTGATCTATGAGAGATTGTGCCAGCTCCTTGGCACTATCAAAAGTGACAGGCTTGGAAGCTAACACACTTGACTGGATCTGGGGCGACAGTCCCCAGATATATCTCTCTATCTTCTTGATCTCGAGAGCAACCATGTCAGGGCATAGGATTGCCAGATCACAAAACCTATTTGTGTAGGTTGATATGTCGGATCCAACCATTTGTAGACCCCAGAGTTCCTGCTCGAGTTTTTGCACTTCACCTCCAGGACAGTACTCTCTCATCAGCATGTCCTTCAAGTGTTCCCAGCTGATGGAATACGCCACCACCAAAGTCAGGTACTTAACATGGCCGTTCCACCAGGTTAGTGCCCTGTCAGAAAAGGTACAAGCTGCAAACTTGACCTTGTTGCCCTCCTGGCAAGCACATATTTCAAAGACAAATTCCATCTTTTCAATCCATTGCCTTAACACCATAACCCCACCAGTACCATTGAAGCTGCGGGGCTTGGCATTCGTGAAGTCCTTATAAGTGCATTCCCGAGGGTGTCCATGGCTTTCGCTGTGGTTCGAGGGAGGTGCACTTGTTCCCGATCCACTAGGGGTGGGGGCATTGATTGCTGACACAGCAGCTGCAACTGCTGCTGTGAAAGCTGCCTGGAACATATTGGCATCGAAGGGAGTAGGTGATTGAAGAGGTTGAGGTGGTGGTATCGGTGTTTCGTTGTTTGGGTTACGTTTGGGATTTCTGCATGACGGCATCTTTAACTATACGTTTAAAACATGACGACATGGATAAGTATAAATGAATAATGAATGTGTCTCATGGACTAACTCCCCATAGTCCAACAACAAAATGAATAGCAGCTAAATGAAGATGATAGCATTTGGATAATAATTTCCATATGATTAGATATCTGTCAATATTACTGGGATTACAGATGTAACAAGTTCGGGAAAAATGGCCTAGAAGTAGGCCTTACATCGACCAAGATAGGAAAATTTTGACAGAACTATGCCTAGATCAAGACCTAACAGGTCTAAGATTTATAAAGATAGGAAATTAGACCAAAGTTTTACATAAACTAGGTTATATCTAAAAGATGAGTCGTCGAGATTCTATCGGCGACGAGAACTGCTAGCATGAGCTCTTGATCCCGACAGTAGACGTTCTATGTCCCTTATACGCATATCAAGTCTCACTTGCTTAGCTCGAAGTTCTCTAACTTCAGCTTGAGTTTCAGCAAGTTCCCTCTGCTGATTTGCATTGCGGACCAGAGTCCTTTCATGAGCAGACTCCAGTTGGAGGATGTGGACAGTGTTAACGCCAGAGTTGGCTTCAATCTCCACGACTCAGTCGATAGTTTCTTGACCAGGTATCGTGTTTCTGGAAATTCTACGAACCATGATGGGTAGGACCCTGTCAGCAGAACCTCCCTCAGTGAGGTTGTAGAAACTTCGGTCTCCATTGTAGGGAATGGGCTGACCTTGTTCCTGGCTCCATGTATTCAAGTTCGTGGCCCACAGAGGTGTGGGTCCTTGAAATGCGGGATAGGGGTTCAGGTTTGGGTTTTGAGCATCTGGGAGTAGGTTGTTGACTTCAGGCTCCGAGTCAGAACCATCGGAAAAACCTTCAGCATGGTGATCATCCAAAGGGATTGGGTGATCATCTTCTGGTTCCGCCTCTAGCCAACCAGCATTGCCTTGGTTCGGGAAGTACGGATCGCCGTGGTGAAATCCAGCCATTAAAATCTACGCGAGAAAAGGGATATAAGAAATAGCTAAATAGACGAACTGACTAAGATAATTACATTAAGACCAAATACCCCTATGGTATTTCTTTATGGTTGTGTTGGTAAGTTTTTAGACTTGTTGCCACATCACAACCATTCTTGGGCATATGCTAATCACTCCTCGGACCAGCATAGTTGATCAGGCTATGTCATTCCCAAGACTGACTATATATCCTCAGGCTTACTTGTGATATTCAACAATCGTAATACTTTTGTTCTTGTCATTGTGACACTGATTTTAGTATGAATGCAGGCACGTATACTTACTTAAATATTTTATTATTTAAAAGTATAACTCTTAGACAGAGTGTTTTAATCCCAATGTATTTATAGTTAGTATATCTTTTATGGGTTGATATACTATATTCACTATAAACAATGCTCTGATACCAATCTGTCACACCCCAAAACCGTGAACGGCGGAAACGTTCCAGGGTGAAAGACGTCATGTACAGTATCACAAACAATGTAAAGTAGTAAACAATCAACAACAGCATCCATTGCATTAAAAGTAAAGTTTTAATACATGTGTGTTCTTTCAATGTAATAAGACACCAAAAATACAATCAAAATAAAAGACGAGTCTTGTCTGTGCTCCGTCTTCTCAAAACCTGGCCATCGTACCTGTCTACTGGTGACCTGAGAATACAAGTTATTTTGAAAGCGGGTATCAACCTAAAGCTGGTGAATTCATAAGTATTTAAGTGTCATTGTCTTGTTTTGGAAAACTGTTATGAATGCCTTGTAAATCTTTACATGAAACAATTCATAGAAGTATGAAAACCCTAGAAAATCCCTTATTTCCTACTAGTATGAAATGTAGTCTTCTACCAAGACCCGAATGTTTTGCTATGAAAATGATAGTTTTTCCTTCTTTTTGACTATTACAAACAATATTTAGTCTAACTCATCGTTGATGTGAATGTATCACAAAATAAAGTAGTAGGAATAATGTAATCATGTAATTGTTATTCTTTTGTATTAGGATTAACACGACATCGCAGAAAGCGAAATGTGTAACCTAATGAACATCCGGAGATTGTTCAATTGTCCTCTGTAGCAGCAGCAGGGCGGAGGAAGGGTTAGTCCCGTAAAGGTACTCCTAATATAAGTATTAACCGTAGGCATCCGTAGATGTTCATCGATCTCTGTAGCGAACAGTAGGCCCGAGGAATGGTTAGTCCCGTAGAGGTACTCCTAGTATAAGTAATAACCGTAGGCATCCGTAGATGTTCATCAACCACTGGTGCTAACAGCTGGGATTCGGAATGGTTAGTCTCGACTAGATATCCCATTGAACTGGGATAGGCAGGACAATTTACACAGAAGGTACTAATAAATCGTCCTAATGAATCGAGGTACAAGTATCCATGTAAATGTATACAGGAAAATGTATCTACGTAAAGGTACTAATGTAATGTATTCATGTAAGGTACTCATGTAATGTATTCATGTAAGGTACTCATGTAATGTATTGTGTAGACTCATGAATGAACTGACTCTGATGTAATTCCTTGTAATAGGAATACTGTTTTGTATCTTCTAACTATCCCTATAATAGTTAACAGGAAGGTAATTGGTTGTTCAAGTAGGTTAAAAAAAATGGTTTTGTAAAACATCTAAGAGTTTTGAGCAATAAGTAACAATGACTTGATGTCATTTTAATAAACATTTCAAAAGTAATACATTTGATAACAAAGTATTTTTAAGATAGAAAACCATTTCATGCATCACATATTGTATTATGTGAAATCTGCTGGATGAAAACACAGTTATAAATACATATGAAAGATTTGATAACATGCTGTTTTCTACTTGTATTCCGCCCCTATTAAAGCAATTAAAATTATTTAAACATTGGTTAAGGGTATGAACTCACCTGTAGATGGTGGTTTGGATGTACTGAATGATGTAGGATGGCTAGGTGACAAGTGAAAACTTGTTCACACTCAATGAACCTAGTTAACATATAATCACACATATATGTACCCAATTAGACTTTAAACCACTAATTGACAAAGTTAAGACATCCCAAGTCATGTAAAACACCTTATATAAGTGCTACAAGCCATAAGGATTGCATCTAAGTGCTAAAGGACCTTGCCATTGTGTTTGGGGCTCAAGGGTAAACTCTTTTGGAGTTTACGGTTTTAATGACCTTGACCTAATGAGTTTACGGTCGTAAACTCAGAGTTTACGATCGTAAACTCCTCCTCTTTTTACCATATGTTGTTTTGAGGATTTGCAAGTCCTTAGAGGCATTTCTACTTGGTGGTTTGGACTTTGGAAGGGACTAGGGCAACAAAACACCCCTTGTTAGGTGTTTATGGCCTTATGGTCATTTCACTTTGGGTTTACTACCTTAAACCCATATGGAAATTGGTATTGTTATGTTTTCAATTCCCTAACTCATGAAGGTAATTGTCTATGCTAGATTTTAGGCGTAAGGAAGGAATATCGCCCAAATAAACACACTAAAGGGCGTTTACGGTTTTGGGAGCTCTCCAAACCGTAAACACATGATCATGGCGTTATTTGGTGTTTTTCTTGGTTTAAACTCATCAAGGGAAGGTTCAAACATGTTAAGGAAGGCTTAAACATCCAACTAGGGCTTAGATTTGTGACTTAGGTACACTTTGGTTCCTTATATGGTGTTTACGGCCCAAAAACCTTCTTGGACCGTGAACACCTTGTTCCATGTGTTCTTGGCATATTTTCTTGATGCTAACTTGTAATACTAACTCAATAAGACTCAAGGAGTGAAGTACTTACTATAAGGAAGCTTGAAGTATGCTAAAAGTCCAAGAACACTTAGTGTGTGTTCTTGGTATTCTTGGTGTTTTCGGAAATCTAATCAAAAACACAAAAGTGAATGGATGAATAGATGCACAAACACTAGATTAAGTGTTTAATCAACTTGAAATGGATAGAACACTTACCACTTTGGAGATCTTGAATTGTTTCTAGTTTGCTACTTGAGAGTGTTTCTTGAGTTTACTCTTTTGGGAGTTTACTCTTTTGGATAAATGGGGAGTAAACTCATATTGACTAGACTTAGGGAGTAAACTCATGGATAAGCAAGAGTTTTCGGATTTTGGTATGATTTTTCGACCCAAACGAAATAGTTTGGCCGGGAACTTCTAAGACGCGAGGTGTTTGCGGTTTTTAAAAATCAAAACCCGAGACGACACTTTCTCACACCCGTTCGTTTAAAGAATAATATTAAAATAATCAAATGAACTCTAAATTTGTTAAAATAAGAAATGATGGCATTAACTAATAATAAGAAGTGATTTACTTCTAGGGTTTGACCGAATGAAAATTTCGGGTTGTCACAAAAGGTTTCAATAAATAGCAGAACGAATAAGAAGAATCAAGTAGGCAGAAAGATAAAAGTTATCTCTATTCTAAGAAGAAGGGATAGTACCTTTTATTGTGTTTTATGATAACTCTTAATGAATAAGAACCATATCTTAATTGATTCTCTAAGTGAGTCTTAGTACATTTGTATGTCTAAGAAGAGGAATCGGGAATTATGGAATTGGTTAAATCAAGAAGTCAATCATATTTCGTTCCAATATCGAATCTTAGAGTCATACTCCAAGATTGCGAATTGATTGACAAGTCTTAAGTAGGTTTATAATACTCATCAAATGTGGAATTTGGAAAAGTTTTCTTATTGCTGCACATTTGAAATTGGTAAGTTGTGATGTCTTGGATAAGACAAAGACTAACTAGGACCAATTTGTGAAGTGTTTTGTCTTGATAAAAGCTACACTAACTCTTGAATATTTGTTTGTCAAGAAATGTTTATTGATAAGAGAACCTTATATGTAAAGGAGTCAGTGGGGGTTTTAAGGTTTTTTTGAAAAAGTTTCAAGAACAAATCAAGAATAAACCATATCGATCATCACTAGCACACAACTTGAGGTGTACAACCTATTGTGTTGACATTATTTTGTTTCTGTGCCATTCCAATTGAGTTAATTATGTATGTGAGTTCTATGAGTTCTCATTTGAATGCATAAAGACAAAGCACCTTGATCGATGGAAAGTACATTAATATGTAAGGATAAGTTGCTAAACTACTTGGAAGACATGGTGGGCACTCGTGTTACCATAAGGCAAGAAATCAAGATTAAGAAAGTTCAGTCCATATGAGTTTGGATTTGTCGCCAATTTTGGTTTTGGCGAATTCACATGGATAGGAACTCATACACCATAAAATCTAAGTGTCATAAGATTTCCTCCTTCATGAAAATGACTGTGAGGAAATGCTTTCACTAAGAGAGATTTTAAGAAGATTGCAATTGTGGAAATTGTATTCTCAAATTCGATTATGGTTACGACATCCCTTTCCATAGTTCGAATTGTGAGATTTGGCAATTAGTCTAACATTTGGGACTTATTGATATAAGTTATGAATTGTTTAGACACACACATGAGCTATCTAAGGCAAAGGTGTATAAGTTTAAGAAGCTTAGATAAAGGCTTATCGAAGCATCTGGTATTAGAAATATGAACTTCAGAAATTCAATAGGCATTGTTTTCTAGAAGTTCAACTGTTTTCTGAATACATGTCAAAGCTAGTGGGAGCATAAGTGTTATTCTTATATGGTAATAATCATCATGATAGTGGGAGCATAAGTGTTATGCTTTTATGATTATTATGGCAAGTATTGCAAGTTAGCAATATTAATTATAGAAAAACAAAGATTCAATTTGCAAAGTTGCATGGGTTGAAAAGTTGTTTTGCTATAATTAAGGGAGAGAATACTATACTTCGTTTCAAAATCTAAATCTTAGATTGAGAAATTTTAGTAAATATAGACAAAGGATATATAGTGTGTTCTCCAATTTCGATTATGATTACGGCATCCCTTTTCATAGTTCGAATTGTGAGAACGTGACACATAAAATATTATGGCAGAAGATTAATAAAGTATCATATCTTTATGTATGACATTATACATCGTGTCCCATATGCTTCAGGTATAGGATCGATTGCAAATGCTATAATATTTGACCATTATAAAATTTTCCAAATGTCTAGCGCATTAAGAGGGAAAAATGACTAGAATCGGTTTTGACTAAAATAATTAAACATCTATCAAAGGACGATCCAAAGTTCGCTGAGGATTGGTCGCTTGTGAGTAGTTGGAAGTATGGTATTGGATGGACCATATTGACATTATTATGAATAGATAAGATTCTATTAAGAATGAGTTGTCATATGGCAAATGTGGAAATGTTTCCATATTGGGAGTTGGATATCGAGAATCTATGTCTAGATTAGAAACTTTTATGCAAGAAGGATGTTCAAAGGAATGTACCTTGAATGTGAGACTTCACGTCTATGGAATTGTCTTGTAACAATTTCCGATAGAGTACTTCGTAATTTCATTGACCAAGTCTTGGTGACTTTTGTGCTATGACCTTGCGAGAGGATCGTTGCATAAAATGTTAGAATCTAGCATATTCTAGTAGTGGCAAGAAACTTGTGTTCTAACACTAATGATAAGGATTGGGAATTGTGAAATGAGAATCATTGAAAAAGCTAGTTTTTCAATTTATCTATTTCACAAAGTAAGGACCATAGGAAACATTGTGTGCATGCTTTGTGCATGGGACAACTATTGTTGTAATTTGAGTAATAAGTTGATTTTTTGAAACAGTAAATGATGAATAATGAGTAATCAATATGGTGTTTAAATAGAAGTGTTTTATTTACTCCTACAAGTTTGGGGCCATATAGGATTGAGTTTTATTGTTATGTTTCAGTTTGCATGTTTTGACTTTCAGAATAACTAGGTTATTCAAACATCCACAGTCGGTCATACGTTGGGAGTAGGTATGAAGGAAGACTGTTATGAATCTGTCTGTAGATTGTCTGAAGTGTTTAGACATGGCACAAGTTTGCTGCAGAGTTCATGAGTGTTTTGATAAGATTAGAGTATTGGATTAAACCCACGCTCACTTGGATCACTTCATGGATTTATCACGAGTGATTAGTGAGACGATAATATTGTATATTCTTGAAATTGAGACGTGTGAGTTCTTATTTGTTTGTCGGTTTCACATTGATAATAAGTAAACGCACCATTAACTTGGTGTTATAAAACTTATTGTTGTGTGTGATTCGATCAGTAAATGCAATCGGTCATTTGAGTTGAAGTTTATCCATTCCTTTTACCCAAAGTGGGATAAAAGCGATATATGTGGGCCCCTAGATGATTTAGTGATGACACCTAAGTGCTTGGCCAAGTCGGGACTAAGTTGATGTGTTCAATTGTAGTCTGTTTTCAGTCGTCATAAATTGGAAGTCGGGAAACAGTATAGAGAGAATGATTGAAATTCATGTCTTATGTCTATACGATATCTTGAGAATGGAGGAATATATAATCCCTTATCTAAAGGACACGCTATCTGATAAGATCAGAGTTAACAGCGGCTTTTGAAAGCTACGATTGTTGATCAGGTTCTGAAGTCATACGGAAAATAGTTATTACACTTATCCAAGTGGGAGACTGATGGATTAGTTTCTAAGTCCATAACTATTTTGGTATGTACTTGACCTGATTATGAGCATGGTCCTTTTGGGTTGCCTTCACCATAGTAATATGTAGGATGAATTAAGGAGAGAAAGGTTTAATTATGATTTATTAATATATTATAAGAATAATATATTAAAGGAGAAATCATATTGTTTAATTAATATTAGTCAAGAATTAATTGATAATTAATTTTTGTGGCTAAAAGAGATTAACTAAGGGGACTAGACTGCAATTATTGGATAATTGAGTTATTGGGCTAAGGATGCTAAAGGATCAAGGGGTGAACGAAATTATGAGGGGATCCCATCATATTTTCGTCCATGGCCTTACCCAGAAGGTTTAGCTATTACCGAGTTTACTGCTCCACGACTCACTTCATTCCTCGGATTGTGGTATTCTCTAGAATGCTTAGAGAATTCTTCAATTAATTCCTTTATTTCCGGAGGTGGCTTTCGGGTGAGCGGGCCTTGTGAATCGAGTAGTTGCCTTGTGGTGACATTAACTCCATCATAAAAGATGGAGACCTCTTGTTGGCTATTAAGATCATGGTGTGGGCAATTTCTAAGTAGGCTCTTGTACCTTTCCCAAGATTCATAAAGAGATTCACCGGGTTGTTGCTCGAAGTTGGCAATGGCTTTCTTTAGCTTGGCTATCTTGGAAGGTGGGCAGAAATGGTCAATGAACTCTTCTTTCATCTTGGCCCATGTGGTGACCGATCCGGGAGGAAGTGATTTTAACCAATCTTTTGCAGCGCCTTTAAACGTGACAGGAAGCATTCGAAGAAGCTGGGTCTCGCGTGGAACATTAGGCACGTTGAAGTAATCGGCCACATCATTTACTTCGTCCAAATGCTTATAAGCGTCTTCATGATCTCTCCCGTAAAAAGGGATCTCCTTGAGTTGAGCGAGAATATGGCCCTTTAGCTCAAATGTAGCGGTTGCGGGAATTGCGGGTTGCACAAGTCCCGGCCCGGTGTCATCACGCATCCTTTTCTTCCACTCCCCCATGGGGACTTCATCGATGTTAGCCATAGTGATAGCTAACTCTTCTTCGGATTCGGTTTCGTGCTCGGAAATATGCTCTTTTTCTTCCTCGGATTCGTACTCGATATCTTCGTGAATTGGTTCTTCAATTGTTAATGAGGCACTGGATGCTCCTGATTTGCTGCCTTTCTTCTTGCTGAAAACGGATTTCAAGTTCTTGAGTGGTGAGTTCTTTGAAGTTGCGGTTTCTCCTACGGCTTTTCCCTTGCTTCTCTTTAGTGCTGATTCCGGGTCTTCCAAAGGTGGTACTAGAGGTGTGTCCGATCCTCGGGTCATGAAACAGCTGAAAAAAGACGAAACAAAAGAAACGAAACGCGTAAAAGGAATAAAAACGAAAGAATAAATAGGGACTAAAACTGCGATGGACTCGCCGAGTCTGCTCGAATGCACTCGGCGAGTTCAAGGCCAAAACAGAAAAGAAAATTTTCTAGTTATTCTAAAAACGGAATTTATTAAAACTAAATCTACTTACTAATTTGCTTTGTAAATAACTTTGTGTAAGATAAATCCCACACAAAGGATCGATTAAACTAGATTTTAATATTAATTTTAGAACCGTTCCCCGGCAACGGCGCCAAAAACTTGATGTGTGTAAAACCCACTAGTTTTAAACCTACTTTTAATTATCAAATAACACACAAAAGGCAGTGAACCTATCAATTGTGGTATAGCTAAATAAGCAGGGTATCGAACACAGGGAACGGCAAATTAAACTAAAAACTAATTTAATCTAAGTTAATTAAAAAGCAGGGGTTGTTCTCTAGTTTTACAAGACTAGAAACTTACTAATTATTACTAATTTAAGCTAGAAAATAAAGACTTTGACTAGATTCAATAACGGAGAAGTACTTCTATTTAGTTCAACTTAATTGATACTATGGTTGATTTCAAGGTAAAAGTGCAATGGATTAGTTCTTTTGCTAGTTACCGATTCAATTGATTAGTTCCGTATTCACTTCATTAATCCTTAGCAAATAAATCAATTTAAACAATGGCCAGTTGTCAATTTCAATTAAATTTACTAGATATAACATTCGGGTTAAGTTAGACTTGCAATAGCTAATTAATTTATCCTTTTAATTAACTTCTTGTTTAATGGTCATCTCACAAGCTTGCACATAAATTTACTTGATTTTCTTATTAATCCTAGTTTCATGTTCACTACACTAGACATATGACAAAAAGTGTTCACTAAGCATATGAGATTGATAACTAATAGATGTTCATGCTAATTAATTATCTCCCTATTAACAGAAAATCAATTATCATTCACACACAAGGTTCTTTAGCAAGCTAAAATAACTAAATTAACCAACATAGAATTAATCCTACCAAGAATCAAACCATACTACCAATTTCGTATCCCCAAATAGAAGTTTAAAGGGTTTAGCTCATCATTGAAATAAAATTCAGCAAACAAACAGAATCTAACTGTTCAAACATAGTAACTAAACACAAAGAATTAAGAAGTATGATAAATTTTGCCTCAATGCTCCTTCGGAATTGAACTCTAGCTCGCTTTGACGATCTCTAAGGGTCCTCTGGCTTCTCAATCGCAGCAAAACCTCTCTGAATCGTCCCAGAACTCTTATCTCTCGATCTGTGGAATTATCTTTAAATAAGCGGTCCGACTCGTCGAGTCAAGTGGTGACTCGTCGAGTCCCTCTCACATTCCCCGTATTGCGATAACTATCTGGGATCCCGAGTCATTATCCTTCTGATTCCTCGACCGGACTCATCAAGTAGCTATCTGACTCGACGAGTAGGAGCTTTTTTTAGTGTTTTTCCTTCTTCATTCCACTCTCGAGCTCCTAACCGCTTCTCTTGCTTCCGAGCTTCATCTTTGGACTGAAAAACATAATTTAACACTTTTAAGTACCTTTTGTCCATAATATGCGATAATTTAGCTAATATATGAATAAAAAACTATACTAAATACACACTAAATATGCACATATCAGATATGAAGTTGCATATTGATAGATTGGGAATGTTGGGTGTCTATGTCTCAATGAAGTTGTCCGTTGACTTGGTTCTTCAGTTACTTTCCGAATCATATAGTGATTTCATTAGAGAGTACTATGTGATGGACCACGACATGACCCTCATTGATTTGACTTATTTACTTATTGCTACTGAATCAACAATGATTTGGCACACTGCTCGAGCAAATTTTTCTGAAAAATTAATATCCCAACCTTCTATGGGCAATGGCAACACTGGAAGTCCTAAAAAGTTTTCTCTACGCAAGAGAAAGGTTGAATCTGAGATAGTCTCGTGTACCATTCAAGAAGAATCCATATGTTTCTACTGCCAAAAGAGGGGGGCATTGGTTACAAAGCCGCTCTGACTACCTGAGAGATCTAAGAGATGGGAGAGTCAAGATGTATGACTCTGCTTCAGGTAAAATCCACTATCTAACTCTATTAAGTTTTCTATTTTAGATTCTAAATACATGATGTGATAAGATTGCATTTTGATGTTTTGTAGGATCAAAGAAAATAAACGAAGCTTAAAGGAAGAAGTGAGTTGAGTCTGATCGCAAAGAAATGGATTTCGATCGCATGATTCGATGATCGGATTTTTGAGCTGCTGCTTAGAGTTATGATAGATTGCTTAGGAATATATAATAGCATATTTTTCATTCGAATTTGCGATGTAAGGACAAGTTTTCCGCACCTTTTATAAATAAAATAAATTTTGAGTTTTGTCTTATTTATATCTCCTTGCAATGTCATTGGTGAAAATTGATGCTTGTGTGTTTCTATTATATGCAATATTAAGTGGATGTGATTCTTAGTTATGTTATTTATGGTAGTGTCGAAATTTTCTAAGTAAGGAAAGATTCGTATCGCCCAAGTTTCAATTGGACAGAAGCTTGGAATCATATGATTTGAGTCGTGTGATGTATGGAAATCTTGGTACATAGAAAAATTAAGATTAATTCCTTGTTCACATAGGTATGTGAGTCAAGTGAAAGACTAGGAGATCTAGTACGCAATGTTGTGCACTGGTCAAGTCCACCACAAACAACAATAATATTATTAATTCTGAATTATTGAAAAGTTTCAATGAATGGCAGAACGAATAAGAAGAATCAATTAGGCAGAAAGATAAAAGTTTCTCCAATCTGAAAAGATGGGAGAGTACTTTAGTATCATGTTTTATGATCTTCTTATTGATTATGAAACCATATCACAATTGATCCTCCAAAGACACCTTAGTATCAGTTAGTATGGGGCTTCTAGGTCTACATACATGACCATTTAGAGCTTGAAAGGTCAAAACAAGAGCTTAGATGTTACATGGGGCTGCTAGGGCCACAAAGTTGGCACCTTTATGCCATGAGAGCCCCTCAAGACCTTAGATCTGAAGTTTTCTCCACATGGGATGTCCAACTCCTTGCTAATCATCGCCTTTCGATCGAAACAAACAAAAAAGGATACTAAATGGAGATCTAATCAACTACGTGGCAAGTGTGAGGCTTGATTACCAGAAAGTGTCGATTATGGAGTGAGGTTTCTGGATCTAGCAACTCCTCCTTGCTCCTTCAAGCTTTCCTTCCTTCCAAGAGATTCAAGCACCCACAAAAAACTCAAAATGGCTCACAATCACTCACATATGCTTTAGGTTTTCGAGGTTTAGGGTTAGAGACTTGGAGGTTGGAAATGAGGCCAAACCCTAGGGCTTAAGTTGTTTAAATAGGGTGCAAAGTCCCGATTTTAGGGTTTCCCAAACCCCGTCCAACTTGTTGAGTTGATCCTCCCTAACTTGTTGAGTTGGTCTTCTAAAATCACGCGGCCCAACTTGATGGGTTTTATGCATAAGAACAATCCTATGTGCTCATACAAACCCTAATGCTTGGATCTAGGTTTCTCTATTGTACATGCTTTGAATCCAAGACTTGCAACGCTAGATCTATCATATATAATTCGAAATTAACATCATAAGAACAGATCTAAGTGTTTTACCTCTTTCAAGTAGCTTAAAATCCTTGTAGTCTTCTTGATCTTGAGCTTAGAGTCCCAATTGTAACTCCTCTAATGGTTCACAAACCCCACAAGCAAGAAGGCAATATGAGAGAGGGTGAGAGATGCTAAAATCGGCCCTAGGGTTCTCTTGGAATCAAGTGTAGCCGATTTTCATAGCCTAGGGGTCTTATTTATATTGCAGGCTGCTACGGTTTCAGTCTAAACCCTAATGGACAGCTTAGCCACCAAGCAGCCCAAGGAACCTTCTGGAACAAGGCCTTGGACGAAAATATGATGGATCCCCATCATAATTTCATTCCCCCTATAGTCTATTAGGTTTCCCAGCCCATAACTCAACTATCATACATTGACAGTTTATACCCCTTTATTTAATTAATCTCTTTTAGTCTCCAAATTAATTCCTAATTAATTTATGACTAATACTAATTAAATAAATATGAATTCTCCTTTAATATATTATTCTTATAATATATTAATAAACCATAATATTCTCTCTCTCTCTCTCCCTAAATTACCTTGTCAAGTTGCTTTGGTGAAGGCAACCCAAAAGGACCATGCACAATCGGGTCAAGTACATACCAAATATAGTTACGGGCTTAGACACTAATCCAACAATCTCCCACTTGGATAAGTCTAGTAACTATATCTCACATATGACTTCAGAATCCGGTCAGCAATCGTAGCTCTTATACTTTGCCGTCAACTCTGATCAGCAACTTGTCCTTCAGATAAGGGATCGTATAATCCTCTGTTCTAGATATCATGCTGACAATGCCTATTGTCCAACATTTGTTCCTCGATTCTGACTTGTTTGACATAGAATTTAGTTGAACACATCAACCTCATTTTGACCGGGCCCGACACATAAGTCAAACCAAATCATCGAGTGGCCAAGATATCACCTTTATTCTCATAGAATAAAATGAACAGATTAACTTCGACTTATATGCATTTATTATTTACTAATTGAATAATGCACAACAATGTGTTTTATAACATCAAGTTACTGATGCATTTACACATCATCAATGCATAACCAACCAGCAAACAACCATATCTCTAAGTTTTAAGACTATATGATATTATCGCTTTGCGATCACTTAAGGTAAAACACCACGAAGTGATACCAGCAAACGCGGGTTTATTCCAATGATCAAATCATATTTATAAGCACTCATGAACTTTGCAGCAAACCTTTGCTATGCCCAAAACCTTTTAGACAATCTACAAACAATTCATGACAGTCTTCATTCATATCTACTTCCAAAATATGAACGACTGTGGACTGTTCGAATAATCCTATCATTCAGGAAGTCAAAACATGCAAAATTGAAACAATAGATAAATAACCAACACAAGATAGCAGCTTTACTCATAAATAACACAACTTTATTTATTCATCAAATGTCAAGTACAAATTATCTATTACACGTTTCCTATCTAATCCAAACTTATATCATCCTTCAGCCCAATGCTCCTAGCGTGCTGCAAGTGTTTGACCCTACTCAGTCCCTTCGTAAGGGGATATGTTGGGTTTTCCTCTGATGATACCCATTTCACAACGAGGAGTCCCTCTTCTACCTGATGTCTGATGAAATGGTATTTTTTGTCGATATGTCGAGATATACCATGATCTCTTGGTTCCTTGGTTAAGGCAACCGCTCCTTCATTATCATAGAAAATTTCCATCGGCTCCTTTATGGATGGCATAACTCCAAGGTCTCCAATGAAGTTCTTCAACCATATAGCCTCCTTTGACGCTTTGCTCGCCGCAATGTACTCTGATTCGCATGTTTAATCGGCCACGGTCTCCTGTTGGGAACTTTTCCAAGTCACTGCTCCTCCATTTAGGGTAAAGATCCAGACTGACTGCGATCGGTAATTATCCCGATCCGTCTGAAAGCTAGTGTCACTGTACCCTCATACCCTTAAGTCATCACTCCCAACGAGGACTAGAAACCATTCCTTGGTCCTTCATAGGTACTTAAGAATATTCTTAACTGCAATCCAATGAGCTCTACCAGAGTTCCCTTGATATCTGCTGACCATGCTCAAAGCGAAGGCTACATCAAGGCGAGTACAAGTCATAGAGTACATGATAGAGCCTACTTCAGAAGCGTAAGGTACTCGGCTCATATCTGCTATCTCTGCTTCTGTACTCGGGCTCTGAGTCTTACTCAGCTTGGTATTGCTTTGGATTGGCAACTCCCCTTTCTTGGAATTTTCCATACTAAAATGCTTTAGTACCTTATCCAAGTATGTTGTAACAGCCCGGATTTCCAGGTATCTTTTATGTTTATGTTTTTGGTGTTTTGAGAGGCGACTCGGCGAGTTGGAGCTCAGACTCGCCGAGTAGGACCGCGGTTCTGGACGCGGGTTCGCGCCTGGACTCGGCGAGTCCAAGGTATGGACTCGGCGAGTCCGCGCTGTTTAATGAAACCCTAATTTCTCGGGTTTGGGACCTATTTAAAGGGCCTTATGGCCGTCATTTGTGTTCACCAGTCCCTTGAGTGAAACCCTAATCGAGTGTGAGCGTTTGGAGCATAGAAGGAGGCCATTATTGATCTTGGAAGTGTCATCTTGCAAGGAAAAGGGAGGATCAGCTAAGGAAAGGCAAGTGGAGCCACTTCCTGAGAGTTTGGGGTCCAGAGCATCACATTTGAGGTAATATCTTCGAGCTATCCTCTGCTATGTTGATGTTTTCATTGATTTAGGGCTTGTTGAGCCCTTTTGTGGCTAGATCTAGTGCTCCCTTGGTCCCTTAAGCGATTCAGACCATAGATCTGGACCCTTGGAGGTCCAGAGTGTCCCTTTGCCCAAGCTTTTTGTGAATCAATGGAGGTTTTGGATTGGAATCCTTATGCCTTAGGTCAAAATGCCATTTATGAGCCATGGGGTGTGTTATGAACACCAAGATAAGGACTTTACGTGATGAATCGGTCTAGGAAGGCCAGATCTATGAATTGTTGGAGCAGATCTGACCTTAGAAGCAAGTTTGAGTGATTGCATGGCATGGACTCGCCGAGTCTGACGATCAGACTCGGCGAGTAGCTTGAAGATTGCCCTCAGATCGCCCAGTGAGTGGTCCAGTCGAGTTATAGGTTGACTCAGTGAGTCAGGGCGAGTTAGAAAGGATTGACAGGTGGTCTGAGTTGAACTGGGACTCGCTGAGTTGAGTCGGGGTGCCCCGCGATTCTTCCAGGTGGAACTCGTCGAGTAAGGGGGAGTACTCGACGTGTCAAAAGGGAATCCTAGAGAGATTGGTGAAAACGTCTAGACTCGCCGAGTCGCCCTAGTGCACTCGCCGAGTCCGGTCAAAGTTGACTGTTGACCGTTGACCGTTGACCAAAAGTTGACTAGTGTTGACTTAAAAAGGGTAGTCAACCTTAGTGGTAAAAATGTTAATAAGAGACGTATGATGATATAGGGAGATTGTAGCTCGGAGGATCGAGCACGTGTGATTTCGGGATTTGCTAGCTATCGATATTCACGAGGTGAGTCTTCTCACTATACTATACCCAGAAGGGTTTTGACTGTGTGACCGGAAGGTCGGATATGGTATGAGACATATGTGTTATATGTGATAAGTTAATTGTTATATGTGCTATGTATGATATGCTTGATATGGGTCGGAAGGCATTATGTTATGGGCCGGAAGGCGTTGTAATGTGGACCGTAAGGTTGGCGTTGGTAGGACCGGAAGGTTTACCCAGCAGGGACGGAAGTCCCCTGAGACACATGGACCGGAAGGTCAGGGCCTGGAAAGGCGTATGTGCGTAAGTTGTATTTTGGGGAACTCACTAAGCATTTATGCTTACAGTTGTTGCGTATGTGTTTCAGGTACTAGCGAGAACCGTGGGAAGGCGCCGGCGTGATCTGTACACACTGATGGATGATTTATGATCTTGGGATTTATATGATTGTATTATGACATGATACGTTGGATATTTATGCCTTGTTTTGGATGAAAATACATTCTTAGAAATGAAAATTTTGTTTTAAAATTTCCGTTGTTACATATGTATCCTGACTGAGTCCTATCAGTCTCTTTTCTCTGTTTCTTACTATCCTTATTCCCAGAATATAAGCAGCCTCTCTGAGGTCCTTCATAGAGAAACATTTCCCAAGCCAAGACTTAACCTCCTGCAAGGTTGGGACGTCGTTTCCTATGAGTAGTATGTCATCGACATACAATACGAGGAAGCTCACTATACTCCCACTGGCTTTGACATATACATAAGATTCATCTTCACTTCGCAGAAAGCCAAACTCTTTTAACTTTTTCGTCAAAACAAAGATTCCATCTGCGACACGCTTGTTTCAATCCATAAATGGATTTCTCAAGCTTGCACACTCTATTCGGATGCTTCGCATCGACAAAACCCTCTGGTTGATTCATGTAAACATCCTCAGCCAACTTTCCATTAAGGAAAGCCGTTTTCACATCCATCTGCCATATTTCATAATCATGAAATGCAGCTAGTGCGAGCATTACCCTAATAGACTTTATCTTCTCAACTAAGGAGAAGGTCTCATCATAGTCAACTCCGGGAGTTTGAGTAAAGCCCTTCGCAACCAATCGCGCTTTATAAGTATGCACTTTCCCATCCATGAATGTCTTCTTCTTGAAGATCCACTTGCACCCGACTGTCTTACGACCCAATACATTATCAACCAAATTCCAAACTTGGTTGTCGTACATGGACTGAATCTCTTTGTCCATCGCCTCTTTCCATTTAGCAGACTTCAGGCCTGCCATGGCTTCCTTGTAGCTGCTAGGTTCGTCCAAATTCATTAGTGTTTCATCACTAATAAACGTATCCCCTTCACTAGTAATATGAAAACCATAAAACTGAGGTTGAACACTAACCCTACTAGTACGTCTAAGAGGTAAGGACTCGTCAACGGGCTCAACATGAGTTTCCTCCTCGGGTTGAGTGCCATTGTTAGAGGTTCCTTCATCGATTTGCTCTTGAATCTCTTCACCTTCAATTTGCCTCCCACTGTCTTCTTGGCTTATCAATTCCCTTTCTCGGAAAACTCCTCTTCTAGCAATGAAGACAACATTGTCACTCGGTCTATAGAAAAGATAGCCAAAAGACTTTTGTGGGTAGCCGATGAAATAACACTTCTCACTACGAGGTTCGAGCTTGTCGTGAGTCTCTCGTCTTACAAAAGCCTTGCAACCCCAAACCTTAATATGTACCAACGAGGGAGCATTCCCTGTCCACATCTCGTGAGGAGTCTTGCCAACCTTCTTCGTGGGAACTAAGTTAAGGATATGGGCGGCAGTCTCTAAGGCATACCCCCAGAAAGCTATCGGTAACGAAGTCCGACTTATCATAGAACGAACCATGTCCAACAAGGTCCGATTACGTCTCTCAGCCACACCATTCAATTGTGGCGTTCTCGGAGGCGTCAATTGCGAGACAGTTCCGCATTCTTTTAAATAGTCGTGAAACTCAAGACTTAGGTACTCTCCTTCTCGGTCTGACCGAAGCATCTTGATTTTCCTACCCAGCTGATTCTCCACTTCATTCTTAAACTCTTTCAACTTTTCAAAGGTTTCCGACTTTTGCTTGATTAAGTTAATATATCCATATCTGCTATAATCATCCGTAAAAGTCACGTACAAGCGGTAAGCATCCGTTGTAGTGGATCTAAAGGGCCCACACACATCGGTGTGTATGAGATCCAATAGACCCTCACCCCTTTCACAAGTGCCAGTAAAGGGTGACTTGGTCATCTTCCCAAGTAAACAAGATTCACACATGTCATTGTCCCTAAGGTCGAATTACTCCAACACTCCATCCTTTTGGAGTTGGGTTATGCGTTTCTTGTTGACATGGCCAAGGCGACAATGCCACAAGCATGCTTTATCTAGACTAGTAGACGAATCAATATTCAAAACATCATTTCCTAAATTATCAACAACCATCACAGATTCATAAATCCCATTACAAGGTAATGCATTGAAATAAATGACACCATTCAAATAAACATTAATAGAACCATTACTATTATCAAAAGAATATTTGAAACCTTGTCTAAACAATCCATGAAATGAAATAATGTTTAGTGCCATAGCTGGCAAATAACAGCAATTATTTAAATCTAGCCCTAACTCATTACTCAACACTAAAGAATAAACTCCGACTTTGGTCACAGGCGACGATCTTCTGTTTCCCATAATCAGGTTCATTTTTCCATGTTCCACTTCCCTACTTCTTTTTAGGCCCTGCAAATCAAAACAAATGTGGTATTCACACCCTGTATCAAGAAACCATGAAGTAGAAAACGATGAGTTATTAGATTTAATAGAATACATACCTGCGAAGGTGGGCTTAATCTTCCTATCCTTTATGTCTTGCAGATACTGAGGGCGGCTTCGTTTCCAGTGGCCCTTTTCGTGACAATAATAGCACTCAGCTTCTTTGGGGTCGGAAGAGGGTTTGACCGAACCAACTTTGGTTCCACTAGAAGAGGAACCATTTTGGGCCTTAACCTTATGGTGGCTCTTACATGGAGCCCTCCTCTTCTTACCCTTTCCTTGGCCAATTGCCATCACAAGAGCAGCCACAGCCGGGGAAGATGCAACATATTTGTCTTTGAGGTTGCTCTCAGCAGTCCTCAACAGTCCTTGGAGCTTGCTTAAGGAGACCTCCTCCTTGTTCATGTGGTAGGTCATTTTGAACTGGTTGTAACAGGAGGGCAAGGAGTGGAGGGTTATGTCAATAGCCAAATCCTCCTCAAACTTAACATTAAGTTTGAGAAGACGACCAACATACCTCTGCGTTATCTGCAAATGAGAGGTTAGGGATTCTCCACTCAACATCTTAGCAGTGATCATGTTAGTAATGATCTCATAGCGCTCTTGCCTCGCGCTCTGGTGATACATGTCCAGCAAATCATGATGTATTTCATACGGATACATGTCCTCATAGGACTTTTGGAGTTCGAGGTTCATGGTGGCAAGCATGATGCAATGAACTTTCGTGGCATCACGCTCGTGGGCCTCAAAGGCGGCCAACTCTTCAGGAGTAGCACATCTGGGATGATCTTTTCAAGCTTTTCATCGAGGAGATATTCTTTGTCCTCATAGCGTGTGATCATGCGAGTATACCTCATCCACTCGTTGAAGTTTGACCCATCAATTGTCACCTTAATGACCCAGAAGCATTGTTGTTGTTGTTTGCAGACATCTAAAAAAGAAAGGAACAAAGTTTGATTAGAAATGAGTCCCTAATTAAACACCCAAATGAGAAATTAGGGCTAGGACCCAACAACATTATTTACAACTTAGAAAGGGATGTCATACTCTAAAAGTAAATAATTTGAAGGTAAGTGAATGACGATTCACTAATTCTCACCATGAAAAACGAAAAAGAGTTTTAAGTTTTAAATGTATTGAAAACTCCTAGATCTTTGAGATTCATTGAACTTTTCAATGGCATGTTTAAATCTCGATATGCACTTCAAATTTGCGACTGGGATACCGAGGATCGCAAACAAGTTGTGAATAACCATGTGAACCAACATGGTGCACTCAATGTCTCTATCACCTAATCAATGTGCCGGTAAACCACACACGCTCCATTGATCTATGACAATCATCAAGTCACCATTCGCTACCAATGTCATCCCCAAATTGATGTGTTGGTTAACCACATGCGCTCCACCAACGTTTGACAAGGGTACAAAGTGTAATTCTATGGATTAGCATCATTTTCACATTTTACCCTAAAGTAAGATTGGGAATTTGTAAAAACATGTAGTTACTTTGTATCTTACATTATACTTTTAATGAGGAGATGATTGCTTTATCCTACCCGTTCGACTGACGACCCTCCACTAGTCAAGCAAGCGGTGGGTGTGAGTGTACACCCATTAAGCGCCATTTTATAGGAAGCAACCTTATAGCCACCTTATACACCGGCTTCGTGAATGAGGCCCACTAATGGTAAGACTAGCATTTTAAATTATATATATATATATATATATATATATATATATATATATATATATATATATATATATATATATATATATTAAGCTTGTAATAATATAATAGTATAGGGTTGAATTTTTAAACTTGTAAAATTCTAAGGGTTTGAAATTTAAATTATTCAAAATTAAACTTTTAATCACAAATTTTAAATTTCAAAACTTGAGGGCAAGTTTTGAACTTTTCAAAACACAAGGGATCAAATAACAAATAATTTAAATTAAAAAATTAATTTCATAATTATCTATATTTGACCTAATCATATTTTAGTCATAAGATAATTACCAAATAATTTTAAATAATCCATATTTATCATATAAACAACTAATATTCAAAAGATTTGAAATTATCTATTGTTTTGTCAGGGATAATCATTTAAATACAATAAAATTCGGATTTTATCTTCAAAAAACGATTTAGGCATTAATCCCATGACAAAACAGCAACAAAATCTCAGAATATCCTCTGCCTGACGCACAGACTCGCGGAGTCAGACCAACTCGCCGAGTCCATATACTGACTCGCCGAGTTGAGTCGGGCAGAGGCAAGAAAAAAACGATTTTCAGCAAGCAAACAGTTAAAGCATCACATACAATTGAAACCAATCAAGGCTTTGATACCACTGATGGGTTTTATGCATAAGAATAATCCTATGTGCTCATACAAACCCTAATGTTTGGATCTAGGTTTCTCTATTGTACATGCTTTGAATCCAAGACTTGCAACCCTAGATCTATCATATATAATTTGAAATTAACATCATAAGAACAGATCTAAGTGTTTTACCTCTTTCAAGTAGCTTGAAATCCTTGTAGTCTTCTTGATCTTGAGCTTAGAGTCACAATTGTAACTCCTCTAATGGTTCACAAACCCCACAAGCAAGAAGGCAATATGAGAGAGAGTGAGAGATGCTAAAATCGGCCTTAGGGTTCTCTTGGAATCAAGTGTAGCCGATTTTCATAGCCTAGGGGTCTTATCTATATTGCACGCTGCTACGGTTTCATTCTAAACCCTAATGGACAGCTTAGCCACCAAGCAGCCCAATGAACCTTCTGGAACAAGACCTTGGACGAAAACATGATGGATCCCCATCATAATTTCATTCCCCCTATAGTCCATTAGGTTTCCCAGCCCAAAACTCAACTATCATGCATTTGACAGTTTATACCCCTTTATTTAATTAATCTCTTTGTCACCAAATTAATTCCTAATTAATTTATGACTAATACTAATTAAATAAATATGAATTCTCCTTTAATATATTATTCTTATAATATATTAATAAACCATAATATTCTCTCTCTCTCTCTCCCTAAATTACCTTGTCAAGTTGCTTTGGTGAAGGCAACCCAAAAGGACCATGCACAATCGGGTCAAGTACATACCAAATATAGTTACGGGCTTAAACACTAATCCAGCACAACTTTCCAACATGTCGAGTTTCTTGCCCAAACTCAACGAGTTGACCTTTAGAAATGAAGATTATATTTCCTTAATTGGCCTTCTAGATTCTGTGTGTTATAGAATGGAGGAGCTGACCAGGGGTGTTTGGTTCGAACATCCTGGTGGTTGTAGCATAATATGGTTGGCTTAGTGGCCGATATAGAGGATTCCGGCGGGTTGTGATGAGGTTGTCCTAGGTGGTTATTCGCAACATTGGGTGTAACAAGTTGGTGGGGTTTCCGTCGAACAATCAATGAATGTGATTGGCAATTGTCCTGCCGATTTTCGACGATAGGACGCGACACTTTTGTGTATTCGGTCGATTTTATGGTTGAACCAATAAAATTAAAAAAATATAATACTATACATTAGAAATTATTAATCTGATGAAATGATATTTATTATATATAAAAGTAATAAATTAAAAATTATAATATAATAAAAATAATTAACGTAATAAAAAAATAAAAAAATAATTAAAAGAAATTAATAATACAATAAAGTAATATCTGTTAATAGAAAAATAATATTGTTATAAAAATATTTATTAATATATTTGATAATCCAATACGAAATAATTAATCCAATAAAGAAGAAATTAAAAAAAAAATTAACTAAAAAATTAATAATATAACAAAATAATATTTATTAAGATATAAGTAAAATATAATAAAATTAATATTTATTAATATATAATAATCTAATGAAAAAGAGTTAACCCAATAAAGAGGACATTCAAAAAAGAATTAATTAGAAAAATAAAAAAATATAATAAAATAATATTTATTAATATATAAATGTAATATATTAAAAAAAATATTTATTAATATATCATAATCCAATAAGAAAGAAATCAAAAAAGAATTAATTAAAAGAAATAAGAAAAAAAATCAAAAAAGAATTAATCAAAAGAATTAATGTATAACTAGAGGGTGAACCCATGCTCCGCATGGGTCAAAGGTGTTTGATGAAGTACAATGTTGTATTAGAAAGAAGAAAAAGTACAATGCTATGATAATCAAATAAATAAAACTACGTTTCCATTTATTTCATTTAATCTATAGTTTTATATAATACATACGAAAAGGACGACAATGACCTTCTCTGATTTATGCATGTTGCAGCTGTCAACAACAGTTTTGCATGAATCTGACTGCAGTACAACCATTTGCTTAAGAAATTAAGGCATTCAAAAGCAGAATCTGTAGAGGACGGATTGTTACATGTTTCTGATGAGTTTTTTGGGATAGATTTTTGCCAGTTCTTGATAGCATCTACCGTCGATGGTGTTGATGATCCTCTACTCCCGGTTTCTCCCAATACCTACAAAAATCACAAAATCTTTTATCCCAAATGTATTGTATTCTAGGTGTTTCACCGATGATCATCGGGAACAGGGTAAAATTTCCAACACCTTCAAACCTAGAATGTCTGATATTGAAGATAGAGGGAGATGCATAAAGAAAGTAAAGTATTATATGTTGCCTATTATATGTACATTAAACAAACTATTGACATTGTCTGTTCTCCAAGTCTATAAAATAGTATGAAGTTTATTGAAGCTAGACTCAACTTTTTTTAATCCTTGACTATGTCAGATTCTAATTTGATTGTACTCAATAACTGACAACCAAGAAAAAAATAAATATGACATGAACTTTTAAGTATTATTTATTAAGAGGACGTACATATAGCCAACAAATCAAACTGATTATAAAAAAGTATTAGGATAATACACTCACAACAGTCCATGGATCATAAGCATTCCAGTGTAAATCAACCACTATGTCCCTGAATTATGTATAATAATTAGTTATCCTGCTTTTCAATATTTGATGCATGTCCGGAACATAATGCCTTTGTAGGAATAGGTTTCTTCTATAATTAACAAAATAAGTAAGCTGCTATTTCATGTATCTACATTCAAAACACATCAACAACAACCACTTGATAAACAGATATATTTACATATCTATATATTTATCTACTTACTCCCTCGGATTACGGTAGATTGCATATATGCAACATGACATATTTTTATTGTTCTTTGTTTGATTGGCTTTGGCTTTGGCTTTGGATGCATTCATCGTGGAGAAAGTATACAAATAGAACACCAATTGAACCATTTTTCTCCTCTATGCTTGTTCTTTGGGAACCTAACAACTACTGGCATAGTACCTCATAAAAACTACAAATCATTCATATGCTTTTCTCCTGTGAAATGGTGAAAGAAAATACTAAAATTATGTGACTAAATAACTTATTTCCCGTGAAATGGTGAAAGAAAATACAAAAATTATGAAAAACTTATGCTTTTCTTTATCAAAAAAATACTTTGTTTGACAAAAAAAAGTCAAACATACAACTTTAGACAATAGGGGTACCTTTAATTTTTGTATATTGTTTGATTACATTGTCAACTATATCACTAAATTTAGGGATAAAGAATCAAATTTCATGATTGTATAAGACATAGATGATGAGGTGTAACCACATACCTTCAAACAAAAAGGTTCAAGTGTCACCATGCCCATGAACAAAACACACACCAGCTTTGATTCTGACTCCATCCTTTGGTAACCAACTTTTACAAAAGATTTCTTAACCTTTTGAGTTCGTTTCAAGCCACTATAATGCAAAAGAAGATATATATTTAGTCACATCATCTAATTGTTCACAACTAAAACATATATTTGGATGTATCAAGGATTCCATTCCCATCCCACAAAGGAAATTTAACTCACGTTCTAGTGAAACTGTGGTCGAAGAGTTTCTTTATCTGCCTACGCGGTAGATTCTTGAATAAATGGTTGTAACCCAGAGAATGTCTCATGTTGTGCCCATGAATATACATACTCCAATGTAAATCACCCATTATTTGACAGTGTCCATGTGGTGATGGTAGTATGAAGTAAAGATAAGATGGAAAAAGCGAACTGATAAGGAAAGAAAGCAATACTAAGGTAGGCACTTTATAAATGGCTTACAATTATAAAGGAAGCTTCAATAGGGAAGAAAAGGGTAAATAATACAGTAAATATTTGCCAATGATTTATATGAGAAAACAAAAAGAACCTTCACAACATTCAACAACTTTTAAATACATCAGCCACCATGTCAAACTTTCAAGATGGTTTTGATAAATCGATTAGAGGAGACTTTCATGATAAATCAATTATAGGGGAGTTTAAAGATGCCTAAGGTGGCAATGGTTTTTATGAATGAATAATTTGGGACTTTAATGATCACCTAGTCCTATGTTCAACAATTAACATATAATTTAATATATAATGTTTCAAGAAAGACTAAATAAAATCATTAATAAACTGAAAACCAATGTAATTACGCCATGTAAAAGGGAAAAGCTAAACCTGCACTTGCAAAAGCTACCAAGCCTTTTGTAACTATGACGTTGCATGTTCTTGACATCAGGATCTTTAAAATCAGATTAATTTAAGAGAATCTGTAAATCAACAACCCTTATGAAATGTTTTTTTGTTCATATTTCAATTTTGTTGAAAGACCAATTTGCCCCTGCACTCAAATATGCCACAATACAGTAAAATGGGATGGTGTATGCACTTTTTCTATGCTCAAATTGAATGCAAAGTTTTTTTTATTGAAATTGAAGGATTTTAACACTAAAAAATACATATTTTTTTATCATTAACAGTTTGAGACTAAACTACCCTTGTGTACAATTTTTTGTTTTCATATTTCAATTTTTTGAAAGACCAATCTACCTCTACACTCAGATATATCACAATACAGTAAAAGGGGACAGTAACAAATGCATAATTTTAATCATTTCATAACCAAGATCGATTCTTCCAAGTCAACTTACATATGTTATGACCTAAGATTTTAGGTAGCCGATTTGCAAAGAGGAAAAAAATGAAATTTTAATCATTTGAATTACTGACAATTCATAGAATTGCAGAGCCAATTGTCCTCATAAGAATCTAGATTGGCTGATTACAAAGAAATCAAAACGGAAACAACATATACTATGAAGACACTGAAACACCAAACAGTAAAAAACTTGTTCGCGAAATTAGCCAGCTAAGTAATGCTCTTGCAAGTTGTTTATCCTCTTTTAACTGAGAATTATCACCCAAAGAACAATTATTATTTTTTTTAAAAAAAACACAATATCCCATCACTTTTGAGAATATTAAAAAATGGTACAATTGGATGGGGGTGCAGAAATAGTATTACATCTTCTAAGCCTTCAACTTTTGGAAAAACCGAAACTAACCCTTCAATAAACCTTAAAATCAACGAATGGTTGATCTCTTTAACCTCGATTCTCCACTACCTAGTCCTATACTAAGTCGATAATATCAAATTATGTTTGCATCAAAAGAAATTGACAGATTAGATCCCAAAATATGTGTTTGATGTAAATAAAAGTCGAATGAAATGAAAAAAAATACCTGCTTCTATCTTCAATTAACTGATTCAGGCACAAAAGTCCTAATCTGTCCCCCTCTTTTCTGAAACGCAGATAACGACTCCTGCTTCAGACACTGCAAACAAAGAAAAAAGCAGACAAATCAATAGAAAAAAAAAAAAGAAACTGATACAAAGTTGAGAGCGAGAATCGAATGGTGGAATATAGATATGGGAGTCTAACATCCCCAATAACGCTCTGTTAACATCGGAAAAGTTGACACAGATAAACCCTAAAAAATGAGTAAGCCAAATCTAGTAAATCAAGAGACATTAAAAAAGACAGATATGCCAGATGAATTTCAACAACAACGTACCTGAAGTCCAATCAGATTGAATTCAAGGAAAAATGTTTGTTCAAAGGAGGGAAATACACAAATAAGAAACTTGAATGGAGTGGGAAACCTGAATTGGCAGGCGTTAACATCGTGATAGAAGACTGAGGCGGAGGTGTCATCGATAGCATCGTCTGGAGACCATACGCGGAGGCGATCGACATGAAGATGTGCAGGGGTACAGTAGATGCAGTATGACGGTAGAGAAGATGGGAAACCTTTCCCGGTGAAAAGAGGTTTTGTGGAGGTTATCGGGAACGAAGACAAAGTGGTGGGAAGCTAAACGGAAATCCGTGAGTGGATCCATTGAAATAGATGATGAGCAGAGGCAGTGGGGAAAATTATTGGGTATATCAGTGGAAAAGAGAAGAAATATCTATGATGGATCATCGGTGCGTGGGAAAAAACGTATTAAGCTTTTGAGGCGGTGGAGGAAACGTAGAAGGACACCTGCACCATCAATTTAGGGCATAAATTCAGAGTTCTTTGAAGAAGACGGTGGATGACTAATTCTTTTTGGATGGCGGTCTAAGGAAGAGTCTAGAGACAGTGGAGAAGATTGGATTTGAAGCGGTGTAACATCTAAATTTAACCTGGTTGACGAAAAGCGGGTACACAAATCCTAATCTTATTGGATCATAAAGCGGTGAAGCAAATTACAAAAACATGTGTACACAAAGAATGTATAAGGGGACATAAAATAACCCTCTTTTTAAAGAAAGGAGATAGATTTGCAACCCATTCATAATCAAGGGACCTATTCTGCAAATTCCTTAGGAACTTTACTATTCCTAAGGATGGACAATTTTAATATATATATATATATATATATATATATATATATATATATATATATATATATATATATATATATATAATTAATAAAAAACAATTACAAAAAAGGTCCTTATAGTTTGGTAAAAAGATAAAATTGCAAAAATGGTCCCTAGGGGTAACTTCGTCATTTTTAAAAACTTAACAGCAGGCTGTTAAACTTAACGAGGCGATGAGCAAAACTACAACAAAACCACCAAATAGGGATTCTTTTTGCTAATAAACTCTTTTTTGGATCTTACCCAAAGAAATTGACAAACTATAGGGACCATTTTTGCAATTTTATCTGTAACCTTTTTTTTCTTTTAAAATAAATAATCTGAAAAAAAAAAAAAAAAAGCAAAGCTCTTAAAATTAGATTCTATACAAAAAGTAAATAATCATGAAATTTAAAAATATATATATATATATATATATATATATATATATATATATATATTTTAAAATTTTTTTACTTTTATAAAAATCCAAAAAATAAAAAAAATCTCTAAAAGTTCTAAAAATTTAACGAATACTCCTACTCAATATATTGGTGACTTTTTAAAAGGAAATTTTCAAAATCAAAAATACTTTTAAAGGTTTATCATATATCATATATTAAGAACTTTTTGAAAACAAATTTTAAAAAACAAGGTTGTTAAGATACCAAAATTTATTTTAAAATATTATAAGTTTTTTTTTAAATGTTGAAAATAATATGATTCAAAATAAGATGATTCAAAATATTTATGATTCAAAAAAAGTTTTGATTTAATATTTTTATGATCATTAATTTGTTATTATCTAAAAATGTTTTGATTCAAATATTTTATGATCCTTAATTTTATTTTTTATGATTGAAAATTAAATGATTCAAAATATATAATGGTCCAAACTTTGTTTTTTGAAAAAAAAAACATTTATTAAATTAAATATATAATTGATTCAAAAAGGATATAATCAGAAATACTATGATTTAAAATTTTATGATCCAAAAATAATGTGATCCAAAAATAGTTGAACATATTATGATCCTTAAATATTTTATTATTTAAATCTTAAATTGTTAAACATTAAAATCTCGAACAAATCTTTATAAAAAGAAACAGAATAAAAAGATAAAAACGAACATAAATAAAAACATTAGTAATTTCAAATATATAGTAAGGACATTAAAAAAAAGTTAAATAAATAAGTAAAATAATTATATTAGAATAAAAATATCTTAACTTCTATGAATGAGAGGCTATGAAACTTTTGTAATAATATTAGAATCATAAAGAAAGTTGAAGGCATTAACGTTATGTAAGGACAAAAAGTTACTAGGTTATTAAAGTGATAATTATTTAAAACTAATATATTTTTCGATTTGTATACATTTGGTTACTGGTTTTTTTGTCCACATTTACCCCTTCAACTTGTTAAACTGTACGCATTCAGTCCTTATGACCGGTTACTCCAGATTAGCCGGGAAAATGATTTAATAGGGTAATATATTTATCATTTTGTACACATTTAGTCATTAATATTTTTGTACACATTTAGTCCTAAATATTTTTTTCGTTTCAAAATAAGTCATTTTTATTTTTGTACTCATTCAGTACTTATAAATGTTTTCTTTAGTTTTTTCTCACGACATCTTACGTTGGACAATCATTGATGAAGTGTGTGCGGTTGTCTATATTTATGTGTAATGTCTCGTTTTCACAACAAAAAAAATTTAATTTTTATATAAGGCAAAACTCCCTAATTATAAATCCATTATTAAGAAAAAATGTTTATTCTAAAATACATTTATCGAAAATCAGAGTAATATAAGAAATGTGGTATCCTCAATATTGTTGATGAGTGTGTACAGTCATGCATTCTCCTCCCCACAACCAACGATAGAACCTGAAAACATAAACAACTGGGTAAGCACAAAATTTAGTAAATTTCCCCCAAAATACCCGATATAACAAACATATTATCATGCATAATGGACCTACACTCATCAGATTGGAATACGTTGGCCCAATCAGTTATCGGACTTGAAAGCCAACATGTAACAAGTCCAATCAGTCATCAGATTGGAATACCCAAGGTTTGTTGGCATGCCGCCTTAACCCAATTGCTCTTCTCGAGTCTCCGTGCCTATAGCTTATAGCCGACCCGCACCAGGTATCTTAGCCTACAGCATATAGCAGGACCACCTCAACCTATCTCACCACCATATGGGTATCCCACATATGATGTTTGTAACACCCGTTTATTTATTAGTTAAATAAATAAATTAGTGAACGAATGGTAGCCTAAAATAAATAAATAAATGTATAGAAGCCCTAAAATCAAGAATAAATGAGCAAGGCGTTAGTTCAAGGAGTTAAAACTTATAATTATAGAAGTTAGGGGATGAACTGTAATTCACGGATTAGTTTGTAAAGAATGTTGGAAGTTGAGAGTGATTTGGTAATTCTGGGTTTAATTTGAAATAAAATCATGAAGAAACGGGTTAAAGTGTAAGTATTGGATTCAATTTAAGAATAAATTATGGAGGAGGGGCTGTTTAGTAATTCTAGGGTTTATTATGAAAGGAATTTTAGAAGTCGGGGTCTAAAGGGTAATTATTGGATTAGATTTGAAAAGATCCTAAGGGGAGGGACCAGAATTGTAAGTATGGGAAAGATGTATATGGATCGGGTATATAACTCCTTTAGTCATCAAACCCTAACCCTAATATGAGAGGCAGCCGTCACCCACCCTTATACCTCCCTCCAGCCGCCATTCACCTCCTTCTTCATCTCCGACCCAGCGCTGCCATCTCCCCTCCGCTGTCAACGATCAGTGTACCGGCGAAGAGAAGATCCATGCATCGACGTCATGTTAATCGGGAGGAGCGGGAAAGTGTGGATCGTGGAGGCTGTGATTGCTGCCGGTGTCGCGTCAGTTGGTGACGGAGGAGCAGTTCATCTCCGTCACACCTGCTTCACTCCACTCTTTCTTCTCCCTCAGTTCGTTGAGGTTCCATAGTCCCTCCATGCCTCCTTCTTCTTACTCTGCCTGCTGTCGCCACTTTATCTCATCACCACCAGCCGCCATGGGTGGTGGCTGCGAGTTTGGGTGGATGTGTGATGTTGCTTCGAGATTTGTGTGTCTATTGGCTTGCTGTCACCGGGAGCGAGCTCCTGAAGACCACCCTTCGTGTGTGCTGCTGCATAACTCCGTCAAGACCGCCGCTGCCACCTCTCTATGGTGTTGTCGTCGCCAACCGCCACCAGGACGGTGGTTGGACCTGTTTGCAAGCATGAAAAGAGTGTGGGTGTTTGTTCTTTCTATAGCATGTGTTGTGTGTAGCTTGTTGGCCGGAAAAGCCTCTGCCACCATAAGCCGCCATGGGTGCGTGTTGATGTAGTTAGTGTGTGTGTGTTTATTCTTGGTTAAGGCATTTGTAAACTGTAATTAGCTAAATTATAATGAAAGAAATTGAAAACCACCACCTTAGGGTGGTGGCTGCCGCCTCCTGCCGCCACCGGCCGCCGTGTCGGGTGGAGGTGTGCTTTGCCTCGTGGTGTTGATTCGTTTAGGGTGCTTGAAACCCTAATGGGCCCAATTAAGCTTAACGGACTCTAATGGACCCAATAAAACCTTAATGGGCTTAATAATATTTTAGTGGGCTTAATAGGCCCGATAAAGCCCTAATTGATCTAAAAGCCCAACAAATTAATAAACGGGCTAGTATTTGGGTTGGAAACCCTAATTAGGGTTTGGAAAACCCTAATGCCATCAAAACCCTAATTTTGGGGAATTAATCGAGACACACGGGACTTATTAATAACTTGGAATATTAAATAATAATCATTGGCGGAAATTAATCTGAGCAATATTGGACTTAATGGGTTAAGTAAGAAACTTAACCCTAATCATCATTTTATGTGAAACCCTAATTTCACTTGGGTTTATTGTTGGGCCTTTCTATTGGACCTTGATTATTGGGTTATTAAATGGGCTATCCAAGATCAAGCAAATGGTCTAGAGTAATTTAATGGGCCTAGGGTAAGGCCCATGTAAGGGGCTTGGGCCCAATTTGGAAAATTGGGCCATAGTTTGGGACTTAATGATTATATGATGTTGGGCCTTAGAATGAGAGCATGTATAGGCCTAGGCCCAATTTGGAAAATTGGGCCATGTGTTGGGATTTGATTCCTAATTGACTTTGGGCCTATGGTTTGGGCCTTGGGCTTGAATAAGCCAAACTAGGGGTAACGTAGTAATTACCCAAAGAATGTACTTATGGTTATGTATTGGGACCCAATTATTAATTGGGTGCTATTTTGGTGTTGACAGTTCGGGAATCTGTCAGCCAGCAGTTGGGGTCGAGTCTGTGGGACTTCAGCAAGTGTGCGATTGTGTCTTCGGGACTTCAGCAGTGTGAGGTGAGTTACCTTACAGTAGTGGTGGGTCTATGGCCACAATGTCGGTCCACCAGTAAGAGTTGTATGTTAGATGATTGTCTTTGTGATATCATCTAGGTTTGCTACTACCTGATATGTTATATGCTGGCATGATATGTTATATGTGATAGTAGTAGAGTTCGGTTGTTAGGACTGAATAGTAGGTCAGACACCCCAGATATGTCTGACAGTATGCGATGATATGTTTATATGTTGGCATGATATGTTATATGTGATAGTGGTAGTAGGAGGGGAATAGTCCCCAAGTTCGGTTGTTAGGACCGAAGGGTAGTTCGGACACCCCAGATATGTCTGATAGTATGTTTATGTTATGATATATGAGATAGTAGCAGTAGGGGGTGGAATAGTCCCCGATGGTCGGTTGTTAGGACCGACGGGTAGGTCAGCACCCCAGAATGGCTTGACACAGGTAGGTCGGCACCCCAGAATGGCCGTACCGGGTAGGTCGGGCGCCCCAGAATTGCCCGACAGTATGTATGCTTTGTGATTGTATGGTATGTGGTATGATGGGGGAACTCACTAAGCTTCGTGCTTACAGTTTTCAGTTTTGGTTTCAGGTACTTCGTGTTTAAAGGAAAGAAGTCGGCTTGATCACAGCGCATCACACTATGTTTTCCGCACATAAGATCTTTGGGATTACACTCTGATATGGTTTTATGATAATATGTTTTGATTACTAACACTTTGGTTTAACACAAGATATTATTATGAATTTTTTTACACTGATGGTTTTATGTAATAACTTATTTAAAACTGAAATTTTTGGCCTTGAAAATTGGGATGTTACAAGTTGGTATCAGAGCCTTGGTTTAAGGAATTCGGACACACTCTCGGGTGTGTCTGGACTCAAACTGAGGACTTGGTATGGAAATTTTCAAAAGTATAATCATTTTATAAAAAGAAGTTTGAAAAGAATTTGAAAGAGAAAAGAACTTTGAAAAGAACAAGATGTGTGATGCGTGCAATCAGCCGAGCTCATGTAAGTTTTCCCCAAGATACCCATGCATGTGATGCTATGATATGATATGATTATGAGAGCTGCATGCTAGATTAGGGCTAAGGATCTAGGAGGATGCCTTATATGCCTATTGTATGTGCTTGTAGACTTGCATGCTAGTACTGATCAGTTAGTGATAGGATAGCCTGTTTAGGTTATGCCTGATTGTATGAGCCTTTGAATTGCATGTACAAATTCCTGATTAGAGGATACAATGATTTGATTGGAATATGATGGTTAGATTTTCCATTTTCTGAATGTTGCTTGCTTTGTGCTTTGTGGGACTCTTAGTAATGTGAGTTAGCTATTAATTGAATATGCTAAATCACATGTGGCACAAGCTGGATAATCCCAGAGTGATAGATTTGACCCTATTGCGCAACTCTCGTTTGAGTCTAACCGTTATAGGGATGAGTCTGTTACTTGAAGGATTACCTGATATTTGTTGCATGTGGCTATATTCATGAGGCAGCTAGTTGACATTACTGGGAATCTTTCAGCAGTTGAGGACTGGGTGAGTTCGGGAACCTAGGAAAGCCTAGGATATGTTTCAGTGGGTTAGTAGTGAGGCTCAGTGAGACTTGGGTGTACTAGTTGAGGAAGTGACTTGGAGGATCCGAGAGAATTGCTGAGGAAGTATGGATAGATGTGAAAGGTAGTATTGGGCCCGTACTACTGAAAGCACAGGATCCATACTTGAATCGATGAGAGTCTTGGAGAATCTGAGAAGCTTCAGGGAAGAGTTTGTGACCCAGTTTAGGGACAGAGGATGTTCCAGTTGTTGCAGCTTAGCCATTGGCAAGTGAGTTAGTGAGTGTGGCTGGGTGTCAGACCCTAAAGGATAAGATTTCCAGGAGGTTGCAGATGCGATATCAATTTGGAGCACTTTGAGAGGAGAAGTTCGTGCCAGATGCGTATGGTAGAGGGTCCCGGGAAGAGACCCATGACTTTTGATCATCAGGTGAAAGGCCAGTAGGGTCTGAGTCAGTGCAGCACGTACATGACAATGCTCACGGGAGTCTATCACTCCAAGGGTTTAGACTGCTACAGGGTAGCGGGATTGGTCATGTCAGCAGAAAGTGATCAGTATTCCTCCAGGTGTTGCGGGTATGTCATCTTCTATTGCTACTAGATATAAGTTGGGGATACATATCACTTTGGGATTCTAAGTGAATTGGGATAAGTCAGATCTCGGGTCGGCTTCCTGCTAGTGTTTGGATTATCAAGGATCATATATGCCATCCTGCAAGCCGAAAAGTCATTGATGAACCCACAGAGGGATGCATCTTGCGGAGCAGGTTCCGCGTGTACCGTTATCATTCCGGATCTTTGTAGGGATTCATGCAGGAGTATTATTTAGAGGATACTCGGTCTGGGTTGGAGCGATAGTTCTCTAGTGAAGTCAACGTTCAGGGGTTCTATCATTGTTCAGGTATGGTCGGTAATTGTCTATAGATGAACTTTGGTGTTCAAGGCACTACCATTGCTAACACATAGTTGGTGACATGAGAAGGAGAATTGTATTTTAGCATGGGCTGTGTTCGGTTAGAGTTCAGTGATATTGCAAGAATGAAAGTGGGGATAAGGATTCGTCAGCCAGAGTGAAGATTAGAGCCTCTAGTTGTCAACATGTGAGATGGATTGAGGTGTCAGACTGGATCAAATTTCAATACTATTCATCAAGATTTCTAAGGATGGGAGATCTCAAGGTTTAAGCGGTGATTAAACGCTAGCATTGGCAGGTAGGTTGTCATCAGTAGAATATTAGAAAGCGAGAAAGATTGGGAATCCTTCAATTCTCATGTAATGTAAAGACTTAGTTGGATCTAAGTGGGGAGAGACTTTTTATAAATTTCTCCAATTGTGAGTTATGGTTGCACGAGGTGCAATCTCTTGGGCACCTTGTCAACCAGAAGGGTATTCTAGTTGATCTGGCCAAGATAGAGGCCGTGATGCAGTGGGAGATTCCGAGGTCTCCATCTGAGATTCAAAGTTTCCTGGGTCTAGCAGGTTACTACCGGAGATTTACATGGGACTTCTCCGAGATTGCGGTTCTTTTGACCCGACTGACCAAAAAATCGATGGCCTTTCACTGGGGGCCTGAGCAGCAGGCAGCCTTAGAGACTCTCAGACAGCGGTTGTGCGAGGCACTTATTCTCACCGTGCCAGAGGGTGTAGATGATTACGAGTGTTACTGTGACGCTTTGATCATGGGCATGGGTGCGATACTGATTGTGACAACCCAAAAATTTACATTAAGTGAAACCAACCACTTCAATAGAAGCCAAGTCTGTTTCTGCTAACTTTCAAACTTTTGGGATAAGTTTGAGCAATTCATGAATTACACTTAAGAAGATATCAGGAGAGAGGATGCACCTGGGTTTTGTGCAACTCTGTTATTCCATAACTCTATGATATTAGAGTTCATTGCGTGAATAAAATATTTTCTGCCAAAAATCCCAGGACTATATATAGGATTATGAACCAAATCTATTCATTAGTTACAATTCCAACTAGAGAAAAGTCAAATTCTCTCTCACGGATCTTCGGGTTTTCATTCCAAATCGTGAGTATCTTTCTCTAGTTGTATTACATAGTCTATTAAGTGCCTAAAAACACAGAAATCATGTCAAAACCCCAAGATTTGGGAGTTTACCGCCCAAGAACATCTTGGAGAGTAAACTCTCTTATAAGGGCCAAAGTGTGCCCAATGTCCCCCTAAACCTTGGAAACCAAACATGGGACAAACCTTGACATGTTTAGGCATTAAAATCATTAAAAATCAAGGACCAAAAGTGAGTTCACGGCCAAGGAAGTTCTTGGGCCGTGAACTCCATTTTAGGGTGCCAAAATGCCCTAAATGCCTTCCATAAGCCAAGAGACAAGCATATCCATTTACCATGATGTGTCTAGGACCCAAAACAACCAAAACACCAACACCCACAAGTGTTTACGGCCGCAAACACGTGATCAAATGGTCTATGGGCCGAAAACTCAAGTTAGGGGTGTTTTGATGCCACAAACACTTCCTAGGGCTTAGGCATGAATTTAGAATGCTTCTTTATGAACTTTAGGACCCTCATATGTATATTTGGCCATGAGTTTACGGTAGTAAACTCATTTGGGCTGTGAACACCTCAAAAACTCCAAAGAAGGTGGTCTTTCTCACCCTAGGCTAGAGCTAATGTCCCTAAATAATTCCCTAGCTTTCATACTTGCACTAACCCATGAGTAACCATTACTTTATGGACGTAAACTCCCTTGGGCCGTGAAATCATGGTAGTAAACTCATATAAGTGCCCTTATACCCTCCTATGTTGAATCACATGTGATTCAAACACTTGGTTAAGGTGTTTCCTAGTCCCGAAAGGTGTTTCCTTTCATATAGTTGTTGTAAACACTATATTTATGTCAATATGTGTCCTTATATGTCATTTAGGAGTTATTGTGTCTCGGAACTTCATTCGTGGAACTTCTCATCCTTACACGC
Source organism: Lactuca sativa (assembly GCF_002870075.4). Lineage (NCBI taxonomy): Eukaryota > Viridiplantae > Streptophyta > Magnoliopsida > Asterales > Asteraceae > Lactuca > Lactuca sativa. Next base: position 250,274,615 of record NC_056625.2, read on the forward strand.
ATACCCGTTTGAATCACCCACATCAGGTGAGTTCATACCCCGTAATGAATCTTTTAACTATTTTAATTGTTTTAAGGGGGGAATACAAGTTGAACAGAATGATAATTGTGTAAATGTTTGTTATAAACATCTTTCAAAATGTTACATATGTTATTTATAAGTTGTTAAAACATTTCAAAACTCTTTTAAATGTTATGTTACTTTATAGTTATACAAAACTCCACTTTTAAAGTATAAACATAACTTTGTAGATAAATGAGTATTTTCAGTAACAGTCCAGTTAGAGCATTAGTAAACTATTATAGGTATAGTTTAAGAGAGTGATATTCATTACTTCTAGTACAATCAAGCACACACAGAACAGAACAAAACAAAACAAACAGTGAAGAGAATCAAACAATACCAGAACAAAACATAACAAACAAGTAAATTCGCAATAGCATGATAACACGCAGATAGGGTCTAACTTTAATGTGAAATACACGGCTTGCATGGATTTGCTCGGGTCGCATATGGTTCCCTCAATATCCATACATGAGAGCGGTTAGTAGGGGTTCCAGCTTTCACATTATGACCGTAATAAAACACACATATGTTTTTAGGTTGATAGTACCTCCGTATGTCATTATAAACGACATTAGGGTACTCATTTCTCCCATTACTTTCATAAAGTGTCGGTAACACTTGAAGGTTAATCTATTCTCTATTCGAGATAGGTTATAAACTAGGGAGAATGTACTTTTCAGTTGGCAAAGGAATATTAGAGTCTTGGTAGATGACTGCTTTCATAACAGTAGAGTCTTGGTAGAAGACTGATTTCATAACAGGAGAGTCTCGGTAGAAGACTGCTTTCATAACAGTAGAGTCTCGGTAGAAGACTGCTTTCATAACAGTAGAGTCTCGGTAGAAGGCTACTTTTAAAAGTTAGGACCATAATGCTAACTTTATGATTCCGTAATGTATACACTATAGGATACATATATGCTAAGTAGATTCTGACAGCTAATAGGATGTATGTTCTTCGTTGTACGTCCTGTTCCCGTTGGATGTGGGTTTACACCGAGGTCACCCAATCTATTATCTACCCGAATCTATATATATTTATGCTTAGTATACATTAAGTCATCATAAGGGTACCAGGTATGGATCAGGTCATAGGACACTAGAGTCAATGCACAGTTTTTCTAGTACAAAACTTTCGTTTCAAAGTCAGTACTTTTGGTATACAAAACTAGCGATTTTCCAGTTAAGGGCTTAATCCATTTTATTAAGCCAATACAGTTTTAAAGACTTTAAGTGAGTTAACTCTATAACACCTTAGTTTATACACCATGTTTATATATAAAACTAATATCCGACAGCTAATAGGATGTGTGTTCTTCGCTGTACGTCCTGTTCCCGTTGGATGTGGGTTTACATCGTGGTCACCCAATCCACTATCTACCCGATACGAAATTATATATAGCAGTATAAACAAAGTTATTATAAAAGTAATCACCATAGTCAATATTTTACTATAAGAAATATAGGTTTTCTTGAAAGGAACTCTCCATTAGATATAAAGGAACCATTACAAATAACTCCATGAGTAACAAGTGAATACACCAAGGTTATATATGACAACGATCTAATAACCAATGGAATATGTGCTATCCGCCTTACTTATTGTACCCCGTTGGGTGGGTTGAGGGTAGATGCGCACAATCGATTGTTTGTTTACTCCAATTATATATATATAACTTGTACCCACTTATTACGCATAGAAAGGCTTGTAGTGTCATTTTACTCAACTCCCATTTTAAGTAGGAAATATATGATTTTCTAGAGGAACAAGCAAACTTTACAAAACAACACCTTATAGCTTACAGTACTTTACATATACATTTTCAACCACGTTTTTACAGCTTACTCACATCACTAAAATCTTATGAACTCACCAACTTAATTGCTTATCAACTCTTTCAAATAACTTGAAATCTCAGGAGACTATTATATAGGTGCTCGTGTTGGGACTTCAGAAGATGGAGCATTATAGCTTCAAGTCTTGTTTTGTTATTTGTTTATGACTTCTATGTTTTGTGAACACATACATTGTAAACACTTTCTTTCTAAATGAAATGGTTGTTCATTACTTGCTTACCATATACATATCTCGTGATACTTGACATGACGTCCTCCACCCCCGAACGTTTCCGTCGTTCCGGTTTTGGGGTGTGACACTGATACTGTGGGGTCACGTGATAGCAGGTTTTGGGAACCATATTAGAGCTTCAGTTAGGACTCAAGTTCAATTGAGTATTAGGTTGGGTGCATGTTCGACCCAGTATGGAAAGTGTTGTAAGACTACGGGGGTAGCCGTAGCATTCACTAGCGGTCAAATAGTATGGAAAGTGCTATAAGACTACGGGGGTAGCCGTAGCAATCAGATGGTATGGAATGTGTTGTAAGACTGTGGGGGTAACTGTAGCATTCACTAGCAGTCAGTTAGTATGGGAAGTGTTGTAAGACTACGGGTGTAGCCATAGAATTCACTAGCAGCCAGATAGTGTTAGAGTGTTGTAAGCCTACGGATGTAGCCATAGCATTCACTAGCCGTCAGATAGTAATAGAGTGTTGTAAGACTATGGATGTAGCCATAGCATTCACTAGGTTGGTAGATATCATGAGCGCGTTGTTAGGACGCCAAAGGAACAGGAGTACGCACCAGTCAGGTGTAGCAGGGGGGCATGGCAAATCCACGAATTGGTTTATGGATTTCCCCGGAGGGATTAGACTTGGTTAAGCCAGTGATAAGACTGTAGGAACGCCACTATAGTTATGAGATCAAGGAAGTAATGGACTCCTTAAGGACGTGTGACATAAGGCTAACATTGGTCAGGTAGCAATCACTTTTAGTCCTAGATTTAAGTATCTCAGGATTTGACACATGGACCCGAACAGTTAGATCATAAGGTTATTAGATCCACAGTGACATGATAACTATTGGCAACTAGTTCAGAGAAGGATTTCATTCAGGAGTCGTGTGAGGCGACTAAGTGGGAGTCCTTTGGCTCCGCAGCCGGGTCAAAACCCGATATTTCAGATGACTGGCGAACAAATTGAGACCAGGTAGGTCTCGGTAGATGTTGGGAAGCAGCCATGTGGCAACATACTGCTTCAGGCAGTTCAATGTTCGGACAGTTTCAGTGATTAACACTATGAGTATTTGTGTATGGGTTGCAAGTTCGGATGGAAAAGCTGGTTGATTGGGAAGTGGCAAGTCACTCCCAACGGGATTAGCTGAGCCTCGACCAAGAAGAAGTGATATGCAGGGGTAATTAGGTCTGTAATATTGTTTTATAGTGGGAACCTCGAACTATCAGAAGTTAAGTAGACAGTCGAGGGATAAACAGACTGGATTCGTTGATGATGATTCGATATGAGTGGCCTGTCAGGGAATCAGACCATCTCGAGATAGTAGATTCAGACGAAGTAGATATGATCTTGTTGTGAGGAATTCATTCATATGAGGGTATTAGGTCTTTGCAAAGATTAGCCACAACTACCCTGGGAAGGATAGGGTGTGCCCAGGACGGTGATTATGTTACTAGAAGTGGTTTGGCATATAAGAAATACTAAGGAGTGATTTCGAGGACGAAATCTAATTTAAGTGGGGGAGAGTTGTAACACCCGTTTATTAGTTAAATAAATAAATTAGTGAACGAATGGTAGCCTAAAATAAATAAATAAATGTATAAAAGCCCTAAAATCAAGAATAAATGAGCAGGGTGTTAGTCCGAGGAGTTAAAAGTTATAATTATAAGTTGGGGGATGAATTGTAATTCACGGATTAGTTTGTAAAGAATGTTGGAAGTTGAGAGTGATTTGGTAATTCTGGGTTTAATTTAAAATAAAATCACGAAGGAAGGGGTTAAAGTGTAAGTATTGGATTCAATTTAAGAATAAATTATGGAGGAGGGGTTGTTTAGTAATTTTGGGGTTTATTATGAAAGGAATTTTAGAAGTCGGGGTCTAAAGGGTAATTATTGGATTAGATTTGAAAAGATCCCAAGGGGAGGGACCAGAATTGTAAGTATGGGAAAGATGTATATGGATCGGGTATGTAACTCCTTTAGTCATCAAACCCTAACCATAATATGAGAGGCAACCGTCACCTACCCTTATGCCTCCCTCCAGCCGCCATTCACCTCCTTCTTCATCTCCGACCCAACGCTGCCATCTCCCCTCCGCTATCAACGATCAGTGTACCGGCGAAGAGAAGATCCATGCATCGACGTCGTGTTAATTGGGAGGAGCGGGAGAGTGTGGATCGTGGAGGCCATGATTGTTGTCGATGATGGACGAGCAGTTGATCTCCGTCGCACCTGCTTCACTCCACTCTTTATTCTCCCTTAGTTCGTTGAGGTTCCATATGATGGGTTTTAAGCAAAACATCAATCATATGGTGTACATGCAAACCCTAATATCATTTGGATCTGGTTTGTCTAATGAACATGCAATTGAATATCCAAAGCTATAAACCCTACATCTAGCATACAATTAATCATATTAACATAAAATAGGGTTTAGATCTGACCTTTGATTGTTATATAGCAATAACAATCAATCCTTAGCTTCAGAAAGCTTAGTGCCTCAAGTGTTGCACCTCTAATGGAGTCACAAACACCACTAAGCAACAAGATGAAGAAGAGAAGATAGGGGAGGCACCAAAAACTGTTGGAAACCCTAATCTAAGTGTTTACCACGTTTTTGGTGCCTAAGGGCTCCTTATATACTTAGGCAATTAGGGTTATCTAACAAGGAAACCATAATTTGACTGCTTAAGCCCAAAGCAGCCCATGGACTCTTTCTTTAGAAGCCTTGGACGACTTCTAATGGGTTTCCCCCTAGAATTCGTCCACTCCACTATCTATGGAGTCTATAGGCCCATATATGTAATTATCTTATAATTACACAATAAGTCCCTTAAGTTTAATTAATCTCTTTTAGCCACAAAATTAATTCTTAATTAATTCTTGGCTAATATTAATTAAACATTATGATTTCTCCTTTAATATATTATTCTTATAATATATTAATAAATCATAATTAAACCTTTCTCTCCTTAATTCATCCTACAAATTGCTATGGTAAGGGCAACCCAAAAGGACCATGCTCATAATCAGGTCAAGTACATACCAAAATAGTTATGGACTTAGACACTAATCCAACAGTCTCCCACTTGGATAAGTCTAATAACTATTTTCCGTATGACTTTAGAACTTGGTCAGCAATCGTAGCTTTCAAAAGCCGTTGTCAACTCTGATCTTATCAGATACGCGATATCGTATAGACATAAGACATGAATTTTAATCATAGCTTTCAATAGCCGAAATTGTGATATTTTCAGTCTCAAAGTCTTTAGTGGAGCGTGTGTGGTTTACTGACACACTAACATAGACTTGTAAGAAGTGTCAAAGGTCTAAACAATTGAGACTATGATTACGGCATCCCTTTTCATAGTTCTGAAATTGTGTAGACATATCAGTGAGTTATCTAAGATAAGGTGTATGATTATGATAAAGTTTTATCAAAGCAATCTAGTATCAGAAATCTGAACTTTGGTAAGAAAGTCAATAAAGTATTGATTTCTAGAAGTCCAGTTGATTTCTAAGTACATGTCAAAGCTAGTGGGAGCATAAGTGTTATGCTAATAATCATCATGTTAGTAGGAGCATGATAATTATAATAAGTATTGCAAGTTAGCAATGTTAATTATAGAAAACAAAAGTTCAACTCGTGAGGTTGAAAGGGTTGAAAAAGTTGTTTTGCTATAATTAAGGGAGAGGAAATTATACTTCATTTCAATTCTAAAAGGCTTAGATTGAGATTTTAATTATTTTAGTCAAGAATATATATATATATGAATTTCATGTTGGATTGTCTCAACTTAAGGAAATTCTATATATTGCGTTCTTAAAATTCGGTTATGATTACGACATCCCTTTTCATAGTCAAAATTTGAGAATATGGAAAACAAAAATTATTATGGCAAAAGACTGGTCTAGAACCATGTCTTTATGTGAAACATCATGAATCTTGTCCCATTTACTTTGGGTACAAGATCGATTACATGTGCTATAATATTTATCCTTTTTGAATTTTCCAAATGCCTTGGGGCATTAAGGAGGAAAATGTCTAGAATTGGATATGACTAAAGTGATTAAGCAATTGTCGAGGACAATCTAAGGTTTACCAAAGATTGCTTGCTCAAGGACAGTCAGAAGTACACTTTTAATATTGGAAGGACCATACTGACATAGTCTAAAAAGAGGCAACTCTTGTTCAAAAGTGGGAGTCAAAATGGGAATATAAAGTTGCCTTCATAGGTGGAAGCAATCCATGTAAGGTAAAAGAAACTTAATGCAAGAAGCATGTTCAAAGCAATGTGCTTTGAATCTGATACATCGTTTCCATGGAATTGCCCTCCATTGGAATACTATGTAATGATTGTTGTCAAGTCTTTGTGGCTTTGTGCATAATCATTACAAGAGGAACAGTACATATAAGTTTAAAATCTAAACAGATTTCGATAAATGATAGGAATCTGGAATTCTTACATTTAAGACAAGGATTTGGGAGTGTGAAAAGAGAATCATTGAAATTATGTTCAATTGATCTAGTTCACAAAGAAAAGGATCATAGACAAACATAAATTTCATACTTGGTGTATGGCAAAGCTATTGTTTAGAAAACATAGTGTACATTAGGGCTGGCAAATATGTACCACAGAGAACCAACCAACATGTTACCAACCGAACCAATTATATCGGTCGCCAAGTTGTTTGGTAGCCAATATGTTTGGCTGGTAATACCATGCCAATTAAGTAGTCTTGTTACGGTAACGATATGAAATTTTGAATACCACGGTTGTACCGACAAATTTCTTGATACTTATTTTTTGATGTGCATGAGATTGGTGATACATACACTAAAATGAATGCTAACTTCTCATTCCTTCTACTGTTTCCATTTGTTTCCTCTAGCAACTTGCTGGGGGTGAACATCTTTTAATCCTTTTAGTGGTTTCCAAAAAAAAATACTACCTGAAGTGAGTGAAGCAACGACCAAATGTTCACACATTCAACTTGTATTCATGTATAATACATATTAGTTAAAAAATTGGTATATACCAAATACCACTATGTACCAACCAAATTTGTTGGTAGCCAAATTAATTGGTACCAAGTATACTTAGTACGGTACTGGTAGCTAAAATCTTATACCAACTATAGTTGGTATGGTACACGACTTGGAGAAAAAAAACTCGGTACCGTACCAATTCCACCCCTAGTGTACATGCTTGGAGCATCGGACACCTAGTGTTTTTTTAATTCAAGTATAAGTTGATAAAACCGAAACTATGAATAATGAGTAATTAGTATGGTGATAAATAGAAAGTGTTTTATTTATATTCATAGGTTTTGATACCATATTAGATTCATTTATTCTTGTGTTTCACTTTGCATGTTTTGACTTCCATAATAACTAGGCTATTCTTCCGGAATGACTAAGTTATTCAAACCATCCACAGTCGGTCATATGTTGGAAGTAGATATGAATCAAGACTGTCATGGGTTGGCTTGTAGAGGTCCAAGTTGGTGGACAAAGTTGTGCTACAACACTCATGAGTGCTCATAAGTTCTGAGTATTGGATTCAACCCGCGCTCATTTGAATCACTTCATGGATTTTATCACGAGTGATCATGAGACGATAATATCTTATATTCTTCAAACCTAGAGATATGACTTGTTACTATGAGTTGATAGTAGATTGATTGCACGAAAACGCATTGGTAACTCGATGTTATAAAACATGCATTTGTGTATGATTCAACTAGTAGTAGAACAAGCCATATGAGTCGAAGTTTATCCATTCCTTTTACCTTCGGGATAAAAACGATATATGTGGGCCCCTCGATGATTTAATGATGACACATATGAGTGCTTGGCTAAGCCAATACTGATTTGATTTGTTCAATCAGTCAGTCGTCATGAATTGGAAATCGGGAAACAACAAATGGACAGAGAGAATGATTATAATCCATGTCTCAGTCTATATGATATCTAGAATGGAAGAATATATGATCCCTTATCTAATGGACAAGTCATTGACAAAGGTTAGAGTTCGTTGACAAGATCAGAGTTCGACAGCGACATTAAGAACTACGATTGCCAGTTAGGTTTTGAAGTCACACTCAATAATAGTTTTAGACTTATCCAAGTGGGAGACTGTTGGATTAATGTCTAAGTCCATAACTATATTTGGTATGTAATTGACCCGACCCGGCATGGTCCATTTGGGTTGCACTTCACCGACACAATTTATATGGATAATCTTTTGAGAATAGTATATTTATGATTATATTAATATATTATAAGTTCTAATATATTAATATAGAATCATATTATTTAATTAGTATTGATCAAGAATTAATTTAGAATTAATTCAATGATCAAAATGAACTAATTAAATATGGAATCATATTATTTAATTAGTATTGGTCAAGAATTAATTTAAAATTAATTCAACGAACTCACTATATGATTCAGGAAGTGACTGAAGAACCCAGTCAACAACCAACTCACTTGAAATCTCAACACCCAACATGTTTAACCTATCAATGTGTGATTTCTTCTCTAAGACGTGTGCACACACTGACTTTCCATCTTCATGCTTAATTGCCAATAGGTTTTGAGTGAGCTTGAACTTTTCAAGCCTTTGAACTTGTGGGGTAAGGAGAACAATTAGAGGAGGTGGAGGAAGTGAAGCATAATCTCTTGTTCCTCGATCATATCGTGGAACATCTTCTTCATTTGGAAAGCTTGTTCCATGGGATTTGGGAAGACCATGATTGTCAGAACTAGACATCTACAAAATGGGAGAAAATTCAAGTTAAGTTGATTAGAATTCTTCATGTAACACCCAAATGAAACATCAAGCTAGGATCCAACACAATACTCTACAACCTAGAAGAGGGATGTCGTAATCTAGTCGCGGAATATTTGAAGGTAGGTAAATGACGATTTACCAATTTCCACCATGAAAAACGAAAAGGAAGTTTAAGTTTTAAATGAATTGAAACTCGTAGATCTTTTGAGATTCATTGAACTTTTCAATGGCGTTTTTAATCTAGATTATGCCCTACAATTTGTGACTGGGATGTCGAGGATCACAAATAAGGTGTGAATAACCATACGAATCACGTGGTACACTCAATGCTACTACCACCTAATCAATGTGCCGGTTAGCCACACACGCTCCATTGATCTATGATAAGCATCGAGCCACCCTTCTGTTGGATTAATGTCTAAGTCCTTAACTATATTTGGTATGTACTTGACCCGACCCGGCATGGTCCATTTGGGTTACACTTCACCGACACAATTTATATGGATAATCTTTTGAGAATAGTATATTTATGATTATATTAATATATTATAAGTTCTAATATATTAATATGGAATCATATTATTTAGTTAGTATTGATTAAGAATTAATTTATATTTAATTCAATGATCAAAATGAACTAATTAAATATGGACTCTTAGATATATATGTGTGATGGGCCAAGTTCATTTAGGTTGGGCTAAGCTTTCATGGATAGTCCATGGAGTGTTTAGCCCATGGATCATATGAAATGAAAGGTCATGGGTTTAACCCTAGTCTACACATTATATAAAGATGTCCTTGGTTGGTGAAATTGGCACTAGTGTGGGTACACTAAGAGGGCTAACCGATTTCACTAGAGAGAACCAAAGTATTCTTATTCTCAAAGTCTTCCAAGGTGTTTTGGTGATTTGTGATTCCACTTGAGGCTTCCACACTATTGGGGCTAAGCTCTTAAAGCTTGAAGACATCAAGCTACACCAAAAGGTATGTCATCTAACTAGACTTTGTAGTATAGTTGCCTCATAGTATGCTAGTTAGGATTAAAGCCTTGGAAAGTTCTTATTTGCATGTATGATAGAGAAAACATAGATCCAAGGTTTATATGGTTGCATGTACACCATAGGAGTGTTAGAATGCTCAAATCCCAACAATGTTATCAGAGCCTAGGCTTGTTTTTAATTATACTTGATGCAAATTGCTGAAAAATGCTGAAAAAATCGACTTTCTTGCTTTCTGGGCACTAGACTCGCCGAGTCCACTAATGAACTCGCCGAGTCCAAGGCAAAACTCATCCTACTCGTTGAGTAGGTTGATACACTCGACGAGTAGGAGCCCCAGACAGCATATTTTCGAGTTTTTTGGCTAGAAATGGACTAGGAACATTACCCTAAGCTGTTTTTGGACTTATAAACTTATTTTTGATGTGGTAATGTTCATACTAATCCAATTTCAAAGATAATTGTCAATATATTCATGTTTTGTATTAGTTTAAGTGTTATGCTAATTACATGAAAAACTTTGATGTGAATTATCTTTGTTCATATGAGTTGCTTAAATTAATAGAAAGGTTGATTGATTATATGTATTTTATCCATTTTAATCTAAGAATTGATTCTAAAATGTGTTTGTGTAACTTGTCCTCAAGTTACATGAAAAGTCACATTAAAGATTCTTAAAACTCATAAAAGATGGCAAAGGTTACAAAATGAAGAGTCTTGTTCTCATTAAATGGTTTTATGACTCCATAACTTGTCCTCAAGTTATGGAGGTTCAAGAGTCACTTCATTAAGTAATAAAATATGTAACCTTAATTAAATTCATAAGCTACATTATAAAGAAAAGTTACATTCTTTTATTAGTTTAAAGTCATCCATAACTTGTCCTCAAGTTATCGAACTTGAAGAGTTTTTTAATTAAAACTACTTTAAACACAAAAGTTATGGAATTAATTAGTTTTGAATAGTTTCAAAACTTGCCCTCAAGTTTTGGAATTTGAAAAGTTTTCACTTATGAATACATTAATTCCAAGTTAGCCCTTAGAATTTTAAAAGTTAAAATTCAACCCTTATACTTTATAATATTATAAGTTAATAATATTTATATATATGTATAAGAGCAAGTCAGTCTTACCGTTAGTATGCCTCATTCACGAAGCCGGTCTATAAGGGGGTATAAGGTTACTGCCTATAAAATGGCAGTTTAATGGGTGTCCACTCTCACCCACCGCTTCCTTGACTGGTGGAGGGTCGTTAGCCGAACGGGTAGGACAAAGACTATAAATTCTCCCTTCATTAAAAGTATTAATGATAAATACTAAGTAACTACAACTTTTATAAATACCCAATCTTAGTTACTTAGGAAAATGTGAATAAGGTGCTAATCCATGAAATTACACTTTGCACTTTGTTTAAGTCAGTTAGTGGAGCGTGTGTGGTTAACTGGCACACTAACTCGTATTTAACAAGGTAGGCAAAGGGTAACTTAATGTTTATCATAGTATCGATGGAGCATGTGTGGTTAACCGGCACATCGATTAAGGGGTAAACACTTGAGGGTACCAAGTAATTTGCATGGTTACTTCATACCTTGTTTTGTGATCCTCGGCATCTCAGTCACAAAACCTGAAGGGCACACTCGAGATTGAAACATGTCATTGAAAAGTTCAATGAATCTCAAAAGATCTAGGAGTTTCAAATCCAATTAAAACCTAATAATACATTTCGTTTATCTTGGTGGAAATTGGTGAATCGTCATTCACCTACCTTCAAATATTTTATAGCTTGGATTACGGCATCCGTCTTCTAAGTTATAAAATAGTTTGTTGGGTCCTAGCCTTAATATTTCATATTGGGTGTGATATTAAGGACTTTAGATCAACTATCTTGAATATCTCCCAAAAGATGTCTAAGTTCAGACATCTATGATATTCCCAAATCTCTTGGAACTTCACTTCTTTCACCGCCTCCAATTATTCTCCCTAACCCACAAGTTCTTGAAAAGTTTCAGGTCACTCTATCCCTATTGGAAAGCAAGGTCTATGTGTGATCACATCTTGGAGATGAAGTCATGTATTAACAATCCGGGAGAGTTGGGTGTCAAAGTCTAGAGGAAGTGGATGCTCAATCACTTTCTAAGTCACATAGTGAATTCCTTTAGGACTCCTATGAAATAGACTATGACAAGACCCTTAATGATCTTATCTATTTGCTTGGTGTTGCTAAATCAGAAATGATTTGGTGTACTAGTAAAGCAAATTTGATTAGGAGATCAATTTCCCAAAACTTTATGGACAGGGACAATAGTGACACAGTAAATCCAGAAAAGCATTCTCTTCCCAATGGAAAGGGATTGGCCATAGTCAACTTGGTTGACCAAATGGTAAAGAGAAAGGCTAAGTCTGAGATAGTCCCATTTACTATTACATAAGGGTCCATATGTTTCTCTTGCCAAAGGAAGGGGCTTTGGTTACGAAGCTGCCAAACTTACCTAAGGATGGTAAAGTCAATAAGTTTGACTTTATTTCAGGTAAAGTCCAATGTCTAACTCTATTAAGTTCCTACTTGGAGATTCTTATTACATGATGTGACTGGGTCACATGATGATGTTTTAAGAATAAAAGAAACATAAAGAAACTTAAAGGAAGTATATGCTGATTCTGATTGCGAAGATGGATTTCGATCACATGGTTCGGTGATCAGAATTTTTGAGTTGTTGCTTAAGAGTTATGATATATTGCTTAGGTATAGATAACAACAAAGTTTTCATATGGATTGTAAGGATAAGGTTTTTTGCAAAGTTTTAAAATAAAATGAAAATTTTTGATTTCATTTATTTTAAGTATCCTTACAATGGCATTTGTGGAAAAATTGTTGCTTATAAGATTCCATTGATAGCAATATTGAAAATGGATTTTATTCTTTCGTCTGTGGTAGTGTCTAATTTTACTAAGGAAAGATTCTCATCACCCAAGTTTAAATTGGACCGAAAGTTGGAATCATGCAAGTTGTATAGTATGATGAATGAGAATTTTCATCTTTGGAAAATTAAGACTAATTCCTTGTTCACATGTATATATTAGTCAAGGGAAGGACAAAGGGATCGGGTACACTTGGGTGTGTGCTGGTCAGGTCCACCACAAAGAATATTCGTCATGATTTACTAAAGCTTAGTAAATATGGTTATACTTACAAGTTTAAGTATAATTCTGAAACATTGAAAAATACTTCAATGTATGGCAGAATGAATGAGAAGAATCAAATTTGGTAGAAAGATAAAAGTTTCTCAAATTTGAAAAGACGGGAGAGTACTTTAGTATCATGTTTATGATCATCTTAATGATTAAGATACCATATCACAATTGATCCTCTAAGGTCATCTTAGTGCATTTTTATGACTAAGAAGAGGAGTCATGAATTGTTGAAATGGTTAAATCAAAAAGATGAGTCATACTTCGTTCCAAAAAAATTCTTAGATTCATACTCCAAGATTGTAACTTGAGTGATATATCTTAAAGAAGGTTTATTAACACTAGTCAAATGTAAGAGTAAAAGGTTATCTACTCTTGTACATTTGAAATTGGTAAGTTGTGATGCTTTAGATAAAACAGAGACCAACTTAGACCAATTGTGTGAAGTGTTTGTCTTGATAAAGAATCCGCACTATCTCTTGTATATTTGGCAAGTGAGTCTTATATGTCAAGAGGACAGTGGGAGTCCTAAAGCTCTTGAAAGTTTCAAGACCTAATCAAGAATAAAACCTGAAATTCTTCACTAGCACATGACTTGAGGTGTATAACCTATCATGTTGACATTTCTATGCCTATTCAAGTTAACTTTGCATAGTAGTTTTGTGAGTTCTCAATTGGTTGCACAGCTACTTGGAAGCTATGGCAGGCCCTTGTGCTGCCAGGTGGCAAGAACTTAAGATTGCACAAGTTCAATCCATATGAGTTTGGATTTGTCACTAACCTTGTCTTGTGATTATGGTTTTGACAAATTCATATGGGTAGGAACTAATACACCATAAAAATCTAAGTGTCATAAGGTTTCTCTCCGATTCATGAAAATGATGGTGATGAAACACTTTCACTAAGTAGATTTTTTAAGTAGATAGAAATTGTGATATTTTCAGTCTCAAAGTCGTTAGTGGAGCGTGAGTGGTTTACCGGCACACTAACATAGACTTGTGAGAAGTGGCAAAGGTTTAACCAATCGAGACTATGATTACGACATCCCTTTTCATAGTTCTGAAATTGTGTAGATATATCAGTGAGCTATCTAGGATAAGGTGTATGATTATGATAAAGTTTTATCAAAGCAATCTAGTATCAGAAATCTGAACTTTGGTAAGAAAGTCAATAAAGTATTGATTTCTAGATGTCCAGTTGAATTCTGAGTACATGTCAAAGCTAGGGGGAGCATAAGTGTTATGCTAATAATCATCATGTTAGTGGGAGCATGATAATTATAATAAGTATTGCAAGTTAGCAATGTTAATTATAGAAAACAAAAGTTCAAATCATGAGGTTGCAAGGGTTGAAAAAGCTGTTTTGCTATAACTAAGGGAGATGAAATTATACTTCATTTCAATTCTAAAAGGCTTAGATTGAGATTTTAATCATTTTAGTCAAGAATATATATATGAATTTCATGTTGGATTGGCTCAACTTAAGGAAATTCTATATATTGCGTTCTCAAAATTCGGTTATGATTACGGCATCCCTTTTCATAGTCAAATTTTGAGAATATGGCAAACAAAAATTATTATGGCAAAAGACTGGTCTAGAACCATGTCTTTATGTGAAACATCATGAATCGTGTCCCATTTACTTTGGGTACAAGATCGATTACATGTGCTATAATATTTATCCTTTCTGAATTTTCCAAATGCCTTAGGGCATTAAGGAGGAAAATGTCTAGAATTGGATATGACTAAAGTGATTAAGCAATTGTCGAGGACATTCTAAGGTTTACCAAAGATTGCTTGCTAAAGGACACTTGGAAGTATAATGTTAATATTGGAAGGACCATATTGACATAGTCTGAAAAAAGGCAACTCTTGTTCAGAAGTGGGATTCATAATGGGAATATAGAGTTGTCTTCATAGGTGGAAGCAATCTGTGTAAGGTTAAAGAAACTTAATGCAAGAAGCATGTTCAAAGCAATGCGCTTTGAATCTGATACATCATTTTCATGGAATTGCTCTCCATTGGAATACTCTGTAATGATTGTTGCCAAGGCTTTGTGGCTTTGTGCATAATCATTACAAGAGGAACAGTGCATATAAGTTTAAAATCTAAACAGATTTCGATAAATGATAGGAATTTGGAGTTCTTACATTTAAGACAAGGATTTGGGAGTGTGAAAAGAGAATCATTGAAATTATGTTCAATTGATCTAGTTCACAAAGAAATGGATCATATACAAACATAGATTTCATACTTGGTGTATGGCAAAGCTATTGTTTAGAAAACATAATGTACATGCTTGGAACATGGGACACCAAGTGTTTTTTAAGTCAAGTATAAGTTGATAAAACCGAAACAATGAATAATGAGTAATCAGTATGGTGATAAATAGAAAGTGTTTTATATAAATTCATAGGTTTTGATACCATATTAGATTCATTTATTCTTGTGTTTCACTTTGCATGTTTTGACTTCCATAATAACTAGGTTATTCTTCTGGAATAACTAAGTTATTCAAACCATCCACAGTCGGTCATATGTTGGAAGTAGATATGAATCAAGACTGTCATGGGTTGGCTTGTAGAGGTCCAAGTTGGTGGACAAAGTTGTGCTACAACACTCATGAGTGCTCATAAGTTCTGGGTATTGGATTCAACCCGCGCTCATTTGAATCACTTCATGGATTTTATTACGAGTGATCATGAGACGATAATATCTTATATTCTTCAAACCTAGAGATATGAGTTGTTACTATGAGTTGATGACATTTGCGGGTAGCCGATGAAAACACATCCCTCACTATGTGCCAATGAGGGAGCTTTCCCTGTCCACATCTCGTGAGATGTTTTCACAACCTTCTTCGTGGGAACTAGGTTTAGGATATGGGCGGCAATCTCTAAGGAATATGTAACAGCCCAAAATCTCAAGTATTGTTAAATTGCATTTTGGGGTGTTTTAAAGGGGAGACTCGGCGAGTTGGAGCAAGACTCGCCGAGTAGGGTCGCAGATTTGGTCGTGGGTTCGCGACTGGACTCGACGAGTCCAGGTATGGACTCGGCGAGTCGACGCTGTTCAGCGGAAACCCTAGCCGTTTCGTATTGGGTCGTATATAAGGGTTGTTATGTCGTCATTTCACGTCTTTTGGCCGATTGTGGAGAACCCTAAACGACTGTGGCATCTAGAGCAAACTTGAAGGCCATTATTGACTTTGAAGGAATTGTGGTGCAAGAAGAGGAAGGATTTTGGCCAAAGGAAGAGCAAGGGGGTCGAGTTCTGAGGTTTGGGGACACAGAGAGTACGTTTTCAGGTTATGTTTCGGATCATTCCTGTTATTTTGATGTGTACACGAATTTAGGGTTTATGAAACCCATTTGGGATTAGATGGATTGTTGTGTTATTATCCAACGTTTATAACCCTGTATTAGTACCCCTTAGAGGTCCAGAAGGTCCTATGTTTGTATATTCGGGAAAATATGTATCTCAGGAAGCAGTTTGATCGACTGCATGGCGTGGACTCGCCGAGTCGGATGATCAGACTCGGCGAGTAGCTTGAAGATTCACTGGGACTCGCCGAGTTGTTCTTCAGACTCGGCGAGTGGAGTCGGGGTGGCCCCGCGATTCTTCCAGGAGTGACTCGTCGAGTCAAAGAGGATACTCGACGAGTAGAAGGGGAATCTTAGAGGATTGAAGGACGACCAGACTCGCCGAGTCGCCAGGGAACTCGCCGAGTCCAGTCGAGCTGACAATGGACTGTTGACCAGAGTTGACTGGTGTGATTTCTTAGGGTCAGTTAACGTGGAAGATAGAAGTATTAATAAGGGATATATGATGTTACAGGGAGCTTGTAGCTCGGAGGATCAAGTGCAAGGGATTTTAGGAGTTGCTATCTTCCAGTGTCCGCGAGGTGAGTCTTCTCACTATACTTCACCCGGAAGGGTTTGACTGTTAGACCGGAAGGTCGTGTGTGTTATATTCATGCTATGTCTAGAGAGGTAGATGCTTTATATGTGATGCGTGCTTATATGTGATGTATGCTTATACGGACCGGAAGGCGAGACTTTATGTGATAGAAAGAACGGTATGATGTATGATTTACGTGTTATGAGTATTATGTTACCTGTGTTATGTTTTATACTATCATGGGCCGGAAGGCAAAATGCTATGGGCCGGAAGGCAGTCTAATACGGGCCGGAAGGCGATATATATTATGGGCCGGAAGGCGATACTATTACGGGCCGGAAGGCAATGTTATGTGGACCGAAAGGTCCGGGCCGGAAGGCAATGTTATGTGGACCGAAAGGTCCGGGCCGGAAGGCAATGTTATGTGGACCGAAAGGTCCGGGCCGGAAGGCAATGTTATGTGGACCGAAAGGTCCGGGCCGGAAGGCGTATGTGCGTAAGGTATATTGGGGAACTCACTAAGCTTCGTGCTTACGTTGTTTATGTTATGTTGTTTCAGGTTCTTACAGTAACGCGGGATGGCAACGGTTCGATTGTACACACCGAAGAAAGAGTTGTGTTTTGGAGGATCCTGGTCTTCTATTATAATGAAAATGAAACTATGTTTTGTAATTCGAATGTGAATAAGATTTTAAACAAGTGTTTTTAATATTAAATTGATTATTTAAATGAAAATTTTGTTTTTGGAAATCACGGTGTTACAAATTGGTATCAGAGCCAGGTTTGAGGGATTCGGACGCGCCTACGGGTAAATCTGGACTCAAACTGAGGAAATAAGAAAAAGTTTTCCAAATAAATGGTTTTCTAAAAGTGAATAAGAGTTCAAAGAGAAAGCAAGAAAGAGCAGTGTGTACAATCAGCCAGAGCCAAACGGTGATTTCCCAAAATACCCTTACTTTTGTATTATGAAATATCTATTATGCACTTTATGAGACATTATTGCATGCTAGAGACAGGCTAGGTATTTCACATCTTAGGACTAGAGTGGCCTGATTTGTGATGCCTTAGTCTAGGGTTTGCTGTTATATGTGCGTTATGCTTTTGTGTGTATGTGATGAGTGAGAGTATCTAGTTAGAACGCACAAGGGGTAAAGCTACGGGGTACAGAGGTACTTCCGAGGATGAGCCGAGAAGGTGGAGCTACCACAGATGGGGAGTCCTATGTATGCTTCAATGCTCGAATGCTGCTTGCTTTGTGCTTTGTGGAGTTATCGATGATGGGAGTCAGCTACTAAGTGAGTATGACGATACTCAGGAGGTAGAGGGCTGGCATCATTAGGAACTCTTCAGCAGCTGATAGCAAAGAAGTGGGAGGACAGCGGAAGGGACTAGGGAGTAAACCTAGCCAGATGAGTGCGCTGGTAGAGTAGATGATTTCGCTGGAAAGCGAGCACGCGCGATGAGATGGGTGAAAGAGCAGGTTTATCAGCTACTTAGGAACTCTGGGATGGTCCGTGTGGAAAGTATGGGTAGATGTGGCAGGTAGTATGGGCCCGTACTACTGAAAGCAGAGGACCCATACTTGATACAGGGGGCATTCTGAAGGTCCTAAGGAACAGATTGAGGAGTGATGTTATGGTTCGAATACCATACATCGGAGCGAATACAGAGTGATGTTATGGTCAGGGCACCATACATCGGAACAG
Source organism: Lactuca sativa (assembly GCF_002870075.4). NCBI lineage: Eukaryota > Viridiplantae > Streptophyta > Magnoliopsida > Asterales > Asteraceae > Lactuca > Lactuca sativa. Next base: position 250,293,339 of record NC_056625.2, read on the forward strand.
ATTGAGATAGATGTTGTGGTTCGAGTGCTATACATTGGAGCAGATTGAGGAGTGGTGCTATGGTTCAGGTACCATACACCGAAGCATGTTGAGGAGGGATGTCATGGGATGAGTACCATGGTTCGTAGTGGATGATGCTTGTGGCTATCTTGTTATCCGGTTATCGATCGGACGAGCACGAGCGAGCGGGATGCGAGGATTCGCGAGATCCGGCGTGATGAGGTTGCTGCATTGTTGCGGGCTGAGTCGCCAGAATTGTTTGGGTCGATCAGGACCACTATGATTGAAGTAGTTTGATGAGCGATATGCGGCTTTCGCAGAGACGGCTGCCGCGGCGGTTACAGCGGCTGTAGCAACGGCAAAGAAAGGGGCTAGTCGGGGTTTTCAGTATCGGGACTTCTATTATGCGAAGCCTCCCACATTCGATGGAGTTCAGGACTCGATTGTTGCTATGAGATGGTTATCGGACATGGAGGGGTGTTTCTCCACGAGTTTATGCCCTGCTGATCAGAGGGTGGGGTGTGCTCTGAACCTGTTGAGGCTCGGGGCGAAGGATTGGTGGAGATTGACCACGAGGTCATTTTCCGATGCGCAGAGGGCTGCGGTTTCATGGGATCAATTCAGAGGGATGTTCAGTACTCGCTATGTTCCGCGGGGTGAAAAGGAGAAATTGGCTCGGAAGTTCCTTAAGCTGAAGCAGGATTTGGAGTCGGTGACTGAGAGCACCGGGATGTTTATTGAGAGGGCGATGTTTTGCCCTGAGTTCGCTTCGGAGCAGGCTCAGATGTCCCGATATCCGAGTATGCTCAAGGGGGGGTATCAGACAGTTCGTGCCTGCGCAGAGGCGCGAGACCGTGTTGGTATCGCAGGAGGCCGCCATGTGGCGTGAGTTAGAGGTTGAGTTGCAGTTGCGTGAGATGAGGCAGGCCCCGATGCAGTCGCAGTCGGCGCCGAAACGGTCCATGACCGTAGACGTTAGAATGGGGGATCGGAGCGGTCACACTTGTGGGAAGTGTGAGAGAGATGGCACCGGAGCTTGTTGGCCCAGTGGTGCATGCCGCAAGTGCGGAAAGGAGGGGCACTGTGCACGGGATAGTTGGCAGTCAGTGCCAATTCGGGATTTGAGGAGGACAGGATGAAGCGGAGCCCCAGAGGGCTCAGGGTCGTGTTTATCTGCGTGCGACAGAGGGAGACGGAGCAGTGCCGGAGACAGCTGCGGGTATGATGCTTTCATGATGTCTTAATTGTCTGGCATTGATTTGGCGTATTGTTTGTGCTGGTATCTTGTACGGATTTCGATGCGGTATTCGTTGTTTCGCGGGTCTGGCATGGTTATGGATTGGTGCTTCAGGTTTTCGCTTTGGCATTCGTTATTCCCTGATGGTTGGGTATGGTTATAATTGGTGTTTTAGTGTCAGTAGTCTTGTACGGTTTTCGATGTGGTGTTCATCCTTTGGGCAGATTGTGAGTTTGGTTATGGGTTATTGTCGAGGATTCCTTTGGTTATCGTTCGTGGGGGTTGTTAGGGGAGACGCGGCACTGGGTTGATTGTCGGGTAGCATCTACAGTCGGGGAGTGGATAATTGAAAGATCGGATTCTTTTGAGCGGATTGATCAGGGAGGAGATGTGTTTTGCTGAGGGTTGCTTACGCTTGTGGGAAGCAGTCAGTGGGTAAATGTTCTCTTTGTGCAGGATGGTTCTGAAAGGTCGTTAATGACGATTGGTGGCAGTTAGTCAGTGCTTTAGTGGGGGAGAATTGTAAAATTCTTCGGGAGATCGATGAGTATGTGAGGGTGCTTAGCTGTTGGGATTCAGCAGTGTTCGTCAGCGCAAAGTATAGGCCGACGAGAGCGAGTGTTGGGTATGCGGGGCGAGATACAGACCTAGGGAATTTTGATTGTGGAGGCCTGAGAGGAGGCCGGGATCAAGCTTGAGTAAGTAATCGGAATTTTGCGATCAGAGTATTGGTACGTTTGAGGTACGTGATGGGTTGTACTGCATTAATCCCACGGGATTATGTTGTGCATGTTTCTAGAGCTGGAACCGGAAGGTTCCCAGAGTTAGAACCTGAGGGTTCACAGAGTTTGGGTGTACGGACCCACAGAGATATAGCCTCGAGTGGCTAGTATGTGTTATGAGAGTCGGTCCAGTCATACTGGAGACTCTGTTGGTATTGCTGGATTAGCTCGGGATTTGCGGATCGCGTATGTTGCAGTGTGATTGCATTGGAAGGTCGGGCCCCGGGTTATTGATCTTGTTTAGCGGAGGCAGTGATTTTGATGAGTGGAGAGAGTGCGTGGGATTAAGAGCCCCTGCAATGAGAACCAGAGTATGTGAATAGCAGTTACGCAAAAAGGGTGGTGTCGCTCGGGGCGAGCACCGTGGCACCGGTTGGAGTGGCATTATGTTCAAGAGAGTTCCGTGGAAAAGGAAAAGAGGAGGGTATGTAACTCCGAAGGGGGTGCAAGTTCACGAAAGTGAAAGCTGCAGAGCAGAGTTATGGTTAGAGTATTTCGAGTATGGTTTTGAGCATCGTGTTCGCGGCAGTGGAGTAGGAACCCATCCGGTTGGGATGTCTGTTGAGGCTCAGAAGGGATGCATGGAGAGAGAAAATTTTAAATTCTCAGTGTGAATCTGATCAGAGTGTAGGGTGGATGTAGTGGTTCATCTTGGGAGATGTTCGAGGATATCATCAGTGTATCGGGTCTTTCCACCTGCGGGTGTTGGGACTAGTTCAGTAGGTGTATGTGATGGCAAGAGGGAACTTGTGAGAGTTGATCTGAGAGGGAGGACGGATCTCTCAGTCGGTCCGGAATGGGCAAAGTGGGCTTTGGATCGGGGATCCGGTGGTTCAGGGTTTCCTAACCCTTATGGGTTGAGTGATCGTTGAGATTTGGAGCAGAGTGCATCGTGGGTAATTTCCGATTACAGAGAGTGATGAGCAGTTCAGAGTTCGTACTTTAGTTGACAAAGCAGACTCAGCAGGTTAAAGAGAGTTAGTGATCGTCTAGAGTTAACAGGAAAGTTATGCAGGCAGACGCCGTTACGAGCATGTGATTCAGGTCAGCGACTTCGTATTTCTGATGGGGTGCTTCGATTTAGGAAGAGGGGTAAATGGGGGGCCCCGGTATGTTGGGTCTTTTCGTGAAGGTGCGAAGGTAGGAAGGGTGGCCTATCGTTTGGAGCTGTCAACGGAATTGGGACGGATCCATGACACTGGTATGTGTCGCAGTTGAAGAGGTGTATAGCGGATGAGTCAGCAGTGGTTCTACTAGAGAACGATTAGGTGGATGCGAGCCTGTGTTACGTCGAGAGGCCAGTGGCCATCGGAGATCGGAAGATCAAGGTTCTGAGGAACAAGGAGGTACCTCTGGTATTGGTTCAGTAGCGGTCTCGGGAGAGATCGGTAGTGTCTAGGGAAGCCGAAACGTGAGATGCGGGAGCAGCAGCCAGAGCTATTTTCAGAGTGAGACTTCGAGGGCGAAGTCTAATTCTAGTGGGGGAGAATTGTAACAGCCCAAAATCTCAAGTATTGTTAAATTGCATTTTGGGGTGTTTTAAAGGGGAGACTCGGCGAGTTGGAGCAAGACTCGCCGAGTAGGGTCGCAGATTTGGTCGCGGGTTCGCGACTGGACTCGACGAGTCCAGGTATGGACTCGGCGAGTCGACGCTGTTCAGCGGAAACCCTAGCCGTTTCGTATTGGGTCGTATATAAGGGTTGTTATGTCGTCATTTCACGTCTTTTGGCCGATTGTGGAGAACCCTAAACGACTGTGGCATCTAGAGCAAACTTGAAGGCCATTATTGACTTTGAAGGAATTGTGGTGCAAGAAGAGGAAGGATTTTGGCCAAAGGAAGAGCAAGGGGGTCGAGTTCTGAGGTTTGGGGACACAGAGAGTACGTTTTCAGGTTATGTTTCGGATCATTCCTGTTATTTTGATGTGTACACGAATTTAGGGTTTATGAAACCCATTTGGGATTAGATGGATTGTTGTGTTATTATCCAACGTTTATAACCCTGTATTAGTACCCCTTAGAGGTCCAGAAGGTCCTATGTTTGTATATTCGGGAAAATATGTATCTCAGGAAGCAGTTTGATCGACTGCATGGAGTGGACTCGCCGAGTCGGATGATCAGACTCGGCGAGTAGCTTGAAGATTCACTGGGACTCGCCGAGTTGTTCTTCAGACTCGGCGAGTGGAGTCGGGGTGGCCCCGCGATTCTTCCAGGAGTGACTCGTCGAGTCAAAGAGGATACTCGACGAGTAGAAGGGGAATCTTAGAGGATTGAAGGACGACCAGACTCGCCGAGTCGCCAGGGAACTCGCCGAGTCCAGTCGAGCTGACAATGGACTGTTGACCAGAGTTGACTGGTGTGATTTCTTAGGGTCAGTTAACGTGGAAGATAGAAGTATTAATAAGGGATATATGATGTTACAGGGAGCTTGTAGCTCGGAGGATCAAGTGCAAGGGATTTTAGGAGTTGCTATCTTCCAGTGTCCGCGAGGTGAGTCTTCTCACTATACTTCACCCGGAAGGGTTTGACTGTTAGACCGGAAGGTCGTGTGTGTTATATTCATGCTATGTCTAGAGAGGTAGATGCTTTATATGTGATGCGTGCTTATATGTGATGTATGCTTATACGGGCCGGAAGGCGAGACTTTATGTGATAGAAAGAACGGTATGATGTATGATTTACGTGTTATGAGTATTATGTTACCTGTGTTATGTTTTATACTATCATGGGCCGGAAGGCAAAATGCTATGGGCCGGAAGGCAGTCTAATACGGGCCGGAAGGCGATATATATTATGGGCCGGAAGGCGATACTATTACGGGCCGGAAGGCAATGTTATGTGGACCGAAAGGTCCGGGCCGGAAGGCAATGTTATGTGGACCGAAAGGTCCGGGCCGGAAGGCAATGTTATGTGGACCGAAAGGTCCGGGCCGGAAGGCAATGTTATGTGGACCGAAAGGTCCGGGCCGGAAGGCGTATGTGCGTAAGGTATATTGGGGAACTCACTAAGCTTCGTGCTTACGTTGTTTATGTTATGTTGTTTCAGGTTCTTACAGTAACGCGGGATGGCAACGGTTCGATTGTACACACCGAAGAAAGAGTTGTGTTTTGGAGGATCCTGGTTTTCTATTATAATGAAAATGAAACTATGTTTTGTAATTCGAATGTGAATAAGATTTTAAACAAGTGTTTTTAATATTAAATTGATTATTTAAATGAAAATTTTGTTTTTGGAAATCACGGTGTTACAGAATACCCCCAGAAAGCTATTCGTAACGAAGTCCGACTCATCATAGAACGAACCATGTCTAACAAGTTCCGATTACGTCTCTCAGCCACACCATTCAATTGTGGCGTCCTAGGAGGCGTCAATTGTGAAACAATTCCGCATTCCTGTAGATAGTCATGAAACTCAAGACTTAGGTACTCTCCTCCTCAATCAGATTGAAGCATCTTGATTTTCCCACCCAACTGGTTCTCCACTTCATTCTTAAACTCTTTGAACTTTTCAAAGGTTTCCAACTTTTGCTTTATTAAGTAGATATATCCATATCTGCTATAATCATCTGTAAAAGTCACGTAGAAGCGGCAAGCATCCCTTGTGGTAGATCTAAAGGGCCCACAAACATCTGTGTGTATGAGATCCAATAGACCCTCACCCCTTGCACAAGTGCCAGTAAAGGGTGACTTGTTCATCTTCCCAAGTAAACAAGACTCACACGTGTCATCATTCCTAAGGTCGAATGAATCCAACAGTCCATCCTTTTGGAGTTGGGCTATGCATTTCTTGTTGACATGGCCAAGCCGCCAATGCCACAAGCATGCTTTGTCCAAACTATTGGACGAATCAATATTCAACACATCATTTCCTAAGTTGTCTACAACCAACACAGATTCATATATTCCATTACAAGGTAGTGCATTAAAATAGAAAACACCATCAAGATAAACATTAATAGAACCATTACTATTATCAAATGAATATCGAAACCCTTGTCTATATAATCCATGAAAAGAAATGATGTTCCTTGCCATATCTGGTGAATAGCAACAATTATTTAAATCTAACCCTAGCCCATTACTCAGCACTAAGGAATAAACTCTGATCTTGGTAACTGGTGATGATCTTCTGTTTCCTATGACCAAGTTTATCCTTCCATGCTCCACTTCCCTACTTTCTCTTAGGCCCTGCAAATTAGAACAAATGTGGAAACCACATCCAGTATCAAGAACCCATGAAGTAACAAGTGATAAGTTATTAGATTTAATTGAATACATACCTGCAAAGGTGGGCTTTATCTTCCCATCCTTAATGTCTTGCATATATTTAGGGCAGCTTCGTTTCCAGTGGCCCTTCTCATGGCAGTAAAAGCACTCTGCATCCTTAGGGACAGAAGATGGCTTAGCGGAACCAACTTTGTTCCCACTAGAAGAGGAACCACCTTGGGACTTTCCCTTTTGGTGGCTCTTAGAAGGAGCCTTCCTCTTCTTACCCTTTCCTTGCCCAATTGCCGACACCGGGGTCGAATCAGTAGGAGTTGATGCAACAGATTTATCCTTTAGGTTACTCTCAGCAGTCCTCAACAACCCTTGTAGCTTGCTCAAAGTGACCTCTTCTTTGTTCATGTGGTAGGTCATTCTGAACTGGTTGTAGCACGAAGGCAAAGAGTGGAGGATGATGCCAATAGCCAAATCCTCATCAAAGTTAACATTTAACTTAAGAAGACTATCGACATACCTCTTCATCTTCTGCAGATGCGAGGTTAGGGATTCTCCACTCCCCATCCTAGCGGTGATCATATTAGTAATGATCTCATAGCGCTCTTGCCTCGCGTTTTGGTGATACCTATCCATTAAATATTGATGCATCTCGAATGGATACATGTCCTCGTAGGACTTTTGGAGTTCTGCATTCATAGTCGCAAGCATGATGCAATGAACCCTCGTAGCATCATGTTCATGTGCCTCAAAGGCAATGCTTTCTTCAGCAGTGGTAGTTTCTGGATTGATCTTTTCAAGCTTCTCGTCGAGGACATATTCTTTGTCCTCGTAGCGAGTGATCATTCGAATGTTTCGGATCCATTCGTTGAAGTTGTTGCCATTAAAGATCACTTTCCCACATAAACCCATGAGTGAGAATCCACCAGTAGCTGTATGAGTGTTGTTGTTTGCGTTAAACATCTGAAAATAGAAAAGGACAAGTTTGATTAGATTGAATCCCCAATTAATCACCCAAATGAGAAATTAGGGCTAGGATCCAACAATATTATTTACAACTTAGAAAAGGGATGTCGTAATCTAAGAGCAAATAACTTGAAGGTAAGTGAATGACGATTCACGAATTTTCCACCATGAAAAACAAAAGAAGATTATGTTTTAAATGTTTTTGAAAACTCCTAGATCTTTGAGATTCATTGAAACTTTCAATGGCATATTTAAATCTCGATATGCCCTTCAAGTTTGTGACTGGGATACCGAGGATCACAAACAAGGTCTGAATAACCATGTGAATCAACATGGTGCACTCAATGTCACTATCACCTAATCAATGTGACGGTTAGCCACACACGCTCCATTGATCTATGATAAACATCGAGCCGCCCTTCGCAACCAATTTCAACCCCAAATTAGTGTGTCGGTTAACCACCCGCGCTCCACTAACGCTTGACAAGGGTACGAAGCGTAATTCCATGGAATAACATCATTTTCACATTTTACCCTAAAGTAACTAAGATCGGGATTTTGAAAAACATTTAGTTACTTGTAATATTCATTATACTTATAATGAGGAATTAAATGCCCTATCCTATCCGTTCGGCTAACGACCCTCCACCAATTAAGGAAGCGGTGGGTGAGAGTGGACACCCATTAAGCATCATTTTATAGGCAGCAACCTTATACCCCCCTTATAGACCGACTTCGTGAATGAGGCCTACTAGCGATAAAAGTAGCTTATTATTATATATATATATATATATATATATATATATATATATATATATATTAATCTTATTATAAATAAAGTATAAGGTTGAATTTTAAACTTGTAAAATTCTAAAGGTTTGAAATTTAAATTATTCAAGATTAAACTTTTAATCAAAATTCAAATTTCAAGACTTGAGGGCAAGTGTTGAATTTTTCAAGACAAATGGGTCAAATAACAAATAATTTAAATCAAACAAATAATTTAGTGATTATCTATATTTGACATAATCCAATTTCATGCAAGATAATAGATCAATTAATTTAAACAATCAAATTTTATCATATAAGGATTTTATTATTTAACTAATTGGTAATTATCTTTTGTTTTGGTAAGGATAATCTCATAATAATAATAAAATTCGGATTTTATCATACAAAAACGATTTTGGCAATTATCCTTTAGAAAAACAACATAAAATCCCGTGTTTTCCTCTGTCTGACGACCGGACTCGCCGAGTCACTGATTGGACTCACCGAGTCCAACTAGTGACTTGCCGAGTCGAGTCGGACAGAGGCAGAAAAAACGATTTTTCAGTTAACATACGAACATTGCATCACATACAACAGAAGCCAATCAAGACTCTGATACCACTGATGGGTTTTACACACAAGATCCTTCATATGTGCTCATGGAAACTCTAATGCTTGGATCTATGTTTCTCTATTGTACATGCATTGTATCCAAGACTTACAAACCCTAATCTAGATACATATTTTGAAAATATCAAGATATACCAGATCTAGATGTTTACCTTTTCAAAAATCTTGGATCTTCTTCTTCTTGGAGCTTAGAGTCACAAGTGTAACTCCTCTAATGGCTTACAAACACCACACAAGAAAAAAGGCAATATGAGAGAGGGAAGAGATGCTAAAATTAGCCCTAGGGTTTCCTTCGGAATCAAGTGGCCGAAAATTGAATGTAGGGGTCTCTATTTATACTATAGGCTGCTAGGGTTTCAGTTAAAACCCTAATGGACAACTTAATTGTAACATCGTGAAAATTTACAACCAATTTAAACTTTTCAAAAACAACCCAAATTCATTAAGTTATTACCAAAAGGTTTTCAGTTCATTTATTATCAGAGTATCCCAGAAACATCAATATAAAACTGAGGAGCGGTACGATCACACCTTCGCCTTGCCACGATCTCCTGAAGTACCTGAAACGATACACTGAAACTGTAAGCCCAAAAGCTTAGTGAGTTACCCCCAAAATACCAACCACAATATCATACACATATCATATCATATCATAAACAAAACAATCATACATATCGAGTCTACAGTGTGACTGGTCCGCCTGCACCAGGCCTTCAGTTTACCCGGTCCACTCTCTCTCCGAGTCTACAGTATGACTGGTCCGCCCGCACCGGTCCTTCAGTCTGTCTGGTCCACTCCCCGAACCTCGGCACGTTTGGTCCACCCTCTTGGGGTCTTCAGCCTATCCAAACCGCTCGTCGGGCCTTCGGTCTGGCCGGTCCGCTCTGGGTATGTTTGCCTACAGCACAAAGCAGGACCCGCCTCAACCCAACCCCAGTCCAACAACCATGTGCACATAAACATATAATCACATAGCAATTCACAACTAATCAACCGATCTAGCATATCACATAACATAACAAAGTCCTAACCAGGATACCGACCTAACCGGTCGCTAGCATAGCATCATCCTATATACCGGATACCGACCTTAACCAAGTCTCTAACATACACCATCCTAACTACCAGGATGCAGACATAGCAAAGCAATAACATAGAAAACAACTACCTGGATTCCCATCCGATAAAGGGCCAGCCTTGGTGCCTTAGGCCCTGTCGATATAGTGAGGATAACTCACCTGCAACCGCGGACTTGAAGAAATAAGACTACACTGCTTCGACCACCAGCACGAACTCCTCCACTGATCATTACCATATAACCAAAACCAATAAATACCAAAAATACCCTTTGGAAGTCAAACTGGTCAACCCTTGGTCCAAGTCAAAGTCAACCTTCCTGGTTGACCCTACTCGCCGAGTCAACCCGTTGACTCGTCGAGTTCCTATGCTCATGCTACGACTCAACTTGCCGAGTCGCCCCAAGACTCACCGATTCACAGCTCAACCAAAGAGGTTAGGACTTCACGACCAGACTCGCCGAATCCAAGAACAGATTCGTCGAGTTGTTCTTCCAACTCGTCGAGTTCCTGCCCATCATCATACAACTCACCAAGTCCACCCATGTGACTCACCGAGTTACTATGCGACTCAAGCCTGATATCTAGCCCGACTCGCCGAGTCCATACGTAATATCCTCATTCAGACGATCACAGGTCATTCCATTGCTTCCAATACATAGATCTGGACTCCTAGGGCTAGATTCACATGTAAAGTTTCCAACTTTACGTGCATGCAAGGCTCAACAAGCTCTAATCAAGCTAAAATGAAGGTTTAAGTCAAGGACACTCTCAATCACACCACAAAGCTATCACTTTCTGATCACATGGCTCCAAACCAACCTAGATCTGAAGTTGCAACCTCAGATCTAGTCTCTATACCCAAAATAGATCCCAACCATGCTAAAGAACCCCAAATCACACACCATGGATGAAATAACAAGGAAATAGCTTAAGGTAAGGTCCTCTTACCTTAGAGATGAGTCTAAACTGATGTAGACTTCAGATCCACAAGCTCTCTTGATGCTATCCTCAAATTCCTCCAACTTCTCTTCACCAATTTCTTCTTCCAAGCTTCAATCTTCTCAACAATGGAGTCTCTCACGATTTAGGGTTTCTATGGAACACTCAGGGAAGATAGAGGCTGAAATGAAGGCAATCATTCTTTAAATAGGGTGCAAACCCCAGGAATTAGGGTTTCTCATTCCAGCACGGACTCGTCGAGTCCAACCTCCGACTCGGCGAGTCCGATCACTTAACATGTGCCCGACACACGCTTAGACTCGAAGATTTGAAGCTCCTACTCGCCGTTCCTCTTTTCCAAACTTACACTTTTACCCCCTAAACTCATGATTCTGACTTTGGGATGTTACATTAATCACCAAGTAGCCCATAGAACCTTCTGTAATAAGGCCTATGGACGAAATTATGATGGACCTTCATCATATTTTCGTTCACCCTTTAATCAATTAGGTTTCCCAAGCCCAAATACCAACTATCACACATTTGACAGTTTAAGCCCCTGTATTTAATTGTCACACCCCAAAACCAAGAACGGCGGAAACGTTCTGGGGCGGAGGACGTCATGTATAGTATCACAACACAGTAAATGTAAATAAGCAAACAACATCATCCATTGCATTAAATATATATAATCTTAATACAAGCGTGTTCTGAACAGTTATAGACACCAAAATAATGTAAGTCAAAATAATATGAGATGAGTCTTGAATGCGCTCCATCTTCTCAAAAGCTGGCCTCGGTACCTGTCTACTGATGACCTGAGAATACAAGTTATTTTGAAAGAGTTTATCAGCATTAAGCTGGTGAGTTCATAAGTATTTTAGTGTCAATGTTTGTTGTCAAAAACGTTTGAACCTGTCTCAATGTATAAGTTTGTAAAAATGTAAGTAAGTGTTTGAACGTGTTTGTAAAAGTTTGAATCTCTCAGAAAAACCTATATTTTCTACTAAAGTAACCTTCTACCAAGGCTTAACTGTTTTGTATACTCGTTTATTGTAAAAGTGTGTAATTTCCCAAGTGTAACTATCATTTAATAAAATATAGTTTGTACATTAATGTTTAAGTGAGGTTATCACTAATATATGTAATGGGTAAATCATTGTAGTACTGTAGTTTTGTATAATAGGAACTACTGTTGTACTAACTACCTTAAACCAGATTTATATTAAGGTATAATGTGATAAATTGCACCATGCTATCGACTGGTAACGACGACATAATCAATGGTCGTAATAAAGAAATGACGTTTGGCACCCGCAGACCTGCAAGTCCGGCTGTAGCTAGCAGCAAGGTGTAGGATAGTCAATCCAGTATAGATCTATACGCAAACTCACGCTCTCCCTCCAAGAGAATTCTAGCTACAACTCGGGCCATGACATTTAAGGCATACTCCGACACAGTGGATCACAATTGTTAACGTATTCATGTATATGTATTGTTTCTCGTTCTAGTATAGTTGTATATGTTCTCCTTCTAGTATAGATGTATATGTCATGTTTCTAGTATAGATGTATATGTTCATGTTTCTAGTATAGCTGTATATGTACATGTTTCTAGTATAGATGTATATGTTCATGTTTCTAGTATAGCTGTATATGTACATGTTTCTGGTATAGATGTATATGTTCATGTTTCTAGTACGTATGTATATGGAAGTAATTTTATGTCTATATATGTATATTTGATATATAATTAATATTGAAACGACCTTCGGATGGTCATCCGAAATCCCACCAGACCACATCCAAATCGAGGAAAAGGAAATAGGGCGGGTGGCATTCCTAAGCCCTTTAAACATTATTTATACATCTATACATATATGGGCATGCAATTTATAATAAGTAAAAGCATAAATAAGAATTTTATAAGACATTTGAACCATAAATATTATTTCAAGAAAAGATCGACTTGATGTCAATCTATAAAACAATTTGAAGGCATAAGTTTGAATAAACAGTATAAGTAATTTGAACATTTGTTTGAATCACAGTTGTAAATAAGTTTGAAAAGTATAAGAGTTTGAAAAACATTTCAAAGTAAAGCAGTTTGATAAACAGTTTGAACAGTGGTAAAAATCATTGGTTTCCTAGTTATTAATCACATGTGATTAAATGCAATCACATGTGATTGAAGCAATAACTATAAGTGTTTGACTTGTATTCCCCCCCCCCATAAAGTATTTAAAACATTTAAAATCATTTCAAAGGTTGATTAAAGGGGTATGAACTCACTTGTGGTGAGCTGTTTGAATTGCAGTGTCGGATACCGTGCTAGGTGGCAAACGGAGACTTGGTTACATGCACGGGCCTAGTTATTATATAATAAGCATATAAATAACTAATTAGCCAAATAATAACTTAACAAATAAGTTAATACACTTAGGAACATGTAAAACACTTTGCATAAGTGTTAAAGGTCCTAATGGTTGCATCTAAGTTGATACGGGACAAGGCAAAAGGGTTTGGAAGCACCAAAGACCTTGTATAAGAGTTCACCACCCAACAAACCCCACCTTTGGAGTTTACGGCCGTAAACTCATGGGTTTACGGCCGTGAACTCCTCACTTGGTGGTTTTGGGTGTTTTAAGGTGTTATCTTGATCCTAGAATACTCCTAGCTTTGTTGGAATAATACATGAAGTAGTTTAAGGCCCTAGAATGCTTCTTAGAGGAGTTTACGGCCTAATGTCCATATCCCCTAGAGTTTACGGCCGTAAAATCCTATGGGGTGTTGGATTTTAATTCATTTGGGGCACTTGCACATCTAGGATAGCTTCCATGTTTTTATCTAAGGCTAAAGGGGACAAGAGGCACACATTTGTGCCTTCACTTGGAGTTTACGACCCAAGTGATGTTCCTTGGCCGTAAACTCCATTTTAGGGGTGGTTTTGATGTCCTTTCCTCCTCATTCAAGTCCTAGGTGTTCAAGGGTAATTGTCTTAAGGCCTTAGGGGTGTTTAGGGTGCATTTTGCCCAAGAAAAAGGGGTTTACGGCCCAAGAGCATATCTTGGCTGTAAACTCCTAAAACTTCATGATTTTGAAGTGTTTTGATGTCTAAAATAGTCACAAGCATTTGAGGGTTAATGTCCTTAAGCTTTAGGGGTGGTTTAGGGCACTAAAAGCCCTTGAAAAGGGGTTTACGGCCCAAGAACTCTCCTTGGCCGTAAACTCCTATAACTTATGGTTCTTTGATGATTTCAAGCCTCAAATGATTATACATTAAGTCCCTAACTAGTTGTCTATCAAGGAAATGGGACTAGGAAGCTTATAGGCCTCGTTTTGGAGTTTACTCCCCAAGAACGTTCTTGGGCGGTAAACTCCCGGATCTTGTAGTTTAAACATGTAATTAATGTTATAAAGCATATAACAAGTAATAAAACACATCTAGTAAAGTGGACTCACAATCTGGGATAAAAACCCAAAGATCCATCAGAGAGAAAATGGCTTTTCTCTAGTTGGAAATGTGAATAATGAATTAATTAATTCAGAAATCTATTTATAGTCCTGAAATATTTTGGCAGAAAATATTTTTATTCTGGAAATAGGACTGCAACATTATGAAACTTGGAATGTTCAAATTTCACAAAACCAGGAGCATCCACTCTCCTGATATCTCCCTAAACGTAAACCCTAATGTACACAAACTTGTTCGGAAAAGTATGAAAATCACTGAAACTGGACTAGCTTCTATTGAATAGATAATGTTCGTACAAATGGAAATTTCGGGTTGTCACATTAATTAATCTCTTTTAGCCACCAAATTAATTTCTAATTAATTTATGACTAATATTAATTAAATAATATGATTTCCCTTTTAATATATTAATCATATAACATATTAATAAATCATAATTTCCTTTCTCTCCATAAATTACCTTGTCAAGTTGCTTTGGAGAAGGCAACCCAAAAGTACCATGCGCAACTGGGTCAAGTTCATACCAAATATAGTTTCGAGCTTAGACACTAATCCAACATTTATCAGATTGCGAAGGCGTGACTGTACACACACATCATCAACTGTATGATTCTAGATTCCACGATGTCTTCATTATAACTCTGATTTCTGAATATTGGTCTATGAACAAATGATTTTTCCTGAATGTAGCTTTATTGAGAATGGATATTATATGATTTTAAAATGAAAAATTTAGCATGAGTTTTTGGGATATTACAAATCAACCCAAGAAATTACCGATTTTTGATTTCTACTTTTTAATCAAGTGAAAGAAAACACCTTAATAGAGTCAAAAATCATTTTGTTTCCTAAACTTAATGTTTCAAAACACCTTATCATTTCTAATACTCAAAATGATCCAAAAAGTAGTATCAATTATCGATTCCACAATCTCCTTTCTCTTAGTATTGCACGACAATACCTCCAACAAATTGAAATACTCTGTAACCAAGAGAACCATAGGCTTTTCCAAATCCATCCACATACAAATTCCATCCTAAGTCCTTACGGTGGTTTCAACTTGTAAAAAAAATATTGGACATTTTTTGGATCACCAACACAGATCATAAGTAAGGAATTTGGTACATTGATACCTTTGTCAATAATATTCACTCTTAACAGGAGATGATACAAAAGCAAAGACCACATAAAAATGTTCACATTTTTAGGAAAAAATCGATTCTATCTCATGACTTCATTCATTACTGGAAATAATTATCTAATCTTTTCCGAATATCACTCGTCATGAATGTATCAATATCATCCAACCTCCACCCCCACGAAGCCGAACGAGTGTGCAAGGTGGTATGCAGAATCAGTTGTAACAACTTAATATACTTCTTAGTTTCCATACCTCCACAGGCACTTCTACGTTACTACCAAGAACTACCCGTAACACTTAATGTCATAAATCAATCAATTTTTATTTAACTCTAACAAATACATTCAAGGAGCATGATTATGTAAAGCCATATACCCTACCCAAATATCATTCTAAAACCGAGTAGATGATCCATCTCCCACAAAAAAAAAGCTCTCAAGTTTTCCAAATCCTTCCTAATATATAATAGAAAGATAGACATATAATAAATGCCCACCTCCCCAAGAACCGACTTAAGCAACATCGAATGAGCTCCATTCACATCAAACTGACCTTCTAATTAGACATTTTATTCTCAGATCATTGAATAATCTTATTCCAACCCTTAACTCTAGCCATATTATCAACAATAGGAATACCAACAAGGAATGTAATTTACATGATTTACAACTAGCTAATGTTGGGAATTGCTCCACTTCCTCGACTCTTATTCCCAACCCAAAAAGATTAGACTTATTTAGATTAATATAAAGGCTAAAAAACGAATAAAACATCGAAGTAAACAAACACTGATTGCAATAATTTCTGTTGACCATTCACCCAAAAAATAACAAAATTATATGGAATTGCATCTAAAAAGATTTGAAATACTTAATTCACAATCACCAATCTTTACACCAACAACAAAATTATATTGAATTGCATCTAAAATAGAAACATGTAAACCCTCCATGACCAGGGTAAATAAAATCGGAAACAATATATCTCTTTGTCTCAACCCCCTTTCTAAAGCAAACTATTTAGTTGGACTGCCATCTATCATCAAACCCCAAAAAAATCAGAATTTGATCCAAATACATCCAACATACAT
Organism: Lactuca sativa; assembly: GCF_002870075.4. Taxonomy (NCBI): domain Eukaryota; kingdom Viridiplantae; phylum Streptophyta; class Magnoliopsida; order Asterales; family Asteraceae; genus Lactuca; species Lactuca sativa. Next base: position 250,309,663 of record NC_056625.2, read on the forward strand.
AGTCATACGCCTTCTAGAATTCAAGTTTAAACATCATTAAAGTTTTTTTTCTTATACCAATTTATCAGTTCATTCAACACCAACGCCCAATCTAGAATTTGTCTCGCTTTAATGAAGACAGACTGTTCTCAACACTAACAGTAGTACAATACTATCAACTAACTTTTCTAGACGGTTAGCCAAAAGTTTAGCTATGATCTTATACTGAACTCCTATTAAGCTAATATGACGAATTTCAGAAACATGAGTAAGGCTAGAAACTTTCGGGATTGAAGTCACAAAACAAGAATTGCACCCCGATGGAATATTAGTCGTAGACATAAATTCCTACACCAAATCCATCAATTTGATAAACTCAAAATTAAACACTTTATCACTACCATATGACCAAATTGCTTCTTTGACCTCCTGGGCCGAAATGTTTGTACCAAAGTTGAGAATTGGTCCACCAGCTTAAATTGTAAAAATTGAAAAATACTTGCTTCACCCTTTGAGGTTCGGTTACCCATTCACCACCTTCCACTCCGGGAATGACAAACATTCTCTTTCTTTTATTAATCATCAAATGATATAATTTTATGTTCTCATTTCCATCACTTTTCTTTGGTAATCTAGCATTTTGCTTCAAATTTGAAACCTTCATTTTGAACGTAATTCTTTGATACTCTTTCCCGAGTTTAATTTAACAAGAGAAAATAAAGGAAATAGATGGAAATGAGAAGAAAAATAAAATAAATTGGTGTTCCCGAGTTTCATTAAAGGAAAGAAGTAGAGGGAAATGGAAGAATCATTTTCCCTCATAACTTTCCTTCCGATTTGGAAGGATTTGGAAAGAAAGAACTAAATGATTAATTTTTTTCCACTTCTTTTTAATTCGGGAACACAAAAGATAATATTATTTTTTTTTCTTTTCTCTCCTGACTTTCTTTTCTTTTCTTTTCTTTAGTATCTTTTGTTAAACTCGGGAACTAGACATCATGTATCGCGTTTACAAAAAAAAAAAAAAAAAAAAAAAAAAAAAAAAAAAAAAAAAAGCGATTATTTATCACATTAATAGTGGCCGTCCCTATATCAACTAATTTATCCATTTCTTTTATTTATTGATTGATTTTTTTTTTAAGTTGGACCCTTAAGTCTCAATAACCCCATGCCAACTTTGAGTAGATTTCTTTAACCTCTTAATTTATTTTCAAAACTGACATGCTTAATCAGACTCAAAAATAGATTTCATAGCAACATCCTTTTCCCTTTATAATATCGTCATACATGTTTTTTTTTTTTAAAAAAAACATATTGATTACATACCTACATAATAATTAGACGATCATTCAAAATCTAGTAATACGATAACATTCGAGAATCCCTCCGCAAGATATAAGAAATTCATAATATTATTACGAATATGATAAGAGAGATACACAGAATATATTACATATTTGTTTAATAATATTAAATAAGCTTTATACATATATTTTATGTTATTATAGCTTTTCAAAAAGAGAAATTAAATATTTTCCTACATTTAATTTATACTTATCGTCCTGCCATATCAAATCTTGACATATATCATATTTCACATTTAATAAAATTAATAATATTTCACATTTAATAAAATTAATAATATTTTAGTCTGCTTGTCATCATTTAATATAATAAAAGATAATAGGACTAAAATATAAAAATATCTTTCAAAAATCAATCATTTCTTTTGCACAATTCTAGCGTTTCAAATCATGAATGATCTTATTTCTTATTTTATTGAGAAACAAACAACATATTTTCCTTTTCTAGGTTAGTCTACATTAGCAATTTACCAGGTTGTCAACCTAATTACCTAAAACATGGTGATTGGGCTCAATTGAAAAAAAAAATCAAACCCTATTCAATCCTTTTGACCAGTTAATATATTCGCAAGGGTTTGTTTGAACTCCAAAGCATTTCGCTTTCCGCATCATTCTACAGTCACCATCACCGGTTTCAACCCATAATGCCATACACCCACACTTGATCACTTGTTTCAAAACCCCTCAAAATTTCAATGAAACCCCACACCCGACATCATCGACAAACCCTAAATCAATCCTTCAAACATGTCTAGTTTCATCTTCGATTCAATCAAATAATCATGATTTCATCGCCATTACCATCTCCATGGATTCCCACATTGCTCCTTCTGTTACTCTCTCTTCCAATCTTTTTCTTCTTCGCGTCGCACATCCTCCCTTCGCCACCGCCACCCATTTCCCTCCCCGACGAACTCGACGATCTCACCCTATTCCGTCGAGCCGCCGCCCTCGAATCCCACCCTAACCATAAACCCAAATCCCGACTCGGTTCTACCAACTCCAAACCCAAAATCGCTTTCCTCTTTCTTACCAACTCCGACATCCAATTTGCCCCTTTATGGGAAAAGTTCTTTAATGGCAGTAAATCAAATCGGAATCTTTACACCATATATATTCATGCTGACCCGACTGTTAAAACCAAATTCAAATCCCCAGGTGGTGTTTTCTCTCAAGATCGACTCATTCCTGCTAAACAAACCCATCGTGCTACAGCAACGCTCATCTCCGCCGAGCGCCGCCTGCTCGCCAACGCACTTCTTGACGACCCTTCTAACGCATTCTTCACATTAATCTCTCAACATTGCATACCCCTTCATTCATTTCAGTTCTTTTACAACACCCTTTTCGAAGCTAGTTCACATCAAGTAGCCGAATTCAGACACCTCAAATACAAAAGCTTTATCGAAATAATTTCCAAAGATCCTAATCTTTGGGACAGGTATAATGCCAGAGGCAAAAAGGTGATGCTCCCTGAAGTACCATTTGATGAATTCCGAGTGGGTTCACAGTTTTTTACACTTACACGGCGGCACGCTCTGATGGTGACTCAAGAACGACGTTTATGGAAGAAATTCATGCGGCCATGTTTAAGATCTGTAGCTTGTTACCCTGAAGAACATTACTTTCCCACATTTTTATCAATGGAAGATCCAGAAGGGTGTAGTGGCTATACATTGACTAATGTCAATTGGACTGATAGTGTTAATGGACACCCGTATACTTATCATCCATCTGAATTGTCGCCTGAGCTTATTTACAAACTCCGGAGGTCAAATTTTGTGCAACCTTACATGTTTGCGCGGAAATTTACGCCAGATTGCTTGAATCCATTGATGGATATGGCTGATGATGTCATTTTCCGGGACTGAAATCTTTTGATATCTGGTAAATTCTCTCTCACTTAGATTGCATTTCTGGTTTTGTTAAGTTATAGTTGATTTGTATGTGAATTAATGTGGGTTTTGGTTTGGTAAAGTCGCTTTCATTATGACCTAAATGATGGGCATCAATGGAAGTTCATCAATCATCATGCTGCACATGATGTGTTTGATTACTTTTCTGTTTAGTGTAGCAACTATAGGTCGTAATAGTAACAAAGTATTTTAAGTTATATTTCTTTTTAAGCTAATGGGCTTAATCTAGTAAGCTGTATAATGGATTAGTGGTGCTCCTTTCTTAACAGAGAAAGACAAGAAAACATGCTTTCCCAATAAGTCTAGAGTTTTTAAAAATTTGCTCTCATTTCTTTTTCTTCATTTTTCTCCAAGTGTGTTGTCATTTTCTTTAGTATTTTTCAAACTTCATTTATTGAAAACAAATACTACTTATATAGAAAAAAAAAAGAACAATCAGTTAGTTAAAACCATTGATGTTTCCATGGTGTAAGCTAGAGATCTTGGGATTTCTTTTCCTTTCCCATGTAAAAACTGCATCATTTCTCTTTTTGGGAAATTCACATGTTAATACAAAACAATACCATATTGTTGTATAAGTTGTTTATATTCATATGGGTACATGGAATTTCTCAAATTTGTCTTTATTGAAGGGTATTTTAGATATCTAAAAGAATCTTAAGGAAGTTATCTTCAATCTTTTAATGGTGCTTTGGTTTTTCTTGTTCACATGTGCAGCTGGTATTTAGTTTCAAGGTGAGTGTACATAACTACATACAGGTGGTAAAGAGTAATGTGAAGACAGGAATTTGACAGGGGTTAATGTGCCTAAATGCAGAAGTTATCTGAAATTAAGGAAATATGATTAGAATACACAAAAACAGAAAGCCAAAATAGCTATGTTAACGTCAACTTTTATTAAGATTGTTGCTCCTTTTTTTTTTTTTTTTGAGATTGTAAGGTTCCTTCGTTGTACATAGTAATGCAAATACTTGTTAACTTTTTAGAGGAATAATAATCGTGTTATATCATAATGGGTTGGATTTGTTCTATATAAAATACAATTTAGATCTTATAATGGTGACTGTTCAAAATTTGGAGAAATTATGGCAGATGAGTTTGAAATATGATGAACTTGTTTCTATAGGTTCACAAGTTAAACACACATCCAAATGTATTTTCATCAATCAAAGTAAATACATAATTTCACTATTAAAAAGGTATTCTTTCATTGATTGCAAGCCTATTAATAATTTAAGGGTGTACTACAAAGGTTCTAAACCATATGTTATGCGGCAGTTTTAATGCGATTTGTGGTTTGAGAATATAAGTTCCACGGTATACAGTAAAATAGAATTTTTTAATGGTTATGTGTTGCTTATGATCAACAGAAAAAACATAAATAAAAAAACTCATTATTTGGTCCTTGTTATATTTCATCGCCAAAGAGACATAAGGTATAGATTTTGTTGTCTGTTTTTCTACCAATCGAGAACTGAAATTCATAGAAGATATTATTAATATTAAATATAATGTTTTTAATTCAAGAAAAAAATTTCTGGAATGAAAAGTAATATGTGCGAACTAACGTACGCACAATTATGTCATTTTTAAATTTTAAGTATGAATATTATGATTAATCCCAAAATGTTTCGAAATTGTTCTTATTTTATCACGTATCTTGATATTCTTAATGGATTTGAAGTATATATATATATATATATATATATATATATATATATATATATATATATATATATATATATATATATATATATATATATATATATATATATATATATATATATATATATATATATATATATATATATATATATATATATATATATATAGAATGGTTCAAATGAGAATAAAAAAAAATTAAGTACCTAAGAACCAATTAATTTTAGTTTATAATTAACAACATAAGAACATTTTATCTATAAGGCAATATTACGTTTTTTATTATATTAACTAAATATGTTATTTTTGTCAATTTTAAAATTTTCATTATCTTGTCTGTAAGGGTATTTTCGTAATTAACAAAATCAAGCAAAAAGCAAATCTTTTCCACAGTACGCCAAGATTCTTTCGTTCAGACTCCTCAAACATTATTGCTTATTCATATTTCGTGACCTTCAATTTATATAGAATCGATTGATTCTGTTCGATTTTCATATATATAACGAGTTTGTATGGAATCGTTACCTGAAGAATCATCGTCTTCTAAGTTGGATCCGATGTATCTTCAAAGCATACCAGGAACAGATGAATTGAATGTTCAATCTTTAGCTCAATCTGATTACGATATTGCAACGGAAGGTGAATCAGAAGCAGGTATCTCGTTTTCTAAGTTGGATCCGATGTCTGTTCAAAGCGTATCAGGAACAAATGAATTGAATGTTCAATCTTTAGCTCAATCTGATTACGATATTGTAATGGAAGGTGAATCAGAAGCAGGTATCTCGTTTCCTTCTGTCTGTTACTAATTTAATCCGTTTTTAATTCTTATACATTAAAAAGTTACTTACGTAGTTGAGTATGATGTTAATTGATTTCCTTCTGTGAAATTTCAATTGTTTTTTATTTATAATATTTGTATTTTTACATATACTGTGAAATATAGTTTAGTTATGTACTTGTTTTCACATGTAAATGTCCGAAATAAAGTTTTTATTTGTTAATTTTATTTATTATTTCCAATTAAACTGTGAATTCTCCTTTTTTTTATTTATAATATTTGTGTTTATAATTACAATCTTCTAACTGTTATTAACCTGTGAATGTATTTGGTTATGTATAATATAAATGTAATTATACTGTGAATTTTCAATTCTTTTTGTTCATATATTACAATATGTGTCTTTTATGCCTGATATATGTTTTTATTTTTCTTATTAGGTCAAGATAGATTTTCTGAATTTTTCTCTCTTGGTGGAACTCGTAAAATATGGATTCCTGAGGATGTTGATGATGTTAAACCAAAGTTGTTTAGCAAATATCTGAGTATTGAAGATGCAATGGATATGTATAGGGCTTACGCTGCTAAAGTTGGTTTTGATGTAAGAAAAGGTTCTACGAAGATACACACTAAGTCACGTGTTCTTACTCATCGATCTATGTTGTGCAATAGAGAGGGATTTCCTCAAACTGTGTACGTGGACACAACTGATTCTAAAAATAATAAACCTCCAAGAAATTCGAATATTAAAAGGAAAGGATATCCAGCTTTTGCAAAATTTAGAAGAGTAGGAAATTCAAATGTTTTTGAGCTATACAAATTTGAAGAAAGACATAATCATGATTTGGTTGCAAAAGATTATAGGCATTTCTTGAGGTCTAATAGGCAATCGGACAACACTGCTTAAGAATTCATTGAAAAAGATGGGAAGGGTAAAGATTGGTCCAATGAAAGCATACAAAATAATGCAAGAGCTAAATGGGGCAAACAATGTTGGAGGGACTGTTGTTGACTACAAGAATCAGTCTAGAAAAGTGAATTGTTTTATTGAAAAGGACGATGCACAAATGGTAGTTGATAAGTATTTGCATAGAATGAAAGACGCTCCTACTCTTACATTTGAGTTTATATGTGAGAAAGGAAAGTTAGTTTCACTTTTTTGGGCTGATGAAGCTGCAAAGGCGAACTATAGAGAATTTGGTGATGTTGTTTCTTTTGATGCTACTTTTCGGACTAACAAGTAAGTTTTTTTATATTTTTTTATTATATTATTTTCTTTTGTTGTTTTTATACTAACTTTTTTTTATATATTTATTTTTTAGATATCATATGGTATTTGTTCATTTCACAACAATCGATAACCATAGAAAGAGTGTTACTTTTGCAATTGGTCTTTTGAGTAGTGAAACTACAGAATCTTATGTTTGGCTGCTTAAAACTTTTTTGAAGACTTTTGGTAAACAGCCGACTGTAGTTCTCACTGATGAAGATGCTGCAATGAAAATTGCAATTGAGAGAATATTGTCTGATTCACGTCACAGGTTATGTATGTGGCACATAACCCAAAAGTTGCCTTCTAAGGTATATAATTTTAATTTTTGGAACATTTATTTTTTGTGAATTTTTATGTTTTTTTGTTTATGATTTGAATTTTGTTAGATTATATTATTTTTACCTCACTTTTGATTATGTTATTTATTATTATTTTTCTTTAGGTATGTGCTGAACTTGCTGATGATATGAAATTCAAGAAACGTTTCAATAAACTGATTTGGAATTCTAGGATAGATGCTTCTGAGTTTAATATTAGATGGAGAAGTTTTATTGAAGACTATAAGCTCCAAGAGATTTCATGGTTTTCAAAAATGTTTCATATGAGAGAAAGTTGGATTCCAGCATATTTTAGAGACATGCCATTGTCTGGTTTAACGAGGACCACTTCTAGGTCAGAAAGCATATATTCTGCATTCAACAAAATTTCTCACTGGGGTAATTCATTAGTTAAATTTTTCACTTCTTTTGATTCAGCTATGGACAGGCAAAGACATAATCAATGTTACTTAGACCATCTTAGCAATATTTTTAAGATTAAAAGTAAAATTTCACTAAAAATCATGGAACATGCTGCTGATATCTATACTAATGAAGTCTTCATAAAAGTGAAGAAAGAAATTGAACAATCTCTATTTTCATGTTCACAATATAGTGTTACGAATGAAGAATTTTATGATAGATTTGTTGTTATGCAATATAAAGATATTATGGGGTCTACTCCAACAGTTGTTAATGAAGAAGATTCAGAAAGTGAATATGATGTTCCAGAAAAGACTTATTTTTTCAAGGTAAATTATATATATATATATATATATATATATATATATATATATATATAATTTACATCTTAAGTTGTGAATAATTAATATTTTTGTTTCTTTTTATTTTGTACAGGTTGTTTATGACAAGAAGGAATCAAGTTTTGAATGCTCTCGTTCATTGTTCTTTCAGAATGGTATATTATGCAGGCATATATTTTGCATTTTTAGGACTTACCAAATAAACAAGATTCCTTCAAAGTACATTCTTAGGCGTTGGTGTAAAGGTGTTATTCCATCTGAGGTTCTAATGAAGCAATGTTTAAATGATGAGACCTCATCATCATCATCATTGTTATATGATCCTCTTTCTCGTCAGGTTTTGATTTTTGTGGAAGAAAGTGTGTCTAGTTTGAGTAAAGATACGGATAAGCTTAAGGAGTTTTTTGAACTTATTAAAGAAGCAAAGTTGAAAGTTGATGGTGTTTGTTCTACGTCAATCTCTTCAAATTCATTGTTGAAAATAAAAGATATTTTTGAGTTTGTTGAGTCATCCTATGGAGTGAAGAAGCCATCTATTTCTGATATTGGGAATCCTTCAGATGACATAAGTAATAAAGGATGTGGTACAGGTAAGAGGTTGAAAGGAGCTAGAGAAAAAGCCATTACTGAATGAGTTAAACAAAAAAGGTTTTGTTCCAGGTGCAAACAATATGTTATTGGTCACAATAGTAGGTCATGTGAGCGTTTGGAAAGAAAATCAAAAGAAAAAGAAATGTGTAAAGATGGGAAAAATATGGATGCATGATCTATTTGAGAGATTTTGAAGATTTGTATGTTTTAATTTCTAGTTTTTACTTGATAATGGTTTCTTTATACATATTATATAACATTTTTATCTTTTTGAATTGAATAGTATTTGTTTTGTACTCATAATTTTATTTGTTTATATATAATGATTTTTAGTTAATAATCATTGTTGAGTTTGATATTACTAATATCTATGATTATTAATATTATATAAATATATTATATAAAAAAAGGAGAATTCACAGTTTAATTGGAAATAAAAAATAAAATTAACAAATAAAAACTCTATTTCAGACATTTACATGTGAAAACAAGTACATAAATAACCAAAACCAGATTATAATAACAACTACAACATCATATTTACAAATATTTATAAATATAAAACAAAAAAAAGGAGAATTCACAGTTTAATTGGAAATAATAAATAAAATTAACAAATAAGAACTATTTCTGACATTTACATGTGAAAACAAGTACATAAATAAACAAAATCAGATTATAATAACAGTTACAACATATATTTACATTTAAAAAACTATTTATCATATTAGAAGACACATATTGTAATATATGAACAAACACAATTGAAAATTCACAGTATAATTACATTTATACATTTATATTATACATAACCAAATACATTCACAGGTTAATAACAGTTAGAAGATTGTAATTATACTTAAAAAAACATTTATCAACAAAAAATACAAATATTATAAATAAAAAACAGAAAAAAGAAGAAGGAAAATTCACAATTTAATTGGAAATAAAAAATAAAATTAACAAATAAAAACTCTATTTCAAAAATTTACATGTAAAAACAACTACATAACTAAACAAAATCAGATTATAATAGCAGTTACAACATCATATTTACGGTTAAAAAACTATTTCTCATATTAAAATTTCAAAAAATCAATTCACAACTTAATACTTTAGTCCTTTTGTTTTAATTTAAATATTCACAATTGTAAACATCAACAATTAACTAGAAATTCATATTTTTAGATAATAAAATGTAACTCCAACATGTTAACCAAGTATGAAACATTATCCATAATAAAACATCATTAACACGATATTTGTTCAACTAGATAGAAGTCTTCAATAGCAAATAAACATTTATAAACATAAAAAGAGTAGACATATATTATTTAGTCTTGACCAAACAATTGAAACCTTTCTTCATAGTTCTCCGTTGCATGATTCACAACTTGTTTTTGTTCTTCTTTTGTCAGCTTTTCAAACTGAAGACCTTCTTCTATTATCTTGTTGTTGTGGATGTTGATATCATTCACCAAGATCTTTGTAACATATTTTGATTGAAGCTTTGTCAATTGTTTTTTCTGCTGCTTTTGATCTTTTTCAATCTCAGAATCCCAGTTATTTGGCCCTTGTCCTTTGAAAGTTTCCATATGTCTCATCAACATAACTCCACTGTCATTCATGTTGTTTTCTGTCCACCACTTCAGTTTAAAAATTGCAACTTTCTTCTTCAGTAAATTGTCTGCAACTGGATGTTTTTTTTTCAATCAAGTATGACACAATTATATTGAACTGTATTCAAAAAATTTATCAGCAACACTAATAACATATAAAATTCACAGTTAAAAGTGAATAAAAAACATTTGATTTTTTTTTTCTAAGTTATTAATTATACTCATTAAATTATATGGCAACATTCCATAAGTATCCACAATATCTTCTGTGGTTTTTTCATTGTCAATCAGATGTACACTACATTTTTGCAAATTGAAACAAATCATGCAGTAGTGCTTTCCGTGCAGTATTGGGAAGAATACCTGCATTAATAGTATAGTTGAATTTGTTAATACTTTAATATAAATATTTGTATATATATTATATAATTATAATAAAAAGTAATAATTAGATTTTTTTTTTCTTACAATTCTAACTTTCTTTAAATCCTTCAGATGTGGGTAGTTCTTCATGGCTTCATTCATACTTTCTTCAAACTTTTCCAATCTCTTATCATATGGTGTATCCCTATCCAACATTTCATTGGTCTAGAAAAAAAATGAAATGTTATTTTATGGAATTATCATTAGTTATTTCAAATCAATATTAAAATTATATGCTTATATAATAAAATAATACTTACCAACATTCTTGTTGGGAAGTAGAAGCATAATGGTGTGGTATTTGCTTTACGCTTCTTTTCATCATTCAACAACATCGACCAACAGTCGATTACTTTTGGGTGGATCCATGCACTTGGTATTAATGTTTCAAAAAATATCCTTTCCACTTTATGCCCATCCTTTGTTTTAAATATTATTTCCCTGTTTGATTAATATAAAATTATTCAGTTGTCAATATTAAGTTGTGAATTAGTTATATTGGTGTTTGTTTTTATCAAAAACAAAATAAAAATAGTTAAACAAAAAATTTTAGTTTTTTTAATATTTACATACTGTTCACAACTTAATATTCAAATTTAATTAACTTCTTTAAATACTAGTTATATTAAAACCATTCACTTACTTGCCATCCTTTTGCAGTGAGAATATGGATTTTGATATCCTTGTCTCAACAGCTTCTAACTTTTTTCTCACTTCAACTGTTCGCCTCATGTAAGGTGATTGGTAAGGTTCTGTTTTAGTTGTTGTCCTCTTTGATCTTGTATAAACTTCTATTTTTTTTTCTTTTTCCTTGATCATCCTTTTCTTCAAGTATGTTTTTTTCATTTCCCTTTTCTTCTTTGTTGTTTGCTGTTCCTGTAACATGTATTGTATAGTAGTCATTTTAATTAAAAACATATATTTTTTTTAATTTATATTTTTGTTTTTCATAGTACATTCTCCTTGAGATTTATTGGTAAGAAAATCATTTTGTTCATCCTCCATATTTGGTGTCTTTGGCATATTATCTTCAAAGATTGGATTATTGTATTCTCTTTCTCTTGTACCTTCTTCTTCATCTGTCTCATTTTCATTTTCTTTTCTTCTTAATGATTCAACAATGTTTTCATTCAACACTTTTTCAAATTCTCTTTCTCTTGTAGCTTCTTCTTCACCTGTCTCATTTTCATTTTCTTTTTCTTTGGTTCTTGATGATTCGACAACGTTTTTGTTCAACACTTTTTCAAAGTTCACAAACCTTTCAAACCATCCACATAGTTCTCAATCATTTGGATATTTTTGAAGTGCATGTTCCAATGCTTTTTCAATTCTGTTTCTACACTCCAAAATGGTTTTAAACTCACTTTCTACCAAAAGACTAGTTCTGCAATAAGTGTTAAATTATTGTTAGTTTATAGGTACATTTAAAAAAATTCACAACTTAATATTCAGTTCACAGCTTAATTTAGTAATATCCATTATTACCTCTGCACCTACACTAGTGCCAATTTCACCAACCAAGGACATCTTTATATAATGTGTAGACTAGGGTTAAACCCATGACCTTTCATTTCATATTATCCATGGGTTAAACATTCCATGGACTATCCATGAAAGCTTAGCCCAACCTAAATGAACTTGACCCATCACACACATATATCTAAGAGTCCATATTTAATTAGTTCATTTTGATCATTGAATTAACTCTAAATTAGTTCTTGATCAATACTAATTAAATAATATGGTTTTATTCTAATATATTAGAACTTATAATATATTAATATAATCATAAATATACTATTCTCAAAAGATTATCCATATAAATTGTGTCGGTGAAGTGCAACCCAAATGGACCATGCCGGGTCGGGTCAAGTACGTACCAAATATAGTTATGGACTTAGACATTAATCCAACAGTCTCCCACTTGGATAAGTCTAAAACTATTATTGAGTATGACTTCAAAACCTAACTGGCAATCGTAGCTCTTAAAGCTGCTGTCGAACTCTGATCTTGTCAACGAACTCTAACCTTTGTTAGTGACTTGTCCATTAGATAAGGGATCATATATTCCTCCATTCTAGATATCATATGGACTGAGACATGGATTATAATCATTCTCTCTGTCCATTTGTTGTTTCCCGATTTCCGATTCATGACGACTGACTGATTGAACAAATCAAATCAGTCATGGCTTGGCCAAGCACTCACATGTGTCATCTTTAAATTATCGAGGGGCCCACAGATATCACTTTTATCCTGAAGGTAAAAGGAATGGATAAACTTCGACTCATATGGCTTGTTCTACTACTAGTTGAATCATACACAAAGGCACGTTTTATAACACCGAGTTACCAATGCGTTTTCGTGCAATCAATGTAAATAAAACCTTTGAAGTAATGTTAATCCCGTAAACAAATGTTTTAGTTATATTGTTGTGAGTTTTATATAACCATGCTTGATATGACCTAGTGACGTCTACGACGTTCTTCAGGCGTCTGAAAGTTATAACATTTGTCACCCCAAGCCTGCCGGCCCAACTGTAGCTAGCAGTTTAGGTGTGAGATTGTCAGTCCAGTATAAATCTATACACAAATCTCACGCTCTCCCTCTAGGAGACTTTGATTATATTGTATATGATTTAGTGACGTACCCTGTTGGATACAATTGAAGTCGTGTCTCACAACCAACTATTAACTAGTTTACGTGTAGTGTTGTAGTGTTCTCTAATATTGGAAACTGTATGTATCATATTGTATATACGTACTTCGTAGTGTAAAATAATTATATTTAAATAATTATTTTAGTAGTGTATACTTGTATCAATGTATTAGAGTAGTGTTTCCCAAACTATACCTATTATAGTTTGAATAAATATTCTCGTTCTGTGTATTGTACTTAGCAAAATAGTGTAATGATTCTCAAACTATACCAATTATAGTTTGAATAAATGTTCTCGTTCTGTAATGTACTGAAACATTTGCAATCTAATTGAATGAAAGTAAATTACCTTTATGCTCAATATGTTACAAAAGGGTTAAAAATATAGGAATATTTTTAGGAAATGTAGCGAATACTCGGTTTGAATAATTTGCAGATGTTTTTAAAATGTTTAAAATGTTTGTATAAAATACAAAAGTCATTGTGTTTTACTTGTACATCCCTAAAAACATTAAAAACGTTGAAAATGCAGGGGTATGAACTCACATTGAATGTGCGTTTGTGTTTGAATTAGCGAGCTGTAGAACGATCCTCGGGTAAGCGTATGAGCGAATAACATTATCCTAAAAATAATTAAAGTGCTAAACAACTCTTTAACCATGTAAGAAAGACTTACAATAATTATTTGGAACTGTTTGGAATGTTAAAATGGGTTCTCGATGGGAAAATGGAGTTTTCGGTTGATGGGAGAAGATTTTGGTTGGATCTTGCTAATGGCTTGAAGATTTGGAGATCTGAATAAATGTTCTTGGTGTTTTAGGTGTAAATATGAAGATCTGGGCAAAATCTATGAAGGTTTGAAGGTTTATGGATGATAGTTGAGAGCAAAAAGAGGGAGTGTTTTCGGATGGAAATGTGAGAAATGGGGTTGTTTTCGGAAGTAAACACACACACACACACACACACACACACACACACACATATATATATATATATATATATATATATATATATATATATATATATATATATATATATATAGGATTGGGTTTATGGTCAAGATGTGCCAAGGCATTTGGGTTCACGGTTCTCCCCTTTGGGTTTTCACCCCTAATGGGCTTTGGATTGTGTTTTTGGATTAAAAGCAAACCGTAAACACCCTTTTGGAACAAACCCCAAACTGTAAACACCTTTCATTGACTGATTTAAATCCGTAAACACCATCTTGATTTAATGTCCAAACCGTAAACCATGTTGGAATTGATTACATTGGGCGAAAACTCATTTATGAGGGTTATTTATGTTTTAAACCCTTAGTCTTTTAACTTATGTTCGTTTATACTATTCTAATTTACCTTAGGTTTCAATACATACATAGTTACAAGTTTATAAACAAACCCTAAAGGCTATAGAGGATATGCATACACAAGAATTGAAATGTAGTTTGTGACTCTTATTAATTTGAGCATGACAAGTTGTTACACGTATAGTATAATGAGAAAACTCACATGAGCCGAGCAACAAAATCTTAATAACAGCCCTTCAAATGAAGCAGCTAACACAACCCACCTAATACCAATCCGATACCAAATCCTCAATTAATCACTCAAACCCAACAAAGTTTAACCAAAAGTCAAACTGGTAAAAAAGTTAAGGGTTAACGATCAATTTGTCAAAGACAAATGGTCTACCGACAAGCTCACGACAAACTAACTCTTGGTCGCGTCGCAAACACTAGGCGACAAAACAATCACGAATATAGATCCAAACTCGCGTCATGACCATTCCATAGTCGCGTCACAGTTTTCATGACATAGTCAATTTCTTATTGCGCACTTAATCTCTTAATACCAAGGCTCATCGTTTCTAGAATACCTCAAAATATGGACTTAATGGATAAACTTTACAACTTCATCTATTTGCATACCTCAAATCCCACTAACTCTAAACCTATGCAAAAAATGCCTTTAAAGATGCTCAAAATCTTACATGGTCCAAAATAAAAGGCAACATTCACATCTTTTCACCATCAAGGGTCTACAAAGTAACACAAATTAACCTTTGAACTTGGAGCTTTCTAAACTCCATAGAAATCATGACAAAAAGGGTCTAACTATGCTCAAAATCTCAGCTCTAGAAAAGAACAAGTATAAAGAACTTGAATACTTACAGAGCACAAATGTGAGGTCAAGAAAGCTTGTATTATTTGGATCTAGCCTTTGGTGTACCAAAAATTCATTGCTTCTACTTCAAGCTTCACCAACATAAACCAAGAACACCAATTGAGATGAGAGAGGTTAGGGTTTCGAGGTTTGGGTTTTCAGGGGATGGAGGATGAAAAAAAAATGTCTATCCCTAGAAGTTAGCGTCATTATATAGGGCTCAAGGCTCATGATTAAGGTTTGGGATCTTTGTGGCTACTTACTACATGGAACACGTCATGCTTATCCATTAAACACGTCGCGGACAAGGTTTTTTCCCAAAACCCCCATACTCATTTCCTCAAGATCCCTAATTGAGCACATACGAAAAACATGCGTTACACCCTGACCGCCAATGTATCACCTGGTTCCTGGTACGTAAATCTTATTTGAGTATTCTCTTTCTTTTTGCCTTGGACTCGGCGAGTCACAGGTCAGACTCGCCGAGTAAGGACGGGACCCGGGACATGTTTAAGTTGGCGACTCGGCGAGTCCATATTCCGGACTCGGCGAGTCACCGTTGTTGGATGAAACCCTAAGTTTCAGGGGTTTGCACCCTATTTAACAACATATCCGCCCCAAGCCAGCCCCCATTCACCCCCCAGAGCTCCCAAACCTCGTTCTAAGCTTGTTCCTTGAGAGTTTGAGGCTATTGTGTGTGCTCTTGAAGGTTTTGAGGCAAAAGGGGAAGTAGATCAAGAGGAAGGAAAGGAATCCAGGCATCTTTGCACTCTTTCAGCAGTTCCTTTGAGGTATAATCCGTTTTTCCCCTGTTTCTACGCTTATTACTTCATGAAAGTCATTCTTGAGCAAATCCCCAAGTTTGTATGTGCAAATTATTCCGTAATAGGTTGATTGGCCCTTAGATCTAGGCATGGTTGAGCTCCAGGAGCTCGGATCTGTTGCCTTTATGGACCCTCATTGCATGAAGACCCTATATCTACCCTCTTGAGTACATTTTGAACCCTAAAACCCTTAAGGGTGAATATCTACACGTAAAGTTGGAAACTTTACGTGTGATTCGTGTTCTAGAAGTCTAGATCTGTGAATGGCATGGACTGGAATCGAGCAAATCTGTGTATTTAGTGGGTGCATGGCAACGACTCGGCGGGCCGTTCATGTGACTCGGCGAGTCTGCTCGCGAGTCTCCGAGTTTGTCCCCTTTTCGTAGTGTCGAGTGTGCAGGGAGTCACGGGGAGTGACTCAGTGAGTTGGAAGCTGAACCCATCAATGGAGGAACTCGGCGAGTCAATGCCCTGACTCGGCGAGTTCAAGGCAATCTCCTTAGATCAAGAACAGACTCGGCGAGTTGTTCATACAACTCGGCGAGTCTTAGCATAAGTGTTCATCGGATGAAGATGAACTCGACGAGTTGTTCATACAACTCGGCGAGTAGGATGAAGGACTTGAATATCAGTTTAGAAGAAGAACTCGTCGAGTCATAGACTAACTCGACGAGTAGAAACGGGACTCAGGACAATCGTCTGGGTAGGGACTCGGCGAGTTGGAGAGCCAACTCGGCGAGTAGGGTCAACTGAAAGTTGACTCTGACTTTGACTTAGGGCATGATCAGGGGTAAAATGGTCATTTTACCCAAAGGACAGTTAGCAGTGTTTGATTGAGTATGTTGTGGGAATTGCAGCCGGAGGATTTCTGGAGCAGCAACAGATAATCAGTTCCCGATCAGATCAGCAGCTACTTTGAGGTGAGTTACCTTCCAGTAGCGGTGGGTCTACGGCCACAATGCCGGCCCACCAGTAGGAGTCGTATGATAGATGATTGTCTTTGTGATATCATCTAGGTTGCTACTACCTAATATGTTATATGCTAGCATGATATGTTATATGTGATAGTAGTAGAGTTCGGTTGTTAGGACCGAAGGGTAGTCAGACACCCCAGAAATGTCTGACAGTACGTGATGATATGTTTGTATGCTGGCCTGTTATGTTATGCGATAGAGGTAGTAGGAGGGGACCAGTCCCCGAAGATCGGTTGTTAGGACCGACGGGTAGTCAGCACCCCAGAATGGATTGACACGGGTAGTCAGCACCCCAGAATGGCTTGACACGGGTAGGACGCCACCCCAGAATGGCCGCATGGGTAGGTCGACACCCCAGAATGGCCGTACCGGGTAGTCAGGCACCCTAGAATAGCCTGGCAGTATGTATGTTATGTGTTGTATGGTATGTGGTACAGTGGGGGAACTCACTAAGCTTTGTGCTTACGTTTTACAGTTTTGGTTTCAGGTACCTCTTCATCGAAGGGGAAGGAGCTGGCGCGGTAGCGGCACATTATGCACACACTCTGGTTTCCGCATTTACTAGATTTTCTGGGATTGTACTCTGATATTTCGATTGGTTGTATGATTTGGCTTTTAGACATGATTACGATGTGATGTGGTTTGATCAAACAACGTTTTTAATTATTAATGTTTACTAAAGAAATGTTTTAAAAATGAAATTTTTGGGCGTTAAAATTGGGTCGTTACAAGTTGGTATCAGAGCCCTGGTTTGAGGGATTCGGACTCACCTTCGGGGGTGTCCGAACTCAAATCGAGGGATTAAAAGATTTTCTAAAAGAAAATGTTTTCTAAAAACTGGGAAAAGAGTTTAAGAAAGAACGAAGTGTGTGATGTGCACGACCGGCCGAGCTCAAGTAAGTATTCCCCAAAGTACCCATACAAGTTTATGATATGTTTATCAGCTTTTGTAGAACAGCATGCTAGAATAGGACTAAGGATCTAGGAGTGATGCCTTATGTGCCTGCTTTATGTGTTCCTGCTGTATGAGAATTGCATGCTAGTATAGAGTAGACAGCAGTAGGGTAGCCTGTTAGGGTTGTGCCTGATAGTATGAGTTAGCCCTGTGTGCTAGTTCATTTTCTCTCTATGAGAGCGAAATTGCTTGAGGTTGTTTCCCTTGTCTGAATGTTGCTTGCTTCGTGCTATGTGGGACTCCGAATAATGGGAATTAGCCATTATGCGAATACATCACGTCACATGTGATCAGGGTTGAATAATCTTAGAGTACCGTATTTGATCCTACTGCGCAGCTCTTGTTTGAGTCTAACCGTTGTAGGGACAAGTCGGGTACTCGAAGGATTATCTGAGTCTCGTCGCGTGTGATGGTATTCGGGTGATGGCTAATTGGCATTACAAGGAGGCCTGCAGCAGCTGAGGACTGGATCGAGTAGAGTCAGAGATTTCCCTAGGGCGAGCCTAGGATGAGTATAGTAGTGATCAGCCTTAGTGAAAGGGATCTGGTGGAGTCGAGGCAGTCCTTGAAGAAGGTACGGATAGATGTGGAAGGTAGTATGGGCCCGTATTACTGAAAGCAGAGGATCCGTACCCGAACCAAGGAAGGCCAAGACAAGACCAGGGAACTTGTAAGTAAATGTGATCCCTCAGGGAGTATCAGTATTTCTAATGATTGTTGTGATGTATTGCAGAATGGTGGTACTTCGGTCGAGGCCGGTAGATGGCGGTTCAGGAGAGGGGTCAGGTTCGGGATCAGGTTCCGAGCCGGTAGATGAGGGACTACGCGAGTTCATCGCGTCAGAGATCACCAGAGGCATTCTTGAGTCGACCCCCATCCTCTTTGGGTCGATCAAGGAAGGGATCATGGAGTTGATGGAGGATCGCCTGCGGGCATTCAGGAGTGATTTGGCATCTAGCCAGTTGGGATCTCGCACACTGTCCTTCAAGGACTTCAGGGGCAGTGGTGCGCCAGATTTCCATGGGGTGAAAGACCCCATTGCTGCCAGGCAATGGATTGCAGACATCGAGTCTGCACAGTTGACTAGCTTCTGCCCCGAGGGGTCGAAGGTGCGGTATGCAGCAGGGTGTTTACGGGACCGAGCCCGGGATTGGTGGGAGTCAGTAGGTGACTCGTTGGGAGCCTCAGCTATCGAGGCTATGACCTGGTCGGACTTTGTGACCAGGTTCAGGGCAGAGTTTGCGCCGGCTGTCGAGCTTCAGCAGCTGGCCAAGGAGTTTCTGGACATGAGACAGACGACGGAGACTGTGGCGGAGATCACCGCCA
Organism: Lactuca sativa; assembly: GCF_002870075.4. Classification (NCBI taxonomy): domain Eukaryota; kingdom Viridiplantae; phylum Streptophyta; class Magnoliopsida; order Asterales; family Asteraceae; genus Lactuca; species Lactuca sativa. The sequence goes on from NC_056625.2 coordinate 250,329,248, forward strand.
AGTTCCGAGAGAGGGTTTTGTTGGTGCCCCAGTATGCTAGTGACGAGGATATGAGGAGGACTCGTTATCACGATATGCTACGAGCTGACATCCGGTAGCATGTTAGCTTTTCGGCTTACCCTACCTTGGACTCTATGATTGCCAGGGCGAGGGAGAGGGAGATAGATTTGGAGCACATCCGGAAACGGAAATTAGAGGAGGGACAGGCAGGAGGGGCTTCGGGGAAGAAGCCCAAGGGATCAGATGGTAGGCCGAAAGGCCAGTCAGGACCGAGCCGCTGCAGGAAATGTGGCAGGCCGCATGAGGAGGCGTGCAGGATGGGATCATCAGGCTGCTACAAGTGCGACAAGTCTGGGCACATCAGCAGGGATTGCACTGCTCCGACAACAGTTATTCAGACATCAGAGTTGCTGTGTTTCCACTGCAACCAGAGGGGCCACAAGAAGGCCAATTGCCCCCAGTTGACAGTTTCAGCGCCGGTGAAGGCGCCAGCTCCAGTGACCCTGCGGATCACGGATGGCCAGCAGGGCAAGGCAGAGGCTCCGGTAGTGAGGAGCCGAGCATTCCAGTTGACTATCGAGGAGGCACGCGCCGCACCCGATGTGGTGACGGGTATGATTCTTTCCCTCTATCTTTTGTTTTTATGATGTTATGATATTGATATGTGCTCCGTATGTATATGTATGCATTAGGATCGTTCCATGTGAACGGCATCCCAATTCAGGTATTGTTCGATTCGGGTGCATCCCGATCGTTTGTTTCTCTTGCACTTAGCAAGAAGTTTCATGAGACTTCGGGCGAGTTAGATTGCCCTTTAGAGGTAGAGATTGCTGATGATCGATCAGTGCGAGCATCGATGGTGTTTCGAGATTGCGTTCTACGTTTGTTTGAGGAACGTTACTTGGTAGACTTGGTTCCCATTCTGTTGCGCGGGAACAAAGTGATTATTGGCATGGATTGGTTGAGCCCTAATGGGGCGGTAATAGATTGCGCGCAGCAGCTAGTGCGGGTCAGGACCCCAAGCGGGGGAGAGTTAGTGATTCATGGCGAGAGGCCACAGTGTGGACCCACTGTATGTTCAGCAGCGAGGGCTAGGCGCTATCTTCAGTAGGGATGCACAGGATATGTCGCGTATGTGATGGATACCCGGGACGCGGGTAAGGCGACGGTGAGCGAGGTTCCGGTGGTTCGAGATTTTGCAGATGTTTTCCCGGAGGAGCTACCTGGGATACCTGTGGAGTGACAGGTGGAGTTCAGGATTGACCTTGTTCCTGGTGTGGCTCCGATAGCCAAAGCACCGTATTGGTTGGCTCCTCCCGAGATGCAGGAGTTGTCTACGCAGCTGCAGGAGCTGCTAGACAAGGGATTTATTTGTCCGAGCAGTTCGCCTTGGGGAGCCCCGATCCTATTTGTGAAGAAGAAGGATGGGTCGCATCGGATGTGTATAGATTACCGGGAGCTGAACAAGGTAACGGTGAAGAACCGTTACCCACTCCCGAGGATTGATGACCTCTTTGACCAGCTTAAGGGAGCATCTTGGTTCTCCAAGATTGACTTGCGTTCGGGTTATCACCAGATGAGGGTCAGGGAGGAGGAAACGCAGAAGACCGCGTTTACGACGCGCTATGGCCATTATGAGTTTGTGGTGATGCCGTTTGGGGTCACCAATGCTCCTGCCGCGTTCATGGACCTCATGAACCGCGTGTGCAGACCGATGCTGGATCGGTCTGTGATAGTCTTTATTGATGACATCTTGATTTATTCCAAGACTCAGGAGGAGCATGAGGAACATCTGAGGGAGGTGTTGGAGACCTTGAGGAAGGAGAGCTTATATGGCAAGTTCTCCAAGTGTGAGTTCTGGTTGCGCGAGGTGCAATTTCTTGGACACCTCGTTAACCAGAACGGGATTCTGGTCGATCCGGCCAAGGTCGAGGCCGTGATGAGATGGGAGGTTCCGAAGTCTCCATCTGAGATTCGGAGTTTCCTGGGATTAGCGGGCTACTATCGGAGATTTATTCAGGATTTCTTCAAGATAGTCATACCCCTGACGCGGCTGACGAAGAAAGCCGTGGTCTTTCGATGGGGACCCGAGCAGCAGGCTGCATTTGAGACGCTGAGACAAAGATTGTGCGAGGCGCCGATCTTAGCCCTGCTAGAGGGCGTAGAGGATTTTGTGGTTTTTTGTGATGCGTCCATTTTAGGGTTGGGCGCGATATTGATGCAGAGGGGGCATGACATTGCCTACGCCTCGAGGCAGCTCAAGCCTCACGAGGCGAACTACCCGATGCATGATTTGGAGTTGGGGGCGGTGGTTTTTGCCCTCAAGATTTGGCGACATTACCTCTACGGGGTTCAATGTACCATTTACACGGACCACAAGAGTTTGAGGTACCTCATGGATCAGCCGAATCTGAACATGAGGCAGCGTCGGTGGTTGGACGTGGTGAAGGATTATGATTGCGAGATCCTCTACCACCCGGGGAAGGCCAACGTGGTGGCCGATGCGCTTAGCCGCAAGGTGGCGCCGATTAGGGACGTATGCATGAGGATCACCGTGGTGACTCCCATGTTAGAGCGAATTCGGGAGGCTCAACAGGAGGCTATCAAGGAGGAGCATCGGAAGAGCGAGCGTGTGGTGGGTCAGGTTTCCTCCTTTGATTATGACAGCCGAGGACTGTTGACACTACACCGCAGGGTGTGGGTGCCGTATCACGGGGGCGTGCGCCAGATTTTGATGGAGGAGGCGCACAAATCCCGATTCTCTATTCATCCCGGGGCGACGAAGATGTATAAGGATCTTCGTCTAGATTATTGGTGGCCCTGCATGAAGCGGGATGTGGCATGGTACGTTGAGCGGTGTTTGACCTGCAGGAAGGTCAAGGTCGAACATCAGAGACCGCATGACAATATGCAGCCGTTGGATATTCCACTGTGGAAATGGGAAAATATCACGATGGATTTTATTACGAAGCTTTCGAGGACCGCGCGTGGAGTGGATTCGATTTGGGTCATCGTGGATCGATTGACCAAGAGTGCTCACTTTATTCCGATTCAGGAGAGCATATCGGCCGAGAAATTGGCCGATATCTATATCAGGGAGATCGTGGCGCGGCACGGGGTGCCGGTATCGGTGATCTCGGACAGGGATGTGTGTTTTACTTCCAGATTTTGGAAGAGATTTCATGACGAGTTGGGCACTCGTTTGCATTTTAGCACCGCCTTTCACCCGCAGACGGATGGCCAGAGCGAGCGGACCATCCAAACTCTGGAGGATATGTTGCGGGCATGTGTGCTAGACTTTGGTGGTAGCTGGGAGACCTATCTTCCCCTGGCCGAGTTCTCATACAACAACAACTATCACGCGAGTATTGACCGTCCCCCATTTGAGCTGTTGTACGGACGAAGATGCAGAACCCCGATATGCTGGGGTGAAGTTGGCCAGAGAGTCATGGGGAGCACCGAAGTGGTGCTCAAGACGACCGAGAGGATCCAGCAGGTCCGAAGCAGGCTCCAAACTGCTCAGAGTCGGCAGAAAAGTTACGCCGACAAGCGTCGAACCGACTTGGAGTTCCAAGTCGGGGATATGGTTCTCCTGAAGGTGTCGCCTTGGAAGGGCGCCATTCGATTAAGGAAGCGGGGCAAGTTGGGCCCGAGATTCATCGGATCGTTCAGGGTTGTAGCCCGGGTGGGCAAGGTGGCGTAGAGGCTGGATCTGCCAGCCGAGCTCAGCCAGATCCACATCACTTTCCATGTTTCTCAGCTGCGGAAGTGCCTAGTGGACGATTCAACGGTAGTGCCATTAGAGGATATTCAGGTTGATGACAGCCTGAATTACATTGAGCGTCCAGTCGCAATCCCCGACAGGAAGTCGAAGGATTTGAGGAACAAGAGGGTGGAGCTAGTGAAGGTGCAATGGCAGCACCGCAAGGGTTCGGAATAGACTTGGGAGCCGGTGGATGAGATGATGGAGCATTACCCCGAGCTGTTTCAGGATCGAGCAGCAGACTTCGAGGAAGAGGTCTAAAATAAGTGGGGAGATTTGTAGCACCTGGTTCCTGGTACGTAAATCTTATTTGAGTATTCTCTTTCTTTTTGCCTTGGACTCGGCGAGTCACAGGTCAGACTCGCCGAGTAAGGATGGGACCCGAGACATGTTTAAGTTGGCGACTCGGCGAGTCCATATTCCGGACTCGGCGAGTCACCGCTGTTGGATGAAACCCTAAGTTTCAGGGGTTTGCACCCTATTTAACAACATATCCGCCCCAAGCCAGCCCCCATTCACCCCCCAGAGCTCCCAAACCTCGTTCTAAGCTTGTTCCTTGAGAGTTTGAGGCTATTGTGTGTGTTCTTGAAGGTTTTGAGGCAAAAGGGGAAGTAGATCAAGAGGAAGGAAAGGAATCCAGGCATCTTTGCACTCTTTCAGCAGTTCCTTTGAGGTATAATCCGTTTTTCCCCTATTTCTATGCTTATTACTTCATGAAAGTCATTCTTGAGCAAATCCCCAAGTTTGTATGTGCAAATTATTCCGTATTAGGCTGATTGGCCCTTAGATCTAGGCATGGTTGAGCTCCAGGAGCTCAGATTTGTTGCCTTTATGGACCCTCATTGCATGAAGACCCTAGATCTACCTTCTTGAGTACATTTTGAACCCTAAAACCCTTAAGGGTGAATATCTACACGTAAAGTTGGAAACTTTACGTGTGATTCGTGTTCTAGAAGTCTAGATCTGTGAATGGCATGGACTGGAATCGAGCAAATCTGTGTATTTAGTGGGTGCATGGCAACGACTCGGCGGGCCGTTCATGTGACTCGGCGAGTCTGCTCGCGAGTCTCCGAGTTTGTCCCCTTTTCGTAGTGTCGAGTGTGCAGGGAGTCACGGGGAGTGACTCAGTGAGTTGGAAGATGAACCCATCAATGGAGGAACTCGGCGAGTCAATGCCCTGACTCGGCGAGTTCAAGGCAATCTCCTTAGATCAAGAACAGACTCGGCGAGTTGTTCATACAACTCGGCGAGTCTTAGCATAAGTGTTCATCGGATGAAAATGAACTCGACGAGTTGTTCATACAACTCGGCAAGTAGGATGAAGGACTTGAATATCAGTTTAGAAGAAGAACTCGTCGAGTCATAGACTAACTCGACGAGTAGAAACGGGACTCAGGACAATCGTCTGGGTAGGGACTCGGCGAGTTGGAGAGCCAACTCGGCGAGTAGGGTCAACTGAAAGTTGACTCTGACTTTGACTTAGGGCATGATCAGGGGTAAAATGGTCATTTTACCCAAAGGACAGTTAGTGTCACAACTGTAAATTTTGAGCCATGTAATCTATATATCCAAGTTAATATGAATCAAAAACTTCAAGTAAATACAACATGCTAGAACTACAAATAGTCATCAAACAATTGGAAACCCTAAAAGTCCTTGCTGAGTCCATTTTGAATTAGGACTCCCCTATTGGATCCAAATGGACCAATAAGCTTCCAATTGGACTATCATGGGCTTAGAACCCTAAATGGGCTCTAATTGGACCCACACTAAATTATTTCAACATCTTGGGTCATATTGGGCCTAGAATGAAATAAATCACAAACTTTGGTCCATAATTTAATCTAACCTAGCTCATTAAAGCATAAAAATCACAATTTTATTTTATAAGGCTAATAAGCACCCAAACTACCTCTAATGTTGGGCTTAGGGGCAAAAAGCCCAAAAATCCTTTCTTCTCCCCCCATTCTCGGCCCAAGCCCAAGGAAAAAGGGAGAGTTGACCTTGGGTTGCCACCTCACTTTTACATGTTGGACTTCCATGCACATAACTCATGTTTCCAAGCAAGCATCATATCAAGATCACTTCTTTCTTCTCTCCTCTCTCACTCTCGGCCAAACACAACACACACACACTCACAAAAATCTATCCTACACTCTCTAAATCTTGAAGATCATCTCCTTCCCCCTTCTTCAAAAATTTCGTGAATCAAGGGCTCACAAGAAAGATCCATCACCAAAAATCATCATCTAAGGTAAGTTGATGACTAATCCATGATCTAGCTACTTCATTTTGTTAAAATCTCTTCTAAATTCATTCACTCTTGTGATCTTGCATCCTAGAGGTCGAAATCTTCATCAAAGGGTGCTAAGACCAAAAATCACTTCATTTTTCTCCCACCTTCTCTCCAAAACCGAAACCACACCCAAGGTGAGCTTCATACCCCCTATTTTCTGTTTTTATGAGTTTTGTGGGGGGGGGGGGAATATGTAACACCGTAAATTTCAAGACATAATTTTCATTTTAAATAATCATTTTATTCTTAGAACACTTGTTAAAAATCTCATTCATAATCAAATTACAAAACATAGCTCCATTTTCACTTGCATAGAAAACCAGGATCCTCCAAAATATGACTCTTGCTCTGGTGTGTACAATCAAGCCGGTGCCGTACCGTAGTACTGAAAGAAACCTGAATACAACATAACACAAAACACTGTAAGCACGAAGCTTAGTGAGTTCCCCAAAATACCACACACATAACACATATAAGCCACTCGAGGCTATAACTCTATGGGTCCGTGCACCCAAACTCTGTGAACCCTCAGGTTCTAACTCTGTGAACCTTCCGGTTCTAACTCTAGGAACCCTTCGGTTCCAACTCTGCAAACATGCACAGCATAAATCACATAGAAATAATGCAGTACAACACATAACATACATAGCATACAAATACTCTGTCACATAACTCTGGTTATCTACTCAAGGTAAAGTATAGTGAGAAGACTCACCTGGCAAGCAGAAAGCAGATATCTCCATACTCGGATCTCGAACTCGCCACCGCCTAACACGTAAGGCAAAACTCTCATGACTATAACTCTCGAGAATAGAATCAATCCTCTCAATGCACCCTCTTAAGGGTAAAAGACTATTTTACCCCTCTCTTGGCCCAAAGGCCACATCGCTGACCAAACCCTAAAAGTCAACGGTCAACCCTTGGTCAAAATCAAAGTCCTCAGTCAAAGTCAACCCCTGACTGACTCTACTCGCCGAGTCAACTCTATGACTCGCCGAGTTTCTATAACCAGAACTTCACTCAATCCGCGACCTAACTCGCCGAGTCACTCCGAGACTCGCCGAGTCCAACAACTCTGAGTCCACTCGCACACAACTCACCGAGTCATCCCTTGACTCACTGATTCTCGACTCAACCAGGGAATATCGGGACTCTTCGACAAGACTCGTCGAGTCCAAGAACAGACTCGCCGAGTCTAAGACTATCATCAACCTACTCGCCGAGTTGTTCATACAACTCGCCGAGTTCCAGGCCATCTTCATCCAACTCGCCGAGTTGTTCTTCCAACTCGCCGAGTTCCAGCTCATCTTCAAGCAACTCGTCGAGTCCACTCATGTGACTCGCCGAGTACCACCGGTCTGAATCCACTCAGAAGCATTCCAGGCCATGCAAATGATCCAAAACATAGGTCTAGTCTCATACAACTCATCCATCACGTAAAGTGGCCAACTTTACGTGAATCCAAAGAGATCTAGGCCTTATTCACTTATAACTAGGGTTTGGGACATGCAAGCTTCACTAAACAGTCCAACACAGGGACTTTCATGCTCTCTGATTCTTCTCCATTTCAGATCTGAGGTAGCAACCTCAGATCTAACCTCTAGACTTCCAATTTCACCCATAGACTAGATCCCACAAACCCCAAAATGAAGAAACAACATACAATCAATCCAAGAACGAGATGTTACCTCCAATGGACGCCCCAACTGCAATGAAATTCGAATCCAAGCAAAGCCCCTTGCCCCAAGCCTTCAATCTCACAAGATTCCTTCAACAAACTCTTCCAATGCTCCAAATACACTCCAATCTTCTTCAATCACACTTTCTAGGGTTTCTGGACTTCAAAAGGGAATAAAGAGGCTGGGGGAAGGATATAATGTTCTTTAAATAGGGCTCAACCCCGAGAATTAGGGCTTTCTCCACTCAGCGCCTACTCGCCGAGTCCATCTCATCGACTCGCCGAGTCGGCTACTTAACACGCGACCAAGCCGCGACTCTACTCGCCGAGTCCATCCATGGACTCGCCGAGTCGCTCTTTCCCAAATAACACTTTTAGCCCTTCAACTCTACTCTTGCTATTCCGGGATGTTACAGAATACAAGTGAAAGTGTAGATCTATATGTGTTTTGTATGCCTTGTATGATTTCCATGCTTATATGTATGCTTTTATGTGTTTTTATGTTGGATCTAGCCTTAAAACTCATCAAAACCGAGATATATCTTGTGTTAAATGGTGTTAGCTTCAAATATATTTCTAAACACCAAGTGCTTCAAGAAAAGTGGCTAAGTGGTTTAGTAATAATTTTCTTTGGGTTAAAAACACAAATTTTGGGCCTAAAATGTGAAAAATGCAAAAATAAGGGCCCAAATTGACATTTCACAGATTCTGATGGTTGGAATGTGCCAAAACAGTTTCCATAAAACTATTTCTGGAATTATATTCAATTAGAGGATTAAAAACATAAATTTCAAGCTTATTGGGCTAAAAATGAAAATTTCGGCCCAAGGAGGCCCATTATGCTAATTTTTCTGTTATGGAGGGCCAAAACTGTAACTTTCTGTAAAACAGTGGACTACAAGTGTTCCAAATCCTTTTCAAAGGTTTAAAATGCTTTCCAAATTTAAAAAGGACCAAAGTTGCAAAAATTTTACAATTTGGGCCAAAATTGTCAAAATTGCGAAAAGATGGGCTAAAACCGAGAAAAACTGCATTTTCAGGGACTTAAACTGTTTTCTATGAAAAATATGCTGAAAAATATTAATTTCAATAATTTTTGGTGTTAAAATGTCAAGAAAAATAGTTTAAGGACCAAACCGGTAAATATTGCAAATAAAAGGGTTAAAAATGTAAATTTTACAAATAATGAGGGGCTGAAAACAGAAATATTTCAAGGCTAATTCAATACGTACAATTTGATCAAATAATGACACCTCGAATATCAACGAAGTACAACTCATTACAATACCAAAAGTCGTTGTTAAACGAATTGGCTCGGTCTCGAGCCAATGGAAATCTACAACTACTAACTCTTCGACACTACGAATCATACAAGTAACGTTTGGTAATACATAAACGCGAGTGTGCACAGACGTCTACGCACCATCTTTGGGCCCCACAAGTGTAAAATCTTGTTCGTTGAGCCTAGCTAGCCCAATGACCTGATCTTAAGGCCCGAAGACATTTTTTTTTACGGAGTGTTGGGTTTTACCGATCTGACACAACGTAAATGGACTTTCAATGGCTTGTATACTACTGGTCCCCAAGGGTCCTTTGGTATTGCTAGTAAAGTCTACATTTCATGCGAGGCGGGTCGGGGACCCCTCGTACATTTTACCCCCAACCGGCTAATGGAGTTACCGGGGTCTTCGTGACCTCTTTCTCTTCGGATGCGGGACTACACTTAGTCCGGGCGATTGGATAACGTGATTAGTACGGACGACGCCTTCGGGTTCGTTAGTATAACTATAAACTGGGCGTTTGTGTAATGCGGGTTTGTAGTAAATAATCATTGCTCGAGAACCTTCCAACGTCGCCTGGGACTGACACTGCTATTTTCGTAATGGTTTCAACGCAACTTAATGGATTCCAAAAGAACTAGGGGAACATCGGGTTTCCCTAGGGTTTTTATTGCATACAGATTTGAAACGCATACATCTTAAATGAACATTTTTTTTTACAAGTATAGAAACAAACAAGCATACCTATGGATCTTCACAAACGTTTTCGAAAGCTTTTCTTTTCAGAAAATATCGGATTTTCTGGTGGTTTTTCAAGCAATATAAACATTCGATTTCAAACACTACTTATGAACTCACCAACATTTCATATGTTGACGTTTTTCAAAATACTTGTATTCTCAGGGAACCAGTGAATCAAGGGAAATCATATTCAGTGACGGTTGCAGTTTATTTTTGTATGAATTGAACAAATTAATTTTTGGGGAATGTAATGTTTAAACAATGTAAGATATGTAAACACTACTGGTTGTACTATGTTGATGAATGGTGACGAATGTTGTTATGTTTCATATATATTCAATGTTATGGTATTCAATTGAGTCACGACAGCCCCCGGACGTTTCCGCCATCTGGTTCGGGGGTGTGACAGGTTGGTATCAGAGCTTTGTTTATAGTGAACTAGCATGTCGAGCCATACATTGATGTGCAACTATAAACCAAAAAGAGGGACTAACATAACTCTGAACAGAACAAGTAAATAAAACACACTTGCTTGCATTAGGAATAAGGATCCAACGTTGAATCAAACACAATAACACTGGTATCTCGGTTAACTCGGGACTGTTCTTAGTGATACCAAGGAGTGAATGTAGCCTGATCAACTACATTCTCTCCAAGGTAAAACTAACACATGTCTTGACGAGATCGGAATAGCCAGGGAACCTAAAAATTATACCCTCTATCACCCAAAAAGAGAATATTTGCTTAGTCTGTGTAATAGTCATAGTACCCTAGGAATAATGTAGCATAATTACGTACTCGCGCAGACAGCATGGCTGGTTTTCATCACCCTGGAGACCCCTACTTCCCTAATCAGGGAAACAACGGGTGGCTGGAGGAGGAGGAGGAGCCCGAGGAGGAGCAGCAGGGTATCCAGTTTCATCAGGCCTTAGTAGCTCACGGGATGCTTGTGGATGAGCCAGAAGGGAATCCAGGCGAAGCACACGATGTCGGACCCGACGAATACGTAAACACGGACTACGAATTTGGAGAGCTCGACGATGACGACGAAGACGGCCGGGTCGGGGACCAGGACCCCATCCCGCCATGCGAGGACGAGGCACAACCAGATCACCCTGCCCCACCAGTGAACCCCCCAAGAGAGAACCGCTCCCTCGAAGCTGAGATCGCTGCACTGCGACAACAGCTGTATGCTATGGAGGCTCGGGCAGTGCAAGCAGAGCATGAGAGGGATGAGGTTATAGGAGACATGGCAGAGATGGCGCAGCTGCTGGCGCAACATTTCGGCATATGACTTCGGCACCACCTCCTGACGCAGCTCATCGCGGTTAGGAATAGACTTATCATAGTAGGTTATTAGGAACTATGTTATGTACTCCGGCTCTATGTTTAAGTGACTACACTACTCATGGAGCCGTTATGCTGTCGGATTAGCGTTACTTATGTATGCTCCTACGAGCAAAATTTTCTTGTACGAAATGCGGATAATATTAATAAACTTTTGTGTGTTTTGCTAAATTATTCTCAGTTGCTATGTGTTGAGACATTATGATTGCATGCTTGATGATAGTAATGTTTAGGTTCGCACCATACACCTAGTTAGTAGAGTCGCCACCTCACGGAAACCACGTACACTCAACATCTTTCCGTTTCATGACAGAAAGATGCCTCGCCCAGCTACTCGCGGAAATCCCGAACCAACTCCGCCGGAAGTTGACTCCACTGCTTTCCAGGCAGCCGTGTCTGCTGCAGTCACAGCGGCTATGGCACAACTTCACCGAGGGAACAACGGAGGAGGTAACGGGCAAGGATCCGGAAGTTCGAACAACGGGACGAACCAAGGACCCACTAAAACGTGCACCTACAAGGATTTTGCGAACGCTAAACCCCGAACTTTCAACGGTACCGGAGGAGTGATCGCCCTAAAGCGATGGATCGAGAAGGTAGAGTCGGTATTCGAGATATGCGAGTGCCCCGAGCAGATGAAAGTGAAGTTCGCGGCCTGCACTTTTGTGGACCAAGCACTCACTTGGTGGAATGGACATGTGGAAGCTATGACACTCCCTGTCGCCAACTCTATTCCCTGGGCAGAGATGAAAGAGATGTTGACGGCTGAGTACTGCCCCCGAGGCGAAATACAGAAGATGGAGCAGGAACTATGGAATTTCACGGTGCAGAATGGGAACATCGATGCTTACATATCGAGATTCAGCGAACTATCTCTGTTGTGCCCGGGTATGATCACATCAGAGGGAAAGAAGATTGAACGATTCATTTGGGGACTGACATCCCCCATTCAAGGGAATGTGATAGCTGCGAACCCTGAAACTTTTGACAGTGCGAAGAGATTGGCAAAGAGGCTGTATGATCATAACCACAAAAAGGGCGAGAAACCGGTAGAGACTGAGAAGAAGAAGGAGAGCGATGGTAAGAAAGGATGGAACAACAAGAGGAAGGGGCGTCAAGGTCCCGAGACCTCTAAAAAGCAGCAAACGGTGGCAGTTCACGCTGTCACTGCGCCGGTACCAGTCACATCACATGCTCCAGCCTCAGCTGCTTCAAATACTTCAAGACCCTATTCCGGCAATCATCCCAAATGCAACAAGTGCGGTTTCCATCACCAAGGAGAATGTAGGGAGTTCCATTGCACCAGTTGCAACCGAAGGGGACACACTGCAAAGTTCTGCAGGACTTATCCTTCTCAGAACCAGAGTCAGGGAAACAACCAGAACAACAACAACAACCACCGCAATACCAACAACACCAATGCCGGCGGCAACAACGCAGGGCCTAGCCACACCTGTTTCGGGTGTGGAAGGACGGGACATTTCCGTCGAGACTGCCCTAACAACAACAACAACTCAGGAAACAGAGGAGCAGGAAGAATGCTGACTATGGGTCAGAGTGATGCAGTTCAGGACCCCGCAGTTGTGACCGGTACGTTTCTCCTAAACCACACTTATGCATGCATCTTATTTGATACCGGAGCGGAGCGAAGTTTCGTAAGCGAGAAGTTTAAACATTTATTAAAACAACAACCCCAAAAGCTAAATGAAACCTATACGGTGGAAATGGCCAATGGGAAGACCGAATCCACTAGGGAAATCTACACTGGATGTACCCTAACCCTTAACCAGCACGTCTTTCGAATAGACCTAATGCCAGTATCAATTAGGAGTTTTGATATGATTATCGGCATGGATTGGTTAAGCCCCCACCATGCTGAGATTTTGTGCCACGAGAAGGTCGTTCGCCTTCGTCTCCCGAATCACGAAACCCTAGTAATTTACGGAGACAAACCTAGCACGAATCTTCGCCTCATCTCGTGCATCAAGGCACAAAAACACCTGCGAAAGAACAACTTAGCGTTCTTGGCTCACATAGTGGACAAGACTAAAGAAGAAACCAACATTCAAGACATTCCGGTAGCGTGTGAATTTCCGGACGTGTTTCCCGAAGATCTTACAGGAGTACCCCCAGAGAGACAGGTTGAATTCCGAATCGACCTCGTTCCAGGAGCAACCCCTCTCGCTAAATCACCATATCGGTTGGCACCTGCTGAAATGCAGGAATTATCCAGCCAACTCAGTGAGCTTCTGGACAAGGGATTTATCCGACCTAGCTACTCGCCATGGGGAGCTCCGGTGCTCTTTGTCAAAAAGAAGGACGGATCTTTCAGAATGTGCATCGATTACAGAGAGTTGAATAAACTCACTGTTAAAAACCGCTACCCACTCCCGCGAATCGATGATCTATTCGACCAGCTCCAAGGAGCTAGCTATTTTTCTAAAATAGATCTACGGTCCGGATACCATCAACTCAAGGTCCGAGAAGAAGATATTCCTAAAACCGCTTTTCGAACCCGCTATGGACATTATGAATTCGTTGTAATGCCCTTCGGTCTAACAAATGCACCTGTCGCATTTATGGACCTAATGAACCGAATCTGTCGACCGTTCTTGGACAACTTCGTCATTGTGTTTATCGATGACATCCTCGTCTATTCTCGAAGCAAAGAGGAGCATGGCCAACATCTCCGACAAGTCCTAGAGACGCTGCGATCGGAAAGGCTTTACGCCAAACTCTCTAAGTGTGAGTTTTGGCTACGGAGCGTGAATTTTCTCAGTCACGTAGTTAGCCAAGATGGAATTCATGTGGATCCCTCTAAGGTCAAAGCTGTGGAAGGATGGGCAACTCCGACTACGCCCACAGAAATTCGTCAGTTCTTAGGCCTAGCAGGCTACTAAAGGAGATTCATCCAAAACTTCTCTAAAATCGCCAAGCCACTTACCTTACTTACGCAAAAGAGTGTGCCATTCAAGTGGACAGACCGACAAGAGATTGCGTTTCGAACCTTGAAGCAAGCTCTTTGCAGCGCTCCTGTACTATCTCTACCTGAAGGAACGGAAGATTTTGTAGTTTACTGTGACGCGTCAAATCAGGGCTTAGGTTGCGTTCTCATGCAACGTGGAAGAGTAATAGCATATGCGTCCCGCCAACTAAAGACGCACGAAGTAAATTACACGACCCATGACCTAGAACTGGGAGCCGTGGTCTTCGCCCTAAAAATTTGGAGGCACTACCTGTACGGTACTAAGTGCACCATCTTCACAGACCACAAGAGCCTCCAGCACATCTTGAATCAGAAGGAGCTGAACATGAGACAACGAAGATGGGTGGAATTGTTAAACGACTACGAATGCGAGATCAAGTACCATCCGGGCAAGGCCAACGTGGTAGCTGACGCATTAAGTCGAAAGGAATACACAAATCGCCGTACGAAAACGCACTCGATAACCATTCAGTCTCATCTGACCACTCAAATTGCATCAGTCCAGGCAGAGGCTATGAAAGCGGAAAATAGAACTAGCGAGGCACTACGAGGAATGGAGAAGAACCTGGAAGTCAAAGAGAATGGGGTATACTACTTCATGAACCGTATTTGGGTTCCAAAAATCGGAGGATTCAGGGAGACCGTTATGAAGGAAGCCCACAAGACACGATACTCCATTCATCCTGGTTCGGACAAGATGTATTTGGACATTAAGCAGCACTATTGGTGGCCTAACATGAAGGCGGAAATCGCAACTTATGTTAGTAAGTGCCTTACGTGTGCCAAAGTGAAAGTGGAGTACCAGAAACCTTCCGGATTGTTACAACAACCGGCAATCCCTGAGTGGAAATGGGAGGGGATTTCTATGGACTTCGTGACCAAGCTGCCCAAGATGTCGGAAGGATTGGACACCATATGGGTAATAATCGACCGACTGACGAAATCTGCCCATTTCCTGCCAATCAAAGAGTCCTACAAGATGGAGAGACTGACGCGTTTGTACCTACGAGAGATTGTAAGACTTCATGGAGTGCCAAAATCTATCATCTCGGATAGGGACAGTAGGTTCACGTCACGCTTTTGGCAGTCGCTCCACAAGGCCATGGGAACTCATCTTGATATGAGCACCGCGTATCACCCACAAACGGACGGTCAAAGCGAACGAACCATTCAGACGCTTGAAGACATGCTTCGTGCATGTGTGATAGACTTCGGAAAGTCTTGGGATACCCACCTACCGTTGATCGAGTTTTCATATAACAATAGTTATCATTCGAGCATTAAGGTGGCCCCTTTCGAAGCACTGTACGGGCGTAAATGTAGATCACCGTTATGTTGGGCTGAAGTAGGTGACACCCAGCTAGCAAGAACACATACGTCGGATAGGGCAATGACAGGACCGGAAATCATTCGCGAGACCACAGAAAAGATTGTCCAGATCAAAGCTCGATTACAGGCATCGCGTGACCGGCAAAAGAGCTACGCTGATAAACGGCGAAAGCCCTTAGAGTTCCAGGTCGGTGATCGAGTATTGTTGAAGGTCTCACCCTGGAAAGGGGTTATACGTTTCGGAAAACGAGGAAAGCTAAACCCACGGTACATTGGACCTTTCGAAATCGTCGCCCGAATAGGTCCGGTAGCCTACAGACTACAACTACCCCCGGAGCTAAACGGTGTGCACCCCGTGTTTCATGTTTCTAATCTGAAAAAGTGCCTATCAGATGAAACCCTTGTCATTCCTCTTGACGAAATCGAAATCAATGAGAATCTCCTGTTCGTCGAAGAGCCAATCGAAATCATGGACAGGGAGGTGAAGCGTACTAAGCAGAGTCGCATCCCGATCGTGAAGGTACGGTGGAACGCAAAGCGTGGGCCAGAATTCACGTGGGAACGCGAAGATCAAATGAAGCAGAAGTACCCTCACCTATTCTAGCATTCTTAAATCTAGCTTTCAAACAGAATTTCGGGACGAAATTCCCTCTAACGGGGGGATGATGTCACAACTGTAAATTTTGAGCCATGTAATCTATATATCCAAGTTAATATGAATCAAAAACTTCAAGTAAATACAACATGCTAGAACTACAAATAGTCATCAAACAATTGGAAACCCTAAAAGTCCTTGCTGAGTCCATTTTGAATTAGGACTCCCCTATTGGATCCAAATGGACCAATAAGCTTCCAATTGGACTATCATGGGCTTAGAACCCTAAATGGGCTCTAATTGGACCCACACTAAATTATTTCAACATCTTGGGTCATATTGGGCCTAGAATGAAATAAATCACAAACTTTGGTCCATAATTTAATCTAACCTAGCTCATTAAAGCATAAAAATCACAATTTTATTTTATAAGGCTAATAAGCACCCAAACTACCTCTAATGTTGGGCTTAGGGGCAAAAAGCCCAAAAATCCTTTCTTCTCCCCCCATTCTCGGCCCAAGCCCAAGGAAAAAGGGAGAGTTGACCTTGGGTTGCCACCTCACTTTTACATGTTGGACTTCCATGCACATAACTCATGTTTCCAAGCAAGCATCATATCAAGATCACTTCTTTCTTCTCTCCTCTCTCACTCTCGGCCAAACACAACACACACACACTCACAAAAATCTATCCTACACTCTCTAAATCTTGAAGAACATCTCCTTCCCCCTTCTTCAAAAATTTCGTGAATCAAGGGCTCACAAGAAAGATCCATCACCAAAAATCATCATCTAAGGTAAGTTGATGACTAATCCATGATCTAGCTACTTCATTTTGTTAAAATCTCTTCTAAATTCATTCACTCTTGTGATCTTGCATCCTAGAGGTCGAAATCTTCATCAAAGGGTGCTAAGACCAAAAATCACTTCATTTTTCTCCCACCTTCTCTCCAAAACCGAAACCACACCCAAGGTGAGCTTCATACCCCCTATTTTCGGTTTTTATGAGTTTTTGGGGGGGGGGGGGAATACAAGTGAAAGTGTAGATCTATATGTGTTTTGTATGCCTTGTATGATTTCCATGCTTATATGTATGCTTTTATGTGTTTTTATGTTGGATCTAGCCTTAAAACTCATCAAAACCGAGATATATCTTGTGTTAAATGGTTTTAGCTTCAAATATATTTCTAAACACCAAGTGCTTCAAGAAAAGTGGCTAAGTGGTTTAGTAATAATTTTCTTTGGGTTAAAAACACAAATTTTGGGCCTAAAATGTAAAAAATGCAAAAATAAGGGCCCAAATTGACATTTCACAGATTCTGATGGTTGGAATGTGCCAAAACAGTTTCCATAAAACTATTTCTGGAATTATATTCAATTAGAGGATTAAAAACATAAATTTCAAGCTTATTGGGCTAAAAATGAAAATTTCGGCCCAAGGAGGCCCATTATGCTAATTTTTCTGTTATGGAGGGCCAAAACTGTAACTTTCTGTAAAACAGTGGACTACAAGTGTTCCAAATCCTTTTCAAAGGTTTAAAATGCTTTCCAAATTTAAAAAGGACCAAAGTTGCAAAAATTTTACAATTTGGGCCAAAATTGTCAAAATTGCGAAAAGATGGGCTAAAACCGAGAAAAACTGCATTTTCAGGGACTTAAACTGTTTTCTATGAAAAATATGCTGAAAAATATTAATTTCAATAATTTTTGGTGTTAAAATGTCAAGAAAAATAGTTTAAGGACCAAACCGGTAAATATTGCAAATAAAAGGGTTAAAAATGTAAATTTTACAAATAATGAGGGGCTGAAAACAGAAATATTTCAAGGCTAATTCAATACGTACAATTTGATCAAATAATGACACCTCGAATATCAACGAAGTACAACTCATTACAATACCAAAAGTCGTTGTTAAACGAATTGGCTCGGTCTCGAGCCAATGGAAATCTACAACTACTAACTCTTCGACACTACGAATCATACAAGTAACGTTTGGTAATACATAAACGCGAGTGTGCACAGACGTCTACGCACCATCTTTGGGCCCCACAAGTGTAAAATCTTGTTCGTTGAGCCTAGCTAGCCCAATGACCTGATCTTAAGGCCCGAAGACATTTTTTTTTACGGAGTGTTGGGTTTTACCGATCTGACACAACGTAAATGGACTTTCAATGGCTTGTATACTACTGGTCCCCAAGGGTCCTTTGGTATTGCTAGTAAAGTCTACATTTCATGCGAGGCGGGTCGGGGACCCCTCGTACATTTTACCCCCAACCGGCTAATGGAGTTACCGGGGTCTTCGTGACCTCTTTCTCTTCGGATGCGGGACTACACTTAGTCCGGGCGATTGGATAACGTGATTAGTACGGACGACGCCTTCGGGTTCGTTAGTATAACTATAAACTGGGCGTTTGTGTAATGCGGGTTTGTAGTAAATAATCATTGCTCGAGAACCTTCCAACGTCGCCTGGGACTGACACTGCTATTTTCGTAATGGTTTCAACGCAACTTAATGGATTCCAAAAGAACTAGGGGAACATCGGGTTTCCCTAGGGTTTTTATTGCATACAGATTTGAAACGCATACATCTTAAATGAACATTTTTTTTTACAAGTATAGAAACAAACAAGCATACCTATGGATCTTCACAAACGTTTTCGAAAGCTTTTCTTTTCAGAAAATATCGGATTTTCTGGTGGTTTTTCAAGCAATATAAACATTCGATTTCAAACACTACTTATGAACTCACCAACATTTCATATGTTGACGTTTTTCAAAATACTTGTATTCTCAGGGAACCAGTGAATCAAGGGAAATCATATTCAGTGACGGTTGCAGTTTATTTTTGTATGAATTGAACAAATTAATTTTTGGGGAATGTAATGTTTAAACAATGTAAGATATGTAAACACTACTGGTTGTACTATGTTGATGAATGGTGACGAATGTTGTTATGTTTCATATATATTCAATGTTATGGTATTCAATTGAGTCACGACAGCCCCCGGACGTTTCCGCCATCTGGTTCGGGGGTGTGACAGGTTGGTATCAGAGCTTTGTTTATAGTGAACTAGCATGTCGAGCCATACATTGATGTGCAACTATAAACCAAAAAGAGGGACTAACATAACTCTGAACAGAACAAGTAAATAAAACACACTTGCTTGCATTAGGAATAAGGATCCAACGTTGAATCAAACACAATAACACTGGTATCTCGGTTAACTCGGGACTGTTCTTAGTGATACCAAGGAGTGAATGTAGCCTGATCAACTACATTCTCTCCAAGGTAAAACTAACACATGTCTTGACGAGATCGGAATAGCCAGGGAACCTAAAAATTATACCCTCTATCACCCAAAAAGAGAATATTTGCTTAGTCTGTGTAATAGTCATAGTACCCTAGGAATAATGTAGCATAATTACGTACTCGCGCAGACAGCATGGCTGGTTTTCATCACCCTGGAGACCCCTACTTCCCTAATCAGGGAAACAACGGGTGGCTGGAGGAGGAGGAGGAGCCCGAGGAGGAGCAGCAGGGTATCCAGTTTCATCAGGCCTTAGTAGCTCACGGGATGCTTGTGGATGAGCCAGAAGGGAATCCAGGCGAAGCACACGATGTCGGACCCGACGAATACGTAAACACGGACTACGAATTTGGAGAGCTCGACGATGACGACGAAGACGGCCGGGTCGGGGACCAGGACCCCATCCCGCCATGCGAGGACGAGGCACAACCAGATCACCCTGCCCCACCAGTGAACCCCCCAAGAGAGAACCGCTCCCTCGAAGCTGAGATCGCTGCACTGCGACAACAGCTGTATGCTATGGAGGCTCGGGCAGTGCAAGCAGAGCATGAGAGGGATGAGGTTATAGGAGACATGGCAGAGATGGCGCAGCTGCTGGCGCAACATTTCGGCATATGACTTCGGCACCACCTCCTGACGCAGCTCATCGCGGTTAGGAATAGACTTATCATAGTAGGTTATTAGGAACTATGTTATGTACTCCGGCTCTATGTTTAAGTGACTACACTACTCATGGAGCCGTTATGCTGTCGGATTAGCGTTACTTATGTATGCTCCTACGAGCAAAATTTTCTTGTACGAAATGCGGATAATATTAATAAACTTTTGTGTGTTTTGCTAAATTATTCTCAGTTGCTATGTGTTGAGACATTATGATTGCATGCTTGATGATAGTAATGTTTAGGTTCGCACCATACACCTAGTTAGTAGAGTCGCCACCTCACGGAAACCACGTACACTCAACATCTTTCCGTTTCATGACAGAAAGATGCCTCGCCCAGCTACTCGCGGAAATCCCGAACCAACTCCGCCGGAAGTTGACTCCACTGCTTTCCAGGCAGCCGTGTCTGCTGCAGTCACAGCGGCTATGGCACAACTTCACCGAGGGAACAACGGAGGAGGTAACGGGCAAGGATCCGGAAGTTCGAACAACGGGACGAACCAAGGACCCACTAAAACGTGCACCTACAAGGATTTTGCGAACGCTAAACCCCGAACTTTCAACGGTACCGGAGGAGTGATCGCCCTAAAGCGATGGATCGAGAAGGTAGAGTCGGTATTCGAGATATGCGAGTGCCCCGAGCAGATGAAAGTGAAGTTCGCGGCCTGCACTTTTGTGGACCAAGCACTCACTTGGTGGAATGGACATGTGGAAGCTATGACACTCCCTGTCGCCAACTCTATTCCCTGGGCAGAGATGAAAGAGATGTTGACGGCTGAGTACTGCCCCCGAGGCGAAATACAGAAGATGGAGCAGGAACTATGGAATTTCACGGTGCAGAATGGGAACATCGATGCTTACATATCGAGATTCAGCGAACTATCTCTGTTGTGCCCGGGTATGATCACATCAGAGGGAAAGAAGATTGAACGATTCATTTGGGGACTGACATCCCCCATTCAAGGGAATGTGATAGCTGCGAACCCTGAAACTTTTGACAGTGCGAAGAGATTGGCAAAGAGGCTGTATGATCATAACCACAAAAAGGGCGAGAAACCGGTAGAGACTGAGAAGAAGAAGGAGAGCGATGGTAAGAAAGGATGGAACAACAAGAGGAAGGGGCGTCAAGGTCCCGAGACCTCTAAAAAGCAGCAAACGGTGGCAGTTCACGCTGTCACTGCGCCGGTACCAGTCACATCACATGCTCCAGCCTCAGCTGCTTCAAATACTTCAAGACCCTATTCCGGCAATCATCCCAAATGCAACAAGTGCGGTTTCCATCACCAAGGAGAATGTAGGGAGTTCCATTGCACCAGTTGCAACCGAAGGGGACACACTGCAAAGTTCTGCAGGACTTATCCTTCTCAGAACCAGAGTCAGGGAAACAACCAGAACAACAACAACAACCACCGCAATACCAACAACACCAATGCCGGCGGCAACAACGCAGGGCCTAGCCACACCTGTTTCGGGTGTGGAAGGACGGGACATTTCCGTCGAGACTGCCCTAACAACAACAACAACTCAGGAAACAGAGGAGCAGGAAGAATGCTGACTATGGGTCAGAGTGATGCAGTTCAGGACCCCGCAGTTGTGACCGGTACGTTTCTCCTAAACCACACTTATGCATGCATCTTATTTGATACCGGAGCGGAGCGAAGTTTCGTAAGCGAGAAGTTTAAACATTTATTAAAACAACAACCCCAAAAGCTAAATGAAACCTATACGGTGGAAATGGCCAATGGGAAGACCGAATCCACTAGGGAAATCTACACTGGATGTACCCTAACCCTTAACCAGCACGTCTTTCGAATAGACCTAATGCCAGTATCAATTAGGAGTTTTGATATGATTATCGGCATGGATTGGTTAAGCCCCCACCATGCTGAGATTTTGTGCCACGAGAAGGTCGTTCGCCTTCGTCTCCCGAATCACGAAACCCTAGTAATTTACGGAGACAAACCTAGCACGAATCTTCGCCTCATCTCGTGCATCAAGGCACAAAAACACCTGCGAAAGAACAACTTAGCGTTCTTGGCTCACATAGTGGACAAGACTAAAGAAGAAACCAACATTCAAGACATTCCGGTAGCGTGTGAATTTCCGGACGTGTTTCCCGAAGATCTTACAGGAGTACCCCCAGAGAGACAGGTTGAATTCCGAATCGACCTCGTTCCAGGAGCAACCCCTCTCGCTAAATCACCATATCGGTTGGCACCTGCTGAAATGCAGGAATTATCCAGCCAACTCAGTGAGCTTCTGGACAAGGGATTTATCCGACCTAGCTACTCGCCATGGGGAGCTCCGGTGCTCTTTGTCAAAAAGAAGGACGGATCTTTCAGAATGTGCATCGATTACAGAGAGTTGAATAAACTCACTGTTAAAAACCGCTACCCACTCCCGCGAATCGATGATCTATTCGACCAGCTCCAAGGAGCTAGCTATTTTTCTAAAATAGATCTACGGTCCGGATACCATCAACTCAAGGTCCGAGAAGAAGATATTCCTAAAACCGCTTTTCGAACCCGCTATGGACATTATGAATTCGTTGTAATGCCCTTCGGTCTAACAAATGCACCTGTCGCATTTATGGACCTAATGAACCGAATCTGTCGACCGTTCTTGGACAACTTCGTCATTGTGTTTATCGATGACATCCTCGTCTATTCTCGAAGCAAAGAGGAGCATGGCCAACATCTCCGACAAGTCCTAGAGACGCTGCGATCGGAAAGGCTTTACGCCAAACTCTCTAAGTGTGAGTTTTGGCTACGGAGCGTGAATTTTCTCAGTCACGTAGTTAGCCAAGATGGAATTCATGTGGATCCCTCTAAGGTCAAAGCTGTGGAAGGATGGGCAACTCCGACTACGCCCACAGAAATTCGTCAGTTCTTAGGCCTAGCAGGCTACTAAAGGAGATTCATCCAAAACTTCTCTAAAATCGCCAAGCCACTTACCTTACTTACGCAAAAGAGTGTGCCATTCAAGTGGACAGACCGACAAGAGATTGCGTTTCGAACCTTGAAGCAAGCTCTTTGCAGCGCTCCTGTACTATCTCTACCTGAAGGAACGGAAGATTTTGTAGTTTACTGTGACGCGTCAAATCAGGGCTTAGGTTGCGTTCTCATGCAACGTGGAAGAGTAATAGCATATGCGTCCCGCCAACTAAAGACGCACGAAGTAAATTACACGACCCATGACCTAGAACTGGGAGCCGTGGTCTTCGCCCTAAAAATTTGGAGGCACTACCTGTACGGTACTAAGTGCACCATCTTCACAGACCACAAGAGCCTCCAGCACATCTTGAATCAGAAGGAGCTGAACATGAGACAACGAAGATGGGTGGAATTGTTAAACGACTACGAATGCGAGATCAAGTACCATCCGGGCAAGGCCAACGTGGTAGCTGACGCATTAAGTCGAAAGGAATACACAAATCGCCGTACGAAAACGCACTCGATAACCATTCAGTCTCATCTGACCACTCAAATTGCATCAGTCCAGGCAGAGGCTATGAAAGCGGAAAATAGAACTAGCGAGGCACTACGAGGAATGGAGAAGAACCTGGAAGTCAAAGAGAATGGGGTATACTACTTCATGAACCGTATTTGGGTTCCAAAAATCGGAGGATTCAGGGAGACCGTTATGAAGGAAGCCCACAAGACACGATACTCCATTCATCCTGGTTCGGACAAGATGTATTTGGACATTAAGCAGCACTATTGGTGGCCTAACATGAAGGCGGAAATCGCAACTTATGTTAGTAAGTGCCTTACGTGTGCCAAAGTGAAAGTGGAGTACCAGAAACCTTCCGGATTGTTACAACAACCGGCAATCCCTGAGTGGAAATGGGAGGGGATTTCTATGGACTTCGTGACCAAGCTGCCCAAGATGTCGGAAGGATTGGACACCATATGGGTAATAATCGACCGACTGACGAAATCTGCCCATTTCCTGCCAATCAAAGAGTCCTACAAGATGGAGAGACTGACGCGTTTGTACCTACGAGAGATTGTAAGACTTCATGGAGTGCCAAAATCTATCATCTCGGATAGGGACAGTAGGTTCACGTCACGCTTTTGGCAGTCGCTCCACAAGGCCATGGGAACTCATCTTGATATGAGCACCGCGTATCACCCACAAACGGACGGTCAAAGCGAACGAACCATTCAGACGCTTGAAGACATGCTTCGTGCATGTGTGATAGACTTCGGAAAGTCTTGGGATACCCACCTACCGTTGATCGAGTTTTCATATAACAATAGTTATCATTCGAGCATTAAGGTGGCCCCTTTCGAAGCACTGTACGGGCGTAAATGTAGATCACCGTTATGTTGGGCTGAAGTAGGTGACACCCAGCTAGCAAGAACACATACGTCGGATAGGGCAATGACAGGACCGGAAATCATTCGCGAGACCACAGAAAAGATTGTCCAGATCAAAGCTCGATTACAGGCATCGCGTGACCGGCAAAAGAGCTACGCTGATAAACGGCGAAAGCCCTTAGAGTTCCAGGTCGGTGATCGAGTATTGTTGAAGGTCTCACCCTGGAAAGGGGTTATACGTTTCGGAAAACGAGGAAAGCTAAACCCACGGTACATTGGACCTTTCGAAATCGTCGCCCGAATAGGTCCGGTAGCCTACAGACTACAACTACCCCCGGAGCTAAACGGTGTGCACCCCGTGTTTCATGTTTCTAATCTGAAAAAGTGCCTATCAGATGAAACCCTTGTCATTCCTCTTGACGAAATCGAAATCAATGAGAATCTCCTGTTCGTCGAAGAGCCAATCGAAATCATGGACAGGGAGGTGAAGCGTACTAAGCAGAGTCGCATCCCGATCGTGAAGGTACGGTGGAACGCAAAGCGTGGGCCAGAATTCACGTGGGAACGCGAAGATCAAATGAAGCAGAAGTACCCTCACCTATTCTAGCATTCTTAAATCTAGCTTTCAAACAGAATTTCGGGACGAAATTCCCTCTAACGGGGGGATGATGTCACAACTGTAAATTTTGAGCCATGTAATCTATATATCCAAGTTAATATGAATCAAAAACTTCAAGTAAATACAACATGCTAGAACTACAAATAGTCATCAAACAATTGGAAACCCTAAAAGTCCTTGCTGAGTCCATTTTGAATTAGGACTCCCCTATTGGATCCAAATGGACCAATAAGCTTCCAATTGGACTATCATGGGCTTAGAACCCTAAATGGGCTCTAATTGGACCCACACTAAATTATTTCAACATCTTGGGTCATATTGGGCCTAGAATGAAATAAATCACAAACTTTGGTCCATAATTTAATCTAACCTAGCTCATTAAAGCATAAAAATCACAATTTTATTTTATAAGGCTAATAAGCACCCAAACTACCTCTAATGTTGGGCTTAGGGGCAAAAAGCCCAAAAATCCTTTCTTCTCCCCCCATTCTCGGCCCAAGCCCAAGGAAAAAGGGAGAGTTGACCTTGGGTTGCCACCTCACTTTTACATGTTGGACTTCCATGCACATAACTCATGTTTCCAAGCAAGCATCATATCAAGATCACTTCTTTCTTCTCTCCTCTCTCACTCTCGGCCAAACACAACACACACACACTCACAAAAATCTATCCTACACTCTCTAAATCTTGAAGAACATCTCCTTCCCCCTTCTTCAAAAATTTCGTGAATCAAGGGCTCACAAGAAAGATCCATCACCAAAAATCATCATCTAAGGTAAGTTGATGACTAATCCATGATCTAGCTACTTCATTTTGTTAAAATCTCTTCTAAATTCATTCACTCTTGTGATCTTGCATCCTAGAGGTCGAAATCTTCATCAAAGGGTGCTAAGACCAAAAATCACTTCATTTTTCTCCCACCTTCTCTCCAAAACCGAAACCACACCCAAGGTGAGCTTCATACCCCCTATTTTCGGTTTTTATGAGTTTTTTTTGGGGGGGGGGGGAATACAAGTGAAAGTGTAGATCTATATGTGTTTTGTATGCCTTGTATGATTTCCATGCTTATATGTATGCTTTTATGTGTTTTTATGTTGGATCTAGCCTTAAAACTCATCAAAACCGAGATATATCTTGTGTTAAATGGTTTTAGCTTCAAATATATTTCTAAACACCAAGTGCTTCAAGAAAAGTGGCTAAGTGGTTTAGTAATAATTTTCTTTGGGTTAAAAACACAAATTTTGGGCCTAAAATGTAAAAAATGCAAAAATAAGGGCCCAAATTGACATTTCACAGATTCTGATGGTTGGAATGTGCCAAAACAGTTTCCATAAAACTATTTCTGGAATTATATTCAATTAGAGGATTAAAAACATAAATTTCAAGCTTATTGGGCTAAAAATGAAAATTTCGGCCCAAGGAGGCCCATTATGCTAATTTTTCTGTTATGGAGGGCCAAAACTGTAACTTTCTGTAAAACAGTGGACTACAAGTGTTCCAAATCCTTTTCAAAGGTTTAAAATGCTTTCCAAATTTAAAAAGGACCAAAGTTGCAAAAATTTTACAATTTGGGCCAAAATTGTCAAAATTGCGAAAAGATGGGCTAAAACCGAGAAAAACTGCATTTTCAGGGACTTAAACTGTTTTCTATGAAAAATATGCTGAAAAATATTAATTTCAATAATTTTTGGTGTTAAAATGTCAAGAAAAATAGTTTAAGGACCAAACCGGTAAATATTGCAAATAAAAGGGTTAAAAATGTAAATTTTACAAATAATGAGGGGCTGAAAACAGAAATATTTCAAGGCTAATTCAATACGTACAATTTGATCAAATAATGACACCTCGAATATCAACGAAGTACAACTCATTACAATACCAAAAGTCGTTGTTAAACGAATTGGCTCGGTCTCGAGCCAATGGAAATCTACAACTACTAACTCTTCGACACTACGAATCATACAAGTAACGTTTGGTAATACATAAACGCGAGTGTGCACAGACGTCTACGCACCATCTTTGGGCCCCACAAGTGTAAAATCTTGTTCGTTGAGCCTAGCTAGCCCAATGACCTGATCTTAAGGCCCGAAGACATTTTTTTTTACGGAGTGTTGGGTTTTACCGATCTGACACAACGTAAATGGACTTTCAATGGCTTGTATACTACTGGTCCCCAAGGGTCCTTTGGTATTGCTAGTAAAGTCTACATTTCATGCGAGGCGGGTCGGGGACCCCTCGTACATTTTACCCCCAACCGGCTAATGGAGTTACCGGGGTCTTCGTGACCTCTTTCTCTTCGGATGCGGGACTACACTTAGTCCGGGCGATTGGATAACGTGATTAGTACGGACGACGCCTTCGGGTTCGTTAGTATAACTATAAACTGGGCGTTTGTGTAATGCGGGTTTGTAGTAAATAATCATTGCTCGAGAACCTTCCAACGTCGCCTGGGACTGACACTGCTATTTTCGTAATGGTTTCAACGCAACTTAATGGATTCCAAAAGAACTAGGGGAACATCGGGTTTCCCTAGGGTTTTTATTGCATACAGATTTGAAACGCATACATCTTAAATGAACATTTTTTTTTACAAGTATAGAAACAAACAAGCATACCTATGGATCTTCACAAACGTTTTCGAAAGCTTTTCTTTTCAGAAAATATCGGATTTTCTGGTGGTTTTTCAAGCAATATAAACATTCGATTTCAAACACTACTTATGAACTCACCAACATTTCATATGTTGACGTTTTTCAAAATACTTGTATTCTCAGGGAACCAGTGAATCAAGGGAAATCATATTCAGTGACGGTTGCAGTTTATTTTTGTATGAATTGAACAAATTAATTTTTGGGGAATGTAATGTTTAAACAATGTAAGATATGTAAACACTACTGGTTGTACTATGTTGATGAATGGTGACGAATGTTGTTATGTTTCATATATATTCAATGTTATGGTATTCAATTGAGTCACGACAGCCCCCGGACGTTTCCGCCGTCTGGTTCGGGGGTGTGACAGTTAGCAGTGTTTGATTGAGTATGTTGTGATTTCTGGAGCAGCAACAGATAATCAGTTCCCGTTCAGATCAGCAGCTACTTTGAGGTGAGTTACCTTCCAGTAGCGGTGGGTCTACGGCCACAATGCCGGCCCACCAGTAGGAGTCGTATGATAGATGATTGTCTTTGTGATATCATCTAGGTTGCTACTACCTGATATGTTATATGCTAGCATGATATGTTATATGTGATAGTAGTAGAGTTCGGTTGTTAGGACCGAAGGGTAGTCAGACACCCCAGAAATGTCTGACAGTACGTGATGATATGTTTGTATGCTGGCCTGTTATGTTATGCGATAGAGGTAGTAGGAGGGGACCAGTCCCCGAAGATCGGTTGTTAGGACCGACGGGTAGTCAGCACCCCAGAATGGCTTGACACGGGTAGTCAACACCCCAGAATGGCTTGACACGAGTAGGACGCCACCCCAGAATGGCCGCATGGGTAGGTCGACACCCTAGAATGGCCGTACCGGGTAGTCAGGCACCCTAGAATAGCCTGGCAGTATGTATGTTATGTGTTGTATGGTATGTGGTACAGTGGGGGAACTCACTAAGCTTTGTGCTTACGTTTTACAGTTTTGGTTTCAGGTACCTCTTCATCGAAGGGGAAGGAGCTGGCGCGGTAGCGGCACATTATGCACACACTCTGGTTTCCGCATTTACTAGATTTTCTGGGATTGTACTCTGATATTTCGATTGGTTGTATGATTTGGCTTTTAGACATGATTACGATGTGATGTGGTTTGATCAAACAACGTTTTTAATTATTTATGTTTACTAAAGAAATGTTTTAAAAACGAAATTTTTGGGTGTTAAAATTGGGTCGTTACAGCCAACATGAAACCCTTTCGCTGTTTAATAATTGCCTTTAAAATGGCAACCAACTACGGTTGTCGAATCTCAAGAACACCAACCGTACCTTTTTTTAAAACTATTATTGAACACTTGACGTGTGTACATGGAAGCTCTACCTCCAAAGGCTCTAACACAAAATATTTGTAGATGGACCTGAAAAAACGAATCACAAACTCAAAAGGAAGATAATTTAACGAATTCAAATAGAACTAAGCCTACCTACAAATATGAGAAGTTAAACCAATAATTAGCAAAGAATTGTCGAGAAGGATTAAAAAAGAATTCTTAGAACTTATTTATGTTGTGTATCCGTACAAAGAGAAATAAAACAAGAAACATGGAACTAAAAACTAACTCCCTTACGTCCCTCTCTTTAATAGTATGCAAAAGTCACAATACAAGTTGACTAAACTTTTACCTATTTATATATAAGACCCTAGACGTTCGTAATCATATATTAACCTAAACATACAACAACTTGAATTCATTTTCTCCTTTTAATCTTATTATCAATGTCAAATATCATGCCTACTGTAAAACTTTGTATAAAATTTGTTGAAGTTATGTGATATAGTTTACAATATAGATTCCATTTACGAGTTACATTACAGTGTTAATAAAATATACGGTTTTTTTTGGACAATTCAAAATAATCAATATTTCCTTTATGGATGCAGTATATTTTATTATCTTATGATACGCGCATTTTAAGCGCGTTTATTTAACTCTCCCTACTCTTTTAACCTTTTGATTTTAAAAAAAATCCTCTCTTCCTCGTCATCCAATCAGCCGAACCCAAAGAATCCTAAGCCGGCGATCATTCAACCCTCGTTCCGGCGCTCACCACCGTCACCCGCCGTCTCACGCTCCGTACGTGTAGGTCAAGCGACAAGAAGAAGAGGTCAAATTAGAGTTGGTTTTACTTATTTAAGTTTCTAGAGAGTAAGAAAACCTAAATCGAAATTTCTTAAAGGGAAATAAAGGTGAGGAGTTTTAGGGTTCTAGACTGAGGAAGAATCTTTGAGAGATTTGCGTAGAGAGAGAAAGAGTAGAAGCTATTCTCCTTTTTCCGAAAGGTTGAGAAAGAGAGGGAGAAATAAAGAGCGGTTTCCTTCTCTTTCTCGGATTTTTGTCGGGATAATCGGATTGAATCTGTGAGGATCTAAGTTAGGGGTTTCATAATTCAAGTTAATTGGAGGAGGTGTTGTGGGAATTGAAGTTATGGTGTTGATCAGGAATGCAAATCAGTGAGAATTCAAGCTCCGATCTAGGGAATAAAGGTTTCGAGTTGTTGAGTGATGGATGTGGATTCGTCAATGGCGTCGTCGTTGGAGGTTGATCATAATAGCAGCGATAACCTTGATACTAATGGACCTGCATCGGAGGAGCAGCTAGATGAGTCTCCGGCTGCGGCCGGGGAGGAGTCTCCGGCTTCCTCAGCTCAGCCGCTGCAGTCTCAAGTTCAGCCGACAAGTGGTAGTCCGGTGGGTGGGCCTAGACATGCGCCTAATTATTCTGTTGTGAATGCTATTTTAGAGAAGAAGGAAGATGGTCCAGGTCCGAGATGTGGACATACCTTGACTGCTGTCGCTGCAGTTGGGGAAGAAGGAACACCTAACTATATGGGACCGAGGCTTATACTCTTTGGTGGTGCAACAGCTCTCGAAGGCAACTCTGCCAACGCTGGGACTCCAACCTCTGCAGGAGGTGCCGGAATCCGTATGTTTCTGCCTCCGTTTTCTCCAACCAGAACTCTTCGTTATTGAGTACTTTTTCCTGAAAAAGTAAAAATACACAATAACGAAAAGTTTTTATTGTATGTTGATTTCAGTCTTCTTTTGATTCTGTTGACACACTAGATTGTAGAAGTTTGTATATTCAGTCACACTAGGACCCAGAATTCAATTTTTCTTTTTCTGGATAGAGATTGAATTAATTAACTCAGGCCATTGATTAAATCAAGGTTAATTGATTGAAGTGAATCTGAAGCTTTTTCTTTATGAGACCTTCAAATTGCACTTCCTGCTACTATCAATGTATAGCAATGAAGTGCCAACTACCAAATTGCAAATTATATATAGTATCTAGTTTCTAGTGTTAAAAACGTAAATATTGTAACTACATTCACTCTGTAGGATAAGATTCCATTTTTAATTCATTATAAAACATTCATTCTGACATTTGATTACACTCCTCAAAGCTTGTTTCCATATGTCTCAAACCACAGGTCTATCAGGCGCAACTGCTGATGTGCACTGTTATGATGTATTGACAAATAAATGGTCTAGGTTTGTGTCTTTTCACTCCAATTTTAATTCCTCTTCATTTTCCATTTAATGATTGCACCCAAGTGGATCTCAATTACTTTTACAATTCAATGAGATACCGATTTTTTTTTTTTTTTTTTTTTTTTTTTTGCAGAATAACTCCCTTTGGAGAACCACCTACACCAAGGGCAGCTCATGTGGCAACTGCTGTGGGTACAATGGTGGTTATTCAGGTGTGATAATTCACATTTCAATAGCTCATCTTTACAGTTTGTGTATTTTCTGTTAGTATATCACCATTTCAACTAAATGTTTTTGTTTAATCCAACACAGGGTGGAATTGGTCCAGCTGGTCTGTCTGCTGAGGATCTCCATGTTCTTGACCTAACTCAACAACGGCCTAGGTGGCATAGGTATAAATTTGAAATCTTTAATTCTTTACTTGTACATATCTGCATATGTTGGAAGTTTACAATTTTGCAAATTTGGTAAAAAAATGTGTTTCTTTTTCTTGTAGAGTGGTGGTTCAAGGCCCTGGCCCTGGCCCACGATATGGGCATGTCATGGCTTTGGTGGGGCAAAGATATCTTATGGCAATTGGTGGAAATGATGGTGAGTCTTTTTCAGTGTATTGCTTCATTTATAGCGAATATTTTTGGGTTCTTTTTTCATATACTAAATGCATACCCTGTTGTTATAAACAGGAAAGCGGCCTCTTGCTGATGTATGGGCTTTAGACACAGCTGCAAAACCATATGAATGGCGGAAATTAGAACCAGAGGGAGAGGGTCCACCACCATGCATGTATGCCCACTAGTTATCTTTTCACACACATTGTGAAACTTTCGATTATTCTTCTTCATGTATGCCTACTAATTTTCCTCCCACTTTGATGTAGGTATGCTACTGCAAGTGCACGTTCTGATGGTCTTCTTTTGCTTTGTGGAGGCCGGGATGCAAATAGTGTGGTGAGCAACATGTTATTGCTTTAACTATTTCATGAAAATGTTTACTTTTTGTTCAAAATATCTGATTATTGTTAATGCTTTAATTGTTCCATGGAAGTCTATGATTCTTAATTATATAGCTATTAAATATTTTAGCTGCAAGCCTGCAACTATCTTCATTATCTTTTAAAAATTGCAGAACCTCAATGTGTTTAACATAAACAATTTATAACATAGTTTTTTTATTATTGGGGTAAAGGAACACTTAAATGTTTGAATACTCACAGAAAACACATCAATACCAAAGAAAAGATGCACAATCAGTTCATAGTTTCATTGTGCTATACCAAGGGTAGTAAAGGAAGTTCCCAGTTTGATTATTTGAAAAAGCAAAAAAAAAAAAGCACAAATGGACATCTGTTGAGCTTGGTGTCTTGTAATGAACCCCCCCCCCCCCCCCCCCCCCCCCCCCTCTCAAAATGATTAATATTAGTGCATTACGGGAATAGCAACATACTTTCTCTTTTGTATCGATATAGGCTATATATCTTTTATAATTATTACTTCTAATAGGTAACCTATAACCTAGTACAACAAGTTTTAACCTGGAGAACCAGTAACTGGTTACTTTAGAATATTTTTCAGTTTTTTGCTTATGTGCAGTGAACCAGTGATGAAGTGGCAATATAATTGCCAAATCATCATTAAAACATTTTGCCATATCGTTGTCACATGAACAAAAAAATAGAAAAACAAATCAAAAGGCAACCTGTTACCAATTCATCATGTTAAAAGTTGCTATAATCAGTAGAAAATCAGAAGAACGTTGCTCTTGTGGGTAAAAATGAAAGCATATTGGTAAAAAGGCATAGTATGTAGCTATTTCCTGCAATTTTCTCTTGATATCATTCAGGGTCATAGGAATGCTATCTTTCACTATAAAGTCTTTAATATAAATATCTGATTTGCTTTATATCATGATATTTGCAGCCTCTGGCTAGTGCTTATGGACTTGCAAAACACAGAGATGGTCGATGGGAATGGGCAATTGCTCCTGGGGTTTCACCATCTCCTAGATATCAACATGCAGCGGTGTGTTCCTATCAAATACTAGTTTTAAGTTATAACTTTCCATGTATTAAGTGCACATATGCACACAGACAAACATATGGAGTGCTTAAAAGTGTACATATGTTTTTCTAGGTCTTTGTTAATGCTAGGCTCCATGTATCTGGAGGGGCACTTGGAGGTGGACGCATGGTGGAGGACTCATCAAGTGTGGCAGGTATGATTTTGACCCTGCATTCTTGTCCAAAAGCAAATTGGAATTAACAGTTTATTATATGGATTATGGCATGACATTAACCTATTTCTATATATGCTTCTATGATCTTTTCAAATGTTTCTCACTACTTTTTTTTTTCCTTGGTGTAGTTCTTGATACTGCAGCAGGAGTGTGGTGTGATACAAAATCTGTGGTGACTTCTCCACGAACAGGCAGATACAGTGCTGATGCAGCTGGTGGAGATGCTGCTGTTGAATTGACAAGGCGTTGTAGGCATGCAGCTGCTGCTGTAGGTGATTTAATATTCATCTATGGTGGTCTACGTGGAGGTAAGAACTAAGAAGAGTGTTTTTATGCATAAATTCTAATATCAGTAATTCAGTAAATACTTATATTTGAATATTATAATATTATACAACTACATAACATTCATGAAGAACCGTATGAGCTTCTAAAAGTATGTTCACAAAGAATTATATTAACTTCTCTTTATTTTCTCTCGAGTTTGTTACTTCTACTTCGCGTGTAGTGGCACATTTAACTTGATTACTGAACACAGCTTAACCAAAATATAATCTACACATAAAATTTTGTGTTCATGCTTCAATAGTAAATGAAACTTCATTTTGCTATAAAACATGCTTCGTATAATTTCTATAACTCAAGGATTCCGCAGATAATTTGTAGAAATATTTATTCTAAAAATTAAAATACACCTGGTGATTGTATCCATAGAAACCTTCTTGTCTCTCTTTAGCAAATCTGACCTCAACACATGCTGTTGCTTCCTCTCTCTCATAAATTCTTTAGGGTTTCTGATCACTATTTAAATATCCCTTTTTATTGCTCAATCAATCTCACTGTTTCTGAAAGAATCGGATCATTCGATTCTTTCCATTTTCCAAACACATTTTTTTATTTCAACTTTCTAATTTTGTATATGAAAACAGGCACTTATTTATTTCTTTGTTTAACTTATTATGTAAGGATTGTTACTTGTTACAGAGCTTGTTTTATACTCTAACTTGCAGATAAGTATTAGAGTATCTTGATAAGAAAAATATATTCAAAAGTAGGATGCTGTAATACAGTAGTAGAAAGAAGTAAAAGTAATAAGATGATATAATGCATAAACAAATGAAAGTACATAGCTATTTGTTATGTTTATTTTTATCCCTTAGTAATAAGGTGAGTCATAATACTTGTTTCATTGCAGGGGTATTGTTAGATGATCTGTTAGTTGCTGAAGATCTGGCTGCTGCTGAAATGACATCTGCAGCATCACATGCAGCTGCTGCAGCTGCATCATCCAATGCACAGTCAGGAAGGTTACCTGGAAGATATGGATTTGTTGATGACAGATCCAGGCAGCCCGTTTCTGAAACCGATTCTGATGGTTCAGTCGTTTTGGGGAGCCCCGTTGCTCCACCTGTCAATGGTGACATGTATACAGATATCAGCACCGAGAATGCTATGCTCCCCGGATCAAGGTATTTTTACCAATTAAACTAACAATATGAATGAGGGTAAATAAGTTTATCTTAAATTCAAGAATTAGAAAAAAGTAAATGAAAGTGCTATGCATTTAACCATATCATGGTGGTAATTTTGCAGGAGACTAAGCAAAGGAGTGGAATACTTGGTCGAGGCATCAGCAGCAGAAGCAGAAGCCATTGCTAAAACCCTTGCTGCTGCGAAAGCTCGTCAGTCTAATGGAGAAGTTGAACTTCCAGATAGGGATTGTGGATCCGAGGCTACTCCAAGTGGGAAACAAATGATAAAACCAGAATCTGATGTTGGAATCACTCCTCCCCCAACTGGAATTCGATTGCATCACCGAGCTGTCAGTATAAAATTATCGGTGGCTTAATGTCTTTTATCTGTTTGTTTAATTGTATGTTGACGATTGAGTGGGTAATTTTGCAGGTGGTGGTGGCAGCAGAGACTGGCGGAGCATTAGGTGGAATGGTGAGGCAACTGTCGATTGATCAGTTTGAAAATGAAGGGAGGAGGGTTAGCTATGGGACCCCTGAAAATGCAACCGCAGCTAGGAAGCTTTTAGATCGCCAGATGTCGATTAACAGTGTCCCCAAAAAGGTACAGATAATATGATTACTTCTTACTTCTAATTCTTTCTATTTTGTGTTTCGGCTAAATGCAAGAAATAACAACGTGCTTTCATTTACTTTAGTTTTTACTGCTTCAATGTTTTATAAAAACTGATTCTGTTTGGATCTTATATAGGTGATAGCTCACCTGTTGAAGCCTCGTGGGTGGAAGCCTCCTGTTCGCAGACAATTTTTTCTGGATTGCAATGAGATAGCTGATCTTTGTGATAGTTCTGAGAGAATATTTTCAAGTGAACCCAGTGTTCTTCAACTAAGGGCTCCTATCAAGATTTTTGGTGATTTACATGGCCAGTTTGGTGACCTCATGCGACTTTTTGATGAATATGGATCTCCATCCACTGCTGGAGACATTGCGTAAGACATCCTTATTGCTCTGAAAATCATAATTTCACAAAGGCCTCTCTAATTGGAATTGGAGATTCCATTCTGTCACGTGTTTGGTTGAACTCGGTTCAGAATCCTTCAAATTCCATGTTTGATGGATTTCACCATTCCTAGGGGAGGGTGGAATGAATGGATGGAATTGAACTCCATTCTTTTTTATTAAAAGACCAAAATACCCTCATTGTATATTGAAATAGATAAAAAAAATATAATGCAATTAAAAGTTAAAAAATGAATTTGATTATTATCATTGAATTTCATTCCATTTCCTGCCAATCAAATGCGTGACAGATTATGATCCCCTTTTAGATTCTAATTCTTTTGATGGATTCCATTATTTCCAGAAACAACCTACGAGCCAAAACGCCCACTAATTTGTGTGACATTAATATTATTTGTTTGGCTAACACTATTTTTATGGTCAAACCATCAGATATATCGATTATCTCTTCTTAGGAGATTATGTTGATCGAGGTCAACACAGCTTGGAAACCATCAGTCTTCTGTTAGCTCTAAAGGTACTTTTCGTGTGTTTCTCATTTATAACGAATCAAGGAAACTTGATTCTACTATTGTAACTGGTTGAATTCTGTAGGTTGAGTATCCGCAAAACGTTCATTTAATTCGTGGGAATCATGAAGCTGCTGATATTAATGCACTTTTCGGCTTTCGAATCGAGTGCATTGAGCGCATGGTAACATTATTTGTTTTTGGATGCAATTACTTGGTACTTTGTCATTCCATTCCATCCAACCAAACTGATGGTGATGGCAACTATTTATCCTGAACAGGGTGAGAGAGATGGAATATGGGTATGGCACCGTATAAACAGATTATTCAACTGGTTGCCACTAGCAGCTTTAATTGAGAAAAAGATCATTTGTATGCATGGTGGTATTGGGAGGTCAATTAACCATATTGAACAAATCGAAAACCTTCAACGACCCATTACCATGGAGGCTGGCTCAATTGTACTCATGGACTTGTTATGGTTGGTTTTCTAGTTTTCATCAATCATTCAACATTTCAACTTATATATATATCTTAATTTGATTTATTGGTATTAGTTCTCATTCTGAGTTCTGACCCCAACCCCATCTTTCTCAATAGGTCTGACCCAACAGAAAATGACAGTGTGGAAGGACTCCGACCAAATGCCAGAGGTCCTGGATTAGTTACTTTTGGGGTAAGTCTTGGTTTTAGAATAGCAACATACTTTACAAATTTTACTAATATAACCGATGTACTTCAATTTTATACACTTCTTTTACCCATATTAGCAATGTATTTACGTTTTTTTTACAACTAGAATTATCTAAGCTGAAGCCTTTAGTAGCAATTTACTTGTATATTTTTTTTTGTTACTAATAATACCAATATATGTAAAACTTGTAAAATGCTTACAAGTTTAATGTTGCTTATTTGGTGTTATTAGTAATAAAAAATTGCTATTATAGGTAGGGAGTTGTTAGGACGTTGCTGTTCTAGACAAAAGTTAACTTCTTTCAGATTACATAATTCTAGTCTTGGTGAAAAATTGTAAATACGTTTGTTACCATGGGTAAAGAAATGCAATGTAAAATATAAAACATTGGTAAAAAATCGTAAAGTAGGTTATTTTCAGAATTTACTCTTTTTTTATTCTTGAATCTCCATGAACCACTTGCATATTTATTATCCCAGCCTGATCGTGTGATGGAGTTCTGCAACAATAATGATCTCCAATTAATTGTACGTGCACATGAATGTGTAATGGATGGTTTTGAGCGTTTTGCACAAGGACACCTGATTACCCTTTTCTCAGCCACTAATTATTGTGGTAACTAACTCTTCTGTCTGTATAACGAACTTAAAAGCACGATTAAATTATTAATATTTTGATTTTTTTTTAATTTCCGTGTAGGGACCGCAAATAATGCAGGTGCGATATTAGTGTTGGGTAGAGATCTTGTGGTGGTCCCAAAACTCATTCATCCACTTCCACCTGCCATCTCATCACCCGAAACTTCACCAGAACGCCACATAGAAGACACATGGATGCAGGTACCGTTATTATTCAACTAAATGACCATTTTACCCCTAACATTCCAAAAACCATTTTCATACCAGCTAAGCACCAACTTTGATTTATATATTTGTTAGGAGCTAAATGCAAACAGACCACCAACACCAACCAGGGGGCGCCCCCAAGTTGCAAATGATCGTGGCTCTCTTGCATGGATTTAGCTGGCTTTCACATCAAATATCATATCATGGGAAAAACTTATTATGGGCTCTCATGCTTTACCACTCAAGAGATTTTCAAGGGTCCCACACCACATAGTTAGTGGAAACATTCTGGAAAAATAATCAAGATTTGTGTTGGAGAAAGAGAGCGAAGGCCCTTTGTACATTGACAAACGGGTATTTGGTTGGTGATAGTTTTTTTTATATGATTTTTGTTGTGGTTGGTTTAGGTGTATGATTGGCTTTGTTTTGGGTTTTTCTTTATTAAAGATGAGGAGGTTGTTGGTTGGTTATATATGTTTGTGTAATATATAGAGGAGGAGGTGGTGGTGTTGTGTTATGTTTTTTTTTATGTACAATGTAACATCTGGTGTGAAGATAACAAACAACCCTTTTTCTTCCCTTAAAAAACTTACATTTATGAGACTTTTCGTTTCTAAACTCCCATTGTAGTATGTGGTGATCAATGTGCAAATTACGATACTGCCCTTGTTTATGTGGCTTGTTTTCTTTGAACTTGGTGATTGTCAAATGCTTGCTACTTAATCTTGTACATTGTAGTGTTTTTATGGCTTTTTATTCTATTCTTCCATGTACTATTAAATTCTTTTAGGTGTCCGTAATTGAATAAAAATGCATCAAAATGTAAATGGTTGCTACAAACATATCTTGAGATGATATTGCATAACATAGTTGTAAAACGAAATGAAATCAAAGCTGAATTATTAAGAATATCTTGAAAATATTTAACGAGTATCTAAAACAAATGTGATTTTAGATTTGAGACACCTTTTGATGAGTGTTTTCGGTATAGCCTAAGTATTTTTTTTTAACGACAGACCACCTCAAGGTGGAAAGTTGAAGCATGTGAGCAACACTGACCATCATATGAAAGAACCATATTTTTAGGCTATCACACATCCTCATCACATCATACCTTTGTTTTTTTGTTTTGTTTTTTTTTTGTTTTTTTACATCACACATAATGGTTGATTGTATGTATATAATATTTTCGAGTTGTTTACAGCAACAAAATGAGGGAGCTCTCTTCATCTACGTTATAATGTATAATCAAATCCTATTTGAAAACATGGAAACGACCTAACTTTGTAGGAACAGGAATGATTAATCTAATTGCTTGTCTGTTCGTATGCAAATACATTAACCAAATAAAGAGGTCCTATAGGTGTAAGCTTGTAAAAATTTTCCTTTAGTTTAAAGAGGTCCTTCTTGTCGCACAAACCACTTGTGGTCACTCTCCACTTTAACCATCCCACCTTTATGAGGTGGGTAAAGTCGTCATCAACATCTCCACTCTTATGGATCATAGATCCCAACTGTAACACCCAAGTTTTCATAGATTATGATTGGAATGCTATGAATGAGTCCAAGATACATATGATGTTGTAAATGAAGGCATGTTGAAGAGATAGACAATTTGCTTTGGGATAAGTATATTGTCTTGAAGAGTAAGGTGGGCCATACATGGTATTTAAAGATGAAAAGGTTATTCGCTTCTAACCATGCATAACCAAGAGTGGGAACAAGTTATGGGATGCTCTATAACAATTATAGCTCCATTCAATCCACCCTTATGTCCTCATATATAAGAGTTGTAATCTATTTTAAAATTTCATATCTTTTGATCATTTTCAAGACCACAATTTATCAAAATAATTATTTAAAATGAATATATATATATATATATATATATATATATATATATATATATATATATATATATATATATATCCAAATGTCTATTTTTTTTCTTTTTCTATTCACCATGTCAACTTTGATGGTTTTTGTTTGCAGCTTAACGGGTTAAATTAGAAAAAAGAAATCATTATCTCCATATTACTTCCATGTCAACATTTTATATTTTTGTTAGCCATCTCAAATGAACAAAAAAGAATCTCTCTTTCAAACCAAATGACCTTCCCAGTACACCAAGAGATCGAGAGTGGGTCCCCATCCTTTTTAGCTTTCTCCCATTGTCATCAATACGTGGTAGTTTATAACAAACAGGGCCTAAACCCAAATGGCTAAATCTTTAAAATCCCATATGGAACTTAATGCAATATTCAGACATTCAAAATCAAGAGACCAAAACGACCAAGAAAATGTTGCTTTGCACAATTTACAAAAAGTCAAAACGGTTATAAAAGTACTAACATACTAACTATTCACAAATCCTATGCCCAAAAACTCAGTTTTAGAAATATTTAGAAGAAAAACATGGAGTTGCAGACATTCTCCTGCAGTTTCAGCAACTAAGGAACTGACACCACTCCATCTGATGTATGCATAGACCCTTTAAAACTATTGTGTAAGTGTATTCATTTGGAATCACATTGTGTGTTCGCATCTCATTAAAGAGCTCATATGCAGCTTTACAACCTCCAACTAGAAACAATCTGGTTTCATACCTTTCTGAATCATTTCATTAAACAGATGCATTGCCTCTTCCATCTTCAATTTTTTACAATACCCGTTCAACAAACTACTATATTGTAGCCATAGCCTAGGACTGCAAATCCTTCACTGGTGCTGTACATTTGGCAACAGCACTTGATCACAATACTAATAGTGTACACATTCACAGGAACGCAAATGGCATTCATTTGTTTAAAAACCTCAATCGAACAAGAATAGTGTTTCATTTTGGTAACAGCTTGCAACAACTGAGTGAATTCAACAACTGTTGGCAGAGGTTGCTGCTGTGTCATTTCATCGAACAGTTTGAGGGCATCCTTAAGTTTAGTAATCTTGTCGAACACAGATCGAGGGTACGTAAACAATGCTTGACGATTAAAAGGAGGAGACGAATGAAGCTGAGAAAAAATCGTTTTGGGGTAACATATTTCCATAACTAATCCTAAACTTGATGAAGGATTTCCGAGAGAAATAAAGGAAGAAAGAGTAGTAAAGATACCTTTGAGTTTGAGTTTGTTGAGGGGATGAGCGGCGATGAAAGAAGCAATGTTTCTTGGAATCGCCATGACCATCACCATCATAATAATCTGCAACTCTGGAAGAGGGCTTTAACTACAGTTAGCATCACAAATAAAGACACACCTTTTTAAAAAGTTTTTTTTTTTTTTTTTTTTTTTTTTTTTTTTTTTTAATTTAAATTTTGAATTATATATTTAATTTATTGTTATTATTATTATCTTAAAATTGATTTTTAAGAAACATGCTATGACTTTTAAAAAAAATGATTTTAAAAAGTATTTGGATAAGACAAACTGATTTTTCAGTAGTAAAATGGCTAAAAAATTAGGATTTTTTTAATTTTTTGAAAACTTCATTTTTTTTCTATCTAAAAAGTTTTTTTTTATTTTTTAAACGCTTATTAAATAAACAAACATTTTTTTAACTTATTAGCTTTTTGAAAAGCTAAAAAGCTAATAAATTTTTTTAAAAGCTATCCCAAACGTCCACTCCATACAAAGTAAATTACAAACAAATGTGTTGTGACAAAAAAAAAAAAACGATTTTATATTCAAAAATTAATTAAGATGGTTTCTTAATTGGTTTAAAATTGTATATAATCTTTCCAAACATAAAATAACCATATTGTCCTAATTAATTTTTTTTTAATTTATTTATATAATTAATTTAAGAAGATATTAAATATTTGTGGGTTCTCTCTCTCTCTCTCTCTCTCTCTCTCTCTCTCTCTCTCTCTCTCTCTCTCTCTCTCTTTCCGTATGCATTCCAACACTAACCATTGGCACCTCCTACATCGGTGACGGGCACCGTACAACCACTAAATATAATACTAGAATTAGAATCTGAAACTTGATATAAAACCATAATCTAAAGCTCAAATCTTTACAAAAATACAACAAATTTTAAATTTTTCAAAAACATCTCGATTCCATAAAATATTTACAAAAAGGTTTTCAATACAAAACATCTATCGTGTTCCCAGAATCATAACACTACGAAATCATGAGGAGCGGTACGATCACGCCTTCGCCTTGCCACGATCTCCTGAAGAACCTGAAAAACATGAAACCACAACTGTAAGCCCGAAAGCTTAGTGAGATATCCCCAAAATACCAACCGCAAATACCATACACGCATATCATGCCACAACATATCTAAACACAGAACAGCCATGCTCTCCGAGTCTACTGTGTGACTGGTCCGCCGCACCGGCCTACAGTCCACCTGGTCCACCCTCTGAGTCTATCCGCATACATCGAGTCTGCAGTGTGATTGGTCCGCCCGCTCCCGGGCCTTCAATCCACCTGGTCCACTCTTTGAGTCTACAGTATGACTGGTCCGCCCGCACCGGGCCTTCAGTCTGTCTGGTCCACTCTCCGAGCCTTCGGCACGTCTAGTCCGCCCTTTCGGGACCTACAGCCTATCCGGACCGCTCGCTGGGCCTACGGGACAACCGGTCCGCCCTGGGTATCTTGGCCTACTGCACACAGCAGGACCCGCCTCAACCCAACTCCAGTCCAAACAACCATGTGCACATACATACATACAATCATAAAGCAAATCACAGTCCACAAGTAGATCAAACAGATCACATAACATATCATCATCCTAACCAGGATACTGACCTAACAGGTCACTAGCATAGCGCCTCCCTATCTCTCAGGATACCGATCTCAAACAGGCCTCTAACATATACCATCCTAACTCTCAGGATGCAAACATATCACAGCAACAACATAACAACAACATAGCAACAACTACCCGGATCTCAATCCTATAAGGGCCGGCCTTGGTGCCTTAGACCCCGTTGATATAGTGAGGATAACTCACCTCGAAACTGCCGACCGAACAGATAACCCAAGCTGCTCCGATCACTGATACGATCTCCACCACTGGTCAACCACCAATGCACTGAACTTAAACAATAAGCAAGAATTACTAAAATACCCCTAG
The DNA here is from genome assembly GCF_002870075.4 of Lactuca sativa. Classification (NCBI taxonomy): domain Eukaryota; kingdom Viridiplantae; phylum Streptophyta; class Magnoliopsida; order Asterales; family Asteraceae; genus Lactuca; species Lactuca sativa. Next base: position 250,372,231 of record NC_056625.2, read on the forward strand.
AAACCACTGATCAACCCTTGGTCAAAGACAAGGTCAAAGTCAACCCCTGACTGACCCTACTCGCCGAGTCAACCATATGACTCGCCGAGTTCCCATACTCAGAACTTTTCTCAATCCGCGACCTAACTCGCCGAGTCACCCCGAGACTCGCCGAGTCCAACAACTCAGAGTCCACTCGCACACAACTCACCGAGTCATCCCTTGACTCACCGATTCTCGACTCAACCGGAGAATATCGGGACTCTTCGACAAGACTCGCCGAGTCCAAGAACAGACTCGCCGAGTCTAAGGCTATCATCAACCTACTCGCCGAGTTGTTCATACAACTCGCCGAGTTCCAGGCCATCTTCATCCGACTCGCCGAGTTGTTCTTCCAACTCGTCGAGTTCCAGATCATCTTCAAGAAACTCGTCGAGTACACCCATGTGACTCGCCGAGTACCACCGGTCTGAATCCATTCAGAAGCATTCCAGGCCATGCAATTGCTCCAAAACATAGATCTAACCTCTTACAACTCATCCATCACGTAAAGTGGCAAACTTTACGTGAATCCAAAGAGATCTATGCATTTTGCACATTAGGGCTAAGGTTTGGGACAAGATAGCTTCATCCAACACTCAACACAGAGACTTTCATGCATTCCAACTCTTCTCCATTCCAGATCTGAGGTAACAATCTCAGATCTAACCTCTAGACTCCATTATAACTCAAGATAGGCTTCCCTCAAACCCCAAAATGAAGAAACAAGATAGCAATAGCCTAAGAACGAGATATTACCTCAAAAGAACGCCCCAACTACAGGGAAACTCGAATCCAAGCAAATCCCCTTGCTCCACACCTTCAAACTCCCAAACTTTCTTCAACAATTACTTCTCCAATGCTCCAATCCACTCAACAATGGTGCTTCTCTGCGATTTAGGGTTTCTGGAACTCAAGGGGGAAATAAAGAGGCTGGGGAGGGAACATAATGTTCCTTATATAGGGCTCAACCCCAAGAATTAGGGTTTTCTCCACTCAGCGCCTACTCGCTGAGTCCATCTCATTGACTCGCCGAGTCGGCTACTCAACACGCGACCAAGTCGCGACTCTACTCGCCGAGTCCATCCATGGACTCGCCGAGTCACTCTTTCCCAATTAACACTTTTAGCCCTTCAACTCTACTCTTGCTATTTCGGGATGTTACAAAATCCAAATGAAATCAACACCATTTTCTTTTTTGAAATTTAAAACCAAAACAAACCAAAATCTGAAACTGTAATCATAATCAATTCATATTCTAAAATCTATAATCATCATCGATTTTCAAGATGAAATCTCCAAAGGAATCAACATCAATCATGAAATCCCTCTTGTGACGCAAATTCTGGTGACTGAGAGGTAGAATCATACCCTTAGTTCATGCCCTAGATTGTTGAACTTCAACATACATCACAACTTCGAAGCAAACGAAAACCATATTCTTCAATTTTCTTCATCGTCAAAACCCTATAATCCTTTGAAAGGAATGATTGGTTGTTCGATAGACAGTTTTCGGAGGTCTTGTGAGTCCAAATTTATGACTCAACCATCTATTCACATATGATAGGATGATGATTTGTGTGTCTAAATTTATGACTCGGGCACCAAATTGTGATGTTGCGGCGATGTGATGGTATTCTAGAAATTCTTTACTTATACATTTGGTTTAGTTACCCGTCGTGTGGTACTTATGTTATAAATCACATTGCACCTAGTTTGATATGGAGGTGAACCAACTTAGGTATCATTGTGAGGATACTTAATTACTATTATGATGAGATCAAATCACTTAGCTATCGTAACACCCGACTAAAATAAAGTACACTTGTATCATACTCAAAATACTAAGTAAATTTTTTTATTTTTAAGTCAACCAAAACCATAAATGTAACATCTTGATATTGAGGTAATTCCATTTGAAACCCTAAGTATAAGAACTAATTGTATTTTAGCCCTCGGATGTGATTTAATTGCAAAATTGGTCCATAGTGGCATTTTCGTAATTTTAGGCAGAACTTGAGTACCTTGGGCGTACAGATTGGTACAATGGGCATACATGCATAAGTCCCAAACCCTAATATTTAGGGTTTGGACCCTGTTTAAACATCCTTAACTCCCATATTTTCTTCCTTTCATCAGTCTCCAGCCCCATTTCAACCACTTTGCCAACCATAATCCTTTTGAGAGAATTTGTGAGACTTTGAGTGTATTTTGGTGATCTTGAAGGAGGAAGGAAGAAGAAAAGATCATCTTGGAGAAGTGGAACACTTTGGATCCAGAATCACATCATCATTTGGCATCATTTGGAGGTAAAAAGCTATGAACTTGATTAAGTGTTGATTAGATATTGTTTAGCCATAAAATGGTGTTCTTTTGGTCCCATAAGCTTGGTATTATGAGTATGGGTTACTCTAATCTATATAAGTTTTCCTTTCAGACATTTTGGAGCATTTAGAAGCATAAAAATGTAATCTTGATTGTTAGTTTCCTTCCATGCATGAGTTACAAGGTCTTAATGGGTTAAGTAGTTAGGGTTTTTGTTGTTGGGCACTTAATAGCCATGAAAGACCATAAAGTTGGAAACATTATGGTTAAGGAAGTTATCTAAGATTGGATCTATAATATTGGCAAAAGAGTTAAGGATTAAGCTCTTAATAAGAAGGAAAAGACCCCTCGCGTACACTGGGCGTAACTCGTGCACACCAGCTGAGTATGCTGGGTGTACTCGACTCTATTGACCAAGTTTGACTTTTTGACTTTGACCAAGTTTGAACTAAGGGTATTTTGAGTTGTATTTGAGATTGGTCACTATTTGATAAATAGGTGACAGGTAGAGCTGATATTCAGAGCAGAGACCTATTCAACTATATGTTCGGACTGAAAGGTGAGTTTTCCTCACTGTACTTGTTGGTCGAAGGCACCAATGCCGACCCATTGTGTGACAACCCAAAGTTTATTCCGTTATATTAACCCGTTTCCGCTAACGGAATATGCCATTTTATAAAAGTTCCGTTAATATTGGGATCGTCAAATAAATAAATGTTTATTTACTTATTTATATTTTATGTTGTTATTGTCGTAACCAAATAAATAAAACAAATAAATTTCATTTCCATCTATTTGGAAAATGTTATTTTTATTTCAACCATTTAACCCGGGTAAAAAGTTTAAACCTCGTTAAGCTTTAGCATCGGGCAGTCGTATACGGGGTGCAACACCCGAGACTTATATAAAGAGGGTGGAACACTTCTTAGAACTCTTTTACCACTCTAGCTTCACTCTCTCTCTCTAACTCGTTTTCGACTCCAAAACCGCAAATTTCCGCCTCCAAAACGTAAGTTCTCTATTCCTAACTTATTCTAAACATCATTTATTGTTTCAATAGCTCAAAAATCACACAAAATGGCCATCAAAAGGGAGTTTACGGCCTAAGAACCCCCTTAGGCTGTAAACCCTTAAATGGTGCCAAATGTCCCGATTTTCCTTCTTTTGAACTTAGATACTAGTTGTGGAATTTACCTAGAAGTGTTTAAACCTCAAAACATCAATTTTTAGGGCATAAAAGAGAGTTTGCGACCCAAGCACATGCTTAGGCCGTAAACACTCTCTAACCATGAAAACATGCCCAAAAACACTTCCAAACCACCCCTAGACTTAAGATATGGATTAAGGACTTGCCATTTCGGACTTAGAACACTCAAACACATACATTTGAAGGGTAAAATAGAGTTCATGGCCCAAGCATGTGCTTAGGCCGTAAACTCCCCTAAATCATGAAAAATGGGAGTTTAAACCCCTAAAAGGCCTCATAACCTTTACTAGAATTTGTTAGAAATTAAACCAAAGGCCTAGAAATCAAGGAGTGGGATGTACAAGAGTTTACTACCATCAACCCTAAGGTTTACGGCCGTAAACTCACAAGGAGTGGCCTTTGGGCCGTAAACTCCAAGGGAGTATGCTCTTGGACCCCTAAACACCCCCATAGCCTTGTATAATTCCCTAGAAACACTTCTAAATCCACATGAGACTTGAAAGTAATAAAAAACACTCCTCCCATGAGTTTACGACCGTAAACTCATGGGGGATGTGGCCTCCGAACCGTAAACTCACTTAGGGTGGGTTTTAGGAGAGTAAACTCCAATGTGAGGTCATACACTCCTTCCATACAACTCATTAACCTTCTAGCACTTAACCATATGACCTTAAATCAAATTGGAATGTCTAAATGTTTTAATAAGGGTATAAGTCACTAATTACTTGTAAAACATATGTCTCATATGTTACTAGGGTCATAAAGGGTGTACAAGTCCTTACTTGACACCAAACGCTCAACCGACACATTCACCCGATTTATTCATTTCAGGTGAGTTCATACCCCTCAATGAACCTTTCTAAATGTTTTTACATGTTTTAAGGGGGGGGGTACAAGTATAAATTATACAAGTTTTTATTATTAAATCATATGTGATTCACACAATTATCATCAAAAAGGGATTTTTTACACTTTTAACTGTTTTCCAATAAAATTGTTTTAGTTGATTATCAAATGCATCTTAAGATTAAATTGTTATTAAACCATTTTTAAAATTACTTTTCTTTTTAAAATATATCTACACTAATATATTTATATAAGTAAGACTTGAAGGACTTAGGACCGATAGCTCGCCTTATTTCCTGTTCTTGTTTGATGTGGTCCTAGGGTATTTGTTATCCGTCCGACTGTCGTTGATTTCTTAGTTATATATCATATATATTAGTGTTAGATATGAAAGTCTTCATACCATACACTACCTTTGTTATTCAAAGGCCGGAAACCATACACTCTAGTTAGCTATAATAGGTATGGCTAAGACTACTACTTGTTACCTCTACTACTGCTATACTCACAATAACGACTATTACGACAAGTTAATAAACATATAAGAGAACACTCTAAGAACTATACAAAAGATTACTATACTATAATACCAAAGAACACATGAATCCAGGGTATAACACACTATCTCTCTATAAGACACTCTACTACGCTTACACTATGTGACCAGGGCTTTCCGGATGGAAAGCATCACTACACGTATAGATCTATACGGGACAGACACTATTACATCCCGACTGCTAGCTACAGTCCGAGCCGACTAGGCTCAGGGGAGACACTACTTCACTACACTACGCATGACCGGGAAGGTCATCGGGTTCTCTACTACTACATCAGTCTGGTCACCTGAGGGGTTACCCTCTTTATTCAACATAATACACTAAGACTTAAGTCTAAACTAACATCCCGAAGTAAATAAATATAAATTACTAATGGAAGTTTGCACCACTATTGCTGATAATAGGCATAACTTCTCCTCACCTATGTTACTCACACAAGATTTATTACTGTACTTTTGCGACTGAAGGTTTTTCAATGAAAATGCTTACACACAACTCAAAGGATTTAACTTACAAAGTACTTTTCTGGAAAATATAGGATTTTCTAGGGATTTCTACTACTTATAAACATAAACTTTCAGTTTTCTTTTATTCTATAAGTTGGAAACACTTTTATTCAACAAAGTCACTAAATTCTTATGAACTCACCAACTTTATGCTGATACTCGTTTTCAAAATAACTTGTATCCTCAGGTCAAAGATAGATAGGTACTGGTGCAACATTTTGGAGAAGATGGAGCATACAAGATCCATCTCTTATTTTTGTTATATTTTTTTTTGGTGTCTATTGAAACTTACAGAACACGCTTGTAATTAAACTCACTATGGAAATGAAATGGTTGTTGTTCTCTTGCTTTTACTATTATGCAATTGTGATGATACTGTACATGACATCCTCTACCCCGGAATGTATTCCGTTGTTATCGGTTTTGGGGTGTGACACATTGGATTAGATATCTTGGTATATAGGATGTTGCAGTGCTGTAGTGATCAATTAGATCTATACCATGGTATATAGGATGTTGCTATGTGGTAGTGAGCTGTTAGACCTATATCCTGGTATATAGGATGTTGTCAAGATGTAGTGATCTGTTAGATCAGTATCCTGATATATAGGATGTTGCTATGCGGTAGTGATCTGTAGACCTGTATGATTACTTGTGTTCACTGAGTATGTGTTAGATTGGTATATTTGTATGATTACCTGTACTTGTTGATTATTTGTAACGCCCTGATTCTCAGGTATTGCTTAAATAAGTTTTTTTTTGGGTTCAACTCTACTCGATGAGTTGGTTGACCTACTCGTCGAGTAGCAGCAGGGTGGGATCACGTTTTAAGTGACCTACTCGATGAGTCCATGTTGGGACTCGGCGAGTAGGAGCTGGCAGTGGAAACCCTAAATCATGGGGTTTGCATCTCTATTTAAAGGAGCCTTAGCCTCCTTTGGCCTCTTTACAGTCTTTGAGAGCCCCCTTAAAACCCTAATTCGTGTGTGTGTGCCTTGGTGTGGTGTTGAAGCTTGGAAAAGAGGATCTTGGAGAAAGAAAGCTAAGAGTGCAAAGGAATTGAAGCAAGGAAGGAGTGGGAGGCCGGATTTACCTCAGCTAGCATCCTTTGGGGGTATCAAAGTTCCAGTTCTACTTCCCTTTTTCCCTTTTGTTGAGTTTCTAAGGCTTTTATGGATTTTCAAGTTGGTATGATGAGCTATGGGCTAGATCTGAAGTTGTAACTTCAGATCTGGACCCTCCTTGGATTTCAGAAGCATAAAGTCACAGTTTTGGTTGTGATTAAGGTCCCTCTTGAGCATGAAGTTCCATTAAGACCTTAAAATAGAAATTTGGAGCCTTTAAGGCCATGCATGCACATAAAGGTTGCAACTTTACGTGATAATCATGCCCTAGAAGCTTGGATCTGTGATTTGGAGCCGCTGCATGGCTCAAAACAAGTCTGTATGGAAAGAGGACTGAATGGACTCGACGAGTCGCAAAGTTGACTCGGCGAGTCACATGAAGATGGTCGTGAACTCGACGAGTTGGATGAACAACTCAGCGAGTCCGATGAAGATCATCATAACACTCAACGAGTTGAAGAACAACTCGGCGAGTCGAATGATTTTTCTCTTGGATATGTATGAGTGTGTATCCATCGAGTTGCAAGGAGGGAAATCGACGGGTGACCTTAAGTTTGATCGAGAGTCAAAGGAACTCGACGAGTCTCTCCGATGACTCGACGAGTTGGAATGCACTTCAGAGAACTCGGCGAGTACCCAAGGGTACTCGGTGAGTTAAGGTCAACATGGACTGTTGACCTTGACTGAGGACTTTGACTTTGACCAAGGGTTGACTAGTGGGTTATGGAGCACCTTATAAGGTTAAGGACTTATGAGTATGTTGTGCTATGACGATAGGTGGTGGGGCCTGTGTCAAGTGAACCGAGAGTTGGAGTTTGCCTTTCAAGTCGACATCTGCAAGGTGAGTTATCCTCACTATATCGCTAGGGTCTACGGCACCAAGGCCGACCCTTTAGTTGTTATTGTTATGGTATACTACATGTGGTTATGATCTGTTAGATCGGAATCCGGGTAGACAGTATGTTATGCTCTTATGATCCATAGGGATTGGTATGTTAGTGACCTGCTAGGTCGGTACTCTAGTTACAGGAGATTTCTATGATTGATGATTAGTGAGACATATATGTTTGATGTTTTTATATGCCAGTATATGATAGTATGCGCACATGGTTATTTGCTTGTGGTTGGGTTGAGGCGGTCCTGCTTTGTCCTGAAGGCCAATATACCCTATGAGCGGTCCGGGGAGACTGTAGGCCCACGTGGCGGACTAGTCATGCCGAAGGCTCGAGATAGATTCAGAGAGACTGTAGGCCCGGTAGGGCGGTCCAGTCAGGCCGATGGCCCAGTATGCATGTTGATTGATTGATTGATTATTACTGTTATGGTATTGCCAATGTAGTATTGGTATTTTGGGGGTAGCTCACTAAGTCCTCAGGCTTACAGTTTTCAGTTTATTGTTTTAGGTACTTTAGGAGATCGTGGAAAGGCGAAGGCGTGGCCGTATCGCTCCTCATCCTTATGTTATGATTTTTGGGACACTCTGATGGAAAATGATTTGAAAACATTTTTGTAAACAATGCTATGTGGTTTTTATTTATGATTGAAAAAGTTTACATTTAGTGTAAAATTTATGGTTGTTACAAGTTGGTATCAGAGCCTTGGTTTGAGTGAATTGGAGGAACACTCATGTGAATCCAATCTCAAATCAAGGAGATTTTCGGAAATAAGTTTTAAAATGGTTTTCAAAATAAAGGATGGAGGATGCAGAGGGTACGATCAGCCGGAGCCTGTAAGTAAACCCCAAAATACCATGCAATTACTTGATATTCTGATATGTTAGAATAGCATGCTAGTGCTAGGCTAGGGATCTTCAGGAATCACATGATAGATTTGCCTGATTGCATGATGCCTATTAGCCTAGGGTTTCTTGTATGTGGAATTGACATCATAACTGTAGATGTTTAATGTATCCATCACGGTTGTGCATAATAAAGACCTTATAGCCTGAGAATGTTGATTCGGCCTTCGGGTAGGATCGGATATACGAAAGTCTATTGGGTCCAGCGTTATGTGCAACTAGCATGCATTAGCGCTGCAGGGGATAATGGAAATTTCATGGATGTGTGAGTCGTGATAAGTGGTGAGTCTAGATGCGAGGTATTTGGTATTCCCCTAGAATGAGGGTTGAGCGCATTTCCTATGTTGATGATATTGTTAGGGCGTTGTGGTGATACTTGAGACAAATATGGGTAGGTGTGGAAGGTAGTATGGGTCCATACTACTGAAAGCACAGGACCCATATGCGTAGCAAGGAAATCACAACCCCTAGGGTTTTTGGGTTTTGGTCTCCCGACATTATGTTAGTTATCTGATGACTTGTAAATATATTTCAATAGGTGGTGACGAGTCGTGTTGCTTCGGGATCCAGATCAGGATCTGGATCAGGATCGGGGTCGGGAGACGGAGGGTTGGAGGTGCCGGTAGCACCTGAGCCTGTGGTACAGATAGGGACCGAGGAGTTGGATGCCAGGATCCAGGAGATCATGCATGACGAGATTGCTGCTGCATTCTGAGCGCAACTGCCAGATATGTTTGGTTTGATTAAGATCACGATGGTGGAGTACTTTGATGAGCGATATGCAGCTCTAGCAGAGACAGCTGCCGCTGCAGCCACTTCGGTTGTAACTGCGACAGGGGTTGGAGGAGGAGCCGGCAGGGCTTTCCAGTACCGAGACTTCGATAATACGAAGCCCCCAACGTTTGATGGTATACAGGATGCGATTAAGGCTATGAGGTGGTTGTCTGATGTGGAGGGCTGTTTCTTTACGTGCTCATGTCCTGTTGACCAAAGGGTCAGGTGTGCCCTGAACTTGATGAGGCTTAGGGCAAAGGACTGGTGGAGGCTGACGACTGGGTCGTATACTGATCATCAGCGGGCTGCTATTACTTGGGAGCAGTTCTGGGATATGTTTCGCACCCGCTACATTCCACGCGTGGAATGGGAGCGGCTTGCTCAGGAGTTTTTGACATTGAGGCAGGATGGGGAGTCTGTGATGGAGATCACCCGTATGTTCACGGAGAGGGCTATGTTTTGCTCGGAGTTCGCTTCAGAGCAGTCTCAGATGAATCGTTATCTGAGTATGCTCAAGACCGATATTCGACAGTTCGTGTCTACATAGCGATGTGATACCCTCCTGGACCTTCAGGAAGCCGTGAGGCGGCGTGAGTTGGAGATAAAGCTGCAACTGAAGGAGCAGCCTCAGGCACCGACACAGTCTCAGCCGGCGCCTAAGCGGTCTAAGACCGCTGATACACGCTTTGGGGGTCAGAAGAGCCGCACTTGTAGAAGGTGTGGCATGGTTCATTCGGGAGCTTGTAGAGCAGGAGGTGGGTGCCACAAATGTGGCAAGGAGGGGCACTATGCCAAGGACTGCCGTCAGTCCGCCCCTCCCTCAGATATGAGGATTTGTTAACATTGTCATCAGGTTGGTCATGTGAAGACCAACTGTCCGCAGCTCGCCGCCAATCTGGTACAGGATTCCGCGCCGGCTGCTGCGAGGATTAGAGATGGGAGGCCAGTCAAGGTGGAGCCTCCGAAGGCTCAGGGTCGCGCCTTCTAGCTCACAGTCGAGGAAGCCAACTCAATGCCAGATGTGGTTGCTGGTACATTTCTATTCTCTGTCTCAGTTATTGTATTTGTGTTCCAGCTCACAGTCGAAGGCTCAGGGTCGTGCCTTCCAGCTCACAATCGAGGAGGCCAACTCAATGCCAGATGTGGTTGCTGGTACGTTTCTATTCTCTGTCTCAGTTATTGTATTTGTGTTATGCTTATTGATCGTACCTGTGATTAGGTACGTTTTTAGTAAATTCTTTGCCTGCTTTGGTATTATTTGACTCAGGGCGAGTCGGTCATTTGTATCTCAGTCCTTCTCTAGAGGGTTCAGTGTGCCGATATATGATCTTGGGTGTCTGTTGCGAGTTTCGATCGCCAATGAGCATGGGGTTTCTGCTTCTTCGGTCTACCGGGGATGCGAGTTAGAGATTTTCGGGGTGTCCTTCCCGATAGATTTGATTCCTATCCCATGGGGATGTATGTGTGATTGTAGGGATGGATTGGCTTAGCCGTTTTGGCGCCATGATCGACTGTGAGGGACAGCGGGTGGTGGTTCGAACCCCAAGTGGGGGAGAACTTGTAGTATATGGTGAGGGCACCAAGTTGGGATCAAGGTTTTGTTCGGCAGCCAGGGCTCGACAGTATATTCAGCACGGGTGTGCCGGTTATTTGGCGTATGTGGTAGATACGCGAGTTAGAGAGCAACTCTCAGTTTTTGAGGTCCCGGTGGTGAGGGAATTTGCTGATGTGTTTCCGGAGGAGTTACTCGGAGTGCCTCCAGAGAGGCAGGTTGAGTTCAGGATCGACTTAGTGCCAGGTGCGGCCCCTATCGCCAAGGCATCGTACCAACTGGCACCGCCTGAGATGCAGGAGCTGCCGGGCAAGCAGTTTATTCGTCCGAGTAGTTCACCGTGGGGAGCATGGATCCTTTTCGTCAGGAAGAAGGACGGTTCACATAGGATGTGCGTTGACTATAGGGAGCTGAACAATTTAACGGTGAAGAACCGTTATCCACTCCCGAGGATAAATGATATTTTTTGATCAGCTGTAGGGTGCGTCTTGGTTTTCCAAGATTGATTTGAGATCAGGATATCACCAAGTCAGGGTGAGGGAGGAGGACATGGAGAAGACTGTGTTTCGGACTCGTTATGGTCATTACGAGTTCGTGGTGATGCCGTTTGGGCTCACCAACGTGCCGGCGGTGTTCATGGATCTGATGAACCGAGAGTTGGAGTTTGCCTTTCAAGTTGACATCTGCAAGGTGAGTTATCCTCACTATATCGATAGGGTCTACGGCACCAAGGCTGACCCTTTAGTTGTTATTGTTATGGTATACTACATGTGGTTATGATCTGTTAGATCGGAATCAGGGTAGACAGTATGTTATGCTCTTATGATCCATAGGGATTGGTATGTTAGTGACCTGCTAGGTCGGTACTCTAGTTACAGGAGATTTCTATGATTGATGATTAGTGAGACATATATGTTTGATGTTTTTATATGCTTGTATATGATAGTATGCGCACATAGTTATTTTCTTGTGGTTGGGTTGAGGCGGTCCTGCTTTGTCCTGAAGGCCAATATACCCTATGAGCGGTCCGGGGAGACTGTAGGCCCACGTGGCGGACCAGTCATGCCGAAGGCTCGAGATAGATTCAGACAGACTGTAGGCCCGGTAGGGCGGTCCAGTTAGGCCGATGGCCCAATATGCATGTTGATTGATTGATTGATTATTACTATTATGGTATTGCCAGTGTAGTATTCGTATTTTGGGGGTAGCTCACCAAGCCCTCGGGCTTACAGTTTTCAGTTTATTGTTTTAGGTACTTTAGGAGATTGTGGAAAGGCGAAGGTGTGACCATATTGCTCCTCATCCTTATGTTATGATTTTTGGGACACTCTGATGGAAAATGATTTGAAAACATTTTGTAAACAATGCTATGTGGTTTTTATTTATGATTGAAAAAGTTTAAATTTGGCGTAAAATTTATGGTTGTTACATTATTAATTGTTATTGTATAAGTGGACATGTTATGGTGGGTTGAGGCGGTCCTGCTTTGTGCTGAAGGACAAGATACACGGGGCGGTCTGTATAGGCTGTAGGCCTTGCGAGGTGGTCCAGTCATGTTGAAGGCTCATGTATGCATGCTGTTGTTTGTATATGTTATGTTGTGTGGTGGTACTTTGGGAGAACTTACTAAGATTTGGCTTACAATTTCAGTTTATTATTTCAGGTACTTCAGATGACCATGGCAAGGCGAATGCGTGATAGTGCACATCCTTCAAATTTATGTTATTTGGATTTTTGGATACTCTGATTATTGATTAACACTTAAAACAATGGTTTTGTAAACAGTTATGGTTATTGGGTGGTTTTTGAAAAATAAAATTTTACTTTGATTTTTAGGATGTTACAAGTTGGTATTAGATCCCTGGTTTGATATGTAAATCCAGACTCAAACTAAGGATTTGTAAAATTTTTCAAAATAATTTTCAAAAATAATTTCCCAAATAATTTTCAAAAGTCGTTTTCAAAATTGATTTCAAAAGTAACTAAGGAAGGATTCGATGTGTACGATCAGCCAGAGCAAGAAAGTATACCCTAAGTTACCCACATTGTTATTTGTTATGATATGGTAGAACAACATACTAGGTATATGGTAGGGATATTCAGGAATTGCATGATTAAATTGTCTGGTGTATGATGCCTTATTCCTACAAAGTTTTCTTGCTTATTATTTGTTGGACTCTTTCGGGTGTGAATTAACTATTAATTGAATACGTTATTGAAGGGTTTTGAACATTCTAACACTCCTAAGATGTACATGCAACCCTAAATACCTTGGATCTATGTTTTATCTAATATACATGCAAATATCAAATTTCCAAAGTATTGTTCTAAGTAGCATAATATGAAATACATATAATATAAATTCTAGTAGAATTACGTACCTCTTTGTTGTAGCTTGATTCCACGGAGCTTAAGAGCCTAGTGCCTCAAATGTGACACCTCAAATGGTTTACACACCATCACCAACATCTTGGAATAACTTGAGAGAAAAGGTTCCTATGCTCAAATCGGCTAGCCCTCATGTGTACACACACTAGTGCCCATTTCTTGAGCCATGGGGTCCTTATATATTGTGGCTATTAGGGTTACACAATGTAACTCATGAATTTCCATATTCTTCATGCACCATGGGTTAAACCTCCATGGAGTATCCATGGGTTACTCCATGGGTTTAGCCCAATATGAAGAACTATGGATCATAAGCCCACATATATAAGAATGAATGATTTACACAATCAATCCCCATATATTTATTTAGTCCCCTTTTGATCACAAAGTTAATTCCAAATTAATTCTTGATCAATACTAATTAAATAATATGATTTCATATTAATATATTAGAACTTATAATATATTATTCATTAATATCCATTTCTCACAAAAGTCTATCCAAATTGTTCCGATGCCATGCAACCTAAATGGACCATGCAAAGTCGGGTCGAATACATACCAATAATAATTTGGTCTTTGACATCTAATCCAATAGTCTCCCACTTGGATAAGTCTAAAACTATTATTGCGTATGACTTCAAAACCCGACTAGCAATCATAGCTCTTAAAAGCTGTTGTTGAACCCTGAACAAATCAATGACGCATCCATCAGATAAGAGATCATATATTCCTCCATTCTAGATATCATATGGACTGAGACATGGATTATAATCATTCTCTCTATCCATCTGTTGTTTCCTAATTTCCGATTTATGACGACTGACTAATTGAACAAATCAAATCAGTCCAGGCTTGGCCAAGGACTTCGGGTTGTCATCACTAAATCATCGAGGGGCCCACAAATATCGCTTTTATCCTTTAAGGGTAAAAGGAATGGATAAAATTCGACTCATATGCTTTTTCTACTTCTTGTTGAATCATACACAAAGGCACATTTTATAACATCAAGTTACCAATGCGTTTTCGTACAATCAATGTATAACCAAATCATAGTCAACAACTCATATCTCTAGGTTTGAAGAATATAAGATGTTATCGTCTCATGATCACTCGTGATAAAATCCATGAAGTGAGTCAAATGAGCGTGGATTGAATCCAATACTCAGAACTTATGAGCACTCATGAATGTTGTAGCAAGTCTTTCTATGTCTAATACCTTGGACATCTACAAACCAACTTCATGACAGTCTTTCCTTAATACCTACTTCCAACGTATTATCGACTGTGGATGGTTTGAATAACTTAGTCATTCAGAAAGAACGACCTAGTTATTTTGGAAGTCAAAACATGCAAACTGAAACACAAGAATAATCGAATCCAATATGGTCTCAGAACTTATGAATATAAATAGAACAACTTTTATTTATCACCATATTGATTACACATTATTCATTGCATACTGTTTCAAATTATCAACTTTATACTTGAATTAAAACAATAGTTGTCCAATGCTCCAAGCATGCACACTATGTTTTTTTTTCTGAACACTAGTCATGCCATACACCAAGTATGCACACTATGTTTGTCTATGATATTTACTTTATGGAATAGATCGATTGAACATAATTCCAATGATTCTCATTTCACAATCCCAAATCCTTACCGCAAATGCAAGAATTCCAAATTCCTGCCATTTACCGAAATCTATTAGATTTTAAACTTATATGCACTGATCGTCTTGTAATGATTATGCACAAAGTCATAGAGACTTGTCAATAGTCATTACAAAGTATTCTAGTGGAGATCAATTCCATGGAAGCAAAGTCTCAAATTCAAAGTACATTGCTTTAAACATCCTTCTTACATTAAGTTATCTAATCTTACACAGATAGAATGAATAACTTCCACATATGGAAACATTTCCACATGCCCATTTTGACTATCACTTCTGAACAAGAGTTGCCTCTTTTCAGAATATGTCAATATGGTCCTCCCAAAATTAACACTATACTTCTAACTGTCCCTGAGTAACGAATCTTCGGTAAACCTTAGATTGTCCTCGACAATTGCTTAATCATTTTAGTCATATCCAATTCTAGACTTTTTCCCTCTTAGTGCCCCGAGCATTTGGGAAATTTAGAAAGGATGAATATTATAGCACATGAAATGGACCCTATATCCGAAGCATATGGGACATGATTCATGACGTCTCACATAAAGACATGATATTAGATCGGTCTTTTTGCTATAGTATTTCAATTTCTATTTGCCAAGTTCTCATAATTCAGATTATGAAAAGGGTTGCCGTAATCATAATCGAATTTTAGAACGCAAATAATGGACCCATATATAGAATTTCCTTATGTTGAGCCATTCCAACATAAAATTCACACACACACACACATACACACACACACACACACATATATATATATATATATATATATATATATCCTTGACTAAAGATGATTAAAATCTCAATCTAAGCTTTTAGAATTGAAATGAAGTACAATTTCCTCTCCCTTAATTATAGTAAAATAACTTTTCCCAATTGAAACTTTTGTTTTCTATAATTAACATTGCTAACTTGCAACACTTATCAGAATCATCATGCTCCTATTAACATGATGATTATTAGCATAACACTTATTCTCCCACTAGCTTTGACATCTACTCAGAAATCAGGTGGGCTTCTAGAAATCAATACTTTATTGACTTTCTTACCAAAGTTCAGATTTCTGGTACGAGATGCTTTGATAAAACTTTATCAAAATCATACACATTTCCTTAGATAATACACATGTGTGTCTAAACAATTTTAGAACTATGAAAAGGGATGTCGTAATCATAGTATCAATTGTTTAGACCTTTTCCATTCCTCACAAGTCCATGTTAGTGTGCCGATTAACTACACACGCTCCACTAACGACTTTGAGAATGAAAAAAAATCACAATTGCTATCTACTTAAAATCTACTTAGTGAAAGCGTTTCCTCACCATCATTTTCATCAATCGGAGAGAAACCTTATGACACTTAGATTTTATGGTGTATGTGTTCCTGTCCATGTGAATTTGTCAAAACCATAATCATAAAACAAGGTTAGTGACAAATCCAAACTCATATGGACTGAACTTGTGCAATCTTAACTTCTTGCCACTTGGCAGCACGAGGCCTACCATTGCTTCCAGGTTGTTATGCAACCAATTGAGAACTCTTAGAACTCGTATGCAAAGCCAACTTTAACTGGAATGGGCACAGAAATAGGAATATGTCAACACGATAGGTTATAAACCTCAAGTCGTAAGCTACTGATAAAATATAGGTTTTATTCTTTATTAGATGTTGAAATTCTTTCAGGATCTTTTAGACTCCCACTGTCCTCTTGACATATAAGACACGCTTGCCAAATATTCAAGTGATAGTGCAGATTTTTTATCAAGACAAAACACTTCACACAATTGGCCTAAGTTGGTCTCTGTTTTATCCAAAACATCACAACTTACTAATTTCAAATGTACAAGAGTAGGACACATTTTAATCTTACATTTGACAAGTGTTAATAAACCTTCTTTAAGATATGTCACTCAAGTTACAATCTTAGAGTATGAATCTAAGACTTGTTTTGGAAAGAACAAAGAAGTATGACTCATCTTCTTGATTTAACCATTTCAACAATTCATGATGTAACGACGTAAATTTTAAAACCAATTTTTCATTTTTGCCAACATCAAAACCTCGATTAATATTTTAAATTCAACGTAAAAATATTGTCACAACCAAATACATCACAAAGATCATAAAAATAGTTTTTCCCCGATAATGTGTACGATCACGTCGGCGCCTTCCCACGGTCCTCGCTAGTACCTGAAACAGATAACACCACAACGGTAAGCACAAAAGCTTAGTGAGTTCCCCAAAATACAACCTACGCACATACGCCTTTCCAGGCCCTGACCTTCCGGTCCATGTGTCTCAGGGGACTTCCGTCCCGACTAGGTAAACCTTTCGGTCCTACCCACGTCAACCTTACGGTCCACATCACGACGCCTTCCGGCCCATAACATATTCGCCTTCCGGCCCATAACATAATGCCTTCCGGCCCATATCAAGCATATCATACATGGCACATATAACGATTAACTTATCACACATAATACATATATCTCATATCACGTCCGACCTTCCGGTCACACAGTCGAACCCCTCCGGGTACAGTATAGTGAGAAGACTCACCTCGTATATCTCGATAACTCGTGAATCCTAGAAATCACTCGTGCCCGATCCCCCGAGCTATAATCCTCCGATAACATCATGTATCTCTAATTAACACTTTTACCACTAAGGTTGACTACCCCTATCAAGTCAACGCTGGTCAACTCTGGTCAACGCTCAACGGTCAACTCAACTCGCCGAGTCTGGCGTGGACTCGCCGAGTCTCTACGGGGACCCGATTCCTCTGAGTCCCTTCCGACTCACCGAGTCACTCCCCCGAATCGGTTACTCAAACCCTGGTCGAACTCGCAGAACAACCCGAACCAACTCGTCGAGTTCGGAAATGGACTCGGCGAGTGCATTCCATGCACAACCCCAAACGACCTTCTGAGGTCAGATCTGCTTCACTCACCCATAGATCCAGTCCTTCCAAGCTTATTCATCACGTAAAGTTCATGTCTTGGCGCTCAAAACACACCCAATGACTCATAAATGGTGTTTTGACCTCAAGCACAAAGACCCCAATCGAAAACCTCCATGGATTCATAAAAAGCTTGGACAAAGGGACACTCTGGACCTCCAAGGGTCCAGATCCAGAACCTAACTGGCTTAAGGGACTAAGGAAGCACTAGATCTATCCACAAAAGGACTCAATAAGCCCTAACCAACATGAACATCAACATAACAGAGAGTGATTCGAAAATAGTACCTCAAACGTGATGTTATGGCCCTCAATTCTTCAGGAAGTTGATCCTCTTGTTCCCCCCTTGGCTGTTGCTTCCTTTCCCTTGCTAGATAACACCTCCAAGGTCAATAATGGTTCCTTAGCTTACTCCAAATGCTCAAGCTCACTAGGGTTTCACTTTGAGGACTGGTGAGCACAAATGACGGCCATAAGCCCCTTTAAATAGGCCCCAAACCCGAGAAATTAGGGTTTCAATAAACAGCACGGACTCGCCGAGTCCATTCCTTGGACTCGCCGAGTCCAGGCGCGAACCCGCGTCCAAATCCGCGGTCATACTCGGTGAGTCTAGGCTCTAACTCGCCGAGTCTCTTCAAAATTAACAAAATAAATAAATGAATAATACCTGGGAATCCGGGCTGTTACAATTCTCCCCCACTAGAACTAGACTTCGCCCTTGAACTCTTGCTCTGCAAATAACTCTGGATGCTGCTCACGCATCTCACGCTCCGGTTCCTAAGTCATCTTGGACCCCTTCCGATGCTGCCACTGAACCAAAACCAGGGGTACCTCCTTGTTCCTCAGAACCTTGATTTTCCGATCTCTGATGGCCACGGGTCTCTCAGCATAATTCATGCTCGCATCCACCTGAATATCCTCCAATGGAACCACTACCGACTCATCGGCTATACACTTCCTCAGCTGCGACACATGAAAAGTGTCGTGGATCTGCCCCAACTCTGCTGGCAAGTCCAAACGATAGGCTACCCGGCCTACCCTCGCGATCACTCGGAAAGGACCAATATATCGGGGCCCCAACTTGCCCCTCTTCCTGAATCAAATCACTCCTTTCCAAGGAGAAAACTTCAGGAGCACAAGGTCACCGACCTGAAACTCAAGCTCGGATCGGCATCTGTCTGCATAACTCTTTTGTCGGCTCTGAGCGGTCAACAACCTCTGTCTGACCTGCTGAATCTGCTCTGTCGTCTAAAGCACGATCTCTGTACTGCCCATCACCCGCTGACCAGCCTCTCCCCAACAAATGGGGGTCCGACATCTCCTCCCATACAACAGCTCAAAGGGTGGCATACCAATGCTCGAATGATGGCTGTTTTTGTAGGAAAACTCTGACACGGGAAAATATGCATCCCAGCTACCTCCGAAATCCAATACACATGCCCGAAGCATGTCCTCGAGCGTCTGAATCGTCCGCTCACTCTGACCGTCTGTCTGGGGATGATATGCGGTACTAAAATGTAGTCTAGTACCCAACTCCTCATGAAACTTCTTCCAGAATCTGGAAGTGAAGCGCACATCACAGTCTGAAACAATCGAGATCGGCACCTCATGCCGAGATACCACTTCCCTCACATAAACCTCCGCCAATTTGTCTGCTGAAGAACTCTCGCTGATAGCAAGGAAATAAGCGCTCTTCGTCAACCTGTCCACAATCACCCAAATTGCATCAACTCCTCTGGCAGTCCTCGGCAATTTGGTGATGAAATCCATAGTGATCTGTTCCCACTTCCATTCGGGAACCTCCAATGGCTGCAACCTACCATGCGGCCTCTGGTGTTCGGCCTTAACCCTACGACAGGTCAAGCACCTCTCAGCAAACCACGCGACATCCCTCTTCATACAGGGCCACCAATACTCCTTTCTCAGGTCCAAAAACATCTTAGTAGCCCCCGGATGGATCGAAAATTTCGACTGATGAGCCTCTTCCATCAAAATGGTGCGCGTTCCTCCCACAAACGGCACCCAGATATGCCCCTGAAACGTCATAAGCCCCCGACCATCGGTAACGAACTCTGAAACCAAACCAACAACCCGTTCCCTCTTCTGCATCTCAGGTTGCACAGCCTCGGCCTGTGCCCCACGAATGGTGTCCAACACTGGAGCTATCACGGTCAATCTCAAACACACCTCTCGCAGCGGGGTGCTCTCCGCCCTGCGGCTCAATGCGTTGGCTACCATATTAGCCTTTCCTGGGTGGTACATGATCTCACAATCGTAATCCTTCACCACATCCAACCATCTCCTCTGTCGCATATTCAGATTTGGCTGATCCATCAAGTACTTCAGACTCTTGTGGTCCGTGTAGATGGTACACCGAACCCCATAAAGATAATGCCGCCAGATCTTGAGGCAAACACCACAGCCCCCAATTCCAGGTCATGGGTGGGATATCTTGACTCACGAGGCTTCAACTGCCTCAAAGCATACGCTTTTACATGACCCCTCTGCATAAGCACTGCCCCAAACCCGATATAGATGCATCACAGTATACCACAAAGTCCTCCATCCCATCCGGGAGGGCTAACACCGGGGCTTCGCACAATTTCTGACGAAGGGTCTCGAATGAGGATTGCTGCTCCGGTCCCCACGAAAATGCAACACCCTTCCGGGTCATCCTAGTAAGTGGCACGACGATCTTGGAGAAATCCTTGATAAACCTGCGATAATACCCAGCCAAACCCAGAAAACTCCTGATCTCAGTGGGCGATCTCGACACCTCCCATCTCAACACCACCTTAATCTTGGCTGGGTCAACCAATATCCCTTTCTGGTTAACAAGATGCCCGAGGAACTGGACCTCTTGTAACCAGAAATCACACTTGGAGAATTTGGCATACAGCTTCTCCAATCTCAATACCCCAAGGATTTCCCTCAAATGTTCCTCATGCTGCTCCCTAGACCTCGAATATACCAAAATATCATCAATGAATACGATCACCGACCGATCCAACATCGGCCTGCACACCCGGTTCATAAGATCCATGAACGCAGCCGGGGCATTGGTGAGCCCAAAAGGCATCACCACAAACTCATAATGTCCATAACGAGTTCTGAAAGCAGTCTTCTGGATATCTTCATCCCGAACCCTCATTTGATGATAACCCGACCTCAAGTCTATCTTGGAGAACCAAGATACCCCCTGCAACTGATCGAACAGATCATCGATCCTAGGTAACGGATACCGGTTCTTAACCGTCAACTTGTTCAACTCCCGATAATCGATACACATCCGGTGTGAACCATCCTTTTTCTTGACGAACAGAATCGACGCTCCCCAAGGTGAGCTGCTCAGTCGAATAAACCCCTTCCCCAACAGCTCTTGAAGCTGCGAGGATAACTCCTGCATTTCCGGTGGAGCGAGACGATAAGGCGCCTTGGCAATGGGCGCCACTCCCGGAACCAAATCGATATGGAACTCCACTTGCCTTTCCGGAGGCACACCTGGTAACTCTTCGGGAAACACATCCGAAAACTCGCATACTATAGGAACATCATCAACCGAATTGGGCCTCCCCGCGACCACTCGAGTATCCATCACGTAGGCTATGAATCCATTGCAGCCCTGCTGCAAACTCTGCCTCGCCCTGGCAGCCGAACAAAACGCCGACCCACACCGAGTCCCCTCGCCATAAACCGTAAGCACTCCCCCACTAGGGTCTCGAATCATCACCAACTGTCTCTCGCAGTCAATGATTGCCCCAAACTTACTCAACCAGTCCATGACCACCATGACGCAGACATCCCCCATAGCTATAGGAACCAAGTCTATAAGGAACTCGACCCCAAAAATCTCGAGCACACATCCTTGAATCACATCGGTGGCGTATACTGCTTTCTCATCTGCTATAGAAACTCGCAGGGGTCGACTCATCACCTCCCAATCAATACCAATGTGCTGACTAAAAGCCAACGATACAAAAGACCAACTCGCACCCGAGTCAAATAATACCAAAGCAGGTACAGAATTCACAAGAAAAGTACCTACGCATATCATAATATAAGCACAATATCATAGCATAAAAATAAATACATGAAAGAATACATACCAGCTACGACATCAGGCGTCGCGCGGACCTCCTCCGCAGTTAACTGGAAAGCTCTTCCACGAGCCTTCGGAACCTCGGCCTTCACTGGCCGAGTCTCGGTATCCCTGGCAGCAGGCGTAGATCCCTGGCGAAGCTGCGGGCACTTGGCCTTCCGATGGCCGGTCTGGTTGCAATGAAAGCAAACCAAGAATCCCTTGGGGCAATCCCTAGCAATGTGCCCCTCCTTGCCACACTTGTAGCAAGCACCCGATCGACATGTCCCCTCGTGACCCTTGCCGCACTTTCCGCAAGTGCGGCCCTTCTGACCTCCCGATATCGAATCGGCGGACTTAGTCCGCTTGGCTGCCGGCTGAGACTGAGCCGGCCGCCGATCCACCCGTTGAGACTCGGACTCCTCCCTGGCCTGGGTCTCCAACTCGATCTCACGCTTCCTGGCATTCGCCTGAAGCTCAGCAAAAGTCTGATATGACGAGTTCGATACGAACTCCCAAATATCCCTCCTCAGCACACCCAAATACCGACTCATCCGAGCCTGCTCCGTGGACACCTGCTCAGGGCAGAACATCACCCTCTCATGAAACTTCTGCGTGATCACTGTGACAGAATCATTACCCTGCTTGAGGGTCAAGAACTCCTGAACCAATCGTTCCCTCTCTACCGGGGGAACGTACTCGTCTCTGAACATGGTAGTAAACCTCTCCCAAGTCACAGCTGAAACCTCTGCCAGAGTGAAGTTCGCCGTCACGAACTTCCACCAATCCTTTGCTCCCAGGCGGAGCTGGTTCAAGGCGAACCGTACCCTCAGATGCTCCGGACATGAACAAGTGTAGAAGCATCCCTCAATATCAGCAATCCATCTCATCGCAGCAATCAGATCCTGCATCCCGTCAAACTCAGGTGGCTTCGTGTTGCTGAACTCCCGGAACAGCAACGAGTCACCTCCCTGTGGTCTGGCAGCTGCCACAGCTGCGGTAGCTGCAGCGGCTGCGGCCTCAGTCAACACGGCATATCGCTCATCAAATGTCTCCATTAGTGTGGTCTTAATAGACCCAAACATCTCCGGAATCTCAGCCTGGATCGCTGCAACCACCTCCTCATGAATCATCTGACGAAGCTCCTCGTCGCTCACACTGCTCGTACCAGGTCTGTGGCATGATCCAACCATGATGCATCTGAAATACAACATAGAAATATCAGAGACTCTACCGATCATAATCGCACTCGACAACGCAGCCCTACTCAGTCTCCGATGCCCAGGGATTCTTACTTGGGTTGCCCACTGACCCGGTGTCTTCAGTAGTATGGGCCCAATACTACCGACTACACCGCATCAGCATTCACCCCAAGTCCTCCTCCCCAAACCCCGGTTCTTGGGTACTCTATTCTTGCCATGCACTAGCTACCCACTCGCTCTTAAAGCACCTCATAGAAGCAGGTTCCCTAGACTAAGGCATCACAAATCAGGCCACTCTAGTCCTAATATGAATACCTAGTCTACTATCATGCGTATCATATCATATCATATCATATCTCATAACTCATATTGTAAGAGTATTTTGGGGATTTTACCGTTCGGGCACTGGCTGACCGTACACACTTCTTCTTCTTTGGTTGTTTCAAAAATCCACTTATCAAATTTTATTGATTTACTAATTAAAATTTTCTCAAATCCCCGGTTTGAGTTCAGTTATGCCCGAAGGTGTACCCGAATCCCTCAAACCAAGGCTCTGATACCAACTTGTAACGACGTAAATTTTAAAACCAAATTTTCATTTTTGCCAACATCAAAACCTCGATTAATATTTTAAATTCAACGTAAACAATATTGTCACAACCGAATACATCACAAAGATCATAAAAATAGTTTTTCCCCGATAATGTGTACGATCACGTCGGCGCCTTCCCACGGTCCTCGCTAGTACCTGAAACACATAACACCACAACGGTAAGCACAAAAGCTTAGTGAGTTCCCCAAAATACAACCTACGCACATACGCCTTTCCAGGCCCTGACCTTCCGGTTCATGTGTCTCAGGGGATTTCCGTCCCGACTAGGTAAACCTTCCGGTCCTACCCACGTCAACCTTACGGTCCACATCACGACGCCTTCCGGCCCATAACATATTCGCCTTCCGGCCCATAACATAATGCCTTCCGGCCCATATCAAGCATATCATACATGGCACATATAACGATTAACTTATCACACATAATACATATATCTCATATCACGTCCGACCTTCCGGTCACACAGTCGAACCCCTCCGGGTACAGTATAGTGAGAAGACTCACCTCGTATATCTCGATAACTCGTGAATCCTGGAAATCACACGTGCCCAATTCCCCGAGCTATAATCCTCCTATAACATCATGTATCTCTAATTAACACTTTTACCACTAAGGTTGACTACCCCTATCAAGTCAACGTTGGTCAACGCTCAACGGTCAACTCAACTCGCCGAGTCTGGCGTGGACTCGCCGAGTCTCTACGGGGACCCGATTCCTCTGAGTCCCTTCTGACTCACCGAGTCACTCCCCCGACTCGGTTACTCAAACCCTGGTCGAACTCGCAGAACAACCCGAATCAACTCGTCGAGTCCGGAAATGGACTCGGCGAGTGCATTCCATGCACAACCCCAAACGACCTTCTAAGGTCAGATCTGCTTCACTCACCCATAGATCCATTCCTTCCAAGCTTATTCATCACGCAAAGTTCATGTCTTGGCGCTCAAAACACACCCAATGACTCATAAATGGTGTTTTGACCTCAAGCACAAAGACCCCAATCCAAAACCTCCATGGATTCATAAAAAGCTTGGACAAAGGGACACTCTGGACCTCCAAGGGTCCAGATCCAGAACCTAACTCGCTTAAGGGACTAAGGAAGCACTAGATCTATCCACAAAAGGACTCAATAAGCCCTAACCAACATGAACATCAACATAACAGAGAGTGATTCGAAAATAGTACCTCAAACGTGATGTTCTGGCCCTCAATTCTTCAGGAAGTTGATCCTCTTGTTCCCCCCTTGGCTGTTTCTTCCTTTCCCTTTCTAGATAACACCTCCAAGGTCAATAATGGTTCCTTAGCTTACTCCAAACGCTCAAGCTCACTAGGGTTTCACTCTTGGGACTGGTGAGCACAAATGACGGCCATAAGGCCCTTTAAATAGGCCCCAAACCCGAGAAATTAGGGTTTCAATAAACAGCGCGGACTCGCGGAGTCCATTCCTTGGACTCGCCGAGTCCAGGCACGAACCCGCGTCCAAATCCGCGGTCATACTCGGCGAGTCTAGGCTCCAACTCGCCGAGTCTCTTCAAAATTAACAAAATAAATAAATGAATAATACCTGGGAATCCGGGCTATTACACATGACTCCTCTTCTTAGCCATAAGAATGCACTAAGATGTCTTTAGAGGATGAACTGTGATATGGTCTCATAATCATTGAGATGATCATAAAACATGATACTAAAGTACTCTCCTATCTTTTCAGATTTGAAAAACTTTTATCTTTCTGCCTAATTTTGATTCTTCTCATTCGTTCTTCCATACATCGAAACTTTTCCAATGTTTCAGAATTATACTTAAACTTGTAAGTATAACCATATTTACTAAACTTTAGTAAAGCATGACGAATAGTCTTATCGATCTTTTGTGGTGGACTTGATCAGTGCACAAGAATGTGTACTCGATCCCTTTAGTCCTTCACTTGACTCACATATACATGTGAACATGGATTTAGTCTTAATTTTCCAAAGATGAAAATTCTCACTCATAGTACTATACAACTTGCATGATTCCAAGTTTCGGTTCAATTGAAACTTGGTTGATGAGAATCTTTCCTTATTTGGTAAATTTAGACATTACCACAAATGAAAGAATCAAAGTCACATTTCCATTATTGCTAGAAACATAAAAATATCAATTTTTCAATAAAAGTGTGACAACTGTCAATTCAGGTCATTCTCGGACTCATGCATCTTTATAAAAACCATTCATGCACAACATGCTATGACCTAGTAGTATAAATTAGGTCAAAATCTTGCATAAACTAGGATCCAACTAAGATCTAGGACTAATATACTTGACACTTACGATTCTAGTAAGTTGCTTAACTACAATAGGAAATGCCAATGCTATAATTAGAATGAAACTTCAAACTTTGTTACAATTGAAAAAGGGTATAAAACCCTAAAAATAAATTAAAGTATTCTAATTATGCTTCAATGTGATGGTGAATATCAAACAATATTCCAAAAACCCTAAAAATTTCATATTGGAACAAATTGATGCTTAACAAGGTTAAGTATCACAAGCTAATATGAACAAAAATTAGATCATAATATGAACCAACTATAAGGTTGATGGCAAATTCATACACTTCATGATTCGAAATGTGAATCAAAAGTAAAATCCATGAATATCAAATTCTTACAAGCACATATTATGAATCCTTGTTAAAATTGTTGAATTATGATAAATTGATTCTTTTATAAAAAAAATTAAATGATAGGTTATCATTATATAAATTAGTTCAACAAATATAATTTTTGGAAGTCATTACCAAGTGTAAATACCTCAACAAAACCCAATAATTAAAACCTTAGGAGATTATGAAAATGTTTGAGTTTTATAAAATTTAAAATCTAGATTTATAAAAATTCAAGGGAGGCTATTATTATTTGATCAAATGCCAATAAAAATACCATATCCCTCTTAAATTTTCGTCAATTAGGCTTTTCCCTCTCCCCCATGCCTTAAAACCCATCATTACACCTCATTTGAACCACCTACACACTCCATCTCACTCTCCTTTTCCAAGAAAACTCTCCCACTTCCAAGACCACTCCTACACATCAGAAAATCCTCCATTCTCTGCCATAATTTCGAGATTAAGAAAGCCTTGAGGTGTTCTTGCTTCTCTCAAGATCAAAACCAAGGTAAACAACACAATCCTCCCTCATGGTTTCATGATTTTACTTCCTCTTCTTCATGGTTTTCTATACTCTTCGGATTCTATGCCCTTCCATGGCTAGAAATCCTTACTTTTCCCTTGTGGTTTGTAGATTCTCACCATAAAACAATGTATGTGTTTGAGATGGTGAAAATCCGGGATCAAACCCATGGAAGGAGTGAAAAAGATGCACATGTGTTCATGTGACTTCAAAACCGAGTATTACATCTTCTTCTCCATTTCTTTTGTGCTCTTGCATGACCAAAAGCATTTAAACCATTTCTAGTACATCTTGGATGCTCATTCACTCCATGCGCTAGAAATCGGACCTTAACAGAAGCATGCATGTTGTTCTTGTCAAAATGCCCTAAGAATGCACTCAAAGCAAACATGCAATCTGCCAGATTACATTGTTCAGCTTTGAACGGCTATAACTCGGTCATTACTTAACCAAATCCTGATATTCTTTTTGTATTGGATAGTTCCACGATTTAAATTTCAAACCCAACTGGTCTCACTGTAAAATATTAAATATCAGATTTTTGGCAATTTCTACAAAATGGTTGCGCAAACAGCTCTTTTTATGTGATCACCATTTTTGCTTTGCGTGATCAATGGCCTTAAACCCAACCATAAATCTGGGGAAAAATAATTTAGAAACTTAACATATCCAGTGAATTATGGCTGAAATTTTGTGGCTTAAAACCTCACTGAATGAGCTACTAAAATTCATGAACTTCAGCCACATTTACATCTCATGCACCATTATATGCAACATTTCTTAACTTGTTTGGGTTCAATACCCCTATTTCCCTTCTGAATAAATTCTGAAAATTTTTTCCTTTTTAAATCCCTCACATGCATGTGATAATCTGTAAAATACCAAGAGCTTTTATTATTTCTTTGATTTATTAAAATTATTGCAAGAAATCAAGGGCATAAATCACATAAAATACTTCCAGAGGTCTATAAATCCGGAATAAATTCATGGATGACCCCTATGGTGAGTAAGGACCCCTCATTTAATTTCTTCGATTTTTGTTGGTGTTTGGTATGATTTCCGATTTTCTTTTTGTTTGGGTGTAATAAATCACAAAACCACTTTAGAGAGTGTGAAAATTTTATCTAACAGTTTTCGCAGCCCTTACCTGTGGTGGGTGACTCAGAAAAATAATTTCAAATGTTTTCATCATGCCGTACTATTTTTCCCAGTTTTTGGTAATTATAATGGCCTAAAAATAGGAAAAATAGTTCTGATTATCTAAAATTCATGAAAATTTACCAGAACATCATGTTTTACAGTAGAAGGTTACATAAAAAGTTTGGTAATTTTTATCTAGTGTAAACTATTTTTCTCCTATTTTCTAATGTTAAATACACTTAAATACACATAAATACCCAAAACCGGATTATACAATATGAAAACCACTTTTGGTATTTTTCCCAGATTAATTACACTGTAAATGATGTTACAAAAATTTTTGGTAATTTATTTTAACTGTTTAATATTTATTATGCAATTAATGATTATTTAAAGGAATAAAACAAGGAAAAATAGAAATACCCACTGAAAAATATATTTTATATTTTTCCCAGCCTATTTATGTATAATAACAGTTAAATAAAAAGTTTGGGTAATTTTGGAAACTTTTTTCTATTTAGTTCAATTTTTATTGGAATAAATGCTCAAAAATCATAAAATATAATTAAAGAGCTTGAAAATCCATTTTTTTTATTTTTCCCAGCTTATTATTGTGTAATAACAGTAAAATAAAAAGTTTGAGAATTTTTATCCTTTGAATGCTATTTTTCGTGAATTTATGTTGTTAAGAAGACTTAAAAATTTGAAAAATAGACCATATAAAAAATTCAAGGAAAATTTTCTGGAAAACCTCTATTGTATATACAATGAAAATACAAGGTTTGACAGTTTTAGGAAACTGTTTGATAATATTTTATATTTTTAGGAATATAAAACACTTTTAAATGTGTAGAAATACCTTTAATTTATATTACTAAATCTGGAAAACTAATATTCCAAAGTTGTAATTAATCGCACGACTTGTAGAATTTCATTATTTCAGAAAAAGTGTAACCAATTAATATAAAATTCAATACTAAAACATAAATTGGCATTTCACTATATGTAGAGTTTAGTATATTAACATTAGATTTCGACATGGAAACTCACTAGTGTGTGTTTGATGTCGTAGGATCCCGGTAGTAAGACGTTGGTGCATTCTGAGGCACTACTTGTATCTACTCGAAATATTGTGAGTATTCACGTACTCCCCTATTTTGGGTTTTTATGTTTTGGGGTGGAAAAGCATGTCCTAAACTACTTATGTTCGTTATATTTAATTGACTCGTATAAACTTGATTACTATATTTTGCATATTGTGAGCATTCACCACTCCCCTATTTTTGGTTTTTATGTTTTGGGGTGGAAAAGCATGTCCTAAACTATTTATATCCGTTGTATATATTTTGACTTGTATGAAACTTGGTTGCTATATTTCATATGTATGTGTATGTTACTTTAATTCATGAGGACTGTATCGCGGTTAAGTCCCTGGAATCTCTAGACACAACTCATTAACTCTTTTGAGCCTATGGTTATTATGGATAGCGCTATCAGGAGGTAGACAACTCCTCACTCGCACGATTCGCTTGAGTGCATTTTACCATTTTATACACTATGTTTGCGATACACATAGTAGTCAATAAGGCACGATTCGGTCATTAGGCTTGGGTTGTGAACTCATGAATGGAAAATTGATGCACATACTATTCTTTATGCACATACGAAACTTGTATTCCCATGTTAGGAACGACACTTGTATACTTATTTTAGCCATGAAACTTGAATACTTATTTTAGCAACGAAACTTGTTACTCATATTAGCAATAAACTTGTTTACCAATTATAGCATTCATCTTTGTTTATCACTATAGTAATGAACTTTGTTTCTCATTGAAGCAATGTACTTGTATTTATGAAAAGCCTTATTTCAAGCTCGATTTTATAAACTTGTGAACTCACCAACTATTTTCATAGTTGACGCTCGTTTTACATGCTTTTCAGGAAATAATTAGTAAGTGGATATACAGATTCATCATCATAGAGCATGCTGCATCGTGTTGAAGCTATTATGAAGTTATATTATGAACAATGTTATTTTGGAAAACTTGTACTCTTTTTCTTTTTAAACTATGGGTTGTAAACTTTTAAATACTGTTATGGTGATGTATCTTTATCTTTTGCAATGAAACCGTTATCGCTGTCATATCTTGCGTTTCCGCTTTAGCGGGGTGTGACAAAAAGTTATTGCAAGGAGATATAAACTAAAATAAAATCAAATTTTAATTTATTTGGAAAAACTTTTTCTTTACAATGCAGCTTTAAATGAAAACTATGCTATTACATATTTCCTAGCAATCTATCATAACTCCTAAGTAGTAGCTCAAGAATCCGATCTTCGAACCATGTGATTGAAATCCATCTTCGAAATCAGATTCAACATACTCTTTCTTTAAGTTTCCTTCCCTTTGTTTGATCCTTCCATACATCAAAATGTATTAAGAACCTTCAAATAGGAACTTAAGAGAGTTAGATAGTGGACATACCTAAAGCAGAGTTAAACTTGTTGACTTGACCTTCTCTCAGATCATTCAGGTAGTTAGGGCAGCTTCGCAACAAATTCCCCTTCCTTTTGGCAATAGAAACATATGGACTCTTTATTAATGGTACATGAGACTATCTCAGACTTAGCCTTTCTCTTTACCATTTGGTCAACCGAGTTGACTATGGTCGATCCCTTTCCATTAGGAAGAAAAATGCTTTATGGATTTCCAGTGTCACCATTGTCAACGTCCATTGAAGGTTTGGGAAGTTGATCTTCTAATCAAATTTGCTTTATTAGTCCTCCAAATCATTGCTGATTCAGCAGCACCAAGCAAATAGATAAGATCATTAAGGGTCATGTCATAGTCTGTTACATAGTAGTCCCAAAGGGACTCACTAGGTGACTTAGAAGGTGTTTGAACAACCAACTTTCTCAAGACTTTGACATCCAACTCTCTCGGATTGTCAATATGTGACTTCATCTCCAAGATGTGAGCACACATATGTTGGATATAGTGTCTAAGTCCATAACTTTATTTGATATGAATTTGACCCGACCCAGCATGGTCCATTTGGGTTGCATGGCATTGCAATACTTGGATAGACTAAATGAGAGAATAAGGCACTTATGATTATTAATACATTATAAGTTCTAATATATTAATAATAGTATTATTTAATTAGTATTTGATCAAGTATTAATCTAGTATTAATTTGGTGATCAAAGTGAGACTAATTAAATATATAGGGTTGATTATGACAATCATCAATTCCTTTATGGTGGATTAATGATCCATGGTTTATGGGTTATGGATGTAACCAGTTGGAGCTCCATGGATAGTTCATGGGAGTTACAAACCCATGGGTCATGAGAAATGAAGAGTCATGGCAATTATGGGTCTTCATGATGAAACCCTAATTGTGACACCACTATAAAAGGGACCCTTTGGCTAGCAAAATTGGGACCTAGTGTTACTAGAGAGGGCATAACCGATTTTGAGTGCTAGAAGTATTCTCTCAAGTTATTCCAAGTTTTGTGGTGTTGTGTGAAGCATTTGAGGCACAACATTTGGGGTGCTAGGCTCATAAAGTCTTGAAGGGATCCAAGCAACAACAAGGTATGTATTTATACTAGTTTTTATGTTTCATGTATTCCCCATGCCATGCTAGTTAGGAAATAACCTTGAAAAAGAAATTTGCATGTATATAGAGAAAACATAGATTCAAGGTTATTAGGGTTGCATGTACACTTAGGAAGTGTTAGAATGCTCAAAACCCATCAGTGGTATCAGAGCCTAGGATTGTTTTCTGTATACTTGATGCAAAACTGCTTTAAAATCGTAAAAACTGCTCACTAACGACTAGACTCGCCGAGCTCATGGGGAGGACTCACCGAGTCCATGAAAAAATTCATCCTACTCGTCGAGTAGGATAATGCACTCGACGAGTAGGAGCGTGCTGGGCAGCTTTTCGTGTTTTGTTGCAGGAAATGGATTAAAATCATTATCCCAATCTGTTTTGGACTTGTAAAATCTGTTTTTCAAAATGATAATGATTATGTTAAC
This sequence comes from Lactuca sativa, assembly GCF_002870075.4. Lineage (NCBI taxonomy): Eukaryota > Viridiplantae > Streptophyta > Magnoliopsida > Asterales > Asteraceae > Lactuca > Lactuca sativa. The sequence goes on from NC_056625.2 coordinate 250,404,214, forward strand.
CCATTTTACATGGCTTTTATCAATTTTCAAGTATTGTATATGTTTATATGATTTCTTGAAATTGCTTGACATGAATTTGTGTTCTTATGAGTTTTTAGAAGATCATAGGAATTATGTGTAACCTCCATGTGTGTTTAATTCATGATCTTAATGGCAATGATGATGTTCATAACTTGTCCTCAAATTATGGATAACCAAAAGTCACTTCTTTAAATTGTGATTAAAGAACTAAAGAGGTTTCATAAAATGAAGAGTCTTCATTTTTATGAACCATTAAAACTCATAAGTTACAAATTGAAGAGACTTGGAATAGTTTCAATACTTGCCCTCAAGTTTTGGAATTTGAAAAGTCTTACACTTTAATTCCAAATTAAACCTTAGATTTTTAAAAGGTTTAAAAATCAACACTTATACTATTATTATAATTTTATTATATAGATATGTATAAGAATATGTCATTCTTACCGTTAGTAGGCCTCATTCATGATGCCGGTCTATAAGGGGGGCATAAGGTTGGTGCCTATAAAATGGTGACTTAATGGGTGTCCACTCTCACCCACTGCTTCCTTGATCGGTGGAGGGTCGTTAGCCGAACGGGTAGGATATGACTTTAAATTCTCATTAAAAGTATAATGAATTATAAAGTAACTATACATTATAAATTCCCAATCTTAGTTACTTTAGGAAAATGTGAAATTGGTGCTAGCCCATAAAATTACACTTTGTACCTTACCAAGTCGTTAGTGGAGCGTGTGTGGTTAACCGACACACTAACATGGACTAGTAAGAGTGGCAAAGGGTAACTTGACTTTATTATAGATCGGTGGAGCGTGTGTGGTTAACCGGCACATTGATTAGGTAATATTCTTAAGGGTACCAAGTCAATTTGTATGGTTATTCACACCTTGTTTGTGATCCTCGGCATCCCAGTCACAAACTTGAGAGGGCACATTCGAGATTCAAACATGCCATTGGAAAATTCAATGTATCTCAAAAGATCTAGGAGTTTCAAAACCAATAAAACCTAATAATAAAATATTTCGTTCTTATGGTGGAAATTGGTAAATCGTCATTTACCTACCTTTAAATATTTTATAGTGTGGATTACGGCATCCCTCTTCCACCTATAAATAGTTTGTTAGATCCTAGCCTTAATATTTTATTTGGATGACTTATTAAGGATTCTTAATCTAATGAAACTTATCTTCCTTTTATTCCAGATGTCTTCCAATAACGCTGCTGGCTCAAACCCTACAGGCTCCTTTTCCCTAATGAACGTGTGTGGTAAGGTCATCTTTGATGGATCCAACTTTAATGAGTGGATCAGAAACATCAGGATGATTACCCGCTATGAGGACAAAGAATATGTCCTTGACAGGGAGCTTAAGGTTGTTAATGAAGCCACTGCTACTCCTGAAGAGTTTGCAGAGTTCATTGCACATGAGAAGGATGCCACCAAGGTGTCCTGCATCATGATGGCCACAATGACTCCGGAACTCCAAAAATCTTATGAAGATTTCTACCCCTATGAGATGCACCTGGATCTGATGGAAAGGTACCATCAGAGCGTACGTCAAGAGAGGTATGAAATCATTTCCTCCATGATAACCGCAAGGATGAAGGATGGTGAATCCATCACCGGTCACTTGCAAAAGATGCAGAGGTTCGTTGACCGGTTGCTAAAGCTTAATGTTGACTTCCCTGAGGAATTGGCGATTGACATTATTCTCCATTCCTTACCTTCAAGTTATGATCAGTTTCGTATGACTTATAATATGAATAAGGAGGAAGTCACACTTAGCAAACTTCAAGGACTCTTAAAGACAGCTGAAAATGGCCTTAAGGGTAAAGCGGTTGCTACTTCTACTCCTTTAACAGCCCCTGTTCTTGCAATTGGGCAAGGGAAGGGTAAGAAGAGGAAAAGCCCTTCGAAGGGTACCAAGGGTAAGACTCTTGATGGTTCCTCTTCAAATGGGACAAAGAAAGGTTCCATTACTCCTTCTTTAAACCCAAAGGAAGCATAATGCTTCCATTGCCAGGATAAGGGACACTTCAAGCGAAGCTGCGCCAAATATCTGCAAGATATAAAGGATGGGAAGGTTAAAACCACTCATGCAGGTATTTACACAATATTGTCTAACAACTCATCTAATGCTAATTCTTGGGTGCTTGATACAGGGTGTGGTATTCACATTTGTACTGATTTGCAGGCACTAAGAAGAAGTGAGCAAGTGGAGCACGGGAAGATAAACTTAGTGATGGGCAACAGGAAAGCATCACCTGTAACCAAGATAGGAGTTTATTCTTTATTGCTTAATAATGGGTTAATGTTAGATTTGAATAAGTGTTGTTACTCGCCCGAAATGGCGATAAATATTATTTCTTTTTATGGCTTGTACAAACAAGGTTTTACATTTTCATTTGATAATAAAGATGGTGCTATTAATGTTTATTACAATGATGTATTTTACTTTAAAGCAATACCTTGTGATGGTGTATATGAAGCCGTGAATGTTGTAGACAATCTAGGAAATAATGTGTTATATATTGATTCTTCTGATAGCTTGGATAAAGCATCCTTGTGGCATTGTCGTCTTGGACATGTTAACAAGAAGCGCAGAGGCCAACTCCAAAAGGCTGGAGTCTTGGAATCATTTGAACTCAAGTCAGATGATAGTTACGAGTCTTGTTTACTTGGAAAAATAACAAAGTCACCCTTCACAAGTACTTGTGATAGGGGTGAAGGTTTGTTGGACATTGTACACACGGATGTGTGTGGGCCCTTCAGAGTTGCTACAAGGGATGCGAATCGTTATTATGTGACTTTTACTGATGATTATAGTAGATATGGATATATTTACTTAATCAAGCATAAGTCAGAAACCTTTGAAAAGTTCAAAGAGTTTAAGCAGGAAGTTGAGAATCAATTGGGCAGGAACATCAAGATGCTCCGATCCGATCGGGGAGGAGAGTATCTTAGCATTGAGTTCCTTGACTATCTTAAGGAATGTGGGATTGTCTCACAATTGACACCTCCCAAGACACCACAGTTGAATGGTGTGGCTGAGAGGCGCAATCGAACCTTGTTGGACATGGTTCGTTCCATGATGAGTCGAGCTTCGTTACCAATCTCTTTCTGGGGGTATGCCTTAGAGACTGCCGCCCATATCCTTAATCTAGTCCCTACTAAAAAGGTTGCCAAAACACCTCATGAGATGTGACTGGGAAAGTACCCAATTTGGACCACATCAAGATTTGGGGTTGTGATGCTTTTGTGAGGCGTGAGACTCATGACAAGCTTGAACCCCGAAGCGAGAGGTGTATTTTCATCGGCTACCCACAAAGATCCTTTGGTTACCTCTTCTACAGACCCAGTGATAATATGGTCTTTGTAGCAAGAAGAGGAGTCTTTGGTGAGAGAGAATTCATAAGCCAAGGAGACAGTGGGAGGAAAATTGACCTTGAAGAGCTTTAAGAGTTAAGTGGTGAAGGAACCTCTAATGCTGTTAGCTAACCTGAGGAGGAAACTCTTGTTAAGCCGATAGATGACTCTGTACCTCCAAGACGTTCCACTAGGGTGAGGAACACACCTGATTTTTATTATGGTTATCACATCACCACTGAAGGTGATACATTTATCAGTGATAGTACGCTGATAGATTTGGATGAACCTAATAACTATAAGGAAGCCATGGCAAGCCCAGAGTCTGCAAAATGGAAGGAGGCTATGGACAGCGAGATTCAGTACATGTATGACAATCAAGTTTGGAACTTGGTTGACAATGTACCAAGTCGTAAGACAGTTGGGTGCAAATGGATCTTCAAGAAGAAGACCGACATGGATGGGAAAGTACACACTTATAAAGCGCGACTGGTTGCGAAGGGCTTTACTCAAACTCCGAGAGTTGACTATGATGAGACCTTCTCACCAGTAGCTAAGATTAAGTCTATTAGAGTGTTATTAGCCATAGCTGCATTTCATGATTATGAAATATGGCAAATAGATGTCAAAACCGCTTTCCTTAATGGGAAGTTGGCTGAGGATGTTTACATGGCTCAGCCAGAGGGTTTTGTCGATCCAAAATACCCTAATAGAGTGTGTAAGCTTGAAAAATCCATTTATGGATTGAAACAAACATCTCGCAGGTGGAATCTTTGCTTTGATGAGAAAGTCAAAGAGTTTGGCTTTTCTAGGAGTGAGGATGAGTCTTGTGTATATGTCAGGGCTAGTGGGAGCATAGTTAGCTTCTTGGTGTTGTATGTGGATGACATACTTCTCATAGGAAACGACATCCCAAATTTCCAGGAGGTTAAGGCCTGGCTTGGGAAGTGTTTTGCTTTGAAGGACCTTAGGGAAGCTGCCTATATCCTAGGGATAAGGATATTGAGAGATAGGAGTAAGAGACTAATTGGACTTAGTCAAAGTAGTTATGTGGATAAGGTACTGAAGAGGTTCAGTATGCAAGATTCCAAGAAAGGAGAATTACCAATCCAGAGTAATGCCAAGCTAAGTAAGACTCAGAGTCCGAGCATAGAGGCTGAGATAGCTGAAATGAGTCAGATACCATATGCTTCCGCTGTGGGCTCGATCATGTATGCTACGACTTGTACTCTCCCTGATGTGGCCTTTGCTTTGAGCATGGTCAGTAGATATCAAGGGAACCCTGGCAAGGCACACTGGACAGTGGTAAAGAACATTCTCAAGTATTTGCGGAGGACTAAGGACTGGGTCCTTACCCTCGGAGGCAGTGATGACTTGAGAGTGGAAGGATATAGTGATGCTAGCTTTCAAACTGATAGGATAATTTCCGCTCTCATTCAGGCTGGGTATTTATCCTAAATGGAGGAGCAATTACTTGGAAAAGTTCCAAGCAGGAGACAGTAGCTGATTCAACTTGTGAATCAGAGTACATAGCAGCAAGTGGGGCAGCAAAAGAGGCGATATGGCTAAAGAACTTCAACGGAGACCTTGGAGTTGTACCAGCTATAAAGGAGCCAATGGAAATTTTCTGTGACAGTGAAAGTGCGGTTGCTTTGGCTAAAGAACCAAGAGATCACGGGAGATCTAGGCACATTGACAGAAAATACCATTTCATCAGACATAGAATAGAAGAAGGACTCCTCGTGGCAAAGAGGGTATCATCAGATGAGAACCTGACAAATCCCCTCACGAAGGGACTGAGCAAGGTTAAGCATTTACAGCATGCGAGGCGCATTGGGTTGAAGGATGATATTAGTTTCAATAATTAGATTCCTGAAACTTGTAAAATGTAATTGACATTTGATGATAAATAAAATTTGTTATTTATTTATGAGTAAGGTGTTACTATCTTGTGTTGATTGTTTACTATGTTTCAATTTTGCATGTTTTTACTTCCAGAATAATCATGTTATTATTCAAACCATCCACAGTCAGTCAAACTTTGGAAGTAAGTATTGATTGAAGACTGTCATGAATTTGGCTTGTATGATTTGTCTAAGGTGCTTTAGACAATGCAATGGTTGCTACAACATTCATGAGTACTCATAAGGGCTGAGTATTGGATTCAACCCACGCTCACTTGCATCACTTTATGGAATTTATCTCGAGTGATCGTGAGACGGTAATATCATATAAATCTTCAAACCTAGAGATATGAGTTGTTGACTATGAGTTGGTTATTCATTGATTGTACAAAAACGCATTGGTAACTCGATGTTATAAAACGTGCCTTTGTGAATAATTCAATAAGTAGTCAGTACAAGCATATCAGTCGAAGTTTATCTGTTCCTTCTAGAAATAGAAGTGATATCTGGGCCCCTCGATGATTTGGTTTTGACCTATGTACCGGGCCCGGTCAGAACCTAATTGATGTGTTCAATTTAGTTCTATGTCAAAACAAATCGGAGATCGAGAAACAAATGCTGGACAATAAGTAAGACCATGTTCCATGTGTTTGTCCGGCTGATATCATGAGAGTAGAGGATTATATGATCACTTATCTTAAATGGCGTATCATCATCATCTCAGTTACGAGATACTTTGAAAGAGCTACGATTGCTAGTCGGGTTTTGAAGTCATATTTGCAAATATAGTTATTAGACTTATCCAAGTGGGAGACTATTGGATATAGTGTCTAAGTCCATAACTTTATTTGGTATGAACTTGACCCGACCCGGCATGGTCCATTTGGGTTGCATGGCATTGCAATACTTGGATAGACTAAATGAGAGAATAAGGCACTTATGATTATTAATACATTATAAGTTCTAATATATTAATAATATTATTATTTAATTAGTATTTGATCAAGTATTAATCTAATATTAATTTGGTGATCAAAGTGAGACTAATTAAATATATAGGGTTGATTATGACAATCATCAATTCCTTTATGGTGGATTAATGATCCATGGTTTATGTGTTATGGATGTAACCACTTGGAGCTCCATGGATAGTTCATGGGAGTTACAAACCCATGGGTCATGAGAAATGAAGAGTCATGGCAATTATGGGTCTTCATGATGAAACCCTAATTGTAACACCACTATAAAAGGGACCCTTTGGCTAGCAAAATTGGGACCTAGTGTTACTAGAGAGGGCATAACCGATTTTGAATGCTAGAAGTATTCTCTCAAGTTATTTCAAGTTTTGTGGTGTTGTGTGAAGCATTTGAGGCACAACATTTGGGGTGCTAGGCTCACAAAGTCTTGAAGGGATCCAAGCAACAACAAGGTAGGTATTTCTACTAGTTTTTACGTTTCATGTATTCCCCATGCCATGCTAGTTAGGAAATAACCTTGAAAAAAAATTTGCATGTATATAGAGAAAACATAGATTCAAGGTTATTAGGGTTGCATGTACACTTAGGAAGTGTTAGAATGCTCAAAACCCATCAACATAGACCTTGCTTGCCAATAGGGCTTGAGTGACCTTGAACTTTGTGGGTTAAGGAGAACAATTGGAGGAGGTGGGGGAAGAGAAGTATGATTTCCATTATCGAACCATGGAACATCATCTTCATTAGGAAAGCTTGTTCCATGGGATTTGGGATGATCATAGTTGTCTAAACCAGACATTTACAATGGGAGAAATTCAAGTTAGTTGATTTAAAGTCCTTAATATAGCACCCAATATGAAATATTAAGGCTAGGACCCAACACAATATTTTATAACTTGGAAGAGGGATGTTGTAATCCAAGCTATAAAATATTTGAAGGTAGGTGAATGACGATTCATCAATTTCCACCATGAAAAAATAAATAATTTATTAGGTTTTAATTGGATTTGAAACTCCTAAATCTTTTGAGATTCATTGAACTTTTCAATGGCATGTTTCAATCTCGACTGTGCCCTCTCAATTTTTGTGACTGGGATGCCGAGGATCATAAAACAAGGTGTGAATAACCATGCAAATATACTTGGTACCCTTAATATTTATCACTCAATTGATGTGTCGGTTAACCACACGCACTCCATCGATACTATGATAAGCATTAAGTTACCCTTTGCCTACCTTGTTAAATCAAGCTAGTGTGCCGGTTAACCACACGTGCTCCACTAACCGACTTAAGCGAAGTGCAAAGTGTAATTTCATGGGTTAGCACCAAATTCACATTTTCCTAAGTAACTAAGATTGGGAGTTCATAAGTGTTTAGTTACTTAGTATTTCTCATTATACTTTTAATGAAGGGAGAATTATAGTCCTTGTCCTACCCGTTCGGCTAACGACCCTCCACCAGTCAAGGAAGCGGTGGGTGAGAGTGGACACCCATTAAACTGCCATTTTATAGGCAGTAACCTTATACCCCCTTATAGACCGACTTCGTGAATGAGGCCTACTAACGGTAAGACTGACTTGCTCTTATACATATATATTATTAACTTATAATACCACAAAGTATAAGGGTTAAATTTTAACTTTTAAAATTCTAAGGGCTTAACTTGGAATTAAAGTATTCATGAGGTAAACTTTACAAATTCCAAAACTTGAGGGAATGTTTTAAACTATTCAAAAACTTTTTCAATTCCATAACTTATGAGTTTAAAGTAGTTTAATGAAAAACTGTTCAAGTTCCGTAACTTGAGGACAAGTTATGGAAGACTTTAAAATCATTTAGGAAAATAAGTCTCTTCATTTTCATAACCTATGAGTTTAAAGTAGTTTAATGAAAAACTCTTCAAGTTCCATAACTTGAGGACAAGTTATGGAAGACTTTAAAATCATTTAAGAAAATAAGACTCTTCATTCTCATAACTTATGGAAATCTTATGAGTTTTAAAAATCATAAATGTGACTTTTCATATAACTTGAGGACAAGTTACAAAAAACACATTCTATGAACAACTCTTAGATTAATTTGGATTGAAAACACATTATCACATATATTTTCTGTTAATCTAAGCTAACTCATAAGAATAAGATAATTCAAATCAAACATTTTCATGTAATTAGCCTAATCATTAAACTAATACAAAACATGAATCTATTGACAATTATCTTTTGAATTGGATTAGAATGGACACTACCACCTCAAAAACAAGTTTATAGGTTCAAAAACAACTTAGGGTAATGATTCTAATCCAATTCCAACCTTAAAAGTCGAAAATATATGTCAGGGGCTCCTACTTGTCGAGTGTATGAACCTACTCAACGAGTAGAATGATTTTCTTCATGGAATCGGTGAGTCCATCAGTGGACTCGGTGATTCCAGTGCCCAGACAGCTAGAAAATCGATTTTTTCAGCTTTTTCAACAATTTGCATCAAGTATAATTGAAAACAAGCCTAGTCTCTGATACCACTGAAGGGTTTTGAGCATTATAAGACTCCTAAGGTGTACATGCAATCCTAAATACCTTGGATCTATGTTTTCTCTATTATACATGCAAATATCAAATTTCCAAGGTATTGTTTTAACTAGCATAATATGAAGTACATATAATATAAATTTTAGTAGAATTACATACCTCTTTGTTGTAGCTTGATTCCATGGACCTTAAGAGCCTAGTTCTTCAAATGTGACACCTCAAATGGTTCACACAACATCACCAACATCTTGGAATAACTTGAGAGAAAAGGTTCCTATGCTCAAATCGGCTAGCCGTCATGTGTACACACACGTACCCATTTCTTGAGCCATAGGGTCCTTATATATTGTGGATATTAGGGTTACACCGTGTAACTCGTGTCTTTCTATATTATTCATGCTCCATGGGTTTAAACCTCCATGGAGTATCCATGGGTTTAGCCCAACATGAAGAACTATGGATTATAAGCCCACATATATAAGAATGAATGATTTACACAATCAATCCCTATATATTTAATTAGTCTCATTTTGATCACAAAGTTAATTCCAAATTAATTCTTGATAAATACTAATTAAATAATATGATTTCATACTAATATATTAGATCTTATAATATATTAATCATTAATATCCATTTCTCACAAAATTTTATCTAAATTGTTCCGATGCCATGCAACCCAAATGGACCATGCCAAGTCAGGTCGAATACATACCAATAATAATTTAGCCTTAGACATCTAATTTAACATTTATGTCACATGCTACATGGGTTAAATAAATTTGGAGTGAATATCTTGGTCCTATTGCATAGCTCTTGTTTGAGTCTAACCGTTTTAGGTTTGAAATCTTTTGATCTAATGTTATTTAAGTTATGTTGCATGTGATTGTATTCATGAAGTAGTTAACTGGAACCAATGGGGGTCTTTCGACAGTTGATGGAAGGGTGAGGTGTGGATCCTAAGATATCCTAGGGAGTATGTAGTACTCATGATGTGTTTTTATCAAGTATTGGGAGTATCATTACGAATGAGTATGTGTCTGAGCAGCCGAAATGATGAGGAATGTTTAGCCACTCCTGAGAGAGTGAGGATAGGATGTATGCATATCCTAGTTGTGGTATTTATTTTGGGTAGTTGTGATGATCCTTGAGACAAATACGGGTAAGTGTGGAAGGTAGTATGGGCTCGTACTACTGAAAGCAGACGACACGTACGTGTAGCAAGGAAGTCACTAACCCCGAGAGGTAGTCTCATCATGTGGTTGTAGCAATGTGTATTTTGGCATTTTGATGCTTTTTGGTTCGTTTTTAGTATGGAGTTCACGAGGGGATCTAGTTCAGTATCTGGAGTCGATGGCTAGGATAGGTCGGGGTTGACTGTTGATCAGATATAGGAGATGATTAACATTGAGGTTCCACAGATATTGCAGGAAGAATTGTTTGGTATCGTGGATCGGATTGTTGGCAGGCTAATTGCCAAGTTTGAGTAGCGAACTTCAGCTTTGCGGATTATGAGAGAGACTGCTAAGATGACTATTGGGGGAGATCTTGATGTGGGAACACGTCTCGAAAAGAGAAGGAGGGCTTATTCAGCAATGTACGAAGAGTTCAAGGCTACTAACATGGGCACTGGAAGTCGAGGGAGCTATGATATCTGCGGGAAGTGTGGGGGAACTCATGGGTTTGCTTGTCACAAGTTCAAATGTTAAAAGTGTGAAGAGAGAGGGCATGTCTTTTGCGACTGCAAGAAGGATCAGATGTGTTTCCACTGTCATTAGCCGAGTTATCTCATACCCGACTGTCCTTCATGGGTAGGGGAGGGAGTGCAAGCCTAGATGTCCACCGTCCGTGTAACGACCCAAAAATCAAGGGTAAAAATTTCATTTTTATTATTGTGAAAACATAGATACCATTTAATCCAAACATTCCAAAAACGTTTCTAATCGAAAACATCTATCAAAGTTCATCTCAAAATTACATATTGCGGAAAACATGGGTGTGTGCGCTGCGATCAAGCTGGACCCTTCCTTTCCAAACTGATGATATTTGAAACCATAAACAAAACTGTAAGCATGAAACTTAGTGAGTTCCCCATAACATATCCCACACAATCCACATAATCACATAAACCTTATCAGCCATATAAGCTACATTAGCCACATCTACCACATAATCAATGTATGCAACATATAAGGATGCCATGGAAACCCTCCAAGGTCTTACACCTGGTGCCATGGGAACCCCCACATGGTTTTAGCCCATTACCATGGGATCCCCCACATGGTCTTAACTAATCAGAAGAAATGTCATACAATCCATATAAACATATAAGGATGCCCTGGAAACCCTCCAGGGTCTTACTTCGGGTGCCATGGGAATTCCCACATGGTCTTAGTCCAAGGATGCCATGGAAACCCTCCAAGGTCTTACACCCAAGTGCATCGGGAACCCCCCTGAAGTCTTTACTAAGGATGCCATGGAAACCCTCCAAGGTCTTACACCCTAGTGCCTCGGGAACCCCCCCCCCCCCCCCCCCCCCCCGAGGTCTGTACTAAGGATGCCATGGAAACCGTCCAAGGTCTTACACCCTAGTACCTCGGGAACCCCCCGAGGTCTTTCATACAAGTATCACAAATACAACTAGCATAACACATACCACATAATCAACTAGCATACCATATAGGAAATAATTGGCCGACCTTGGTGCCTTTGACCCATTGGTATGGTGAGGAGACTCACCTCTCACTGCTGAAGTCCCAGGAATAAATCTCTGGCTGCTGGCTGACCGATCCCCGAACTTTCAATCATAAAGACAAAACCCAATTAACCATTTGGGTTTCAATGCATAACCTTAAATCCATACTTGGGGTAAATGGACCATTTTACCCCTTACCTAACTTGGTTCAAAACTTAGGCCCAAACCTAATGGTCCACAAGGCCCAAATACAAAAAACTACCCAAGGCCCAATCCATGGCCCAATTTTCCAACTTGGGCCCAAAACCATAGTGGGCCTCCACAAATAAATATCAACCCAAAATATGGCCCAAACCGAAGCCCAAAACCCGAAATCCCACTGTGCTGAGTACACGGGGCGTACTCAGCTTGTACGCTAAGCGTACTAGCTTAAGAGCTTGTACGTTGCGCATATAGGCTTATACGCCCAACGTACTCCTCCTGATGACTAACTCTCAATTCTAGCTCTTAATCCATTGAGTCAAGACACCTAATACCTCATAATAGCCAAATGTAAGTGACTTGATCCATAAAGTCGAATGCTTTAAGCCTTTACATGGCTTAATGAAGCCCAAAGACCAAACATGAATTCCAAAAGCTCAAAATCACTCCCAAAATGTCTTAAAACTTCTTAATACCTTAAGACCTCAGTCAAAACTTCCAGATCTAATTTCAATAGACTTCTTAAGTTATAAAATTTCCAACTTTATGACTTATCATAACTCAATGGGGCCCAAATCAAAACCATAAGTCCCAAACTTCATCGAATGACTACCAAATCATGTATGGAAGGTTTATACCCATCAAGATCCAAACTTTAGTGGGATAAAGGCTGAAGATATCAGGGTTAGGTTATGAGATAATGAGCTTAAATAGGGCCCAAGACCCTAAATAGGGTTCTGATCTGACCGGCGTACGCCCAACATACTCCGAAGAGCATTCACGACCATCCTGGTCAGTTCGCCCAACGTACTCCGAGGTATTCCCCATGTACAGCCTTCTTCACTAGTACGCGCCACATACGCTTTGTGTATGCCCCGCGTACTCGGCTAAGCTTGAAAATCACGAAACTTCCGAAGGCCATAACTTCTTCATTATAAGCCCGCTTCCGATGATCCTTATATCCATGGAAAGGTAACGAGAAGCCCTAAAATTCTATCAACTCATACCTTTCTTAAGACCCTCTAAACAAAAAATCATTTTCCACAAAAGTCAGAACTGACACTTTACCGAAATACCCTTAGGCTCCAAAACACGATCGAACACCCGAATCACTTCTAATACATCACCGACACCTAAATGGGCCTAGATCTTACCTTTTCAAAGGCCCTAATCCTTATGATGACCAATCTTCGGGCCACAAACTCAAACTAGGAATCAATTCAGAATAGGTTGTTACAGTTTGGCTGGAGGTCAAGGTTGAAACGCAAGAAATCATAGGTGTGAAATTTTGATCATTGTTTTAATTTTGAATGGATAGTCATTCGTGTAGTAGTTTGTTATAACTATTATGCTAGCATCTATAAGCCGTAATGGATTAGGGATTCAACTTACAGGGTTCTTTGTGAATCATAAAGTAGGAGGACCATTAATGAAGGGTTGAAAGCTGTAATGTTGGGAAGGCTTCTGACATACCCATTTATGGTTCGGGATTTCCTCATGATTTCAGGTTATTATTCAGGAATTGTCATATGTCGTTTTGTATACCGAGAGTTGTGTTTAGAGAGTATCTGGACGAACCGGTTTTAACCTGTACTGTGGAGAATGTCGACCATTGAGGGAGCAAGCCCTGGGCGGGGGAAGACTGAACATTCTGCTCGAAGGATCATATGCTACAAGGTCGGAGGATCAGTATCCAGATAGATTTTGATGTGTTCTGCGCGATGAGCCGAAGGAAGATATAGTGTAAGTTCGTTGGACTTTAGTATTCGAGACTGTTGAGATATTTTATAATAATGTGACAACCATCAATTTCCGGTCAAGTCAAAGTCAAATAAAGTCAACAAGTCAAACTGGTCAACTCAATTAACCCTTGTATATTAGGGTTTACATCGTGTTTACTATAGCACAACACACTATCTTTATGCAAAGTATCACTTTGAGTCTTCACGTGTTCAGAAAATCTAAACCCTAATCAGGGTAAGTGATGGAACTACTTGATAGAGCGTTATTTCATACCCCTCGGAGGCGTATAACATTCATAACGAGGCTTAAAGGGGTTTTCAAACCTTGCGTTGCGAAGCTAAACATCCAAAAAGGTCACAAACGAAGTCTCTCTCAATCTCTCCTTATCAATCTCTCTCTCTCTCTCTCTCAAATCTCTCCCAAATCCCTCTCATAACCTCCCTCAACTTTTTATAATCATCCAGGGCATCTCAACCCTTAACTTAGTAACAAACCAAGCAAAATGGGAAGTTTATTTGTAAAACAACCTTAAAGAACCGAAACCTCTTAGGAACCGAAACCTCTTAGGACCAAACCCCTCTTAGGAACTGAACCTGCCAAGAACCGAAGCCTCATTTAGGAGCTGAACTCTAAGAAGCGAAGAGAATTAGAGCCAAAGTTGAAGCCTCCAAAGAACCGAACTTCAGAAGACCGAAGCTAGCTATAAGAACCGAACCCTAAAGATTGAAATGACTTACTGGACCGAAGTCGCCCTTCGGTTCAGATCAGATTTCTCTTCTTGCTTTCGCCTTCGCTTCCCTTCCCTTCTCGCCTGCGATACTGCTCGAACCGAACCCTCCCTCTCGGCGCTTAGGGACCGAACCTCGTAGGTTCGCCTCTTGATCCCGATTTTCGAATAGTTTCGCATTTTAAGTCCGTTTTTAATGATTTTAACGTGGGATTTTCACCCAAACTCATATTTTTGACATATAAGACCCTAAATATTCATAATTTAAACACATTTTGAGGGAAATATCTGCCTAATAATAATATCTATTAGGTAAGATATTGAGGTGGTGTGTTGACTTTGCCATAAAGTTATGACACAAGTTACCTCCCATACCTACTCCATGACATCCTTATGTCACTATTCACATCAGCTTTGTCTACTCATTGTACCCTTATTCTTCTGCAAAAATCTTCCTTCACCCTCACCCACTCAAGGATTCAATACATCTCACATCTCCTAGATCTCTTTCACTCCCACCAAAAACTAACACACTTTTCTCTCTCATTCTCTCTCCAGGAACTCGAAAATCTCCAGGAAGTTTTTGAACTTCTCATCCACTCTTGGTAAGTAACTTCATCCTACACTTGATTATCTTACACCCTTTAACTCGAATCATGGATTCCTTACACAAATATCATCATATTTATTCATAGCTCTTCAAATCTTCAAGGATCTTCCAAGTGTTATTGACTTGGAAACCTCTCTTCATCTACATTCATATCAGGGAATCAACCAAGGTGAGTTCATACCCCCACATTTTCATGTTTTCTTCAAGTTTTAAGGGGGAGAATACAAGTTAAATCACTAAAAACTTAACAAAAACTCAAACATCAGCTTGCCACAAGAAAGTTTAGTTCCATTCATCGACTGTTTTGGACACCTTAAACATTTTTTTTTCAAAAATGTACTAGATGAAAACTTTTCAGGTTTTCACCTTTAAAATGACTAGTTTCACATCTTCATATGGTTTTTCTACAATTTATGGTGATTTTTAAAAAACTGCCCATCACTGTAGCTATGAATTCGGACCAGCCTGTGAATATGAACATTTTCACACCAGTTAGAGACTTCTAAAAATCATAATAAAATTTATGAACAAACTAGACACATTTTCTAAACTCTCAGAGTTTACGGATTCAATTTTTGACTTCGTATGATTTTTTTGTGATTTTCCTAAACCAGTATAGAAATGTTAAAAACAAGTTAATAGCTTACAACTTTCATAACACTTTGTAACATGTTGAGCAAAGTGTTAATCTTTGATAACCTCATATATTATATGTGATTTTCTGTTGAAATACACTTATATAACAGAAAAATAGTTTACTAAATTGTAAGAGGCCTTTATCGTTACAAACAATACAAGATGAAGCATAATAAACATATTTATGTTCTTGCTATACATTCTACTTACACAGAAAAAGGTTTACTATACATTGAAAACATTTTGATAAACTATAATAGGTATAGTTTATGTTTCATATACATTACAAACAATTATGTTAAACTATAATTGGTATAGTTTATGTTTCATTTACATTTCAAACTCATTACAAAAGGTTTTCAGTTCATATAAATGGGGTGCGAATACAAAGTATCGGGTTTGTACAAAAAAGTGTTTTCAGTTTAGTTCATGTAAATCTGTTAATGAATAAATTTGTGAGACATTCGCTTCACGTTACTTCTAAAGTAGTGCATTAAAAGTCCTGTAAATTGTAACCAGAGTCTCTTGTAGGGAGAGCGTGATAGTTGTGTATAGATCTATATTGGGTATGACAAACCCACACCCAAGCTGCTTGCAACAGCTCGGCCGGCAGGTCAGGGGTGTCAAGTGTCATTTAACTTTGCGGCGCCTAAAGAATGTCGTTTACAAGGCCGACTAAGTCATAGCATGGTTATAATAACTCACATGGGGTATTAACAAAACATAATATTCATGGGTTTTACTTTCAAATAAACGAGTTTATGTCGATTTAAACTTGCATAAATTACTTTAAGTATGGAAAATACTTGTACATTTCGGTCTTGACTTTTAAGACTATAATACATTTTAAAAGGGAAATATTGGATTTTTCTGGAACAAACATTACTTTTACAAGGAAAGATATTCAAACACCGCATACAAAAGCTTATGAACTCACCGACTTAATTGTTGACACTCTTTCGAAACTACTTGTATTCTCAGGAAATCAGTGAACCAGATAAACAACAGCTTTTGAGGATGGGACGCTCAGATGCCAAACATTTCATTTTGTCATCATAATGTAATTGCTTTTGAAATATGTGAACATATACTATGATGTAACTTTTTCAATTATATTTAAGATGGATGTATTTACTTTGAGCACTATTATACTCGTTTTTATGATATTACACATGAAGTCCTCCATCCCCAGACGTTTCCGCCATCCTTGGTTCGGGGGTAGGACAAATAAGAATGATTCTTGACAAGATCTCATAGCAGCCGACAATCCCTTATAGGAAAACGAAATATAGTTTAGAAGAGTGCGTATTTCTTAGTTTGAATATAATTTGAGGGTGATAGGGTTGGAAAGGAATCAGGATGACCTTGGTTTTGAAGACATTTAAAATTTTTGGTTTAGTTAGTTGAGCAATTATAGGATCAGTTCGATTATTAAAACTGGAAAATTTCTTTGAAAAGGTTGTATGGATGGTGATTAAGCTGAAAAGCCTAGGATCTGGATGCTATGGATTGTGAGAGAATAGTAAAAGTCTTGAAATCATTAGAAAAGGGCTAATTCCAAGTGGGGAAGAACCGCCTAGAAATATCAGTAATAATTTTGAATATTATCCTGGAATTTGTATCTAAGGATAAGGGAATTGTTGGTTTTGATCATAATCAGAGAAATATGAGGCTAAGGACTTGGATTATCTCAGTCGGAGGACCCAACTCATATTGTTCTTCGTTTAAGTATTCTTGTGGATGAATGACAAAACCATGGGTTGGGCCCATGCAAATTGTGGAAATATTGTGAGACTGTGGGGTAACCATAGTGTTCCCTACATGGTAGCCGGGCATAGAAGTATGGTAAGTACACGATTTTACCATAGCATTTTTTTGAGATGAGTTAGGTCGTACCAAGAAGGTTGTGAGAATGTGGCAAGAATGGTAAGGAATTGTAAGATTCTCATTCCAATGATTGGATGGTGTCACGATGTATCACAAACTCTCATGGATTTCATCTATGTAATGGCAAGTGCAATTATTAGTTATCAAATCTAGGGTAAGCCCGAGTGCAGTTATTGGTTAGGAGGATCGAGGGTAGGCTTGAGTGTGGTCAGTGGATGACAGTGCTATTGAGTCGAATGAGTGCTTGGGTTAATCTAGTGTGACCAATAACTTCCATTCAGGTCTCGCCAATGCATTTATATGTTGAGTATTCTTTCCACATGTTTTGATGGTGTTCCTAGTCAGGGACTAGGGGTGGGTACGCGTATGGGACGATCACTAGTCTTAGAGTGCGATTTATGATGTTTAGGACTAATGGGTTCCCAGTTTCGAGAAGTATATTGATGGAATTAGTTGTGAGTGTATTTCGAGAATTTCTGGTTGTTGGGTTCTCACTGGAAGTTGGGTCTTCAGTTGGAGGGAGAAAGATAGTCGTGCGATTGAGTAACTTCAAGTCAATGTTTGTTGGCAACTATGGGTTTCCGTGTAGTCTCTTGAGTTTTTCGGAGTAAGATGATTTGACTTGAAGTGGTTAAAAGGAGTGTGGGATATGTTGACATTGTGGTGTTTCACAACAACAACTATTACTCTAGTATCGGTGCGCCACCATTCGAGCTCCTCTATGGTAGGAGGAGTCGTACCCCAGTTTGTTGGGGAGAGATTGTGACAACTGCCAATTTTGGGTCAAACAAAGTGAACAAGTCAACTCAACTAATATTATGATTTCAGGATAAGTGCTATGTTTCCTAATGTTCCTAATATACAACTTACAATTATAATACAAGGTATCTCTCTGGATTGCCAATTATCAAATATAAACCCTAATTAGGGTCAGTAATGTAACAACTCAATAATTCAACTATATATTATTTGAGAATAAATAATATTTGTAACACAAATGTAGCGGAGTTCATAAACCTAACACTACGTGCCAAATTCATAACAAAGGCTACAAACACAAACTTTTGGTGAATTCGTCACCAAATACGACAACGTTTATACCCGGCTAAAACGCAAATTTTAACGAAACGAACTTGGAAATTCAACCTAACTATTCAAGTAACGTATTATTATTTGATAACAATGTTTGTTATAATAATTTGAATTCTTCTAATCCAAATTAATTATTTATACATACTTTTTATTAAAAACACATCATTTTTTTATATAAATCTCACTCTTTTATAAAAACTAGATTTTTATAAAAGAAATGGATGGTTTGACTTTAGGGGTTATGGAACCCAAAAATTACACAATGGTCCCCTCTTTTCCAACAAGTCAAACCCCCACACATCTCCATGCATGCCCACCCTACCCACCCTACCCCCTTCCCTCTCCCTCTTCTTATCTCGATCGAGAGCGCCTTTACCCACCATCATCTTCAACATTTTCAACTTCTTCTCCATGTTTAAGCTCTCATCTTCCAACCCTAAATTCTTCCAAGCTAGTTCTTGAGTTTTGGTAAGTACTTCCTTCATCTTATAGTGATTCTACACACATATATGCTAGTTTCAATCCATTCACACAGATTATCATGTGTTACTATTCATACGATCTTCAAATCTTCAAAGTATTCTTCAAGTGTTCTTGACTTGAAACTTTGCATCTATAACCTTCCATTATTCAAGAAAATACAGATAAGGTGAGTTCATACCCCTTCGTTTTGAGTATTCCAAGTTTAAAGGGGGGGGGGGGGGGATATAAGTAAACTTGTATAATAACATAAGTTGTTATGCATGCTTCATCTTTATGTTGTGTAAAAAATATTATTTGCATGGAATAAGGTTATTACTAGTTACATGAACTTTTATATGTGGTGTGTTTGTTTATAAATACAAAACTATGAAAAATGAGTATAAATATACTATATGCTCTTGATGAAAGGGCACAAAAACAAAACAATAAAAACTATGATTTTTATGAACATAATATTACTTTTCTAGCAAAAATGGTTTTAACCAAGATATTACATCATTTTTGTGGGATACTACTTAAAATATATTATTTTTGACATGTGTTATGAAACTAGTTAAAAATACCAAAGATTTAGTTTTACAAAAAGAAAATTTAAAAATCTATCGTTTTATGTAAAAGTGAGTTTTCTACGGCCCCTCTTTTATGTTTTACAAGTTTTGGGGGAGATTACACACTAAAAAAAATCTTATTTTGGCGATTTAAAAGGCTTTGCAAACTAAAAATACAAGTTATGTCACTAAAACATTTCTAAGCTTAAATATCAGATTTTTATAGAAATGTTGTAGTCTGTTCATTGACTGTTTTACCCTTCTTAAACTTAATAGATTTCAAAACTGTACAATATGCAAATAGATCAGGTCTATACCTTTTTAAGGACCACTCACGCATGTTTATACGATTTTTCTACAATTTATGGTGATTTTTACAAAAGTGCCTATCATTTCAGAACATTTTCGGACTAGTCTATAAAAATGAATATTTTCACTCTGGTTAGGTGCTACTTAAGGTCAGGGTAAAAATCATGGACAAAGTAGACTCATTTTCTAAGCTCTAAGAGTTTACGGATCCAAATTTTGACTTACGATGATTTTTCTATAATTTTTCTAAAAACATGGACACAATTGTACCATTTTTGTGAGATTTGACCTAAAATATGTTATTTTAAACATATAAGGTTAGTTTGACTTAATATCCACAAAAATGTAAAAATAAATTTTAAAAGGTTTACAATCTAATTTTTACCGGTTAGTGACGATAAAAAGGCCAAAAACTAGAAAAAATTGATTTTATCATACAAAAAGTTCTTATACCTATGTAAGATGTATATTATATGATATAATCTTTTAAAACATCTAAATATGTTAACTTATATATATATATATATATATATATATATATATATATATATACATATGGACTCAACAAAACGTTTATGATATAATGAGTGTAGTTTATGAGTCATTAACACTGTTTTACCATTTTTGGGCGAGAAAATAATTATTTAAAGGTATAATTATTTTACACTATGTAATACTATGGAAAAATAATATTTCCACTTATAAAAGGGTTTTCATTACACTATACGTAAACATGTTAATACAATTTTGTGAGACATAGTCTTCACCGTACCTACCAGAGTACACACTGAAGTCCTGAATTATGACCAAAATATCGGTAAGAGAGCGTGACACTTGTGTATAGATCTATACGGGACTGAAAATCCCGCACCTAAGCTGTTAGCTACAGTTAGACCGACAGGTCTAGGGTGACAATTGTCTAACATTTTTGATGCCTGAAGAACGTCGCAGCAGGCCAACTACGGTTTTAACATGGTTGTAATAATGCACATGGGGTATTAACAATACAGTTGGTTTACGGGGCTAACATACATTCATATGGTTTTATATAAGAATAAAATTACATAATACTACTTTCGCTTACAATAATACTTATACATTTTGGTCTTAGGGTTTTAAGACTACAACTTATTTTTAAGAAAATATTGGATTTTCTAGAAACATACACTATCATTTTACAAGGAAAAGTTACAGCTTTTTTTCATACAAAACTCTTATGAACTCACCAACTTAATTGTTGACATTTTTCAAACTACTTGTATTCTCAGGGAATCGTTAAGCAAGGTAATTACAATGTTGTGAGGATGGATGTTAAACGTCACACTATTCTATTTTTTTCGTAATATAATTGGAATTGAAACAAACAACTTATTGATACAATGTAATTTTCCTAATTATAATTATGATGGTTGTGTTGCTTTGATCACTATTATTCATTATGTTATGATATTGTTCATAAAGTCATCTACCTCCAGACGTTTCCGCCATTCTGGTTTAGGGGTGTGACATAGATTAGGCATAGAGTCATGGGAAGGATTGAGGTAGTCATTCAGGTGATAAAGCTTATTCAACAGATTAGATGAAGATTGCGGATAACTCATATTCGGAAGAGGAGTTATGCCGACAACCGTCGATTTGAGTTGGAATTCCAGGTCGGTGACATGGTTTTGCTGAAAGTATCACCCTGGAAGGGTGTAATACGCTTGAGGAAGAGGGGCAAGTTGGGCACCCATTATATTGGGTCATTTAGAGTGACTTCCAGGGTTGTTAAGGTAGCTTACAGGCTGGATCTCCTAAGGAGCTCAATCAGATTCACAACACCTTCCATGTTTCTCAGCTTCGGAAGTATATGACTGATGATTCAGCGGTTGTTCCTTGGATGATATTTAGGTTGATGAAAGCCTTAATTATGTTGAGATACCATTAGCTATTTTGGGTCGGAAGACGAAGGCCTTGTGGAACAAGGTGGTGTCTTTGGTTAAGGTTCAGTGGTAGCATCAAAGGGTTCCGAATGGATGTGGGAACCCGAGGCGGAGATGCGGGAGCCTTACCCTGAGTTGTTCATAGTAGCGGACTTCGAGGACGAAGTCTAGTTTAAGTGTGGGAGAATTGTAACATCTTGATATTGAGGCAATTCTATTTGAAACCCTAAGTATAAGAATTAATTGCATTTTAGCCCTCGGATGTGATTTAATTGCAAAATTGGCCCATAGTGGCAGTTTCATAATTTTGGGTAGAACTTCAATACGCTGGGCGTACATGCGTAAGTCCCAAACCCTAATATTTATGGTTTGGACCCTATTTAAACATCCTTAACTCTCATATCTTCTTCCTTTCATCAGCCTCTAGCCCCATTTCGACCACTTTGCAAATCCTAATCCATTTGAGAGCATTTGTGAGCCTTTGAGTGTATTTTGGTGACCTTGAAGGAGGAAGGAAGAAGAAAAGATTATCTTGGAGAAGTGGAACACTTTGGATCCAAAATCACATCAACATTTGGCATCATTTGGAGGTAAAAAACTCTGAACTTGATTAAGTGTTGATTAGATATTGTTTAGCCATGAAATGGTGTTCTTTTCGCCCCATAAGCTTTGTATTATGAGTATAGGTTACTCTAATCCATATAAGCTATCATTTCAGACATTTTGGATCATTTAGAAGCATAGAAATGTAATCTTTATTGTTAGTTTCCTTCCATGCATGAGTTACAAGGTCTTAATAGGTTAAGTAGTTAGGGTTTTGTAGTTGGTCACTTAATAGCCATGAAAGACCATAAAGTTAGAAACTTTATGGTTAAGGACATTATTTTAATATTGGATCTGGAATATGGGCAATAGAGCTTAAGGATTAAGCTCTTAATAAGAAGTAAAAAGACCCCTCACGTATGTTGGGTGTAACCCGGGTACGTTGGGCGTATGAGGTTAACCCAACCCATTTTGGTCAAGCCTCGTGTACACCGTTCACACCAACTGAGTACATTGGGTGTACTCAGCTCTGTTGACCAAGTTTTACTTTCTGACATTGACCGGATTTTGACCAAGTTTAACCTAAGGGTATTTTGGGTGTTTTGAGTTATAATTGATATTGGTCACTATTTGATAAATAGGTGACGGGTAGGGCTGATATTCAGAGTAGAGACCTATTTGACTATTTTTTTAAACTGAGAGGTGAGTTTTCATCACTATACTTGTGGGTCGAAAGCACCAGTTGCGGTCCATTGGATTAGATATCCTGGTATATAGGATGTTACCATGTTGTATTGATCTGTTAGATGTGTATCCTAGTATATAAGATGTTGCAATGCTATAGTGATCTGTTAGACCTGTATTCTGGTATATAGGATGTTGTCATGCCGTAGTGAGCTGTTAGATATGTATCCTAGTATGTAGGATGCTGTTATGCGGTAGTGATTTGTTGATCTGTATGATTACATGTATTCATTGAGTATGTGTTAGATTGGTAGATCTGTATGATTACCTATACTTGCTGATTATTAATTGTTATTCTATATGTCGACATGTTATGGTTTGTTCGGTTGAGGCAGTCCTACTTTGTGTTAAAGTCCAAGATACTCGGGGTGGTCCAGATAGGTTGTAAGCCCTACGAGGTGGTCTAGTCAGGCCGAAGGCCTGGAGAGCGGTTCAGATAGGTTGTAGGCCCTGTGAGGTGGTCCAATAAGGCCGAAGGCTTAGAGAGCAGTCCAAATAGGATCTAGCCCTATGACGCAGTCCAATCATGTTGTTGTTTGTATATGTTATGTTGTATGGTGGTACTTTGGGGGAACTCCCTATACTTTGGCAGTTTATTGTTTCAGGTACTTCAGATGAGCATGGCAAGGCGAAGGCGTGATAGTGCACATCCTTCAGATTTATGTTATTTGCATTTTGGGAAACCCTGATTATTGATTAACACTTTTGAAACAATTGTTTTGTAAATAATTATGGTTATTGGGTAGTTTTTGAGAAATAAAAATTTACTCTGATGATTTGGATGTTACAATAAATCATTCATTTCAAACCATTAATGTAAGACAATATGGAAAAATAGTTATTAGAGTACAATCCAAATCATAAAATTCTAAACACTGGTGTATGCGATGTGATCATGCCGGGCGCTTTCCTTTCGAACAGGAGGTACCTGAAACATAAACATAAATCTTAAGCACAAAGCTTAGTGAGTTTTCCCCAAAATACCACATCACATACAAGCAATGAGCCCGACCAATGAGTATAACGAGCCTCACCCTAACTCGCATAACGGGCCCCACCCGATGTGTATTAGGGACCTCGCCCTAACTCACATAATGGGCCCCACCCAACATACCAAACATGCAAGTATCACACTTGCAACTATTATCCTACATACATAATCCAGTGGGCTGATATTAGTGCTTTCAACTCGCGTGTACAGTGAAGTGACTCACCTCAAAACGCCACTTTAAATCAACAAGATCACGAAATCCCAAAACGATGCTAAATGCCACCTAAGTATACACGCAAGGAAGAACCTTATTCTACCTTTCTAAACTAGACATTTGACCAAAGTCAAAAATTCAAAAGTCAACCCCAAAGGTCAAAGTGAATAGTCAAACATTTAGCTTCTGCGACTCGTCACGCCATGGCCATCCTTGGCCACGTCGTGGTATTAGATCAGGACAAAACAATCGATCCAACCCTAGTCGCCATGGCATGGCGACTTGATGCCATGTCGTGGGATCTGGGTTTAAAATAGCTTAATGGGTTAAGTTGTTTCCTAAACCCCCAAGAGCTCCAAGGCTCAGATCTATTCCGAAATATGGTCTAGAAGAATAAAGTTTCCAACTTTATCCATTAAGACCACTCTCAAGGACAAAATCTCAAACCCTAGGTTCCATAAGGCTTAAAAATGGCAGGGACTCAACCATTAAGCACTTAATCCTGAAGGTCCTTAGTCTGACTTCTCCAGAATGCTTCTAGGACCCCTAATGGTCCCTAAAAAAATCCTAAGTTTATGGATATGCATGACCCATGCATGTCATTCTACAAACTAAGTTAGAAAAGGGGAAAATATTACCCAAAATCTCTGCATTGTTCCCATCTTACTACAAAATCCAGATCTATAAGATATAATATTCAAGGGACACAAAGAAACCATAAAGGTGCAAAATTTATCTCTTCTAACCACACAAACCACTCCAAAAGGACCAAAACATGCTCCAAAACCTAGATCTAAGAAAAAGAACACAAAAAGGTTGAAGCTTGAAGACTTACAAAGAGTCCAAAAGATGCATACAAATGGAGGAAGGGATCGCTTGCTGGACCAAGATGTTAACTCTTATTCTTCTCCCTCAAAACCACCACAAGAATACTAAAATGAGCATAAGATCACCAAAGAGGATTAGGGTTAGGTTTTATAGGGTTTGAGAGTGATGGAAGCTGAGGATGAGCAACCCTAGCCTCCCACTTTCCTTTAAATACCCAAAAATTTAGGTTTTTCGATCTGCCAGTTGCCACACCGTGGCATCCTTAATGAAATATGCGAATGAATCCAACATTGCCACGTCGTGATGCCCCTACCACACAGTAGCAACCCAAAATGCCACAACAAAAAAAGGAATAAAGGGTACATCAGGATCTGGGTGTTACTACACCCATTTTTTTTTAAATAGAAGGAGTGTACATTAAGTTAACCCATTATACAAGTTATTATCATACATATCAAAAGAAATAGTACAGGATTGAGACAGCTTTTCAATTTATCAAATTATCATATGAAGTTTTTGTATCAAAACATCCATTATGGCTACTGCTCCACGCCTTTTCCTCGATCCATATGACTTGTACCTAAAATCATGAAATATCAACAATGATAATCTTAAATGCTTAGTGAGTAATTTATCAACAAATGTTAAACTCAACATATAATTTTTCTCGAATAACATACTTAAAATCAATGCTTTCATTATCATCAATTCATTTCATATCTTTAAAATATGTTACAACAATAATTGTTATCTTTTGATATAGTAATGATGTTTACACAACGAACCCAATCACCTCTCATGGGGATGTAAGTCTCATATTCTCATCTTGATAATCTCAAGGAATAACTCGTTCACATGATGTAATCCATTCACAACTTATAGTTTATCATGTAATTAATCATAATCTCAACAAAATATTCCTTTTAAAAGATATTATACATAATGTAAGTCATTCACATTTCATGAGTTCGCCATGTATGATTCATGTACTCAATCAAGTTCTATCATGTACCAACATCACTTATATGATTATTATCTAAATAAATTCACAATCTATAATAAATAGGTTCAAACTCTATTTATCAAATTCATGAATTAAATCAAGAATTACTCACCTTATTTATGGCCTATATGGATGGTGTTCCAAACTTGGTACTTCCTTGTTTAGCCTCTTCTCCTGATTTCCTATTCATAAAACCAATTCATACTCATCATTGATCAAGTCATATTCATGGTTTAACTCATATTAACCATTTTTTTTATGAAATCATATCACCATCTCAATTTTGTATAACCTTTCACACTTGGTACATCTGTACCATTTTTTTATGAAATCATACTCATCATTGATCAAGTCATATTCCAAACTTGGTACATCTGTACCATCCTTGTTCTAGGTATTAAATTTCAAGTCTTTAATTATTATTTTGTTTAATTTAGCCTGGCCACGACATAGCATTGGAGTGCGTGGCACTCAGTTAATGAAGAATCCGTATCCACACTTAACTACGTCGTGACATTAAGTGGCCATAGCGTGGTAGCCGTTTTGGGCCTAAAACCCTAATCTCGTGGTTGATGCCCTATTTGAGGACACTAACTCCTAGGGTTGCCTTATTTGGCAGCCTCCACCCTCTGAAAATGTTCCCCCATCCAAACCTTAGCCCCCTTTTGTGCTTTGAGAGCTTAAACTCCATTTTGTGAAGGTTGAAGGAAGAAGGGGCTTTTGGTATTGCTTGTGAGTGTAGTTCCAGCTTAGATTCGTCATCTACATATCATTTCAGTATCATTAAAGGTATAAAGTCTCTACCTTGATCATTAATTCTCTAGATCTAGTTCTAGGTCATTTTATGATCTTTTAGCCCCAAATCTTCTTGTTTTTAGAGTTTAAGTGAACTCCATAACCTTTGAGTGTATTGTTAGCTTTTGGACCTTGGGGTTGGTTGGAAAGTTTGCTTGCATGGATGATTGAGTGAATCCATGCCTTGTTATTGTCATTAAGAACTTGGAATTTAAGATCTTATCTTAATAGCATGTTCTAATGAATAAATTTGAAAACTTTACCCATTAAGACCTTGTTGGGATTTAGATCTGAGTGTTAGAGTTGCTGGGTGTCACACCCCCAAACCTGAACGGCGGAAACGTTCGGGGGCGGATGACTTCATGTGGTAACGTAACAAATGAATACATAGTAAAGAAAGCAATACAACCATCCTATATATAATTGAAAGTTTACATTTGTCAAAAGTTAAATGTTCAAAACCAATTACAATATGATGTAAAAATATGAGATTAAACTGGCGCCGCAGCATCCCTTCTTCAAAAGCATAATAGTACCTGAAATTACTGATTTCCTGGGACATACAAGTAATTTTGAAAGAGTAGATCAGCATTTAAGCTGGTGAGTTTCATAAGTATTTAAGTGACAATGTTTGTATAAAATGAAATGTTTTATCCTTGTTTGTTTGTGTTTAGAAAATCCTATATTTTCTACTAGTATAAAAGTAGCCTTCACTCAAGACCAATGTTTGTTTCTAAAATGTATGTAAGTGTAAAATAACCAATGTGTTTGAAAAACCTTGTAAATCAATGTGTTTGAAAACCTTGTAAATCAATGCATTTTTAATACCCTATGTGAGTTTTATAACCATACTATTGACTCGGAATGCCTATACACAACGTTCTTCAGGCGTTGGAATGTTATGACGTTTGTCACCCCAAACGGTGGACTGTAGCTAACAGTCAGGGCGCGGGTTGTCAAGCCCGTATAGATCTATACACAAACACCATGCTCCCCCTCCCAGGGATTCTGGTATATAAAACATGACTTGAAATGTGTACTCGAACGTACGTGAAGTTAGCGTCTCACAAAACCGTGGTATAAAAACAGATCTACTTGTTAAAATGTTTCATTTGTTCTTGTATACGAAAGTGACTTCTTGAAATTCATGTTTCTAGTACGAAGGAGTTAGAAATTTGTTCGTAAAACTATACCTATTATAGTTTTCTAAAAGTGTGACTCGTTTGTTTAGAAATACCTAGAAAAGGAATCATTTGTTATGAAAGCGTAGATTTTGTAAAGACTAAAAATAGACAAATATACATATAATCTAAGAAAAGTTTAGTTGATACATGCATTATAACAAATTATATTTCAAAAGATGGAATATAACATATTTTGTATATATAAAAGTTCCCTATATAATTTATAAATCACATGCGATTTGAATACATAAAAGCACATAAAATAGTTGTTTATGTATCACACGATAATACCCGTGTGTTTACTTGTATTCCCCCCCTTGAGAGCATATAAAAGCATTTAGAATATTTAAAAAGGTTGATTAAGGGGTATGAACTTACTTGAAAGTTTGAAGATAGTGAGATGGAAAACCGGGCAGAGTTTCGTCTCGGGAAACGGATTTTCCTCGGGATTCTCGGGAATCTCGGGAGTAAAATCGACCCTCGGGACTTGAGCAAAAAGACCAGAGCTTCGGGGTAGAGCAGGCACGGAAAACGAGGCAAAATGCAAGGGAAATGAGAAGAAATGAGCAAGTTTTTCGGAAGCCCTCGCATTCTATTTATAGGGAGGCTGAACCGCCTCGGTACGCGGGGCGTATGCTCGTACGCAGCGCGTACGTGTACGTCATGCATGAGCGAGTCCTCGACTGCCTCGGCTTCGGATGGGACGGATCGGATGGGGCGGCGGGTCGGATGGGACGACGGGTCGGATGGGACAGCGGGTCGGATGGGGCGGGTCGGTAGCTTCGCATAGGGGCGACGTGGACGGACCGAGACCGCGGCCTTCGGGTATGCAGGGCGTACGGGGTTACACAGCGCGTAACTCGGATGAGGATGCTGACTCCTCCTTCGGATATTACCGGGTTTTGAATTAAATTTATATATAATTTATTTAATAAACTTCAAAAAATCATATCTTTTTCATACGATCTCCGTTTTCGATGGTCTTTATATCCACGCGTAGGTGAGACTACGATCTACAACTTTCGTTTAGACTTCGTCGGCAAATTCCAAAGTTAGTTTTTTATTATTTATTTATTAAAATGACGTGATTAAGGAATTTCTTTAAAAATTCATAACTTCTTTATCTGACATCAGTTTTTGCCAGACTTTTTACCGCTGAAATACCATTGTCGAGACCTTCGATTCTCGTTTAGGTCATTCCGGCCAAAAGTCACTCGATCTCCGATTCGAGTTTTTAGTTGTCTGTTGCTAAGCCGAACTTGGAAAAATCATAACTTCAATATACGAAGTCGGATTTGGGCGTTCTTTTTACGTACGATCATGGTTTGATGACATTTAAACATAGAAGAATTTAAATAGAAACTTTTTGGACAATTTATTATCAAAGTTAATTTTATTGACTCAAAAGTGGTTACAATACTTGACCTTTTAGGTCATTACAAAGAGTTGAAATATCGGGTCGTCACACTGGGGTTGTTGTATAATAGCTTAATCCATTAAGTTGTGGATGCCGAGTGCCTATGGCATGGCTACCAGTTGCCACGTTATGGTAATTGGTGTTTCCACGACTCTCTCCTTTGGACGATACCGTGGCATGCCCAATGGTGGCTACGACATGGGATTTGAATGATGGCCAACTATTTTATCTTGGAGTGGCCACGATGTGGCCTATGAGTGGTCACGTCGTGGAGACTTGTCAAGTTGACTTTGATTGTTGACTTTTGGTCAAATTAGAGGTTTAAGGTGTAGATTAAATATGTATATTTATTGCTATTAGGTGTTCCCAGTATTAGTCTACATTGTGAGAGAGTTGTATTGATTTAGCTGCTATCTATGAGGTAAGTATTCTTTCTATATTACATGTGTAGTAGTGTATGCATGCTGACCAGCTGGGTCTTATTGTTGACTGATGTTTTTTGTGAAATTATGTTGTTGATATCTCTTAGTCTGTCATGAGTCCATTGGATTGGTGATAGTCCCTAGGGTTGCTGATAACCCCTGAAACATGCTGCTAATCCATAGGGTTTCTGATAACCCATAATTGTTTATTTTGTTGAGTTGTGTGTAATATTTTGGGAACTCACTAAGCTTTTTGCTTACAGTTGTGGATTAAATATGTTTAAGGTAGTTTAGCTGATTGCAGGAAGGTGAAGGCTTGATTGTACACTCCGACTTACAGATTTTATGATTTTCACATTTTGATACTATGATTTGGATGACTGTATTGATGTACCTGAGTTTTTCATGACATGGTTTCTATGACATTGGTAGTTTTTCTTATTATAAAAATGAAAAGTTTTGTGGTAAAAATCAGTCTGTTATAACATCTTATTTTACCACTTAATGACTTAATCCATTAAGTCATATTGTTAATTTATAAGATCTTAATCTTATGGATTAAGTTTCTATCTTAACTCCTACTTCTCATATACAGAGTTAATAATCATTTGAATAAGTTGTAATTAAGCTATATAACATCAACTACTAACTCAATTTCATCATTCAAGTTCATACCCTTCACCTACCGTTTTATCATTAGCCTCATAGTGTTGCCCTAAATCAGAACTTGATGTGTTAGAAGTAGTAATTCTTACCTTAATCCTCCGAATAGAAAGTTTAAATCTGAAACTTTCATAAAAATCAGACTCTTGGGGATTGGATAGGTGAAATCCCACCTTAGTGTGTGTTTTTAGGAGTATTTTTCAAACCGATATGTTTAAAGGTCATATTTTTCTTAACTTGTTCTAGTAGCCATGCCGTGGCACACTACATGCCACTTCGTGGTGAGTCTTTTATGACACTTTTCTCTCCCAACATTACTCGATCTGTCACTAAAAATAATAATCAATTTACTTCCCTCCACGTCACGGCTAGACACCTCCACATCGTGGAAATTTAAATTATGTTGTTGTCACTATTCATTTTACATCACTCAAATTACCGTTGTGAGCCCACGTCGTGGCCTTATTGTTTCCACGTCATGGCTAACACAAAATGTGTTACTCTTCACATTGGATCGGTAGGCTTATATCACTTGTACTTTTAGTTTATAAAACTCATTGAACTGATAAGAATACATAATACTCCTACCAAGATCATATTTATGTAATACAACACAAGTTTATAAAACGGGTATTACAACTATTTAATGTAAGGAGATGAACTTACTTATATATTTTTGAGAGGTGTTAGACTATGAGATTGACATGTGATGGGTTTTAGAAGCATTTGTATTGCATTTCCTTTTGGTTTTAAAGTTGTTTTGATGATCTAGTAATGATTGAGCAATGCTACTCTTATATGCTTCTTTTCCAACCAAAGAGTTAAGTATTGTCTTTAATATTTCTAAACTATATTTTGCAGGTTTGATTTAGTTTAAAAAGTTACGATGAGTTCCTATAATCGAGCTATGACTGTTGAGTTCCTAGAAAACCACGACGCTTCATCGGATGTCAGAAATGTGTTTAGAAAGTTATGCCTGCTTCGACTTGTCGTCAGGTTATAGCTAGCAACCACAGGTGGGAGTGTCAATAACATAGAGATCTATACATATGTTTCCCACTCACTTAAGAATTAATGATTATAGGCTGAGGGCTAGCTGAAAGTCTTTCAGCGTGTTGATGAATCGTGTCTCATCTAACTCTTGTTGTGGGGGCCTCCCCTGGTTTGTCCTGTTGTTATTCTTTATTGTATTATTTTGAGATACTTATTATATATATTATTCATCTTATATATATAATCAAATTCGTGTGTATTGCGTAGCCGAGTATTTAGGTAGAGTAACCACTAGGTACTAAGCTTTATCCAAATGGTGGCTATAATAACGACTAGAGTATCGACGTTTCCTGGCAACTGACCAGCGTAACAAGTAGGTATGATATTATCTATCAATGTGAATCGGTATAACAACTAGGAATAATATTAGTTTTGAAAGTTTTGTTGTGGTATCTATCGGGCATAATATCATCCTAATGTTATGAGTATGGTTATCTAACTAATCGTATACAATTAGTAATAACTATGTAGTATTTGTATTTTAACATGTATTCTCCCTGAAAAGGTTTGGAAAATGGGGTAGTGAACTCACTTGTGAATCTTGATAGCGTTGTTGTAGGGTGGAAACCGAAAGTCCGAACTTTGAGAGGTGCTCGGGGGCAATGGCACACAGATCGAGAAAGTGAGTGAGTAAGAGAGAGAGAGAGAGAGAGAGAGTGTGTGTGATAGGTGTGGAAATGAGACGGCCGAGGCCTTCTACTTATACCAATTTTTTCTATGTAGGTCGGACATTGCATGCCGTAAAATTATGAATGAGCCATAAGGGCTGACACGTGTCATTCTTGATGGGTTTTACATGTATTAACACAGATAAATCCTTAACACTTAAGGGTACATGCAACCTAATGATCTATGTCATAACTCTATTGAAGTAATAATCTAATAAACAACAATACTATAAACCCTAGGCTAATTTTCAAATATAACAAGACCAAATTAGGGTTTACTTACCTTTTAGTTATTGTAGTATATAACTAATCAAAACCTTCTTGAAGAACTCTTGGAAGTAAGCACCACAAGTGTCATGCCTCTAATGTGTAACACCCATAAAATTTAAGCAAAATTAAAACATTTTAATTCATTCCAAACACCATTAAGTTCATACATCTTGTTTTCAAAATAGTTTAAACATCAAAGTATCCCCTAGAACCATATCACAAAATTCATAAAACATGAGGAGCGGTACTATCACGCCTTTGCCTTGCCACGATCTCCTGAAGGAAATAAGCTAGACTTGAATCAAGGGCTAAGGAAGTGACTAGGGCTCAAAAATGACCCTTGGTGGAGTTTATGGTTGTAAACACATGAGTTTATGGAAGTAAACTCATGTTTGCCCACCCATTTCATGTTTTGGTGTTTCTAGGTTAAGCATTCAAGGTTCTAGTCACTTATACAAGCCATAGGGGGGGGGGGTGTTAGGGGCACAATATCACCCCTTTATAGAGTTTACTGCCAAAGGACCAATTCCTTATGAGTTTACGACCGTAAACTCTATGTGGACGTGTTTTCTTTGATGTTTAAGGCCCCTAATTCAATGGTGGTTGGTTCTAGGCTAAGTTCTAGGTATAAGGAAGGAAAGAAAGGCATCATTTCACCACTTTTTAGGGTTTACGGTCTAAGAGGATCTTGGGCCGTAAACTCTTATTCTTGAAGAATTCTTGATGTTTAACACATGATCTAGGCATATTACAAGCTAAAGGATGAATACTTACAATATAGAGGCTTGTAAGGGAGTTCACGGCCCAAGAACACACGAGTGTTATTGGTGTTCTTGAGGATCTTGAAGATCTAGCCAAATCAAGGGTTTTTATGGATGAAATCAAGAATGAATCAAGTAGAAGTGGTGTAGTAATACATAGATGGAAGAGATGGCTTACATATGTGAGGATTCAGACAAAAACTTGAAAAATCCTTGGGAGACAAAATCGGGTTTCTCTATCTTGAAATGGAAGAAATGAAGGAAAAATGGCTAAGTGCCATATATATGCTCCATGGAGTTTACGGCCGTAAACTCCATGCTGGGCCGTAAACTCCAAACTCTTTGAATTTTGAGACTTCTATGATGCACAATATGCCCTGGAGTATACATCCTATGTTTACCTCTTGAAGGATTAAAGCTCAGAATGCTCAACCGGACACCAAACGCACTAAAAGGTAGCGAAAATGAGTTTGACTTTCAATGAAGTGTTTGACTGTACAGGATAGAAAATTTCGGGTTGTCACATCATCCCCCCGTTAGAGGGAATTTCGTCCCGAAATTAGAGTTTAGGCAAGGAAGTAGGTATGAACATCGAGTAAAGAGATGAGGGTACTTCCTATTTGATTGGTCCTCACGCTCCCAAGTGAACTCAGGGCTTCGCTTGGTGATCCAGCGAACCTTCACTACCGGGATACGGCTTTGCTTGGGTCGCTTGACCTCTTATAGGTTTCTACATGAAGTTGGGTTCTCATTGATTTTGATCTTGATGAGTTGGATTTCGAGAGTCACGTCGGACAAGCACTTTTTCAAGTCTAAGACGTGTATAGATTTGGGTGGAATTTATGGAATTCCAACAGTAGTTGCGGTCTGACGGGGTTTGGACCAATTCTTATCAAGAATCTCTGTTGGTCCTAAGCTCTTGGAAAGATTGAGCTTTTCAGTACTTAGAACATAATGTACTTCTATGGTGAGATCATCACTGGCATGATCGCCATTTTGAAGTTCCAAAAGTTCTCTCTTACTGGGGTGTAGTTCTCCGAGTTGGTTCTTAGAAGGCTCCAGTCGTCTTCGGATTCGTACTTCCTAATGGTTGGATTTCGGAGTTTTTTTTTCCGGATCATAGGAGGTATTGGCTACGTATTGGCCTCTATTGGTTATGTGACATCTATCTCGACCTAGTGCAAAATGGGCTTGCACTTCTAAATCTTGAGGTGTTTCTAGCGGAAACTCTCAAAGTCGGTGTGATAGGGGGGTTTCACCAGAAAATGCTTAGAAAATTTAAATTTTGATTACCATCTTATAGATGCTTTCACAGCATGATCCCTAATTGGAAAGAATCATGCTCTTACTCACTTCGCTGTTTCATGGATAGCAGTCTCCGATCAGGGCTAACTTAACCCTTAGAGATTTTCTGAAGTACTGGCCTATTTCAGGAGGCTGTTCTACTATCTCTTTATGATCTGGGTTATAAGGCTCAATGCAACATACCATTTTACTTTATTCAAGTATTCTTGGTCGCGAAGGTTATCCTGTGGTTCTTGGCATTCTAGTATTAACTTTGGAGGATGCAGTCTATCGTCTATAGGGCGACGGTGACTTTTCTTGTATGAGGAGGCGTTATATCCTAGGCACTACTTGTCTGTAACTGGATGGACGAAGTGCCTGAGTAGTGCGAGTATTACTTGCAAGTACACTTCCGGTTTTTCTGAGTTTTCTCGATCTAGATTAAATCTAGAGAGCATAGGGTTTCGTTACTCAGAACCTCTGATTTTTCTCATCCACTCTCCTTAGGGTTTAACCTGTCACAACTCCCAAGTTTTTGGGACTACTACTGAGATGCTTAATTTGTGGGATTAAGCGTGAATGGATGGTCATAGTCCATGTTTTTGGACTCTTATGACTTGAGTTACTTTTCCTAACTGAGGGTTTTAGCTATTATGTTTGCTTAACCGGGATGACAACAAATTTCGGATTTTGTGGTCATTTTAGTAGCTTAACCCACAATGGTTTTCTTGACTCTAGCTCCTTTTCGATAGGACAGGATGAAGGGTCTTATTATATGGTTCGTGGTAGAGATCATACTCGGCTTAATCACTAATACTCGGTGTATGCAAGTTGTATATAATTGAGATCGACGGGATGTTCAGTTGTGTGGCCCCACCCCAGACCCACAACCCAACGAGTAACATGGAGTAGGGAGGAAGCACACATCTTAAATCTTTATTGATCTAAATTATATACCACTCTAATGCATATACTCAGTAGTAGTAAGTTAATCTCATGAGTTCTTTCTCTTGATTCACGAACCTGATTGTGAGGTGCTAAGGGTCTTTCTGGGGGATCTACTAAGCAGGCCTCGGGAGGTTATTGTCTTCTGGGATACCTGTAGTGCCTTTCGCTTCGGGTTCTATCTGTCTAAGGAGGGGTTGGCTAACAGCGCGTGGTACCCTTCTCCTGGGTACTTCGGAAAATTTGGATAAGAGAGACGACTGATGGTTCGCATTAGGTTTTCTTATTAGGTTCGGAAGAACCTTTATTTGACGCATAAGCTATGGTGAGAGTTCTCTTTACACAGCACTAGGAATTTTCACATGGTCGCACCAAGTCGAACCATGATTGATGGCAGTGTCGAGTTTAACAAACATCGACATGATATGGAATGAAGGTCGATAGGACCATGTGCTGAACAGGGCACACAAGTTCTCAGCGTCTCAGGTTTCGTCCATGGTATCACTATCGTGGATACTTGGACTGATAGAATTGACACGGAATTCTAGGGGGTCCTGATGTTTTGGAATAACGTACTTTTCATGAATGGATTTCTCACGAGGCCTCTATATAATCGCCTAGTTTACACTAGTCATGCATAATTAAGATTAAAAGGACTGTCGACTGAGCGACTCCGCCCTAAATCTACAACCAAACGAGGAACAGGAGATAAGGCAGCATCACTCATTCGAGTTCTATCAATCTTAATTATAAATGGCCTTAACAAGTATACCAAGCCATCATAGCTTTACCTGATGGATTTTTGAATTTTACAACAGTGTTGCGACTTTCGCCTTAACGAGAGAGTAATTACAGTTATAATTTATTTATTTATTTAAAGTTCTCGATTAGCTACATAGGATTGAGAGACGTACCAAAATTCTACCGGGTCCTTTGATGCTTCCCCTAGGCATTAGGGTTAGATTCCTCCTGCGCCTTTGTCATTTCTATCAGTTGGGCAGTCCCTCTTGAGGTGCCCAATTTCACTACATAGGTGGCATACTGGACTAGTCCCAACATTGGTGGTTGATGTAATGAACTCAACCGGGGTTCTACAGAAGAGAGCGGTATGCCCCTTCCTGTTGCATTTGACACAAAGGAATTCTCGACAGATACCATGATGATGGTAGCTACACTTGCTGCAACCGGGGAGGTTTCCCAGGAATGGTCTTCCAGGTGTCGAGACAGAAGGGTTGATAGGGGTATTGACTACCTCGGCTCGTTGCCCTTTAGAAGGTCCTTGAGTCGAGGTACTTCCCTCCTCGTTCTTAAACTTTCTTCTCAGTGGATTTGGTTGGGGTTCTTGGGTGGCTTTGCACACCAGTGCTGGTTGTTGCTGTCCATTGCTTTGATCGGGATTTCCGATAGGGCTCCTGCTAACATCGGCGTTGTTAGCATTCAGGTGAGCCATGACAGCTGCTACGGCTGCTGAAACTGAAGTTTAGAACGTAGCTTCATCAATTTGAAGGACCGGTGTCTTACTAGCGGGTTGGTTACGTTTCTTTCGAGGCATGGTTTTTCTTACACAAAAAGGAACACAAGTTGATGAGAGACAATAGTTAACCCTAGACGTAGCTTTCTTTATTATGATAGGCATAAATTTTCCCGCGCCTTGATTGATGGTTATCTGAGCGTCGACCTACATCCCTATGATGCAGTCTGGGTAACTGGGTTGGAGTAAGTGTATCGGGAAGCCGCAAAATAGGGGTCATTCCTACTAAGTTATATTTATACTGGAGAGGTTCACTCTCCGGTTTTGAAAAGACCTGCGAGTAGTTCGGAACGAAGATCACAGAAGAAAAGGCTCATGTAAACTGATGGCTAACACTCTCAATCGAGGTTTTGAGATCCGATCTATTTGTATTGAGTGCGACGGGAAAGACGATTTGCCTGGCACATAGTGTGAGTAGTGTAATCACTAACTCACTAAATTGTATTATTTTATGGATTTATTAGCGTGACGATAAGGAGGAAAAGACACTTCTCGGGTTCCATGCATTGGCTCCCTCTGTCCACCTCTTATCCCTGACTGGAACAAGCGTTGGCTTTCTTCGGGTACTTATCTAAGGTTCTCTTCTCTTGTAGACATATTGAATTTCTGCTCCACCTTACTTCTGATTCTGATTCTGAGTGTCATCACTTCATGATGGATGACTGGAATCTCGGAAGTTCAGGCGAATTTCCCACTGCCGTCCCTAAAAGGTATATGCACATGGTGGTTTCAGTAGTCTCGTCCCTGTTCATTTATTTCCAAATTGGAAATCTTCTCAATGAACCTCTTCTGGGTCTGAATCGACTCTTCTGCCGATCATTGAAGTGGATAAGGTTTTCTAAAGGGTTTCGTGCGAGAAGGGAAATGTCTAAAAAATCCTAAGATATTATTAAAACATTTCTCTGGGTGATCCATATCGAGTCCTGCTACAATTTCACAGTGTACACAAATCATATATAACTTAGATCTGATAGGCCTTCGAATATGTGATACTACTCTATATCCAAATCCAAACAAGGAAAAGGAAGTAGAGCGAAATCACACATTCTCAGACTGTGAGATCCTCACTATAAATAACATTGGGAGTATACACTCTGTAATCATAGGTATATCAGATATTTTTAGTTTTTCACACAAGGTTATTTATGGTTTCTAAAATTCCCCTATGGTATTTTAATTACATGTTTGATCCTTAACTTCTGAACATGATTCTGGGTTTATTGTAAATCGTTTAGTATCATAAAATACTCCTATAGTATTTTAAACTTTATGTTTGGCTTTAGCATTCCTATTTCGTAAGTTTCAGATTTGTTGCAACACCACCATCACTCCCAAGCACACGTTAGTCGCATCTCGAATAATATAGTTGATCAGGTTATATTTATTCCAACTTACGATTACATAACTGCCCAGGTTTGACGGTAGTGGTCAACATCCAAAGACTTTTATTCTTATTCTTCTTGTGATACTTTGTTCGGGTGTTTAGATTCTGGATGTTCTTATACTTTTGTAAAATATGGTTATATTTTAAAGTATAATTCTTGGTCAGAGCGTTTTATCCCAATGTATTTGTAGGTTGTATATCTTTTATGATTAGATGTACTGAGCTCACTATAAACAATGCTCTGATACCAATCTGTCACACCCCAAAACCGGAACAGTGGAAACATTCTGGGGTGGAGGACGTCATGTCAAGTATCACAACATATGCAATATAGTAATCGAAGTACAACAACCATTGCATTAATAGTAATAATTTTACATAAGTTACATTACACAATGACATCAAAGTAAATACAGAGAATAACATAAGGTGCAGCTCGGTACAAGGTTGTCTTCACAAAAGCTCCCGGAGTGTACCTGACTACTGACGACCTGAGAATACAAGTTATTTTGAAAGCGAGTATCAACATTTTAATGCTGGTGAGTTCATAAGTATTTAATGACATAGGTTATAAATACATGTTTTTCTTCAAAATAATCTCATGAAAAATGGTGGTTTAGAATGTACAGAGTATTAGAATTTCTTCCAGAAAATCCCATATTTTCTAATAAAAGTAGTCTTCTACAAAGACCCAATTGTTTTATGTTTAAACCAAGGATTGTCTCTATTAAAAGTAGTCTTCTACCAAGACTTGACCGTTTTATGTTTAAGGAGTATTTCCCCCAAAAGTAATATCATCATCAAAATATAGTTTATACTTTAAAGAATATGTGAGAAGATCACAAGCAAAATAATAGGGAAAATAATATTTTACCTCAGTAGTAACGCTGCTGGCTAAAAGTAAAGAAAACATAGACTCCAGGTGGTATTGAATGAACCATTACGCTTCGCAAAGTCTAAAAGAACGAAATACAGACTCCAGGTGGTATTGAATGAACCAATACGCCTCGCAAAGTCTAAAAGAAAGAAATACAGACTCCATGTGGTATTGAATGAACCAATACGCCTCGCAAAGTCTAAAATAATCTTTAATCCTAAGTAGGTTTATTTAAAGATTTAAAACGTGGCCTAGTGTATAACTAGGAAGATATATATATATATATATATATATATATATATATATATATATATATATATATATATATATATATATATATATAAGGATTATTTTATATATAGAAAATACCATGATGATACTTATTACCTTAAAGCCATGAATTATAAGGTAAATGTAAAGATACTCGTAACCATACTGATTGGCGATCGAATACTTGGCGACCTACTGGCATCGGAATGAATGTGACATTTGTCACCCCTTGGCTTGGTCGGACGCGACTGTAGCCAGCATTCAGGATGTGGGAGTGTCTGGCCCGTATAGATCTATACACACAATGCCCGATCTCCCTCCAGGAGACTCTGGTTATCAACTTAACAACGGTGGAATCTGCGTCATGAGGATGTATCTCGTGTTTTGATTTCTATAAACCTTTCCTTTTACTAAAATTATATGTTTTATAATATAGATATAACTAAGTTCTCCCTTCATGAATGTTATGGTTGGTTTCTAAACTATACCTATTATAGTTTACTTGAGAGGTTATCTAGATGCCTTTGCTACCCAAAGGTGATGAATCTGTTGATAGAACTTTTATGACTATATATGTATACATGATATATAACTAATATTTAAACGAACTTCGGACAGATAACCATTACCCTAAAGCCACATCGAAAAAAGGAAAAAGAATTAAAGCGAGTTAGCCTTCCTAAGTCCTTTAAACATTACTTATATAATTATACATATACAGGCATGCATTTAACAATACAAGAGTATAAAATTAATTTTTGTTAAAACCTTTGGAAAACTTATAAATAAGAATTTATGACACGATGTCATTTTATAAAACAAACTTTGAAAACCTTTAGCTGGATAAAAACAGTTTAACATGAAGAAATCTATTGGCTATATAGTTATTAATGACATGTGATTGATATAATAACCCTATAGTTCAACTTGTATCCCCCCCCCCCCATAAAAGCATTTAAAATCATTTAAAAGGTTGATTAAGGGGTATGAACTCACCTGACGTGGGTGATTCGGATGAACGGATGGTATAGAATGCTATGTGTCAAGTGAGGACTTGAACACACACTCGGATCCTATTTAACATGTAATGATACATTTAAGTATCTAATTAGTCATTTAATAACTAATTATGCTAGTAAGGACATCCTAATACATGAAAACACTTTGCTACAAGTGTTAGGAGTACTAAGGGTTGCATATAAAGAGAGTATGGACTAACATTGGAGTTTACTCCCCATATGGTAACACCATGTGGGTTTACACTTCTGGGACCATTTCCCCCATGAGTTTACGGCCATAAACTCATGGGAATGGTGTCATTGGGTGTTCTAAGGTCTTAACCACTCAAGGAATTAAGCTAGACTCGAATCAAGGGCTAAGGAAGTGACTAGGGCTCAAAAATGACCCTTGGTGGAGTTTACGGTTGTAAACACATGAGTTTATGGCAGTAAACTCATGTTTGCCCACCCATTTCATGTTTTGGTGTTTCTAGGTTAAGCATGCAAGGTTCTAGTCACTTATACAAGCCATAGGGGGGTGTTAGGGGCACAATATCACCCCCTTATAGAGTTTATGGCCAAAGGACCAATTCCTTATGAGTTTACGGCCGTAAACTCTATGTGGACATGTTTTCTTTGATGTTTAAGGTCCCTAATTCAATGGTGGTTGGTTCTAGGCTAAGTTCTGGGCATAAGGAAGGAAGGAAAGGCATCATTTCACCACTTTTTGGGGTTTACGGTCTAAGAGGATCTTGGGCCGTAAACTCTTATTATTGAAGAATTCTTGATGTCTAACACATGATCTAGGCATATTACAAGCTAAAGGATGAATACTTACAATATAGAGGCTTGTAAGGGAGTTCACGGCCCAAGAACACACAAGTGTTCTTGGTGTTCTTGAGGATCTTGAAGATCTAGCCAAATCAAGGGTTTTTATGGATGAAATCAAGAGTGAATCAAGTAGAAGTAGTGTAGTAATACATAGATGGAAGAGATGGCTTACATATGTGAGGATTCGGACGAAAACTTGAAGATCATTAGGAGACAAAATCGGGTTTCTCTAGCTTGAAATGGAAGAAATGAAGGAAAATGGCTAAGTGCCATATATACTCCATGGAGTTTACGACCATAAACTACATGTTGGGCTATAAACTCCAAACTCTTGGAGTTTTGAGACTTCTATGATGCACAATATGCCCTGGAGTATACGTCCTTAGTTTACCTCTTGAAGGATAAAGCTCATAATGCTCAAACGGACACGAAACGCGCTAAAAGGTAGCAGAAATGAATTGGACTTTCAATGAAGTGTTTGACTGTACATGATAGAAAATTTCGGGTTGTCACATCCACTCTCCGAGCCTCGACACATCTGGTCCGCCCTCTTGGGTCCTTCAGCCTATTCGGACCGCTTGCTGGGCCTTCGGAATATCCGGTCCGCCTTGGGTATGTTGGCCTACAGCACAAAGAAGGACCCGCCTCAACCCAACCCCCGTCAAACAACCATGTGCACATAAAAAAATTAATCACATAGCAAATCCTTAACCAGACAAACAGTCTATCAGATCACATAGCATATCAACATCCTAACTAGGATTCCAACCTAACCGGTCACTAACATAACATTACCCTATATATTGGGTACCAACCTTAACCAAGTCACTAACATAACACCATCCTAAATACCAGGATGCAAATCTAGCAAAGCAATAACATAACAAACAATAC
Source organism: Lactuca sativa (assembly GCF_002870075.4). Lineage (NCBI taxonomy): Eukaryota > Viridiplantae > Streptophyta > Magnoliopsida > Asterales > Asteraceae > Lactuca > Lactuca sativa. Next base: position 250,446,426 of record NC_056625.2, read on the forward strand.
CCGGATTCCCATCCGATAAAGGGTCGGACTTGGTGCCGTAGACCCTGTCGATATAATGAGGATAACTCACCTGCAATTGCCGACTGAAGAGATAAGACCAAGCTGCTCCGACCACCGACACAAACCTCACCATAGAACACTACCAAAGAACCAATTCCATAAATACCAAAATTACCAATATACTCTTGGGAGTCAAAATGGTCAACTCTTGGTCAAAGTCAAAGTCAACCTTCTTGGTTGACTCTACTCGCCGAGTCACCCCGTCGAATCGTCGAGTTCCCATACCTAGAAAACTCTCATAACACAACTTAACTCGTCGAGTCGCCCCAAGACTCGCCGAGTCCAACGATCTCCGAGTCCCATCCTGTCCGACTCACTGAGTCGCCAACCGACTCACTTAATCCAAGGCTTTATCCAAAAGAGGTTGGGTCCTGCAACCAGACTCGCCGAGTTGTTCTTCCAACTCACCGAGTCCATGCTTATGTTCATACAACTCGTCGAGTACACCTATGTGACTCGCCGAGTCTCTCCAGTTCTTAATCCATTCATAGGCTTTTCGAGCCATGAAGGAGCTCCAATCCATAGATCCACCATTCTACAATCTATCCCTCACATAAAGTTGCAAACTTTACGTGAAACCAAGGAGATATAAGCCCAAAACACACTATGGCTAGGTTTGAGGACTAAGGGGCTTCACCAACAACTCTTAAACAAAAACTTTATGACATTATGGACCATCACAAGCCTAGATCTGGAGTAGCAACCTCAGATCTAAACTCCAATCCCGAAATAGATCTCAAACAAGCTAAGGAACTCCCAAAACAACCACCAAGGATGAACCAAAAAGGAAATAGCATAAGATAATGGCTCCTTACCTCTGAGAGGTGCCTAAACTGATGTAGATCCCAAATCTATACAAGCCCCTTGATGCTAGTTTCTAATTTCTCAAGCTCCTTCCACCAAATCCTCTTCCAAGCTCCAATCTCCTCAATAATGAAGTCTCACACGAAATTAGGGTTTTTATGGAACTCTCTGGAGGAATAGGAGGCTGGGAGAAGGACATAAAGTCCTTTAAATAGGGTGCAAACCCTAAGATTAGGGTTTTCTCATTCCAACACCAACTCATCGAGTCCAGCTTCCGACTCGGCGAGCCGGTCACTTAATTCGCAACCCAAACCCCCTCCGACTCGACGAGTAAGCATACCTACTCGTCGAGTCTCTACTTCGAAATTACACTTTAATCCCTTAAATTATACTTTTGAAATTTGGGATGTTACATAATGGTTCACACCCAAACCCTAGCAACCAAGGAACTTGAAGAGAGAGAGAGAGAGAGAGAGAGAGAGAGAGGAGAGGTGAAGTGAAATTTTGCAATTGCTCTTACGAATTAAGTCATGGATGAAAATCAAACCCAAGAAGGGTTTATATATGTGTAGAAAGGTATTGAATAAGGCATGTATCTCTAAGATAACTCTAATCCCTTAACTTCCTCCCTAAGGCATCCAAGGCTCCTTAATGCCCAAGGAAAACCCTAGACCTACTTCTAGAATTCTTCCCCATCTATGGGAGGTTCTAGAATTGGTCAATGTTCAACTTTTGAACATTGTCACCTTTAGTCATTCTACTTTTAATTAATCCAATTAATCCCAAAATTATTTCTAATTAATTTCTGATTAATTCTTAATTATATATTACTATTTCTAATTAATATATTATACTCATAATATATCAAAAAATCATTTACTTTGTTTACTAATTAATTTATTAACCATATAACAAATTAATAAATCAGTATCTCTCTCTAAAATTTATCCTATTCAATTGCTAGGTTTAAGGGCAACCCAAAAGAATTGTGCTATCATCAATTCAAGTTTATACCAATTATAGTTATGAGCTTAAACACCTAATCCAAAAGTCTCCCACTTGGATAAGTCTGTAACTATAATTGCCAGTATAACTTCCAAACTGATCAGCAAACTATAGCTTCCAAAAGGCGCTGTCAAACTCTAACTCGGTCAGTTACATGTCTTAAGATTAGTGATCAAATATTCATTCATTCTACAAAATATCGTATGGACATGAGACATGGACTGAAATCAATCTCATTGTCCAAAATTTAGTTTCCCGATTTATGACGACTGTATTTAGACTGCTAATTGAACACATCAATTTAGTCCGGGCTCGGCCAAACATTTCAGATATCGACATCAAATCATCGAGGGGCCCAAAGATATCGCTTTTCCCGTTAGGACAAAATGAACGAATAAACTTTGACTTATATTAAATTGTAATATATATTTTTCATAAATGTCACGTGTTTAGTTTTGTTGATATATATATATATATATATATATATATATATATATATATATATATATATATATATATATATATATATATATATATATATATATATATATATATATATATATATCGTATTTGGTTTTGTTTGAAATAATAATATTAGATAAATTTCATAAATAATTTTGTTTATGTTTTTATTTTAGCCACGGTTCCTTTTTGTATAGAACTTTGATTATTATAAAAGTTATTATAGTTTGATGGTATAAACATTTAGAATATTTGTTTATTTATCAAATAAATGTTTGTTATTTTTTTTAAACAAAATCATCAATAAGACAAAATATATCTTTACTTAATGTTTGGAAATATATATATATATATATATATATATATATATATATATATATATATATATATATATATATATATATATATATATATATATATATATATATATATATATTAGGATTCGAGTTTAATGACTTGATCAATGAATTTGAAATACTTTTGATTTTGTATCGATTAAATATTTTAGGTTTAACGACAAGTCAATTTTATTAAAACGACATTTATGTTTATAAAAAGGCATGACTTGTTATAAAAAATATATTAACTTTTTTTAAACATAAACTTTTGATAAAATTAATAAAATTATAATTAAATATAATAAAATAATAATAAAAAATAAATAATAATAATGTAATGATTGAGTAATAAATTAATGAAAGGATTGTATTATAAAAAAGTAATGACAAAAAAATTAATAATGGTTAGCCTAAACAACATCCTAATAGGATATTAGGGCGGAGTGTTGATAACAATACCCGAGATTTTATATTTACACCCAGTCTTAAATACTAAGTCTAAAACAAGTATTATTACTACATTAATTGAATTAGGCTTTTTGAAGAATACAAAACATTAATGATGATTAGGTTTGGGCTAGAACATGTGATGCATTTTATATCTTCCACAAGTTGTTATTTTGGAATAATTGAATTTAAAAATTAGTTATCTTGATGATTACTTTTATTTAGGTCCAATATTGATATTTTGAAGTTAATTTTTTCTTTTTGTTTAGTCAAAATAACGGAAATTGTTTTATTATATTAAATTGTAATATATACTTTTCATAAATGTGATGTATTTAGTTTTGTTGATTTATAAAATGATATATCATATTTTTTTTTTCGTTTAAAATAATAATATTAGATTATAAATTCATAAACAATTTTGTTTTTTTTTAGTTTTTGTTATTTTTTCAGTTTAGCCACGGTTTCTTTTTATATAGAACTTTGATTATTATAAAACTTATTATAGTTTGATGCTATAACCATTTATAATATTTTTTTATTTATCAAATAAATATTTGTTAATTTTTATTTAAGAAAATCATCAATAACACAAACTATATCTATAAGTAATGTTTAGAAAAAAAAAACAAACATACATTAGGATTCAAGTTTAATGACTTGATCAATGAATTTGAAATACTTTTGATTTTATATTCGATTAAATATTTTAGTTTTAGCGGCAAGTCAATTTTGTTAAGATGACGTTTATATTTATAAAAATGTATGACTTGCTATAAAAAATCTATTAACCTTTTTTTAAACATAAACTTTTGATTAAATTAATAAAATTTTAATTGAATATAATAAAATAATAATAATAAATGGATAATGATAACGTAATGATTGAATAATAAATTAGTGAAATGATTGGATTATAATAATGTAATGACAAAAATTATTGATGATTAGCCTAAACAACATCCTAATAGGATTTTAGGGTGGAGTGTCCATAACAACACCTATTGTTTAGGGATTTTATGTGGTTTTTATATTTACATGTCAGTCTCAAACATTCCGGTCTAAAGCATGTATCATTACTAAATTAATTGAATTAGCCTTTATGAAGAATACAAAGCATTAATTATGATTGGGTTTGGGCTTGCACGTGACATGCTCTCATATCTTCCAGAAGTAGATATTATTTTGGTACAATTGAATTTAAAAAGTAATTATCTTACTGTTTATCTTTATTTAGGTCCAATATTGATATTTTGTAGTTCACGTTTTTGGTAACACTTGAATTTGGGAATGTTCTTTTTTAGCCCCTTTGTAATTAATTATTACATTTTGGTCCTAAGAGTAGTATGCAGTGCGTACCATTGGGTACGCTTAGTGAGAAGCCAATACGCAGGGCGTACCACATGGTACACTTAGCGTACTAAGGGGGGAGGGTTGATTGCGGATGCAAGGCATCATACGCTGGGCGTATGAGGATTACGCGGGGTGTACGAGGGGTTAAAGAATATTGAAGGTCCATTGCTTAATGTGAAGCTTAGAGATCCAGAATCATCACTCATTGTGCAAGTCTTTTGAGGTATCAAGTTCATACCTTGTCTTCTCCTTGCTTAGATCTATCCATGTTATGGTTTTATGCTTCTTTACTTCTTTTGGTTGGTCTTGATGGGTTAAGGCCATTTCAGAAGCTAAATCTTGTAGATTCGGATGTTTGGAGGGTTCATTATGCTTAAAGGTGCAAACTTTATGGGGTTTATGGTCTCATGCACACATTAAGTCATCTATTAAGTCCTTTTGAGCTTTAAGAGCTTCATTAACCCATGCATGCACGTAAAGTTAGCAACTTTACGTGATAAATCAGCCCAAGGAAGTCAGATCTAAGTTTCGGAGTGATGCCTTAATCAATTGAGGGCTGGAAATGAAAGTTGGCTGAATGAGGGAGTATGTTGGGTGTATAAGCCCTAAGGCCAATACATTGTGCATACGAGCTGAGTATGCCCCGCATACTCAACAGGTTGGGCCTCAGAATCTTCGGTCTTCGGTTTGTGCCATTTTGGGACTTATGTGCTCTGGGCCTTGTTGGGCCATCAGAATTCAAGTGTTTTGGGCTAGGAACATTTTTGGAGCTTGGATTAAGGCCCATGAAAGGGTTTGGGCCTAATTTGGAAAATTTGGCCATAATTGGGCCTTGGGTGTTTATTTGGAATTTGGGCCTTTGGATTTGTGGTTTGGGCCTAGGCTTTAGGCCAAGTTAGGAAAAGGGTAAAAATGTATTTTACCCTAGTTTGGACACTTAGTGTGGGTCAGGATCCGATTATTGATGGATGATTATTTTGGTGATTGATAGCGTGAGGATCTTTGCAGGACAGCAGCCAAATATTATTTCTTTGAGATTCGGCAGTGCGAGGTGTGTTTCCTCATTGTGTTTAGTGGGTCGAAGGCACAAATACCGGCCCATGGTTTGTTATGTAGGGTGTTAAATGTCTGTGTGACTCTTGCATGTGTATGTGCTTGTATGCTTACTGGATATGGTCGATGATTATTTTGTATGCTAGTATTTGGTTATGTGTATATGATTTGTATGTGAGCGGGGCTCATTATGCGAGTTTGGGCGGGGCCCGTTATACTCAGTGGGCGGGGCCCGATGATTGTACGGTATGCTATTATCTTTGTGATTTTCGCATGTATTGGTATGATTATATGATTATGTGTTTTATATGTTTACTGGGCGAGGCCCAATGACTTACAGATCTATATACCGAGCCGGGATGAATGTCGGGCGAGGCTCATTATGTGTTTATTTATGTATATATGGTATGTGGTATTTTTGGGGAACTCACAAAGCTTTGTGCTTACGGATTTCAGTTTATGTTTCAGGTACTTTGGTTTTCAAATGGAAGAGCTCGAGATGATTGTAGTTCACACATGACCTCGTTCCACATTTTCTTGATCTACTCTTATATGATGTGATGTTTGATACATTTGCTTTATTTGGATTTTTATGATGATGTTTCTGTATTACTAGTTTTATTAATTCAAAAATGAAATTAATTGGGTCTTATTTTGGGATGTCACATTTTTTTGTTTAATCAGATTAATGGAAATAATTTTATTATGTTAAATTGTAACATATATTTTTCATAAATGTGTTGTGTTTAGTTTTGTTGATTATATAAATATATATCATATTTGTTTTTGTTTGAAATAATAATATTAGATAAATTTCATAAATAATTTTATTTATTTATTTATTTTTTAATTTTAGCCACGGTTTCTTTTTATATATAACTTTTATTATTATAAAAGTTATTCTAGTTTGATGGTATAACCATTTATAATATTTGTTTATTTATCAAATAAATCTTTTTTATTTATTTTTAAGAAAATCATCAATCAGACAAAATATATATTTAATTAATGTTTGGAATATATATATATATATATATATATATATATATATATATATATATATATATATATATATATATATATATATATATATATATATATATATATATATATATATATATATATATATATATATATATATATGGATTTGAGTTTAATGACTTGATCAATGAATATGAAATACTTTTGATTTTGTATTGATTAAATATTTTAGGTTTAACGGCAAGTGAATTTTGTTCATGACTTGTTATAAAAAATCTATTAACTTTCTTTAAACATAAACTTTTGATGAAATTAATATAATTATAATTGAATATAATAAAAAAAATAAATAACAATAATGAGTATTAACAAACTATTACTTCAAAAGTTTTATAATAGTTTTTTTTTAACAAACTATTCCATGTTTTTTATAATAAAAAGAGCTTTGCACTTCAGCCCCTAGATTTTGAAGATATTGCATTTTATATCTACATCTGTAATTATTAAACGTCTTTACAAATTACTTCAAAAGTTTTATAATAGTTTTCTTTTTTTTTTTTATATATATTACATCAATTTATAAATTGAATATAATTTGTCTCTTAAACAAATTTACATCAAATTTATTTTTTGTTTTGATTTTTTTATATAAAGATGTTTAATTGTTTATATATTAAAAAAAAGGTCATATTATTTATACGAACGAATTCATGAGTTTTATGGAAATAAGAAAATTTATAATATAAAATATTATAATTCAACTTTTATGTCATTTCAACCATATGATCTGAAACTACTTGCATGAGTTTTCATTTGGGGCAATTTTAATGGCACGAATGAAATTCTAATTACACGAATGAATGACATATTTGACACTTTACTGTTTATGTTGTAATCTTTATTGAAACGATTATTTTCTATATTTTTATTGTTTTTATTAGTTAAATAATGATTAATTTGTAAAGTTTATAACTCTTTCAATATTTCAGTTTATACCCCATAGTATATGTCGTAGATAATTTGTTTTGAATTTTGATTTTTGATTTTTTTACTTTATATTTTTATTGTTTGGAGAACGTAATTTAATTTAACTTACAACTTTAAAAATTATAAATAGGGTTATTTACCTTTTTATTTTAGTCTAACAATCCAATTTTCATTGGTGCTTAAAACTATGTATTTTAGGATGAAACTTCTATGTAACCATTATGATTTGTATTTATTTGTTAAAAAACTCATCAATTTTTATCTGTGTTAAAAACACCCATAAATTGATGGTTCAATAGATCATTTGAAAAAATATAGTGCTTTTTTTTTGTAATTAATTTATAATTAACCCAACTCTAACATGTTACAGTGGTCTTGCTCAGACGTTTTACAAAAAAAATTATAGTTTTTTCGGAATTCATTTAAAATTGGTGGTTAAATCGAACTTTTGGAAAAATAGTGTTTGAAGAATCAACAAGTAGATGTCTATACAAAGGCTTTGGTACACCTGAGTCACAACGTAATGTGAAACATGTTTGGCCTACACAAATGACAACCTAGCTATGGTTAAAAGAGGAGAAGAATGTAATATTTAAAACCTATTTTGATAGATTTTTATTTAAAATAAAGGGAAAGCCCTACCGTTCTTTTGTCAATAGGTCTATATTTATGGATCCCACGTTTTGTTTCCTTTATTTAAAGGTAAGGCTATCCATACCTCTTTTCAATTTAACCATACCCCTTCATCATTATCTATAATTATTTCTCTAATATATAAGTCATAATCACATATAATCTTTTACTTTTTGACTTTTAATTATTAGTAATTATAAAATAATAGTAATAAATAGTTTTTAAGGGTAATTTTAAATGTATGTTTCATTCTGACCCATATTGATTGATTTTTTGATGACTTGATAGGATATTAGGGTGGAGTGTCTATAAAACCACCTATTGTTTAGGGATTTTATATGGGTTTTATATTTACGCAAGTCTCAAACACTTCGATCTACAACATGTATCATTATTAAATTAATTGTATTAGCCTTTTTGAAGAATACAAAACATTAATTATGATTGGGTTTGGGCTTGCACGTGGCATGCGTCTCATATCTTCCACAAGTATATATTATTTTGGTATAACTGAATTTAAAAAGTAATTATCTTACTGTTTATTTTTATTTAGGTCAAATATTGATATTTTGTAGTTCATTTTTTGGTAACACCTGAATTTGGGAGTGTTCCTTTTTAGCCCCTTCGTAATTATATATTACATTTTGGTCCTAAGAGTAGTACGCAGGGCATACCATTTCGCACGCTTAGTGTACTACCTGAGAAGCCAATACGCGAGTCGTACCACATGGTACACTTAGCGTACTAAGGAGGAAGTTGATTGCGGATGCAAGGCCACGTACGATGGGCATACGAGGATTACATGGGGTGTACGAGGGGTTAAAGAAAATTAAAGGTGCATTGCTTAGTGTGAAGCTTAGAGATCCAGAATCATCACTCATTATGCAAGTCTTTTGAGGTATCAAGTTCATACCTTGTCTTCTCCTTTCTTAGATCTATTCATGTTATGGTTTTATGCTTCTTTGCCCCATTTGGTTGGTCTTGATGGGTTAAGTCCGTTTCAGAAGCTAAATCTTGTAGAGTCGAATGTTTGGAGGGTTCATTATGCTTAAAGTGAAAACCTTATGGGGTTTCTGGTCTTATGTATGTATTAAGTCACCTGTTAAGTTCTTTTGAGCTTTAAGAGCTTCATTAACCCATGCATGTACGTAAAGTTAGCAACATTACGTGATAAATTAGCCTAAGGAAGTCAGATCTAAGTTTTGGAGTGATGTCTTAATCAATTGAGGGCTGGAAATGAAAGTTGGCTGAATGAGGGAGTAAGCTGGGCGTACAAGCCCTAAGGCGAGTACGTTGTGCGTACAACTTGAGTATCATCAAAATTCAAGGCCCATGAAAGGGTTTAAGTGATGAGTTTTAGGTAAAACAAATAAACTAGAAAACAATTCCTAATTTCACATGCAACCTACTTTGGATCTATGTTTTAACTATTGAACATATAATTTTGAATTGCAAAACAAGAACCCTAGAGGAGAGAGGCTATTTTTTGAAAAATAACAAACTAGGGTTTAGGAATTACATACCTTTCAATTGTTATAGGAAACAATTGATAATTTCCCTGATCTTGATCTTGATCTTCTTGGAAGCTTAGCACCACAAGTGTAATGCCTCTATCGGAATCACACCCAAACTAGCAAGAAGGAAACTAGATGGAGAGAGAGGGAGGGAGTATGCAATTTCGACCCTAGGGTTTCTTCAAAAGAAGGAGTGGCCAAAATGTGAACCAGGAGGCTCCTTATATAGTTGAGGGATCTAGGGTTTAGGAAAAACCCTAATGCTCCTTGCTTAGGGCCTAAGCAAACCCAAGGGCCTTATCCAAGCCCCCTTGGACGGAATACTTAGGGTTTCCCCTATAGATTTCGTCCACCTCCTTCCAAGGAGGTTCTGGAGCCTTCCAGACAACTATTAAATAATTGCAAACTAGTCCCTACACTTTATAATTAATTCTTTTAACCCCAAAATTAATTCTAATTAATTTCTGGCTAACAATTAATTAAACAAAATGATTTCTTATTAATATATTAATCTTTTAACATATTAATAAATTCATTTATATTAATTTATTAATCTTATAATAAATTAATATCTCTCCTTTCATAATTTCCTTGTCCGATTGCTAGGTTTGAGGGCAACCCAAAAGGACTGTGCTGCTTTCAATTCAAGTATATACCAATTATAGTTATGGGCTTAGAAACCTAATCCAACAGTCTCCCACTTGGATAAGTTTGTAACTATAATTGCTATTATGCCTTCTAAATTTGACCAGCAAATTATAGCTTCCAAAAAGCTGCTGCCGAACTCTGACCCAGTCAGTTACGTGTCCTAAGATAAGTGATCATATAATCCTTCATTCTACTAGATATCTCTAGACATAATACATGGAATACAATCAATCTCTTTGTCCAGAATCTATGTTTCCCGATTTCTGATTTATGATGATATAGGACTTCTAATCGAACATATCAATTTAGTCCTGGCTGGGCCCAGCACATAAGTCAACACCAAATCATCGAGGGGCCCACATATATCGCTTTTCCCGTTAGGGCAAAAGGAACGAATAGACATTGACTCATATGCTTGTATCTTTTACTCATCAAACCATACATGACAATACGTTTTATAACACCAAGTTACTGATGCGTTTTCGTATCACCAATGTATAGCCAACTTGCAAATTACAAATCATATATCTCTGTTTCAAGATCATAGATATTATCGTCTCAGTATTACTCGTGATGAATTCCATGAAGTAATACTCTGAGCGTGGGTTTATCCAATACTCAAATCTCAATTTTTGAGTACTCATGAATGTTGCAGCAAATCTATTGGCATGTCTATCCTTAGACAATCTACAATCCAGTTCATGACAGTCTTGATTCACTACTTACTTCCAAAAGTGTGAAATCAAGCTAGTCCACATGGCAGGGATTGATCTTTCACCTTCATTGTGGAACAGACTTTCACTTTGAGCAGGAATACCTTTCCTTTGGATTTGGGAATACCATGGTTAGATTGAGACATCTACACAATGGGAGAAATCAAGTTAGTTGATTGAATTCTTAATAAAACACCCAAAAGAGATATTAAGGCTAGGATCCAACATAACATTCCACAAATTGGAAGAGGGATGCTGTAATCCAATTTACAGAATATTTGAAGGTAGGTAAATGATGATTTACCAATTTCCACCATGAAAAACGAAAAAGAAGGTTAAGTTTTAAATGTATTGGAAACTCCTAGATCTTTTGAGATACATTGAAACTATTCAATAGCATGTTTTAATCTTGGATTATGCTATTCTATTTGTGATTGGGATGTCGAGGATCACAAACAAGATGTGAATAACCATGCAAATGTGCTTGGTAACCTCATTGTCTTTATCATTAACTATTGATGTGCCGGTAAACCACACACGCTCCATCAAAATGACAATTATGAGATATCCATTACTACTCTTTATTAGTGCCTTTTAGTGTGCCGGTTAACCACACACGCTCCACTAACGACCAATAAAGCATAATGTGAAATTTCATGGATTAGCATACTTTTTACATTTTTCCTAAAGTAACTAGAGTTGGGATTTTGTAAAATAATGTTCTAGTACTTTCTCTAATAACATTATACTTTTAATGAGATGTAGTTGTCCTATCAAATCCGTTCTGCTAACGACCCTCCACTAATCAAGGAAGCGGTGGGTGAGAGTGGATACCCATTCAACTACCATTTTATAGGCAGTTTCCTTATACCCCCCTTATAGATTAGCTTCGTGAATGAGGCATACTAGCGATTTGACTGACCATATTCTTATACATATATAATATTTAACTTTTAATTATAATATATATAAGGTGTGTTTTAAAACATTTTAAAACTCCAAGGGTTTATATAAATTTTTGAAATTTAAACTATTAAATTTTAAATTTAAATAAACCAATTAATTAGATTTAATATTTATCTAATAATTAACTTTAAATTAATTTATTAAATCTTGTAAGGATTATCTAATTAAATTAAACAATTAACTTAATCCTAATCCATATCCCTTCTAGATTTCAAAAATATGGGGATAGGATAATTTCCTTATTTTTCTCAACCAAATAACTAGATTTAATATTTATCTATTAATTAACTTTTAATTAATTAATTAAATCTAGTAAGGATTATCTAATTAAATTAAACACTTAATTTAATCCTAATCCATATCCCTTCTAGATTTCGAAAATATGGGGATCGATAGGATAATTGCTTATTTATCTCAATCATCCAATAAGACAACTATTATCCAAAACAAAGAAACCCTAAAAAGGGGAGCATATTTCGAAATTTCAAGGGGAGGAGGCTAGGGTTTTCAAAAACCTAACCCTAATTTCGATTAGGGTTCAAGGAGGCTAGGGTTTTTCGAAAACCTTTTGAACCAAAAACCCTAGAAATCAAAAATTTAGCCTTTAGGGTTTAATGGCTATAAACCCTAATTTGCAATTCAACTAATATAGCAATTCAATTTAAAACAACAATGGCTTTGATACCACTGATGAGTTTTAGGTAAACAAATAAACTAGAAAACAATTCCTAAGTTCACATGCAACCTACTTTGGATCTATGTTTTAACTATTGAACATATAACTTTGAATTGCAAAACAAGAACCCTAGAGGAGAGAGGCTATTTTTTGAAAAATAACAAACTAGGAAACAATTTTTATAGGAAACAATTGATAATTTCCTTGATCTTGATCTTGATCTTCTTGGAAGCTTAGCACCACAAGTGTAATGCCTTTAATGGAATCACACCCAAACTAGCAAGAAGGAAACTAGATGGAGAGAGAGGGAGGGAGTATGCAATTTCGGCCCTAGGGTTTCTTCAAAAGAAGGAGTGGCCAAAATGTGAACCAGGAGGCTCCTTATATAGTTGAGGGATCTAGGGTTTAGGAAAAACCCTAATGCTCCTTGCTTAGGGCCTAAGCAAACCCAAGGGCCTTATCCAAGCCCCCTTGGACGGAATCCTTAGGGTTTCCCCTATAGATTTCGTCCACCTCCTTCCAAGGAGGTTCTGGAGCCTTCCAGACAACTATTAAATAATTGCAAACTAGTCCCTACACTTTATAATTAATTCTTTTAACCCCAAAATTAATTCTAATTAATTTCTGGCTAACAATTAATTAAACAAAATGATTTCTTATTAATATATTAATCTTTTAACATATTAATAAATTCATTTATATTAATTTATTAATCTTATAATAAATTAATATCTCTCCTTTCATAATTTCCTTGTCCGATTGCTAGGTTTGAGGGCAACCCAAAAGGACTGTGCTGCTTTCAATTCAAGTATATACCAATTATAGTTATGGGCTTAGAAACCTAATCCAACAGTCTCCCACTTGGATAAGTTTGTAACTATAATTGCTATTATGCCTTCTAAATTTGACCAGCAAATTATAGCTTCCAAAAAGCTGCTGCCGAACTCTGACCCAGTCAGTTACGTGTCCTAAGATAAGTGATCATATAATCCTTCATTCTACTAGATATCTCTAGACATAATACATGGAATACAATCAATCTCTTTGTCCAAAATCTATGTTTCCCGATTTCTGATTTATGATGATATAGGACTTCTAATCGAACATATCAATTTAGTCCTGGCTGGGCCCAGCACATAAGTCAACACCAAATCATCGAGGGGCCCACATATATCGCTTTTCCCGTTAGGGCAAAAGGAACGAATAGACATTGACTCATATGCTTGTATCTTTTACTCATCAAACCATACATGACAATACGTTTTATAACACCAAGTTACTGATGCGTTTTCGTATCACCAATGTATAGCCAACTTGCAAATTACAAATCATATATCTCTGTTTCAAGATCATAGATATTATCGTCTCAGTATTACTCGTGATGAATTCCATGAAGTAATACTCTGAGCGTGGGTTTATCCAATACTCAAATCTCAATTTTTGAGTACTCATGAATGTTGCAGCAAATCTATTGGCATGTCTATCCTTAGACAATCTACAATCCAGTTCATGACAGTCTTGATTCACTACTTACTTCCAAAAGTACGAGCGACTGTGGAGTTTGAATAATCTTAGTATTCGGGAAGTCAAAACATGCAAAGTGAAACGCAATAATAATATTAATCCTATATGGCCCTAAAGCTTTTGAGCGTAAATAAAAACACTTTTATTTAAACACCATATTGATTACTCATTATTCATTGCTTACAGTTTCAGATAATCAACTTATTACTTGAATTATAACCACAATTGTCCCATGCTCCAAGCATGCACACTTTGGTTTCCTATGGTCCATACTTTGTGAAATAGATCAATTGAAAAACCTTTCCAATGATGCTCATTTCACAATTCCCAATCCCTATTATTAGTGTTAGAACACAAGGTTCTTGCAACTACTAGAATATGCTAGATTCTAACATTTTATGCAATGACCCTTTCGCAAAGTCATAGCACAAAAGTCACCAAGACTTGGCCAATGAAATTACAAAGTACTCTATCGGAATTGTTACAAGATAATTCCATAGACGTGAAGTCTCACATTCAAAGTACATTCCTTTGAACATTCTTCTTGTATAAAAGTTTCTAATCTAGACACAGACTCTCAACATCCAACTCCCAATATGGAGACATTTCCATATTTGCCATATGACAACTTCTTCTTAATAGAATCTTATCTATTCATAATAATGTCGATATGGCCCATTCAGTACTATACTTCCAACTACTCACAAGAGACAAATCCTCAGTGAACCTCGGATTTTCCTTTGATAGTTGTTTAATTATTTTAGTCAGAACCGATTCTAGTTCCTTTTTCCCTCTTAATGCCCTAGGCATTTGGAAAATTATAGAATGGTCAAATATTACAACATATGCAATCGATCCTATACCCGAAGCGTATTGGACACAATACATAATGTCTCACATAAAGATGTGATACTTTATCATCCTTCTGCCATAATATTTTATGTGCCCTGTTCCCACAATTCGATCTATGAAGAGGGATGCCGTGATCATAATCGAATTTGAGAATGCACTATATATCCTTGACTAAATTTATTAATGTTTCTCGATCTAAGCTTTAGAATTTTGAAATGAAGTATAATATTCTCTCCCTTAATTATAGCAAAACAACTTTTCAACCATTGCAACTTTGCAAAGTGAATCTTTGTTTTCTATAATTAATATTGCTAACTCGCAATACTTTGCCATAATAATCATGCTCCCACTAACATGATGATTATTTTCTTACCATCAGAACACTTATGCTTCCACTAGCTTTGACATGTATTCAGAAAACAATTAAACTTCCAGAGAACAATGCTTATTGAATTCCTTAAGTTCATATTTCTAATACCTAATGCTTTGATAAGCCTTTATCAAAGCTTCTTAAACTCATACACCTTTGCCTTAGAAAGCTCATTTGTGTGTCTAGACAAATTCAGAACTTATGTCACTAAGTCCCAAATGTTCAGACTAATTGCCAAATCTCACAATTCGAACTATGGAAAGGGATGTCGTAACCATAATCGAATTTGAGAATACAATTTCCACAATCGCTATATTCTTAAAATCTCTCTTAGTGAAAGCATTTCCTCACAGTCATTTTCATGAAGGAGGTAATCTTATGACACTTAGATTTTGTGGTGTATAAGCTCCTATCCATGTGAATTTGTCAGAACCAAGGTTTGTGACAAATCCACACTCATATGGACTGAACTTTCTTAATCTTGATTTCTTGCCTTATGGTAACACGAGTGCCCACCATGTCTTCCAAGCAGTTTAGCAACTCATCCTTACTTATCAATGTACTTTCTATTGATCAAGGTGCTTTGTCTTTATGCATTCACATGAGAACTCATAGAACTCACATGCATAATTAACTCAATTGGAATTGCATAGAAAAGGAGTATGTCATCCACGATAGGCTATAAACCTCAAGTCGTGTGCTAGTGATTATTGATAAGGTTTATTCTTGATTTGTTCTTGAAATCCTTTTCAAGATTATTAAAACTTCCACTGACCTCTTGACATATATGATTCTCTTGTCAGGATACTTTCCTAGACAAAACAAATATTCAAGAGTTAGTGTAGTTCTTATCAAGACAAAACACTTCACAAGATTTGTCCTAGTTGGTCTTTGTCTTATCGAAGACATCACAACTTACCAATTTTAAATGTGCAAGAATAAGAAAACTTTTCCAAATTCCACATTTGATGAGTGTTATAAACCTTCTTGAAACTTGTCACTCAATTCATAATCTTGGAGTATAACTCTAAGACTTGATGTTGGAACAAAGTATGATTGACTTCTTGATTTTAACCATTTCCACAATTCTCGATTCCTCTTCTTAGACATGCAAATGCACTAAGACTCACTTAGAGGATCAATTGAGGTATGGTTCCTAATCACTAAGACTAATCATAAAACACAATAAAAGGTACTCTCCCTTCTTCTTAGAATAGATAAACTTTTATCTTTCTGCCTACTTGATTCTTCTTATTCGTTCTGCTATTGATTGAAACTCTTTCGATCAACTCAGAATTATACTTAATCTTATAAGTATAACCATATTTACTAAACTTTAGTAAATCATGATGAATATCTTTATTACTCTTGTGGTGGACTTGATCAACGCACAACCTAGTGCACTTGATCCCCTAGTCCTTCTCTTGACACTTTGCCAAAGAATTAGTCTAATTTCCAAATATGAAGTTTCTCATTCATCATGCAGCTTAGTTGTATGATTTCAAGTTTCTATCCAATTGAAACTTGGGCGATGAGAATCTTTCCTCATTTGGCAAATTCTCGACGTTTCCACAAATAACATAATTAAGAATCAAATCCATTCATTGTAGTAATACACAAACATCAATTTTTCACAACGATTTTATTGCAAGGATATATAAAAAATTATTCAAACTAAAATTTCTTTTATTCATAAAAGCAGTGGAAAACTTGTCCTTACAATGCAAAATCAACTGAAAAACTATGTATTTATTCCTAACAAATCTATCATAACTTTCTAAGCTCAAAATCTAATCTTCGAATCCATGCGACGGTGATCCATTTCTTCGTGATCAGACTCATCTTGCTTTTTCATCAAGCTTCCTCTCTTTTCTTTGATCCTGCAAAACATTCAAATGTAATCTTGTCACATTATGTATTGAGAATCAATGAATAGGAACTTAATGGAGTTAGATAGTAGATTTCATACCTGAGGAGGAGTCATAACACTAGACTCTCCTATTTCTTAGATCTCTCAGGTAGATAGGACAGCTTCGTCTCCAATATCCCTTCTCTTGGCAATAAAAGCAAATGGACTCTTTTGGAATGACACAAGGAACTATCTCAGAGTTTACCTTTTCTGGATCTCCAATGTCATCATTTTCAATGTCCATTGAAGTTCTGAAGTTTGATTCACCAGACAAATTTGCTTGATCAGCACGCCAAATCATTGCTGAGTCAGTAGCTATAAGCAAATAGGTGAGATCAATGAGTGTCACGTCGTGATCAATCATATAGTACTCTCTAACGAACTCACTATATGATTCAGGAAGTGACTGAAGAACCTCAACAACCAACTCACTTGAAATCTCGACACCAAACATGCTTAACCTATCAATGTGTGACTTCATCTCTAAGACGTGTGCACACACAGGTTTCCCATCTTCGTGTTTACTTGCCAAAAGGGCTTGAGTGAGCTTGAACTTTTCAAGCCTTCGAACTTGTGGGTTTGGGAGAACAACGGGAGGTGGAGGAAGTGAAATCAAGCTAGTCCACATGGCAGGGATTGATCTTTCACCTTCATTGTGGAACAGACTTTCACTTTGAGCAGGAATACCTTTCCTTTGGATTTGGGAATACCATGGTTAGATTGAGACATCTACACAATGGGAGAAATCAAGTTAGTTGATTGAATTCTTAATAAAACACCCAAAAGAGATATTAAGGCTAGGATCCAACATAACATTCCACAAATTGGAAGAGGGATGCTGTAATCCAATTTACAGAATATTTGAAGGTAGGTAAATGATGATTTACCAATTTCCACCATGAAAAACGAAAAAGAAGGTTAAGTTTTAAATGTATTGGAAACTCCTAGATCTTTTGAGATACATTGAAACTATTCAATAGCATGTTTTAATCTTGGATTATGCTATTCTATTTGTGATTGGGATGTCGAGGATCACAAACAAGATGTGAATAACCATGCAAATGTGCTTGGTAACCTCATTGTCTTTATCATTAACTATTGATGTGCCGGTAAACCACACACGCTCCATCAAAATGACAATTATGAGATATCCATTACTACTCTTTATTAGTGCCTTTTAGTGTGCCGGTTAACCACACACGCTCCACTAACGACCAATAAAGCATAATGTGAAATTTCATGGATTAGCATACTTTTTACATTTTTCCTAAAGTAACTAGAGTTGGGATTTTGTAAAATAATGTTCTAGTACTTTCTCTAATAACATTATACTTTTAATGAGATGTAGTTGTCCTATCAAATCCGTTCTGCTAACGACCCTCCACTAATCAAGGAAGCGGTGGGTGAGAGTGGATACCCATTCAACTACCATTTTATAGGCAGTTTCCTTATACCCCCCTTATAGATTAGCTTCGTGAATGAGGCATACTAGCGATTTGACTGACCATATTCTTATACATATATAATATTTAACTTTTAATTATAATATATATAAGGTGTGTTTTAAAACATTTTAAAACTCCAAGGGTTTATATAAATTTTTGAAATTTAAACTATTAAATTTTAAATTTAAATAAACCAATTAATTAGATTTAATATTTATCTAATAATTAACTTTAAATTAATTTATTAAATCTTGTAAGGATTATCTAATTAAATTAAACAATTAACTTAATCCTAATCCATATCCCTTCTAGATTTCAAAAATATGGGGATAGGATAATTTCCTTATTTTTCTCAACCAAATAACTAGATTTAATATTTATCTATTAATTAACTTTTAATTAATTAATTAAATCTAGTAAGGATTATCTAATTAAATTAAACACTTAATTTAATCCTAATCCATATCCCTTCTAGATTTCGAAAATATGGGGATCGATAGGATAATTGCTTATTTATCTCAATCATCCAATAAGACAACTATTATCCAAAACAAAGAAACCCTAAAAAGGGGAGCATATTTCGAAATTTCAAGGGGAGGAGGCTAGGGTTTTCAAAAACCTAACCCTAATTTCGATTAGGGTTCAAGGAGGCTAGGGTTTTTCGAAAACCTTTTGAACCAAAAACCCTAGAAATCAAAAATTTAGCCTTTAGGGTTTAATGGCTATAAACCCTAATTTGCAATTCAACTAATATAGCAATTCAATTTAAAACAACAATGGCTTTGATACCACTGATGAGTTTTAGGTAAACAAATAAACTAGAAAACAATTCCTAAGTTCACATGCAACCTACTTTGGATCTATGTTTTAACTATTGAACATATAACTTTGAATTGCAAAACAAGAACCCTAGAGGAGAGAGGCTATTTTTTGAAAAATAACAAACTAGGAAACAATTTTTATAGGAAACAATTGATAATTTCCTTGATCTTGATCTTGATCTTCTTGGAAGCTTAGCACCACAAGTGTAATGCCTTTAATGGAATCACACCCAAACTAGCAAGAAGGAAACTAGATGGAGAGAGAGGGAGGGAGTATGCAATTTCGGCCCTAGGGTTTCTTCAAAAGAAGGAGTGGCCAAAATGTGAACCAGGAGGCTCCTTATATAGTTGAGGGATCTAGGGTTTAGGAAAAACCCTAATGCTCCTTGCTTAGGGCCTAAGCAAACCCAAGGGCCTTATCCAAGCCCCCTTGGACGGAATCCTTAGGGTTTCCCCTATAGATTTCGTCCACCTCCTTCCAAGGAGGTTCTGGAGCCTTCCAGACAACTATTAAATAATTGCAAACTAGTCCCTACACTTTATAATTAATTCTTTTAACCCCAAAATTAATTCTAATTAATTTCTGGCTAACAATTAATTAAACAAAATGATTTCTTATTAATATATTAATCTTTTAACATATTAATAAATTCATTTATATTAATTTATTAATCTTATAATAAATTAATATCTCTCCTTTCATAATTTCCTTGTCCGATTGCTAGGTTTGAGGGCAACCCAAAAGGACTGTGCTGCTTTCAATTCAAGTATATACCAATTATAGTTATGGGCTTAGAAACCTAATCCAACAGTCTCCCACTTGGATAAGTTTGTAACTATAATTGCTATTATGCCTTCTAAATTTGACCAGCAAATTATAGCTTCCAAAAAGCTGCTGCCGAACTCTGACCCAGTCAGTTACGTGTCCTAAGATAAGTGATCATATAATCCTTCATTCTACTAGATATCTCTAGACATAATACATGGAATACAATCAATCTCTTTGTCCAAAATCTATGTTTCCCGATTTCTGATTTATGATGATATAGGACTTCTAATCGAACATATCAATTTAGTCCTGGCTGGGCCCAGCACATAAGTCAACACCAAATCATCGAGGGGCCCACATATATCGCTTTTCCCGTTAGGGCAAAAGGAACGAATAGACATTGACTCATATGCTTGTATCTTTTACTCATCAAACCATACATGACAATACGTTTTATAACACCAAGTTACTGATGCGTTTTCGTATCACCAATGTATAGCCAACTTGCAAATTACAAATCATATATCTCTGTTTCAAGATCATAGATATTATCGTCTCAGTATTACTCGTGATGAATTCCATGAAGTAATACTCTGAGCGTGGGTTTATCCAATACTCAAATCTCAATTTTTGAGTACTCATGAATGTTGCAGCAAATCTATTGGCATGTCTATCCTTAGACAATCTACAATCCAGTTCATGACAGTCTTGATTCACTACTTACTTCCAAAAGTACGAGCGACTGTGGAGTTTGAATAATCTTAGTATTCGGGAAGTCAAAACATGCAAAGTGAAACGCAATAATAATATTAATCCTATATGGCCCTAAAGCTTTTGAGCGTAAATAAAAACACTTTTATTTAAACACCATATTGATTACTCATTATTCATTGCTTACAGTTTCAGATAATCAACTTATTACTTGAATTATAACCACAATTGTCCCATGCTCCAAGCATGCACACTTTGGTTTCCTATGGTCCATACTTTGTGAAATAGATCAATTGAAAAACCTTTCCAATGATGCTCATTTCACAATTCCCAATCCCTATTATTAGTGTTAGAACACAAGGTTCTTGCAACTACTAGAATATGCTAGATTCTAACATTTTATGCAATGACCCTTTCGCAAAGTCATAGCACAAAAGTCACCAAGACTTGGCCAATGAAATTACAAAGTACTCTATCGGAATTGTTACAAGATAATTCCATAGACGTGAAGTCTCACATTCAAAGTACATTCCTTTGAACATTCTTCTTGTATAAAAGTTTCTAATCTAGACACAGACTCTCAACATCCAACTCCCAATATGGAGACATTTCCATATTTGCCATATGACAACTTCTTCTTAATAGAATCTTATCTATTCATAATAATGTCGATATGGCCCATTCAGTACTATACTTCCAACTACTCACAAGAGACAAATCCTCAGTGAACCTCGGATTTTCCTTTGATAGTTGTTTAATTATTTTAGTCAGAACCGATTCTAGTTCCTTTTTCCCTCTTAATGCCCTAGGCATTTGGAAAATTATAGAATGGTCAAATATTACAACATATGCAATCGATCCTATACCCGAAGCGTATTGGACACAATACATAATGTCTCACATAAAGATGTGATACTTTATCATCCTTCTGCCATAATATTTTATGTGCCCTGTTCCCACAATTCGATCTATGAAGAGGGATGCCGTGATCATAATCGAATTTGAGAATGCACTATATATCCTTGACTAAATTTATTAATGTTTCTCGATCTAAGCTTTAGAATTTTGAAATGAAGTATAATATTCTCTCCCTTAATTATAGCAAAACAACTTTTCAACCATTGCAACTTTGCAAAGTGAATCTTTGTTTTCTATAATTAATATTGCTAACTCGCAATACTTTGCCATAATAATCATGCTCCCACTAACATGATGATTATTTTCTTACCATCAGAACACTTATGCTTCCACTAGCTTTGACATGTATTCAGAAAACAATTAAACTTCCAGAGAACAATGCTTATTGAATTCCTTAAGTTCATATTTCTAATACCTAATGCTTTGATAAGCCTTTATCAAAGCTTCTTAAACTCATACACCTTTGCCTTAGAAAGCTCATTTGTGTGTCTAGACAAATTCAGAACTTATGTCACTAAGTCCCAAATGTTCAGACTAATTGCCAAATCTCACAATTCGAACTATGGAAAGGGATGTCGTAACCATAATCGAATTTGAGAATACAATTTCCACAATCGCTATATTCTTAAAATCTCTCTTAGTGAAAGCATTTCCTCACAGTCATTTTCATGAAGGAGGTAATCTTATGACACTTAGATTTTGTGGTGTATAAGCTCCTATCCATGTGAATTTGTCAGAACCAAGGTTTGTGACAAATCCACACTCATATGGACTGAACTTTCTTAATCTTGATTTCTTGCCTTATGGTAACACGAGTGCCCACCATGTCTTCCAAGCAGTTTAGCAACTCATCCTTACTTATCAATGTACTTTCTATTGATCAAGGTGCTTTGTCTTTATGCATTCACATGAGAACTCATAGAACTCACATGCATAATTAACTCAATTGGAATTGCATAGAAAAGGAGTATGTCATCCACGATAGGCTATAAACCTCAAGTCGTGTGCTAGTGATTATTGATAAGGTTTATTCTTGATTTGTTCTTGAAATCCTTTTCAAGATTATTAAAACTTCCACTGACCTCTTGACATATATGATTCTCTTGTCAGGATACTTTCCTAGACAAAACAAATATTCAAGAGTTAGTGTAGTTCTTATCAAGACAAAACACTTCACAAGATTTGTCCTAGTTGGTCTTTGTCTTATCGAAGACATCACAACTTACCAATTTTAAATGTGCAAGAATAAGAAAACTTTTCCAAATTCCACATTTGATGAGTGTTATAAACCTTCTTGAAACTTGTCACTCAATTCATAATCTTGGAGTATAACTCTAAGACTTGATGTTGGAACAAAGTATGATTGACTTCTTGATTTTAACCATTTCCACAATTCTCGATTCCTCTTCTTAGACATGCAAATGCACTAAGACTCACTTAGAGGATCAATTGAGGTATGGTTCCTAATCACTAAGACTAATCATAAAACACAATAAAAGGTACTCTCCCTTCTTCTTAGAATAGATAAACTTTTATCTTTCTGCCTACTTGATTCTTCTTATTCGTTCTGCTATTGATTGAAACTCTTTCGATCAACTCAGAATTATACTTAATCTTATAAGTATAACCATATTTACTAAACTTTAGTAAATCATGATGAATATCTTTATTACTCTTGTGGTGGACTTGATCAACGCACAACCTAGTGCACTTGATCCCCTAGTCCTTCTCTTGACACTTTGCCAAAGAATTAGTCTAATTTCCAAATATGAAGTTTCTCATTCATCATGCAGCTTAGTTGTATGATTTCAAGTTTCTATCCAATTGAAACTTGGGCGATGAGAATCTTTCCTCATTTGGCAAATTCTCGACGTTTCCACAAATAACATAATTAAGAATCAAATCCATTCATTGTAGTAATACACAAACATCAATTTTTCACAACGATTTTATTGCAAGGATATATAAAAAATTATTCAAACTAAAATTTCTTTTATTCATAAAAGCAGTGGAAAACTTGTCCTTACAATGCAAAATCAACTGAAAAACTATGTATTTATTCCTAACAAATCTATCATAACTTTCTAAGCTCAAAATCTAATCTTCGAATCCATGCGACGGTGATCCATTTCTTCGTGATCAGACTCATCTTGCTTTTTCATCAAGCTTCCTCTCTTTTCTTTGATCCTGCAAAACATTCAAATGTAATCTTGTCACATTATGTATTGAGAATCAATGAATAGGAACTTAATGGAGTTAGATAGTAGATTTCATACCTGAGGAGGAGTCATAACACTAGACTCTCCTATTTCTTAGATCTCTCAGGTAGATAGGACAGCTTCGTCTCCAATATCCCTTCTCTTGGCAATAAAAGCAAATGGACTCTTTTGGAATGACACAAGGAACTATCTCAGAGTTTACCTTTTCTGGATCTCCAATGTCATCATTTTCAATGTCCATTGAAGTTCTGAAGTTTGATTCACCAGACAAATTTGCTTGATCAGCACGCCAAATCATTGCTGAGTCAGTAGCTATAAGCAAATAGGTGAGATCAATGAGTGTCACGTCGTGATCAATCATATAGTACTCTCTAACGAACTCACTATATGATTCAGGAAGTGACTGAAGAACCTCAACAACCAACTCACTTGAAATCTCGACACCAAACATGCTTAACCTATCAATGTGTGACTTCATCTCTAAGACGTGTGCACACACAGGTTTCCCATCTTCGTGTTTACTTGCCAAAAGGGCTTGAGTGAGCTTGAACTTTTCAAGCCTTCGAACTTGTGGGTTTGGGAGAACAACGGGAGGTGGAGGAAGTGAAATCAAGCTAGTCCACATGGCAGGGATTGATCTTTCACCTTCATTGTGGAACAGACTTTCACTTTGAGCAGGAATACCTTTCCTTTGGATTTGGGAATACCATGGTTAGATTGAGACATCTACACAATGGGAGAAATCAAGTTAGTTGATTGAATTCTTAATAAAACACCCAAAAGAGATATTAAGGCTAGGATCCAACATAACATTCCACAAATTGGAAGAGGGATGCTGTAATCCAATTTACAGAATATTTGAAGGTAGGTAAATGATGATTTACCAATTTCCACCATGAAAAACGAAAAAGAAGGTTAAGTTTTAAATGTATTGGAAACTCCTAGATCTTTTGAGATACATTGAAACTATTCAATAGCATGTTTTAATCTTGGATTATGCTATTCTATTTGTGATTGGGATGTCGAGGATCACAAACAAGATGTGAATAACCATGCAAATGTGCTTGGTAACCTCATTGTCTTTATCATTAACTATTGATGTGCCGGTAAACCACACACGCTCCATCAAAATGACAATTATGAGATATCCATTACTACTCTTTATTAGTGCCTTTTAGTGTGCCGGTTAACCACACACGCTCCACTAACGACCAATAAAGCATAATGTGAAATTTCATGGATTAGCATACTTTTTACATTTTTCCTAAAGTAACTAGAGTTGGGATTTTGTAAAATAATGTTCTAGTACTTTCTCTAATAACATTATACTTTTAATGAGATGTAGTTGTCCTATCAAATCCGTTCTGCTAACGACCCTCCACTAATCAAGGAAGCGGTGGGTGAGAGTGGATACCCATTCAACTACCATTTTATAGGCAGTTTCCTTATACCCCCCTTATAGATTAGCTTCGTGAATGAGGCATACTAGCGATTTGACTGACCATAGTCTTATACATATATAATATTTAACTTTTAATTATAATATATATAAGGTGTGTTTTAAAACATTTTAAAACTCCAAGGGTTTATATAAATTTTTGAAATTTAAACTATTAAATTTTAAATTTAAATAAACCAATTAATTAGATTTAATATTTATCTAATAATTAACTTTAAATTAATTTATTAAATCTTGTAAGGATTATCTAATTAAATTAAACAATTAACTTAATCCTAATCCATATCCCTTCTAGATTTCAAAAATATGGGGATAGGATAATTTCCTTATTTTTCTCAACCAAATAACTAGATTTAATATTTATCTATTAATTAACTTTTAATTAATTAATTAAATCTAGTAAGGATTATCTAATTAAATTAAACACTTAATTTAATCCTAATCCATATCCCTTCTAGATTTCGAAAATATGGGGATCGATAGGATAATTGCTTATTTATCTCAATCATCCAATAAGGCAACTATTATCCAAAACAAAGAAACCCTAAAAAGGGGAGCATATTTCGAAATTTCAAGGGGAGGAGGCTAGGGTTTTCAAAAACCTAACCCTAATTTCGATTAGGGTTCAAGGAGGCTAGGGTTTTTCGAAAAACTTTTGAACCAAAAACCCTAGAAATCAAAAATTTAGCCTTTAGGGTTTAATGGCTATAAACCCTAATTTGCAATTCAACTAATATAGCAATTCAATTTAAAACAACAATGGCTTTGATACCACTGATGAGTTTTAGGTAAAACAAATAAACTAGAAAACAATTCTTAAGTTCACATGCAACCTACTTTGGATCTATGTTTTAACTATTGAACATATAACTTTGAATTGCAAAACAAGAACCCTAGAGGAGAGAGGCTATTTTTTGAAAAATAACAAACTAGGAAACAATTTTTATAGGAAACAATTGATAATTTCCTTGATCTTGATCTTGATCTTCTTGGAAGCTTAGCACCACAAGTGTAATGCCTTTAATGGAATCACACCCAAACTAGCAAGAAGGAAACTATATGGAGAGAGAGGGAGGGAGTATGCAATTTCGGCCCTAGGGTTTCTTCAAAAGAAGGAGTGGCCAAAATGTGAACCAGGAGGCTCCTTATATAGTTGAGGGATCTAGGGTTTAGGAAAAACCCTAATGCTCCTTGCTTAGGGCCTAAGCAAACCCAAGGGCCTTATCCAAGCCCCCTTGGACGAAATCCTTAGGGTTTCCCCTATAGATTTCGTCCACCTCCTTCCAAGGAGGTTCTGGAGCCTTCCAGACAACTATTAGATAATTGCAAAATAGTCCCTGCACTTTATAATTAATTCTTTTAACCCCAAAATTAATTCTAATTAATTTTTGGCTAACAATTAATTTAACAAAATGATTTCTTATTAATATATTAATCTTTTAACATATTAATAAATTCATTTATATTAATTTATTAATCTTATAATAAATTAATATCTCTCCTTTCATAATTTCCTTGTCCGGTTGCTAAGTTTGATGGCAACCCAAAAGGACTGTGCTGCTATCAATTCAAGTATATACCAATTATAGTTATGGGCTTAGACACCTAATCCAACATTAAGGACTTAGGTGCTTTGGGCCTTGTTGGATCATCAAAATTCAAGTGTTTTTGGCTAGGAACATTTTTGGACCTTGGTTTAAGGTCCCATGAAAGGGTTTAGGACTAATTTGGAAAATTGGGCCTTAGGTGTTTATATGGAATTCGGGCCTTTGGATTGGTGGTTTGGGCCTAGAATTTGGGCCAAGTTAGGAAAACGGTAAAAAGGTCTTTTACCCTTGTTTGGACAGTTAGTGTGGGTCGGGATCCGATTATTGATGAATGATTATTTTGGTGATTGATAACATGAGGATCTTAACAGGACAACATCCAAAGATTATTTCTGTGAGATTCGGCAGTACGAGGTGAGTTTCCTCATTATGTGTAGCAGGTCGAAGGCACCAATGCCGGCCCATGGTTTGTTATGTTGGGTGCTAGATGTCTGCGTGACTCTTGCATGTGTATGTGCTTGTATGCTTACTGGGTAGGGCCCAATGATTATTTTTTATGCTAGTATCTAGTTATGCGTATATGATTTGTATGTGGGCGGGGCTTGTTATGCGAGTTTGGGCGGGGTCCCGTTATACTCAGTGGGCAGGGCCCGATGGTTGTACGGTATGCTATTATCTTTGTGATTTTTGCATGTAGTTGTATGTTTATATGATTTTATGTTTTATACGTTTACTGGGCGGGGTCCAATGACTTACATATCTGTATACCGAGCGGGGCTCAACACCGGGCGGGGCCCATTATGTGTTTATTTATGTATGTATAGTATGTGGTATTTTTGGGGAATTCACTAAACTTTATGCTTACGGATTTCAATTTATGTTTTAGGTAGTTTGTTTTTCAAATGGAAGAGCTCGAGATGATTGTAGGGCACACACCACCTCATTCCACATTTTCTTGATCTACTCTTATATGATGTGATGTTCGATACATTTGCTTTATCAGGATTTTTATGATGATGTTTCTGTATTACTGGTTTTATAAATTCAAAAATGAAATTAATTAGGTCTTATTTTGGGATGTCACACTTTTTTTGTTTAATCGGAATAACGGAAATTATTTTATTGTATTAAATTGTAATATATATCTTTTTTATAAATGTGATGTATTTAGTTTTGTTGATTTATAAAAATATATATCATATTGTTTTTGTTTGAAATAATAATATTAGATAAATTTCATAAATAATTTTGTTTTTGTTTTTTGTTTTTCTTTTAGTTTAACCATGGTTCCTTTTTATACAGAACTTTGATTATTATAAAAATTATTATAGTTTGATGGTATAACCATTTATAATATTTGTTTATTTATCAAATAAATCTTTTTTTTAAGAAAATCATCAATCAGACAAAATATATCTTTACTTAATGCTTGGAATATATATATATATATATATATATATATATATATATATATATATATATATATATATATATATATATATATATATATATATATTAAAATTTGAGTTTAATGACTTGATCAATTAATTTGAAATACTTTTGATTTGTATCGATAAAATATTTTAGGTTTAACGGCAATTCAATTTTGTTAATACGACGTTTATGTTTATAAAAATGCATGAATTGTTATAAAAAAATCTATTAACTTTTTTAAACATAAACTTTTGATAAAATTAATTAAATTTTAATTGAATACAATCAAATAATAATAAACAAAGAAAAAATAATAATGTAATGATTAATTAATAAATTAGTTAAATGATCGGATTATAATAAAGTAATGAAACATTTTAGTAATGATTAGCCTAAACAACATCCTAATAGGATATTAGGGTAGAGTGTCGATAACATCACCAAAGATTTTATATTTATACGTCAGTCTCAAACACTTAAGTCTAAAACATGTATCATTACTATATTAATTGAATTAGGCTTTTTGAAAAATACAAAACATTAATTATGATTGAGTTTGAGTTTGAATGTGGGATGGGTTTCATATCTTCCACAAGTTGTTAATATTTTTATAAAATTGAATTTAAAAAGTAATTATCTTACTGTTTATTTTTTTAGGTCTGATATTGATATTTTACAGTTAATTTTTTCTTTTTGTTTAATCGAAATAACAGAAATTATTTTATTATATTAAATTGTAATATATATTTTTCGTAAATGTGATGTATTTAGTTTTGTTGATTTATGAAAAGATATATCGTATTTTTTTTGTTTGAAAGAATAATATTAGATAGATTTTCATAAACAAATTTGTTTTTTTTTAGTTTTTTTTTTCCTTTCAGTTTAACCACGGTTTTTTTAAATAGAACTTTGATTATTATAAAATTATTATAATTTGATGGTATAACAATTTATTATATTTTTTTATTTATCAAATAAATCTTTCTTAATTTGTTTTTAAGAAAATCATCAATCACACAAAATATATCTATACGTAATGTTTGGAAAAAACATATATTAGGATTCGAGTTTAATGACTTGATCAATGAGTTTGAAATACTTTTGATTTTATATTTGATTAAATATTTTAGTTTTAGCGGCAAATTAATTTTGTTAAGATAACGTTTATATTTATAAAAAGGTATGACTTGTTATAAAAAATCTATTAACCTTTTTTTAAACATAAATTTTTGATAAAATTAATAAAATTGTAATTGAATATAATAAAGTAATAATAAAAAATGGATAATGATAATGTAATGATTGAATAATAAATTAGTGAAATGATTAGATTATAATAAAATAATGACAAAAATTAGTACCGATTAGCTTAAACAACATCTTAATAGGATATTAGACCGGAGTGTCCATAACAACACCCATTGAAGAATTTATAAAGGTAAAAATTGAGATATGTTTGCTTCTAAATTTTTACTTGTTGTACCATCACCCATGCCTAATTTAAATACAAGAAAGAGGTAATCATACTACATATCTAAGCTCACGTCCTTATTAAATGTATTCTTTTAAAACATTGAACAATGTGTCGTGCAAATAAGTCAAATATTAGCCAATAGATGTCATGCTACTTTCATCTCTCCCTTTCTCCCTCTTGATGGCTGATAGAGAGATGACAGGTTTTTTATATTATCAAACTCCATAGTTACAGCCCACTAATTTTACAATATTGCATCATACACCCTCTAGCGGCCGGATTCCCAAGTATATTATTTGCTATTTTATTTTTGAGGATTATTGAGCAACTCAATGAGTTGGTGCTACAACTCATCGAGTAGGGTCAGGTGCAGCCACGTGGGATTAATGACCTACTCGATGAATCCGTAAGTTGACTCGCCGAGTATGCACTGTGAGATGAAACCCTAAATCCCTGGGTTTGGGGCCTATATAAGGACATTTATAGCGTCCGTTGCGGCTCCTCATCTGCTTACCTTCACTGAGAGAAACCCTAATCGCCCCATTGTGCTTTAGAAAGAGTGTTGAGCTAATTTTGAGAACTTTTGGTGCATTTTTGGAAAAAAAAAAAAAAAGAGGAGGATCTCAAGCAAGGAACGAGATGAGGTTGATAGAATTGTTGCTAATCATCAAGAAGCTTCTGTTTAAGGTATAAAGTTCATACCTTTCCCATTATTTTGAGTAGGTATCTTGTTATTATAGTTTAAGGCTTCTTTCTATCTTATTTTGGAACCTTGAAGGTATTGAGCATCTTTAGAGATCTGGTCATCAGATCTGAACATTGTGAGGTCCCTAGAGTCTAAAGTTCCCTCCTTTATTTAGCTATAATAGACCCTTGAATGAGAAACCCCAAATAAAGCATGTTTTTGGCATTTCAAGCCCAAAGTGTCATGCATGAATGTAAAGATCGAAACTTTACGTGATAATCGAGCCTTGGGAACACAGATCTAAGGTTTGGAGTGGTAGATCTGCCTTAAAACGTGTGAATGAGAAATCAGATCAAAGAGACTCGCTGAGTCCATGAGCGGACTCGACGAGTCGGTTAGGGTTTGTCCCGACGAGCTGGACACTGCGATGACTCGTCGAGTTAGGGGTTAACTCGACGAGCTGGACCTTCGCGAGACTTATAAGGAACGAGTGGACTTGACGAGTCACACGAGTGCACTCGGCGAGTCAGGTCAAACTTGGATTGTTGACTCGAGTCTGACTTCTGTTGACTTTTAGGGTTGGTCAACATGAGTAATGGGAACCATGGAAGGGTAAAATGGTCTTTTACCCATTCTAAGAGTTAGAGAGAAAGAGAAGACAACCTTTGGTGTAATTGAGTATGAATACAATATTAATTAGAAATCATTATCTTGTGCATTAGGCAGAGGCTAGTTCGAGATTCCCGAGTACAAGACTTTTACTTGCTAGCTTACGAGGTGAGTCTTCTGACTATACTTATCAAGAGTGGTATCTATGAGTGATTGGAGGGTCTTATGTGTTTACTTGAGTTATGCATCTTGTATGTGTGATATATGTATGCTATATTATGTGTTATTGAGACCGGACCAGAGGGTCCAACGAGCCGTGAGACCGGAGGGTCCAACGAGTCGTGAGACCGGAGGGTCCACATTGAGACCGAACCGGAGGGTCCAATGAGCTATAGCAAGGAGAGGCTTATTATCTGTGTATGTGGTATTTTAGGGAACTCACTAAGCTTTGTGCTTACCGTGTTATGTGTTTCAGGTACTTCTCAGGATCGCGGGAAGGCGTCGACATGATTGTACACATACATCAGAGTTTGAGTGATGATTTAGAGGATCCTGAAGTTATATATATATATATATATATATATATATATATATATATATATATATATATATATATATATATAGCTTTTGATTATGAAATTTGATGTTTTGACATTGTGACATTTGGGATATGATTCGAAATTTACGTCGTTACAATAACTCTTTCAATATTTCAGTTTATACCCTATAAATATTCATGTATATCGTAGATAATTTGTTTTGAATTTTGTATTTTGATTTTGTTTACTTTATATTTTTATTGTTCGGAGAACACAATTTAATTTAACTTACAACTTTTAATAATTATTTAGTCTAACAATCCAATTTTCATTGGTGCTTAAAACTATCTATTTTTGATGAAAGTTCTATGTGACTATTATAACTTGTATTTATTTGCTAAAAAACTCATCAATTTTTATCTGTTTTAAAAACACGCATAAATTGATGGTTCAATAAAATATTTGAAAAAATATAGTGTTTTTATTTTGTAGTTAATCCATAATTAACCCAGCTCTAACATATTATAGTGGTCTCGTTTAGACGTTTTACAAAAAACATTGTAGTTTTTTTTGGAACTCATTTAAAATTAGTGGTTAAATCGAACTTTTGAAAAAAATAGTGTTTTTTTTTTTTTTTTTTTTTTTTTTTTTTTTTTCATAATTAGCCCTTATAAATATTGTATCTTGGAGCACATTGTGACAATTGGAGCACATGTGAATTTTTGTAACTTATAAAAATTTATGAAATCTAAGTTAAAGTTTTGAAAAAAAATATTTTTTTCTACATAAATTTTAATCTATATTTAAAGAGTACTAAAAAAGTATGAATTTTGATATATTATTAATTTTTTTTGATAAAAAATAAACATTATCTCTTAAAAAACAAACAAAACAAAGTGATAAAAAATAAAATAAACATTAAAGTTTTTTATACATTAATATGGGTCTTTAATGAAAGTGGACGGAAAATTATGAATAAAAAACATGACCTAAAGAAAAATTATGAGAAGTAAATAGATTTGAAGTTTTTGCCTTTGACGAAATGATTACTTGAAGATCGTCATCATGGTTCCTACTAATTTTTGGGTTTCTATCCGATTCGGAATATATATATATATATATATATATATATATATATATATATATATATATATATATATATATATATATATATTTCAAATAGAGTTAATGAAATTTGAAAGACTAAAGAATATAAGGGTGTGTTTTGTAACTTTCATCTATGTCTAAGGGGATAAGACGAAAAATATATTAAAAAAATTGAAATCGACATATATGATTTGACAAACATATCTGGTGTCAGGTTCGTGTCGTGTTAAAACATTAAACGGGTTGAAACAATTTGACATTAACCTGACCCGTTTAATTATCGTGTCGTGTCGTGTCAACCTGTTTATTTTCGTATCGGGTTTCGGGTTAAGGTTTAGACCTTGTAAATATGTTGTGTCATGTCGGGTTGAAATATTTTAAAGGTTGGAAAGTAAGAATTGTGGAGGCAAAAACGAAAAAGTGAAACACTGGAGTTATGAGATTGAATGACAAAATTTATAGTAAGTTTAAAAGGAAAAATAAAAAAAGTTAAAGTTGGGGAGCAAAAGGGATAAGTGATGAGGATGACTAAAATTATGTAATTTTGAAAGT
The DNA here is from genome assembly GCF_002870075.4 of Lactuca sativa. NCBI lineage: Eukaryota > Viridiplantae > Streptophyta > Magnoliopsida > Asterales > Asteraceae > Lactuca > Lactuca sativa. The sequence goes on from NC_056625.2 coordinate 250,480,010, forward strand.
TTGAATATCACTTATAATTATTAAATTTGGCAACTACAAGTCTATAACATATAATATATTTATAAAAATATGAAATTTATAATAAATAATATATAATCAAACGGGTCATATTCGAGTTGAAAGTCTTGACCCTAACCCTACGCTTTTAATTATTGTGTCGTGTCGACCCGTTTAAATAAACGTGTCAAAATCTCTGACCCTAACCCGCTAATTTCGTGTCAAGTTCGTGTCGGGTTTTCGTGTCGTGTTATGTTTTGCCAGGTCTATATATGATTGAGTAAATTACACGAATGGTCCTTATGGTTTTGGATAATTTTCACGTTTGGTCCCTAACATATTATTTTAACTCAGACGGTCCGTACAATTTGTTTTTGTTGCGCACTTGGTCTCTGTCTTAACTAAAGATGCCATTGATTTTTTAATTTGTTTAAATAAGATGGGGTATGTAAGGTAAAATAAGGTGATGTGGAAGTACGGTTGAATGTGTATTTATTTAAATAAATTAAAAAAACAATGGAAAAATAGTATTTTTATGTAAGACAGAGACCAAACGCGCAACAAAAATAAATAGTAGGGACCTTTTGAGTTAAACAGATAAGTTAGGGACCAAACGTACAAATTAACCCAAACCATTAGGACCAAATGTACTTTATATGATGCGATTGATTGAATATAGAGCACTCAAATTAATGTTATCATTGTTCACTTTATACACGAATTTATTCGTGCCAATAGAGATATCCTTTCATTTAAACCTTTTTATTTATCCAAATGTTAGATTATACACCTTTAACTTTTGTGATTTTTATTTTATTATTTTACTAATTTTCTTACATAATTTCCATAAAGTATCTAAAAATATAATAAAATGAATTCATTGTAAACAATTTTTTATCGTTTACGTAATAGCGGGTTGGAAAAAATATTTTCAATCTAATGATCAGACGAATTATGTTCATACAAACACAAATAAAGGTGATGGGAACGAAACCAAGAAAGAAACTAGTTATTTTATCGATATCACATCAAGTTTTGAAACTAATACGGTATAAAGTTGTAACACTGTAAATTTTTAAACACATTTTTTCATTTTCAAAACCAAATAACTATCAATATCACATTCCAAAAACCACACTTGTCAAATTGTCAAAAACACAAATTCATAAATTGTTTGATAAAATCCAAGATCCTCAAAAACATGAACTCCATCTCATGTGTACAATCAAGCCGACGCCTTCCCATGATTCTGAGAATTACCTGAAACACATAACATATAATACGATAAGCACGAATCTTAGTGAGTTCCCAAAATACCACACATAACTCATTAGCCTCTCATGGCTATAACTCAAATAAGACCCTCTGGTCGATATGTCTCAGTGGAACCCTTCGGTCCCACAGCTCGGGTGGATCCTCCGATCCTAACTCAATAAAGCTCAACATAATACACAACATAAATCACAAAGACATAATGCAGGATATCACAAAACTCAATATAAGAACACAAGACCCTTTGGTCACACAAAATTACCACTCACGGTAAATATAGTGAGAAGACTCACCTCGTAAGCAAGCAAATAAACCTCGTACACGAATCACCGATCTAGCCTCTGCCAAAAACATACGATAATTATCTCTAATTAACACTTAAATCACAACTCCAAATAAACCAAGTTATTTTCTCTCTCAAATCTCTTGGAATAGGTAAAAGACCATTCTACCCCTCCATGGTCTCCATAATCCCTGTCTTGACCAAACCCTCAAGTCAACTGAAGTCAACATTCGAGTCAATAGTCCATGTTGACCCGACTCGTCGAGTGCATCTATGTGACCCGTCGAGTCCCCTTGTTCCTTCAGAAATGTCGTGAAAACTTAACTTAACTTTTTGAGTTGTCTCATCAAATCGCCAAGTTGCTCATGTCCAGACTCGTCAGGGAAAACCCTAGCCGACTCGTCGAGTTGGCTCATCAACTCGGTGACTCCTTTAAGTCTATTTCGTCATTCAGACGTTTTAAGGCAGAGCTACAACTCCAAACTCTAGATCTAGCCTGCCAAGGCTGAGATACCATGTAACGCTGCAAGCTTTATGTCCATGCATGGCACTTATGTGAGAACAAGAACGATCTGATGCGTAGGGACAAGGTTTGAAAACTCAAACCTTGAGTAAATGCTTAAGATCAATTTCTTCTTGCTAATAAATGTTCCAGTCAAGACTGGATAGATCAGTCAAGTCTAAGATAAAGTATTCAACAATTGTTCAAGCCATATATGAAGAATGAGAATAAAGATCAAGGTAAAGATAATAAATGAAGAACAAGAAGAATGTTTGAAAGAATATTTAGAAAGATGAAGTAACTTGGATATGCTAAAAGGTTTGAATAATCTGTCAATTGATTCAACATTGAATGCTCCTATAAATAGGAGTACATGAAACATGGTACTAACCAATTACAATCAAAGGACTGGATAAAAGAGTTACATCTGACACTCTGAATATCCGTGTTTGACAAATAAAGCTAAGTCCTATGACAAGTTAAATCAAACAAAAGACAAACTACATTAAATGCATTAAGACAAACTATTGATTTTGGAACAACAAACATTCCAGACATAAACATCCATTCTGAAATGTGTTCACTCACAATCTCCACATCACCAACATATCTTCAAGTCCGGACATGAACTGATTCCGGACCAATCTTCACTTTGGACCACCATCTGACTTCGGAATTGACATTGGGACTTAGGATTGCTAGAGGTTCACTTTCATGTTCCAACATTCTCCCCCTAAGTGAACTTAGCAATCAAGTTAGCTTAGAAAGCTTCTTTCTTGATGAATGTGTAGGCTCTAAACAACTATTCTCGGACTTCAATGTACCAAGATAGCTCACTCACAAACTTTGCTTTTACATGTTCCGAAGCATCAGATTTGGGCACACGGCTGATGAAATTTTTTGAGTGCTTTTGTAGGAACCAGGTGTTTGTTAAGGACTCAAAAAAAGTCCTTCTTGTTTGTCTTCTTGGTTTTGTATACAAACCCTAGAACCGGATCATCAATAGGGCCTTCAGCTAGAAGTTTAGCTTTCGAAAGCACAAAGTCAATTTTTGCAACAAAATCTTCTGTTCCAAATAGATAAGCCAACTCATTGTCATGTCAACTAAATTCCGTAACATAGTCTGAGGAAGCTCAGAGCTGCATGGTACGCACCCATGCTGATATCATCATTTTGGAGTCCTCGGAAGTGAGCAGCTAAAGTAAGAATTTTGTTCGGATTCATCACCGGGAAGTCAACATCAATGATGGTTTGATAAGATGGTTTGTTTCTGACAACATGGTATCGGAAGAGTGGACAGTTAAGTTCAAACTTGGTGAGGACCTTTCTTTTGTACCCAAAAATCTTGGTAATCTTCTTCCTAGTCGATACTTCCTTTAGGGGAAGTGCATTCTTGGCATATACGGTTTCTAACCTTTCATGCTTTGTCTGGATGGTGACCTCCAGATTGTCATTGGGATGGAGATGGGTAAACTTGATGTAAAATTTGCTGAAGGTAGAGAGAGGAAGATCAAGTTGTTAGAAATCATCAGAAGGAATGTCATAGTACATAAAGGGTACTAAATCAGCATCCTGAAGAATGCCTTCACGGAAGATAGGAGAAATGCCACGCATCAGATCAGGATTGTCTTTGAGCGCTTGGATCCGGATGTTGTCCTCTAAAGCCTTGTTTATTTCCTCCTGAGACCAACCAAGTTTTTGCTTTGGTGGAGGTCCGGATTCCGTGATAGGCTTCTTGCCTTTGTCTTTGCTTTTGTTTAGGACTGAGATCACATGCAACATGTTCTCATCCACAGTGACCTTGGGAGGGGAGGATGGAAAAGGTTCTTCCGGAATGCCGTGTGGAGTCCGGAGAGGAGAACCTTCATCTATTGGAGTGATTTTTGGCTCCGGAATAGGTGGTAACATGGAAGGTGTAGCCCAGAAGGCTTGAGCGGTGAGGAAGGATTTGGCTTTGGCTATTTTGATTCCTCGTTGAAGAACATACAAAAAAGAAGATGGACACGAAACTGTTGACCGAATTCTTTTCTCTTCCTCAGTTATTTGCTTAGGAAAAAGCTTCCGTGGAGCTTCAATGGCAAGTAATCCCTTGTTGACATATTTTTCTTCATCACTGTCTTCATTATCATCAGAGTTCCCTAGAAATCCGGAAAGAACTTGGACTTCATCATCGGACTTGAGATCTTCATCGCGAAGTTGAAAAACTGAGGCAGGTTTCCATGGTTGACTAGGACCTTCTCCCCCTCTTGAATCGGTGACCTTTGAACTGGTGCAAGTGATAAAGAATCCTTCAAATTATCAAATTTTTTAAACACGTTTTGAAGACTGTTGTTGAGTTGATGGGTAAGCGCATCATAAGCTTCGGAAGTGGGCACTTGGGATGAGTGATGATCAAACAGGTGGCCAAGGATAACAAGCATTTCATCAAACTTGCGATTCGGAACGTCAACGATGTTCCAAGTGGAGCAAAGCAGTTTTATGAGGACTTGCTGGATGATCAGCTTCATTAAATCCTTTTTCCTGATTTCCTTCTCCATCCTCTGAATTTGCTTTTCATGGATAACATGAGTCTGCTTGATGAGACCGTTGGTAGTAGCTACCAAGTCATCATGGACCTTGATCATTGCAGTAATGGTGTCGAGATAATGCTCAACTGAAGCATCATACTTAGCTTCAACTTCTTCAATGGAATGCTTGAGCCGAATGGAGATCGGTTGATCTAATTAAACTTCTCTTTCAACCACGGTGGGTCCGGACTGATGAGATATGGACTGGAGAATAGCATCTAATTTGGAGTCCAGTTCGGACACCTTTGTATCAATCTTGGTTTTGAGATTAGCCACTGAAGTCTCAAGAGTGGTAACCTTCTTCATTGTGTCCGAAATGTTAGATTGAATATCCAAAGGGCAAACGGATCTATATGGTTTCCTGCTAAGGATCTGTTGTCTGAGCTTGAAGGTTGAGGATTGGGTTTCGGAGATTCCGGATTGAGTGGAGTGACAAAAGGATCGGGTTTGTTGGTGGCATCATCATGAAGCTTTTGTGTTGATTTGGATTCATCTTTAGTGGAGGATGAGGATATGAACTCAAAAGTAGGTTTGGACGAAGATGGCTTAAGATGAAGTTGAACTGAGGAAAACATGTTAGCATCAGTAACATGTGCAACATCTGTTGTAAGCATCATCTCTTTGGAAATTTCATCATCCGAAGCTGAAGGATTGGAAGCATGAGGAGGAGACTTTGGAGTTTCTCCAGATGTGAATTCTAGATCTGCAAGCTCATCTGTAGGAACAACATAGGGAAGGTTGCTTTCAATGGCTCGGTTCCGCTTGGAGATGAGAGTGGATTCCACTTGGGATCTTGTAAGTTTCGGATGCCTTGAGTGTGCCTTGTTTACAAAGTCTTCCCACAAAGGATCATTAATTATTGTTCGTCTTATACCCTTACCGGCTATCAGACTAGTTGTGGCACCGGAGGTTGGAGGGACAACTCCAACCTCGGAATGATTGGGGTCCGAAACAAGGATTCCGGAGTGTGTGTGTGATGAATAAAGTGGGATATCAAATTTGACACGTTGGTGTGTTCCAGGGGGCAAGGAACTATGTTCAACACCGACATCACCTTTTTAAGAAGGTGAGGGTGGATTATGTGTAGACTCCCCGTGAGTGTGTGCATGTGTTTTTGAAACATCGAGGGGTACCTCAGATGAGTGGATGGGACGGGTGTTCGGAAGGCCAGAATCAGCCTGAATGTCATGAGTTCCTTTTTGTAGGGAGGAGTAACTGACTTTGGATTTCTTTTTAGGCTTTGTCTTTGAAGGAGAAGTCTTCCTTTTGGCAGACTTTTTTATCTTTGGTCTGGACATGGAAGTATTAGCCTCTTCTGGAGTGGGCTCAACAGAGACAGGGGAAGGTTGTGTTGGGTCAAACATAACCGAAGTCTCTAAATGTTGTTTCAAATAAATGGAATCGGAAGGGATTAAGGCCAACATATGGTCCGAAAGTCGTCTAACCGGACCAAAAGAAGATTGGTTCGGAACTCTATAATGTTTGACAGTTTTAAATGTTAAGTATACCTCCTTCGGAATAGTGCATATTGGAATGGGTTCTGAACGTTCCTTGTAGAGTTGCTGAATTGTCAAAGCCTAGAACCTAGGGCTTGAGATCTCGTTGGTCTTCCTTTTGATAGCGAATTTCCGGAAGTCCTGCCATAGCACCTTCGAAAGGTCAACAACATTGTCGCATCTAGAATAGATGTTGTATACCACATACAGGCAGTCCTTGCTTAGGGTGTCCATACCACCATGCTTTCCGGACAGCCCTCGAATTATGAAATGCATCAGCATGGTCCAGAGTCCGGAAATGACTGATTTCTTGAAGTCCTTTTCCTTGTAGTCCTGATTGTACTCAATGTGACTTAAGAATATTTGAAACTCTTCTGTAGTAGGTTCTTGTACCTTAAAACCCTTGTGGCTTTCTTTCACACCGATAGCCTTGAGAAACGTCAATTTGTGGATTGGCACGATCTTATTTCCGATGATTTTGGTTTCTAGAACACCATTGTCGATTTTGGTTCGAGTGAAAGCAGTGTGCAAGAGACTAAGTGGTAGAGGGGGGTCGGGGATTTTTGTGAGAGGGATGGATATGGGGTGGTTAGCGATGAACTCGATCATCACCCTAATGGATTCATCGAAATCTAAAGGATTCATCGAGAAAATATGGGTCGTATCCCTAAGGAATGGTTCAGGTGATTGAGAGGATGATGATCCTTTGGATGATTTCTTCTTGGGGGCTATCTTCTTTGGTGATGAAGCAGAGGCAGGTGGTTGTTTGGTTGATGATTGGGATGCCATTGATGAGTTGTTATGAAAGCTTCAAGAACATGATGAACATAGAGAATTTTGAAGATCTGGAGGGTTTGAGCGCGTAAAGAGGTAAAAGAGGGCTTAGAAGGGTTTCTATAGGTAAGTGAAATGGGTCGGGTTAAGAAAAGTAATGATGAGGATCCAAAGCCAAACCGGGTAGCATTTATTGGATAACTGTTTTTGGTAATGAGTTGACTTGGGAAGCGAAAGGTAGGGATGTTTTAGAGCTAGGAAAGGAAAACTCAAACGGAGATTTGATGGTTACTTTTTGGAGATGTGCGATCATGGCATGAATATCAAGGAAGATAAGGATCCTCAAAAGTTACCATGATGCGAAAAACGTTTCACCTTATTAACTCCTGGGTTTTCAGATAATCGATTCGGACAGTTTGAGATCCAGAGGATAAAAAGTTGAGTTTCAGATTGAAAAAAAAAAATCTAAAAAGTAGTCCGGAATGAGATCAGTCTGAAGTGAAGCTTGAATTTCCGGAGTCAAGAAAAGGTTTGGTATTCCGGAATCAAAGACTTTTTGCGATTCTGGAGCAAAATTCCGAAATGATGATTTTAAGTTTCGGAGTAAAAGATTGAAAGAATTTCCGGAAAAGGATTTGTAATACATTTCGGAAGAAGATTTGAGAAAGCTTCCGGAGTGAACGTTGAAAATTTCGAAGTATAGAATGCAATACCTTTCCAGAGTGGAAATTCGGGATGCTATTATGAAGTATATTCCGAGATGAAAAATGTGATCAAAATGACTATGTGGACTTATAACAACAAATAATCAGGATTAGATGTACAACTCAAGATTCAAGTGATGGTTATAAATAAAGACAAGTAAAACGATCCTTTGTATTTTGAGAGAGAATAATTCAAAAAAGAAAATACTCTTGAGATAGGAACCAATTTTCTGTCAAATACTTCCATCAAAGAGAACAAGTCATCATCATGCCCATCTTGTTTAAAAAACCATTGAACTTGGTTTCGTCTAATGCCTTATTAAAGACATCATCAATTTCATTGTCAGATGGAACAAAAATGAGTTCAATGTTACCATTTAAAACATGATCTTTTATAAAATGGTACCGTATGTCAATGTGTTTCATCATGGAGTGCTGAATTGGATTGTGTGAAATTGCAATAGTACTTTGAGAATCACAATAGATAGGGATGCATTGAAAACGATAACCATAATCCAAGAGTTGAGACTTCATCCATAGAACTTGAGAAGTACAGCTGGCAGCAGCAATGTATTCTACTTTGGCTATAAAGAGTGCAACGCAGTTCTGTTTCTTGGATGACCAACTAACCAATCGACCACCTAAAAATTGACAGCCACCTGATGTGCTTTTTCTATCAAGTTGAAGACCACCATAGTTTGAATCTGAATATGCTTGAAGAAAGAAGCTCTCATTTGCTAGGTATCGGATTCCGAGACACTTTGTATCTTTGAGGTATCAGAAAATTTGTTTCACATCCAAGAGATGAGACATCTTTGGGTTGACTTGAAATCTGGCACACAAGCATGTTGCAAACATGATGTCCGGACGAATTGATGTAAGATAGAGCAGAGATCCAATCATTACTCTGTACTTCTTTTCATCAACTGCTACACCTGAAGGGTCGGCAACGATCTTGTGTCCGAAGCTCATTGGTACCTTGGCTGAGGCACAGGTGTCCATTGAGTACTTTTTGAGGAGTTCCGAAATGTACTTATCTTGGTGAATGAAAATTCCTCTGTTGGTCTGTTTGACTTGGAGACCAAGAAAGAATCTTAACTCCTGATTCATACTCATTTGGAATCGATTGATCATAAGTTTTGCAAAGTCAGCCACCATTGATGAATCCGTAGATCCAAAAATGATGTCGTCAATGTAAATTTGTACTAGCATGAGATGCTTACCATTTGATATTTAGAATAGAGTGGGATCTAAAATTCCTCTTTGAAAACCTGAACGTTTGAGAAAATCTGTGAGGGTCTCGTACCATGTGCAAGGAGCTTGCTTTAGGCAGTAGACAGCTTTCTGGAGCTTGTAGCAGTAGTTCGGATATGAAAGATTAACAAAACCTGGAGGCTGTTGAAGATACATTTCAGTGTCAAGTTCACCATTAAGAAAATCACTCTTAACATCCATTTGGTAAACCTTGAAGCCTTTGTGAGCAGCATAAGCAATAAAGATTCTGATGGCTTCAAGACGTACAACAGGAGCAAAAGTCTCATCATAGTCGAGGCCTTTGATCTGAGTAAATCCTTTAGCCACTAATCTTGCTTTATTTCGAATAATAACTCCTGTATCATCTAACTTGTTGCGAAACACCCATCTAGTACCAACAATAGGGTGATCTGGAGGAGGAGGCACGAGAATCCATACTTCATTTCTATCGAATTCTGCCAATTCTTCTTGCATGGCTGTAATCCAGTCAGTATGCTCTAATGCTTCCTTGATGGATTTGGGTTCAACCATGGAGATAAATGCCGAAAAATGACATACATTTTTGAATACTTGCAGCAGAGCGAGTTTGTACACCAGCGTTAAGGTTTCCAATAACTTGGTTGGGAGGATGATCCTTGGTCCAAGCGTGTAACCTTGGAAGTTCTTGAGCAACAGATGATCCAATATCAATAGTAGGATTGAGTTGCTCCCCCTGAACTTCTAAACTAGAAAGGTTGACATCATCATCATCAGAAGGAAACTCAAAGAAATTTTCTTTGTCATCATTGTTGATAGGATTGGAGTTGTCGAAATCAACAGTTGCATCTTCGAAACCATCTACATTTGATTCAAGTGAGGGTTGACCATTCTCCCCCTCAACCTGAGAAGGTTGAAATGGTTCGAAATTAAATGGAGAAAGAGAGGTTAAAGGATCATAAACAGGTTGCGAGGTAGGAACGGATAATGAAGGTTGACTTGATTGAGATTCCGAATCAAGTGATGTTTCGAAAGGTCCAAACAAGGTTTCGAAATCAACTTCATGAATTATCTGAACATTCAGACATTCTGAGGTTGGAGTATCGAAATTCATAATGTGAGTTGTAACATGCGAGGGAACAGAATTCTGAACGAAGTTGTCATCAAAGGTGACATCAAAACTTTCTTCAATAACTCGAGTTCGACGGTTGAGAACTCGATACGCCTTTGACTTTGAAGAGTACCCAAGAAATATTGCTTCATCAGCTTTGGGTTGGAACTTTGTAAGCTGATCAAGATTGTTTTTGATGAAGCATCGACATCCGAAGACATGGAGAAAAAAAATACTTGGTTTCCGACCATTCATTGATTCATAAGGAGTCATGTTGAGGTGTCGATTGATGATACTCCTATTTTGAGTGAAGCAAACAGTCGATACGGCTTCAGCCCAGAGGTAGAGTGATAGATTTGCGAAGTTTAGCATGGATCGAGTAGCTTCAACAAGAGTTCTATTGCGTCTTTCAACTACACTGTTCTGTTGTGGGGTGTAAGGAGATGAAAAGTCATGGTCAATTCCTTTCTTGGTAAGAAATTTCTCAATGGTGGAGTTAGTGAATTCTGAGACATTATCACTTCGGATTCTCCTAACTGGGAGTTTGATGAGCACTTCTATTCCTTTTATAAAATTGATGAGTTCAGAGGTTGTTTCTGATTTTAGCCTTAGGAAGAAAACCCAAGTGAACCTTGTAAAGTCATCAACAATCAGAAGAATGTATTTCTTATGATGAATACTCTCTATAGTGGATGGTCCATAAAGATCAATGTGTAGAAGCTCCAATGGTTCCGAGATTGATTTTTCAATTATAACAGGATGACCCTTCTTTGAATGCTTTCCACACTCACAAGCAACACACAAATGATCATTTTCAAATTTGAGAAGAGGTAAACCTCTCACCATTTCACCGGATACGAGATCATTCATGTACCGAAAGTTCAGATGAGCGAGCCTTCGGTGCCATAACCAACTGACGCCAGGAATGGCTTTGGAGAGAAGGCAGAGTTGCGGTTTGCCAATAATCATGTTGATGTCGAGTAGGTACATGTTCTTGTTGAGATTTGACTTGATTAAACACTCTTTTCGGTCTTCAGTCATTACATAGATGTGCTTCTTGTAAAACTTGACATGTTGATTTGAATCAAAGAGCTAAGCAACACTTATCAAATTATGTTTCAGATCAGCTACATAAGCCACATTTGAGATAGAGAAATTTCCATTTGTGAGAATTCTATAACCATGAATTTGATAATTTGAGTTGTTTCTATAGGTCACATAACTAACATTAGGAGAAAGCTTTAGATATCGCAGAAAATCTTTCTACCCTGTCGTGTGCATGGAGCAAGCACTATCAATATACCATATTATTTCTTGCCCCAAAGCACAAAGTTCGTGCAAAATTGGTGATTGGTGGAGTTTTTAGGCTTTGAGTTAGGTTTAGGGACATAGACAAGGGCTTTGGACTTTGGTTTTGATTTTAGAACAACTTTGTGTTTCCTGGAAATGTCTTTTGAGTTCTTAGGAAATAGATAAAATGCTAATGTCTTTTCATCTATCTAGTAGTCATATCGATGATTTAAGGATTTGAAATAGTTTTCTTCGGACATTGAACTTCCGAAGTAGTGGGAGAAACTGTGATCTTTGGAACTGTTGTTTTATCAATGTGATATTTGAATTTCCATACAAGTCGCTGCTTTGAAGATTTAAAAAAATTTGTTTTCTCAGCAACTTTTGATTTGCTTGATGACACATTTGTTTTTTGAAAATTTGGGTTTAAAAATTGTGCCATCAGATTTAGCAATGAAAGCGGAGGAAACTATCCGAGGAGAAGTGTTTTGGACGGACATGGTATTCACACAGGATTTGGGCTAATTGGTACTAGCCACTTTCTTTGGTTCTACATGATTGAGAGATTTAGAAGGTCTCTTTAGGATCTTAGTTGGTGTGAAGGAGTTTTGACTATGGGTTGATGAATGAAAATTCCGAGATATACACTTTTTGGAGTTTTCAAGGAATCTTGAATTTTTTCTAGTCTTAACTTCCTTTTTGTGAGCATTTCGAGCTTCCATCTTAGGGTCTACTATATATCTTTTTGTTTTAATTCGTCAATTGATTCAACATTAAATGCTCCTACAAATAGGAGTACATGAAACATGGTACTAACCAATTACAATCAAAAGACTGGATAAAAGAGTTACATCCGACACTCTGAATATCCGTGTTTGACAAATAAAGCTAAGTCCTATAACAAGGTAAATAAATAAAAAAAGACAAATTACATTAAATGCATTAAGACAAAATATTGATTTTGGAACAACAAACATTCCGGACATAAACATCCATTCCAGAATGCCTTCACTCTCAATCTCCACATCACCAACATATCTTCAAGTCCGGACATGAACTGATTTCGGACCAATCTTCACTTCGGTGTTTGCCAAGGACTCGGAAAAAGTCATTTTTGTTTGTCTTCTTGGTTTTGTATATAAACCCTAGAACCGGATCATCAATAGGGCCTTCAGCTAGAAGTTCAGCTTTCGAAAGCACAAAGTCAATTTTAGCAACAAAATCTTCTATTCCAAATAGATGAACCAGGAAAAAGGGCCCTTATAGTTATTATAAGTTTTATTTTAAATGAAAATATATAATAAAAAAATGGGTCATATGCAGTTGCCCACTTTACACCCCCTCAACGCCCCCAATGGTAATTGTTACCAGAATTTAGACATACATACTACATCTGTCTATTCCATCACACCACTAGTGATGTATTTTTTATTTCGTAAACAACCAATAGTTGCGATGTGGTTTTTCATGATATACTACAACAAAAAATCCGCACTACACTATTCGTAAAAATGCATGCTAGATAACATACCACACCATTATATATAACGTATAATAAAATTGTGTATTATTATACCAATTAGTTTGTGTCAAAAGCTATAAAACATATGGTTAACTAGTAAAAAAAACATTAAAATGAAGGTAAATTTTGAAGAATTAGAATATTATAAAACCAAAAATTGCTAAAGATATTCAGGTTTAATATTTTAAAATGATATTGATGTATATTAAAAACTTAATAAGTAAAAACAATCAAGTGAAACTTCATTGGAAATTAAAGGGTGTAACTGAAAATTCTGTTAATCCTATGGCTTTTAACGGAAATGGATGGTTTTATATTTACACGAGGACAAAATTGCATTTTTCGTCCCTATTGTTGGGCTGAAAAGAGTTTTGATGTTGCGTCTTTTGGGCTCGTTAGATTAGCCTTTTATTCTCCGGTTTGGGCCTGTCCAACCGAGAGCCTTTTATGTATTGTATATAAGTTAAATGCTTGCATGCATATTAGGTTAAGATTCTAGAGATTATCGATACAGCGATTGATCAAGAGTATTATATTTTTCTGTAATCGTTCTTGTAATCTTCTAATCCTTTACAGTTGATGTTCTTAATCGAGCTCTTCTAAGGATTTTATTTAATCATTCGACATATTTGATTCAAGCTGTTTGTTCTTATTATTGCGTTGTTAACTGTTTTATATTCATATACTTGTTCAAGATCTAATCGATCTTCTTAGATTAAAAGTTGTTTTAATCCCATCAATTGGTATCAGAGCTTTCAATTGATGAAGGACCACCGATGCTTTCAACTGATGAAGGACCACACAAATCGATATGAAGCAATTCGAGTGGTTCAACAACTTTTGTGTTAATTATGGATGAGTGACTTTGACGACTCTGCTTTCCTATTTCGCATGCAGCACACAAATGCTCTCTGTCAAACTTGAGCAATGGAAGACCCCTAACATGACCTCCAGTGACAAGTCGGTTGATATCTTTGAAATTGAGATGAGAGAGTCTTCGGTGCCACAACCAGCTTTCGTCGGATTGAGCTTTTGATAGCAGACATATAGCTGGGTTTCCTTTGATGGGTTTCAAGTTCAGAGGAAACATTTCACCCTTTCGCTCTGACTTCAGAATCACTTTCTTTGTCTTTTTCTCTATGATTTCAGAACCTTCATCATCGAATGAAACTTTGAGACCAGTACCTCCAACAAGCTGAGATACACTGATGAGGTTGTGTTGAAGTCCTTCCACATAGGCCACCTTTCTTATGGTAAAATCACCATTCGTTATCATCCCATATCCCTTTATGGTCCCGAAAGAGTTATTTCCAAACTTAACGTTGCCACCATTTGCAAGGGATCTGTATTCCCTAAGCTCCTCTTTCCTCCCTGTCATGTGACGCGAGCAGCCACTGTCGATGTACCATTCTTCGTCAAACTGCTCGTCACTTATAACCTGCAAAAAATTAAGCAGATTTAGGAACCCAAAGTTTCTTGGGTCCATGTGAGCTTTTCATGGGAACAGGAATAGTAAGAGAGATGTCAACTAGATATGTTCGTTTTATTAGAGTTGTTTCATCTTTCTTTTTAATGGTAAAGACTTTTATTTTATGAACATTAGGGATGTTCGTTTTGGACTCAGGTTTGGATTCATCAACCTTTTGCTTTCCCTTCTGTTCAGCTGAAGAATGAGGTTTTTGAGGGCAAGCGGGATTAGTTTTGGAACTAGATGGAGATGAATGAGTGGAAGTAAAAGAACGAGAAGAATTAGGAAGAGAGGATTTGGATTTGGATTGAGATGTTTTCCTTGCTGATGACTCTAGGTGACCCTTTTGCTTTTGATCGTTGGTGGGGTTAACCTTTGAGTCTTCTTACTTTTTTATTTTTTTATTTTTTTACTATTTTTAATTTTTTTTTATTAAACATTTCAAAAACTGCAACAATATTTTATTTATTTGTGTGCTCATTCGTTTATGGGGATATATTTGATGACTTACTTAAGTGTCCCTAGAAGCATGCTGCTGTATGTGTCCCAAGCCTCATAAGATTTTGAATAATGGCCTTCATGACCTGGTATACACAAACCTTGTCTTCCCAATAAGGCTAACTCATTTATTCTAATCGTGAGCTACCTCACTCTTTTCTCACATGAGTTCAGAGTCTCCTGCTTGGTCCTTTTGTTCGCAGCAGAGGTACTATGTCTTCTTTCACCATCCCCATTACACTTCTCCATAACATTCGCTTCATCACTGTAACCCTTGAGACTCTCAGAAACTACCGCTGAGGTTTATGGTTACACAACATCTGTGTTTATGATCTTAGCTTCGTGCCACTACGAGCTGAGTGAAACCCAAAATTCAACACCAATGAATTGACGGTGACCAATTAACTTGATCAAGTTTTCACCAATGAATTGACGAATGTACCTTCATGAAATCTCAATTTTTTTTTTGATTCCAATGAAATTGTTACACACCATAACATTTCTTCCCATGGTATCCTGTTATAATTTTTTTTCTGAGATTTTATACTTAACCAAGTCACTTAAAAATCAACTCTACCCTACTTGTTCAACAGACTACACCGGTCTCACAAGTACTTTGTTCACTTTCGTTCTTATATCAAGAATTGAATTGTTGAATCAAAGCGAAACCACCCTTAATTAGCCTTATTAAAAGAAGCCTTTCAACATTTATTAATAAATGTTTGATCGTAATTCAACGGGATTCCACACTAACACTTTGAGGTCTTTCTTGATCTTGAAGGAAGAGATTCGTGCCCGGGATCATCAGTATCGTGTCATAATTGACATCACAGATTATCCCAAAAAGAGTTGCTTTATTTCCTTATCTTTTACACTCTTTGCACGAAAATCCTAGATTTTCAAAATTCAGTTACTAATTATTTTACAGGCTGGTTTATTACTGAGGGATTACTAATGAAGTTGTGGCCAAAAATTAGCCACGTGGGTCCTAAAATGAATACAGCTGATTAAAAAAAGGGAAAAGACAAAAAGTTGCTGACGCGGCGGAAGTTCAAAGGATAGAAATTCAAACGACGGTAAAAAGGAGGGCGCGTGAATTTGAAGCGGCCGCGCTTTTTCTGACACTTTTGGACGCGTGTGCAGTATTGAAGCGTCATCCATCTGGCATTAATGGCGCGTGTGGAAATGGAAACGGTTCCTCTCTCTGAACCGGCGCTTATTGGGCGGCGTGATCCTAGGAATCTGACACTCTCTCTCCTACGTGATCATCGCACGTCCCAACTGTCACCAATCAGTCACTCAAAAACCCTTCCGTATTTCCATAAGAGATTTGAATCGATCTTTCTCTCTCCTATCACCTACTATAAAAACCCATCCAGACCACCTTTTACCTCTTTACTGCCCCATAATTTCCAAAGCAAATATACTTCCAAACTCTCTCCCGGTTATCTTCTTCTCCAACCTGCAACAATGGCTGAATCCTCTTCCGTCCATGCTACTTCTCAAATTCTTCCAATCCGTCCTCAGCAATGCCTCGTGATTGATCTGAACCCACTAGCCTATGATCCCTACATGTCGCCGGTTATCGAATGCCTCAAGTACTCCCAGCTTGCTCCGGCATTGTCCAGAATTGCAACGGTGCCAATGGTGGCTCTATCTCAAGTCTATGCGACTGCCTACTACGACAAGGGCGTCGACAGGATATTTTTCGAAGTGGCGGAACACAAAACGTCGATTTCTCGTCCCCGCTTCTGCACCATGCTTGGGTTTGCTGCTGACCCATCGTGTGTTCACCCGGAGACGATTCCGGTTGGTATGCTCTACAACATGTTCTACAATATGGGCTACACGGAAGTTCTTACCTCCGTCGCCAGGTTCAAGAAATCATGCCTACCGCCCCTGTGGAATGGGCTATTTACAGTTCTCTTCAAGGGACTGTCTGAGAGGAGCTCAGGATCGGACGGCGCCAGTCGTCTTTTCCTGTCAATCATGTACGGGGTGTACAACGGGATCAACCTCGATTATGGGTTTGTCCTTTGGCAACAACTGATTCAGAGCCTTTCTTCCACTTCTCGACACTCTGAAGTGTCGCTGGCCCGGTTCTGGATCTTGATCACAAGATGGGCCATGGACAGGTTTGAGGTCCTAACTGCTGACGGTGCCCCGATGTCTTCTGTTGGTACCTTCCATACCAAGAAGATCATCGTATCCGATGCATCGAAATTCTCCTTCATTGGCTCTATCCCGGAGTCGATGTATGGTAGTGTGCCATCAGACAGCAGTATGATCAAGGCGATCAAGGAGTTAGGGCCATCTGGTCCGAGGGAACTGACACCGGACATGCTGCGATCAATTCATGATGCCGACAAACCGGTGGCCAGGGGTAAAAAGGCAGACAAGGGGAAGAAACCATCCAAAGCCCCAAAACCTTCTCCCAAGAAGCGCAAACAACCGAAGGCTGCTTCATCCCCACAACCGAAAAGGAGGAAGACCCAACAAAAGCGAAAGCTAATCCTTTCCTCCTCATCAAGTGAATCCGAAGTTGAGAGTTCGGACGCTGAGGGATCACAAGGCGATGTCTCTCCTCTACGAGGCAACACACCCCCTCGGTCCCCAACCCCGGAGATGGAACTTCACCAATCCCCAGTCCTTTCCCCTCCACCCACAATACCTATTTTCATTCCCACCATAACCCCTACTATACCACCAACCTCATTCCCTATACCTCCACCCATATTCACCACATCAACCGAAACACCACCTGTAACCGAAACCCCTCCCGTAACCGAACCTCCACAAACTGAAACCCATACACAACCACCACCCGACACTAACCCCCCACCTACTCAACCTGAACCAACTAAACCCATAACACCCCCAGCTTCACCACCACCTCAATCTCCAGAAGACGCCTCCGATGGCGATGATCAATTCCTTGGTGGTGATCACATGAACTTTGATTCGGTCTACTATAGTCCGTTTCAAGTTCAGAGTGATGAGGAGGATGATGCTCCAGTGACAAAGAAGCATCTCCGCGATCTTAACGAGAAGGTTGATCAACTTCTCGCCTCCTCTTCAAACCAGCAGTCCACCTTATCTGAAGCTGCTCTTCAGAGGATCGTTGATGCCTTCTCCAGGGCTCAACATGACTCAGTAGCCTCAGCAACTGCTGCGATAGACGCCTCCACCCGAGCCTGTGAGGCAGCGACCGAAAAAGTCGATAAACTATTCTCCGACGCTTCGGACTTGCTAAAGTCTCTGCAAGAAAACGCCAATGCCACAAAGACGACTCTTGAACCGATTGTTCAACAATTGGCCAAGTTCGTCTCGACGGAGTTGACTTCGTTCGCTACCCTCCGCCAAAACCTCAGCGACGACAACTCGGCACTCCGTGCCTCCATCGATGCCCGTCTGGCAAAACTACAAGAGGATCTTGCGGCAGAGAACTCTCTGATGGACGTTCTGGCAAGTAAAACAACTGCCCTAAAGGTCAAGAGCACGCAGCTTTCCAACTCTGAACAACAATTGGAAGCTCTTCGATCCGAGAGGGAAGTCATCAAGACGTGTGTTTCGGATGTCCACGCGGCTCTATCCAACATCCTGGAAGCACATGACCCCATCCTTAATCATTCGGTGAGGCGCACCCTCGCTGAAAAGCTCTCCCCGGCCATGGCCCTCTTAAGCAAAATTGAAGGCCTTCCGAGTTTCGTGTCCATTCCGAAACAAGGGGGAGAAGAGAAGAAAGGATCGAAACCACCTCCGTCCTCCAAAGCTACTCACACAACCGAACCATCCCCAACTGGTCATGCCTCGGGTTCGGGTGTGAAGAACAAGGGCAAACACATAGTAGAGGATGCAGATGAAGATGAAGATGAAGACAAGGAGACTATTGCGGACATGTTAAAGAGAAAGAACAGTCGCAATACTGATGACGATGTCAGTCGTGTGGCACGTGAAGCTGAAGAAGCCGAACGTAAACAAAAAGAAGCCAACGATCTCCTTGAGAGCCGAAAGTTGCTCTTCCCTGCCTGGACCAAGGATCGGTTGATAAAAGAGGCCATAGAGACTCCATGCATACTATGGCTCGAGCCGGTGATATCGTTCGACTGCAACAACACCATCGATTCGCAGTTCGATATGCCACTGACTCGAAAGGCGTTCATCTTCCACGCTTTCTCCAACATCTTTGAAGTCCCGCATCCGAATGATGAGCTTGACAGGGAGCTCATTGACTTCTACCTGGAGGCCGCTCGCCCTCAATACCTTACATGGAGCGCCCAGAAGATTGTCAATGTTCGGGTGATGAAGCCTTTTGCCGTGGGGAGATTTACAAACGTCAAGTTCAAGCTTATCCGAGGATCTGCAAGAACTGCTCACATGATCTCTCTGGCGGATCTGCCCAATCTGAACCCTCATGATTGGATAGTCTTGTACAACATCCTGCTGACAAACGAAGCCGAATATGGTCCCATCTTAGACCATGTCAAAAGGATGCTGGCATGCTACATCATGGAGGTGGCCCTAATGGATCAGGAGGTTGCCACAAGTTTTAAGAAGAAACCGAAAGTCAAGCCTGTGGGATCGGCCAGTGATCTGAATCAAATGCTAATGGGCAAGATAGATTCGAGGCGAAACTCTGTGATGTTCACTAGAGCCGAAGGACAGAAATGTCTCTTCGCTTTAGCTGACAAACATCTTTACACTACAACTTGCTTGGAGCACATCTTATTCATCATCAAGCAGTGTAAAGACAATTCAGCTGATGATATCAAATACTTCAATGATATGATCAATTGGTACATCCGGTTTAGACAGACTATCCTTTCCATAACCAAGTGTCTGTTTAGTACCGTGAAGAAGAAGGTACCAGCTTCAGCCGCCGGCCCAAGTAGGAAGTGAAAGTCTCGCTCCAAATTGACGCAAAGGGGGAGATTGTTGGGCTGAAAAGAGTTTTGATGTTGCGTCTTTTGGGCTCGTTAGATTAGCCTTTTATTCTCCGGTTTGGGCCTGTCCAACCGAGAGCCTTTTATGTATTGTATATAAGTTAAATGCTTGCATGCATATTAGGTTAAGATTCTAGAGATTATCGATACAGCGATTGATCAAGAGTATTATATTTTTCTGTAATCGTTCTTGTAATCTTCTAATCCTTTACAGTTGATGTTCTTAATCGAGCTCTTCTAAGGATTTTATTTAATCATTCGACATATTTGATTCAAGCTGTTTGTTCTTATTATTGCGTTGTTAACTGTTTTATATTCATATACTTGTTCAAGATCTAATCGATCTTCTTAGATTAAAAGTTGTTTTAATCCCATCACCTGTGGTTATCCAAAAATTGTGGATAAGGTCCAAAATGTTTTCAAGTTGCATGGTTGGTCCAAAACATGAAACTTCTTGTGGTTTTGGTCCCTGGAGTTAACTCCCGTCTATTTCCTTCCGTTTAGTGTAGCACGTGCCCTCCATGTGAGGGTAATTTTGTCTTTTTATCTGTATTACACATTACCGCCAATTGAAAGCTCTACATGCTATTTGTGTATATCATCTCTCATTATCAGTTGGCTACTCCTATTCCTTCACCCACCTTTGACGACGTGAAGATAAAAAAAAACCCTAATCACAAACCCTTTTCCTGATCGAGCTTCAATCTGTAGTTGAAATTTCGCAAATGGTTCTCACAATGTGGTCCATCAGAGCACACAGTGAAGAAATTGATCCTAATCAAATTTATGGTAAAATGCTTTGTATTTGATCACGTTCTTACACTTTTGAAATCTAAAAATCGTTTTTTGTTTTTTTAAGCTAGACATCCCACCATGTTCAGTATTGAACTTCATCATGGTGGGAAGTTCACAAAGTTTCCAGGCATCAAGTATATTGAAGGGGTTGTAGCATACATTGACATGGTCGATATAGAAGAATTCTTAGTACACGAAATGGACTCCATCATGTTAGATTTAGGGTATGTTGTTCCACCTGTCATCTACTACCATTTCCGTTTGCCCAATGAGGGTTTGCATTTTGGACTAAGAGCTCTAGGTAATGATGATGATGTACGTAACCTATCAAAGTGTACATAGAGCATGGAGAAACAACGTTAGTTACCTATTCCATGTCCCCAAATGGTCCTAGAAGGGTTATAATAGAAGGGATAGAAGATGAGGAACCACCTCAGCCCGTATCCCCTACTATTGGTCCTCACTTGGTGGAATCTGAAGTTTGTAAGGGTAAAGTATGGTTGACCTTGGCAAGGTATCGGTCTTTCACACTTCAGTTGAGTAGGTGCAGAGGTTGGAAACCTACCCAAGCTAGCTCATCATGTAGTAAAAAGCTTTGCTTGGATTGGGTTGACAAAGGAGGAATAGGTGTTGTTGAAGGTGATCAAGTTGACCTTGTGACTACTAATGCTGATGTAGAAATGGTTGAAAAATCGGTGAATGAACGTGTAGAGGAGGGGCAACCTATTGCAAATAAGGGTGTAGAGGAGGGGTGTACTGCTATGAATAAGCAAAACCAATCAAATGAAGTCCCTTTTGAAGACAACTATAGTGTAGAAGAGGAAATGTTGGAAGATTTTGACCCTTTCTATGGGGTTGAATTTAATGAAAGTATTCCAAAAAAATCATCCAACATAGCTGATGTAGATGCAAGTAGTGATGATGATTCAGAGAGCAGTGAAGACAACAAAGAAGACAGTGAAGATAGTGACTTTATGGTTGATGAAGATTACCTAATCCGGATATTGAAGTAGACATGGAGAATTTTCACATCAGTATAGACACGGATGCAGAGTACTTAGGGAGTGAGTATAAGCTTCATGAGGGTAATGATGTTCAAGACGAAGTATAGGATATAGAGGTTATTAACAATGATGAATGGGATTCTATGGGTGAAGACTCAGACAATGATAGGAAAAGAAGGGAAATCATAAAACAGTTAGGCAAGGAGAGAGTGTGTTCTCATGGTGAAGTGCACAAGGTGGCCTTCCATGTAGGACAAAAATATAACTCAAAAAAAGAACTAAAGGAAAAAATTGATAAGCATGCATTGGAGACTAGAAGAAATATTTGTTTTACAAAAAATAACATAGGTTGACATCTGTTTGTAAGGGAACTATGGTAGTCAATGCAAGTGGCGTTGGTGGACCTACCACAAAAAAGGTAAAGGGAAAATAAGTAATTGAAGAAAAGGCCAAGTGTACTTGGAGACTCCACACATTTAGGGAAAATTATAATGCGTACTGGTTTGTAAAGACATATAATCGCAATCACATCTGCCTTCAGTCCCGAAAAATCAAATCTTGCACTGTCACCTTCATTTCGAAACAGATTATGGATCAGATTGAATCAAATCCTGGAGTGCCAATTCATGCAATTCAAGAGGAGCTACAGAGGAAGTATGAGGTTAGTATTTCGGGTGACAAAGTTTTTAGGGCTAAAGCTATCGCGAACAAAAATGGTGGTCGGAGACTATACTAAACAATATGCAGTTTTAAGAGATTATGTGTTAGAGTTACAAGCAACAAATGTGGATACAACTGTAAAAATTCAAGTGGAGTCTGAGCCTAACTGTAAAAACTCAACCAGGCAATTCAAAAGGATGTATGTGTGCTTATGTAACACCCGAAATCAGAAAGGCCAAGAAAGGAAATGTAACATCCCAAGTCAGAATCAAGAGTTCAGGGGGTAAAGTGTAAATAAAGAAGGGAACTCGACGAGTAGGTATTCTGACTCGCCGAGTCGGAGCGGGATTTTGGTCGCGAGTTAAGTAACCAACTCGTCGAGTCGGTAGTTGGACTCGACGAGTTGGTGCTGAAGAGAGAAAAAACCCTAATCCCGGGGTTGTGCCCTATATAAAGAATGTTATGTTCCTCCTTCAGCCTCTTTACCTTCCCTTTGAGTTCCAGAAACCCAAAAATTCGTGTGAGGCTTTATTGATGAGGAGATTGGGGGCTTAGAAGAAGAAATTGGTGGAAGGAGCTTGAGAAATTAGAAGTTAGCATCAATGACTTGTATATATCTGTGATCTACATCAGTGTTGGGCACATCTCTGAGGTAAGGAGCCTTATCTTAAGCTATTTCCTTTTTGGTTTATCCTTGGTGGTTGTTTTGGGAGTCCCTTAGCTTGTTTTGAGACCTATCTCGGATTTGGGAGTTAGATCTAGGGTTGCTGCTCCAGATCTAGACTCATGATGGCTTTGAATGTCATAAAGCTTCAGTTCTTGGGTTGTTGGTAAAGCCCCTTTGTCTAAAACCCAAGCCCTAGTGTGTTTTGGGCTTATATCTCCTTGGTATCACATAAAGTTTGCAACTTTACGTGAGAGATAGCTTGTAGAAGGGTAGAACTATGAATTGGGGCTCCTGCATGGCTTGAAAAGCCTCTGAATGGATTGAGAACTGGAGATACTCGGTGAGTCACATGAGTGTACTCGACGAGTTGTATGAATATGTGCATGAACTCGGCGAGTTGGAAGAACAACTCGGCGAGTCTATTAAAGATTGCCTTGGACTCGGCGAGTCTGGTCATGGAACCCTAACCTTTTTGGTCAAGTCGTGAATCGGTGAGTCGAGGGACGACTCGGTGAGTTGAGTAGGATGGGACTCGGAGATTCTTGGACTCGATGAGTCAGCGGGTTGACTCGGCGAGTAGAGTCAGTCAGGAAGTTTGACTTTGACTAAGGAGTTTGACTTTGACCAAGAGTTGACCAGTTGACTTCTAGGGGTATTTTGGTAATTATTGGTATTTATTGAGTTCAGTTATTTGGTGTTGACCAGTAGAGGAGTTCGTGTCGGTGGTTGGAGCAGCGTGATCTTATTTCTTCAGCCGACAGTTGCAGGTGAGTCTTCTCACCATACCAATGGGTCTAAGGCACCAAGGCTGGCCCATCTTATGTTGTGTGACATAATAGTTAGCTTTATGCTAGGTGGTATGCTGGTAATTATGTGATATGCTAGTTGTCTTTGTGATACTTGCATGGAAGACCATGTGGGGTAGCCCATGGCACAATGGTATAAGACCCTGGGGGTAGCCACGGCATCCTTACATATTTATGTACGTGTTATGTGTAGATATTTATGTGATGCATGATATGCTATTTGGTTATATATGGTATTTGCAGGGAAGACCCCAGGGGAAGCCCATGGCATTGGATGTAAGACCATGTGGGGTAGCCCATGGCAGTCCTAGGTAAAGACCTTGTGGGGTAGCCCATGGCATTAGATGTAAGACCATGTGGGGGAGCCCATGAAAGTCCTAGGTAAAGACCATGTGGGGTAGCCCATGGCACTGTTACAGATTTTATGTATGCAGGGCTTATGTGATATATGGTAGCTTTTATAGCTAACAATATATATGATATGTGTGTAGCTTTTATAGCTAACAGAATATGTGATATGTGGTTTGTGTGAATGGTATGATCTGGGAAACTCACTAAGCTTCATGCTTACAGGTTTGTTTATGGTTTCAGGTATCATCGTTTTGGAAAGGAAGAGCTTGGGTTGATCGCAGTGCACACACCTATGATTTCCACAATGAATGATTTTGGGATAAACTCTGATAAACGATTTGATTGACTATGATTTGATTGTTTGAATTAAATGGTATCAATGTTTTAGTTATATTAAAAATGAATTTTTTACCCCTGATTTTTGGGACGTTACAGCTTAGGAGCTTTAAAGAAAGGGTTTACGATTGGGATGAGGGATTTTTTGGGTTTGGATGGTGCATTCATGAAAGGACCATTCCCAGGTCAGATTCTTATAGTTGTTGGGGTTGATTCCAACCATGGAATCTATCCCCTAGCATATGCAATTGTGGAGACTGAGAACACCGATAGCTGGAAATGGTTTTTGGAATGTCTTGGAGATGACTTGGACATGGCTAACTCAAACTTCACATTTATCAGTGACAGACAGAAGGTACTTTTATGGTTAACATATTTTGCTAGACAACTAACTTATTGTAACGATCCGTTTCTGGTATGTTAATTCCTTGGTAATTGTTGTAAGTTTTGCAAGAGGAACTCGGCGAGTTCATAGCCTGACTCGCCGAGTAGGGTCGTGGCTGCGAGCACGCGTGAGCCGGGGACTCGGCGAGTCCATATCCTGGACTCGGCGAGTCCATCCGTCTGGGTGAAACCCTAAATCCCCGGGTTACCCACTATTTAAACCACCTTATAGTCCCATTCTCGCCTCCCTCACCCTGAGAACACAGTGAGAAAACCCTAATCCTCCCTTGAGAGCTTATAAGTGTTTTGGTGCCATTTTGTGAAGGTGTGAAGAAGGAGAAGAAGAAAGAAGCAAGGAAACGAGTTGTAGTGCAAAGATCCAAGGGCAAATCTGAGTTTACTGAGGTATTTTCGGAGTTCCCTTCTTGTTATATGCTTTAAACTTCCATTAGAGCTCTTCTAAGAGCTATTTGATGTTTGTTCCAAGCCTTATGTTTGCATGAATGTCTTAATAAGTCGAAATACCTTTGGATCTGAATGTTGGGGTGTTGTAGAACCCAGATCTACTGTCTTTTTGGAGTTACTTTGCATATTAATCATAGATCTACCCATTTTATGCACCTTTTAGCCTTATTTCCCTTATTCATGAGGTTGTGCACGTAAAGTTGGAAACTTTACGTGGTAAATCAGCTTATTGGACTCAGATCTATCAATTGTATGTGTTGGATTCAAACAAAATCAAGTAAAAATCAGTTGCATGGCGGCAACTCGGCGAGTCGGGAAGAACGACTCGGCGAGTTGGGTCGCGAGTTCCCGAGTCCTTCATTTTGATCAGTGTCGAGTGAATCCAGTGAGTTAGAGAGTGGACTCAGCGAGTTGAGGATAGACTCAGTGATGGAGGGATTCGGCGAGTTGTTCATACAACTCGGCGAGTCCAAGGCAATCTTCTTAGGATCATGAACAACTCGTCGAGTTTGTTCATACGGCTCGGCGAGTCGGATGAAGATTGTCTGAGTTCTTGGATCAAGAGGGTACTCGTCGAGTCGATGCCACACTCGACGAGTAGCAGCGTGTAGAACTGAGAAGTGAGAGTAGGACTCGGCGAGTTGGGTGGCCCAACTCGGCGAGTTAGCCACAAAAGTAAGCTGACTTTGACCAAGGGTAAAAGAGTCATTTTACCCCAAGTGCAGTGTTTAGTATCTGATTGAGTGTGTTCATGGGCTTGTAGCCGAGGAGATTCAGGAGCAGCAGCCGGTAGCTTTCAGAGACACACACTCAGACGCCAGTTTACGAGGTGAGTTTCCTTCAAGTAGGGACGGGTCTAAGGCCACAATGCCGGCCCGTCCAGTTAGCAGTAGTTTCCGGACTTCGGTCCGATGTAGCAGCTAGTATGTTTGATGCCTTCGTGGCTCAGACAGGATTTATGTGCTATGTCATATGTGTTACGTGTTATGTGTTCCGGGCTACGGCTCGTTGTAGTATGCAGTATATGTGTTCATGCTAGTTGATATGCTATGATATGTTCAGTCAGTTAGTTCCGGACTCCGGTCCGATGCAGGGGACATGGTCCCAGTTAGTTCCGGACTTCGGTCCGATGCAGGGAACATGGTCCCAGTTAGTTCCGGACTTCGGTCCGATGCAGGGGACAAGGTCCCAGTTAGTTCCGGACTTCGGTCCGATGCAGTTAGTTCCGGACATTGGTCCGATGCAGGGGACAAGGTCCCAGTCAGTTCCGGACTTCGGTCCGATGCAGTTTCCGGGCCCCGGCCCGATGCAGTGGGCAAGACCCAATATGTGTTATATGTTATTGTATGGTATGTGGTATTTTGGGGGAGCTCACTAAGCTTCGTGCTTACAGTTTCAGTTTTGGTTTCAGGTACTTCCGCAAGCAAAGGGAAGAGCTCGGGGTGACAGCATCGCACACACCACAGCTTAGCTTTTATCCTGGGGATGGTTTTAGTTGTCTTGGATTTGATGTAGTCTGATACAGTTTTCCGCACAGTATTTTATTATGATTGGGATACATCGCGTATGTTTTTATGTTATGATACTCATATTATGGTTTTGATTATACTGAAAAAAAAATGAAAATTTTTGGGTCGTATTTTTGGGTCGTTTCAAGTTGGTATCAGAGCCCTGGTTTGAGGGATTCGGATACACTTCCGGGTGTATCTGAACTCAAACTAAGGGAAATGAAAGATTTTATCAAAATAAAAACGTTTTATAAAAAGAATTTTGAAAGTACTTAGAAAGGAAGAAAACAAGATAGAGGTGTGTGCATGCGGTCAGCCGAGCTCAAGTAAGTACTCCCAAATTACCCATACAAGTTTATGTTATGAGTATCAGTTTCAGTTTCAGTAAAACCGCATGCTAGTATAAGACTAAGGATCTAGGAGGATGCCTTATGTGCCTGCTTTATGTGTTCAACTTTATGAGTATTGCATGCTAGTACTGAGTAGACAGCAATAGGATAGCCTGATTAGGTTATGCCTGATAGCAGGAGCTTAGCATCTTATGCTAGATCAGTTTCTCGTTTGAGAATAGTTTTGTCTAAGTATGTTCCCTTATTCCGAATGCTGCTTGCTTCGTGCTTTGTGGGAGTTCTGAGTGATGGAAGTTAACCATTAAGTGAACACGTTACACCATATGTGATCAGGGTTAAATAATCCCAGAGTGCTGGAACTGGCCCTATTGCGCAGCTCTTGTTTGAGTCCAACCGTTATAGGGACGGGTCTTTTACTTGAAGGATTATCTGATCTTCGTCACATGTGATGGTGTTCAGGTGATGGTTAATTAGCATTATAAGGAGACTTGCAGCAGCTGAGGACTAGTTGAGTTGAGTCTGAGATTTCCCTGGGGCAAGCCTAGGATGAGAGTAGCAGAGATCAGTAGTAGTAGAAGTGACTTGGTGGAGTCAGGGCAGTTCTTGAAGAAAGTACGGATAGATGTGGAAGGTAGTATGGGCCCGTACTACTGGAAGCAGAGGATCCGTACTCGAATCAAGAAAGGCTGAGACAAGACCAGGAAGCTAGTTGTAGTATCAATGATCCCTCAAGATATTTTTGTTTTCTAATGTAGTTGTGATGTGTTTCAGAATGGTGGTTCTGCGTTCGAGACCAGCAGCCGGCAGCGGAGGTGCCGGGGAGGGATCAGGTTCAGGTTCAGGGGATGAGCGCATGGATGAGCAGACCCGAGAGTTCCTTTCTTCGGAAATTACGCGCATCATTATAGAGCAGACTCCTGTGATCTTCGGTTCGATCAAGGAGGGGATTCTAGAGCTAATGGATGAGAGATTGGGCACCTTCCGTGCCGAGGTGGCGGCCATGATGGGGTCACGCACCCTTACTTTCAGGGAGTTCAGGGCATGTGGAGCTCCGGACTATCATGGGGCGCGAGACCCCATAGCGAGCAGCATATGGTTGGCGGATGTGGCCAACGCCTTCCGCACTAGCAGATGTCCCGAGGGGGACAAGGTCAGATTGGCGTCCTGTCTTTTGAAGGACAGGGCACGAGATTGGTGGGAGGAGGTCGGGCATGCCATTGGGGATGATGCAGCATTGGACGCCATGACCTGGACTGACTTCTCTACCAGGTTCAGGGTGGAGTTTGCACCGGTCATTGAGGTGCAACAGCTAGCTAGGGAGTTTCAGGACCTCACCCAGACTACAGAGACAGTGGCGGAGATCACCGCCAAGTTCAGGGAGAGGGCTCTTCTCGTTCCTCAGTATGTAGCTGATGAGGAAATGAAGAAGGCCCGTTATCATGAGATGTTGCGGAGCGATATCCGCCAGTTTGTGAGCCGGTCCAGCTGTAAACCGCTGGAAGATATGATTGCTAGAGCTCGGGAGAGGGAGATTGATCTTGAGATGGAGAAGAAGAGGAAACCGGAGGCGGTTTCGGGTTCAGGCGGTTCGGGCAAAAAGCCCAAGGTTTCGGATCACAGATCTAGGAGTCAGCAGAGCCACGGTCGATGTGGCAAGTGTGGGAGATTGCACGAAGGAGCGTGCAAGGCAGGGAGTTCCGGATGCTACAAGTGCGGACGGATTGGGCATTTGAGTAGGGATTGTACGGCCCCTGCTACTGCCGTCGCAGCATCAGATCTGATTTGCTTTCAGTGCAATCAGAGGGGACATAAAAAGTCCCAGTGTCCGAGTTTAGCTTCAGCAGGGAAGGTGGCTGCACCTGCCCCTGCTACCTTGAGGATTACAGATGGCCGGCAGGGCCGAGCTGATGCGCCAGTGGCGAAGAGTAGGTCGTTTCAGATGACAGCAGAGGAGGCGCGAGCGACTCCTGATGTGGTGACGGGTATGTATCTTCCCTCTTATCTCTTTATTATTATTGATTAAATGTTGCTTATGATTGTATGTTTTATTCAGGGTCGTTCTCTGTGAACGGCATTTCTGCTTTGGTATTATTCGATTCGGGGGCTACCCGATCATTCGTATCTCTTGCGCTTAGCAAGAGGTTCAGTAGAGCTCCAGGGGAGCTGGATTGTCCATTAGAGGTTGAGATAGCGGATGATAGGACCGTGAGGGTCGGCAGAGTGCACAGAGGGTGTTCTCTTCAGTTATTTGATGAGCAGTTTTCAGTGGATCTGGTACCTATTCCCCTGCGAGGGAATAAGGTTATTGTGGGTATGGATTGGCTAAGCCCCAATGGGGCAGTGATTGATTGCGAGCTTCAGCTAGTGAGGGTTCGCACTCCCAGTGGGGGAGAGTTGGTGATTCAGGGCGAGAGGCCACAGCGAGGACCGACCTTTTGTTCCGCCGCAAGGGCGAGGCGCTATGTTCAGCAGGGTTGCGCCGGTTTTGTAGCCTACGTTTTGGATGCCCGGGAGAAGGGCAAGTCGATAGTGGATGATGTTCCTATTGTTCGAGACTACCCGGACGTGTTTCCTGAGGATTTGCCGGGGATACCTCCTGAGAGACAGGTTGAGTTCAGGATCGACCTCGTCCCTGGTGCGGCTCCGATAGCCAAGGCACCGTATCGACTAGCTCCCCCTGAGATGCAGGAGTTGTCTATACAGCTGCAGGAGCTGTTAGACAAGGGTTTCATTCGGCCGAGCAGTTCGCCTTGGGGAGCGCCGATCCTGTTTGTGAGAAAGAAGGATGGGTCGCATCGTATGTGTATTGATTATCGGGAGTTGAATAAGGTAACAGTGAAGAACCGTTACCCACTCCCGAGGATAGATGATTTGTTTGATCAGCTTCAGGGAGCGTCTTGGTTCTCCAAGATTGATCTACGCTCCGGATATCATCAGATGCGGTTTAGAGATGAGGATGTACAGAAGACTGCTTTCAGGACCAGGTATGGTCATTACGAGTTTTTGGTGATGCCATTTGGGCTCACCAATGCTCCAGCCGCGTTCATGGATCTCATGAACCGCGTGTGTAGACCGATGCTGGATCGGTCAGTGATAGTGTTCATAGATGACATCTTGGTATATTCCAAGACGCAGGAGCAGCACGAGGAGCACCTGCGGGAGGTGCTGGAGGTTTTGAGGAGGGAGAGACTTTTCGCAAAGTTCTCCAAATGTGAGTTTTGGTTGCGCGAGGTGCAGTTCCTTGGTCACCTCGTCAACCAGAAGAGTATTCCGGTAGATCCGGCCAAGATAGAGGCCGTGATGCAGTGGGAGGTCCCGAAGTCTCCATCTGAGATTCGGAGCTTCCTAGGGTTGGCAGGGTATTATCGGAGATTTATTCAGGATTTCTCCAAGATAGCAGTGCCGCTCACCCGACTGACCAAGAAGTCGGTGGTATTTCGTTGGGGTCCGGAGCAGCAGACAGCATTCGAGACCCTCAGGCAGAGATTGTGCGAGGCTCCGATCCTTACCTTGCCAGAGGGAGTAGAGGACCTTGTAGTCTACTGTGATGCCTCGATCACAGGTTTGGGAGCAGTTCTGATGCAACGAGGCCATGTGATAGCTTATGCCTCGAGACAGTTGAAGCCTCACGAGGCTAATTATCCTACCCATGATTTGGAGCTGGGGGCAGTTGTGTTTGCCCTCAAGATTTGGAGGCATTACCTTTATGGGGTCCGTTGTACTATATACACGGATCACAAGAGTTTGAGATATCTTATGGATCAGCCGAGTTTGAACATGAGGCAGAGGAGGTGGTTGGACGTGCTGAAAGACTATGACTGTGAGATCCTTTATCATCCAGGGAAGGCCAACGTGGTGGCCGACGCCCTAAGCCGCAAGGTGTCGGCGGCCCCTATCAGGGATCTATGTATGAGGATGACAGTGATCACTCCACTGTTGGAGCGGATCAAGGAGGCTCAGATGGAGGGCCTCAAGGAGGAGAGGCAGAAGTGTGAGAGGATAGTAGGCCGAGTAGCTTCATTTGATTACGACAGTCGGGGTTTGTTGACACTTCATGGTAGGGTATGGGTACCGTACTGGGGTGGGGTACGACAGGTATTGATGGACGAGGCTCATAAGTCTCGATTTTCTATCCACCCAGGAGCGACAAAGATGTACCGAGATCTTCGACCCGATTATTGGTGGCCCTGCATGAAGCGGGACGTCGCCTGGTACGTCGAGAGATGCCTGACCTGCCGGAAGGTCAAGGCGGAGCACCAGAGACCTCACGGCAGGATGCATCTGTTAGACATTCCCGTGTGGAAATGGGAGGACATTACCATGGATTTTGTCACCAAGCTTCCCCGGACCGCACGTGGAGTGGACTCGATATGGGTAGTAGTGGATCGGTTGACGAAGAGTGCCCATTTTATCCCGATCCAGGAGAGTATATCGGCGGAGAAGTTAGCCGATATCTATGTGCGTGAGATCGTGGCACGTCATGGAGTGCCGGTATCAGTGGTGTCTGACCGAGATGTCCGTTTCACATCCAGATTTTGGAAGCGGTTCCACGACGAGATGTGTACTCGTCTCCATTTCAGCACCGCTTTCCACCCTCAGACAGATGGGCAGAGCGAGAGGACGATTCAGACTCTCGAGGACATGCTTAGGGCATGTGTCCTAGATTTCGGTGGCAGTTGGGATACGTATCTTCCGTTAGCGGAATTCTCGTATAACAACAGTTATCATGCGAGCATTGATCGACCTCCCTTTGAGATGTTGTATGGGAGGAAGTGTAGGACCCCGATTTGTTGGGGCGAGGTCGGTCAGCGAGTCATTGGGAGCACAGAGGTGGTGCTCAAGACGACTGAGTTGATCCAGCAGGTCCGTAGTAGACTGCAAACTGCTCAGAGTCGGCAGAAGAGCTACGCCGATAGGAGGCGTTCGGACTTAGAGTTCCAGGTGGGAGATATGGTCCTTCTGAAAGTCTCACCTTGGAAGGGTGTCATCAGGTTCCGGAAGAGGGGCAAGTTGGGCCCCAGATTTATTGGTCCTTTCAGGGTTTTGGCCCTGGTGGGTTGGGTTGCTTATCAGTTAGATCTTCCTGAGGAGCTTAGTCAGATCCACAGCACTTTCCATGTGTCTCAGTTGAGAAAGTGTCTGGTGGATGAGTCAACAGTCGTTCCCCAAGAGGATATTCAGGTTGATAGCAGCCTGAATTATATTGAGAGACCGGTCGCAATTCTGGACCGGAAGACCAAGGCCTTGAGGAACAAGGAAATTCAGTTAGTAAAGGTGCAGTGGCAGCACCGAAAGGGGTCTGAGTGGACGTGGGAGGC
The DNA here is from genome assembly GCF_002870075.4 of Lactuca sativa. Lineage (NCBI taxonomy): Eukaryota > Viridiplantae > Streptophyta > Magnoliopsida > Asterales > Asteraceae > Lactuca > Lactuca sativa. Next base: position 250,512,311 of record NC_056625.2, read on the forward strand.
TGAGGAGGAGATGAGAGAGCACTACCCAGAGTTATTTACAGATCCAGCCGTAGCAGACTTCGAGGACGAAGTCTGAGACAAGTGGGGGAGAATTGTAACGAACCGTTTCTGGTATGTTAATTCCTTGGTAATTGTTGTAAGTTTTGCAAGAGGAACTCGGCGAGTTCATAGCCTGACTCGCCGAGTAGGGTCGCGGCTGCGAGCACGCGTGAGCCGGGGACTCGGCGAGTCCATATCCTGGACTCGGCGAGTCCATCCGTCTGGGTGAAACCCTAAATCCCCGGGTTACCCACTATTTAAACCACCTTATAGCCCCATTCTCGCCTCCCTCACCCTGAGAACACAGTGAGAAAACCCTAATCCTCCCTTGAGAGCTTATAAGTGTTTTGGTGCCATTTTGTGAAGGTGTGAAGAAGGAGAAGAAGAAAGAAGCAAGGAAACGAGTTGTAGTGCAAAGATCCAAGGGCAAATCTGAGTTTACTGAGGTATTTTCGGAGTTCCCTTCTTGTTATATGCTTTAAACTTCCATTAGAGCTCTTCTAAGAGCTATTTGATGTTTGTTCCAAGCCTTATGTTTGCATGAATGTCTTAATAAGTCGAAATACCTTTGGATCTGAATGTTGGGGTGTTGTAGAGCCCAGATCTACTGTCTTTTTGGAGTTACTTTGCATATTAATCATAGATCTACCCATTTTATGCACCTTTTAGCCTTATTTCCCTTATTCATGAGGTTGTGCACGTAAAGTTGGAAACTTTACGTGGTAAATCAGCTTATTGGACTTAGATCTATCAATTGTATGTGTTGGATTCAAACAAAATCGAGTAAAAATCAGTTGCATGGCGGCAACTCGGCGAGTCGGGAAGAACGACTCGGCGAGTTGGGTCGCGAGTTCCCGAGTCCTTCATTTTGATCAGTGTCGAGTGAATCCAGTGAGTTAGAGAGTGGACTCAGCGAGTTGAGGATAGACTCAGTGATGGAGGGACTCGGCGAGTTGTTCATACAACTCGGCGAGTCCAAGGCAATCTTCTTAGGATCATGAACAACTCGTCGAGTTTGTTCATACGGCTCGGCGAGTCGGATGAAGATTGTCTGAGTTCTTGGATCAAGAGGGTACTCGTCGAGTCGATGCCACACTCGACGAGTAGCAGCGTGTAGAACTGAGAAGTGAGAGTAGGACTCGGCGAGTTGGGTGGCCCAACTCGGCGAGTTAGCCACAAAAGTAAGCTGACTTTGACCAAGGGTAAAAGAGTCATTTTACCCCAAGTGCAGTGTTTAGTATCTGATTGAGTGTGTTCATGGGCTTGTAGCCGAGGAGATTCAGGAGCAGCAGCCGGTAGCTTTCAGAGACACACACTCAGACGCCAGTTTACGAGGTGAGTTTCCTTCAAGTAGGGACGGGTCTAAGGCCACAATGCCGGCCCGTCCAGTTAGCAGTAGTTTCCGGACTTCGGTCCGATGTAGCAGCTAGTATGTTTGATGCCTTCGTGGCTCAGACAGGATTTATGTGCTATGTCATATGTGTTACGTGTTATGTGTTCCGGGCTACAGCTCGATGTAGTATGCAGTATATGTGTTCATGCTAGTTGATATGCTATGATATGTTCAGTCAGTTAGTTCCGGACTCCGGTCCGATGCAGGGGACATGGTCCCAGTTAGTTCCGGACTTCGGTCCGATGCAGGGGACATGGTCCCAGTTAGTTCCGGACTTCGGTCCGATGCAGGGGACAAGGTCCCAGTTAGTTCCGGACTTCGGCCCGATGCAGTTAGTTCCGGACATTGGTCCGATGCAGGGGACAAGGTCCCAGTCAGTTCCGGACTTCGGTCCGATGCAGTTTCCGGGCCCCGGCCCGATGCAGTGGGCAAGGCCCAATATGTGTTATATGTTATTGTATGGTATGTGGTATTTTGGGGGAGCTCACTAAGCTTCGTGCTTACAGTTTCAGTTTTGGTTTCAGGTACTTCCGCAAGCAAAGGGAAGAGCTCGGGGTGACAGCATCGCACACACCACAGCTTAGCTTTTATCCTGGGGATGGTTTTAGTTGTCTTGGATTTGATGTAGTATGATACAGTTTTCCGCACAGTATTTTATTATGATTGGGATACATCGCGTATGTTTTTATGTTATGATACTCATATTATGGTTTTGATTATATTGAAAAAAAAATGAAAATTTTTGGGTCGTATTTTTGGGTCGTTTCACTTATACTTATATACTAATTTAGCTATTTACTTCATGTAAACAGGGTCTCATACCTGCTATTGCACACATATTTCCTTGTGTTGAACATAAATATTGTCTAAGGCATATCTATAAGAATATGAGAAAAGTATGGAGGACTACGGAGTACAAGGAACATTTGTGGAATTGTGCTAAAGCCACAACCATCCCGGAGTTTGAAACACTGATGAGAGAGTTCAGATCGTATGACGTGGAAGCATATGAATGGATTATGAAAATCCCTCCCCATCATTGTGCTAGAAGCCATTTATCAGGTAATTACTTATTTGTATAATTTTATATATTTTCATTATTTCCCATTGATTTTACTTACCAACATGTACTATATAATAACAAGTAAGGCAATGTCAGATATGTTGTTGAATAATTTGTGTGAAGTTTTCAACAGTAAGCTCGTAAAAGGAAGGGATAAACCAATAATAACATGTTTGGAGTTCATAAGGGAATATCTTATGAAAAGAGTATGTAATGTGATGAAGGTGATAAACAAGTGCACAGGTTCACTAACACCTACTGGTGAAAGGTTGTTACAGGCAAACATATCAAGTGCTTCACAATACACTGCAAGATGGAATGGAGTGAGTAAGTACCAGATTAAAGGGCCATGGCATGATCAACATGTTGTGGACATGGGGCAGATGACTTGCAGCTGTAGGAAATGGGAGTTGACAGGCATGCCTTGCAAGAATGCAATTGCAAGAATCAATGAAATGTCAGACAATGGTGAGCAAGTAGGAGAACTGTACACCTATGTGCATAAGGTGTATTGGCTAGAAACATGGAAAAGCATGTGCTCTTTCACAGTCGACCCTATCAAAGGAAGGAGCATGTGGCCTAAGAGTGATTGTCCAACAACCCTTACCCCTCCACCACACCACAAGCAGCCAGGAAGACCAAAAAAGAAAAGGAGGCAGACTGCTGATGAGAAGAGTGTAAGCCAAAGTCAGAAAGAGAACCCACAACAAGGTCAATGTGAAAGTTAGAATCTAACTAGGAAATTTGTGAGTGTGACATGTAGTAAGTGTAAGAACAAGGGCCATAATGCCAGGACATGCAAGGGTAAGGGGGGGGGGGGAATGGAGGTACCAGTCAAGCAAATGAAGTTTGAAGTGTTGCAAGGGTAGGCTACTAGATTTTGTGTTTTATTTGTGGTTGTAATAGTTGGTAATGTTTTAAAACTATAGTTATTAAGTAATATTTATGCCATTTTGAACTTGGTTATGTAATGGTTATGCACTTTTGAACATGGTTATGCAATAGCTATGTAATTTTGGTACTGCTTAATGGTAATGTTTGGTTTTTGTTTTGTTAAAGCAGCTTTTGGTAATGTACTTTCTGGTATTCTGTTATGGTTAACATCATAGTCAATATTTAACATTTTCAGCATTACACCATACACTATTATCATAACCAATTCAACTGAGACAATTTATAACAAAAACTAACACTTTCATTAAAACAAGTTACCATTGATAACAAAAAACTAACACTTTTAGCTTACAATTTATAACAAAAACTAACAGTTTCAGCTTACAAAAACCAACACCAAAACACAACATTACATCAATCTTCCAAAAACTACACCCTAAAATGTAAGCCCTAATTCCTATAGTAGATAACCAAAAGAAGCAGGACCCAGCTTATAACCAAATACATCTTGAGTTTTGTTGAATCACGTTGCATATTCCCCAATTCCAGCTCATGCATGTTGATTGTTCTCAGCAATCCTGGTATTATAGTTGTCGATCTTGGACACATTGGGGGGGGGGGGGGGGGTGGTCAACCTACCCAATAAATCCAAATTTTGAATCCTATAATTATACAGAAAAGTGGATGGATTATTAAATCAAAATCGTTGACCTAATTTTGCACATTGTTACCTGTTTAGGGCATGCAAAGAAACGACGACCAGGGTTTAAATCTGTCCAGGAGGTTCGCACAACAACATCGCTTCCACAAAAACACAGTTGTTGCACCATTGTGAGTGAACAAAGAAATCGATCAACCAAGAAAAAGTAAGAGAGAAAGATGTGTTTTCTGAATGAAGATGAAAGAGAAGAGAGACGTTGTGGGTTGGGTCTTAAAGGAGTTTTCAAACCACATGGACCAATAGATGAAAAGACGAAATTACCCTCACATGGAGGGCACGTGCTACACTAAACGAAAGGAAATAGACGGGAGTTAACTCCAGAGACCAAAACAATAAGAAGTTTCATGTTTTGGACCAACCATGCAACTTGAAAACATTTTGGACCTTATCCATAATTTTTGGATAACCACAGGGACGAAAATGCAGTTTTGTCTTGCACGAAACTCAAACACTCCGGTGGTCTAAGCATGTATCTTTACTATATAAATAATTAGGTTTTTTTTTTGAAGAATACAAAACATCAATTATGATTGGGTTTGGGCTTGCACATGACATCCTCTTATATCTTCCACAAGTTGCTATTATTTTGATACAACTGAATTTAAAAAGTACTTATATTACTGTTTATTTTTATTTAGGTCTAATATTGATATTTTGTAGTTGACTTTTTCTTTTTGTTTAATCATAATAACGGAAATTATTTTGTTATATTAAATTGTAATATATATATTTTTCATAATTGTGATATAGTTAGTTTTGTTGATTTATAAAAAGATATATCGTATTTGATTTTGTTTGAAGTAATATTAGATAAATTTCATAAATAATTTGTTTTTTTAGTTTTTTTTTCTTTTAGTTTAGCCGCAGTTCCTTTTTATATAAAACTTTGATTATTATAAAATTTATTATAGTTTGATGGTTTTATTTATCAAATAAACCTTTATTATTATTATTATTCTTAAAAAAATCATCAAACAGGTATACATAATGTTTGGAAAAATATATATATTTGGATTCGAGTTTAATGATTTGATCAATGAATTTGAAATACTTTTGATTTTATATTGATTAAATATTTTAAGTTTAACGGCAAGTCAATTTTATTAAGATGACCGTTTATATTTATAAAAAGGTATAACTTGTTATAAAATAATCTATTAACTTTTTTTAAACATAAACTTTTGATAAAATTAAAATAATAATAAAAAACAGATAATAATAATGCAATGATTTGAGTAATAAATTAGTGAAATGATTAGATTATAATAATGTAATGACAAAAATTACACTACAAGAAAGGTGGGCATTAGTGGCGACGACAATCATTAACGGCTACATGTAATTGACGTGTTACATGTCGTCGTTAATGTTTGTCGTCGCCGCTAAAAGGTGTCACCGCTAATGCCCACATAATAGTGATCCGTGTCAAATGAACCTTGTTCGTTCGATTTGTATTCAATCTAAGGGTTGTAAATGAGTGAAAAAGGCGTTGACTTTTCCCTCCAGGGGTGTCGCCTACTTATGCGTCACCGCTAATACCCATCGCCGCTAAAGGTGCTCGCAGATAACCCCTTCTGTTCACTCTTTCCTATGTCTATCTCACTTTCTCTCCATCTACCACCGAAGACGCCGATTGCACACACAACAATTGTAGCCGCCGACCAAACCTCCATTGCCTTCATTACCGGTGACCTAGACCTCCATTATTGGCAACCAAGAAGCGACAAACACAATTGAATTCCGGAAAATTCGACTATTATCCTTCCTTATTTTCGATTCTTATTATGTTTTGATATATTTTTTAGTGATTTTAAGCTTTTAATTTAAGGATTGTTGTTGGAGTTGTTGCCGGAAATGTGGAATTATTGCCGGAAATTTTCGAAATCACACTACGTACCGCAAGTTCCTTTTCATTTTTTTTCTTTCATTTTGTAAGTAAAATGTATTTGTATGTGTATGATGCATATGTGTTTTTCCATTAGTATTTTTTTTTGTATGTGTATTATTTGTATGTGTATTATTTGTGAATGTGTACGTGTATGACTTTTGAAATTATATATGTAATTTGTATGTACGAAAAAAATAAAAAAGATTAGGTTGCTATAATAGAAAAAAAAAATATGATGCTATAATGAATATGTGTAGGAAACATGTTTATGTGTATTTGTATGTATAATGTGTGTATGTATGTAATGTGTGGAAAAAATGAAAAAAATATGTTACTATAATGAATATGTAATATGTCTATAAAAAAATATATATGTTGTATTTACATGTATGATTGTATTAAATGTTTATTATGTTTTTATTTTCTTGTTAATATGGTTTCAAAATGCTTAATTTTGTTAATAACTTAATGTTGGTCATTACAACTTTAGCTTAATTAGGTTATTAATAGCAACGTATTTTTAGTAATTTTAAGTTAATTATAAAATAAAGTTAAATTAATTTTAAAAAATCAATAAAAAGAAAATATTAAATTAATTGTAAAATCAAATTAAATTACTTTTAAAATCAAATTAGTATTAAAGTTAAAATAAAATCAAATTAGTTATAAGCAGGATAACTAACTTTTATTCATATTGTATTTCTATATTGTACATCTTATAATTTTACAGACCACAGATGATGTTTATTTGAGCGATACTCTTTGCCATGATGGCCGATGTTATGGACCTTGGACATGGAGGTGATGGAGCTGGGATCCACCACCTCCGTCGCTATTTCGTAGTTATTCTGTAGCTATTTTATTCTATCGCTAGTCCGTAGCTATTTCGTAGCCATTCTGTAGCTAATGAACTACGAAATAGCTACGGATTCATCCGTAGCTATTCCGTAGCAATTCCGTAGCTAATGAGCTACGGAATAGCTACAGACTAACATCCGTAGTTATTCTGTAGCTATTCCGTTGCTAAATTATGGCGTCCCATTCTGTAGTTTATCCGTAGCCATTCTGTAGCTAATTAGCTACGGAAATATTTCGTAGCTATTTTCCGTAGGAAAACCCCATGTTTTCTAGTAGTTTTATGATATTACAATTTAATATAAAAAAATAATATTCGTTATTCCGATTAAACAAAAATAAAAAGTGAACTGCAAAATATCAATATTGGCCTAAATAAAAATAAAATAATTACTTTTTAAATTCAATTGTACCAAAATAATAACAACTTGTGGAATATTGTGGAAGATATCATACGCATGCAGACAGGTGCTTTCTCGAAAACCCATTTGATGTCAAGGAGATAAAAGAGGCAATTTGGAGTTGCGGTAATGATAAAGCCTCCGGGCCTGATGGTTTTACTTTTAAATTTATTAAACAATATTGGGAGATAATGAAAGGAGATATTATGCAATTTGTCAAGCATTTTGAAATGTATGGTTTTTTCTCTAGGGGAAGCAATTCTTCTTTCATTTCCTTGTTACCAAAGGTTAAAGATCCTCTCACGCTTCATGAATTTCGTCCCATAAGCTTAATTGGGTGTGTCTACAAAATTATTGCCAAAACTCTTGCTGAAAGAATTAAGAGAGTTATTGGATCGGTGATTGGGGAAGTTCAAACTGCTTTCATTGAAGGACGAAGCATTCTTGACGGACCGATGATTGCTAATGAGCTATGTGCTTGGGCTAAAAAATCTAAACGGAAAACATTCATTTTCACATTCGATTTCGACAAAGCTTTTGATTCTATTAATTGGAAGTATTTGGAATCGATCATGAAACAAATGGGATTTGGAGATAAATGGATATTTTGGATAAGAGGTTGTCTATCGTCTTCTCGGGCATCTATTCTCCTCAATGGCTCCGCCACGAAAGAGTTTCCTATCACCAAAGGGGTTCGGCAAGGGGATCCTCTATCTCCTTTCTTGTTTATAATTGCTATGGAAGGATTAAATGTTGCCATGCGTTCGGCTTGCGACAATTCTTTATTTCATGGGGCTGAAATGCCTAACAGAGGCCCTACGATTTCTCATTTGTTTTACGCAGATGACGCCATGTTTATTGGAGATTGGACAAGCTCCAACTTCATAAACTTGGCAAGAATTTTGAGATGCTTTCATGCATCTTCGGGGCTCAAAGTTAATTTTCACAAATCTAAAGTTTATGGCATTGGAGTGTCAGAGAATGAAATTGCTAGTTGCGCTAGAATTCTCGGTTGCGAGGCAGCCTCTCTTCCTTTTAAATATCTTGGAGTCCCTGTCGGAGCAAATATGTCCCAAAAAAGGAGCTGGCAACCTGTCATTGATCGTGTTCAAAATAAACTTTCTCTATGGAAAGCTAAAACTTTATCCTTTGGCGGTCGCCTAACTTTGGTTAAAACTGTGTTGGGTAGTCTCCCTCTTTTTTATTTTTCCATTTTTAAAGCTCCGATTTCCATTATTGATAACCTCGAGAAACTGAGAAGACGGTTCTTATGGGGAGGAAGTAAAGAAAAACAAAAAATCAATTGGGTCGCTTGGAAGGTGGTGCTTGGGCCAAAATCATCCGGTGGTCTCGGGGTCGGATACTTAGCCTCGCTTAACTAGGCCCTCCAGACAAAATGGATATGGAGGTTTAAAACGGAAAATGACTCTCTATGGAGGCGAGTGATTGGTAGTATTCATAGATTTTACCCTTATGCAAGGATTTTTTCCACATAATAAAGTGGGATGGTCAAAAAATCTCTCCCGGGCACTTGGAGTAGTATTGTCAATGTCCTCTCGACACTTGGCAATATTGATATTGATGTCACCAAAATAATAACTTGTGAAATTTTTTTAGCAAAAAACCTATCCACTCTTGGGCTAAAAAATCTCTCCTGGGCACTTAGAGTAGTATTGTCAATGTCTTCTCGACACTTGGCAATATTGATATTGATGTCACAGATATTTTTGAATTTCAGGTAGGGGACGGGAATAAAATTTTGTTTTGGCTAGATGATTGGCTAAAGAATGGGACTTTGGCAGTGAAATTCCCTTCTTTATATGCGTTAGACAAGAGGAAAAGTTGCCTTTTAGGAGACAGATGGGTGAATGGCGTTTTCTCGTGGGCTTGGAAGCGGAAACCCAACAATTCTCAGGAGTTGTTGGAATTGTAATCTATTTTGGATGTTACAAGGATGGTTGTTAGATCCAATGGGCCCGACACTTGGAGATCAAGGTTAACTGATGATGGTTTTTTTCCGTGTTTGCGATCTTAAGGCCCTCATTGACAGTAAATTGACTATCCCGATAAATAATCCCACGGTTTGGCTTCACTTAGTTCCTATCAAGTGCATTAGTTTTGTTTGGAGGGCTTGTATGGGGCGTATTCCTACTGCAGTAGCTCTTTCCAGGAGAGGTATCAACATGTCTTCTACTTCCTATCAAATGTGCTTTAGTGGTGTGGACACTGCGGATCATATTCTCTTGAACTGTCCGATTGCCTTTGACTCTCTAAGATGGATTTTCAATTGGTGTGACATTTCTATTCAAAGGTTCCTTTCGATTTCAGATTTTGTTAATTTTGCCGCCTCATGGGGGAACTATCCAAAAAAGAGGAAAATATTTATTGCTATCTTCTATGGTGTATGTGGAAAGCAAGGAACAATGTATGGTTTAACAAAATCCAATTGAACTCTTCAAAGTTGGCGGATAATGTGATTTTTATGGTTTTTAGTTGGCTGAAATATAGGGGTAATTTTGGAAATTGTAGATGAGATTGTTGGGTTTGTTCTCCTTTTGACATTTTGTAATTTTGTTTTTGTTTTTTCTTTTATGCCCGGTTTTTTTCCTTTAGGCCGTGCTTTAAATAAATTCCGCCGGTTCCAAAAAAAAAAAATATAAAATCCCTTCTTCGATTTAAGCATTAACACCCCCTACTGGACTCTACAATGCCTCAAGATATAAAGTGATAATTATATCCCCTGTGCAGGATGTTGGACGATTTTACCCTTATGCAAGGATTTTTTCCACATAATAAAGTGGGATGGTCAAGGTATAGCCCCATTATGGTTCCGTTGGGTGCAAAGATATCTCATATGGACGATTCTACCCCTTGGCAAAAGATGGTCTAAAGTGGACGATTCTACCCCTACGCACAAAAAGGAAGGTTCCAGTGGGTGTTCACCATGGATACTTATTCTGGATACCTTTGTGGTTGTGCGTTGCCCTGTTAGTAGATCCGGAAGCACATTAACATTCTCAAAAGTCGAAACCCAATTAACAAAGATGACTGATAACTCTCAAGTTTGGCGTTCTTGCTAAGTGACCCTCTCATATGAGAGGTTTTAAGTGATGGAGACATAAATGGTTATTTAGAAATACATTGTACTTTGTTCATCCCCAAATTGGCTTTTTGGTTAAAACGTCTCTTGGTTTTTAATAATTTATTTTTCAGTTTTATTAGTAAAAAGCTCCACCTTGGAAAAACCTTTCTGTCCCTGTTTTCATCTTCTTAACAGCAGCAAAATACATGTTTTTTGTGCATTGATTTTTAGCAACATACATTACATCCAGCGAATAATTGGTAGGCACCCAAAAAAAACTCACTTTGTACATATGTAATACATACTTGGAAATTCATATTTATTTTCTTTTGTTTTTACAAAAAAGTCTTTGTTTAACACAAAAAAAAACAAATGTGATTAAAACAAGTCAATTTGCCGTATCCTCTGAAACACATATACACAGATACATTTTAAATTGTTGAATTCTAGTAACAAAAATTTCCAAGTATATGCATATCCAGTGTAGAAAACCCCTCTCTAATGCAAGAGAATTTGCTCTCCATCACCAAAGCTATGGTGACTATTTTCGTAGATGAGTACACTATTTTTTTGGGTGGAAAATGCATGAAGTTACACAAAATAGAAAACTCCCTACATATACAAATAGGTGACTATTTTCTCACCAATTTGAATTTCATTTCTGATTGACTTAAGGTTCAAGCTATATTTTCCAAAACTCCCTACATATACAAATAAAGCAACATTAAAAAAGAAGAGGTCATCTGACTTATTATAAGATTATCACAAGTCTTTTCATTGTAAACAAAGCATTGTTTTAAAGATATAAAATACTCGCTATATTTTGCAAGAAATTAGCAGATTATGACAAATCTTGGAAATGTAATTGCAAAAATAAAACTAACCAAGGCATTATCTGGTGCAAAATACATAGCTGCGCATTCATTATATTTCATTTTTTTTTTATTTTTGTCCGAAACAGAAGTACAAAATGCATACATGTATATTTAAATCTGAAGAATTCTAATAATAAGAGTTTCCACGCACATGCATATCCAGTGTACAAAGCCTGTGTATACATGACTACAATTTGATCCCAATCACAAAAGGACGAGACCATTTTCATAGATAATTACACTAAACTGTATAATGTTACACATAATGAAAAACTGTAAATTATATATAAGGAATACATACCTTTTAAAATGTATACTCACAATCATGTATCAATTGTTTCTCGCTCCATTTGATTCCAGAATTTTAGTCTCCAGTAATCAATAGCTTATGTATAGAGGGCAGATTTAAAATTAGAACTTCGAAAACGTAGGAAGATTACAACAAAGAACAAGCCATAATAATGCTAATCTCGATATTGGCAAACCGAAGTAACTAAACCATAACAAACATGCGAACACAGTCGACGCATACATTTAAAAACCCAGATATGCCATCCACATCGTAAAACAACAAAGAGCACCACAGAAAATAAAATGTCCATGAATCAAATTAAGAATTTGTCCTTACAAAGACTATCAATGATGACCACGATCGGGTTTACAAGCCTTTCGATCTAGTATTTTTGCAAAGAAACATCCCTATGCTTTTGTTTTTAATCATAGTTTTGTACATATATTCATTACCTTCTCAACTCTCTTTGAGAGTTGCCTTGGGAACGATAAATATTTTGAAAAGTGTACTAAAGTTGCACACATCAGGTTCAGGTACATTTGGCATGGTGATCAAGTGTTGTTGCCAAATGTAACACATGATCGTTTGAAGCCATATAGACTGCAACTTAATCCTGGTGAGGTACATTTGGAACAACACTTAATCACAATGCTAAAACTGTACATATCATGTCGAACATAGATCGAGGATAATCATTTGAGGATTGGAAGAAGCTGACCGAAACGGAGATGTGTTGGACGGGGTTGGGGGCGGTGTTCTAGTAGCTAACTCGAAAAGCGATGAAGGAATTCTGCAGAAAGAAAAAAACAGAAGACCGAGTAGCGAAGGTAGCAATAAATCTAGGAGATTGGAGAGGATAAAAGAACCAAAAAGGATATGCAGACGAGGGATAGTAGTCCTATGGCTCTGGATGGGAAGAAGAAGAAGAAGAAGAAGAATGGAGTCGGCATGTGTAGATTCTAGGGTTTGGCAATGATGACTATATATGGAAAAATCGAGCGGCGTGTGAGGATTGTAGGGTTTGGCAACAACGAATATATATCATATATGGATAAATCAACGCGACTTTCTAATCGTACGGACCACAAACTATCAACAATAATAACTGCATCGGTAAAAAATTATGATCGAAATTTACAAAGCGGCGTAGATTCAGATTTGCTTATTCTTCTAAGTTTTAATTTTGTTATTTTTCGGATCTGAGTACTTATTTTTGTGATACTCTTTTTAGTAATAAGTTTGTCACAACCATTATTAGTGATTTTTTTTTGTTGGTTATTACTAATTAAAAAAATGTATCTAGAGGAACCAATAGGTTTGTAACATAAAACATAAAACCACACATACAAAATATACAAATTATATATGATTATTCATCAATACTAAAATTCTGTTATATATGCTAAATTAAATTGTTTTTATAATGTTATATGCTACTTTATTACGAAAGTATGACTTATTCATGTTTTTTACTTTCAGATTTGAAATTAAACAATTCAATAAGTAGTATTGTGAATTAATTACAAATTATTTAAAATAGATAAGCAAACGAATGGACAGATAATATTTATGATTAAATATTCAAACGTTTTCACAAACAACCAACGATTAATATGGATGATTAAACGTTGATATCTCACAAGATAATAAATCTCATTATGTTATTAGTTATTGTTACCAAGTATCGCCCATAAATCATAATGATCATTTTCAATCATATCTTATTATAAGAAAGGAGTAGAAAATAGATTGTCCTGTTGGACAAAAATAAAGACAAAACAATAATTAAAACCGATATGTTGATGATTCATCTTGATTGAAGAAAATTACACAGATCAAACTCATGTCCTTAAAAAATTTTACTTCGTTTCTATCGGCTGTAAGCAACAATATAAAACCCCATGATTTAATTCAGATTTATCGATTTTCCAACAACAATGGAAAACGACAAACACAAAGTGAATACTCATAAATGGAAGAAAGCGACGACTGCTTGAGAGAGAGCTTGTGATTTCGTGTTTTTAAATGGGATCTGGGAGGTCCTATTTATAGTGGACGAAAACCTTAGAGATTCCCAAAAAAATTAGACCCGGTGACTAAGTCGGTCCACTCACAGGCTAACACATGTCAGTTTGAATTCAAATCAGATATTGTTATCTGCTATGTTCTGATTTCAAAACTGAAGTCAATCGGATCTCTCCATAGGATTCTAGAAGGTTCTGATGGCTCATCCATGAAGTCAACGACGGTCAACCCTTTGACCGGACCGTTCAAACCATCTTGACCCGAACTCATCAAAAATAAAAGTTCCTCGGCTCCCAGCGACCGATGCATCGTGTGAAGTACCAAGTGCGCCTAAATCGCACCATTTCGTGCATTTGTGGCATTGGATAGGCTAGGCTAGGCGCACGCATGGGCTTGGCCTACCTTTGATCCACTAAAGCCTTTGAAGTCCTATCAAGTGAATAAGCTTATAAACCCACAAAAGTTTCTTCCCCTATCAATATGGGATAGAAGGAAATTACTAACTTGAAATTATCCTTCATAATTTCCAAAAATCCGCCATTAAATTGGAAAGTTTCCTTTCACTCAGTCAGATTATGTCACCTGGGTGTCATGAAAATTAAACCTATTTTAACGAGGACAAACAAGAAGAGACTAATTCATCGGTATCCTTATAGGTTTAAACCATGAATCTTATGACCTCTCCGATTTACCCCTACACATCACATGTCGTCTTTGCGTTCTCCCTGAGCGCTATATGGCCATGCGCAATAAATCCTTTTCATGACCCTTTAGAAGATAAACAACTAATCTTCACTTGAGGCGACACCACCTCTAGACCATATAGGCAAAGTTTTACAACATCTTCATTACTTAGATGTCTCGAAAACTTTGTTAATAGTCGTAACTCAACCTCGTTCTCGGTAATAACATACTATCCTACCTCACATGGATCTATCATTAATGATAGTAACTTTTATCGTTAATGACTTCGTTGTTACCCTTTAAACTTGAGAATTATGAGCACTAATATCAAGATGGGTTTCCATCACTAAGTGATTCTATTGTGTTTATAGACCCATGAATCTCGTGGTAGATGTAACAAAATATCTTGTTAGAGGTTTGGTAAGTGAATTTGCCAAGTTTCTTCTTGTCTTGATATAGACAAATTTGATGGTACCACTTTCAATTAGTTGTCTCATAAATTTGTGTCTCAGACCTACATGTCTCAACTTCCCATTATATATCGCATTGTATACTTTGGAAAGTGTGGCCTCACTTTCACAATACATGGGTATAAATGGCATTGGAATATCCCATAGACGGATATCCACGAGTAGATCTCGAATCCAATATGCTTCCTTACCCATTGCTGCTAAGGCAATTAGCTCTGCTTTGATCGTTGAATGAGCTATGCATGTCTGTTACCTTGCTCGCCCAAGAAATAGCACCGCCAACTAGAGTATAAATCCAACCACTTGTGGATTTTCGAATCACTAGAGTGGTCTATCCAGCTAGCATCATAATACCCTTATATTATTCCATTAGATGACGAATACGTCAACTCAATAGTACTTGTCCTTTTGTAACATCCCGTTTATTAAATAAATATATAGATAAAATTAATAAATGAATAGTAGCCCTAAAATCCATAATATTTAGCGGGGTGTTGGTTTCGGGGAGCCAAATGACATAATTTGGATTTTCGGGGGTTAAATGTAATTCCAGGATTTACTTTTTAAAGATTTTCAGAAATCAGGGGGTGTTTGGTAAAATATTGGACTTAAATTGAAGGGATTTTGAAATGCTGAGGGTTGGATGGTAAATTATGTACTTAAGTTGAAAAGAATTGTCATGGAGGGGCTATAAGTGTTATTATGAGTGAAGATCTCAAATGAACGAGTATATCCCATCATCTCCTTTCATCTAAACCCTAAATCATCTCTCATTAGCGCAACCGCTACCACCCTACCCTCTTGCTTCTCCAAACAACCAAGCCACTAGCGAACCATTGTTGTCGGAAAAATCGTTCTTTGCTACTGCTTCTGATGTCGACGAAGGTAGAAATCGTGGGTCCACAATGTGCGGCTACTCTTCCTCCCTCTTCATTTTAGTCAACGCTACCTCACACCGACCACTGTCTTATCGCCTCATTCCTTTCGACAGGTGCATGCCACCGTGAATAAGTGGATGCGTTGTGTGCGTGTGTGTGTTTCTACATGTTGGTGCATGTTTTTCGGTGTACATCAGCATGCGTGCATTGTTGGGCCGGAAAACCAAAGAAAAACTCCCACCACAACCGTGAGGTGGTGGCTGCCACCTCATGTCGCCATTTGCCGTCACTAGCCGCCACTTTGGATGGATGTGTGTATATGTTTGTGTGTTTGGAATGTTTTCACTGTTTTGGCCTAAAAATCATAACCACCACCACCGTGAGGTGGTGGCTGCCGCCATGGACCGCCGTCGACCACCACTGCCCAAGGCGGCAATGGGTGGTGCCCGATCTATAAACACTTATATATTTATTTAATTAACTAATTAACTAACTTATGATTTGTAAACCCTAATTAGGGTTTAGAAAACCCTAATGTCATGAAACCCTATTTTGGAGTTGATCAGGACCCACATTGAAACTATTTATTTGACTTAAAATATTAATTATTAATCATTGGCAATTAACTTAATGCAATATTGGAATTAATAGAGTAAGTCCTTAACGGGTTAAGTGTTCTTACTTAACCCTAATCGTCATTTTATGTGAAAACCCTAATTTTGTTTGGGCTTTGAGTTGGGCCTTCCTTTTAGGCCTAGGTGTTTGGGTTCTTGTTGGGCCATCTGAGAGCAAGAGTATGGATAGGATATATGGATGGGCTTTAGGGTAAGGCATATGTAAGGGGTTTGGGCCCAATTTAGAAAATTGGGCCATATATTGGGCCTTGATTTATTATTTGGCTTTTAGGCCTCCAGAGTTCGAGTTTGGGACTTGGTTTTGGTCCAAGCTAGGTTAGGTGTAAAATAGTCTCTTTACCCCAAGTATGGAGTTATGGTTATGTATTGGAACCCACTTATTAATTGGGTGTTGTTTTGATTGGCAGTTTGGGGATCTGACAGTCAGCAACCACAACTTTATTTGCAAGACTTCAGCAATGTGAGGTGAGTTACCTCACTGGTTGTATGGGTTGAAGGCACCAATGTCGTCCCATTTGGTTTATGTACTGTAGGAAGACCGGGGGTTAGCCCTAGGCATTATGTATGAAAGACAAGGAGGCGGCTCCTGGCACACTGTGTAATGCCCGTGTTTCTATGCTAAGCATTAATAATGATGTAATAGTCTAGGTCAACAACTGTAACTCGTTTTGAAGTAATAAAGATGAATTACTTGAGTATTATGTGAATTATGTGAATTTATGTGCTTTATACTTAATTATGATGACATAATAAATAAAAAATGAAAATAAGAGTAAAAAATAAATTGTTAGATAAGCATGATATCTATGAAGAAAGTTGTAATCGTCGTGACTAGGATTCCAGAGATATAAATGTTGGATTAATGTCTAAGTCCATAACTATAATTGGTAAGACTTGACCCGACCCGGCATGGTCCATTTGGGTTGCATACCATCATGCACTTGGATAGACTATAATGAGAGAAATAAGACACTTATGGTTATTAATATATTATAAGTTCTAGTATATTAATAATAAGAATAATGAGATTATTTAATTAGTATTGATCAAGAATTAATCTAGGATTAATTGAGTGATCAAAAGAAGACTAATTAAATATATGGGTTGATTGTGTAAATCATCCATACTTGTATAGTGGGCTAATGCTCCATGGATTATCTAGTTGGGCCAAAACCCATATGATGCTCCATGGATGCTCCATGGTGTATTTGAACCCATGGATCCAAGGAAATGGAAAGTCATGACAATTAGGATTTACCCTAATTGTATAACTATATAAGCATCTTATTATTGAGAAAAAATCGGCCACTAGAGAGACTAGTATTATTCTAGAGAGGGCTAGCCGATTTCATGAAGTGTAGAATTCTCTCAAGCTATTCTAAGTGTTTTGATGATTGTGATTCCATTTGAGGTGTCACACTTGGGGCACTAGGCACTCAAGCTTCATGAAGACTTTCTACATCAAAGAGGTATGTATTCTATCTTGTTACATTCATTGTTTTGTATGCTAGATTAGGATAATACCTTGGAAGTTCTTATTTGCATGTATAATAGAGAAAACATAGATCCAAGGTATTTAGGGTTGCATGTACACTTAGGAGTGTTAGAATGCTCAAAACCCAACAGTGGTATCAGAGCCTAGGCTTGTTTTCTTGTTATACTTGCAAAAGAAGCTGGAAAATCGAGTTTTGATGCTGTCTGCCCAGCAGACTCGCCGAGTCCATGAATGGACTCGCCGAGTCCAAGGCAAAATGCATCCAACTCGCCGAGTTGGTTGATGCCACTCGCCGAGTAGGAGCCCCAGACAGCATATATTCGAGGTTTTTGGCTAGAAATGGACTAGGAACATTACCCTAAGCTGTTTTTGAACTTATAAACTAGTTTTTTGATGTGGTAATGTTCATGCTAATCCATTTTCAAAGATAATTGTCAATAGATTCATGTTTTGTATTAGTTTAAGGTTTAGACTAATTACATGAAAAAGTTTGATTTGAATTATCTTGTACTTATGAGTTGCTTAGATTAATAGAAAAGTTAATTGATTATGTGTTTTCAATCCAAATTAATCTAAGAGTTGATTCTAAAATGTGTTTTTGTAACTTGTCCTCAAGTTATATGAAAAGTCACATTTAAGTTTCATAAAACTCATAAAAGTTGGCAAAGGTTACAAAAGATGAAGAGTCTTGTCCTTAAGTTATGGAGGTTCAAGAGTCACTTCATTAATAAATAAATAAATAAAGTGTAACCTTAATTAATTTCATAAGTTATAAAATAAAGAAAAGTTAATTCTTTTATTAGTTTAAAGTCTTCCATAACTTGTCCTCAAGTTATGGAACTTGAAGAGTTTTTGGATTAAAACTACTTTAAACACATAAGTTATGGAATTAATTAGTTTTGAATAGTTTCAAAACTTGCCCTCAAGTTTTGGAATTTGTAAAGTTTTCACTTATGAATACTTTAATTCCAAGTTAGCCCTTAGAATTTTAAAAAGTTAAAATTCAACCCTTATACTTTATAATATTATAAGTTAATAATATATATATATATGTATAAGAGTAAAGTCAGTCTTACCGCTAGTACGCCTCATTCACGAAGCCGGTCTATAAGGTGGGTATAAGGTTGTTGCCTATAAAATGGCAACTTAATGGGTGTCCACTCTCACCCACCGCTTGCTTGACTGGTGGAGGGTCGTTAGCCGAACGGGTTTGACAGGACTATAATTCTCCCTTCATTAAAAAGTATTAATGATAAATACTAAGTAACTAAACTCTTAATAATACCCAATCTTAGTTACTTAGGAAAAATGTGAATAAGGTGCTAATCCATGAAATTACACTTTGCACTTTGTTTAAGTCGGTTAGTGGAGCGTGTGTGGTTAACCGGCACACTAACGCGTATTTAACAAGGTAGGCAAAGGGTAACTTAATGTTTATCATAGTATCGATGGAGCGTGTGTGGTTAACCGGCACATCGATTAAGGGGTAAACACTTAAGGGTACCAAGTAATTTGCATGGTTACTTCACACCTTGTTTTGTGATCCTTGGCATCCCAGTCACAAAACCTGAAGGGCACACTCGAGATTGAAACATGCCTTTGAAAAGTTCAATGAATCTCAAAGATCTAGGAGTTTCAAAACCAATTAAAACCTAATAATACATTTCGTTTATCTTGGTGGAAATTGGTGAATCGTCATTAACCTACCTTCAAATATTTTATAGCTTGGATTACGACATACCTCTTCTAAGTTATAAAATAGTTTGTTGGGTCCTAGCCTTAATATTTCATATTGGGTGTCATATTAAGGACTTTAAATCAACTATCTTGAATATCTCCCAAAAGTTGTCTGGTTTAGGCACCTATGATCTTCCCAAATCTCTTGAAACAAGGTTTCCTAATGAAGATGATGTCCCATGGATATCATACTTCTTTCTCCTCCTCCAACTAATCTCCCTAACCCACAAGTTCTTGAAAAATTTAAGGTCACTCAAGCCCTATTGGCAAGGCAAGGTCTAGGTGTGATCACATCTTGGAGATGTAGTCACATATTGACAAGCCGGGAGAGTTGGGTGTCAAAGTCTTGAGAAAGTTGGTGGTTCAACTACTTTCTAAGTCACATAGTGAGTTCTTTTGGAACACCTATGAAACAGACTATGACAAGACCCTTAATGATCTTATCTATTTGCTAAGATCAACTTCCTAAAACTTTATGGACATTGACAATGATGACATTGGATATCTAGTAAAGCTCTCTCTTCCCAGTGGAAAGGGATCGGCCATAGTCAACTCGGTTGACCAAATGGTAAAGAGAAAAGCTAAGTCTATGATAGTCTCGTGTACCATTATCAAAGGGTCCATATGTTTATATTGCCAAGGGAAGGGGCATTGATTGTGAAGCTGCCAAATTTACCTAAGGATGTTAAAGTCAATAAGTTTGACTCTACTTCAGGTAAAGTCCACTATCTAACTCTGTTAAGTTTCTATTCTGAGATTCTTGATACATGATGTGACTGGGTCACATGGTGATGTTTAAGAATCAAAGAAAAGTGAAGAAACTTAAAGAAAGATAATGCTGAATCTGATCGCGTAGATGGATTTCTATCGCATAGCTTGAAAATCGGATTCTTGAGCTACTTCTTAGGAGTTATGATATTTTTGCTTAGGAATAGATAACAACAAGTTTTCATATGGATTGTAAGGATTAGTTTTTCCACAAGTTTTAAAATAAAAGAAAAATTTTTGATTTTATTTATTTTAAAATATCCTTACAATGGCATTTGAGGAAAAATTGTTGCTTATATGATTCCATTAATAGCAAGAGTGGAAATATGAAATTGATTCTTTCATTTGTGGTAATGTCAAAATTTACCAAATAAGCAAAGATTCTCATCACCCAAGTTTCAATTGGACCGGGACTTGGAATCATGCAAGTCATATAGCATGATGAATGAGAACTTTCAAGTTTTTGAAAAATTAAGACTAATTACTTATTCACATGGATGTGTGAGTCAAGTAAAGGACTAAAGGATCGAGTATACATTCTTGTGCACTGATTAAGTCCACCACAAAAGATTGATAAGACTATTCGTCATAGTTTACTAAAGCTCAGTAAATATGATTATACTTACAAGCTTAAGTGTAACTCTGAGACATTGGAAAAGGTCCCAATGTATGGCAGAGCGAATAAGAAGAATCAAATAAGGCAGAAGGATAAAAGTTTCTCAAATCTGAAAAGATGGGAGAGTACTTTAGTATCAGTTTTGTGATCATCTTAATGATTAAGAAACCATAGCACAATTAGTTCTCTAAGGAAATCTTAGTGCATTCTTATGACTAAGAAGAGGGATCTTGAATTGTTGAAATGGTTAAATCAAGAAGATGAGTCATACTTCGTTCCAATACAAGTCTTAGAGTCATACTCCAAGATTGTCATTTGAGTGACATGTCTTAAAGAAGGTTTAAAACACTTGTCAAATGTAAGAGTAAAAGTTTTCTACTCTTGTACATTTGAAATTGGTAAGTTGTGATGTTTTGGATAAAACAAAGACCAACTAAGGCCAATTGTGTGAAGTGTTTGTCTTGATTAGAATCCACACTGTCTCTTGGATGTTTGACAAGGGAGTCTTATAGGTCAAGAGGACAGTGGGAGTCTTAAAGGTCTTGAAAGTCTCAAGAACTAATCAAGAATAAAACCTAAAGCTCTTCACTAGCACACAACTTGAGGTTTATAACCTATCGTGTTGACATATTCTGTGCCCATTCCAGTTAAAGTTGGCTTTGCATATGAGTTCTTAGAGTTCTCAATGTGTTGCACAAACAACTTAGAAGCAATGGCAGGCCCTTGAGCTGCCAGGTGGCAAGAAATTAAGATTGAGTTCAGTCCATATGAGTTTGGGTTTGTCATTATCCTTGTCTTGTGACTATGATTTTGACCATTCACATGGATAAGAACACATACACCAGTAAATCTAAGTGTCATAAGGTTTCTCTCCGATTCATGAAAATGATGGTGAGGAACCACTTTCACTAAGTAGATTTTAGCTAGATAGCAACTGTGACATTTGCATTCTCAAAGTCGTTAGTGGAGCGTGTGTGGTTTACCGGCACACTAACCTGGACTTGTGAGAAGTGGAAAAAAGGTCTAACCATTATGATTACGGCATACCTCTTCATAATTGTTTAGACACACAAGTGTGCTATCTAAAGGAAGGTGTATGTTTTTGATAAGGTCTTATCAAAACAATCTAGTATCAGAAATCTGAACTTTGGAAGAAAGTCAGCTGATTTCTGAATACATGTCAAAGCTAGTGGGAGCATAAGTGTTATGCTAATAATCATCATGTTAGTGGGAGCATGATAATTATGATAAGTATTGCAAGTTAGCAATGTTAATTATAGAAAACAAAAGTTTCAATTGGGAAAAAGTTGTTTTGCTATAATTAAGGGAAAGGAAATTATACTTCATCTCAAATCTATAAGCTTAGATCGTGAGGTTTTAATCATTTAGTCAAGGATATATATGAATTTCATGTTGGAATGGCTCAACATAAGGAAATTCTATATACGGGTCCATTATTTGCGTTCTAAAATTCGATTATGATTATGGCATCCCTTTTCATAATCTGAATTATGAGAACTTGGCAAATTGAAATGGAAATGTTATAGCAAAAGACTGGTTTAGTCTTTATGTGAGACATCATGAATCGTGTCCCATATGCTTCGGATATAGGATCGATTACATGTGCTATAATCATCCTTTCTAAAATTTTCCGAATGCCTAGGGCATTAAGAAGGGAAAAAGGTTTAGAACTGGATATGACTAAAAGGATTAAACAATTGTCGAGGACAATCTAAGGTTTACCAAAGATTGGTTGCTCAAGGACAGTTGGAAGTATAGTGATAATTCTGGAAGGACCATATTGACATAGTCTGTAAGGAGGCAACTCTTGTTCAGAAGTGATAGTCAAAATGGAATCTGGAAATGTTTCAAAGTTAGAGATTTCAATCTGTATAAGATTAAGGAAAACTTAATGCAAGAAGGATGTTTCCAAGGAGTTGATCTCCTTTGGAATACTCTGTAATGATTGTTGCCAAGTCTTTGTGATTTTGTGCATAATCGTTACAAGAGGATCAATGCATATAAGTTTAGAATCTAACAGATTTCAGTAAATGGCATGAATTTGGAATTCTTGCATTTGCAGTAAGGATTTGGGAGTGTGAAAAGAGAATCATTAAAGTTATGTTCAATTGATCTAGTTCACAAAGTAAAGGTCATAGAAAAACATAGTATGCATACTTGGTGTATGGCATGACTAGTGTTTAAAAAAAAACATAGTGTACATGTTTGGAGCATGGGACAACTATTGTTTTAAATTCAAGAATAAAGTTGATAGCTGAAACAGTATACAATGAATAATGTGTAATCATATGGTGATAAATAAAAGGTGTTTTATTTATGTTCAAAGGGTTGATACCATATTGGATTCAATTATTATTGTGTTTCATTTTGCATGTTTTGACTTCCCGAATAAACTGGGTTATTCTTCCGGAATGACTAAGTTATGTTGGGAGTAGATATGAATTAAGACTGTCATGGGTTGGCTTGTAAAGGTCTAAGGTGTTGGACAAAGGGCTACAACACTCATGAGTGCTCATAAGTTCTGAGTATTGGATTCAACCCGCGCTCATTGGAATCACTTCATGGATTTTATCACGAGTGATCATGAGACGATAATATCTTATATTCTTCAAACCTAGAGATATGAGTTGTTACTATGAGTTGGTAGTACATTGATTGCACGAAATCGCATTTGGTAACTCGATGCTATAAAACGTGCCTTTGTGTATGATTAAACAAGTAGTAGAACAAGCCATATGAGTCGAAGTTTATCCATTCCTTTTACCTTCGGGATAAGAGCGATATCTGTGGGCCCCTCGATGATTTGATGATGACAAATGGAAGTGCTCGGCCGGGCCAGGACTGATTTGATTTGTTCAATTAGTCAGTCGTCATAAATCGGAAATCGGGAAACAACAAATGGACAGAGAGAATGATTATAATCCATGTCTCAGTCCATATGATATCTAGAATGGAGGAATATATGATCCCTTATCTAATGGACAAGTCATTAACAAAGGTCAGAGTTCATCTACAAGGTCAGAGTTCGACAGAAGCTTTTGAGAGCTACGATTGCTAGTTGGTTCCTGAAGTCATACGCAATAATAGTTTTAGACTTATCCAAGTGGGAGACTGTTGGATTAATGTCTAAGTCCATAACTATAATTGGTAAGACTTGACCCGACCCGGCATGGTCCATTTGGGTTGCATACCATCATGCACTTGGATAGACTATAATGAGAGAAATAAGACACTTATGGTTATTAATATATTATAAGTTCTAGTATATTAATAATAAGAATAATGAGATTATTTAATTAGTATTGATCAAGAATTAATCTAGGATTAATTGAGTGATCAAAAGAAGACTAATTAAATATATGGGTTGATTGTGTAAATCATCCATACTTGTATAGTGGGCTAATGCTCCATGGATTATCTAGTTGGGCCAAAACCCATATGATGCTCCATGGATGCTCCATGGTGTATTTGAACCCATGGATCCAAGGAAATGGAAAGTCATGACAATTAGGATTTACCCTAATTGTATAACTATATAAGCATCTTATTATTGAGAAAAAATCGGCCACTAGAGAGACTAGTATTATTCTAGAGAGGGCTAGCCGATTTCATGAAGTGTAGAATTCTCTCAAGCTATTCTAAGTGTTTTGATGATTGTGATTCCATTTGAGGTGTCACACTTGGGGCACTAGGCACTCAAGCTTCATGAAGACTTTCTACATCAAAGAGGTATGTATTCTATCTTGTTACATTCATTGTTTTGTATGCTAGATTAGGATAATACCTTGGAAGTTCTTATTTGCATGTATAATAGAGAAAACATAGATCCAAGGTATTTAGGGTTGCATGTACACTTAGGAGTGTTAGAATGCTCAAAACCCAACAATAAAGAACGCCGAAATCCGAGTTATAACGAAAAAATTATGACCTGTCGAAGTTTCGCAACATAACTGACACGACGTTGCGTGCCATAAAAAGTGAGTTTACGATAAAGTGCTTTTTAGCCTTAACGATCTAAATGAAAGTTGTAGAGTACGTCTCTACCTACGCGTAAATATAAAGAAAGTCAAAAACGGAGCTCGTATGCGAAAGTTACGGATTTTAGAAGTTGAAGGTGTAAATTGCGAGTTGGGTGTGAGGCTACACCCCGCGTAGTTTGAAGGACGCCTCGCGTACGAAGTCCATATGCTCCATGGTCTCGCCTTGCTCGGTCCAAAGAGATGCCACGATGTGCCACCGAAGATCCAACGCGTGCCCCCTTACCCCCCGCGTACAGCGAAGCTACGCCCAGCGTATGCGAGGCCTCGCGCCTATAAAAGGGGTGCGAGGGCAGCCTCCAAAATCACACTTTTACACCTTTCTTTCTTTCTCTACTCTCTTTAGCCTCCCTAAACTACCCTTAAGCCTAGGAAACCTCCCTAGCACTAGAAGAAAGCCCCGGAGTGTCCGAAGACTCTGAGATAAAGAGTTTTTCGGTTTAGAAACTCTGCCCTGTAGAGCCCGACTTTCAAGCAAACCTCCCGGTTTCGTCAAAGGAGATTATTTTAAGAAGCGAAGCGCTATCCGAATCACCCCCTTATCAGGTGAGTGTATAGTCACTTTAATCTTACACATATATATGAAGTATTTTATATAAATTATGTGCCATGTGTATTTATTATCTGTTTACCTGAGGTCTAAACTTCTTTCTTTTCAAATCTGAACATTTTCTTTCAGATCTAAACTTTTTCTTCCAGATCTTAAAATTTTTCTTCAGATCTAGACCTTCTCACTTTAGATCTAAATTTTTCAGATCTAAACTATGTGTGTGTGCGTCTCTCTCTCTCTCTCTCTCTCTATATATATATATATATATATATATATATATATATATATATATATATATATATATATATATATATATATATATATATATATATAATACTTTGAGATATATGCTGTATGAAAGATTTAAACTTCGTTTTTCAGATATGAAATGTATATGTATTTTATATCTATAAATATGTTGGGTAAAACATGGGTAGATGAAATAGTTGGTGTGTGATGAAATAAAATGATGAGAGGCCTTGATGTTGACGTTGATCCAGTCATCTAGCGGAGTATGTATGACGACCACAAACTTTTCTAGGAAGTCCAGTAGAACGCTAGCAGACTCGCAACCTGTAGGTGTTTGTGAACGATGTGTTCACCGGTGTACTCCACCCCCTTATGGTTTCCTTACGGGCCTATATGGCTGAGGAATTCCCTTAGCAGTTGTGTCCATCTCGATGAAATTCCTCAGGATAGGTCCCTTATAATAGGTGTTTTAGGGATGTAAAGTGAGGATAACGGGAACGGGTAATTGGGTTGAATGATTGTTAAAATAATAAACTTATTTATTATGGGTTGAAAACCCTATATAATCACCAGGCTCCATAGCCTGACCCACTCAGTTTTTTGTTTTACAGGTAGTGACACAAGAGCATAGTTGGATGATTTGATGAGAGATTATGTATTATAGGCCATTAGAAACAAATAGAAATGTTGTAAGGCCTATGTTGCTTTTGGTTTATGCTTTTGATCTGTATTGACGATGACATCCCAGGTTTTTTAATGTAATGAAAATACATTTCTTCGAAAATGATTTTGCCTATATTTTTATAGGAACATATTCCGCAACACTTTTCTTTAAAATAGTTACGCTGATTTTATTATAAAGCATAAACAAAATCAGTCTTTTCTGGTCGTAAAGATGGGGATGTCACACACTGTATGCTATTATGTATGGTAGGAATACCCGGGGTTAGCCCTAGGCATTATGTATGAAAGACTAGGAGGTGGCTTCTGGCACACCGTATGCTAATTAGCTAAGTAGAGTAGTATGTATGCTAGTTGTCTTTGTGATGCTTGCATGGAATACCAGGAGGTGGCTCTTGGCACTTGTTTGTAAGACCCAGGGGGTGGCCCCTGGCTTAGGAAGAAAGACCACGTGGCGGCCCGTGGCATAATGGAAAGACTATGTTCAAAACATAGCACCTTTATTGATTATGATATGCATGGCTCATGGTTATGTATGACATTATGTGATTTATGTGCTTATATGCTAGATAGTATCCGGTCGAAAGAGACCGAAGGGGTAGGCCAGCACCCAGATATGCTAGGTGGTATGTTGATATGTATGGTATGTGGTATTTTGGGGAACTCACTAAGCTTCGTTCTTACAGTTTTTAGTTTTGGTTTCAGGTACCTCCAGTTTTCAAATAAAGGAGCTTGGGACAATCACATCACATACACCTATATTTTCCGTAATATGTGATTTTTGGTAATGAACTCTGATAAATGTTTTATTTTAAAATGATTTTCAATGTGTGAACCAAGTTACAAATGTGTTTTAGTTATATTGAAAATGAAATTTTGGTCATGAATTTTGGGATGTTACAAGTTGGTATCAGAGCCCTGGTTTGAGGGATTCGGAAACACTCTCGGGTGTGTCTGGACTCAAATCTAGGGTATGAAGGATTTTTGTACAAGAAAAATAATTTTTCTAAAATTTACAATTAAGGGTTGCAATAAAGAAGAAAGGGGTGTGATACGTGCAATCGGCCAAGCTCAAGTAAGTGTTTCCCAAAATACCGATACATGTTTGCCATGTGATGTGATATTATTATGTGATTCACATGCTAGATTAGAGCTAAGGATCTAGGAGATATGCATTTGTATGCTTGTATGAGCTTGTAGATTTGTATGCTAGAACTGATCAACTAGTGGTAGGATGGCCTGTTTAGGCTACGCCTAATTGTATGAGCCTTCAAATTACATGCTAGTACAGATTCCTGATAAGAGGATAGAATGGTTTGATTGGAGTATGTTGGATTAATTTTCCATTGTCCGAATGTTGCTTGCTTTGTGCTTTATGGGACTCTTAGCAATGTGAGCTAGCTGCTAAGTGAATATGCTAAGTCACATGTGGCACGGGCTGGATAATCTCAGAGTGATGGATTTGACCCTATTGCGCAACTCTCGTTTAAGTCCAACCATTCTAGGGTTGAGTCTTTTACTCTAAGGATTATATGATCTTTGTTGCATGTGGCTGTATTCATGATGTATATAGTTGATATTAATGGGAATCCTTCAACAGCTAAGGACTGGGTGGGTTCGGGAACCTAGGAAAGCCTAGGATATGCTGCAGTGGGTTAATAATATGGTTCAGTGAGAACTGGAATAATGGTTTGAAGAAGTGAGTTGGAGAATTCAGGAGGATTGCAGAGGAAAGTATGGATAGGTATGGAAGGTAGTATTGGGCCCGTACTACTAAAAGCATAAGATCCATACTTGAATCGGTGAGAGTCTTGGAGAATCTAAGAAGCTTATGAGAGGTGGAATCTTGAGTATGTTATGATTATTAGTTTGTCGCTTTTCAGTTAGGAGATGAGCTCGCAGGGAAATGGTTCAGGTTCGGGTTCTGGATCAGGTGCAAGTGTTGAGCCGATTGGCGAGCAGTTGCGGGAGTTCTTCTCATCGGAGATTTCTCGCTGTGTTACAGAGATAGTGGATGAGCGCTTGGGCGTGTTCCGTGCGGAGGTTATGGCTATCATTGGAGCTCACACACTGACTTTCTGGGAGTTCCGTGCTTGTGGAGCTCCTGCGTTCCATAGGGAGAGGGACCCTATTGTCTGTAGGAGGTGGTTAGTAGATATGGCTAACACGTTTAGGATGAGTTTCTTCCCTGAGGAGGCGAAGGTCAAATATGCTTCCTGCCTATTGAAGGATCGGGAACGTGATTGGTTGGAGGAGATCGGTAGTGAGTTGGGTGATGATGCGGTCGATGCTATGTCATGGGATGATTTCTCGACCAGGTTCCGAGCTAAGTTTGCACTGGAAATTGAGGTGCATTAGTTCTCACGAGAGTTCCTTGATCTCCGCCAATATGTATCAGATGAGGAGATGAAGAAAGTGAGGTATCACGATATGTTACAGGATGACATCAGGAAATTCATGAGTATTTCAGGGTGCGAGACCCTGAATGATATGATCTCTGGAGCCCGAGAGTGGGAGATGATTTAGAGCACATTGAGAAGAGGAGTTCAGATTAGGTGCATATTTTGGAGGGTCCCGGGAAGAGACCCAAGACTTCTGATCAGCTTTTGAGAGGCCAACAGGAACGGATCCAGTGCAACACGTGTGGGAAACTGCACGATGGAGTTTGTCACTCCAGGGGTTTGGGTTGCTACAAGTGTGACAGGGGTGGTCACGTCAGCATGGATTGCCTTCATGGGGAAAGCCCATTATGTTTTCACTGTGATCGGGTGGGTCACAAGATGGTCGACTGTTCGACATTGAAGGGAGGATCAGTGAGTGCGCCTGCTCCGACTTCTTTAAGGATCACCAATGGACAAGATGGTAGGACAGGAGCCCCAATAGAGAGGAGTTGAGTTCTGCAGGTATGTGTCTTTTGCCTTCTTTTAGGTTATTTATATATGTGTTTATGGTTGTTAGAGTATTGCATCAGTTTGGGTAAGCATATAATTGGTTTATTCTCTGCTTGTGTTTGGATTATATTTTCAAGAAATGTCATATGTCAGTTGCATACTATGAGTTATTAGTGGTTAGTGTAAGGTCGATCCATCTTGCTGGTTCGGGGTGTTCAACATTATCTCGGCTCGTAATCAACATCAGTTCAGGGACATTATGTGGAAGGTCTGTGGTTAGGGTTCAGCAGGGTGGTTATCCACCTACGTCAAGTTTCGAAGGCTTCAATCATTGTGCTCAGATTGACTCATGGGGTCGCCAAGGGAAGTGGTCTATTGCCAAGGTTTTGGTTGGAGCGTCGGTTATTTGGAATTCAAGATCTGAGTACGATATCATTTCAATGCATCTGGAGTTATCAGTATTGCTGGAATTCAGAAAATGTTCATCTAGTCTTCAGGGGTTGTTTGGTCTTTTAAGTTAGCCTAGTAATGGGTCGCTAGCATTGGTAAGCGGCGGTTGTCAGCAGATCAATCATTGGAAGGTAGGAAGGATCGGGAATCCTTCGATTTCTCATATGTCATGGAGACTTAGTTAGATCGAAGTGGGGGAGAACCGTTCAGGTACCCAGGACAGAAGCAAGCATGAAATGGGGATGAGCTCATATCCCCATCAGGAAAGGAAAAGGTGGCCCAAGTGGCTGCCTGTATGGGGATAATGTGAACTGGAAGTTCGGGAAACTTCCGACTTTGGGACCACATTTTACTGATGTGTAGCAGACCATGGGGAACAAGGTTGAGGATCCCATTCAGGGCATGAGTTCAGTGTGGGATGTTAGTCCGCGTGGGTGCTCGACTTTGGGTGTGTTCAGATCGTAATCAGCGGTAAAACTATGGTCAGCGGTTGAGTTAGCGTGGGAAGTGATGTAAGAATGCAGGATAGTCGTAGCATTCACCAGCAGCCAGATAGCATGGAAGGTGTTGTAAGACTGCAGGATAGCCGTAGCATTCACCAGAAGCCGTATAGTGTGGGGAATATGCTAAGACTGTGGGGTGGCCCGTAGCAGTAGACAGCAGACAGTGTAGATGTGTTGTAAGATTGCGGTGTGGCCTGTAGCATTCACTAGTTAGCAGGTAGGGTAGAAGTGTTGTAAGACTGCGGGGTGGCCCGTAGCATTCACTAGTTAGCAGGTAGTTTGGAAGTGTTGTAAGACTGTGGTGTGGCCCGTAGCATTCAGTAGTTGGTAGATAGAGTAGAAATGTTGTAAGACTGTGGGGGTGGCCCGTAGCATTCGTTAGTTAGCCGTTAGTATAGTGGTATATTAAGACTATGGGGGTGACACGTAGCATTCACTAGTGGCCTGTTGGTATAGGGGTGTTGTAAGACTGTGGGTTGGCCCGTAGCAGTCACCAGTCCCTATTCGACAGTGAGAATGTGACAGATTTGTGATTTACTCACAGATTCCTTCAGATGATTTAGGCCAGGGCGGTTCAGCCGCACGAATGTGAGTAGGCCACAATATGATCAGATTCGGGAAACGATAGGTCGTTGGAGGCCAGGCGTGATGTAAGACTATAGTGGTTCTGGTACCATTCACTTTTCGTATTAGATTCGATGGCGCAAGGTAGTCGAACTGTCATGATCGGGAAGATCAGAAGGAATAATGGAACCATGAGTGGCAATATGGTTAGGGCAGATTTTGATAGCCAAAGTTCTCTTCGGAAGTCGCGTGGGGCGACTGTGAGGTTGCTCTTGGCTCAACAACCGAACATGAATTCAGTATTCCATATAAGTTGGGGACCAAGGAGGTCTTAGTTGCCTTTGGAAAGTAGATAGGAGGCAGCGTGATGCTTCAGACAGTAGTAATGCTTTGGGGATTCGTGTGTGTGGAGTAGCTTGATGATTGAAGGTGCTAAATCACTTGCAGCGGGAATCATCAATAATAATTCAGTATGGACGGTCTGTCAGGGAGTCAGACCATCTCGAGACTACATATTTCAGATTGAGTAAATGTGATTGTTGCAAGGAATTCGTCCATCTGTGGTTTGTAGGGCCCTGCAAAGGTTGGTTTTGGTTTCCCTGGGAAGGTTAGGGTGTGCTCGGGATTATGGCCATGTCACTTGAGTGGTTTGGCATGACAAGAGTGGTAAGGAATGATTTCGAGGATGAAATCTAACTTTAGTGGGGGAGAGTTGTAACATCACGTTTATTAAATATATAAGTAGATAAAATTAATAGATGAATAGTATCCCTAAAATCCATAATATTTAGCGAGGTGTTGGTTTTGGGGAGCCAAATGACATAATTTGGATTTTCGGGGGTTAAAATGTAATTCCGAGATTAATTTTGTAAATATTTACAGAAGTCAGGGGTGTTTGGTAAAATATTGGACTTACATTGAAGGGATTTTGGAATGTTGAGTGCTGGAAGGTAAATTATGTACTTAAGTTGAAAAGGATTGTCATGGAGGGGCTAGAAGTGTTATTATGAACAAAGATCTCAAATAAACGGGTATATCCCATCATCTCCTTTCATCTAAACCCTAAACCATCTCTCATTAGAACAGCCACCACCATGCTACCCTCTTGCTTCTCCGACCAACCAAGCCACTGGTGAACCATTTATGCCGACGAAATTGTTCTTTGTTGCTGCTTCCACTGTCAACGAAGGTAGCAACCATGGGTCCACAACGTACGAGTCAGGAAGATTGGGGAACATGAAGTCGCGAATGCCAGCTTTACTATCTCCTTGCGGTAACAACACAACCCGCTACTCTACCTCCCTCTTAGTTTCAGTCAATGCTACCTCACACCGACCACTATCGCCGCTCCGGTGGCTGTCCCATTGCCTCATTCTTTCTGGAAGTTGCATGCTACTGTGAATGGGTAGCTGCGTTGTGTGTGTGTGTGTTTCTACATGTTGGTGTATGTGTTTCGGTGTACCCCCCTTAGTGAGTTCCCCCAAAATATACTTGTTAAATGTGTCTTGAGCATTTGGAGCAAGTTGATCATTTGGAGCAACTTAATCATTTGGAGCATTCTCATGGAGTAATTGAGTTCAATGGAGCACTTGGAACTCAATGGAGCACTTGGGGTTCATGGAGCATGTAAAAAAGGAACGAATTTTCTAAGAAAGGAACGGATCATCAGACAAAGGAACGGATCAAGTGTCAAAGGTATAGATCATGTACAAGGGGGTTTGGAGCACCTGGGAGGGATATGGAGCAACAAGGGGACCTTGTTGCACCTTATGATAAAAGGATGGCAAGAAGGATGCTCTTGCGCCATGGCACTCCTTCTTGTGCCATGATGTTCACTCTTACGCCGTGAGGCTTGTTGTTGAGCCATGCATGTGCTTGTTACGCCATGCATGTGCTTGTTGCGTCATGGTGGTGATGTTGCTCCAAGCTTGATGTTCTTTGTGACAACCCGAAATTTTCATTTGTACGAACACTATAGTCAAACATTTCAATTAAAAGTCAAATTCATTTCTGCTAATTTTAGCTCGGTTTAAAGTTCGTTTGGGTATTTTTTTTAAATATTTATTCTTCGAAAGAATAAACGAAAGGAATTATACTCTAGGATTAATGGTACAACATTTGAGTCGCAAAACTCCAAGAGTTTAGAGTTTTCGGCCCAAAATAGTGTTAGGGCCGAAAACCCTAAAGAGTATATAAATGACACTTAGTCATTTTTATCATTTTTTACCATTTCCAAGTCAAGAACAATTCTCTCTCAAGTATCATCCGAAATTTTGTCAAGATATTCAAGATTATAAGTGTTTCCTTCCTTGTTTAGTTGATCTCTTCCATTATCTAGTGATCTTACATGATTTCATACGTGAAATCATTCCATTTCCTTAGATCTTCAAGTGTTCTTCAAGAACACCAAGAACACACACACGAGTGTTTTGGGCCGAAAAACACCTTCTTTGCTTCCATATTGTAAGTATCTACCTCCTATACTTGTTATCTAGTAAGGATACTTAATTTAGAGCCTTGAAAACATCCATTTATCCAAGAACAAAGGTGTTTTCGGTCTAGTGCATCTCCTTAGACCGAAAACCCTTATGAAAGGTGCAAAATGACTTTAAGCTTTCCTAATTGAAAGCCCTTGGAAATCACCTTATGCTCCAAAGATCAAGAGTTTTCGGCCAACCATTTGGACCGAAAACCTCTTGGGCCGAAAACCATATGGATCGAAAACCACAAGAAACATACCACTTGGACCGAAAACTCCCTTAAGTGGCTATACAACCCATAGATGCAACCCTTGGTACTTCTAGCACTTGAATCAAGTGTTTTTCCATGTCCTAGGGTGTCTTAAATGGGTTAATTAATTGTTAAATGACTAACTGGATACATATATGTGTTATTATATGATAAATAGGATCCATGTGTGTGCTCAAGTCTTCACTTGACACTTAGCATCCTATACCATCCGTTCATCCAAACCACTCACTACAGGTGAGTTCATACCCCTTAATTAACCTTTAAAATGTCTTTAAATGTTTTTAAATGCTTTTATGGGGGGGGGGGGATACATGTTGAACCATGTTAGTTATTAGATCAATCACATGTGATTAATAATTAGCATCCTAATGGATTTTCCATACTTTAAACTGTTTTACCAACAAATGACTTCAAACTGCTTATCAAACTATTTTACACGTCAAACTCTTTATCAAATTCACTTTTGTATACTAAACCTTTCTTTTACAGTTTTCAAACTTATATATTGTTAAAACCATGTCTACTACATATATAGTTATATAAATAAGGTTTGAAGGACTTAGAAGAGATAATCCACTTTATTGCCTATCCTTGTTTGGTTGTGGACTTAAAGTACCCGCTTGTTTGTCCGAGTGTCGTTGAATCCTTACTTATATATTATGTATATATGTACATATATAAAGACTTTTATCTCAGTTCAGTACATTCAATTATACAAACAAGTCTACTAATAAACTATTATAGGTATAGTTTAGGGTTACACTAGTTACTATTTCTAGTCCAATGAAGCATTCAAGAGTCAGTTCATTCATGAGTCATCACTTACTATGATGAGAACATATACAACTATACTATGATGAGAACATATACAACTATACTATGATGAGAACATATACAATGATACTATGATGAGAAACAATACATTTATTACACAAGTACATACATTACATATACAAGTATACTATAACATAAATGTGATCCACTGTATCGGAGCATGCCTTCATTGTCATGGCCCGAGTTGTAACCAAAATCTCATGGAGGGAGAGCATGAGTTTGTGTATAAATCTATATTGGATTGACTATCCTACACCTTGCTGCTAGCTACAGCGGGACCTGCAGGTCTTCGGGTGCCAAATGTCATACCTTTTGACGACTTACATTGTCATGTTTTCCAGTCGATAGTATGGTACAATTAATCACATAATACCTTGATATAAATTCGATTTAAGGTAGTTAGTACATAAGTAGTTCCTATAATACAACACTACAATACTACATTAATTTACCCTTTACATTTATTTGGTGATTACTTCACTTAAACATTAATGTACAAACTATATTTCTATAATGATAGTTACACTTGGGAAAATTACACACTTTTACAGGAAACAAACATACAAAACAGTTGTCCCTTGGAAGAAGGCTACTTTTAGTAGAAAATATAGGATTTTCTAGGAGTTACAAACTTTTGCAAACACTTACAAACATTCACATACTTTTACTACAAACGTTTACGAACTCGTACTTCAAACATTGTTTCAAACATTTTGATACGATCATAGACAGTAAATACTTATGAACTCACCAACTTTAATGTTGATAAACTCTTTCAAAATAACTTGTATTCTCAGGTCGTCCATAGACAGGTACCGATGCCAGCTTTTGAGAAGTTGGAGCGCATACAAGACTCATCTTTTATTTTGATTCATATTTTGGTGTCTCATAAACTACAGAACACACTTGTATTAAATTTATATATTTAATGCAATGGATGGTGTTGTTTACTTTTTTGCTTTTATACTGTGTTGTGATACTTTACATGACGTCCTCCGCCCCAGAACGTTTCCGCCGTTCTTGGTTTTGGGGTGTGACAGATTGGTATCAGAGCATTGTTTATAGTGAATTGAGTATATCAACCCATAAAAGATATACTAAATATAAACCCAATGGGATTAAAACACTCTGACCAAGAGTGTATGCTTTTAAATAATAAAATATTTAACTAAGTATACAAGCCTGGATTCATACTAAAATCAGTGTCACAATGACAAATACAAAAGTATTACGATTGTTGAATATCACAAGTAAGCTTGGGGATGTACGGTCAGTCCTGAGAGTGGCATAGCCTGATCAACTATGCTGGTCCGAGGAGTGATTAGCATATGCCCTAGAATGGTTGTGATATGGCAACAAGTCTAAAAACTTACCAACACTACTACAATGAAAACACTAGAATAGAGCATAAGTCTAAAATACTATGGGAGTATTTTGTGTTACTATAATTACATATATGAGAACTAAAAAGGTCTCTATCAAGTAGGTTAATAGTCGTTAAGTGGATACTCTAAGGTTATATGAAATTTAGGTGTTATAGACTCAGAATCTATGACCTTTGCTTTACTTCCTGTCCTTGTTTGGTTGTGGATTTGGAGTTAGGGCCACTTATTCGAAGGTCTATCCTGCTTTGACTTTATATAACTGGTATACACTACATAAGTATTGACATAACTGATAAAGATCATCTTATAATTATCTTAAGTAGTACGTCTATTTATATAAGATTCTTATACCCCTTTTCTCGCGTAGATATCATGGCTGGATTTCATCATGGCGACCATACTTTCCACCCCACGACAATGCTGGATGGCTTGAAGAAGAGCCTGAAGATGAGCATCCAATCCCTTTGGATGATCACCTCGCAGAAGGCTTCTCGGATGATTCTGACTTCGAGCCTGAAGTCAACAACCTACCCCAAGTAGATCAAGCCCCAATCAACAACCCCCGACCCGCGTTTCAAGGTCCCACACCCTTGTGGGCAACAAACTTAAATCGCTGGAGCGATGAGTAGGGTCAACCTTTACCCTACAACGGGGACCGAAGCTTTTACAACATAAGCAAGGGTGGCTCAGCCGACCAAGTCCTGCCTGTCATAGTCCGTAGGATTGCCCGGAATATCGAGCAAGGTCGAGCAGCCATCAACCAAATCGTGGAAATTGATGCCAACTCTGGTGTCAACACAGTCCGCATCCGCCGTCTGGAAGAAGATATGCAAAGGACCAGGAGAACCAATGAGACTCTGTAGCAATAGCTGGCTGCCTCTCGAGCTGAAGTCATAGAACTTCAAGTTCACCAGAGGGCTCATGAGCGACACCTTCAAGAGGTGGTTCGTCAAGTGGAAGATCTTAGGGTTCGCCCGAGGAATTCCCATCGTCGTTAGAAGATGTTTAGTGCATCTTTTCTTTTGACGGAAGGAATAGCCTTCTTAACTATGCTCTATGAAGCTTTTGTTTGTAAAATATTCCTACTTTCCAAGTACTCTAGCTAGGAATCTAAGAACTGTCAACCTTTTCCCTTATGGTATGATGTAAGACCTACTGTTAGGTCATTTTTCCCGAGCTTGTTACATAAATAATACCAGTAATATTGACAGTTATCTAATTCGTTAGAAAAATTTGTACTCTTGTATTTCCGCTACTTTTCTTCTGTGCTGCTATTTCAAAACACACACTCATTCAACTGTGAGGCTATGGCAATTTAGCCCATGGATCACTCTCACCATGCTTACACTTGATTCTAACCACCATGTACATCTTTCCTTTAAACTTATAGTTGAAGGATGCCTCCTCGCAGATCAACAAGGTGTAATCCTCCGAATACTCAAACTTCGATACCACCACCTCCCCCACAATTCGATGCGGAAGCTCTGAATGATGTAGTGGCTACGGTTGTGGCTACGACCATGGCTCAATATCAATCCACTAATGCCAACAGAGGTGGGACCCCTGTTAACTCTACTAAAGGTGAACTCCTTGTGCGCTCGAGAGAGTGCTCCTACAAGGACTTCACTAACTGCAAGCCAAAGTCCTTTAAAGGGACTGGCGGAGTCATTGCCCTCTCGCAATGGTTCGAAAAGATGGAGTCAATCTTCGAGATTTGCTCCTTCCCTTCCGCGAGCAAAGTTAAATTTGTTGCGTGCACCTTCGAAGAGAAAGCCCTGACATGGTGGAATAGCCATGTCAAGTCACTAACTCTTATAGTGGCAAACGACATGGGTTGGGAAACTGTGAAAGACCTCATGATTGAGGAGTACTGCCTGAGGGACAAGATCCAGAAGTTGGAACAGGAGCTGTGGAGCCCAACCATGAGGGGCTCCAACATAGTCGCGTACACCGCCAGATTCAGTGAACTGGTGGCTCTCTGCCCCAACATGGTTCCTGCTAAAGGGAAAAAGGTCGAAAGGTACATCTGGGGGCTGGTGCCTCTGTATCAGGGAAATGTCCTATCTTCACACCCTACTACCTTCGACAGTGCCAAACGATTGGCACAATGAATCATCGATCATGGAGTCCAATCCCCATCGTCAACAACAACCCTGGCCATCTCAGAACCCTCCAAACCCGCTGACAACAAGCGGAAGTTCTGGGATGACAAGAAGAAACAGAAAGCTACGAAAAAGCAGTAGATTGTGGCGGTACATCCCGCGATAGCACCCGCCGCTGCTGCTCTGGTGAACCATTACGCTGGAAGTTTGCCAAAGTGCAACAAATGCAACTTCCACCACAACAGCCCCTGCCGGGAAATGCAGTGCTCCAACTGCAATAAGAAAGGATACACTGTCCGTTTATGCAAATCTCCGGCAAGGCCGATCACCCAAGTTCCCGACACTGGTGTGAGCCATGCTTGCTATGGATGTGGCGGGGTGGGCCACTATAAAATGGACTACCCCAAAGCAAGAAATGTTGGCGGAGCAGGAAGAGTTCTGGTTATAGGCCAAGGGGAAGCAGTTGCTGACCCTACGATGGTGACTG
This sequence comes from Lactuca sativa, assembly GCF_002870075.4. NCBI lineage: Eukaryota > Viridiplantae > Streptophyta > Magnoliopsida > Asterales > Asteraceae > Lactuca > Lactuca sativa. Next base: position 250,550,627 of record NC_056625.2, read on the forward strand.
GTACGTTTCTCCTTGAAAACTCTTATGCATGCATACTGTTTGATAGTGGAGCGGAGAGAAGCTTCGTAAATCATAAATTTGCTTGCCTACTTAAGCAAAAACCACGCACACTTAAGGAACCATTCACTGTAGAAATGGCTAATGGGAAAACTGAGAGCACTAGCAGTATATACGAAGGATGTACTCTAACACTAGATAGCCATTCATTTCCAATCGACCTCATGCCAATCTCGATTAAAAGTTTCGACGTCATCATCGGCATGGATTGGTTGAGTCTTCATCGTGCCGACATTATATGTTACAAAAAAGCTGTACGCCTTAATCTTCCGTCTAACGAAACTCTCTTTATCTATGGCGACGAACTCGGTACGAGTCTTCATATCATCTCAAGTATTCAAGCACAGAAGTATCTACGTAAGGAATATCGTGCATTCCTTGCTCACGTTGTGAATACGAGCCTAGAAACGAAATAACTAAAGAACATTCCGGTAGTGAACGCCTTTCCCGACATCTTTCCAGAAGAACTGCCAGGATTACCTCCGCAACGACAAGTCGAGTTCAGAATCGACTTAGTCCCAGGAGCTACCCTAGTAGCCAAATCGCCCTACCGATTAGCACCAACAGAGATGCAGGAACTATCTGGTCAACTTAACGAACTACTCAGCGAGGGCTTTATAAGACCAAGCTTCTGACCCTGGGGAGCACCGGTCTTGTTCGTTAAGAAGAAAGACGGATCATTCCGTATGTGTATCGACTATAGAGAACTCAACAAACTGACAGTCAAAAATCATTACCCTCTGCCTCGCATAGACATTTTATTTGACCAACTTCAAGGGGCGAGTTACTTTTCCAAAATTGATCTAAGATCCGGATATCACTAGTTACGAGTGCTAGAGGAGGATGTTCCAAAGACAGCCTTCCGAACTCGTTACGGACACTAGAAGTTCGTGGTGATGCCATTCGGATTGACCAATGCGCCCGCAGTGTTCATGGATTTAACGAATAGAGTATGTCGTCCTTACTTGGATCAGTTCGCCATCGTCTTCATTGATGACATCCTGATCTACTCCCGAAGTAAGAAAGAACATGGCGATCACCTGTGACAAGTTCTAGGAACTTTTACGAACAGAGAAGCTCTATGCGAAGCTCTCTAAATGTGAATTTTGGATCCGAAGAGTCGAATTCTTAGGACACGTGGTTAGTGAAGAGGGAATCCACGTGGACCCATCCAAAATTAAAGCCATTGAGAACTGGTCAGCACCGAAGACACCTACAGAAATTCGTCAATTTCTAGGTCTCACTGGCTACTACCGCAGGTTCATATAGAACTTCTCCCAGATTGCGAAACCTCTTACTACACTGACCCAGAAAGGAGTGGCCTTTGACTAGGAAGAGAAACAATAAAAAGCGTTTCAAACACTGAAACGAGCCTTATGCACCACGCCGATACTATCCCTTCCCGAGGGGATAGAAGACTTCGTTGTATACTGCGATGCATCCAACCAAGGGCTCGGTTGTGTTCTGATGCAATGGAGTAAGGTCATCACCTATGCATCGAGACAGCTGAAGACACACGAAGTGAGCTACACCACACACGATCTTGAGCTAGGGGCAGTTGTGTTTGCCCTGAAGATCTGGAGGCATTACCTGTATGGCACAAAAAGCACGATCTTTACAGACCACAAGAGTTTACAAAACATATTCAATCAGAAGGAGCTCAACATGAGACAACAATGGTGGGTCGAGCTACTCAATGACTACGAATGCGAAATTCATTATCATCCGGGTAAATCCAACGTAGTAGCAGACGCCCTAAGTCAGAAAGAATATTCTGGTCGAAGGGTCAAATTGTTGACAATGACTATCCATTCACACTTGTCTACACAAATTCAGGAGGCTCAGCTTGAAGCCTTGAAACCTGAAAACATGGCGGGTGAATCCCTTAGAGGAATGGATAAGAACTTAGAAGCCAAGGGTGGCGGAGCCTTAGATTTCATGGATCGGATCTGGACAATGAAGCACGGTAGACTCTGAGACTTGGTCATGACCGAGGCACATAACACTCGGTATTCCATTCACCCAGGTTCAGATAAGATGTATCTAGATCTTAAAAAGTTATACTGGTGGCCTAACATGAAAGCAGAGATTGCTACCTTCATGAGTAAATGCCTAACTTGCGCAAAGGTTAAGGTCGAATACCAGAAACCATCCAGTTTGCTGCAACAACTAGAGATTCCAGAAAGGAAGTGGGAGTGGATCACTATGGATTTCATAACCAAGTTGCCCAAGACAATGGGTGGACTTGATACCATATGGGTAATCGTCAATAGATTGACCAAGTCTGCACACTTCCTGCCTATCATAGAAACTGACAAGATGGAGAAGATTACGAGAACATACATTAGGGAAATCGTACGATTGCATGGTGTTCCTATATCCATTATCTCCGATAGAGATAGTAGGTTCACTTCAAGTTTCTGGCAGTCACTGCAAAGTTCCCTAGGAACAAGGCTAGACATGAGCACAGCCTACCATCCTCAGACAGACGAACAAAGTGAGAGGGCTATCCAAACACTGGAAGATATGTTGAGAGCCCGTGTGATCGACTTTGGGTAGGCATGGGATACTCACTTACCCCTTGTCGAATTCTCCTATAATAACAATTATCACACGAGCATCAAGGCTGCTCCATTTGAAGCCCTCTATGGCCAAAAGTGCAAATCCCCTCTGTGCTGGGCTGAAGTGGGTGACACCCAGTTAGCTAGAGGACAAGTTCCTGACAGCACTCTCACAGGTCTGGAAATCATACGGGAAACGACAGAGAAGATCCTTCAGATTCGTGAACGATTGAAAGCCTCTAGAGACCGACAGAAAAGCTACACTAACAAGCGCAGGAAACCTTTGGAATTCCAGGTGCGAGACCGCGTCCTTTTGAAAGTCTCACCCTGGAAGGGCTTGATACGCTTTGGTAAGCGGGGGAAGTTCAGTCCAAGATACATAGGGCCTTTTGAGATTCTCGCTAGAATCAGCCCTGTAGCCTACAAACTCAATCTACCCAACGAACTCAGTAACGTACATTCTACATTCCACGTCTCCAACCTGAAAAAGTGTCTGTCCGACGAGACTCTTGTAATCCCACTCGACGAGATTGAGATCAACGAGAGCCTCAACTTCGTGGAAGAACATGTAGAGATCATGGACCGTGAGGTCAAGCAGATGAAGCAAAGTCGCATCCCAATAGTGAAGGGTCGCTGGAACACCAAGCGAGGACCTGAATTCACTTGGGAGCGAGAGGATTAGACGAAACTGAAATATCCTCATCTTTTTACTTAGTTAATTATAACTACTTATTTGCTTAAACTCTAATTTCGGGACGAAATTCCTTCTAACGGGGGGATGATGTGACAACCCGAAATTTTCATTTGTATGAACTCTATAGTCAAACACTTCAATTAAAAGTCAAATTCATTTCTGCTAATGTTAGCTTGGTTTAAAGTCCGTTTGGGTATTTTTTTAAATATTTATTCTTCGAAAGAATAAACGAAAGGAAGTGTACTCAAGGATTAATGGTACAACATTTGAGTCGCAAAACTCCAAGAGTTTGGAGTTTTCGGCTCAAAATAGTGTTAGGGCCGAAAACCCTAAAGAGTATATAAATGACACTTAGTCATTTTTATCATTTTTACCATTTCCAAGTCAAGAACAATTGTCTCTCAAGTATCATCCAAAATTTTGTCAAGATCTTCAAGATTGTAGGTGTTTCCTTCCTTGTTTAGTTGATCTCTTCCATTATCTGGTGATCTTACATGATTTCATCCGTGAAATTATTCCATTTCCTTAGATCTTCAAGTGTTCTTCAAGAACACCAAGAACACACACTAGTGTTTTGGGCCGAAAAACACCTTCTTTGCTTCCATATTGTAAGTATCTATCTCTTATACTTGTTATCTAGTAAGGATACTTAATTTAGAGCCTTGAAAACATCCATTTATCCAAGAACAAAGGTGTTTTTGGTCTAGGGCATCTCCTTAGACCGAAAACCCTTATGAAAGGTGCAAAATGACTTTAAGCTTTCCTAATGCTTAGTATTGAGTCTAGAACACTTCTTTGCTTATTGAAAGCCCTTGGAAATCATCTTATGCATCAAAGATCAAGAGTTTTCGGCCAACCATTTGGACCGAAAACCTCTTGGGCAGAAAACCATATGGACCGAAAACCACAAGAAACATACCAATTGGACCGAAAACTCCCTTAAGTGGCTATACAACCCTTAGATGCAACCCTTGGTACTTCTAGCACTTGAATCAAGTGTTTTTCCATGTCCTAGGGTGTCTTAAATGGGTTAATTAATTGTTAAATGACTAATTGGATACATATATGTGTTATTATATGATAAATAAGATCCGTGTGTGTGCTCAAGTCTTCACTTGACACTTAGCATCCTATACCATCCGTTCATCCAAACCACTCACTACAGGTGAGTTCATACCTCATAATTAACCTTTGAAATGTCTTTAAATGTATTTAAATGCTTTTATGGGGGGGGGGGGGAATACAAGTTGAACCATGCTAGTTATAAGATCAATCACATGTGATTAATAACTAGCATCCTAATGGATTTTCCATACTTTAAACTGTTTTACCAACAAATGACTTCAAACTGCTTATCAAACTATTTTACATGTCAAACTCTTTATCAAATTCACTTTTGTATACTAAACCTTTCTTTTACAGTTTTCAAACTTATATATTGTTAAAACCATGTCTACTACATATATAGTTATGTAAATAAGGTTTGAAGGACTTAGAAGAGATAACCCACTTTATTTCCTGTCCTTTTTTGGTTGTGGACTTAAAGTACCCAACTGTTTGTCCGAGTGTCGTTGAATCCTTACTTATATATTATGTATATATGTACAGATATAAAGAATTTTATCTCAGTTCAGTACATTCAGTTATACAAACAAGTCTACTAATAAACTATTATAGGTATAGTTTAGGGTTATACTACTTACTATTTCTAGTCCAATGAAGCATTCAAGAGTCAGTTCATTCATGAGTCATTACTTACTATGATGAGAACATATACAACTATACTATGATGAGAACATATACAACTATACTATGATGAGAACATATACAACGTACGATACTATGATGAGAAACAATACATTCGTTACACAAGTACATACATTACATATACAAGTATACTATAACATAAATGTGATCCACTGTATCGGAGCATGCCTTCATTGTCATGGCCCGAGTTGTAACCAAAATCTCATGGAGGGAGAGCATGAGTTTGTGTATAAATCTATATTGGATTGACTATCCTACACCTTGCTGCTAGCTACAGCGGGACCTGCAGGTCTTCGGGTGCCAAATGTCATACCTTTTGACGACTTACATTGTCATGTTTTCCAGTCGATAGTATGGTACAATTAATCACATAATACCTTGATATAAATCCGGTTTAAGGTAGTTAGTACAACAGTAGTTTCTATAATACAACACTACAGTACTACATTAATTTACCCTTTACATTTATTTGGTGATTACTTCACTTAAACATTAATGTACAAACTATATTTTGATAATGATAGTTGCACTTGGGAAAATTACACACTTTTACAAGAAACAAACATACAAAACAGTTGTGCCTTGGTAGAAGGCTACTTTTAGTAGAAAATATAGGATTTTCTAGGAGTTACAAACTTTTGCAAACACTTACAAACATTCACATACTTTTACTACAAACGTTTACGAACTCGTACTTCAAACATTGTTTCAAACATTTTGATACAATCATAGACACTAAATACTAAAAAGAAATGGGGCATTTCAGAAGAAAGTGTCCATTGCTGAAGAAAGTGAATAATGGTGTTACACCAAGCAACAACAATGTTGTTGTGGTTCAAGAAAATTCTGATGATGGGGATGATCGTGAAGTTTTAAAAGTTTGTACATCTAGTTCTGTTGATGCTTGGGTCTTGGACTCTGGAGCATCCTATCATATGACATGCAATCGCGACTGGTTTGACTCCTTCAAAGAGTGGAATGGAACAGTCAAGATGGGTGATGATCGGGTGAGCAGTATCGAGGGTAGTGGCACGGTGCAGATCAATATGCACAATGGTAAGGTCAGGAAACTGGATTGATGGTTTGTCCTATAGCTTTGAAATAATTTTATTTCTCTTGGCACTTTGGTGAATGATGGATTGAAGTATGCTGCAAGGGGTGACTGGTTAAGAGTCTCCAAGGGTGCTCTTGTAATTATGAAGGGAAAGATGAATCCTCATGGGATTTATATCTTGGCTGGTTGTATGATTGAGGGAACAGTGATTGTATCCAAATCCTTGGATCAATATGACGATGAAAGAAAGTTTTGGCACCATAAGTTGGGACATGAGAGCGAGAAGGAGTTGTTTGGTGGAGATACAAGTGGAAATGCTAAAACAGGTGAAGCTTGTTTTCAAGAGAGACAAACCAGGATGAAGTTCAGTTCGGTTCAATCCTGTAATGACGTAATTTTTCAAACCAATTTTTCATTTTTAATACACATAAAACTCATATATTATATTTCATAAAAATCATAAGTGTCTCAATGTCAACATAAATCCACAACAAAAGTCAAATCCCATAATCCTCAACATAATTTCGAATAGGTGAGTACAATCACACCGGTGCCTTCCCGCGATCCTCGGAAGTACCTGAAACACATAACACATAACACGGTAAGCATAAAGCTTAGTGAGTTCTCCAAAATACCACACACAAATAATTAGCCACTCGAGGCTATAGCTCTGGAAGACCCTCCGGTCAATGTGTCTCAGTGGGACCCTCCAGTCCCACAGGTCGTTGGACCCTTTGGTACGGTCTAAGTGAGGACCTTCTGATCTCATAGTTCATTGGACCCTTCGGTCTGGTCTAAGCATCACATAATATAGCACATAGTTCATATCACACATAACATGCATAACTCAAGTGAACACATAAGACCCTTTGCTCACACATAATTACCACACTAGGTAAGGTATAGTGAGAAGACTCACCTCGTAAGCTAGCTAGTAAAATCTCGTGCTTAGAATCCTCGATCTAGTCTCCGTCTATCTCTCTAATTAATACTCTCCTCATACTCGACTACACCATTCATTGGTCTCTCTTACACTCTTAGCCCTAGAAATGGGTAAAAGACCATTTTACCCTTCCCTGACCTCCACTACACATTTGACCAACCCTAAAGTCAACAGAAATCAATTCTAGTCAATAAACCAAATTGACCAGACTCGTTGAGTGCACTCATGCGACTCGTCGAGTCCCATCGTTCTCCGTAATCTTATAAAGGTCCAGCTCATCGAGTTGACCCCTAACTCGCCGAGCCATCACATGATAAAGCTCATTGGGCAAACCTAATCAACTCGTTGAGTCGGCTCATCAACTCGGCGAGTCCACTCAGACTCAATTGCTATCCAGATGATTCCAAGGCAGAAAAATCTCTCACACTCTAGATCTAAGCTCTCTAGAATATCATGTAAATCTTTGAGCTTTACGTTCATGCATGGCACAAAAGGGATAAAAGTGCCAAGAACAAGTTTTTAGAAGAAGTTTCTCATTCAAAAGGGCTAACATGGCTGAATAAAGTAGGGGACTTTCGACTCTAGGGACCTCACAAGGTCCAGATCTGATGTCCAACTCTAAGAAGGTGCTCAAAACCTTCAAGGTCCCCCATAAGAAGATGGAAATGAAACCCTAACTCTAGGACCATGAGGTCTATCCATACAAAAGAGAAAGGTCTGAACTTTATTCCTCAAACAAAAGCTCCTGGATGTATAATCAGTAGATCTAACAGCCTCTTCACAATCCTTGCTGGGAATCCTCCTTTCCTCTACCAAAATGCACCCAAAAATCTCAAATAAAGCTCAAAACTATCTCAAATGCTCGGGGGGGGGGGGGGGGGGGGGGGGCGATTAGGGTTTCTTCTCAGTGAGGTGTGACCACAAATGAGGCTATAAGTGCCTTTAAATAGGCCCCAAACCCGGGGATCTAGGGTTTCCACTTACAGTGCCTACTCGGCAAGTCTACTCTCGGACTCGTTGAGTAGATCATTAAACTCACGTAGCCATACTCGCTTCTACTCGGCAAGTTATAGCACCAACTCATCGATTAGGTCAATGAACCTCAAAAATAAAATAAAAATAAAAATAATATACCTGGGAATCCGAATGTTACAATTCTCCCCCACTAGAATCAGACTTCCCCCTCGAAGTCATGCTCCGCAAATAACTCTGGATGTTGCTCCCGCATCTCTGACTCCGACTTCCAAGTCAAATTGGACCCTCTACGATGCTGCCACTGGATCTGAACCAGGGGCACTTCCTTTTTCCTCAAAACCTTCACCTTTCTATTCAAGATCACGATCAGCCTCTCAATATAATTCAGGCTCGCATCTACCTGAATGTCCTCCAGTGGTACCACTACCGTCTCATCGCCTACACACTTCCTCAATTGGGACACATGGAAGGTGTTATGGATCTGACTCAACTCCGCAGGTAGCTCCAACTGGTATGCTACCCTACCTACTCTGGTGGTCACTCTAAACAGACTCATGTATCGGGGTCCCATCTTACCCCGTTTCCGGAATCGGATCACCCCTTTCCATGGGGATACCTTCAGGAGCATAAAATCTCCGACCTGAAATTCTATCTCGAACCGTCATGGTGGTATTTTTTCTCTAAGCTGGATGTTCTAGCGCCACACTTGATGCCTATTACGCTATCCATATCCTTGTTGCGCCATCTAGAGATGTTGTTGCACCATGGAGAAGTTGTTGCGCCATCATGGACCATCTTGGTACATGATGCACCATATTGATTCCATTCTTGTGCCATGTTGATCCAAGTATGACTAAAAGATGATGATGCCCAAGATATACACGATGTTGTGCTACCATGATGGATGTTGGGCCAACAATGTTCATGATGTGCCACTTGTACATCATGATGTTCCACTATAGCACAAGGTCATCCATCATGTGCATTGCTGATACACATGTGATGTATGACATGGAAGAATGTTCAAAAAAGATGTTGCATGGTGGATTCTGATTGGTTGACATCATTCATGGGCCTATGGGCCAATGGGCTTGGCCCATTAGGGTTTTAGGTCTGATCCCTCAACTATAAATAGGGATGCATGCTAAGTCATTTTGTATCTTGAATTCTAGTGAGTAGACGAATCTATGTTGTTTGTACTGATAATCTCTGTTTGAGAAGTCTATGAATACACCCTCCTGCCAGTAGACGTAGGTACCTTGACCGAACCACTAAAATATTGTGTCTTTGTGTGCTTATAGTTTTGCTAGTTATCCACTTAACTTTCTGTTGGAGCATGGAAATGCTCTACAAATAATGAGTGATAGTTAGGTTGTATTTTCCCTTTATTGTATTGTTGGTGTATTTGTCTCCCTCATATATAAAGGGAGAGATGGTCATTTCTTAGTATGCACTTTTTCTCACAATGTAATTCTAGAGAGAGAGAATTGGTGGGTTCTCTCCACCTAGGGAGAGGATCTCTCTCCCACCAATGTTCTTCATAAATTATATTTTATATCTCTTTCTTTCTCATCTTCTAAGAATTCTCATCATGTTCTTCATATCTTTATATTTTGATACACGATAAATTTCTAGATATTATTTCTTCCGCATTCACCGTTCGTATAAAATTGGGTTCTCACAATTGGTATCAGAGCCGTACCTTGAAGGTTTAATCGACTAGTTCAAGGGAACGACTCCCATTCGGTGATTATCTTGAAGTTTTTCGTGTTTTTTTAGCAAGAATTTTCGGATTCAAACCGGAAATTTTTGATGAGTTTTCTATTTTTTTGGGTGATTCTTACTTAGTAGAATAATTATGTTGCTGCTGCTCACTCAAATCCACTGTTGGAAATTTATGTTCTTGGTGTTCTTAGTATTTTTCTATTGAAGAAAATGAAGAAAATGGGAGAATAAATTATTTTTGTGGTCTTCAAAATGTTGAAGAAATTGTTCCAGAGGTTATTTTGTTCCTGGAAATGAGAAATTAATGGTCTTATTTTCTTTGAAGTGGTGTTCTTTTTTTACCCAGCAACTCTTCTTCACAGAGGTATGAAGTTCTTGTTCTTCATAATTTTATTGCTGTGAATCCTTCCTTTGAAGAGTTTGGACGTATTTAAGTGTTTGCATAAAGCAGTTTGTCCTTTTTACTCTTTTGGGTAAAGTGTATTCCATTTATATTTGCCTTCCCAAGTAAAAACCATGTGACTATGACAAATCCCATCACCTTTTGTCCCTAAAAACCCACCTGCACACTCTTCTTTTTGCCTTCCCAATATCACTTGTTGAATCAAAATGCTTTATAAAAGATTCCCTCATTAAAATATGAATAAGTGGCCTTTGCGGTACCATTTTTTATGAAAAAAATAGCATTTTTTGTCACCTGTTCAACTCTTCTCGGACCCCCGAACCGCAACCAAAAAACTGCCTACCGGAGTCTCCTAAGAAGCCTCCCCGCAGCCCTTCTTACCCTTGATCTGAAGCCCTTCTCAACCGAGGATCCGCAACCTCCTTCTTGCATTTGGACCGAAGTCTGGACTCCGTAACGCAGTCATTCTCTTCTTCCGGACCGAAGTCTTCCCCTCTGACTGAAGTTCGGACTGCAATCTGCACCTACCACAGTCCTCGTATGAAGTCCATTGCTTCCTTGCTTCTACCGCAACTCGCATCTGTAGATCGGACCGCAATCACGCGTACCTGCTCACTCCGCAGTTATCGCGCCTTGCTCATCTCCCACCGCACCCTCCTTCGTCTGCACCCAACCTTCCATCCGCAACCTTCTCACCCGGTTCCACCTCCTAGACCCGCAACTACCCTTCTCCTCTCAGCCTCACGCATCCCTCCTTCAGCTCCTCCCCTCTCTTCTTCCTTCTTCCTCCTCCGCCCCTCCTTTCCTCCTCCCTTCTCATCCCCCCCTTTTTTTAAACCCTCTATTTTTTAAACTCCTTTTTTTTATTATTCAACCATTTTATTATTATTATTATTATTATTATTATTATTATTATTATTATTATTTTAAGCCAATTTTTTTACACGAATTATTTTTTTATTTAGCCAATTTTTTTTAATACCAATTTTTTTTTATTAAAACCAATTACTTTTTTACACCAATTTTTTTAACACTAGTTTTTCCCACAACCGAACCTTGGATTGTCACATTGGTTCATTGCATGCCGATTATTTTGGAAGAATATTTCATACCGCAGTCGGAATTCATATTATTCTTTGTGATGCTTGCACCGCAACGACGATTGATCAACAAAGTTGTTTCGCATTCTTCACTTTATGGGATTTTATGACTTGGCGCTCTTGATCTTCGGTTGACGAATCATGTATGTTTAGCATGTGGACTTTATTTTCTATCGAAGACCACTACGAGAGTTCTAGCACCGCAATTTGGATATGTTTTGGTATTTCCGGTGCAACAGAGATATTTCTCATGCAGTGATTCTTCATTCTATGGTATTTGTTCATCCAGCTTCAGCAAGTATATCACCCATCTTCTCTATGGTATTTGTTCATCCAGCTTCAGCAACTATATTACCCATCTTCTCATGACCGCAACATATCTCTTTTACTTTATTTCTCGTGTGTTATCAAGACCCTTCATACATCTAGGGAGAGCTCTCTTAGCTCTTGGTATCCGACACTCTCCATCCGATGATTTGTTGATTTTTGATATCCGGTCATTGGTTATCAAAAATAGGTAGAGAATATCATCCGAATTTGGTTATTATGATTGTTTGAGTTTGGATTTTTGAAGACTTTTGAAGACAATTATTAATTTAATGATGCGATGTGGCACTTATTTTTGTCTTTACAGATCAAATTTTTGGCATTACTCGATGTTTTCCGATTCAGATTATTTATTATACGGACTCTACCACAGGATGATTTTGTGTTCGCATTCGGTTCATATCTTATGGTTTCACAAGTTTGGATTTGTGATATATTGTGTTCGTATTCGGTTCAGATCTTATCATGTATCAAAATATAAAGATGCGATGTGGATTTTTGAAGACTTCTGAAGACGATTATATATTTAGTGATGCGATGTGGCACCTATTTTTGGTCTTTACGGATCAAATTTTTGGCATTACTCGATGTTTTCCGATTCATATTATTTATTATTCGGACTCTACCACAGGATGATTTTGTGTTCGCATTCGGTTCAGATCTTATGGTTTCACAAGCTTGGATTTGTGATATTTTGAAGACGAAAATTATTTTGGCGAAGTGACGTGGCACTTATTTTTGATCCTTGGATCAAAATTTTGGCATTGCTGGACCACGTCTTTGGACTCACATTATTTTTATTGAAACTTCATTTTATGGATGCTTCACATTTTTAGCAGGTTGTTCTTCGAAGAATTTTGGTGTATTATGATTCGAGAACTCGAGATGTTTTTCAGAATTTTTGAAGCCGAAGTGTGTCTTTTATTGGATCTTCTACTTGCTCATGGTGACCTTTTTCTTCCAATGATTATGATTGGTTTGAAGATTTGGATCTTATTTTTTCTGCTTCATTGGTTGTGCTTTGAAGCCAAAGACCTTTATTGTTTAGAGTATCTTGGCCAGTTTCAGACTTCACAGACACTTCATAGTTTCAGAGACATTTCAGAATTTGGTTCTCACTATGTTTCATTTTATTACCACACTTGCTAGTCGGATTACTGTATTATAGCCTTGTATCACTTGTTGTATCTCTCATCATTTGTAAGCATTTAGGGAGAGAATGTTGGAGCATGGAAATGCTCTACAAATAGTGAGTGATAGTTAGGTTTTATTTCTTCCTTTATTATATTGTTGGTGTATTTGTCTCTCCCTCATATATAAAGGGAGAGATGGTCATTTCTTAGTATGCACTTTTTCTCACAATGTAATTCTAGAGAGAGAGAGAGAGATTGGTGGGTTCTCTCCACCCAGGGAGAGTTTCTCTCTCCCACCAATGTTCTTCATAAATTATATTTTATATCTCTTTCTTTCTCATTTTCTAAGAATTCTCATCATGTTCTTCATATATTTATATTTTGATACACGATAAATCTCGAGATATTTTTCTTCTGCATCCACCGTTTGAAATGGGTCTCTACACTTCCTAACAATACCACACAAAGAACAAATAAAAACACCATGCATAAATGAGCCTTCAGCCTTCCTGGATTGCCTCACAAGGCCTACAGTATATCTAGACCGTTCTGCGGACCTTCGGCCTGACTGGACCGCCTCGTAAGGCCTACAACCTATCCAGACCACCCCAGGTATCTTGGGCTTCAACACAAAGCAGGACCGCCTCAACCCAATGTTAGATTCGGTGTCTAAGTCCATAACTATAGTTGGTATGTACTTGGATTAATATTAGCACAATTTTTTTGGGTTCCCTCAAACTTAGTAATAGAGTAGGATGAATTTTAGAAAGAGAGACTAATTTATCAGTTTATTATATGGATAATGAATAACAATAAATGGATTAACAATATTATGAGAATAATATATTAATTGGAAATAATATTATTTAATTAAAATTAATTAGAAGTTAACTAGAATTAATTTTGGGATTAATTGGATTAATTAAAAGTGAAGTGGTTAAAGTGTAATTGTTCAATAGTTAAATAAGAGGCATTCTAGAACCTTCCTATGGCCTTGGACGGTTTTGGGAGGGTTTAGGGATTATATAATTATCCTTGGAGGTTATTCAGGGTCTCCAAAATACCCTATATAAGGACCTCCTTGCCTAGAATTTTCGATCACTTCTTTTTGGAATAGGTAGGTTGAAAATTTCCATTTCATCTTCTTTCTCTTTGAGCCTCCTAGTTGCTAGGGTTTGGTATGAACCATCATAGGCATGACATTTGTGGTGCGAGCTTCCAAAGTCTTTTGAAGAATGGTTTTGATTTGTTCACTATAACAAATCAAAAGGTATGTAATCTTCCTTATGAATTTTGATTTGATTAGGGTTATTAATTTTGTTAGTTCATATTATGTTGCCTTTATGTGAAATACATACATCCGTTTAGGTAGCATGTGCTCTAATCATTTAATTGTTAAGGGTTTTTCCGCTTAGAGCATTGTTGTTGTAACCTATGTTTTCCATCAGTGGTATTAGAGCATATGGCTGTCTTTCATCTAATTGCACATAAGTGAATTGAACAAAGAAACAAATTTTGTTTTTCTGAATCACACAACGTGAGATCTAAAAATTTCGTCCTTCTTGATTTTATCTTCCTAATCTGTTTTGCATGCTTATTATTTGGTAATTATCTATTTTATATTTGCCAAATCCGAATTTTCCTATATATTTGATGATTAAATAAATGCCTATATATTTGGAGATAATATTGGAATGATAATACTTGATTAATTAAATGATTTATCCTTATGGACCCTCTTATTAATTTAATTAAATGATTAATTAAAAGATAATTAATAAATCCATAAATTGGTTTAAATTTAATTTAATTTAATTAAAAAGTTTAATTTAGATAATTAAAAGATTAAACCTTGTATTTTGAAATGTTTTAAAATACACCTTTATATATGTATTATAAGATTAATTACTATATGTAGAAGAATAAGTCATTCAAGTCGTTAGTATACCTCATTCATGAAGCCGGTCTATAAGGGGGGTATACGGAAATTGCCTATAAACTGACAGTTGAATGAGTATCCACTCTCACCCACCACTTCGTTGATTGGTGGAGAGTCGTTAGTAGAACAAACTTGATAGGACATTAACTTCTTTAAAAGTATAATGCTATTTAAGTACTAGAATTATTTTATTGAAATCCCAAATCTAGTTACTTTAGGAAATTGTGAAAAGTAAGCTAATCCATGAAAACGCACGACAACGCTTTATATGTCGTTAGTGGAGTGTGTGTGGTTAACCGACACACTAACAAGGACTATAAAGAGATATGATGAGCATCTCGAAAATTATCGTTGTTGACGGAGCATGTGTGGTTTACCGACACATCAATGTGAGATGGTAAATGGCATCGAGGTTGCCAAGCGGGTTTGCATGGTTATTTACATCTCGTTTGTGATTCATGGCATCTGTAACGCCCGTAGATCAGGGCTAGTCAATTTAGAGACGATAGGCGTAAAAAAAAAGAATTTTTGATGAAAGATTATTTAGAATGAATAATCTTAACTAAGTTGTAGTATATGTTACAAGGATTCCGTACATATAAAGAACGCCGAAATCCGAGTTATAACGAAGAAGTTATGACCTGTCGAAGTTTCACGACAGAACCGACACGACACAGCGCGATGTAAAAAATGAATTTACGATAGAACGATATTTAGCCTTAGCAATCTAAACGAAAGTCGTAGATTTCGTTAAACCATGAGCGTGCATAAAAAGAACGCCCAAATCTGACTTCGTATGAGGAAGTTATGATTTTTCGAAGTTTCGACTTAACGGTATGCAGCCCGAATACTCGATTTGAGACCGAGCAGTTTTTAGCCGAAACAATCTAAATGAGAATCGAAGATCTCATTAATTGTAGTGAAACGATGAAAAGATAGGCGAAAACGGATGTCGGATAAAGAAGTTATGATTTTATAACGGAGTTTTCCTATCCCGGCCTACTAAAAATAAATAATAAAAATAAATTCAAAATTAGCCAACGGCGTCTAAACGAAAGTTGTAGAGCATAGTCTCACCTACGTGTGGATATAAAGAACGTCAAAAACGGAGGTCGTATGAAGAAGATATGAATTTTCAAAGTTTATTAAATAATTAATATTTAAATTTAATTACTAAATCCGACATTATCCGAAGGGGAGTCATCGGACTTATCCGAAGTACGCCCAACATACTGGCGTATGCCCCCCGTACAGCGAAGCATGACACGCCTCGCACTCGAGTTCTTCGGATGACGCATGCAGTGACGATTTCGGAGGCTTACGCCCCGCGTACTGCGAGGCTTTAGCCTCCTATAAATAGGATGCGAGGGTTCCGGGCTTATTTGCTTATTTCTCCTCGTTTTTGTGCCTGACCCACTCAGTTTTCTTTGTATCACAGGTATTAATACGAAGACATATTTCACAGAGAGATTTAAAGGAGATATAAATCAATTGTGTAATTAAATGTAAGTCCTGTTAATGCTTATATGTCTGTATCGAAACATGACATCCCGAGGTTTTATTATTAAATGAAAATACATTCTCTTTGAGAAATGTTTTGATAAGTTATTATCATATCTTGTTTTGGGAACAAATTCTGCAACCGTTATCTTTAAAAGATTACTCTGATTTTATAAAACAAAGCATAAACAAAATCGATCTTTTCTGGCCGTGAAAATGGGGATGTCACAGTTGGTATCAGAGCATTAGTTTAAGCGAACTAGAAATTTGTAGGAAATTTCTAGACTTAAACTTAGAATGCTAAGTAATGATTGTGAGGAGTATGTCTAAAATATGTTTGGTAGTACACCTAAATCGACACAAGCACTAGTTTATTTTAGGAATGATGTCTAAAATGCTTTCATGTGCTAAATGTTTTGTGTGATAGCTATATTGATGCTATTACTTGTTCGGATCTATGGTCTGTTGCCGACCGGATCTGGAGACCTTATGTGTTTAGGATTCTAAGCGTACGACTACAATATTAGAACTAGCATGTAAACGTTTCGGAGTAATAAGGATGATTTAATTATCTATCTTGATTGAGGATCTGAATTCACCTTATTTGGTGTGTAGATAAAAAATGGTAAGAACCAGAAGTGGAGTTGGAAATGTGAACGAAGACAGGAATCAACCACCCTGAGCAAGCACCTATTGTAGCAGCAGCACCAAAGCCAATGACGATGGCTGGGGTGCAAGCGATGATACAGATGATGTTGGATCGCCAAATGGAGGAGACAAGGCGATTACTCCAACAGAATCGTGAGGAAGTGTCACTTCAAGTGGAAGAGCCTGAAGTGAATGGAGGGCATTCAGAAGGAGGTAACTACAGTGGGACGGTTGGACGAGCAAAACCCCCAGTGGTAGAAAGGAATGACCCAGAAAGGGAAAGAAACAGGGATGGGCGTATGTATAAAAATTTCTTGGACGCCAAGCCGCCAAGTCTTTCTGGAAGCCCAAAGCCTGTTGAGATTATGGACTGGATCTCCGAAATGGAGATGGTGTTTGAGAGTTGCAACTGTAGCAACAAACAGAAGACTGTCTTTGCAGTTAGACAACTGAAGACCGAAGTCTTGAGCTGGTGGAAGTTACTGGCAGATATGATGCCTCGAGGGGAAGCCCTGAAGATGTCTTGGGAATCATTCCTGGAGCAGTTAAAGATGCAGTACTGCTCAGAGATAGATCCGATTGATCTGAACAATGAATTCCAGAACCTGAAGAAAGGTAAATTGAGCATTGATGATTATGCTACTGCATTTACCGAAAAGATGAAGTTATTTCCATACTTAGTGCCAACTGAACTCTCAAAAATTGAGAGGTTCGCAAATGGACTGCCTGCTGACTTTGGCCCAACGGTCAAGATGGCAACTACTTTGAAGACAGCAGTCCGAGCAGCTAAAAATGTGGAGACCCATTTAAAGGAAAGGGGTCTGGAGAGAAACGAGGTGGGCGAGAAAAGAAAGATGGAAGGATCTTCAAGGTCCGATGAGAAGAGAAAATTTTCGAAGTCTAATTCGAAGAAGCTCGAAGAAGGAGCACAATGGCGTGACAAGTGCAAAAGGAAGCACATTGGGGAATGCTCTAAAGAAATGACTTGCTTTAAATGCAGGAAGACTGGTCATTACGCCAGCAAATGCCCAACCAAAAGAGAAGTCTGCTTTAAGTGCGAAGAAGGGCACTTCAAGCAAAACTACCCAAGAAGAGAAGAGCCTATAAGGCCAAATGCACCACCAAAGCCAAAAGCATTCCACATGATCCTTGATGAAGCAGATGGCAATGCAAGGAATTAGGAATGAGGATTTTATATCCAAAGATCAAGTTATAAAGTAACGATATGAAAAGTAACATGTGGTGTAGCCTACTAGAGGCATAGTATAGGGTGAACTTGAACCTTTGTGTAATCGTTTCAAGAAATAATATAAATCCTAGTTTTGCTATCTGATGTGTTGAATGATTATGTGATTTTCTTGTATGGTGACTTGGTTGACTGCGGGACAATACTTGGGACGAGTATGAGTAGGTGTGAAAGGTAGTAGATGCATATACTACCGGAAGCACAGGACTCGCACTTGGATCAGGGAAAGTCACAAGGTTACCAAGAAGCTGGTGATTGATTCCATTTTATTCTGGTATGTCATTACCATTGTTTCGGTAATGACTAGTAATATGGTTCTTGTTCTGACCCTAGTGGTCATATTTAAATTTGAGTTCGACTACGAGGAGTATGTTACGTGGTCTAGAGGACCAAGTTAGATGTAACATCTGACTTAATTCAGAAGATTGAAGTTAATGCGATTGATAGTGTCGCGCTCGTTGTTAAAAGAAGTTTGCAGGTAGAAATGCTACATGCTGAAATGTGATTATATCACATTAGAATATGAAGAAAGGTATATTCCATTCTAGAATTTAACTTCATTAAAGACCGAGTCTAAGCGTCGCATCGTCCGATGAGAGGTCGATAGAGCACGGCCCATCGGTTTGTTGCAATAGATAAATGAAAGTAATTATCCTGAGAAGAAGAAGGAGTCCACAATAAGGACTTATTTGGTAACTTGAAGGTTACGATTGAAAGTACAACATAGTACGATAAACAGAGGCAAGATTGAGCATTGTCTACGATCAAGAAATCCATAGAGTTAAATACTCTTTCGAGGAAACATAGAATTTACGGTTATTACCTAGGATGAAGAGATAGCGTATGGAATCATTATACAAGTTCTATTTTCGTTGATGATTCCGAGACGTAATCATCCTAAGGGGGAGATAACTGTAACGCCCGTAGATCAGGGCTAGTTAATTTAGAGACGATAGGCGTCAAACCATGAGCGTGCATAAAAAGAACGCGCAAATCTGACTTCGTATGAGGAAGTTATGATTTTTCGAAGTTTCGACTTAGCGGTATGCAGCCCGAATACTCGATTTGAGACCGAGCGGTTTTTAGCCGAAACAATCTAAATGAGAATCGAAGATCTCATTAATTGTAGTGAAACGATGAAAAGATAGGCGAAAACGGACGTCAGATAAAGAAGTTATGATTTTATAACGGAGTTTTCCTGTCCCGGCCTACTAAAAATAAATAATAAAAATAAATTCAAAATTAGCCAACGGAGTCTAAACGAAAGTTGTAGAGCATAGTCTCACCTATGCGTGGATATAAAGAACGTCGAAAACGGAGTTCGTATGAAGAAGATATGAATTTTCAAAGTTTATTAAATAATTAATATTTAAATTTAATTACTAAATCCGACATTATCCGAAGGGGAGTCATCGGACTTATCCGAAGTACGCCCAGCGTACTGGCGTACGCCCTGTGTACCACGAAGCATGACACGCCTCGCACTCGAGTTCTTCGGATGACGCATGCAGTGACGATTTTGGAGGCTTACGCGCTGCATAAGGCAGTACGCCCCGCGTACTGCGAGGCTTCAGCCTCCTATAAATAGGATGCGAGGGTTCCAAGCTTATTTGCTCATTTCTCCTCGTTTTTGTGCCGAAGCTCTGCGTGTAAACCCCCAAAGCCATCCCGACACCCCGTATCTCATATCCAAGTTAAGAAGGAAGTTTTACGCTCCCGAGATCCCGAGAAGTGCGATTCCCGAGCCGAAGCTTTGCCCGCGAGAAGTTCGATTTTTGTGGAGATCTTCCAGATCTACCGAAGATTACTACTTCTACAAGTCGTAGTGCTGTCCGATCATCTTCTAATCAAGTGAGTGTGTGGTTACTTTCTTCTAACGCATAATTATGAAGTATTTTATACGAAATACGTGTTATGTGTATAATTTTGTTGTTATATTCACTTTCTTCTATCTCATAGATCTGATTTATTCTCTATGAAATACGTGTTATGTGGGTGTGCCTCATCTGTTATGTGGAATAGGTATTGAATGAGAAAGCTATACATGTTTTAAACTATGTATAAAAATATATATTTTTATCTACATATATGTTGGGTAGAACATGGGTAGATAGTTGATGTGTGATAAACAGATGAGAGGCCCCGATGTTGTTGTTGTTGATCTAGTTAGTAGCGGAGTATGGACTAGACCAAGAGGTTAGTTTTAGATCCGGGGGTATGGATCAGGTAAAGAGATAAAACTTGTTATTAGTCCGGGAGTATGGATTAAGACTAAGTTAATTGTCCCTAATCCGGGAGTATGGATTGGGCACAGTTATTGATCCGGGAGTATGGATCAGATCAGGATTAAGGTATAGTTAATTGTCCCTAGTCCGGGAGTATGGATTGGGCACAGTTATTGATCCGGGAGTATGGATCAGATCAGGATTAGGGTATAGTTAATTATCCTTATTCCGAGAGTATGGATTGGGTGCAATTATTGATCCAGGAGTATGGATCAGATCAGGAGGTTAGTTTTAGATCCGTGAGTATGGATCAGGTAGTTTTAGATCCGTGAGTATGGATCAGGTGAAGAGGATAGTTTTAGATCCATGAGTAGGGATCAGGTAAAGAGGAAAATTTTAGATATGAGAGTTTAGATCGTGTCATTGTGAGGATCGATGGGGTGGGATAAGAGTTGCCTTTATATGGTGAAATTGTGTAAGTTTGAATGTGATATATTTATAAATATATGATATAACATTGTGGGATGAAAACCTTATATGCTCACCAGGCTCCCAAGCCTGACCCACTCAGTTTTCTTTGTATCACATGTATTAATACGAAGACATATTTCACAGAGAGATTTAAAGGAGATATAAATCAATTGTGTAATTAAATGTAAGTCCTGTTTATGCTTATATGTCTGTATCGGAACATGACATCCCGAGGTTTTATGATTAAATGAAAATACATTCTCTTTGAGAAATGTTTTGATAATTTATTATCATATCTTGTTTTGGGAGCAAATTCCGCAACCGTTATCTTTAAAAGATTACTCTAATTTTATAAAACAAAGCATAAACAAAATCGATCTTTTCTGGCCGTGAAAATGGGGATGTCACAGCATCCCAGTCACAAAGTGAGAGCATAATCTAATATTAAACATGCCATTAATAAGATTGAATGAATCTCAAAAGATCTAGGAGTTTCATACGATTGAAATTGGTAAAATCCTTACCTACCTAAAATAGATTTGAATTTGATTACGACATCCCTCGTTAATAATGGTGTTCCTTATTCCTTTGGAAATGGTTTTCCTGTTCGTTCTGAAGATGATCTTCTACATTATGATCAAGGTGAAAGTTTGTTCCCTTCTTTGAGCAATGATGGAACTCGACATCATGCTTCTTCAACTCTTCCACCTCATCCTCCAATGACTCTCTGCACGTCGTGTTTTACTCAAGTTGAAAGATACGAAACTACTCAATCCCTATTGGCATGTAGACATCAATACATAGATTCTGTGTGCGCATGTTCTAGGAATGAAATCGTACATTGAAAAGTTGGATAAAATGTGTGTCATTTTCCCAAGGGAGCAAGCCATTGATTTTTTTCTTCTTTCGCTTCCAAAGTCGTATGAACAGTTCTCTGAGAGCTTTTATATGATGGACCTCAAAGTGACCCTAATTGATATGACCCAAATATTGATGGTTACTGAAGCAGAAATGCTTAAGAGCACATTTGAAGTAGAGGTGCCTAAAGTTTCTAATTCTAAAGTTTCCATGGACATTGATAATGGTGACAATGGTAGTCCAGAAAAAATTTCTCTTCCTAATGGAAAGGGGTCGACCAAGGTTGAACAATTTGATTGTATGGTAAAGAGAAGGGCTAATTCTGAGATAGTTCCATGTGCTAATTCTAAAGAATCCATTTGTTTCTATTGCCAATTGAAGGGATATTTGTTGCGAAGCTTCTCAAAGTATCTGAAAGATCTCAGAGATGGTAAAGTTAATTCGTATGAATCTACTTCTGGTACATACATTATCTAACTCCATTGTCTCAACAAGTTCCTATTCATAGACTCTTAATACATGATGTGATGATCACATTTTGATGTTATTGCAAGATCTAAGAGAGAGAAGGAAACTTAAGCAGAGTGAGTTAAATCTGATCGTGAAATATGGACTTCGGTCACATGATTCGATGATCAGAATTTGGAGCTACTACTTAGAAGCTAGGATAATTTAAAAAATTTCTAATACTTTTTAAAGATTTCTAGAAACATAGTTTTCATTTGATGCATTGTGAGGACAAGTTACAATTTTTGTTTATTTTCAATCATAGTGAAATTTTGGTTTATCTGGTCGGTTTACTTTATATCTCCTTGCAATCTCATTTATGAGAGTGTTGGTTACATTTTTGTTATGATCAATGTTAATTGTGGATTTGATTCTTCTTATATCGCTTGTGGGATTGTCATAGTTTACCAAGTGAAAAGGAATTCTCATCACCCAAGTTTCAATTGGATAGAAGCTTGGAGTCATGCAATTTGAATTGCATGATGTATGAGAATCTTGGTCATTAGAAGATTATGACTGATTTATTGATCACATGTGTATGTAAGTCAAGTGAAGGACTAATGGATCTAGTACATATTGATATGGACTATTCAGAACCAACACAAAGGACGATAACTTTATTCGTCATGATTTACTAATGCTTTAATGAATATGGTTGTGTTTATAAGATTAATCATATCTTTAATGTTTTGAAAATGGTTTTCAAAGAGTAGCAGAACGAATAGAAGAATCTATTAGGAAGAAAGATAAAAGTTTCTCCGATCTGAAAGGAAAGGAGAGTACTTTAGCATCATGTTTTATGATCATCTTAATGATTGTGGAACTATATCGCAGTTGATCCTCAAAGAACATCTTAGTGCAATTTTATGAGTAATGAATCATATATTGTTGAAATGGTTCAATCAAGAGATGATTCATACTTCATTTCCAATCAAGTTTTAGAGCCTTGCTCTAGTTACTGCAAATCGTATCTTGAAACTTATACTAAGTAGGTTGATAAAGCTTCTTGAAATGTGGAGTATTAATGTTTTCTTACTCTAGCACATTTAGAATTGGATTTTTGATGTTTTCATTAAAACAAAGGATAAATTGAGACCGATTATCTGCAATGTTTTCTTGTCAGGAATCCACACAAACTTTTGAATATTTGTTTTACCTCGTCAAGGAATGTACCTTGAGAGAGAAACTCATATGACAAGAAGTCAGTGGGAGTCTTATTGATCTTGAGAGCTTCAAGAGTCAATCGACAACAAACATGTTAGTTATCACTAGCACGTGAATTGAGGTTCATAACCAGTCGTTTTTTATTGAAACATTCTTATTTTTGTGCACATTCATTCGAGTTGGCAATGTTTATGAGTTTTATGTTTTTCGTTAACTGCAAAAGCAAAGCACATTGGTCAGTGAAAGTGCATTAATCAATATGAGTGACCTTCTAACAACACAGAAGCACTAGTAGGCCCTTGTGCTACCAAAGGACAAGAAATTTTGATAGCGAAGTTCAGTCCATGAGGGAAAGCTGAATTTGAATTTGATTTTGTCCTAAACCTTGTCTTATGATTGTAAGTTGGAAGTGATAGATTTACATGGATGGTAACGTATGCACCATAAAATCTAGGTGGCAAAGTTTTCGCTCTAATTCATGAGAACGATTATGAGGAAACACTTTCGCTAGTGGATTTTAAAGGATCTGGTAAAGATCAATATAGATATTGGTTGTGTTAATTTCATTCTCAAATTAACAATATGATTATGAAATCCCTCTTCATATTTTGTAACAACCCGAAGTTTTCTATCGCCGAAAACCCATTCTACCCGTATAACTCGTCGTATATCAAAACGTCCTGATGTCGTTTTGGGTTAAATTAATTAAGTTATATTTTTATTATCCTCCAATGAGTGTCCAAACCCTTTAGGAACTCATGTATTTAGCCCAAAATATTTATTTCATAAGTTTTAAAAACGTCCCCGCCGGGTGACGGAAACTTAATCGGGTGCGACCTAAAGCCTCATTTAAGGCTGGTATCGGGTAGAATTCCACCATGTCCAAGTTTTGGGAACTATATAAACAAGTTAAACCTTTCATTTGAAGCTTTTTCCCTCTCTCTCTACTCTCTCTCTAACCTCTCTCCTAAATCCAAAGATTAAGGGTCCAAAACTCAATTTTAAGGCCTCAAATCCCTAAGGTACCTTCCTAACCTTAATCTATAGCATATTTGGCTTCCAAATTAGGGATTTAATCATGATTTAAAGCCTTGAATGTGATTTTACGGCCATGGATTAAGCTTAGGCCATAAACTCATAGTTAAGGGGTTTTTAAGCCCTAAAACCCTTCCTAAACACATTTGGACTTTAGATATGGCTTAATGGCTTCATGGAAAGGACTTATAACATTTTAATCATGGATTTTAATGGATTTGAAGGAGTTTACGGCCAAGGCACAAGCTTGGGCCGTAAACTCATGTTTATAGGGTTTTCTTGACCTTAAACCCTTCCAAATCACTATTAAGGCTTAGATATGAATTATAGAATATTGGTTTTAACATTTGGACACTTGAAACATAATTTTTGAGGGGTTATTGTGAGTTTACGGCCAAGGCAAAAGCTTGGGCCGTAAACTCCTTATAATATGGTATAAATTCATTTTAAAGTGTTATTTAGCCCCTATAACACCCCTAAAGCCTTGGAATAAATTTTAGAAGTCCTTACAAACAAATTTTTGGCATTAAAACACATGGAAATACTCTCTAAGAGAGTTTACAGACATGAGAGGGGTCTCATAGGCCGTAAACTCCAAAAACCTCTTCAAAACATCAAGTAAATGCATGTAAAGCCTTGAAACAATTTTACCAATCACATGTGATTTGTTTGGAAACCAAAAACACAATTTTTCTTGAGTATTTAGGAGTTTACGGACAGGAGCCTATGCTAGGCCGTAAACTCCCTTAAATGGGTCATTTTAATGATTTAAATCCATTCCAAGCCTTTAAATCCAAACCTAGAAAAATGTCCTTAAGTGTTTCAAGCCATTTTGTCCCATATCTCACCCCACCATGAGTTTACGGCCATAAACTCATGGGTAGAGGGTCTTGTGGCCGTAAACTCCCTAAGGAGTGTTCCTTTGAAGTCCCAATTCATTATCCTAGTTATATGTGTCACTAAATGTCCCCCAGGTCCCTCCAAACACTTGTATCGGAGTGTTTTTGCAACTAGAAACAAGTGTCCCTTTCAAATAATCAATCTAAGTCCTAATTAGATACAAATGTGTATCTTTACATTATACTTAGGAACCTTGTGTATTTACAAGCACCATATCAACTCTTAGCATCCAAATTGTCACATTTCTCGTCCGGTGAGTTCATACCCCTACGCCCTTTTCCGTGTTTTTCAATGTTTTTAGGGGGGGAATACAAGCAAACTATAACTGTTTTCAAACTATAACATTGATGTGTTTCGAATAATATCTGGCAAACTTATAAACACTTTTACTCCTTATGTATTATGTTGAGCATAAGGAATGATTTATCAATTTCAACTAAATGGATTTTAGTTAAGAAAATAACCAAACTAATCAAATTATTATGGGAATAATTTGGGGTTCTATATTTCTCTTTATATCATGTACTGATATCTGTATAAAGTTATTAGATAAACTATGTCTGATTCAGTTTATCTCCGTATCATTTGAAAGTATTGCCAGATAATTTCATAGTATGTATCTATTTTCACTGTATCATGTTTCATAATCTCTGTATGTTTGATATCGTATGAGAATCCTATGAA
The DNA here is from genome assembly GCF_002870075.4 of Lactuca sativa. NCBI lineage: Eukaryota > Viridiplantae > Streptophyta > Magnoliopsida > Asterales > Asteraceae > Lactuca > Lactuca sativa. The sequence continues at coordinate 250,576,543 of NC_056625.2, forward strand.
TAGTTTAGTACTAGCTTGTGAGTAGTCACTACCATTTTATGGATGATCAGTAAATCCTCCCCGGAAGTGTAACCAGAGTCTCCTGGAGGGAGAGCGAGGAATTTGTGAATAGATCTATTCGGGACTGACAATCCCACACCTTAACTGCTAGCTACAGTTAGGCGGGCACGCCTGGGGTGACAAATTTTGTATATCGTCCGACGTCTGAAAAACGTCAAGGAGGTCTCATTGTCATATCAGTATGGTTACCTGACTCACAATATGTATTAATATAAGTTTATTCACAGCTTCGATTTTTGAATCTGTATCTCATTCGGGATGGTAATCCCATGGTTTTGAATCTATATCTCGTTCGGGATGGTAATCCCATGGTTTTGAATCTATATCTTGTTCGGGATGGTAATCCCATGGTTTTGAACTATATCTTGTACTGGATGATAATCCCATGGCTTTATCTATCTATCTTATATCTAGTTTCAGGATAATGATCCCATGGTTTTATCAAACTATCTTGTAACTGTTTCGGGATGTTAATCCCAAGGTTATCAAACTACTTTCTATTTACAGTTCATGCATATTATGGTATTACATATCTTATTCGGAATGGTAATCCTATGATTTTCAATATATAGTTTTGTGTATTAAACTATACTTTGTGTTATTCAATAAATCTTGCATTTAGGAAAATATGGGATTTTCCTGGGGTTAACTTATATCGCGTAACTGAACTGTAACGAAAGATAATCAAACTAACTTTATATAAGAAAATATGGGATTTTCTTGGATAACAAACCTTTTCGGAAAAGTAAAGGAACCGATACATTTTCACAAAACAAAACCGCTTATGAACTCACCAGCTTTATGCTGATTTTCAAACTGCTTGTATTCTCAGGTCCAAGTTAGACAGGTACCCGATGATCTCTTTTGGTGAAGATGGAGTGCTGGAAGACTCGTCTCGTTTTGTTCATATGATATATGTATAACTTTTGTACAATTTACTTTTGAACTAAATGTAAACTTTCATATATATGTAATGTAATGGTTGTTTACTGTGATTACTATGTACATTGGATTTGATACACAACTTGGAGTCAACCCCAGAAATGTTTCCGCCTTTGATTTTTGGGGTTTGACATATTTCGAATTGTGAGAAATGGGAGGGAGTTGTTTGAACTTTCAGGACTTATAGCTATAAGTTATGAAAGGTTTTGAACACATACATATGCTATCCATTGAAGGTGTATAAGCTTATGAAGTCTAGTTGGAGACTTATCGAAGCATCGCGTAACAGAAATCTGTACTTCAGTAAAGAAGTCAAGAGGAGAAGTCTAGTTGACTTCTGGGTACATGTCAAAGCTAGTGGGAACATAATTGTTATGCTTAGTATTGCATGTTGACAATACTGTTTGCAGGGAACAAAGTTTTCAATTTGCAAATTGCAAAGTTTGAGAATTGTTTCGCTATAGTAAGGCTTAAGGGAGAGCGCACTCATACTTCGTTTCGATTCTAAAAGTTTAGACCGTATAGTCTACTCATAGAAATATATGAATATCGTGTTGAAATAGTTCAACATAGGAAATTTGATATGTACGATATCTAGAAGAATGGAGGACTATTTGATCACTTATCTTAGGACGTGTAACTGACTGGGTCAGAGTTCGGCAACGAATTTTGGAAACTACAATTTGCTGATCAATTTAGAAGTTATATTGGCAGTTATAGTTATAGAATTATCCAAGTGGGAGACTATTGGATTAGGTGTCTAAGACCTCAACTATAATTGGTATATACTAGAATTGATAGTAGCACAATCCTTTTTGGGTTCCCCTCAAATCTAGCAATTGGACATGATGACTTATAGAGAGAGAGAGAGAGAGAGAGAGAGATTGATTTATTACATGATTAATAAATCAAGATAAATAGTTTATTAATATATTATGAGAATAATATATTAATTATAAATAGAAATATTTAATTAAAAATTAATCAGAAATTAATGAGTATTAGTTTTGGGATTAATTAGATTAATTAATAGTGCCGGGGTTGAAGTGTAATTTTTCAATAGTTGAACAAGGGGGATTCTAGAACCTCTGAAAGACCTTGGACGGTTTTGGAGGGGGTTTAGGGTTTCTATAATTATCCTTGGAGGATAATTAGGAAGCTAGATAAATACCAAAAGGAAATAATATTATTTTATTCCTTTTAGGGTTATCTAGGGTTTCTTGGTTGCATTATATAAAGACCCTTGACCTTGAGATTTTCGGCCACTTGTTCCTCTTGATAGCATATCCAAAATTGATCTTCTATCTTCTCTCTTTAAGTCTTCTTCTTGCTAGGGTTGGGTGTGAACCAACAGAGGCACGACATTTGTGGTGCTTGCTTCCAAGAGTCTTGAAGAAGGGTTTTGGATTAATAGATTGTTTACTACAACAATCTCAAGGTATGTAATTAGATCCTTGATTTTTATTTCTAAGATTTTGTACTTCATAATAGGTTGCCTTCAATGTGTTTAACATAGACCCTTATAGGATGCATGTACCTAATTAAGTGTTAATTGATTTTTCCGCATTGTTATGTATTTTATATTTCCCATCGGTTATATGACTCAATGTGTTAAGTTGCTTTCTGGTTTTCTTGTGTGATGACTTAGGGACTGCGAGACAATACTTGAGGTGAGTATGAGTAAGTGTGAAAGGTAGTAGAGGCCTATGCTACTGGAATCAAGAGACTCGCACTTGGATTAGGGAAAGTCATAAATTTACCAAAGTACTTGTAGTTTGATTCGTTTTGTTCATTTCCATCATTAGCTTTGTTTCGTTAATGAATCATGTTCCGACCCTTGTTGTCATATCAAATCAAGTCCGAGTGATCTACGAAGTGTGTATGACTTTAGTCAAAGCTTGGAGCAAGAAAATATCAGTGTGATCAATAGATAGATTGTAGTTGTCATCAAGACTAAGTATCCAGTAGCTAGGTAAGCTACCTACAAAGATGTGGTAGTACCACATTAGAACATGAAGGAATATACCTTTACAGGTAAGCATTCGACTCTTAGAGACAAGATTCTAAGAATAGAAGGACATAGAAGTTACAATTATTTCCTAGGATGGAAGGATAACGTGTGGAGTCATTATACAAGCCCTATTTTGTTGATGATTCCGGGACGTACTCATCCTAAGAGGGAGATAATTGTAACACCCGCAAATTAGGGCTAGATAAATAAGTTATTAGAAGCCATAATAATTATTGTTAAAGTGGGGATTATTTAGGATAAATAATCATAACCAATGTATAGTATATGTGACAAGGATTTCACACATGTAAAGAACGCCAAAATCCAACTTCGAATGAAGAAGTTACGACCTTCCGAAGTTTCGCGTTCAAACATTATGTCGTAAATAGTGAGTTGAAGATAGGTTGCCTATTAGCCCAAGTGATCTAAAAAAAATCATAGTATTAGGAAAAGTGAATTCGTGCGTATAAGTATTGTCTAAATTTGAGTTTATTAGAGGAAGTTATGATTTTCTTAAATTCAACACAAAAGTGTGCACACCGATACCGAAATTTTGACCGGTTGTCTTATAGCCAAAATAACCTAAACAAGAGTTGAAGATCTCATTAATAGGATTCCAAAAATATAAAAAAAATCGAAAAAAACGCCAGATGAGAGAGATATGGATTTTATACAGACTTTAATAGGCTAAGCCTATACCGATAAAATAAAGTGTGAATTAGCCAACAACGTCTAAAGTAAAGTTGTAAATCTTATCGAGAACTTTTCGTGGATATAAAATATGTCAAAAACAGAGCTTGTATGAAGGAGATACCCAATTTCTAATAAGTGGATTTTATACACATGAAGGGTGCGGCGTGCACAGCCTTCTAGAAGCCAGCCACATCGCCCTTGTAGAAAGCTGCCATGTATTGGCAAACCGGAGGAACAACATCAGCCTGGTGCATAGTGCGCATGGCCCTTGCATGGCGTGCCTGGTCAAAACTCAACCTATAAATAGCTCATTTTCTCATTCCATCTGACACTTCTTCCAAATCTCTCTCTGTCTCTCTGTCTCTCTCTGTCTCTATTCTATCTAGTTTTGTGTGAATATTGCTTAGTGGTTAGCATAGTCTGGCAAGTTAGAAGTCTGTAGGAGCCCGGCATCTAGTAGCTATCAACTCGGAGTTCTGGCAGTGTAAAATTTCCCGGTTTTCGCTAGAATCTTTGTAGTTAAGCTACACTTTGTTTCTTTCAGTGTAACTTATATTTATAGTCATAAGCCGTTATTATGAGCCTCTAAATAAGATTTATCAATTATTCCAATTCGTTATACTGATTGATTTACTTACGGTGGAGGTGTCTAGAATTGTCATGTTGGCTTGGTTGTCAGATTTCAAAAAGACTATATGTCAAAATGGTCCTGCCTCCCAACTGTCCTGCCTCGTTGATCCTTATTTGGTCGAACTACCAGTATTCATTGGAATCATTGATTGGTCTAGACTATTTTCAGTCATAGAAATTGTAGACTTAGACTTAGTGTTAATGATACTAGGTTATGTCAAAAGAAAGGTCACTTGCTAGAAGCGAATCTTTGCCTAAATTTCAAGTCGTTCACTTTATCAAGTGAGTGCATAGTTACTTTCATCTTACACATAGATATTAAATATCTCGATAATTACATGCTTATGGTTTATTATCTGTACAAAATATATTATGTTTTATAAATGATATTGATTTAATCATATAAGTATTTTCACTTATAAATATGAAATGGGTAGTGACGGGAGATGAGAGATAAGTGACAAGAGATGGGTGATTATAGATAGGAGATGATAAATAGGTGATGACAAACATGTGATGATAATTAGGTGATGGAAAATAGGTGATGATAAATAGGTGATGCGAGATGAGAGATGATTAGGAGATGCTATAACCCTGACTTGTGATGTTGCGATGTAGTCATCTACCAAAGTATAGATGGCGACCACTGACTAATCTAAATAAGTCATGTGGAAACACCGACATGCTCATAACCTGAAGGTGTTGGATTACGAGTCCAAGCGATATTGTAGCTACGTAATTCATAATATGATACTCTAACCCTTATCAAACACATAGGATCATAACCCATAAAATGGGGATGTCACATTTGATCACTTATCTTAGGACCCATAACTGACTGGATCAAAGTTCGACAGCGGCTTTTGGAAGCTACAATTTGCTGATCGATTCAGAAGTTATACTGGTAGTTATAGTTATAGACTTATCCAAAGGGGGAGACTGTTGGATTATGTGTCTAAGCCCATAACTTTAATTTATATGTACTTGAATTGATAGAGTAGCACAGTTGTTTTGGGTTGCCCTTAAACATAGTAATAAAACATGATGACTTTTAAAGAGAGAGAGAGAGAGAGAGAGAGAGAGAGAGAGAGAAAGCGAGAGAGACTAATTTATTGGTTTATTATATATATATATATATAATAAATAGCAATAAATGGATTTGTTAATATATTATGAGAATAATACATTAATTAGAACTAATATTATTTAGTTAAAAACTAATCAGAAATTAATTAGAATTAATTTTGGGATAAATTGGATTAATTAAAAGTGAAGGGGTTAAAGTGTAATTGTTCAATAGTTGAACAAGAGGCATTCTAGAACCTTCCTATGGATTTTGACGGTATTGGGAGGGTTTAGGGATTCTCGAATTATCCGTGGAGGATAATTAGGAAGCTGGATAATTACCAATTGAAATATTATTATTTTATTGGTTTCAGGGTTATCTAGGATTTCAAAATTATGCTATATAAGGACCTCCTTGCCTAGAATTTTTTACAACTTCTTTTTGGAATAGCTAGGGCAAAAATTTTCATCTCATCTTCTCTCTCTTAGAGCCTCCTACTTTCTAGGGTTAGGTATGAACCATCGGAGACACGATATTTGTGGTGCTAGCTTCCAAAGTCTTTTGAAGATGTGTTTTGATTTGTTTACTATAAAAAATCAGAAGGTATGTAATCTTCCTTATGAAATATGATTTAATTATGGTTATTAATTTTATTAGTTCATAGTATGTTTCCTTTATATGAAATACATAGATCCCTTTAGGTTGCATTTTCCCTAATCATTTGATTGTTAAGTGTTTTTCCGCTTAGAGCATTGTTGTTGTAACCTACGTTTTCCATCACCCAAACCATCACAATATGTCAATATATACACATAATCTACTAACAGATAATAACCAACCAAAACAGGTAATCGTACAGATCTACCGAGCAGCATAGCATATCACGTATACCAAGATACACATACAATCCACAGGGTCGACATTAGTGCCTTCGACCCCTAATGTAACACTGTAACGACGTGAAAATTTAAAACAATTTTTTTCAAACATAACATATCTCATATAAATCATCTCAAAAAACAATTGTATCAAATGTTATCACGGTAAAATATATCCCAGAATACAAAATCCTCTGTCAATGTGTACAAATCATGACGACGCATTCCCGCGATCCTCGCTAGTACCTGAAACACATATCACATAACACAGTAAGCATAAATTCTTAGTGAGTTCCCCAAAATACCACATACATCACATAATCCACTCGAGGCTATAACTCAGTATGACCCTCCAACAATGTGTCTCAGCGGGACCCTCCAGTCCCGTAGCTCGTTGGACCCTCCGGTCCGGTCTAGCTCGTTGGACCCTCCGGTCCGGTCTGATCGAGGACCCTCTGGCCTCATGAGTTGTTGGACCCTCTGGTTCGGTCTATATAACACATAACATACATATGACACAATGCACATAAATCTCAAACATATATATACACATAAGACCTTCCGATCCGCACATAGATACCATTCTAGGTAATGTATTGTGAGAAGACTCACCTCGTATGATGTCTAGAATATTCTCGTTCTCGATATCCCTGATCTAGCCTCCTCCTATCAAACTGATAGTTTCTCTAATCAATACTCTCTTTATGCTCTCATCTCTAAAGAATGGGTAGAGGACCAATCTACTCCTCCAAGGCCTCTCTTGAACCAGTTTGACCAAAACCCTAAGGTCAACGGAAGTCAACTCCAGTCAATGGTCCAACTTTGACCAGACTCGTCGAGTGCACTTGGGTGACTCAGTGAGTCCATGCGTGTCCTCTGAATCCTCCGAAGGCCTCACTCGACTCGTCGAGTTAACCTTTCACTCGACGGGTTACCACTGATCACGAATCGCGGGGCAACCCGATCCAACTCGTCGAGTCCTCTCATGGACTCGGCGAGTTTCCTCCATGGCAACACTCATTTGACCTTATGAGGTCAGATATGTTTCTCTAACTTATAGATCTGGCCTTCTAGTACCCAAAAGTCACGTAAAGGGTCAATCTTTATGTCCATGCACCACACATCTAGCTCTTTTTGATGAAATAACCCTTATAATGGTGTCTTAGGCTTAATACTCTTATGTGACTGCATAAAGCTAGGTTGTTGGGACTCTTTGGGCCTCTCAAGGTCCAGATCTAATGTCTATGCTTCAAAGGGACTCCACATACTCCAATACTCAACTAAAAAGAGGGCAAAGAAACCCTAGATTCATGAGATCTACTAATCATACAAAAATAGGCATGGATTCATACCTTAAGCAGCAACCTTGAATGAAATGGTAGAAGATCTGATCCCCTCAAGCTAGCCTATCTTGAATCCCCTCTTTCCTCCTTGTAAGAATGCACTAAAGTGATGAAATTAGCTCCCTCTCTTTCTATATGCTCTCTGGTTCGATTAGGGTCTCTCAGTGGTATGTGTGGCCGCAAATGAAGGCCATAAGGACCTTTAAATAGGGCACAGGCCCAAAGATTTAAGGTTTCTGTCCATAGCGCAGACTCGTCGAGTCGACTCACCGACTTGTCGAGTTCGTTCATTAATCCGAGTTATCAGTCGCGATCCTACTCAACGAGGTTAGACGCCAACTCGTCGAGTCCCCCTTCTTAACTCAAAATAAATACTCAAACTGTGATACCTGGAAATCCGGATGTTACAAACACCATGTTTCAGATCGTTCTGTGATTCAGGATCGTGGGTCATAACTTGTATGTGTATAGGCCTTTGGGGCTTTGAGGAAGTACGTTTGGGCTTATTTGAAGAATGTTATTGTTAGATATATGACTTAATCCCTAGGATCATATTTGGAACCAAGAGTGAGCTGGGTATGAAGTAGGTGTTAAACTATTTGCTAGGATCATGATTTTTAGCTCGGCTTGGGATAAGCCAAATGTAACGAGATAGAAGTGTAGAGCTCTTCAAGACCTTTCCATGGATATAAAGAACGTTGAAAACCGAGTTGAAATGGAGAAGTTATGGCCATCTGAAGTTATCAAGGTTTTAGCCATTATGCAGGGCGTAATGGGGAGGAGTATCTTGAGAGAAAAACTTGAAAAAAACATTAGTAATGAGATAACAGGTTGCGAAATTAAATTTAATCTCAGTGGATCTTGTTAGCTTAACAATAATAATAGTTAGGTTGTGAAAATGTAAGGAAAATAAATAGTAGCAAGTTTATATCAATAAGCGGTAAACAAGTAGACTCGAGGTTGAATGGTAATGAGGTTTGCATGCAAACACAAGTTAGTATAAGATGAACAACACAAGTGAAGGGGGACTCGATTTAAGTATCAGTTTAGGTAACTTAATGTATAGAGATGAACGATCTTATATTAATAGCTTCTGATGTAGTGAATTGGTAAGGAATACATGAAGTGGGAAGCTCTATTTATAGAGTCCCAAAAGTTACATGAAAGAGTAAAGTAACATAAATCTATTGACTACGGTGACCCTGAATGGTACACCAGATATTACAATGAATACAAGCAACGTCAATAAAAGTAACTTATGAAAGTCTTCATGCATGGTTCATCTTTGTGGGTTATCTTCACGTCTTCGGGTTCATGTGATGACAAAAAGTAGTCTCTGGGTAGTTCTTCTCTTTGTATTCATCATGGTAAAAGGTCTTCAGGTCCATTTAGCTGAAGAGGGTCACTTTCGTCTTTTAACAATTTCCCCCAAAGTGACCTCTCAACTATTTTCTTCATTTATTCATCTTTAGGAACTTGCTGATGATCTACCAAAACTTTTTGACTTCGAAAAGCCACTGGATCCTTCTTGAAATTTTGTACTTAACATCTTCAGTTATATGCTTTGATCTTTGAACCAAGGTCAGAGTGACTCAAGTTGCTTCTTGGTTGGTCGATGAATTGCTGTTACCGGGATGAAGAACTTTGGACCGGTTTGAGACTTCTTGTAAAATATCCCAAACTCTGGAAAGCTTGTTGCACCCAATTTCATTTCTTGAAAGTCTTCGGTCATAGATGTAATATGGTCAAAATGAGGAAAATCAAAATTTTGTGCAAGAACAGGATAAATATCTGCATCTATTTTTCAAAAGTCACAAACCAGAGCCTTAAAGAATTCACAAACCCTTTCAAAGGTAACTTTCATCTTGGGATAATTTTCGGCCTTTAGTTGGAATACCCGAGCAATCAGAAAGATCTCTTCAGGATTCATGCAAGCAAATTCAGCTTGAGATCTGACATAATCACTTCCTCTTCGGGTGAGAGTGTACTAGAAGAATTTTGATTTCATGAATTTCCTTGCTTTGTAGATTTTTACCCCTTCTGGTCTATCATTGGACCAGATGTGTTCGAATTTTCCACCATGTTTAGCGTCTAAAAGATTTAGTCGTTGAAAATCCATGGGGAGTCTTCTATCATCGGGAACGGTAAGATCAAAAGGTTGAAAGACTGGGAAATATTTGGAATTTGGAGAAACTGGAATATCCCAATAGCCATTTGATGGTGGTTCAACATATGTGATAATTGGTCTATAATGAGAATCCAACAGTCTTCGGGTAGGGTTTAGTCAGGAGTTGATCAAGGATTCATCAAACAAAGTATTAAACCCTTGTTCTTTCCAGATCTCATCCGCAAATTTTGCAGCTCTCCAGTCACGTTTCTTTTGAGTTGTGGTAGGGGAGTCTTCAGTGTGATTTGTAGACATTTCTTCTTCCAAGTTCTTGGGGTGAGGAGAAGTTGATGGTTGGGGAGAATCTTAAGGAGTTGGCTTTTGAGGAGACTCTTATTGAGGTGAACCCTGAGGAGTTAGATTTATGTGGTGCACTAAGGAGGGTGGATCCTGAGGAGGAGTGATAGAGTGGTTATTTGATCGAGTTTTTCACTTGGGAGATTCAGACACCGTTTCAATTCTAATTTCATATTCACGATCACTTCACCCTTTTGAGAAAGTAGGCTCCATTTGCTCCTCAAATCAATGCTTCAAATCATCAATTTTCTGAAAAGTTGCATTGAGTTGCGTTTTCATCTGTGCGCATACATCTTTATTGTTGGGGATCTCTGGGTTCAAGAGTTGTTGATAAATCTCCTTAGTGAGACGGAGGATTTCGTCAACACTCTGTTTTACACTTAAGGATCTTCTTATCCCTTTTATCATTTCTTGAAGCACTGAATACCCAAACTCATAGGCAATATGAGTTTCCTCTATGAGTTGCTTCGATTTACCCACTTGAGCTTGAAGGTTTGGTTGGAGTTCGGTTCTGAGCTCTTTGACTTCATTGATGAGATTTTTTTGCCATGGAAAGAAATTCCTTATGATCAGATGTCCTTTGATTATCCAGTTGCCTAATGCCCATCTCTATATGTAGTAGAACCCTTTCTGTGGTGAGTTTTTCCCATGTTTCCAAAATTTCAATGTGGTCGATGAAAGATTGTGAAGTGGTAACATCAGTGGTCTGCAGGGTTCTGGTAGTAATTGTGGCTAAGATCTGGGCAACTTTAGCCTGAAGCTCGACGAATTCCTTTCTTGATATGGCCAACTTATTCTTCTACTTTTTTTTCGTTTGGAAGTGGATCGAGTTTTGGGATCCACTTGATGATGGGTTTTAGTATACTACAACATCCTATGGTGCACATACAACCCTAAATGCTTTGGATCTAGGTTTTCTTTAATGACACATGCATTATTGTTTCCAAAGCATTAAGCCTACAACTAGCATGGAAATGACATAAACAACATAAAAGAGAGTTATAGAATTACCTCTTTTTTGTAGCTTGTAAAACTTCTTGAGTTTGGCCTTTAAGAACTTAGTGCCCCAAGTGTTGCACCTCAAATGGAATCACAACACACCTAGAAAAAAGGAGACTTTTGAGAGAGTACTTCTTGCACCAAAATCGGTTTATGGAACTCCAAGGATCACTAGTGTGCCATTTTGGATGCTAAGGGGCTTCTTATATAGTGTGGCAAGATTAGGGTTACACCGTGTAAACCCTAACATGTATGACCTTCCATATTCCTTAGGCTCCATGGGTTTAAACCCCCGTGGATCAACCATGGGTTGTAACATTGTTTTAACCCAACCTAAAGAATCATGGATCATTGACCCACACCATAATAATGAATGATTTACCAAATCAATTCCCTTACATTTTATTAGTCTCTTTTAATCATAAAATTGATTTCAAATTAGTTCTTGATCAATACTAACTAAATCATATGATTTTATATTAATATATTAGAACTTATAATATATTAACAAAAATCATAAATAACCTCTTCTCAGAGGTCCATCCTATCAAATTGTCCTGGTGATATGAAACCCAAATGGACCATGCTACTCTCGGGTCAAGTACATACCAACTATAATTATGGGCTCAGAAATCTAATCAAACAATCTCCCACTTGGATAAGTCTAATATCTATTATTGCAAGTACGACTCCACAACCCGACTAGCAATCGAAGCTCTTAAATGCCGATGTCGAACTCTGACCTAGTCAATGACGCGTCCATTAGATAAGGGATCATATATTCCTCCATTCTAGATATCATATGGACTGAGACATGGATTATAATCATTCTCTCTGTCCAACTGTTGTTTCCCGATTTCCGATTTATGAAGACCGACTAATTGAAAAAATCAAATCAGTCCAGGCTTGGCCAAACACTTAGGGGTGTCATTACTAAATCATCGAGGGGCCCACATATATCGCTTTTATCCACATGGGGTAAAAGAAACGGATAAACTTCTACCCAAATGCTTGCTTGTATTTACTCACCAAATTACACACAATAATATGTTTTATAACACCAAGTTACTGGTGCGTTTACATACGTCAATGTGCAACCGACTCGCAACTACAACTCACATGTCTCCGTTTCAAGAATATAAGATATTATCGTCTCATAATCACTCGTGATAAAATCTATGATGTGATTAAGATGAGCATGGATTGAATCCAATACATGAATCTTATTCCAGGAGTACCCATGAGCATTGTAGCTATGTCTGAAACACCTAGAAAAACTACAGACCCATTCATGACAGTCTTGCCTCAATACCTACTTCTAAAGTATGATTGACTGTGGATGATTTGAATAACCTAGTTATTCGGGAAGTGAAAACATGCAAAGTGAAACACAAGAGTAATACTAATCCTATATGGCCCCAAAAATTTTGAGTGCCATATTGATTACTCATTATTCATTGTATAATGTTTTGATTTATCAACTTAATACTTGAATTAAAACAATAGTTATGTCATGCTCCAAGCATGCACACTATGTTTGTCTATGGTCATGGCTTTGTAAAATAGATCAATTGAAAAACATTTCAATGATGCTCATTTCACAATTCCAAATCTTTATAGTAAATGTAAGAATATCAAATTCTTGCCATTTACTATAATCTATTAGATTCTAAACTTATATTCAATGATCCTCTAGTAATGACTACGCACAAAAGTCACAGAGACTTGGCAACAGACATTATAAAGTATTCCAATGGAGAGCAATTCCATGGAAATGAAGTCTCAAATTCAAAATACATTCCTTTGAACATCCTTCTTGCATTAAGTTTTCTAATCTTAAACAAATTTAAAGAAGAACTTCCACTTATGGAAACATTTCCATATTCCCATTTTGACCATCACTTCTGAACAAGAGTTACCTCTTCTCAGAGTATGTCAATATGGTCCTTTCCAAAATTTAAAATATACTTCCAATTATTCATGAGCAACCAATCATTAGTAAACCTCAGATTATCCTCGACAATTGCTTAACCATTTTAGTCATATCCGGTTCTATTCCTTTTTCCCTCTTAATGCCCTAGGCATTTGGAAACTAGAACACGAGAATATTATAGCATATGCAATTGATCCTATACCCAAAGCATATGGGACAGGATTCATAAAGACATGATACTTGACCAGTCTTTTGCTACAACATTTCTATTTGCCATGTTCTAATAATTCGAATTATGAAGAGGGATGCCGTAATCATAATCAAATTTTGAAAACACAATTAACATTTCCATATATATAATTTCCTTACGTTGAACCATTCCGACATAACATTCATATATATTTGACTAAATTTGATTAAAAAACCAATCTAAGCTTTTAGATTTGAAATGAAGTTTAATTCCTCTCCCTTAATTATAGCAAAACAACTTTTCAAACCCACAACTTTGTGAATTGGAACTTTTGTTTTCTATAATTAACATTGCTAACTTGCAACACTTTCCATAATAATTATGCTCCCACTAGCATTATAATTATTATCTTACTTGCATAACACTTATGCTCCTACTAGCTTTGACATGTATTCAGAAATTAGCTGGATTTCTAGAAATCAATACTTATTGACTTTCATTACCAAAGTTCGGATTTCTGATACGAGATGCTTCGATAAGACATTATCTAGGCTTCTCAAACTCATAAACCTTTCCTTAGATAGCCCACATATGTGTCTTAACAATTTCAGAACTTACAACAATAATTCTCAAATGATTAGACCTTTGTCATTTCTCACAATTCGAACTATGAAGAGGGATGTCGTAATCATAAACGAATTTGAGAATGCAAATATCACAATTGCTATCTCTTTAAAATCTACTTAGTGAAAGCGTTTCCTCACAATCATTTTCATGAATTGGAGAGAACCTTATGACACTTATATTTTATGGTATATGCGTTCCTATTCATGTGAATTTGTCATAACCATAATCACAAGACACGGTTAGTGACAAATCCAAACCCATATGGACTGAACTTGTTCAATCTTAATTTCTTGCCACTTGGCAGCACAAGGGCCCACCATCGCTTCCAAGGTTGTTATGCAAACAACTGAGAATGCATAGTCAACTTTAACTGGAATGGGCATAGAAACAATAATATTTCAACACGATAGGTTCCAAACCTCAACTCGTGTGCTAGTGTTTAACAATGGGTTTACTCTTGATTAGTTCTTGAAACTTTCAAGATCTTTAAGACTCCCAGTGACCTCTTGACATATAAGATTCACTTTGTCAAGGAATATTACTTGACAAACAAATATTCAAGAGTTAGTTGGGTTTCTTATCAACACAAACACTTCACACAGTTGGCCTTAGTTGGTATTTGTGTTATCCAAAACGTCACAACTTACCAATTTCAAATGTTCAAGAGTAAGAAACATGTTACTCTACATTTGATGAGTGTTATAAACCTTCTTAATTTAGTGTCACTCAAGGCACAAGCTTGGAGTATGACTCTAAGACTTGTTTTTGGAATGAAGTATGAATCATCTTCTAGAGTTAACCATTTTAACAATTCACGATTCCTCTTCTCAGCCATAGAAATGCACTAAGATGACCTTAGAGGATCAATTATCATATCGTTTTCCATAATCATTAAGATGATCATAAAACACGATACTAAAGTACTCTTCCATCTTTTCAGATTGGAGAAACTTTTATCTTTCTACCTAATCTGATTCTTCTTATTTGTTCTGCTATACATTGAAATATTTTCAACAATTCAAAATTACACTTAATCTTGTATGTATAACTATATTTACTAAACTTTAGTAAATCATGACGAATAGTCTTATCAATCTTTGTGTTGGACCTGATCAGCGCACACCCAGTGTACCCGATCCCCTAGTCCTTCAATTGACTCACATATTCATGTGAACAAGGAATTAGCCTTAATTTCCCAAAGACAAAGGTTCTCATTCATCACACACTACAAGTTGCATGATTCCAGGTTTCTATCCAACTAAAATTGGGTGATGAGAATCTTTCCTTATTTGGCAAATTCTCGACACCGACCACAAACGAGAGAATCAAATTCATATTGCTTACATAGAAACATAGAAACATCAATTTTCACAATTGCCATTACAAGGAAATAAAATAAAACAAAATTTTATTTATTTATAAAATTCGGAAAAAAATTTCCTTAGAATGCAATTACAAATAAAAACTATGTTTCTAAATATTTGTATTTGTAAGTAATCTATCATAACTCTTAAGCAACAGCTGAAGAATCCGATCATAGAACCATGCGATTGAAATCCATCTTCGTGACCAGATTCAACATACTCTTCCTTTAAGCTTCCTTTCTCTTCTTAGATCCTTCAAAAATCCAAAATGTAATTACATTACATCATGTATTAATGTCACACCCCCAAACCAAAACGGCGGAAATGTTCGGGGGCGGAGGACGTCATGTTCAGTATCATAACAATGCACAATAGTAAAACAAGCAACAACATCATCCATTTCATTAATAATATAGTTAATACAAGTGTGTTCTGAATGTATTTGTAAGACACCAAAAATATGAATATCAAAAATAAAAGACGAGTCTTGAACATGCTCCGTCTTCTCAAAGCCTGATCCAGCGTACCTGTCTACTGGTGACCTGTGAATACAAGTTATTTGAAAAGAGAGTAGATCAGCATTAAAGCTGGTGAGTTCATAAGTATTTTATGTGTCAAATGTTTGATTTAGTTTGATGAAATTGTTTGTAAGCGTGTTGATGTAAATGTTTGTATACTTCTTAGAAAATCCTATATTTTCTACTAAACGTAGTCTTCTACCAAGACCCAACTGTTTTGTTTGTTTGTTTCTCTTCAAAAATGATGTAAGATGCGTGTTTGTACTTGTAATAGTATAAATGTGGGTTTACCATATTTCTAAAACTATCTTTATATGAGAAATAGTATGCATTTCTTATGTGAGTAAATCACTGTATGAACGTAATGGAAAAATGAAAGTGTACAGTAAAGTTGTTTAAAATAACTACGGAAGCACTAATTACCTCAATACTAATGTTTATTAAGGTTAAAATGTGATGTGGTTATAACCATACTGATTGACGAGTATTTAACACGACGACCTGTTGGCATCGAAACTGAATATGTGAGATTTGTCACCCCTTGGCGTGTATGCCGGACTGTAGCTAACAGTTGGGATGTGGGATTGTTAGTCCCGTATAGATCTATACACACAATGCTCGCTCTCCCTCCAGGAGACTCTGGTTACAAAACGTGACATAACAACTATATTGCTATGCCATGATGTAGTATCTCACATTATTGTTACATGTCCTTGTAAAAGGATGTATGTTCCTTTCTGTCCTTGTTATTTTATGTGTTAATATTTTTAATTTATTATTGTCCGGTACTTTGTAGATGTACCCTTTATAAATAAAATCTAGTACTTTGTAGATGTAACCCATATATAACCTGATACTTTGTAGATGTACCCCATATATAACCTAGTACTTTGTAGATGTACCCTATATATAACCTGGTACTTTGTAGATGTACCCCATATATATATATATATATATATATATATATATATATATATATATATATATATTCTTATACCTTGTATATTATCATATTTTGTTATAAACAATGAGTTAATGATATGTTTCCTTCCTAGGTTACTGGTAGTGTAAAGTATAAGTTCGTGAAACATGATTTGTTCCTCTGTTCTAGAATATAGTATGAACTGACTCTTGTAAGTTTCATTGTTCTAGATATAGTAAGTAGTAATCCTCTAAACTATACATATTATAGTTTACTAGTAATGTTGTTTGAATGACTGAGTATGTTTGTACACCTTTGCTACCCAAAGGTGTTGAACTGATGTAAGAACTTTTATATCTATACGCATATACATAATATATAACTAAGATTCAAACGACACTCGGACAAACAACTGATACCCTAAGTCGACAACCAAATAAGGAACATGAAATAAAGTGAGTTATCAGTCCTAAGCCCTTTCAACCTCATTTATATAACTATATCTATATAGACATGATTTTGACAATATATAAGTTTAAAAGAGTTTGATAAAAGATTTTAGCATATAAAAGAGTTTTAACCATTTGAATGGTCATAGATGACTTGATGTCATTTTATAAAATGATTTGAAATAGTTTGTTTGATAACACAGTTCGAAGTATAAGAAATCTCTTGTTTTGATAGTTATAAAGCACATGTGATTGATATTATAACTATAATGTTTTCTACTTGTATCCCCCCCCCCTAAAAGCATTTAAATTGTTGAAAAGATAAATTAGGGGTATGAACTCACTTCGTAAGACGATTATCGGACAACACAACGACTCGTAAAGTAGTATTCTTCGATGAAACCGGGCTTCTCGCGGGCAGGGTTTCGGCTCGAAACTCCTTTCTTCTCGGGATCTTCGAAGTGCCGAGACTCGCTTCGGGTATCGGGATGATACCGAGGCTTAGGGGTACTTCAAGACAGCTAGAAAGGGTATAGTTAATGAGAGGGTGAATGAATTAGCAAACTAAATTGGCAGCCTTCAGTTTCTATTAATAGGGCTAAAATTTCAGATTTCACGTCGTGAACCATCATTTCACGTCGTGAACTTGGATGTTATCAGGTGTGTAGTCGCGATGTTTAGGCTCCAGAAGATGTCAGCACTAAGTTCATGTCATGAACCCCTTTTTCACGTCGTGAACTCTGACACAAGGTTGGGGTTCGTGCCCCAAACTTCAAAAATTCATATCTTTCGCATCCAAGCTCTGTTTTCGACGTTCTTTATATCCACGCGTAGGTGAGATTATGCTCTACAACTCTCATTCAGACTCCGTCGGCTAATTTTGACTTTAATTTTTATTATATTATTTTTAGTAGCTCGTGACAGGAAAACTCCGTCATAAATCCATAACTTCTTCATCTGACGTCCCTTTTCGTCTGTCTTTTTACCGTTGAACTACACTCGACGAGATCTTCAATTCTCGTTTAGATTGTTTCGGCTAGAAATCACTCAATCTTATAATCGAACTCCGGGCTGCATACTGCTAAGCTGAAACTTTGAAAAATCATAACTTCCTCATACGAAGTCAGATTTGGACGTTCTTTTTATATATATTTATAGTTTAAAGATATCTACGAATTTCATTCAGATGCCGGAGGATAAAAAGTATTTCATTGGAATTTCGCGTTTACGCTTGATAGTGTTTTACCAGATTTGTCGCGAATTCGTAGATTGGTCATAACTTCTTCGTTATAGCTTGGATTTTAGTGTTCTTTATATTTTTGAAAACCTTGATACAATATCTATCACTTTATATACATCAATTGAGGTTTCTGAACATTTCATTTTTTATGCTATTTTTATTTTCACAAAATAGGTTACAATACTTGACTTTTAGGTCATTACATTGACTTGAAGTATCGGGTTGTTATAATTAAGTATCTTCAAATAGGAACTTAATAGAGTTAGATAGTGGACTTACCTGAAGCAAAGTTATACACTCCGAATTTACCATTCTTGTGGTCCTTCAGGTAGATACGACACCTTCACAACCAATGCCACTTCTCTTGGCAATAGAAACATATGGACTCTTTGGAATGGTACACAGGACTATCTCAGACTTAGCCTTTCTCTTTACCATTTGGTCAAATGACTTGACCATGGCCGATCCCTTTCCATTAGGAAGAAAAAGCTTTTATGGACTTCTAGTGTTATCATTGTCAATATCCATGGAAGTTTGGGGAGCGGATCTTCCAATCAAATTTGCTTTACCATTGCACCAAATCATTGTTGATTCAACAACAACAAGCAAATAGGCATGATCGATAAGGGTCATGTCGTGATTTGTCATATACTAGTCCTCAATGAACTCACTATATGACTCTGGAAGTGATTAAAGAACCCAGTCAACAACCAAATTCATCGAGACAACGACACCGAATACTCTCAGCCTGTCAATATGTGACTTCATCTCCAAGACGTGAGTACACATAGAATTTCCTTCCTGCCAATAGGGCTTTGAGTGACCTTGAATTTGTGGGTTTGAGAGAATTATTGGAGGAGGTAGAGGAAGTGAAGTTCTATTGGATTAGGTGTCTAAGCCCATAACTATTTTAGGTATATACTAGATTTGATTATGAGCATGGTCCTTTTGGGTTGCCTTCACTCATGCAACTTGATAGGATGACGAGAGGAGAGAGTAAAATTTATGAATAATAAATTGGTACTCTAAAATGGTTTTATTAATATATTACAAGTTTAATATATTATTTAGAAATCATATTATTTAATTATTATTGATTAGAAGTTAATTTGGTATTAATTTGGTGATTAAAAGAGACTGATTAAATAAAGGGGACTGATAATGTAATTATTTGATAGTTGCTAGTTGGGCCATGGATTCCTAATAGAGAGGGATTGGACGAAATCTATGGATAGTCCAAGAAGATTTCGTCCAAGGGCTTTCTAGGTGGGCTCCATGGATTGCTTAAGGCCTAAGCAGAGAATTAGTGTTTCCATATGAAACCCCAGTAGCCCACACAACTATAAATAGACCCCATTACAAGGGAAATTTCATCCAAGGCTTAAGAAACCCTAGAGAGGTCGAAATTCTCCCCTCTCCTACTTCATCCTTTGCATAGTGTTTGTGATTCCATTAGAGGTGCAACACTTGGGGCACTAAGCTTTCAAGAGTCAAGGACTTTGTGGATTGACTTGTTATTGCTACCTAACAAGTAAAGTAAGATTCCAAACCCTTATTTACAAATGAATTTCATTCTTAGACATGATAAATTAGGGTTTATGCTTTGGAAGATTGTTTGCATGTTTAACTTGAGGAAAACCTAGATCCAAAGCATTAGGGTTGCATGGACACCATAGGAATGATGTTATTCTCAAAACCCATCAGTGGTATTAGAGGCTAGGGTAGTTTTTCTGTTATATGATGCGAAAGTTAAGTTTTCAAAGCTGAAAAAAAATTTAGTTTTTTTGAATTGAACCAGACTCACGACGTGAGCACAGTAGTGTTCATGAAGTGAATACAGTCTGACAGCAGAATTTCGATTCTGACCGGACTCATGAAGTGAATACAGTTTGACAGTAGAATTTCGAATTTTTGCTGAAAATTAGAATTGGATTATTACAATAAGTTGTTTCACTTATCAAAATTCGATTTTATGATATGGTAATTGATATGCTAATGTAATTAAAAGATAATGGTCAGATTTTAAGATATTTATTAAATTATAAGGTAAAATAATTATTTGTAAAATTTGAATTGTGTTTATCTTACCATATAAAGAAGATTAGGTCAAATTTTTGATAGAAATAAAATTATATGATTCTTTTATTTCAAATTTGATCTAGAAGTTTTGAAAAGTTTCCAAATTTGCCCTCAAGTTTTCGAATTCAAAATTTAATTAAAAGTTTTAATTTTGAAATATTAAATTCTAAAACCCTAGTATTTTAAATAGTTCACATTACACCCTTATGGTTTTATTAAACTAATTAAGTGTGTAATTAAAATAGAATTAATAAATCCATAATGTAATGGTTTATATTTAATAAAATCAAAAGTATAATTTATTAAAATTAGACCATCTAGTATTTTAAAAATGCAAAATACACCCTTATACTATATAAATTTAAAAGTTTAATATATTATATATGTACAAATAAAAGGTCAATCTTACCATTAGTAGGCCTCATTCACGAAGCCGGTCTATAAGGGGTGTTTAAGGAAATTGCCTATAAAATGGTGATTGAATGGGTATCCATTCTTACCCATCGTACTCTTGACTGGTGGAGGGTCGTTAGTCGAATGGGTAGGATAGGACACAACCTTCCATTATAAGTATAATGAAATACGAAGTAACTGAACACTTTTACAAATTCCCAAATCTTAGTTACTTTAGGAAAAATGTGGAGTTGGTGCTAATCCATGAAATTGCACATTACACCTTGTTGGTCGTTAGTGGAGCATGTGTGGTTAACCGTCACACTAATATGGGATCAATGAAGGATGGTAATGGGTAGCTTGTAGATTATCATACATCAATGGAGCGTGTGTGGTTAACCGACACATTGATTAGGTGATAGAAATCTTCGAGAGTACCAAGCTAATTTGCATGGTTATCCACACATTGTTTGTGATCCTCGGCATCCCAGTCACAAACTTGAAGGGCATAATCGAGATTTAAACATGCCATTGAAAAGTTCAAGGAATCTCAAAGGATCTAGGAGTTTCAATTCATTTAAAACCTAATTTTTCAATTTTCGTTTTTTCATGGTGGAAATTGGTAAATCGTCATTTACCTACCTTCAAATGTTCTGCAATTTGGATTACGACATCCCTCTTCCAAATTGTAGAATATTGTGTTGGATCCTAGCCTCAATATTTCATTTGGGTGCTATATTGAGGAATTTATCAACTAACTTGAATTTCTCGCGTTTTGTAGATGTCAAAGTCTATTAACTATAATCTTCCTGAATCCGTAGGAAAAAGTTTTCCACTTGAAGATGATGTTCCACGATTGGATTGTGGAAATGTAAATCATTATTCACTTCCTCCACCTCCTCCAATAATTCTCCCTAACCTACGTGTTCAAAGATTTGAAAGGTTCAAAGTCACTCGAGCCCTACTGGCAAAAAGAAACGAAGTTGGAAAGTCTATATGTGCTCATGTCTTGGATATGAAGTTGCATATTGATAGATTGGGAATGTTGGGTGTCGATGTATCAAGGAAGTTGGCTATTGACTTGGTTCTTCAGTCACTTCCCGAATCATATAGTGAGTTCATTAGAGAGCACTATATGATGGACCATGAAGTGATCCTCATTGATTTGACTTATTTGCTTATTGCTGCTAAATCAACGATGATTTGGCGTACTGGTCAAGCAAATTTGTCTGGTAAATCAATGTCCCATCCTTCTATGGGAAATGGCAACATTGGATGTCCAGAAAAGTTTTCTCTACGTAAGAGAAAGGCTAAGTCTGAGATAGTCCCGTGTACCATTCCAGAAGAATCCATATGTTTCTACTGCCAAAAGAAGGGGCATTGGTTACGAAGCTGCCTTGACTACCCGAGAGATCTAAGAGATGGGAGAGTCAAGATGTATGACTCTGCTTCAGGTAAAATCCACTATCTAACTCTATTAAGTTGTCTATTTTAGATTCTTAATACATGATGTGATAAGATTACATTTTGATGTTTTGTAGGATCGAAGAAAAGAAAGGAAGCTTAAAGGAAGAAGTAAGCTGAGTCTGATCGTGAATAAATGGATTTCGTTCGCATGATTCGATGATCAGATTTTTGAGCTGCTGCTTAGAGTTATGATAGTTTGCTTAGGAATATGTAATAGCATAGTTTTCATTCGAATTTTCCGCACCTTTTATAAATAAAATAAATTTCGAGTTTTGTCTAATTTATACCTCCTTGCAATGTTATTTGTGAAAATTGATGCTTTGGTATTTCTATTATAAGCAATATTAAGTGGATGTGATTCTTAGTTATGTTATTTATGGTAGTGTCGTAATTTTTTAAGTAAGGAAAGATTCCCATCGCCCAAGTTTCAATTGCACAGAAGCTTGGAATCATATGATTTGAGTCATGTGATGTATGGAAATCTTGGTACTTAGAAAATTAAGATTAATTCCTTGTTCACATAAGTATGTGAGTCAAGTGAAAGACTAAGGAGATCTGGTACGCAATGTTGTGCACTAGTCAAGTCCACCACAAATAACAATAAGATTATTCGTCATGATTTACTAAAAGTCTAGTAAATGTGGTTATGCTTACAAGATTAAGTATAATTCTGAATCATTGAAAAGTTTTAATGAATGGCAGAACGAGTAAGAAGAATAAGTTAGGCAGAGAGATAAAAGTTTCTCCAATCTGAAAAGATGGGAGAATACTTTAGTATCATGTTTTATGATAGTCTTATTGATTATGAAACCATATCACAATTGATCCTCTAAGGACACCTTAGTGCACTAGTGTGGCTAAGAAGAGGAATAGGAAATTGTTGAAATGGTTAAATCAAAAGGTGAATCATACTTAGTTCCAAAATCAAGTCTTAGAGTCATACTCCAAGATTGTGACTTGAGTGACACATATTAAGAAGTTTTTAACACACACATCAAATGTGGAGTAGAAAAATGTTTTTCTTACTCTTGCACATTTGAAATTGGTAAGTTGTGATGTCTTGGATAAGACAAAGACCAACTAAGACCGATTGTGTGTAGTGTTTGTCTTGATAATAATCCTCATTAACTCCTGAATATTTATTGTCATGAAATGTTTCTTGACTAGAGAATCTTATATGTCAACAGGTCAGTGGGAATCTAAATGATCTTGAAAAAGGTTCAAGAACTAATCAAGAAGAAACCTATTATACACTAGCACACGACTTGAGGTTTGTAACATCATGTTGAAATATTCTTGTTTCTGTGCCATTCTAGTAAAGTTACTTATGCATATGAGTTCTACGAGTTCTCAATAGACTGCATAAAGGCAAGCACCTTGTTCATTGAAAGTACATTGACTTGTATAGGTGAGCTGTTAAATAACATGGATGCAATGGTGGGACCCTTGATGGCAAGAAATTAAGAATGAACAAGTTCAGTCCATATGAGTTTGGACTTGTCTTAAACCTTGTCTTACGATTATGGTTATGACAATTCACATGGATAGGAACACATACACAATAAAATCTAAGTGATAAGGTTTCTCTTCATTTCATGAAAATGATTGTGACGAAACGCTTTCACTAAGAGAGATTTTAAGGTGATAGAAATTGTGATATTTGCGTTCTCAAATTCGATTATGATTACGACTTCCCTATTCATAGTTCGAATTGTGAGATTTGGCAATTAGTCTAAACATTTAGGACTTATTGTTATAAGTTCTGAATTAGTTTAGACATACATATGAGCTATCTAAGGAAAGGTGTATGAGTTTGAGAAGCTTAGATAAAGGCTTATCTAAGCATATCGTATTAGAAATATGAACTTTGGAAGTCAATAAGTATTGATTTCTAGAAGTCCAACTGTTTTCTGAATACGTGTTAAAGATAGTGGGAGCATAAAAAATGTTATGCTGGTATGGATATAATTATCATGTTAGTGAGAGCATGAGTATTATTTTAAGTTTTCCAAGTTAGCAATAATAATTATATAAATCAAAAGTTTCACTTTGCAAAGTTGTAGGGGTTGAAAAGTTGTTTTGCTATAATTAAGAAAGAGAATATTATACTTCATTTCAAATATAAAAGCTTAGATCGAGAAATTTTGATTAAATTGAGTGAAAGGACATATATGGATGTTATGTTGAAAAGGTTCAACTTAAAAGAATTCTATATATGGCAGTATTATAGCAAGAAACTGGTAAAGTATCACGTTTTTTATTATGAATCGTGTCCCATAAGTTTTGGGTATAGGATCAATTGCATACGCTGTAATATTCGAACGTTCTAAATTTTCAAATGCCCAGGGCATTAAGAGGGAAAAATGACTAGAACCGGATTTGACTAAATTAATTAAACAACTGTCAAGGGCAATCTAAGGTTCGCCAAGGATTAATCACTTGTGGGCAGTTGGAAGTATAGTAACGAATGGACCATAATGACATTATTATGATTAGATATGATTCTATTAATAACGAGTTGTCATATGGCAAATACGGAAATGTTTCCATATTGGGAGTTGGATATCAAGAATCTATGTCTAGATTAGAAAATTTTATGCAAGAAGGATGTTCAAAGGAATGTACTTTGAATGTGAGACTTCATACTATCGAATTTCCTTGTTGAAATCTCCAATAGAGCACTTTCTAATATCATTGGCAAAGTCTTGGTGGCTTTGATGCTGTCACATTACGAAGGCGTCATTGCATAAAATGTTAGAATCTTACATATTCTAGTAGTGGCGAGAATCTTGTATTCTTACACTAACGATAAGGATTAGGAGTTGTGAAATGAGCATCATTGGAAATGTTTTCAATTGATCTATTTCACAAAGTGAAGGGTCTAGTTAGTGGTTTGGTCTAGGCTTTCATTGTAATAGTTATTTTGTGTCTTTATCGTGTTTTGGTAGGTTGTTAGTGTGTTTACGGCCATGTAGTGAGTTTACCGCCGTAAACCCAGTGTCCGACCCAAGTCCACTATATATAGAGGTTGTTTAGGTCATTATTGGTTGTTGATGCCACAGAGTTCACAGCTATAGAGAACAAGTTGTACCAGACATTTTAAGCAATAAAAGCATGTGAAAGCTTGTTTCAATTCTGTTTCTACTCCAATTCTTATTCTATTTGTTTGTTTGTTTGCTTGATCATTGGTAAAGATCCCTTTTAGGACCTTACAATTGGTATCAGATCAGGACCGGTGTCAAAGCATCATTCAATCGAGTTTTTAGCCGTTTAAACTCATATTCTTCACTGTTCGAGATTAGGGTTTGGTGTTTTCACTGCTAAAGGGGTTAAATCTGCATCAAACTTGCATTTACTGAGATTTCTGGGAGTTTAATACCAAAAGATTATGACCATAAACCCTGTTTACAGTCGTAAACTCAAGTACATTCAAGAGCCGTACACTGTGTTCTTGGACCGCAATCAGTTTATCTTACTTGACCGTAAACTGGCCGACCGTAAACTGCCTGACCGTAAACTCAGTTTACGGCCGTAAATAGCTTGACCGTAAACTAAATTTTGAACTTTTAAAATCACAATAAATTTAAGTTTTAAAATCATAATAAATGGATTCTCAAAGTCAAACACATCATCATGAGTTGGATTCTGTCATGGGCACAACTACACGCATTCCAAGACTGCTGCCTGCAGATGGTTTTCCTGAATGGAAATACCGGATTGAAAAATATATTAAAATGAAGGACTTCAAGATATGGAGAAGCATCATCAAGAATCCTGTCAGAAGTACCACCACTGTTGCAGGGCAACTAGTTGACAAAGCAGTTGAAAACTATACAGATGAAGATGTTGAGAAAGTGGAAGAACAGGAAAGGGCTTTGGGCACTCTGACCATGGCTTTATCTCCTGATATAGCTCAAGGTTTCAAAGAGTATACTTCAGAAAAAGCTTTATGGGAAGCCTTGATTGAGGTATATGAAGGTAATGAAGACATGAAGGAAAGCCGCCAGGATATGCTGCGTCAAAGGTTTAACATGTTCAACTACATTCCCGGAGAAACCCTGGAGGCACAGCTGCAACGATTCACCACTCTCACCACTGAGATGAACATTTTTGGGATCTTTTTGACAAAGTCAGAGATAAACAAAAAGCTACTGAATGCTCTTCCAAAGTCATGGGATATGAATGTAGTTGTCATCAAGAAGACCAAGGATTTGAATCGTCTCACTCTTGCTGAAACAATGGCTATCATCAAGGCATGTGATATTAATGATAAACAGTGGGAGATAAATCATGTGAATTCTTATTTGACTGCAAACCTCGGGATTTCCTCTAACAATGCTCTTTCATCAGTCATTCCTTCCTCAGGTCAAGGATTTGGTATTTAGCAACCTCAGATCCAAACAATTACTGTTGCGTCATCCATGTCTCACTCACAAAGCCAGCTGCATGTCACTCCTCAAGCTGCTCCCTCCTCCAATGTACCAGTTGTGGCATCTTCCTCAAACACAAAGGAATGTGATGACAATCTTGCCTTTGCCACAGGACTTCTGAACTGCTATAATGATCTTCTTGCTGGAGAGCTTCCACCTCAGCTATCATTTGTTGATCTGGATCAGATTCATCCAGAAGATGTGGAAGAAATGGGCATCACATGGCAGATAGCCATGACAGTATTCAGGGCTAAGCAGTTTGCCAAGAATACTGGGAAGAGAAACTGGGGCATGAATGTTGATAAAAAGGTAATGTTTAGCAAAGGGAAGCTGCGTTGTTTCAACTGTCATGAGCCGGGTCATTTTGCTCGTGAGTGCCCGAAGCCGGATAGAAGATTAAACAATGACAAGACAATGGTTGCAGTAGGAAACAATCGGGGAGGTGCTCAGGTCAATGGTGAGAAGGCTATGGTTGCTCAATCATTTAACTGGGAGGACCAGATTCAGGCTTTGAACATTTCAAAACCTGAGAATGCTCACCTGGCCCAAGTCAATCATGAAGCTCCCATGAAGGATGTTGCAGCTGATCGAGAAGAAAAGATGGAGCTGCAGTTTGCGCTGATGGTATCTTTTACTTCTGAACCAAATAAAAATGAGGTAAGTTTACCTTCTTGTTCTCAAGCTTGTGTTAACTATGTTAAAATTCTACGTGACGAAATAGAATCTTTGCGTAGAGAAGTAGAGGACCTTAGATATGAGGGCTACCAACTTAGAAAAGGACAAAAACCCCTAAAAGCCTAGTTAGAGACAAGGATAAAGGAATTTAGGAGACTTCAGGAAGACTACAGTAATAAATGTGAAAACTATGATTATATCAAGAGACAGAATGCTGAGTTAATTGCTGATCTTGATACATTAAAAAACAAATTTGATACTGCAAACTTTGATTTTAAAATATATGATGTATCAAGCGAGGTAGTTGCCAAAATGATTTACCATTGCCTGCAGTTTAAACAAAACTAGAAAAAGGGTTTTGGTTACGATAAAGTGCCTCCTCATTTTAATCATAATTATCAGTATCACCCTGTCACTGATGAGGATATTGCCAACAAATCTTTCATGGTTTATGGCAAGCCAATTGGTTTTGTTTTAGGAGGAGTTATTAATGTTGAAAGTACTAACTTTTCTACTTCCCCTGCATATCAATCCTTAAATCAGTCAAAGCACGAAGTTGAAGGATCTGTTTCTGATAACAAAACTAAGTTTGAACCTGATGTTTTTGTTCTAAATAAAGATTTTATTATTTATGATGTTAAAAGTGACAATGTTTTTTGTGATTTTTCTGCACCTGCTGATACTGGTTTAAGTTGTTTTGAAGTGTTTGATGAGATGTTTGATAATTCTGATGTTTGTAATGATATTAATAAAAACTCACCATTTCCACAAGTCACTATCTGATACACCCTCACTTATCTCACAACCTGTTTCTTGTTCATGTTCATGTGAGAAAAGTAGGGGTGTCGGTGTGGAAAATAAATCTGAAAAAGGCATTAGAGGTTTTAATAATAATAAACATATTTGTTTTAATTGTGGTATTGGTGGTCATATAGCTAGGAATTGTCCAAATAGAATGTTTGTACATTATACATCACAAAGAGGAGAAAACGGATTTAGAGGAAGGTATTTAACTAGAAAGTCCTCTAGAGCTCGTTCTCGGAATGATGATTGGAAGGATGATCGTAGCAGAAAACGGGTAGTTTTTCAAAATAAAAAAGGGTTTTTCATAACAAAGTCACCAACTATTGGCCAAAACCGAATAAGGCTCCGCCAAGATCGGTTTCGTCAAGGAGCAGCTCTGGGTCTTCAACCAATTCTAGTAGAAAACCCAAGTGCTCAATGCAAACTGATAAGAAACCTATTTCAAAATCACCAGTGACTATTAAGAAACCCAACTACCAATGGATGCCCAAAATAAACTCCAATCCATCATCAGCATCCTCTGAAAAGGTTGTAAATAATGATAAATCTGAGAAAGTGAAGGGCCAACCCGTGAAAGTGATGACCTAGGTTCCCAAATCTGAATGATCCCCAACATTTTGAAGGGACAGTTGCGGAGGAATATCGTCAGACCTTGGTACGTTGATAGCGGCTTCTCCCGGCATATGACAGGAGACATCTCCCAATTGAGCAACATTCAATCCTTTAATGGGGGATATGTTTCCTTTGCGGGCGGAGAGGGTGGCAAGATCACTCAGAGGGGAACCGTTACAAATGGGGTGCTAAGTTTTGAGAATGTCAACTTTGGTCCCGAGTTAAAACATAGTTTGTTAAGTGTGTCTCAGATATGCAACAAAGGTTATTCTACACATTTCACCGACAAGGAGTGTATGATTCTCAAGCCAGGCATTGTCCTTCCGGAAGAGTGGATTCTCATCAAATCTAAGCGAGATGGAAATTATTACAATATTGATATGAATAGAAACATCCCTGAGCAAGTCACTTGCCTCTTTTCGAAGGTCTCAGAACAAAACGCAATGCTGTGGCACCGAAGACTCGTTCATGCTAACGCCAAAAACCTAAATCGTCTTGCAAAGAATGAGATGGTCCATGGCTTACCCATCAGATATTTTATAACTTTTGAGAAGTATGTTTCATGTGCCCAGGGTAAACATCATAGAAAACCACACCTGCCAAAACAATTTAACTCAATCAGTTAGGTGCTCCAATTATTACATATTGACTTATTTGGTCTAGTCAATGTCTTAAGCATCAACAGAAGTTCATACTGTCTGGTTGTGATTGATGACTTCTCTCATTTTACGTGGGTTTTCTTCTTATCCAACAAATTTAGGGTTGCGGATCTGATAAAGAAGTTCATAGTGTTAATTGAGAACCAAACCAACAACCGGGTGAAGGCGCTTCATACCGACAACGAAACAGAGTTCAAGAATTCTATTCTAGATTATTTTTGCGCAGAAAAGGGGATTATGCGTCAATACAGCTCCACTCACACACCTCAACAAAATGGTGTTGTTGAAAGGAGAAATAGAACTTTAAAAGATGCTGCAAGGACGATGTTGTGTGACTCTAAGTTACCTGTTTTATTTTGGGCCGAGGCGATTAACACTGCTTGCTACGTTCAGAATCATGTGTTGCTCAACAAAGCTCAAATGAAGACACCGTACGAGATTCTATATGGTCACAAGCCATCAGTCAGTCATTTCCGTGTAGTTGGCTGCCCTTGCACCCTTATTCACCTAGAGTACAACCCAAAGTTAAATGCCAAAGCCAATGATTGTTACTTCATAGGGTATGCTGCACGCACCACATATAGGGTCTACAATAAGAAGACGAAGCAGATTGTGGAATCCTATGATGTGCGCTGGTTGGAGGAGAATGAAACGGATGCTCGAGTGGGTCCGGATTGGTTATTTTATTACACATCGCTCTTCAAGTCCATAAATTTGTCTTCAGATGGTTCATCTGGGTCTTCCTCCAGTTCGAAGATTGTTTATGAAGATGAAGATGAAGAAGTTTTCTACAGACCTCCAACGACATCCTCTTTACCATCTGAGGAGGATTCCTCTGCTTCACCTAAGGGGGAGTCATCTGCTTCACCTAAGGGGGAGTCATCTGTTCTACTTGGTAGTCCAAAACCTCCAGTTCAGAATGATACTCCTGATGCTAATGCTACACCTCTTACTCCTGTTGAAAGAGAGTTCATGTCTAGAGATGCTTCCGCTATCACTTCAACTATTATGGAACTATTCTTTCCTAAAGACATTGCTAATGAGTTTGTAGCAGATTCATCTAATGTGGAACAATTAGCAAATGATGGAGGTGTCAATATTCACAATCTTCCCGTCTCACTTAATTATATCAGCTAGGAGATACCCTCAAGAATTCAATGCGATAAGCCGATCGACAACATCATTGGTCAGCTGGGCGATGGAGTTAAAACGAGAAGTCAGAGTGCAGATGTCAATACATGTCTTTATTCTTGCTTTATCTCTCAAATAGAGCCCAGGAATGTTGAAATGGCTTTGAATGAGCCCAGCTGGGTAGATGCTATGCATGAAGTGCTAAATCAATTCGAAAAGCTCAGGGTTTGGAAATTGGTTGAGTTACCAAAGGGAAAAAAGTCTCTTGACACACGCTGGGTCTATCGAAACAAGCAGGATGATTCTGGAGTTATAGTGCGAAATAAAGCAAGATTGGTGGTTCGCGGCTTTCGACAAGTCGAGGGTCTTGATTATACTGAGGTTTATGCTCCAGTAGCTTACTTGGAAGCTATTCGTATCTTTCTTGCATATGTCTCCTACTTGAACTTCACGGTTTACCAAATCGACGTCAAGACAGCCTTCTTGTATGGCAATGTAAAGGAAGAAATCTACGTTGATCAGCCCCCTGGGTTCGTTAACTCGAATTTTCCTAATCATGTCTACAAATTGGACAAGGCGTTGTATGGGTTACATCAAGCTCCTCGAGCGTGGTATGCGACCCTTACAAAGCACTTGCTTGAGCATGGATACACTCGTGGCACTATCGATCAAACTTTATTCATCAAACATGTTGGTAATGATCAGATTCTAGTCCAAATCTATGTTGATGACATTATCTTCGGGTCTACCAGTCCGCAACTATGCAAAGAGTTTGAAGGCGTTATGAAAAAAAGGTTTGATATGAGTTCATTGGGTGAGATGACCATGTTTCTAGGGCTTCAGGTCAAACAAAGTTCAACCGGAATCCTGCTCCATCAAACTAAGTATGTGGAGGATATTCTTGAGAAGTTCGGGTTTCAAGACGCAAAACCTGCATTGACGCCGATGGCTAAAAGACCTCTGCTGATTCCAGATACTGATGGCGAATCCGTAAATCAGACACACTACAGATCGATGATCAGATCGTTGATGTATCTTACTGCAAGCCGTCCAGACATCATGTTTGCAGTTTTTTAATGCGCACGTTATCATGCAAATCCTAAATTTTCACATCTTATTGCTGTCAAAAGAATTTTTCGATATATCACAGGCAACCCAAAATTAGGTCTTTGGTATCCGAAAATTTCCGAATTTGATTTATATGCTTTTGCTGACATAGTTATGGAGGCTGTGAGCTTGACAGGAAACTACTTCAGGAGGGTGTCAATACCTTGGAGATAGGCTAGTGTCATGGCAGTGCAAGAAGCAACACTTATCTCAACCTTAACAGCAGAAGCATAATACGTTGTTGCATCTACTTGTTGCTCTCAAGTTATCTGGATCCAACATTAGCTGTTGGATTACGGTTTGAATTATCTAGAAACCCCCATTTACTATGATAATGAGGCTACGATTCAAATTGCTAAAAATCCTATCCAACATTCCAAAACCAATCACATTGATATGAAAATGCATTTTATCAGAAATTCTTATAAACGTTCACTCATTCGGCTGGAACAGGTTCCAAAGCTAATAATGTGTCAGATCTGTTCACCAAGCCTTTTAACAAAGCTCGATTCGATATGCTTGTGGGATTTTTTAAAATGATTCGTTTTGAGGATTAATTTTTTATTTTTATTTTTATTTTTTTATTTTTTAATTCTTATCTTTTATTTAATTTTTGGTTAGATTAGTTTAAATTTGCGCATTTTAGTGATTTTATTCTCACCCACGCACAAATTTAGGGGGAGAAATAAACAAAAACCAAACAAAAAAAATGAAAATTTTCAAAAATCCAAAAACATTAAAACAAAATCAGAAAATCAAAAATATGTTGCAGATAGTTTTGCTTGTAGGTGATATGTTGGGAAGTGATATTATCAAGTGATAACAGGCAATCTGAATCTGCGTAAAATACCAAATTTAAATTTTCTATGCTCTGTGTTCGATACACTGGTAGGCACGAAAGATTCTAAATGGACTTGACTAGGAAGAGTTGAACTTAAGGAATTCAAGGTCTTGACAAATCTTGAACTAGTTAGATCTGTTTAGCCTGACAATACGACGCTCAGATAGGTTGAGCAGGGAGATATACATGGGAATCTACTGGTCACATTAAAAGAACCCGTATCTAGAATTGTGGATTAACTTTTCCTCGATGTGCGGACTTTGTCCTTAATTCCGGTATTGATGGGGTAATTGGGGAATTCCGATAAATTAGGTCTGTAGAAGGTTATTTTCTTTCTTTCTGTCTGTTAGTCATATGTTGCCTCCTCTGCGTGATCGAAATATCCGACCTGGAATGTAACATATGCAACTCTATATCTTTGCATCTTCTTTCTATGCAATTCTTTCTATCTGTTAGCCATATATTGTCTCCTTTCCGTGACTTAAAATCCGACCTGGTACACAGTATATGCATCATTATTTTTCTCAATCCCTCTAAAACTTTAGTTAGTCATATGTTTCACCCTCTGCATGATTGGAAGAGATCCGACCTGGGTGTATAGCATATGCATTCTAAATCTATATTCTCTCTTAATAATTGTCTGCTCACCCGATGTAAGGAGTATTCTGGAAGTCCCTGATTACCGGAGCATATCAGGAAGTGGGAAACATGTTCTAGTACAATTAAAATTGAACACTAACAAATTGTCTGTAGATCTCGCTGCTCAATTTAGGTGGACAACAATATCCCTGGTCGTCATCAGCTAAATAGTTTCTAAGAAATTTATTTAAGAATATAGACTCAAAAGTGTTTTATCTTTATTAGCTTGTCCAAATTTTATCATAATTTTTCGTGTTTAAGTGGATCACAATACCGACGATCGACCAGACATAGACATGAAGGTAAAGGTACCGACAGACGGACTAGGATTGTCTAACAACTTTGATCCGAGTGTCACAAAATTACTTTAAGCATTTGTTAAGATAAATTCAGTCTTATTTTAATTTTAATTTTAATTTTATTTTAATTTTAATTTTATTTTATTTTTAAAATTGTCAAAGTTTAAAAATTTTAAATTTTCGAAATTATTTTATTTTATTTTTAGTTTAATTTAATTTAATTTTAATTTTTAAATCCTCAAGAATTTTATTTTTGAAAAATATTCTGGATTTGGACTGTGCCTTACACTGTGTGGACAGCAGGTAAAATAGTCAAGGGTATTTAAAGGGAGTTTACAGCCAGAAACTCCTCCACTTCTCATTTTTCCTCTTTCCGGCCGCAAACTCTCTCCATCCTCTCTCCTCTCGAAAAAAATTTCTCTCATTTTGTGAAATCGTTCATTCCATCTCAAAGGTACATCAAAACCGACCGTGGGAATGTGTTTTATTCATCAAATCGATGGATTTTAGGGCTAAAATCGAACAAAAAAGGATATGTCGGCGTTTACGATTGAAGCTTACGGCTAGGAGTTTACGACCGTAAACTCCGTTTGCGGCCATGGGTTTACGACCGTAAACCCAAAATTGACCGTAAACTCCTTTTAGTTAAAATTAATTTTGGGGCCAAATTAAGTTAATTAAATAAGAGAACCATGAAACTTTAACTGTTTTAATATATTTGTTTTTTCACTTGGTTCGTTTTAGTGCAGATCAAATGGCTAACTTAAGATTCGTAGATATGCACAACTTGGCCATTATACTTGCAGATCCCCCAGTTGCAGATGGAGAATTCAGGTCGATGATCCACGGGCTAAGAGAATGCTGCCTAGCTTCTACTATCACTATGAATACCGTGGTCTATCAGAACATTATAAGGGAATTCTCACACTGTTGGCTTATCAAGCAAAATAGCAAGGGAAAGGTCGTTTTCCAAGGGCTGTATCCGCTTGTGATGTTCGGAAGATTTGCTGAGCTAAATGAGGCATCTGAGTCTCATGGATCCTCTGATAAAGTATCCTCTGAGCCTACATCCTCAGAAAAAGTGATTTCAGAAAAGGATGTGATGACTATGTCAGACCAAGAAGAAAGAGAAGAGACAGATGCTCCAAATGTTTCTGTAGCAGAGGAGCATGATCTGACATCAGTTCAAGTTCAAAGTGACTATAATGAGGGGTCTTCAAAGAGTGTGACTGAGATTGATCTATATGAAGACCTTGATCTCTCTAGCTTCGATAAGGATGAAATTCCTCAAAACTTTGGAAGTAATGAAGTTTTTTGTCAAATGTCAATCTCAACTCGCTACTTGACAATATCAACGATATTGCTAATCCATCAATGGAGATAAGGGACTCCGATGACGTTCTCGAGTCAACGCCACTTACTATCGAACAAGTGGTTGATACGACAACTCCCATGGTGACAGTATCAGGGATTCCTCCCCTTGATATTGTTTCACCTACCACAGAACCACTTAAGGGTGATGATGCAACAATCCAGAACGCACAACCTCCTCCAAAAAGAAGAAGACGTGATCCTAGGTAAGGATTTCTGGATTCTGGTTTATCTCAAGGCCTCCCAATTACACCAACAATCACTCATGCTATTGTCTCATCAGAACCTTTCAGTGAAGGTCCTAGCACTACTTTTGAGGCTGGTGGATCTTATGCTCAGGCAGGATTTTCTCCTCCCAGGCCAGATCATGATGCTGCCTCTATACGGCTCACAATGCATCTAGCTCATGAACAAAGCTCAATGCTTTCTCCCAGAGCTAAAGGAATATCTTTTAGAGAAGGTCATTCAGGGGAAGATAATCCAACCGTTAATGAGATTCAGAAGAGAGTAAATGTGCTTGATTAAAAGAACATTGAGCTCAATCTCCAAGTTAATGATCTTTTGAGCGAAAATGTACAACCGAAGATTCAAGTTTCTGATCTTGAAAAGGACAAAACTTTGAAGACTAAGCAGATTTCTAACCTCCAAGAGCACTTTAATCTCCTCACTTCAAGTTACTTTGATTTGAAGAAAAAGCTAGAAAAGGAACTTGGTGAAAAGTTCAAGACATCCGCTGATGAGTCTAGGGTTGTGACATCTGCTCAAACATCACGTGTTGTTGATAGATTTGAGGATGAGCCAGCTCAAGCTCCAAGTATTGTGGCTTTTAAACATGCAAAATTGGCTAAAGCAGCTGAGAAGGGTCAACTTTTATTTAAAAGGAGATTAGATTAAAATGCTCCTGGGGATCAACCTAATATCACCGTTACAGATCTTGGAGAGAATCGCTTTAAAAATGTATATGGTGATAGGTCAATGATAATTTCATGGGGATTTCACGACACTCTAAACATGTGGATCGTGAGACGGAAGAGTGGCAACACTGAGTTGTATAAAGATGCTCATGATTTCCACTCCTGGACCAGGGTTGATCTTTCAGAGTTATCAAAGGCTCCTTTTGCAAATCCATCTCAGAATCCCTTGGCTACACAGTTCAAGAAGTTTTTGGAGGATCAAGTACTTAAGGGTTTTCCTTCAATGAAGACTGCATAGTCAATTATTAAAGTATACCCAAGTGTAATTGATCCCAAAACCAATTAACCTATTCGATATGTGATGTGGCCTGCTACCAATCAAGTTAAGCAGCTTCCTATTCTTCAGAATCATCCAGATGGATCTCTACGAACCATGCAGTATTGGGTGTTTGATGAAACTACTGCATCTGCTATCATCAAACTTGAAAAAGGATGCATCCGCTTATATGAAAAAAGAGACCTGTTTCTGTTTGGAAAATGGGGTATACATCAGCCGAGCCATCATCATTTTAAAGTTGCAGAAGACATCTTTGAGCCAGCTGCCAAAGAGTATATGACTATGGTTATTGATATCATTAACAAGCAGATGTGGAATGGAGCAATGGGGAAGTCATATGTATTGGTCGTCGACAAAGATTGAGCTCAAGCTAGCACCAAACCAAGGAGGAGATTGAAGGGTCCAGTTGGTGGTTTGGTCTAGGCTTTCATGGTAATAGTTCTTTTGAGTCTTTGTTGTGTTTTGGTAGGTTGTTAGTGTGTTTACGGCCATGTAGTGATTTTACGGCCGTAAACCCAGTGTTCGGCCCAAGTCCAATATATATAGAGGTTGTTTAGGTCATTATTGATTGTTGATAACACAGAGTTCACAACTATAGAGAACAAGTTGTACTAGACTTTTTAAGCAATAAAAGCGTGTGCAAGCTTGTTTCAATTCTGTTTCTACTCCAATTCTTATTCTATTTTTTTGTTTGCTTGCTTGATCATTGGTAAAGATCCGTTTTAGGACCTTACACAAAGTATGGACCATAGGAAAATAGAGTGTGCATGCTTGGAGCATGGGACAACCATTGTTATAATTAAAGTAATAAGTTGATTATCCGAAACATTATACAATGAATAATGAGTAATCAGTATGGTGATTAAATAAAGGTGTTTTATTTATACTCAAAAGTTTGGGGCCATATAGGATTAGTATTATTCTTGTGTTTCACTTTGCATGTTTTGACTTCCCGAATAATAAGATTATTCAAACCATCCATAGTCGATCATACTTTGGTAGTAGGTAATGAGGTAAGACTGTCATGAATCTGACTGTAGATTGTCTAAAGCGTTTTAGACATAGCAAAAGTTTGTTGCAGTGTTCATGAGTGCTCCTGAAATAAGATTTGAGTATTGGAATAAACCCACGCTCACTTAAATCACTTCATGGATTTTATCACGAGTGATTAGTGAGATGATAATATCTTATATTATTGAAACCGATATGTGTGAGTTGTAGCTTGCAATTCGGTTGCACATTGATAATATTGTTGTGTGTGATTTGATGAGTAAATACAAGCAAGCATTCGATTCGAAGTTTATCCATTCCTTTTACACTAAGAGGGATGAAAGCGATATATGTGGGCCCCTAGATGATTTAGTGATGACACCCTAAGCGCTTGGCCAAGCCGGGACTAAGTTGATGTGTTCAATTGTAGTCTGTTGTCAGTCGTCATAAATCGGAAATCGGGAAACAACACATGAACAGAGAGTATGATTAAATCCATGTCTCGGTTTATAGGATATCTAGAATGGATACATATATGATCCTTTATCTAAAGGACGTGTTACTGATAACATCAGAGTTCGACATCGGCTTTTGAAAGCTACGATTACTAATCAGATTCTGAAGT
This sequence comes from Lactuca sativa, assembly GCF_002870075.4. Taxonomy (NCBI): domain Eukaryota; kingdom Viridiplantae; phylum Streptophyta; class Magnoliopsida; order Asterales; family Asteraceae; genus Lactuca; species Lactuca sativa. The sequence goes on from NC_056625.2 coordinate 250,614,245, forward strand.
CATATGCAAAATAGTTATTAGACTTATCCAAGTTGGATATTGTTGGATTAGGTGTCTAAGTCCATAACTATTTTAGGTATGTACTTGATTTGATTATGAGCATGGTCCTTTTGGGTTGCCTTCACTCATACAACTTGATAGGATGACAAGAGGAGTGAGAGTAGAATTCATTATATGAATAATAAATTGGTACTCGAAAATAGTTTTATTAATATATTACAAGTTTAATATATTATTTGGAAATCATATTATTTAATTAGTATTGATCAGAAATTAATTTGGTGATCAAAAGAGACTGATTAAATAAAGGGGACTGATAATGTAATTATCTGATAGTTGCTAGTTGGGCCATGGATTCCTAATAGAGAGGGATTGGACGAAATCTATGCAGAGTCCAAGAAGATTTCATCCAAGGGCTTTCAAGGGGGGCTCCATGGATTGCTTAAGGCCTAAGCAGAGAATTAGGGTTTCCATATGAAACCCTAGCAGCCCACACAACTATAAATAGACCCCATTACAAAGGAAATTTTGTTCAAGGCTTAAGACACCCTAGAGTGGTCGAAATTCTCCTATCTCCTACTTCATCCTTTGCATAGAGTGTTTGTGACTCCATTAGAGGTGTAACACTTGGGGAACTAAGCTTTCAAGAGTCAAGTACTTTGTGGATTGACTTGTTATTGCTACATAATAAGTAAGGTAAGTGTCCAAACCCTTATTTACAAATGAATTTCGTTCTTAGACATGATAAATTAGGGTTTATGCTTTGGAAGATTGTTTGCATGTTTAAATTGAGGAAAACCTAGATCCAAATCATTAGGGTTGCATGTACACCATAGAAATGATGTTATGCTCAAAACCCATTAGTTCCACTATAGCACGAAGAAGGGATTAATCTTTCACCTTGATTGCCTGGTGGAATACCATCTTTATAAAGAAAGCTTTTTTCAAAAGATTCAGGAAGACCATATTTCTCTGAACTTAGACATGTATGAGGGATATTGTAACGCCTGTGTTTCCGGGCTTGCCATTTTTAGCAATGTAATAGTCTAGGTTAACCTTTGTAACCCGTTTTGAAATAATAAGAGTGTATTATTTGAGTATTATGTGCTTAATTGCTTAATTATGTGGTTTGATTAATTAAGAATAAAAATAAGCGTCAAAATTTTAGTGTAAAATAAACTTAATATCTTTGGATAATGTTGTAGTAGTTGAAACGAGGTTTCCGAATATATATAGAACGCCCAAATCTGACTTTGTATGAGGAAGTTATGATTTATCGAAGTTTCGGCTTAGCTGTATGCAGCCTGAAATACTCGATTTGAGATCGAGCGGTTTTTAGCCGAAGCAATCTAAACGAGATTCGAAGATCTCATTGTTGGTATCGAAGCGATAAAAAGTTAGGCGAGAACGGACGTCAAACGAAGAAGTTATGAATTTATAACGAAATTTTCTGTCCTGGCATATTAAAAATAATTAATAAAAATAAGGTCAAAATTTGCCGGCTGAGTCTAAACGAAAGTTGTAGAGCGTAGTCTCACCTTCGCGTGGATATAAAGAACATCGAAAACGGACTTCGTATGAAGAAGATATGAATTTCCGAAGTTTATTAAATAATTTATATTTAAATTAAATCTTTAATTCCGGTATTATCCGAGGACGAGTCATCGGACTCATCCGAAGTACGCCCCGCGTACTCCAATGATGTCGACACTCGCATCAAGTGGCTTCGAATGACGAACACAGTGACGATTTCGGACCAGTACGGCCCGCGTACTGGCGTACGCCCCGCGTACTCCGAGGCTCCAGCCTCCTATAAATAGGATGCGAGGGTTCCGGGCTTATTTGCTCATTTCCCCTCGTTTTTGTGTTGAAGCTCTGCGCGTAAACTACCGAAGCCATCCCGAAGCCCCAGTATTATTCCCGAGTCCCGAAGGAAGTCCCGAGATCCCGAAGATCCCGAGAAGTGCGGTTCCCGAGCCGAAGCTCTGCCCGCGAGAAGTTCGATTTTTGTGGAGATCTTCCAGATCTGCTGAGGATTACTACTTTTGCAAGCCGTAGTGCTGTCCGATCATCTTCTGATCAAGTGAGTGTGTAGTTATTTTCTTCTAACGCATAATTATGAAGTATTTTATACGGAATACATATTATGTGTATATATTTTGTTGTTATATGTGTGAATGTGTATTCACTCTCTTCTATCTCATAGATCTGATTTATTCTCTATGAAATACGTGTTATGTGTGTGTGCCTCATCTGTTATGTGGAATATGTATTGATTAAAGCATGCTATATAGGTTTTTAACTATGTATATAATGTATATTTTTTATCTACTAATATGTTGGGTAGAACATGGGTAGATAGTTGGTGTGTAATAAACAGATGAGAGGCCTCGTTGTTGTTTGATTTAGTCATCTAGCGGAGTTTAGATGACGACCACGGGCTATTCTAGACAGTCTTGTGGAACATTATCAGGTTCGCCACCTGTAGGTGTTAATGAACTTGGGTGTTCATTCGCTGTACTCCATCCCCCTCATGGTTGCCTTATTTGACTTATATTGCTGAGGTACCCCCGAAGCATGTGTTGTCACCCCGATGAAATATTCTTAGACTAGGTCCCTTATGTTAGTTGTCTTAGGGACATAAAGTGAGAATAACGGGAATGGGTAATTGGGTTATTGTTGGTTGGTGAAAATTAAATATGATTATTTATTGTGGGTTGAAAACCCTATATGCTCACCAGGCTCCCAAGCCTGACCCACTCAGTTTTATTTGTATTACAGGAAGTGGCGCGAGGGCATAAGATGGATGAACCATCAAGTTGTTTTGTTTACAAGTCTGCATATGTTTATATTTGTTATATGACTTGTAATGTATTCGTTTATGCTTATTGGTCTGTATCGGAACATGACACCCCGAGTTTTGATTATATAATGAAAATACATTTCTTTTATGAAATGCTTTGGTAAACATTGTTTTATCATGTTTTGTTTTTGGGAACAAATTCCGCAACTCTTTCAAATCAAAAGGATTTACTCTGAAAATATTTTAAAAGCATAAATGAAAATCGGTCTTTTCTGGCCGAGATTTAGGGGATGTCACAGTTGGTATCAGAGCATTAGTTTAAGGGAACTAGGAATTTGTAGGATTTCTAGACTTAAACTTAGAAGGCTAAGTGGAATTTTGAGATGTGTGTCTGTTATGTTTTAGACACGAGCACTAGTTTATTTTAGGAAAGTTGCCTAAAATGCTTTTATGTGGTAAATGTTATATGTTGCCGTATATGATATTATTTGTTCGGATCTATGGTTTGTTGCCAACCGGATCTAGAAACTTTATGTGTGTACGATTCTAAGTGTATGTTTACGATATTAGATCTAGCATGTAAACGTTTCGGAGTCATAAGGATGATTTGAATATCTACCGTGATCGAGGATCTAATTTCACCTTATTCGGTGTGTAGATCAAAATGGTGAGGACGAGAAGTGGAGTTGGAAATGCTGATGAAAACAGGAATCAACCACCCGTGATTGAACAAATACCTGTCGTAGCAGCAGCACCTGAGCCAATAACCATGGCTGGTGTGCAAATGATGATTCAGACGATGTTGGATCGTCAGATGGATGAAACTAGACGGTTGCTTCAGCAGAATTTTAAAGAACTGTTAATTCGAGTGGAAGAGCCTGAATTAAATGAAGGGCACTCGGAAGGTGGAAACTTCAGTGGGTCTGTTGGTCCAGCCAACCTGCCGATAGTTAGGCAAGACAACCATGATGGAAGGAATGATGGAATGGGATGCAAGTACAAGGACTTTTTAACTTGCAAACCATTGACCTTCAATGGAAAGGAGGATCCGATTGGGGTTATGGATTGGATCTCCAAAATGGAGTTAGCCTTCATGACTTGTGGCTGCAGAGGTAAGTTGCAGACTATCTATGCAGTGCGTCAGTTTCGAGGTGGAGCCGTTCGTTGGTGGAACACTCTAGGGAAGACTTTAAGCCCTAATGAGCCACTGCAATTGTCATGGGCAGAGTTCTTGGTGCAGCTCAAGCGCAAGTTCTGCTCGGCTCAAAATCTGTTGGAACTAGAGAACAAGTTTCTGACATTGGCGAAAGGCAGCATGTCAGTTGATGAATAGACCAATAACTTCACCAATAAGATGGAGTTCGCCTTGCGTATCGTCCCAGACGAGCTGACAAAGGTGGACTGGTATGCGAAGGGACTCCCATGGGAGTACGAGGTGCCAGTACGTCAGGCACATACTCTAGAGGCAACTATCTGGGCTGCCAAGTCTGTTGAGAACATGATTAAGGGGAGAACCACCGACCAGGTTGAGGTTGGTGAGAAGAGAAAGTTTGAGGGAACATCTGGTTCTGGTAAGAGAAGAAAATTTTTGAAATCTGATTCGAAAAAGTTTGGAGGAAAAGGAGGCGAAGCAAAGTGGTGTGATAAGTGTAAGAAAAAGCACTTTGGGAAATGTAGCAAGGATGTAACCTGCTACAAGTGTGGAAAGGTTGGACATTTTGCCAATGAATGTCCGAACAACAAAAGGATGTGTTTTGGTTGCAATGAAGAGGGGCACATTTTGAGAGACTGTCCGAAGAAGAAGGAGGTAGCAAGGCCCAACATTCCACCAAAGCCAAAGGCGAGAGCCTTCCAGATGACACTTGAGGCCGCGAAAGATGAAGCTGATGTCGCTTCAGGTACCTTTCTCGTAAATGAATTACCTGCTCAAATTTTGTTTGATTCTGGAGCTAACTACTCCTTTATTTCGCATGAGTTTGGTAGAAAACTAGCTTTGCCTATTGATAGACTAGATAATGCCTTATTAGTCGAAGTTGCTAGTGGCAAGTTTGTACCTGTTAGCCATCGTATGAAAAACATCTTAATCGACCTTAATGGGAATAGGTTTCGCGAGGAATTATTGCCTATCGAACTTAATGGTTTCGACATCGTATTGGGGATGGATTGGCTTAGCGCCAATGATGCCGAGATATTGTGCAAGAAGAAGATAGTTAAAGTAAACCCGCCTGGGAAAGATTCGTTTATGGTGTATGGGGACAAACGCAGAGTGAATTCTGGAATCATTTCTCTAATGAAAGCCAGAAAGTGTTTGACCAAGGGATGTACATCATATTTAGCATTCGTGATTGATGCTAAGAAGGAAAAGAAGGTGATGCAGAGTATTCCAGTGGTGTGTGATTATCCGGAAGTATTTCCCGAAGATCTTCCTGGATTACCACCTGATAGACAAGTGGAGTTCATAATAGACTTGTTACTAGGAACCACGCCAATAGCAAAAGCACCTTATCGATTAGCACCGACGGAGATGAAGGAGCTGATGATGCAACTCCAGGAGTTATTGGATAAAGGTTTCATTAGACCTAGTTCATCGCCCTGGGGAGCTCCGGTGTTATTCGTAAAGAAGAAGGATGGAAGTATGAGAATGTGCATTGATTACAGAGAGTTGAACAAGGCAACAATAAAGAATAGATATCCGTTGGCAAGGATTGATGACCTGTTTGATCAATTGCAAGGTGCGAGCTATTTCTCGAAGATCGATCTAAGGTTAGGATATCATCAGCTAAAAGTAAGAGAGCAAGATATCGAGAAGACTGCATTCAGAACTAGATATGGACACTACGAGTTCTTGGTTATGTCGTTTGGACTAACCAATGCTCCGGCAGCATTCATGGATTTAATGAATAGGGTTTGTAATCCTTTCCTTGATAAATCCGTGATAGTGTTCATAGACGACATTCTGATTTACTCAAAAAGCCAGGAGGAGCATGGCAGACACTTGCGAGAAGTTTTGGAAGTCTTGAAGAAGGATAAGCTGTATGCGAAGTTCTCCAAATGTGATTTTTGGATTCGTGAAGTCCAATTCTTGGGTCACGTGGTCAACCAAGAAGGGATAATGGTTGATCCAGCAAAGATTGAAGCTGTAATGAAGTGGGAACAACCGAAAAGTCCCACGGAGATCCGAAGCTTTTTAGGATTAGCCGGATATTACCGAAGGTTTATCCAAGGCTTTTCTTCGATTGCTACTCCATTAACAGCTTTAACCCACAAAGGAGCTACTTATTCTTGGAGTGATAAGCATAAAGAAGCATTCGAGAAGCTAAAGAAGAAACTATGCGAGGCACCGATACTTTCTCTACCCGATGGAGTTGAAGACTTCGCTGTCTATAGCGATGCGTCTGGGGTTGGATTGGGTTGTGTTTTGACCCAAAGAGAAAAGGTGATAGCATATGCGTCTCGACAGCTGAAGGAGCATGAAAAGAATTACCCGACTCATGATTTGGAGTTGGCAGCGGTAGTTTTCGCTCTGAAAATATGGAGGCATTAACTCTATGGTACGAAGTGTAAACTTTTCACTGATCATAAGAGTCTCCAATATCTCTTTAATCAAAAGGAATTGAATATGAGGCAACGACGCTGTCTGGAGTTACTCAAGGACTACGACTGTGAGATACTTTACCATCCCGGTAAAGCTAATGTTGTTGCTGATGCTCTCAGTCGGAAAGTCAATCTTGAAAGGAAAAGGCCAAGAGCGTTGAGAATTGATGTTGTCTCGACTATTTTGGAAAGTATAAAGAAAGCTCAAGAGGAAGCTTCTGAAAAGAATGACCGAAAGGAGGAACGTTTGGGTAAAACGTTGGTGTTCGGTGTAAACAGTCATGGACTGAAGGTGTTCCAAGATCGAATTTGGATACCTAAGACAGGAGGAGTCAGAGATCTTCTGATGGAAGAAGCTCACAAAACCATGTACTCGATTCATCCCGGTAGCACTAAAATGTATAGGGACCTGAAACCCTACTACTGGTGGCCGACGATGAAGCTTGATGTTGCAAAGTATGTGGCTGAATGTGTGACTTGTGCAAGAGTCAAGACACAACATCAGAAACCGTACGGGAGTTTAGAACGATTGCCTATGCCTATAGGTAAGTGGGAAGACATTGCTATGGATTTTGTCACTAAACTGCCCAGAACAAAGAATGGTCACGACATGATTTGGGTGGTCGTTGATCGACTCACTAAGAGTGCACATTTCATAGCAGCCAAGGAGAAATGGTCTATGGAAAAGCTTGCAAATTCTTACGTGAAGGAAATTGTGAGGCTTCACGGTGTTCCGTTAACGATTGTATCGGATCGTGATAGCCGTTTCACCTCGAGGTTTTGGAAAAGTCTACAAGAGGAAATAGGTACCAAGTTATGTTTAAGCACAGCTTACCATCCGCAAACTGATGGTCAGAGTGAAAGAACAATACAAACACTTGAAGATATGCTGAGAGCATGTACCTTGGAATTCCTAGGTAATTTGGATGAACATTTACCTTTGGTAGAATTTTCCTAAAATAATAGTTTCCACTCGAGCATAAAGATTGCACCTTATCAAGCTTTGTATGGACAGAAGTGTCGTACGCCGTCTTGTTGGCTTGAGGCTGGGGAAAAGCAGTTTATGGGACCAGAGATGGTTCATCAAACTGCCGAAAAGTTGAAAATAATTAGGGAAAGAATGTTAGCAACTCAAGATCGTCAAAAGAGCTATGCTGACAAGAAGCGAAGACCGATGACTTTTGAGGTTGGAGATTCGGTTTTGCTTAAAGTCTCACCGTGGAAGGGACTTATAAGATTTGGTAAAAGGGGAAAGTTAAGTCCAAGGTTTATTGGACCGTTTAAAGTTCTTCAGAGGATTGGGAACCAAGCTTACAAGCTCGAATTACCCGAAGAACTGAATGAAATTCACAACACTTTTCATGTGTGTTATTTGAGGAAGTTCATGGGAGAAGTTCCCGATATAATTCCAATTTCTGAATTGAGAATTAATGAGAACAAAAGGTTGATTGAAGAACTAGAGGCAATTGTTGACCGAAATACTAAGAAGTTGCGACGCAAAATGGTTGGGTTAGTGCTTGTCTGATGGAAGCACACAAATGGGCCGAATCTCACCTGGGAGACGGAGAGTGACATGCTGAGTCGCTATCCGCATTTGCTTGTTGATGTGTGATTCCAGGGACGGAATCATTCTAAGGTGGAGAGAATTGTAACGCCTGTGTTTTCGGGCTTGCCATTTTTAGCAATGTAATAGTCTAGGTTAACCTTTGTAACCCGTTTTGAAATAATAAGAGTGTATTATTTGAGTATTATGTGCTTAATTGCTTAATTATGTGGTTTGATTAATTAAGAATAAAAATAAGCGTCAAAATTTTAGTGTAAAATAAACTTAATATCTTTGGATAATGTTGTAGTAGTTGAAACGAGGTTTCCGAATATATATAGAACGCCCAAATCTGACTTCGTATGAGGAAGTTATGATTTATCGAAGTTTCGGCTTAGCTGTATGCAGCCTGAAATACTCGATTTGAGATCGAGCGGTTTTTAGCCGAAGCAATCTAAACGAGATTCGAAGATCTCATTGTTGGTATCGAAGCGATAAAAAGTTAGGCGAGAACGGACGTCAAACGAAAAAGTTATGAATTTATAACGAAATTTTCTGTCCCGGCCTATTAAAAATAATTAATAAAAATAAATCATAATTTGCCGGCAGAGTCAAAACGAAAGTTGTAGAGCGTAGTCTCACCTTCGCGTGGATATAAAGAACGTCGAAAACGGATTTCGTATGAAGAAGATATGAATTTCCGAAGTTTATTAAATAATTTGTATTTAAATTAAATCTTTAATTCCGGTATTATCCGAGGACGAGTCATCGGACTCATCCGAAGTACGCCCCGCATACTCCAAAGATGTCGACACTCGCATCAAGTGGCTTCGGATGACGAACGCAGTGATGATTTCGGACCAGTACGGCCCGCGTACTGGCGTACGCCCCGCGTACTCCGAGGCTCCAGCCTCCTATAAATAGGATGCGAGGGTTCCGGGCTTATTTGTTCATTTCCCCTCGTTTTTGTGCCGAAGCTCTGCGCGTAAACTACCGAAGCCATCCCGAAGCCCCAGTATTATTCCCGAGTCCCGAAGCAAGTCCCGAGATCCCGAAGATCCCGAGAAGTGCGGTTCCCGAGCCAAAGCTCTGCCCGCGAGAAGTTCGATTTTTGTGGAGATCTTCCAGATCTGCTGAGGATTATTACTTTTGCAAGCCGTAGTGCTGTCCGATCATCTTCTAATCAAGTGAGTGTGTAGTTATTTTCTTCTAACGCATAATTATGAAGTATTTTATACGGAATACGTATTATGTGTATATATTTTGTTGTTATATGTGTGAATGTGTATTCACTCTCTTCTATCTCATAGATCTGATTTATTCTTTATGAAATACGTGTTATGTGTGTGTGCCTCATCTGTTATGTGGAATATGTATTGATTAAAGCATGCTATACAGGTTTTTAACTATGTATATAATGTATATTTTTAATCTACTAATATGTTGGGTAGAACATGGGTAGATAGTTGGTGTGTAATAAACAGATGAGAGGCCTCGTTGTTGTTTGATTTAGTCATCTAGCGGAGTTTAGATGACGACCACGGGCTATTCTAGACAGTCTTGTGGAACATTATCAGGTTCGCCACCTGTAGGTGTTAATGAACTTGGGTGTTCATTCGCTGTACTCCATCCCCCTCATGGTTGCCTTATTTGACTTATATTGCTGAGGTACCCCCGAAGCATGTGTTGTCACCCCGATGAAATATTCTTAGACTAGGTCCCTTATGTTAGTTGTCTTAGGGACATAAAGTGAGAATAACGGGAATGGGTAATTGGGTTATTGTTGGTTGGTGAAAATTAAATATGATTATTTATTGTGGGTTGAAAACCCTATATGCTCACCAGGCTCCCAAGCCTGACCCACTCAGTTTTATTTGTATTACAGGAAGTGGCGCGAGGGCATAAGATGGATGAACCATCAAGTTGTTTTGTTTACAAGTCTGCATATGTTTATATTTGTTATATGACTTGTAATGTATTCGTTTATGCTTATTGGTCTGTATCGGAACATGACACCCCGAGTTTTGATTATATAATGAAAATACATTTCTTTTATGAAATGCTTTGGTAAACATTGTTTTATCATGTTTTGTTTTTGGGAACAAATTCCGCAACTCTTTCAAATCAAAAGGATTTACTCTGAAAATATTTTAAAAGCATAAATGAAAATCGGTCTTTTTTGGCCGAGATTTTGGGGATGTCACAGATATATTAAAGTTTAGTTGATTTTAGTCCTTAATATAACTCCCAACATGAAATATTAAGGCTAGGACCCGACACAATACTTTACAATTCTGAAGAGGTATGTCGTAATCCAATTGTAAAATATTTCAAGGTAGGTAAATGACGATTTACCAAATTCCACCATGAAAAACAAAATTGATTATTAAGTTTTAAATGGATTGAAACTCCTAGATCCTTTTAGATTCATTAAATTTTTCAATGGCATGTTTAAATCTCAATTGTGCCCTTCAAGTTTGTGACTGGGATGCCAAGGATCACAAACAAGGTGTGAATAACCATGCAAATTAGCTTGGTACACCCAATGTTACAACCACCTAATCAATGTGCCGGTTAACCACACACGCTCCATTGGTCTATGACTAAGCTACCCTTTGCCATGTACTTTCAGTCCCAGATTAGTGTGCTGGTTAACCGCACATGCTCCGCTAACGACTTAACAAGGTGCAAAGTACAATTTCATGGGTTAGCACCAAATTCAAATTTTTCCTAAGTAACTAAGATTGAGAATTTATAAGCGTTTAGTTACTTGGTAATTTTCATTATACTTTTAATCAGAATTATTGTCCTGTCAAACCTGTTTTGCTAACGAAAGGGAAAGGTAAAGAGATTCTTGTTTCAAGTCGCTGATATTGAAAGATATACAACTTCACAATATACGAACTTTATTGTTCGTATGAATAACTGCACCAAGAACAATGATGGAGACAAGAAGAGCTGAAGAAGATAATCACTTGGTACTCTGAAATTCGAAGGACAATGCACTCAGTTGCTCAAGTTCTCACTAATTGAGTGACTTTGACTGTTTACAAATGGGGAGAATGTTGACTTATTTTGTTGTAAAAGTCGAAGTGTTGTCTATTCTATTTCGCATATTTTATTTACTAAGTCATTTTATGTCGAAGCTTAATGTCTAGACTTAGTATTTTTTGTACACTCATGTTTCCTATACGTAGGGGCTGAGGATAGAAGTAGAGATAAGGGTTTTTCTGCTTATTTGTAATTAGTATTGTATTTGAATTCTCTGTTCAATACAAACTTGCTGATTAATATTTACATTTGGTGTTCATATCTTCATTACTCGTTCATTTAAATCATGATTGCTTTCTAAATCTTGATTACAATTCTCATCAGAGTTGCAAGTGCTCATAAGTTATTATGTTCTCTGCATTTAATTTTGTTAAGTTATATTGTTATAACAAAACAAATTCATAATGAAAAATAATAAAAAAAAAATTATGTGTGCTTGTGATTATGTATTACGTACGTGTATGATACTAGATGTTTTTTATGTGTTTGCTAGTTCTCTATATTGGTATTGTTCGTGTTATATGTGCTTTTGTTTTTCTTCCTAAAAATATATATGGATTTTATCGTGGTTGATAAAGTTCATGCTAGACTGTTAAAAAAAGTTCATGTGCCCCTAAAACAACGTGTCTTTGAACATAATGAGAAATATAACATATGTAATTTGTCTCGGGCTTATAATTACCATATCGAAGTGAATTTTATGCTTTTTTTAAACAAAGGGCTACATCAAAAAAATAACAACCTACTTTTTTCTTCACATTATAGGATGCTCGAAGGCATCTATAATTGGATAGATTTTTGCTGTATAGTGCCTTAATAAGAAAATAATTACAAGTAAATTGTTATAAGGTGTAGATATTTCAAAGTAAAATGCCTTTGTGGCTGTTTTAAAAAGGTATCATTTTATAACTATAGTCTGTAAATGAAATTTCGAATCTGATTTGGAGTTAGCTGTTGACTTTGTTATTGAGACATGTTTACACCTTATGCTTATCGTGGAAGTATGGGACATTTTAGGTTGGAACAAAGTTGGTTTCTGCTAACTTTTTGTTTTAAACGGTCTACTTTTTGTCAAGAAGCCAAAATGACTGCCCTGATGATTTGACTTCCAAGAGATGGCATTGTTTTGTTTTTATTAATGAACTGTTGTTCTATGAAGGATTCTGTAAGAAAAATGGACGCTAAAGAGACCACTATTTATAAAATCTCTTTACATGTTTAAAACCATATATAAATTATATCTGATTTAACCCATATGTAAATTTACTAATTTAACCTATATTTTATTTTATTTTAATTTTTTTTCTTAGATTTTGTAATACTTATCTCACACTTTCGAGCTTAATCTGCATGCAGAAGCTGAAGATAAAGAGTATAAACAAATTCTAAATAATAGCTATATTTTTTATACTTCTCAGATTAAATTCTATTTTTTTTTACAATCTTAACTTCAAAAAACAATTTAAAAAATTGGAGGTAATGGCTGACCAACTCAAATTAGTTGTTTATGTGTAGGAGAGCTGGTGAAATTATCAAAAAGTCTTTCGAAAGTTATTTCTCACCGCCTCTCTACACTTCTCACCCGATTTTTCTTTCATTCGTTTATTCTAAAATCTTATTTTTGTATATTAGGCTTACATGTAATAAGTTATGCTCCTGGGTACTATTTTAAAGAAATTATTTTGGTTGTGTATGGGCTTTTAAGTGATTGTTTAGTCTCCAAGTCTTTGTACTCGGAACAATTTACCAATTACAACAATGTCTCATTAGGAAAATTCCGTTCAAACTACAGTGCTAATAGGCATTTCTTGAGAACCCCCGCAACGGGGAAATTTTCCATAGTTTTATTTTAAAAACCATACACCTCGATCAATATAAATCAACATAGGAGAGAAATGATCTTTTAAATATAAATAAATTATAAATGTGAATGAGTTTTGTGAAAGGAAAAATAAATAAGTGCTTGTTTAGATAAAATGTAGAAAATTTAATTTAAAAAAAAATACTTTTTTTCCTAAAAAATATATAAAAGATGAGTATTTATTTGTTTTAATCAAATTAAATAAATGGTCCTTGAGGTATATTATTTTTTAATAGTTGATCCAAGGGTAAATAGGTCATTTTAAAAATATTAAGAACTTAAAAGTCAAATTTAACAGCCGAAGGACTAACCGTGTAATGTTTAGAAACCATAAGGACCACCAGTGTAATGCTCTTCAAAGATATACAGAAAGTGTTATTTTTTAGAAAACGTAGAGACCATTTATGAAATTTTGTCTTTTATATATTGTCACATATTTAATTTAACTATGTCATCAATACATCTTTATTACCTAAAAAGGTTTATTACATGTAAACTTCTAAACAGAAAATATATAATATTATCTTAGCAACTTATATCACTCAAACTTATTTATAGAAAAATACTTCATGTGGTCCGTTACTCCTTGCGTCCTGAGATACATACAAGAATACATAAGCTTTAAGCTTAGTGATTAATTATGGTTTTGATCATTCAAGAGTAATAATGTATGCAAGATTTAAAATACTTCTTTTAGATCTCAAATTTACATTTAAGTAGGCCAAAACTGCTAAGAGGTTAGCTAATCTCGAGATCCATAAAAGGTTGTCCCATAAGGTCTAGTTGCAAGTCAGTCCTTCATACCATACCCCGTACAATGGACATTTAAATGGCCAAACTTAACATGTATACAACTTTCATGCTATCTTGATAATGTGCCATAAACATGCTCTTTAAAACATTAATCAATAATAAAATAGTATAACTAATATATTATAAAACATGCTTTTAAAACATTAAGCAATTAATCATGGCAAAGTAATTTACAACATATTATAGCATATAGAGCTAATGTCATAAAAACCCTCAATTTTCCAGGGTTTTGTCGGTTTTGCAAAAATTGAATTTTATGTCCGTTTTTTACCCTAACATTTTCCAAAAAATGTTCGGTTTTACCCTTTTACCGGTGATAATAGGTTACCATTATATAAACTTCGCAAAAAAACCCTTAGATTTATAGTTTTTTTTTTACGTTTTTCCTCTTAAGTTTATAATTTTTTTACACTTTTCCCCTAGGTATTGTTTTTTTTTTTTTTCATATTATACGTATTCAAGCAGAAAAATCATACGAATATGTATATTATGAAAAAAATATACTTAGGGTAAAAGTGTAAAAAAAATTATAAACTTAAGGGTAAAAACGCAAAAAAATAGTAAACTTAAGGGGTTTTTTTGCGAATTTAATATAATGGTAACCTGGAAAACCTGTTATCACTGGTAAAAGGGTAAAACTGAACATTTTTTCGAAAATGTTTGGGTAAAAACAGACATAAATTTCAACTTTGGGTAAAACCGACAAAGTCCTGAAAACTGATGGTTTTTATGACATTAACCCTAGCATATATGTATCCCATTAAATTACATAAGTACTCACATTGCTTTAGCTTGAACCTTTATGCTTCTAAAGTCTTCCTTCTACTAATTATTTGTAAATGATTTGGAATGCAGAAAAAATGGTAATATGGTTGCTATTTATAGATGATTTAGGTGCATTACATCTGTTGTTCTTTATGCTTTAGACATGGTACTGTCATAGGAATATGACACATATTGTACTTGTTTCATCTTATCGCCTTAGAGTGTTACACATGATTTCTTATAGCCTTGATTAGTCATTTATAACTTAAATAAAATCTGGACAGCTTATAAATCTATGCCTAGAATCTATTTATAGGTTTACTTGGTCACCAAGCTATAGACTTCTATGCTTATTGTTGGATAAGGTGTCTATGTCAATAACTATATTAGGTATGTACTTCACCCGAAAGTAGCACGGTCTATTTGGATTGCATTTCACCGGAACAATTTGAAAGGATGGACTTTGAGAAGAGGTTATTTATGATTTATTAATATATTATAAGTTCTAATATATTAATATGAAATCATATTATTTAATTAGTATTGATCAATAATTAATTTAGTGATAAAAAAGAGACTAATTAAATGTACGTGATTGATTTGGTAAATCAATGATACTTATAGTGTGGGCCTATGGTTATTTAGGATGGGCTAAACCAATATGGTACTCCATGGATAGTCCAGGGAGGTTTAACCCATGGATCCTAAGTAATATGAAAGGTCATGGTGCATTAGGGTTTTGCCACACTATAAAAAAAGCCCCTTAGCTCCTAAAATCGACACTAGTGATCTTTAGAAGAGTCATAGCCGATTTTTTTGTGCAAATCACTCTCTCTCAAGTCCTCCATTGTTGGTAGTGTTTTGTGAAGCATTTGAGGCATCACATTTGGGGTACTAGGCTCTTAAAGGTCCAAGTTAACAAGCTACAAGAAAAGGTATGTCATTTAACTAGTTTTTTGTTATTCAAGTACCCATGCTTTGTATGCTAGTTAGGATAATGCTTTGGAAAATCAAATTGCATGTATAATTACAGAAAACATAGATCCAAAACATTTAGGGTTGTATGTGCACCTTAAGGTTATTAGAGTGCTCAAAACCAATGAGTGGCATAAAACCCTAGGATTGTTTTCTGTTATACTTGATGCTTATTTGTTTTCAAAGTTGAAAAGATTGAATTTCTGCATTCTGACTGGTGAACTCGCCGAGTCTACTGGATGACTCGACGAGTCCACTCAGAAACAAACCAATTCGACGAGTCCAGTTCATGTACTCGTCGAGTTAGTTCTACTGTGTGTAGAATTTTGAGTTTTTGGCCAGAATTGGATTAGGATCATTACCCCCAAACTGTTTTTTGAACCATGAAATCTGTTTTTTGATAAGGTAATGATCATGCTTGTGCAATTAAAAGGTAATTGTCATAACTTCAAGATTTGTATTAGTTTATATGATTTGGCTAATTTCTTGAAGATTGTTGATATGAATTATCTCGTTCTTATGAGTTTAACTAGATCATGTATGAACTATTTGATTATTGTGTTAATTAAAATAATGATCTAAATTCCTTTAATGGACTCCATAACTTGTCCTCAAGTTATGAAAAATGAAAAGTTTTTTCTTTAAAAAGGTCATTAAACTTATAAGTTATGGAAATAAAAAGTTTTAAAGAGTTTCAAAACTTGCCCTCAAGTTTTGGAATTTGTAAAGTCACACTTATGAATACTTTAATTCCAAACCTTAGAATTTTAAAAGTTTAAAATAGAACCCTTATGCTATTATAATTTTAAAAGTTTAATAATTATATATATATGTAGGGGTGTAAGTGAGCCGAGCTACTCGTGAGCTACTCGGGATCGACTCGTTAAAAGCTCGACTCGAGATCGAATTAAACGAGCCCTATCCGAGCTCGAGCCTAGATATGAGGCTCCTTTACTAAATGAGCTCGAGCCGAGCTTCAATTAATGGGGCTCGCGAGCCTAAACGAGCTTATATATATATATATATATATATATATATATATATATATATATATATATATATATATATATATATATATATATATATATACATAGAGGCTCGTTTAGGCTCGATTAGGCTCGCGAGCCCACTAAATTGTTCATGAGCTGAGCTCGAGCTTCATTTTAAGGCTCGAATCGAGCTCGAGCTCGAACTCGAGCTTCCTCAAATTAAACGAGCCGAGCTCGAGCTTGGTCATGCTCGGGCTCGGCTCGGCTCGTTTACACCCCTATATATATGTATAAGACAAATTAGTCTTACCATTAGTAGGCCTCATTCATGAAGCCGATCTATAAGGGGGGGGGGGGGTATGAGGTTACTGCCTATAAAATGGTGGTTTAATGGGTGTCCACTTTCAGCCACCGCTTCCTTGACTGGTGGAGGGTCGTCAGCCGAACGGGTAGGATAGGACACTAATTCTCATTAAAAGTATAATGATAATTATAATGTAACTGAATGTTTTATTAAATTCCCAATCTTAGTTACTTTAGGAAAATGTGAAATTGATGCTAATCCATGAAATTGCACTTTGCACCTTGCTAAGTCGTTGATAGAGCGTGTGTGGTTAACCGACACATTAACTTGGACTAGTAAGGATGGCAAAGGGTAACTTGATGTTTGTCATAGATCGATAAAGTGTGTGTGGTTAACCGGCCCATCGATTAGGTGATAAATGACATCAAGTGTACCAAGTAAATTTGCATGGTTATCACACCTTGTTTGTAATCCTCGGTATCCCAGTCACAAACTTGAAGGTAATAATCGAGATATAAATATGCCATTGAAAAGTTCAATGAATCTCAAAAGGATCTAGGAATTTCAATCCAAATAAAACTTAATAATTAGTTTTGTTTTTCATGGTGGAAATTGGTAAATCGTCATTTACCTACCTTCAAATATTTTGCAAGTTCGATTATGACATCCCTCTTCTAAATTGTAAAATATTGTGTTAGGTCCTAGCCTTAATATTTCATTTGGGTGTTATATTAAGGACTCTTATCTAATCTAAACTTTGTCTTTCTTTTTCAGATGTCGTCCAACATTGCTTCTGGCTCAAACCCTACTAGCTCCTTTTCTCTCATGAACTTGTATGGGAGAGTCATCCTTAATGACACTAACATTAATGACTGGATTAGGAACATCAGGATGGTCACTCACTATGAGGACAAGGAATATGTCCTAGACAAGGAGCTTAAGGAAATTGATGAGTCTTCAGCTACTCCTGAAGAGATCGTTGAGTTTAGGACTCATGAGAAGGATGCCACCAAGGTGTCTTGTATCATGTTGGCTACCATGACAGCTGAACTCCAAAAGTCCTATAAGGACTTCTACCCTTTTGAGATGCACCAAGACCTGATGGAAATATACCATCAGAGTGCTCGTCAAGAGAGGTATGAAATCATCTCTTCCATGATAACAACTAAGATGAAGGATGGAGAGTCCATCACAACCCACTTGTAGAAAATGCAAAGGTTTGTGGAACGTTTGCTAAATTTGAATGTGAGCTTCGATGAGGAGCTGGCTATAGATACCATTCTACACTCTTTACCTCCATGTTATGATCAGTTCCGCATGACCTATCATATGAACAAGGAGGAGGTCACTCTTAGCAAACTTCAAGGGCTTTTGAGGACTGCTGAAAGTAGTCTCAAAGGCAAATAAGTTGTTACTACTCCTACTACTGCCCCTGTTCTGGAAATTGGACATGGCAAAAGGAAGAAGAGGAAGACCCCTTCCAAGGGTCACAAGGGAAAGTCTCTTCATGGATCCTCGTCAATTGGAACCAAAGGTGGTTCTGCTACTCCCACAATCAACACAAAAGATGTAGAGTGCTTCTATTGTCATGAAAAGGGGCACTGGAAGCGAAGCTACCCCAAGTACTTGCATGATGTTAAGGATGGGAAGGTTAAACCCACCCATGCAGGTATTTACACTATTCTATCCAAAAACTCATCACATGCTAACTCTTGGGTCCTTGATACAGGTTGTGGATTTCCTATTTATTCTAATATGAAGGGCCTAAAAAGAAGTAAGGATGTGGATCACGGGAAGATAAACTTGATCATGGGAAATAGGAAAGTCTCACCTGTCACCAAGATTGGAGTTTACTCTTTATTGCTTAGTAGTGGGTTAGAAATAGATTTGAATAATTATTGTTACTCGTCTGATATGGCGTGAAATATTATTTTCTTTCATGGTTTGTACAAACAAGGTTTTAGTTATTCATTTGATAATGAAATTGGTGCTATTAATGCTTTTTATAATGGTGTATTTTATTTTAAAGCTTTGCCTTGTAATGGTGTATATGAAACTATGATGATTGTAGACAACTTAGGAAATAATGTGTTACATATTGATTCTTCCAATAGTTTGGATACAACATCTTTGTGGCATTGTCGTCTTGGACATGTCAACAAGAATCGCATACGCCAACTCCAAAAGGCTGGAGTTTCGGATTCATTCGACTTAAAGTCGGATGACACTTGCGACTCTTGTTTTCTTGGAAAAATGACTAAGTCACCCATCATCGGTACTTGTGAAAAGGGTGAAGGTTTGTTGGATCTTGTACACACCGTTGTGTGCGGGCCCTTCAGAACCGCCACAAGGGATGCCAACCGCTTCTATGTGACTTTTACTGATGGTTACAGTAGATATGGTTATGTCTACTTAATCAAGCATAAGTTAGAAACCTTTGAAAAGTTCAAAGAATTTAAAAAAGAAGTGGAGAATCAGCTGGACAGGAAGATAAAGATGCTCTGATCCGATTGGGGTGGTGAGTATCTTAGTATCGAGTTCCTTGACTATCTTAAGGAATGTGGAATTGTTTCACAGTTGACGCCACCTAGGACACCACAGCTTAATGGTGTGGCTGAGAGGTGCCATCGAACCTTGTTGGACATGGTTCGTTCCATGATGAGTTGATCTTCGTTACCTATCTCATTCTGGGGGTATGCCTTAGAGACTGCCGCCCATATCCGTAATCTAGTCCCAACTAAGAAGGTTGCCAAAACACCTCACGAGATCTAGACAAGGAAAGTTTCCTCATTAACACACATCAAGGTTTGGGGTTGCAAGGATTTTGTGAGACGTGAGACTCATGATAAGCTCAAACCTTATAGTGAGCGTTGTATTTTCATCGGCTACCCATAGAAATCCTTTGGATATCTCTTCTATAGACCGAGTGACTATGTTGTCTTCGTTGCGAGGAGATGAGTCTTACGTGAGAGAGAGCTCATATGACAAGGAGACAGTGGGAGGCAAATTGACCTTGAAGAGCTTCAAAATTCAAGTGGTAAAGGAACCTCAAACACTGGATATCAACCTGAGGAGGAAACTCCTGTTGAGCTGATTGACGAGTCCGTACCTCTGAGGCGTTCGAGTAGAGTTAGAGTTCCACCTGAGTTTTATGGTTTCCATATTACCGCAGAAGGTGATACATTTATCAGTGATATCACACTGGTAAATTTGGATGAACCTAACAACTACAAGGAAGCCATGGAAGGCCCCGAGTCTGGTAAATGGAAAGAGGCGATGGACAGCGAGTTTCAGTCCGTGTATGACAATCGAGTTTGGAACTTGGTTGACAATCTACCGGGTCGTAAGACAGTCAGGTGCGAATGGATCCTCAAGAAGAAGACCGACATGGATGGGAAAGTACACACATATAAGGCGCGATTGGTTGCGAAGGGCTTTGCTCAAACTCCAAGAGTTGACAATGATGAGACCTTCTCGCAAGTAGTGAAGATTAAGTCTATTAGGGTTATGCTAGCCATTGTTGCCCTTCATGATTATGAAATATGGGAAATGGATGTCATAACCTCTTTCCTTAATGGAAATTGGTTGAGGATGTTTACATGAGTCAGCTAGAGGGTTTTTTCGATGCATAGAACCCTAATAGAGTGTGTAAGCTTGAAAAATCCATTTATGGATTGAAACAAGCATCTTGTAGATGGAATCTTTGTTTCGATGAGAAAGTCAAAGAGTTTGGATTTTCGAGAAGCGAGGATGAGTCTTGTGTATATGTCAAGGATAATGGGAGTATAGTCAGCTTTCTGGTGTTGTATGTGGATGACATACTTCTCATAGGAAATGACATCCCAACCTTGTAGAAGGTTAAGTCCTGGCTTGGGAAGTGTTTCGCTATGAAGGACCTCGAAGAAGCTGCCTATATTCTTGGGATAAGGATATTGAGAGACAGGAGTAAGAGACTAATTTGACTTAGTCAAAGTACCTACTTGGAAAAGGTGTTGAAAAGATTGAACATGATGGATTCCAAGAAAGGTGACTTACCGATCCAAAGGAATGCCAAACTAAGTAAGACTCAGAGTCCGAGTATAGAGGTTGAGATAACTGAGATGAGTCGAATACCATATGCTTCTGTTGTTGGCTTGATCATGTATGATATGACTTGTACTCGCCCTGATGTGGCCTTTGCTTTAAGCATGGTCAGCAAGGCTCACTGGACTGAGGTAAAGAACATTCTCAAGTACCTGCGGAGGACCAAGGACTGGGTCCTTACCCTTGGTGGGAGTTATGACTTGAGAGTGGTGGGGTATAGTGACGCCAACTTTTAGACCGATAGAGATAATTTCCGCTCTAAGTCGGGCTGGGTATTTACCCTGAATGGAGGAGCAATCACTTGGAAAAGTTCCAAGTAGTAGACTTTAGCTAATTCAATGTGCGAATCAGAGTACATAGCAGCAAGCGAAGCGGAAAAGGTGGCGATATGGCTGAAGAACTTCATCTAAGACCTTGGAGTTGTACCATCTATAATGGAGCCTATATAGATTTTCTATGACAGCGAGAGTGTGGTTTCCTTAGCCAAGGAACCAGGGGATCATGGCAGATCCAGGCACATTGACAGAAAATACCACTTCATTAGACATCGAATAGAAGAAGCACTCCTCTGTGGCAAAGAGGGTATCATCAGATGAAAACCCAGCAGGTCCCCTCACGATGGGACGGAGTAGGGTTAAGCACTTACAGCATGCGAGGTGCATCAGGCTGAAGGACGATATTAGTTGTAATGATTAGATAGTTTTTTGAAACATGTAATATATAAATTGTAATTGACATTTGATGATTAAATAAAATGTGTTTTTTATAAGTGAAGTTACTGTCTTGTGTCAATTATTTACAAATGTTTCACTTTTCATGTTTTGACTTCCATAATAATTAAATTATTCAAACTATCCACAGTTGATCATACGTTGGAAGTAGGTATTGAGGTAAGACTGTCATGAATTTGGCTTGTAGATTGTCTAAAGTGTATTAGATAAATCAAAGGTTTGCTACAACATTCATGGGTGCTCATAAGGTCTGAGTATTGGATTAAACCCACGCTCAGATGAATCACTTTATGGAATTTATCACGAGTGATTGTGAGATGATAATATCAAATATGCTTCAAACCAACAAATATGAGTTATTGACTATGAGTTGATTATACGTTGATAATGTGAAACCGCATCAGTAACTTGATGCTATAAAACATGCTATTGTGTACAATTTAACGAGTAGTTAGTACAAGCATATGAGTCGAAGTTTATATGTTCCTTTTAGTCCTCGGAGGTTTAAAAGTGATATCTTGGGCCCCTCGATGATTTTGCTTTGACTTATGCGTCGGGTCTGGTCAGAACTCAATTGATGTGTTCGATTAAGTTCTATGTCAAACAAATTCGAAATCAGGAAACAAATGTTGGACAATAAGAATGGTTGTGTTCCATGCATTTGTCCGACTGATATCTTGAGAACGGAGGATTATATGATCCGTTATCTAAATGGCACGTCACAGTTCGACAAAGGCTTTTAAGAGCTAAAATTGCTAGTCAGTTCCTGAAGTTGTAATTGCAACTATAGTTATTAGACTTATCCAAGTGGGAGACTATTGGATAAGGTGTCTAAGTCGATAACTATATTCGGTACGTACTTGACCCGAAGGTAGCATGGTCCATTTGGGTTGCATTTCACAAGAACAATTTGAAAGGATGGACTTTGAGAAGAGGTTATTTATGATTTATTGATATATTATAAGTTCTAATATATTAATATGAAATCATATTATTTAATTAGTATTGATCAATAATTAATTTGGAATTAATTTAGTGATCAATAGAGACTAATTAAATGTACCAGGATTGATTTGGTAAATCAATGATACTTATAGTGTGGGCCTATGGTTATTTAGGATGGGCTAAACCAATATGGTAGTCCATGGATAGTCCATGGAGGTTTAACCCATGGATCCTAAGTAATATGAAAGGTCATGGTGCATTAGGGTTTTGCCATACTATAAAAGAAGCCCCTTAGCTCCTAAAATTGGCACTAGTGATCTTTAGAAGAGTTATAGCCGATTTTTGTGTGCAAGTCACTCTCTTTGAAGTCCTCCATTGTTGGTGGTGTTTTGTGAAGCATTTGAGGCATCAAATTTGGGGTGCTAGGCTCTTAAAGGTCCAAGTTAACAAGCTACAAGAAGAGGTATGTCATCTAACTAGTTTTTTTTGTTATTCAAGTACCCATGCTTTGTATGCTAGTTAGGATAATGCTTTGGAAAATCAAATTGCATGTATAATTAGAGAAAATATAGATCCAAAACACTTAGGGTTGTATGTGCTCCTTAAGGTTGTTAGAGTGCTCATAACCCATCACTTATATGGCGTGTTCCTATCTTGTAGAACTTGTAAGCACCTTAGTAATCATGATATAAGCATTTGTAAGCTACTTGTGTGCTTGCTTACTTAGGTTTAACTTTTCTTGATAATGAAATCTTCTATATTTTTCTATAGCAATCATTTCTAGTTAGTTGTTTATGGCTTTCCTTTATATAAGTGAGTCCTATATTTAATTATATTTATCTATATAAATAATAAAAATATATCTTTGTGGTAAAATTTTCTGTCTCTGAAAATAAGGTTGTTACACCTTCTCACCCTTTTTAGAATTTTGTCCTTGAAATTTTATTTGAAAAGGTGTCGATATTTATTGCAAATTTATGAATCGGCTTCCCATGTAGCTTCCAACCCATGAGAGCAGTCCCAATAGACTAATACTAAAGATATCTCCTTGTTTTGAAGTTTTCTGACCTTACGTTCTGCGATAGAAATTGGGTTTTCTACAAAATTAAGTTTGTCGTTAACTGTAACATCTTCTACCGGGATTACTATTGGATTTAGTGTATAATCCCATAACTATAATTGGTATGTACTTGACCCGAGAGTACCATGGTCCATTTGGGTTGCATGGCACCAGAACAATTTGTAAGGATGGACTTTTGAGAAAAGGATATTCATGATTTATTAATAGATTATAAGTTCTAATATATTAATATTAAATCATATTATTTAATTAGTATTGATCAACAGTTAATTTGGAATTAATTTTGTTATCAAAAGAGACTAATTAAATATAAGGGGTTGATTCGGTAAATCATTCATTCTTATGGTGTGGGCCAATAATCCACAATTCCTTATGTTGGTCTAAACCCATGTGACAATCCATGGATGATCCATGGACGTTTAAACCCATGGAGCATGAGGAATGTGGAAGGTCATGGCCATTAAGGCTTACATGGTGTAACCATGATTTTACCACACTATATAAGAAGCCCCAAGGCTACCAAAATCGGCACCCTAGTGTTTCTTGGAGAGTAATAGCCGAATTTAGTGCAAGATAATCCCTTTAATTTTTTTCCATTGTTGGTGGTGTTGTGTGAAATATTTGAGGCATAACATTTGGGGTGCTAGGCTTTTAAAGGTCCAAGGAATCAAGCTACAAAAAAAAGGTATGTCATTCAACTAGATTTTTTTTATTGTATATACTTCATAGCATGCTAGTTACAACAATACCTTGGAAAGTTGAGATTTTGCATGTATAATAGAGAAAACATAGATCCAAGGTATTTAGGGTTGTATGTACACCTTAGGAGTGTTAGAAAGCTCAAAACCCTTCAGTGGTATCAGATCCTAGGCTTGTTTTCAATTATACTTGATGCTACTTGCTTTTAAACCTTGAAAAAATTGATTTTCTACTTTCTTGACAGTGGACTCGCCAAGTCCACTGACAGACTCGCCGAGTCACCCCTTTAAACTGACCAACTCACTGAGTCAGTTCATGCACTCGACGAGTTGGTACTCCATAATGCAAATTTTCGAGTTTTAAAGTTGGAATTGGACTAGGATCATTACACTAATATGTTTTTGAACTTATAAACCTGTTTTTGATGTGGTAATGATCATGCTTATCCAATTCAAAAGATAATTATCAAAGTTTCATGTTTTGTATTAGTTTATAAGTTTAGGCTAATTACATGATATTTGTTTGATATCAATTGTCTTGTTCATATGAGTTTAATCTAGATCATGGACATTACTTAACATGCTTGTTAGTTTAATTGATGATCTTAATGGCCTTTGATGTGTTGCATAACTTGTCCTCAAGTTATGGAAAATGAAAAGTCACTTCTTGAAAAGGCATTAAAACTCATAGGTTATGAACTTGAAAAGTTTTGACAAGTTTCAAAACTTACCCTCAAGTTTTGTAATTTGTAAAGGTACACTTTTGCAAACTTTAATTCCAAACCTTAGAATTTTAAAAATTTAAAATTCAACCCTTATAATATTTTAATATTATAGGCTTAATATATATATATATATATATATATATATATATATATATATATATATGTGTGTGTGTGTGTGTGTGTGTATGTATAAAAACAAGTCAGTCTTACCGTTAGTAGGCCTCATTCACGAAGTCGGTCTATAAGCGGGGGGGGGGGGGGGGGGGGGGGTATAAGGTTACTGCCTATAAAATGGCAGCTTAATGGGTGTCCACTCTCACCTACTGTTTCCTTGACTGGTCGAGGGTCGTTAGCGGAATGGGTAGGATAGGAATATAATCCTCAATAAGTATAATGATAGTAATAAAGTAACTAAACCTTTTATTAATTCCCAATCTTAGTTACTTTAGGAAAATGTGAAATTGATGCTAATGCATGAAAATTGAACTTTGCACCTTGCCAAGTCGTTAATGGAGCGTGTGTGGTTAACCGGCACATTTACTTGGACTAGTAAGAGTGGCAAAGGATGTCTCGATGTATATCACAAGATCAATGGAGCGTGTGTGGTTAACCGGCACATTGATTGGGTGGTAAATGACAACGGGAGTACCAAGCACATTTTGCATGGTTATTCACAACTTGTTTGTGATTCTCGGTATCCCAGTTACAAACCTGAAGCGCATAATCGAGATTTAAACATGCCATTGAATTGTTCAATGAATCTCAAAGGATCTAGGAATTTCAATCCAATTAAAACTTAATAACCATTTCATTTTTCATGGTGGAAATTGGTAAATCGTGATTTACATACCCTCAAATATTTTGCAATTTGGATTTCAGCATCCCTCTTCCAATTTGTAAAATATTGTGTTGGGTCCTAGCCTTAATATTTCTTTTTTGGGTGTTATATTAAGGACTCTTTATCTAATCTAAACTTTATCTTTCTTCTTTTTCAGATGTCTTCCAACACTGCTTCTATCTCAAACCCTACTGGATCCTTCTCTTTCATGAACCTTTGTGGGAGAGTCATCTTTGATGGTTCTAACTTAAATGATTGGATTAGGAACATTAGGATGGTCACTCGCTATGAGGACAAGGAATTTGTCCTAGACAAGGAGCTAAAGGAAATTGATGAGTCTTCAGCTACTCCTAAGGAGATTTCTGAGTTTAGGGCACATGAGAAGGATGCCACCAATGTAGCTTGTATCATGCTAGCCTCTATGTCAGCTGAACTCCAAAAGTCTTATGAGGAGTTCTACCCTTTTGAGATGCACCAGGACCTGATGGAAAGATACCATCAGAGTGCTCGTCAAGAAAGGTATGAAATCATTTCTTCCATGATAACAACTAGAATGAAGGGTGGTGAACCTATCACGAGCCACTTGCAAAAAATGCAAAGGTTAGTGGACCAGTTGCTAAAGTTAAATGTGAATTTTCCTGAGGAGCTGGATATAGATATCATTGTACACTCCTTACTTCCATGTTATGATCAGTTCCGCGTTACCTATCATATGAACAAGGAAGAGGTCACACTTATCAAACTTCAAGGGCTTTTGAGGACCGCTGAAAGTGGTCTCAAAGGTACAAATCTTGTTTCTACTCCTACCGCAACTGCCCCTCAAAGAACCGCAAGGGAAAGCCTCTTGATGAATCCTCTTCAAGTGAGACCAAGGCAGGTTCAACTGCTTCCTCTTCCATTCCTAAGAAAGCAGAGTGTTTCTACTGTCACGATAAAGGGAATTGCAAGCGAAGCTACCCCAAATACTTGCAGGATGTCAAGGATGGGAAGGTTAAACCCACCCATGCAAGTATTTATACTTGGGTTCCTGACACAGGTTGTGGATTTCACATTTGTTCTGATGTGCAGGGCCTAAAAAGAAGTAAGGATGTGGAGCACGGGAAGATAAACTTGATCATGAGGAATAGGAAGGTTTCACCTGTCACCAAGATTCGAGTTTACTCTTTATTGCTTAGTAGTGGGTTAGGAATAGATTTGAATAATTGTTGTTACTCGTCTGATATGGCATGAAATATTATTTCCTTTCATGGTTTGTACAAACAAGGCTATAGTTTTTCATTTGATAAGGAAATTGGTGTTATTAATGCTTATTATAATGGTGATTTTATTTTAAAGCATTACCTTGTAAGGGTGTATATGAAACTGTGCATGTTGTAGACAACATAGGAAATGATGTGTTGCATATCCATTCTTCCAATGAATTGGATAAAGCATGCTTGTGGCATTGTCGTCTTGGACATGTCAGCAAGAGGCGCATAAGCCAACTCCAAAAGGCTGGAGTTTTAGAGTCATTCGACTTAAAGTCGGATGACACTTTCGAATCTTGTTTACTTGGAAAGATGACCAAGTCACCCTTCACTGGTACTTGTGATAGGGGTGAAGGTTTGTTGGATCTCATACACACCGATGTTTGTGGCCCTTTCAGAATTGCCACAAGGGATGTTAACCGCTTCTATGTGACTTTTACCGATGATTACAGTAGATATGGTTATATCTACTTAATCAAGCATAAGTCAGATACCTTTGAGAAATTCAAAGAGTTTAAAGAAGAAGTGGAGAATCAGCTGGGCAGGAAGATAAAGATGCTCTGATCCGATTGGGGTGGTGAGTATCTTAGTATCGAGCCTAGACTATCTTAAGGAATGTGGAATTGTTTCACAGTTGGTGCCACCTAGGACACCACAGCTTAATAGTGTGGCTGCGTGGCGCAACCGAACCTTGTTGGACATGGTTCGTTCCATGATGAGTCAAGCTTCGTTACCAATCTCTTTCTGGGGTTATGCCTTAGAGACTGCCACTCATATCTTTAATCTAGTCCTTACCAAGAAGGTTGCCAAAATACCTCATGAGATGTAGACTGGGAAGGCTCCCACATTAGACCACATCAAGGTTTGGGGTTGCAAGGCTTTCGTGAGACGCGACACTCACGAAAAGGTTGAACCATGTAGTAAGCAGTGTATTTTCGTCGGCTACCCACAAAAATCCTTTGGTTGTCTCTTCTACAGACCGAGCGACAATATTTTCTTCGTTGCAAGGAGAGGAGTCTTTCATGAGAGAGAGAGAGAGAGAACTCATAAGCCAAGGAGACAGTGGGAGGCAAATTGACCTTGAAGAACTTCAAGAGTCAAGCGGTGAAGGAACCTCAAAAACTAGTGATCAACTTGAGGAGGAAACTACTATTGAGCCGATTGACGAGTCTGCACCTCTGAGGCGTACCAGTAGAGTTAGTGTTCCACCCGTGTTACATGGTTTTCATATTACATCTGAGGGTGATACATTTATCAGTGACAATAGATTGATAAATTTGGATGAACCTAACAACTACAAGGAACCTATGGCAGGCCCCGAGTCTGCTAAATGGAAAGAGGCAATGGACAACAAGATTCAATCCATGTATGAAAATCAAGATTGGAACTTGGTTGACAATGTACCGGGTCGTAAGACAGTCGGTTGCAAATGGATCTTTAAGAAGAAGACCGACATGGATGGGAAAGTACACACTTATAAGGAGCGATTGGGTGCGAAGGGCTTCACTCAAAATCCAGGAGTTGACTATGATGAGACCTTCTCGCAAGTAGTGAAGATTAAGTCTATTAGGGTTATGCTAGCCATTGTTGCGTTTCATGATTATGAAATATGGGAAATGGATGTCAAAACCGCTTTCCTTAATGGAAAGTTGGTTGAGGATGTTTTCATGATTTAGCCAGAGGGTTTTGTCGATGCAAAGTACCCTAATAGAGTGTGTAAGCTTGAAAAATCCATTTATGGATTGAAACAAGCATCTCGTAGATGGAATCTTTGTTTCGATGAGAAAGTCAGAGAGTTTGGATTTTCGAGAAGTGGGGATAAGTGTTGTGTATATGTCAAGGCTAATGGGAGTATAGTTAGCTTTCTGGTGTTGTATGTGGATGACATACTTCTCATAGGAAATGACATCCCAACCTTGTAGAAGGTTAAGTCCTGGCTTGCGAAGTGTTTCGCTATGAAGGACCTCGGAGAAGCTACCTATATTCTTGGGATAAGGATATTGATAGACAGGAGTAAGAGACTAATTGGACTTAGTCAAAGTACCTACTTGGAAAAGGTGTTGAAAAGATTGAACATCATGGATTCCAAGAAAGGTGACTTACTGATCCAAAGGAATGCCAAACTGAGTAAGAGTTAGAGTCCGAGTACAGAGGCTGAGATAGCTGAGATGAGTCGAATACCATATGCTTTCGTTGTTCGCTCGATCATGTATGCTATGACTTGTACTCGCCCTGATGTGGCCTTTTCTTTGAGCATGGTCAACAGATATCAAGGGAATCCTGGTAAGGCTCACTTGACTGCGGTAAGGAACATTCTCAAGTACCTGCGGAGGACTAAGGACTGGGTCCTTACTCTTGGTGGGAGTTATGACTTGAGAGTGGTGGGGTATAGTGACGCCAGCTTTTAGACTGACAGAGATAATTTCCGCTCTCAGTCGGGCTGGGTCTTTACCCTGAATGGAGGAGCAATCACTTGGAAAAGTTCCAAGTAGGAGACAGTAGTTGGTTCAACGTGCGAATCGGAGTACATGATACTTATACTTTTTCATAAGGATAATGTTTTAGTTTTAAAAGTATAATTGTAGGGAAAATCATTTAATCAGAGAATTTTAGTCCCCTTGTGTTTATAGTTTGTATATATTATGTGGTTTAATATACTATGTTCACTATAAACAATGCTCTGATACCATTCTGTCACACCCCCAAACCAAGGTTGGCGGAAACGTCCAGGGGTGGAGGACTTCATGTATAGTATCATAACAAGAGTATAATAGTGGTCAAAGTAAAACACAACCAACATAAATATAATTGAAAAAGTTACACCATCGTATAAGTTTACATGTTTCTAAATCAATTACATTATGTTGACAAAAATGAAATGTTTGATGCCTTAGCGTCCCATCCTCAAAAGCAGCTGATTACTTGATTTACTGATTTCCTGAGAAATACAAGTAGTTTTGAAAGAGTGCCAATTATTAAGTTGGTGAGTTCATAAGTTTTTGGAATGAGATGTTGAAATCCTTTCTTTGTAAAAGTATTGTTTACTCCAGAAAAATCCAATATTTTCCTTTTAAAATGTATTGTAGCCTTAAATGTTAAAGACCAAAATGTACTAGTGTTTTTCCATACTAATAGTAGTATATGCAAGTTTAAATCGACATAAAATCGTGTAAGTGTTAGAAACCCCGTAAATCATATGTTTTGTTAATACCCCATGTGAGTTATTATAACCATGCTATGACCCAGTCGACCTTGTATACGACGTTCTTCAGGCGTTGGAATGTTAATGACACTTGTCATCCCTGGTCTATCGGCCGAGCTGTTGCAAGCAGCTTGGGTGCAGGTTTGTCAGACCCAATATAGATCTATACACAACTATCACGCTCTCCCTACAAGAGACTCTGGTCACAAATTTATTCATTAAAAGATTTACATAAAGTGAACTGAAAACCCCCTTTTTGTTGAAAAGAACCCTTTCGTGGTGTGATGTAAATGAAACATAAACTATACCTATTATAGCTTATCAAAATGTTTGTAACGTATAGAAAACCTTTTCTGTGTAAGTAGAATGTATAGCAAAACATAACTATATCTATTATGCTTGTTTTTGTATTATTTGTAATGATAAAGGACTCTTACAATCTAGAAAATATTTTTTGTTATATAATCATATCACAATAGAAAAACACATGTAAAATATGAAGTCATCAAGATTAACACCTTGCTCAACATGTTACAAGGTGGTATGAAAGTTGTAAGCTGTTAAACTTGTTTTTAACATTTCTGCACTGATTTAGAAAAGTCACAGAAAAATCACACTAAGCCAAAAATTTAATCCGTAAACTCTGAGAGTTTAGAAAATGTGTATAGTTTATTCATAAATTTTATTATGATTTTTAGAAGTCACTAAATGGTGTAAAAACATTCATATTCACAGACTGGTCCGAATTCGTAGCTACAGTGATAGGCAGTTTTGTCAAAATCACCAAAAATTGTAGAAAAATCGTGTGAATATGTGCAAGTAGTCATTTTAAAGGTGTAAACCTAAACTAGTTTCTTATAGTACATTTTTGAAAACAAAAATGTTTAAGGTGTCCAAAACAGTCCGTGAATGAAACTAAACCTTCCTGTGGAAAGCTGATGTTTGTGTTTTGTTAAGTTTTTAGTATTTTAACTTGTATTCTCCCCCTAATACTTGAATAAAATATGAAAATATGGGGGTATGAACTCACCTTGTGTGGTTCTCTGCGATGAATGTCGAAGGGAAGGAGTTTCCAAGTCAAGAACACTTAGAGGATGCTTGAATGCTTGAAGATCTAGGAACAAATATGTCGATATTTGTGTTAGAATTCCATGATTTTTGTGAAGTACCGTAGAATGTTTATGTGTGGGAAGGAAAAACTTACCAGCAATAGGGGAGAAACTTGTGACTCCTAGAGGAACTCGAACTTTTTTTTAGAGAGAAGTATGTAAGGGTGTAAAAAGTGTGTCTTGGGAGGAGGAAAGTGGGGTTTTATAGGGAGGAGAGTGAGGGATTAGAGTGTGTTGATGGAGAGATTTGGTAGAGGTGTGGGGAGATCTTGATTTGACTAAGGTAAGGTGGAAATAGTGACATGGAGTGGGTGGGTGGTTGGTGTCATATATTCTTGGCAAAGTCAACACTCCTAAGCCATACCTTGTACAAGATTTTGTCCAAAAATATGATTTTACCTCAAAGATATGATTAAATTATCGGTCTATGGAATTTAATATATAAAAACATGGGTTTGGGTGAAAATCCCACGTTAAAATCACGAAAAACGAGCTTAAAACGAAGTTGGGGTCGAAAACCGGGAAGAAGTTGCGAACATCTGAAGTCAAGAAGCGAGGTTCGGTCCATGGTGCTGAAAACCGAAAGCAGGTTCAGTCCGAGAAGGGTTCGGTTGCGAGGCTAGGACCGAAGGCGGTGGGAAGCGAAATAGACCGAAGTCTGAAGGAGCGAAATGGACCGAACCCGAAGGTGACTTCGGTTCTAATAGGGACTTCGGTTCTAACAGGGACTTCGATTCTAATTGGGACTTTGGTCCTTAAGGGCTGTTTTTCAAGTAATCTTCCTGTCTTGAGTGATTTTTGACCAAGTTAAGGGTCGGGATGCCCCGAATGATTATAAAAAGTTGAAGGAGGTTATGAGAGACATTTGGTAGAGAGAGAGAGATAGAGTGAGAGAGATTTAGAGGGACTTTAATTGCGACTTTTGTGAGTGTTTAGCCTTGAAATGAAAGGTTCGCAAGACCCGATAATCCTTGTTATGAGTTTTATACGCCCCCGAGGGGTACGGAATAATGCTTTACCAAGTAGTTTCACTACTTACCCTGATTAGGGTTTAAGAATTCTGAACATACGGACTTTCCAAGTGATAACTTCTTATTAAAATAACGAGTTGTACAATAGTAACATAATGTAAACCCTAATATACAAGGGTTAGTTAAGTTGACCGGTTTGACTTGTTGATTTTATTTGACTTTGACTTGACTAGCAATCGACGATTGTCACATATACAGTGGTATGAAAACACCACCAAAAAGCATACAATAATAAAGTATATAGTGATATATATATATATATATATATATATATATATATATATATATATATATATATCTCACCAAAGCATACATTGATATGAAAATTCTCATATCATCATTTGAAATATTAAAGGCAAACAAATATGAGCACACATTCAGGTACCCAAGAGACGCAAGTATTCAGAAAGCGGACATACTGACATGGAAGCAATCATGAAGCAAATACAACACCAACTCAAACAGAAGCAGGAGCAAAAAGTATCATTAATTAGACAACTTGAAGTAGTCAAACGTGAAGAAGAGCAACTAGAACAGACACTACAATTTCTATCATCTTATTTAACACCTAAAGAAGAAGCAGCTAGCAGCTCAACAACGAAGCAACCAATAGAAGACATTCAAGAAATATCATCTGATGATAGTCAGCCACAAACAGTACTCAAAACAGAAAAACAACCTATCACACCAAACCCGGAAGAATATCCAACACTTCAAGCAGATCATAAAAACATAAAGAAATGGTATGTGATTTTCAACGGAGAAAACAAAGGAATCTATGATGATTGGGGAATTGCCAATTCACATATTCTTGGAAAAAATGTCATTCAAAAAAGTTAAAAAAAACAAAAAATGAAGCAGAAAGCGCATACAACGAAGCATACAAAACAGTCATAAAAGATAATGTCGAATGTTCAAAAACAGTTCTCCTTACACCACAAAAACCCATATCCAACTTTACTCCACAAAAACCTGTATCCATCCCTAGATCTCTTAACCAATTACATGCCAAAATTTCCCTTGAAGCCATTCCATCAACTAAAGAAAAAGAAGTTATGAAAAAACCATCTTCTCAAACATTTGCCAAAATATGGGACAATCTCATTTCATACACCGAAGTCCATTCTTTGATGGGCTTTTACCCAGTAGCAAGACGACCAGGCCCTAAAGCAGTATTCTTAGAGGACCTTACTGATCCCATGACCTTATGGGACTATTTTAGCCATGGATTCATAGACACCATCTATCTTGATGGAACAAATTTAAATTGCATTAGCGAATTCCCATCAGCTGTTCAAACAGTAATCAAAAGCTACAAAACACGATTTGCAAAACAAGAAAGAGGATTATTTATCAAGATGCATTCAAGTTATCCAATTTTTGATGAAGATTCCCAATTACTTGTTCCAAGTATCACCTTCGCAAATATGGGAATAAGCAACGGATCAAAACCAACAAAAGATGACCTACCTCATGAAGCACCTACATAAGACCATCTAATTTTGGCATTAGTCGGGGTCTACATCGCATCATCACGAATAGGAAATGGTAAGGACCAAAAATCTAAAGTCAGAATCAATTACGCCTGTAAAACATTCCTTATTTATTCCATTCAAGATAATGAAATTACATTCGACGCACTCAGATCCATTGAAACATTCGAATAACCATTCGAAAAGTTCCCTCATCACCTAGCTGAATTACCAGCTGAACTTAAAAAACAACTTTGTAAACACGTGATGCATGTCCCACGACACAATTGTAGTCATTGTGAAGAAAATACAGAAGAAACACCATTCATGGAGGATTAACGTCAGCCATGACATAAGCAAACATTATTCAAAAAGATATGTCTTTTCGGAGGCGGGAGGAATGACGTAAGCAATGACGCATTACTCCATTATTATTGAAAACATTATTGAAGACATGCATCTTTTCATTGTGGAAGGATGTATTTTATAATTTGTATTTTATTTGTATTGGTTGGTATTTGTCTTGTCGGTAGCATAAATGTCATGTGTCGATAGGTTATATGTCGTCTAGTGAATATGACGAATAATTTGTAAGATATGAAATAAAGTGTGTAACCCTCAATAGTCTAATGGGCTATATTGTAAATATTTTTAATTGGCTCTCTTGAGCCTATAAATAAGGCATTTGTCCATATGAAATAAACAAGTTAAGTTTGAGTGTTTAAGACTTGAGTTGAATCTCAAAGTTTTTCCTCTGTTGAAATAGTTTGTCTATTTCTGAATAGCAGAGCCCTCTGTTGAAATAGTTTATCTATTTCTTAATAGCAGAGCTCTATCCAACCCATACATATAATTATTCCATCATCAAGACCATTTTGACGCATCATTCAGGTATAATCGTCCATTTCTATCGTTATAATCATCGATAATAATATGTTGAAAATTTTGGCTATATTATAAATATGTTTGTTGTATTGCAATCATACGAACAAGAAATCAAAACTTTTTCAAACTACGGTTGAATGTCTTGGTATAAAAATTGGAGAAAACGGTCAACTATCTTGAATATCTTGGTTTAAAAATTGGAGAAAATGGTCAAATAATGTATTCAATAATGATGGAGTAAACGCGTGTCTTAAATAATGTTTTACCTAAACCATTTAAGGTTTCACCAATGAATCGTTGATATATTGCTGGTGCCTGCTTTAAACCTAATGGAAGGACATTCCATTCATAATGCTTTTGAGGAGGACATTAAAAAGAAGTTAGTGGTTTCGTATTTTCATGTAAGGGTAGTTGCCAATATCCAGATTTTGCATCAAATGTATTAAAATGGTATTTCCTTTTAATTTTCTAAAATATATTTTTTCCGTGGTAATTTATATGAGTCTCTAATAGTAGCGTCATTCATCTTTTTGTAATTAATTACCATTCTTCACTTACCTTGTTTTATTTCATTATTATTTTCTACATAAAATGCAGGTGCAGAATGAGGACTCGTACTAGGTCGAATGATTCATTTTTCTAGTAATTCAGTACATTCCTGTTTAAATTCTAAAACATTTTTTATACAGTATGAAATTTTGTTTGGGACATTAACTTCATCATCATGATTTTTTAATACTATTATTATTTCTTGATTATTTCTATTTTTTAAATGGTCTAGCGGGTTTTCACTACATACTTCTTCAACTTCTTTTTCAGCAATTTCTTTGACAAATGTTAATAATATGCGTAGTTGAAAACCAACTTCTTGTTTAATTATTTTAATAAGATCAAAATGTTTGATAATTGCAGTTTTAAGAATACATTTTATCGGGTGATTGAGACTTATATGATCATTTGTTTGTATAAATGGTTGATATAATTTAAGAAAATTATTTCCTATAACTAAATCTATTCCCGAATCATGTTGATATGTAGATGAAGTTTTAAATGGTGCTTTTTCAATTATGATATTTATGTCTCTTCCTACGGACCAAATTTTATGAATTGATTTATCAGCAATTGTAATTTTTCATGGCTTTTCTAATTTTTCCTAATTTTTAATATATTTTTTCTTCCAAAACATAAAGTAGCTCATGTATCTATATATGAAACTAGTTATTTATCTTGTATTTTAGTTGTAATAAAGGTACTGTTTAGATTAATATTTGTTTTTCTTTTGCTCATTTATATCTGTATTTTAATTAATATTTCTACTTTTTCTAGTAAAGTTTTTATATTAACAAGTTGTTTTTGTTAGGATGGTTGAAACATTGCGTATTGTTTTTAAATTACGATATTGTGATTTTTTGAATTTCTTAATTCCTTCTTGTAATTGAGATATTTTTTTAATTGATTATTATATATTCTTCATTTCCTGATTGTAATCTTAATAAATAGTTTTCTTCATATGATAAAATATTTTCTAAATGTTGAACAGTATTAGAGATATTAACATTTATTATCCAATGGTTTTTTATTATATTAGTCCAAAGCATGTTATCTTTTGAAGAATTAATTTGTACTTTTGAATTTATTTTAACAAAATATTAAAGCGTCTGAAAGAAAATTAATTGATTTTTTAATATTTTTTATTACTATTTTAAAATGATTAATTTGAGTTCTTAATCTTCCAATTTTAATTAATTGATATGTAGTATAATTTTTGTTTTTAGAAATTAATTCGTGTATTTCAGATTCTTTTTCTTTTAAATGTTTTGTGGAATTTTCTAAATCTTTCCATAATTTTTTAAGTAAATTAACTTTATATTTATTATCGAAATTACAATATACTTGAGTTTTATTGCTCATAATTTTATTTATTTTTACCATGTGAAAGGTCATTTAATAGTAAGTGGTTTTTTGTAAGTGGTGGTTTTTCATTAAGTGGTTCTTCTTTAATTGTTTGTATTTTTAAATATTTTTCAAGTAATATTTTATGTTGAGTTAGATTTTGTAATAATTCAGGAATTTGTTATAATATTATTTAATTTTTGACTAATTATATTTAATTTCTCTCCTATTGGTTTATCTTCTTCAGAACTAAGTCCAATATTATTTAATTTTTCACTAATTATATTTAATTTTATTTACTTTTCCCCTGTTGAAATAGTTTATCTATTTCTTAATAGCAGAGCGTCTTTCCAAATTATCCAAAAGCATTCATATAATCATCATCAAGATCATTCAGACGCATCATTCATGTATCATCATCCACTTCTATGGTTATAATCATCGATAATAGTGTGTTGAAAATTTTGGTATAAGAGCTAAGTTTCGTTCTTATCATGTTTATTATAGTTCTTATCATGTTTATTATAAATATG
The DNA here is from genome assembly GCF_002870075.4 of Lactuca sativa. Lineage (NCBI taxonomy): Eukaryota > Viridiplantae > Streptophyta > Magnoliopsida > Asterales > Asteraceae > Lactuca > Lactuca sativa. The sequence goes on from NC_056625.2 coordinate 250,651,416, forward strand.
AGTATTCATTCGTTCGTTCATAAGAAAAATATTAATCATGCATCATTATAAATGTTATTACATTCATATATATCATTTGACATACTCAGCATAAAAAATAGTAGATATAATAAACTTCACTATTATTTTTAAAAAATATAAACTATTAAATATGTCTTAAGAAATAGAAAATTCACCAACAATTATTAACAATGAAGAAAATGAATCTGGATATACTTTTGACGCTTTAATTAATAAAAATAATATCAATAAAGATGCTATATGAAAATCTAATTTTACACTATCCGAAAAACATAATTTTATAAATAACACATTGAAAAACTTTTTTTCTAGAAAAAATATTATATATTATGGAAGAATTATAGGAGAAGAACCAATACCCATAAAATCAACTCAAAGAAATATCATTATACCTATAATAAATAAACAACAAATTAGAAATAGATTATCTAATATTAAAGAAATAGATAGAATAAAATTTGCTTGTATTCACATATCAATTATTCAAGTAATTTTAAAAAGTATTTTTAGTGACTTAGATACACCATTAGAATTAGAAATTAAAGATGATCGTATAATTAATAATCAAGAATGTATTATTGCAAAAGAAAAAGATAATTTAATTGAAGGAAAAATAAATTTTAATATTAATATTCAACTAAGATTGAGTCTTAAAGATAAAAATTTATGTAATAGTATTATCATACGATATAAATTATTAAGAAAAAGTTTTATGTTAAAAGGTAATCATCCATTTACTATTACATATCAAATAAATTATGCATTAACAAACTCTCATCATAGTATTACGTTTAAAAGAGAAGATAGAATTTATATCGATAAATTATTTATCCCTTTGTTATCACTTAAATCTCCAAATATGACTAATAATAGAATTTTTAATGAAACTAATTTTCAATCAATAATAACTACTCCGTTAATAAAAAAAAAACCCAATTATAGAACCTCAAATTTCAACTATTATAGGTAGATCTTCCATTTCTGAATGTCAACCTACAACATCTGATGAAAATAACGATGAAAAATTAGACGATATTAAAGAAATGATTAAATCATTAAGTTTACGAATATGACAGAATCATTTAGTAGTTCCTTAAAATATTTTAAAACCCTTGAAGGTCCATATCAAAGTATAAATGTAACGCCCCGATTCTCTGGTATTGATTTATGTTGAATCTTTTTGGTCTTTGGGTCTACTCGACGAGTTGGTCGCCCTATTCGTCGAGTAGTAGCGGGCTGGTCCACGCGTTTTAATGACCTACTCGCCGAGTCCAAGAAGGGACTCGACGAGTAGGAGCTGGCAGATGAAACCCTAAATCCCGAGGTTTTGCACCCTATTTAAAGAATTATAAGCCTCCTTTGGCCTCTTTACAACCCCTTGAGAGTCCAGAAAACCCTAATCTGTGTGGTGTTTCATTCTTGTGTGTTTTAAGCTTTGGAAAGTGGATCCTTGGAAAAGAAGAGCTTGGAGGGCAAGAGGCTAAAATCAAGGAAGGTGTGGGGAATCAGAAATCTACCTCAGTTAGCATCATTTGAAGGTATCAAGTCGCCACCTTTACCTCATTTCTTTCTAGACCTCTTTTGGGTGAGATTTAGGGTTATTTTGGCTTGGTTATGATGATATTGTGGTGTATGAGCTAGATCTGAAGTTGTAACTTCAGATCTGGACCCTTCTTGGGTTTTAGGTTCATAAAGTTCGAGCTTGGTCACGTATGAAGCCTCCCTTAAGTGTAAAGCTCCATTTTAAGCTTGGATTTGTCATTTAGAGCCTTTTTAGCCATGCATGCACGTAAAGTTCGCAACTTTACATGATAAGCATGCCTAAGGAAGTTGGATCTGCAATTTGGGGCCTTGGTATGGTTTAAAAAGTGTCTGCATGGTTAAAGGACTGAAGGGACTCGGCGAGTCGCATAGTCGACTCGGTGAGTCATATGAAGATGGGCATTGAACTCGACGGGTTGGATGAACAACTCGGCGAGTCTGATGAAGATTGCCGTAGACTCGACGAGTTGGATGAACACCTCGACGAGTCGGTTAAGGTTTCCCCAATTGATGGATGCGTGTGAACTTGTCGAGTTGCAAGAAGGAAAAACCCGACGAGTGGCCTTAGAGCTTCAATCGCGAACCTTAGGAACTCGATGAGTCACTCCGGTGACTTGGCAAGTGGACGAGTATCTCAAGGAACTCGACGAGTAGTCGAGGATACTCGGTGAGTGATGGTCAACACGGACTGTTGAGTTTGACTTTGACCAGGAGTTGACTAGTTGACTTATGGGGTACCTTGAAAGGTTGGGAACTTACGAATATGGTTATATTATGATAATAGGTGGTGGAGTTTATGGAAGTGATCCGAGAGCTTGATTTCATCTACCGAGTCGACATTTGCAAGGTGAGTTATCCTCACTATATTAAGAGGTCTAAGGCACCAAGGCCGACCCATTGGATATGTTATCCTAACAGTGTTAGATGTTGAGTATGAGTTAGCGTTGCATGCTATTGGTTATGCCAGTTAGGTAGGCCTGTAGGACTACCTGTTTATCATATGTTATCCACATGCTCAATAGTTATGTCATTATATGTTGATATGTTATGTGGGGTGGGTTGAGGTGAGACTTCTTCGTGCGGTAATCCAACAAACCCGGGAGCATTCCAATTACGGGCTAAGGGAGACTCGTACTATGGGCTCGATGGCAAGCCAGATATGAGCTGTGGGCCGAAAGAAATCCAGACTCGCACTGTGGGCCCAGGGGGTAATCCAGTCTGTAAGGTTGTGGACCCATTACAAGTTGTTCAGTTGTGGTGTTATGATGTTGTTGACATGGTTACGTGGATTGCATGTGTATTGGCATTTTGGGGGAACTCACTTAAGCTTTCGGGCTTACAGTTTCAGTTTATTGTTCCAGGTACATCAGGGGATCGTGGCAAGGCAAAGGCATGATCGTACCGCTCCTCGTTTTGATGATTTTGTTCATGGGATACTCTGATATTAATATTTTGGAAACATGTTTTGTAATAACTATTGAATTTGGAAAGCACTTTAAAAGTTGAAAATTGGCTTGATTTTTATGGGTGTTACAAGTTGGTATCAGAGCCTTGGTTTGAGTGAATTGGAGGAGCATTCGTGTGAATCCGGTCTCAAATCAAGGGAAGGTTTCCAAAATGATTTCTAAAATGGTTTTCAAAATAAGTAAAGGGGGATGCAGGGCATGCGAACAACCGAAGCCAGTAAGTAGACCCCAAAATACCATACAGTTATTTGATTATGTGATATGTTAGAACAACATGCTAGTACTAGGCTAGGGATCTTTAGGAATTACATGATAGAATTGTCTGATTACATGATGCCTGCTAGCTTAGTGTTTTTCCTTATATGAGATTGACATCATTACTGTAGTTACTTGTGTATGCATTCTTGGTTTTTTATAATCAAGATCTTATAGCCTGAGAATGTTTAATTCGATCTTAGGGTAGGATCAGATATTTGAGAGTCTATAAGGTCGAACGTTATGTATGGCTAGCATACACTAGCACTGCAGGGTTGATGGAAGTTTCATGGATGGGTGGGTAGTGAGAAGTCGTTAGGCCAGTTGTGAGAAAGTTTAGCATTCCTTTAGGAATGAGAGTTCGGCGCTAGCTATGATATGTATGTTGTTAGGGTGTTGTGGTGATACTTGAGACAAATATGGGTAGGTGTGGAAGGTAGTATGGGCCCGTACTACTGAAAGCACAGGACCCATACACGTAGAAAGGAAGTCACAATCCCTAGGGTTTAGTCGGGAGTTGGTCCCCTATTGTTATGCGACCCTCTGATATCTGTTGGTGTGTTTTCAACATGGTGATGACGAGACGTTTTGTGACTGCATCCGGGTTGGGATCAGGATCAGGGGACGGAGGCCAGGAGGTGTCGGTAGCACCTGAGCCTTTGGTACAGATGGGGACGGATGAGCTTGACGCCAGGATTCGAGAGGTCCTGCATGATGAGGTTGCCACTTTGTTCCGGGCGCAGCTACCGGAGATGTTTGGGTCTATTAAGACCGCTATGGTCGAGTACTTTGACGAGTGTTATGCAACCCTTGCAGATACGGCTGTCGCTGCAGCTGCATCAGCTGTAATAGCGGCAGGAGGAGGTGGAGCTGGACGGGGTTTCCAGTACCGGGACTTCGATAACACGAAGCCCCTGACATTCGATACTCAGGATGCGATTAGAGCTATGATATGGTTATCTGACGTGGAGGGCTGTTTCTTCACGTGTTCATGTCCTACTGACCAGAAGGTCAGATGTGCCCTGAATCTGCTGAGGCTAGGGGCCAAGGATTTGTGGAGACTGACGATCGGATTGTACATTGATGACCAGAGAGCTGCTGTTACTTATGAGCAGTTCAGGGAGATGTTATGCACCTGCTATGTTCCATGGGTGGAGCGGGAGCGGTTAGCTCAGGAGTTTTTGAGTTTGAGGCATAACGGAGAGTTGATGATGGAGATCACCTGTATGTTCACAGAGAGGGCGATGTTCTGCCCAGAGTTTGCTTCCGAGCAGGCTCAGATGACTCGTTATCTGAGCATGCTCAAGACTGACATCCGTCAATTTGTGTCTACTCAGCAATGTGATACTCTGTTGGAGTTGCAGGAGGCCGCTAGGCGGCATGAGTTGGAGATCGAGATGAAGTTGAGGGAGTAGAGTCCGGCCCCGACACAGTCTTAGTCGGCGCCGAAGCGGTGTAAGATCATTGATTCGAGGACTGGGGGTCAGCAGAGCCGCACATGTTGGAAGTGAAGTAGGAGTAATTCTAGAGTATGTTGAGCGGGTAGCGGATGCCACAAGTGTGGCAAGGAGGGGCATTATGAGAAGGATTGTCGCCAGGGTGCCCCGGTTTCGGGTATGAGGTTATGCTCCACTGTGATCTGGTTGGCCATGTGAAGGCCAACTGCCTATTGATAGCCGCCAAGCTGGTGCAAGTTCTAGCGCCAGCTACTTTGAGGATCGCTGATGGGAGGCCTATTAAGGCCGAGCCCCCGAAGGCTCAGGGGCGTGCTTTCCATCTTATGGCATAGGAGGCCAGACAGCACCGGATGTGGTTGCTGGTATGTTTCTCTCCCTTACCTCATTTATTATATCTGTGTTATGCTTATATGTGGTACCTGTGCTTAGGTACGTTTTAGTAAACTCCTTGCCTGCCTTGGTATTAGTTGACTCGGGGGCGAGTCGGTCTTTCAATTCTCAGACGTTTAGGAAGGGGTTTGGTGTGCCAGTTTACGAGCTAGAGTGTCCGTTGCGAGTCTCTATCGCCAACGAAAATGGAGTTTCTGCTTCTTCGGTCTACTGAGGATGCCAGTTGGAGATTTTTGGAGTGGTCTTTCCGATCGATTTGATTCTGATTCCCATGGGGGAAGTATGCGTGATCGTGGGTATGGATTGGCTTAGCCGCTTCTGCGTCATCATAGATTGCGAGGGCCAGCGAGTGGTTGTTTGAACCCTAAGTGGGAGAGAACTGATAGTTTATGGCGAGGGTACCCAAGCAGGGTCGGGATTCTGTTCAGCTGCCAGGGATCGGCATTACATTCAGCACAGGTGTGCGGGATACCTAGCATACGTGGTAGATACGTGGGTTGGAGACCAGACTTCAGTTTCAGAGGTTCCAGTGGTGAGGGAGTATGTCGACGTGTTTCCAAAGGAGTTGCCTGGGATACCTCCGGAGAGGCAGGTCGAGTTCCAAATCGACCTAGTGCCGGGTGCGGCTCTTATTGCCAAGGCGGCGTACCGTCTGGCTCCACCTGAGATGCAGGAGCTGTCTTCACAGCTGCAGGAACTGTTGGGCAAGCAGTTCATTCGACCTAGAAATTCTCCATGGGGAACACTGATCCTCTTCATTTGGAAGAAGGATGGATTGCACCGGATGTGCATTGACTATAGGCAGTTGAACAATTTGACGGTGAAGAACCGTTATCCACTCCCGATGACAAACGATCTCTTCGACCAATTACAGGGTGCATCTTGGTTCTCCAAAATTGACTTGAGATCGGGATATCATTAGGTCCGGTTTAGAGAGAAGGATGTGTAGAAGACCGCATTTCGGACTCGTTATGGTCACTACGAGTTTGTGGTGATGTCGTTTGGGCTCACCAACGCACCGGCAGTATTCATGGACCCGATGAATGGGGCCTGCAGACCGATGCTTGATCGCTCGGTCATTGTGTTTATAGATGATATCTTGGTGTATTCCAAGACCCGAGAGCAGCACGAGGAGCACCTCAGGGAGCTGTTGGAACTTCTGAGACGAGAACGGTTGTATGCCAAGTTCTTGAAGTGTGAGTTTTGGTTATGAGAGGTCCAGTTCCTCGGACATCTCGTTAACCAGGAGGGGATTTTGGTCGACCCAGCCAAAATCAAGGCACATTGGGAGGTCTCGAGGTCTCATTCGGATATCAGGAGTTTTCTGGGGTTAGCAAGGTATTACCGGAGATTTATTCGAGACTTCTCCAAGATTGCAGTACCCCTCACTCGTCTAACGAGGAAAGGGGCAGCAAAGGGCATTTGAGACCCTTCGGCGGTGTTTGTGTGAGGCTCCAGTTTTGACACTCCCCGAGGGAGTAGAGGATTTTGTGGTATTCTGTGATGCATCCATCACAGGTTTAGGGGTGGTCCTCATGCAGAGAGGACGAGTGATAGCCTGTGCATCGCAGCAGCTGAAGCCGCATGAGACGAGATACCCTACACATGATCTGGAGTTGGGAGCAATGGTATTCGCTCTCAAGATTTGGAGGAATTACCTATATGGGGTCCATTGTACCATATACACGGATCACAAGAGTTTGAGACACATCATGGATCAGCCGAACCTGAATATGAGACAGCGCAGATGGTTAGATGTAGTCAAGGACTACAATTGTGAGATCCTTTACCACCCTGGTAAAGAGAATGTGGTTGCGGATGCATTGAGCCGCAAGTCAGCTGGGTCTTCTACCCCAGCAAAGTGTATGAGGATAGCGGTGGATTCCCCGCTGGTAAGTTTGATCAGAGATGCCCAGGTCGAGGGCATACGACCAGAGAACTGGAAAATGGAAAGGATCAAGGGTGAAAGCGCTCGGTTTTTTTAGGATAGCCAGGGGTTATTGACCCGATGTGGTCGAGTTTGGGTTCTGATGACTGGTGGATTCAGGAAGATAGTGATGGAGGAGGCTCATAAGTCTCATTTTTCCATACACCCGGGGGCCACCAAGATGTATCGAGATCTGAGTTTGAGTTACTGGTGGCCATGTATGAAGCGAGAAATCGCTTGGTATGTCGAGAGGTGCTTGACCGGTAGAATGGTCAAGGCCGAACATCAGAGGCCGCATGGTAAGCTGCAACCTCTGGAGATCCCCATGTGGTAATGGGAACAGATCACGATGGATTTCATCACAAAGCTGCCAAGGATGGCGAAAGGGTTCGACGCTATATGGGTCATCGTGGATCGATTGACCAAGAGTGCTCATTTCTTGGCGATACGGGAGAGCTCTTCGGCCGAAAGGTTGGCCGGCATATATGTCCGCGAGATCGTTGCTCACCACGGGATTCCGGTCTCCATTATCTCAGACCGAGATGTTAGATTTACCTCCCATTTTTGGCAGAAGTTCCACGAGGAACTGGGCACATGCTTGCACTTTAGCATAGCGTTTCATCCGCAGATAGACGCTCAGAGTGAGCGGACCATTCAGACCCTCGAAGATATGTTGAGGGTGTGTGTCATTGATTTCGGTGGGAGTTAGGATTCTAATGAGATTTGGAATCGAGTTTGAATGTAATTCGAGTATGAATTGAGTAAATGATTTCAAAAGAAGAACAGAGAAGTAAATAGAATATTTGATCAGCTCGTATTATGCTTTTCAGTTTACAGAATACAATGACTAAACTGTAAATCTCCATTCTAGACTCTGTTGAATACTATTACAGACCCCTATTTATAGGAGAACAAAAGCATAACAATACTAAGGACTAAGATTTAAGACATGACTTTATAATATCTTAGTAAAATAACAATACATCCGAAGACCTATATATACGAAGACAACAGATACTTCATAACAATCAAACTGACCCTTCGACTATTACAACATTCTATCCCTTACAATCTCCCCCTTTGGAATCAAGGTCGAAGTCTTCAAGACGTCAGTGATTGAACAACATACATCAGCACTCTTCGGATTTCCATATACCATGAGATAACTTTCTTTATCTCTTTCTTGTCTCCTTCATTGTTTTTCTTGCAGTGATTCATACGAACAATTAAATTCGTATATTGTGAATTTGAGTATCTCTCCACTTCACAAGTTTGAAATAAAAATCTTTTAGCTCTTCCAGCTTTATCTTTTCCTGCAAAAAAATCCCCAGTGGCTTTAAACAAATTTCACCATCTTCATACTTGTTCAACTCAGTTTGTTTCTTCATTGGTGCCATTGGTGCAGTTATGTCGAAGCCTTTGACAGTAGCAAGTTCGACATCTGTTTGAGCCAAACACTCAAAGTAATTCTCCAAAAATATTTTGATGTGCTTGCACCCAAGATTAAAAACATCTGGCTCAGTGTCTTGAAGAAAAGAAAATGATTTGTCTTTGAGCATCAATGCGATATTGATTAGATCATACGTATTCATCAAAGGAAAGTCTGCCACTATAAATTCTTGTATCTTTCCACTTGCTCTTGCCACAATATACTTGAGATTTTCAAACTTCCCTTCGAATACAACATCCCTTTTTATGGATATCACCTTTTTAATCTTCTCTAAAAACCACACTTCTTCCTGAGCTTTAGCCAACACTGCATGAAATCTTATTTTCATCTTCTTTCCCTCTTCGGTTTCCAATGATTTCATTTCAACTTTGAATTGTGACATAACAAACATCATTTCATTGACATGAAAATCAATTTGACCAAAATCTGTGTTTGTAACCACATAACTCTTTTTAGGGACCTTCTCAAAAGAATACATGTGATCAAACATCACCCTGGATTCTATTGTTTCGTAGTTGTAAACTTTCGAAGGATCACCCTTGTCAACTTTCGAATTATCCAAAGATCTTTGTCTCATTATACTTTGAACATGTCTCATTCTTTCAACCTCAGCTGCCACCTCAGCTTTCTTATCTTTATTTGACTTCTCAATTATAATTCCTTTTCCCTTGTCTTTAATGTTTGACGAAGCCATATTCTTTGAAGAAGAGACATCAATTTGTTTCTCAATTACAATACCTTTTGATATAGGTTTTGAAATTGGAACTGTTGTAATCACAGTCGAAATGACTGGATCAGCTGAAACAATAGTTGGCTTTACTACCACTTTCGAAGGGTATACTTTTCCGACTACCTTCGTATCTTCGGTTGTCTTTATTTGTTCCCCAGCCTTTGTATGATCAATCTTTTCTCCCCCTTGCACCCCTGTGAAAGCAGGTGGGGCATCCGATACGTTTGGTAAAAGGCTCAAAATGCGAAGTAGTGGAGCCAAATTCTTGTGTAAGATGGCTTCGAATTGAGAAAATTTTTGAGACAGAAATTCTTGAGAAATAATCGAAGAGACATTCTTCGAAGACAAGTCTTGTAATTCTTTCAGTAACCTGACCAATTCTCCAAAACTTTGTTCTTCTTTGGCAGAAATAGTTGTCAGTTGTGGATTTATCTGCTCAAACATTTTGACACATTTGACAACAGCATCACAAATAATGTCAATTTTCTTATTTGCTAAAGCGTAATCCTGCTGAGCAGTCTGAACTTCCTTCTGCATGTCTTCGCGAAGTTCTCTAATCTATAAGTTGACATCCTCTCGTACTTTCTTGACTTCCTGTACGAAGAGCACATGACGCTCCTTCGTAACCATTTTAAGATCTTCCAACTCTCGTACAAAATCAGATCTCTGAGAATTAATACGATTCTCATTCAAAACATCATGCTGATAAACTTTTTCAAGAACACGACTCTCTGAATCCCGAATGAGCCCAGATGCCTTCGAAATCACACGGCCTTCCATCATCTTGATTAAGGAATCAACTTCCAAACTTGTAACCCCACTACTACCCACATCAGCTTGTGATTGCAAGATGGAATTCAATTTTGAATTCAAGATCTTGAATTGCTTCATTATCATCAACATGTGGTCTGGAAAATCTTCTTCGGCATGATCAAAATGAAGAGCTTCGAATGTACCTCCAAAGCCTTCAGTATCAGTCTCATCATCAGCAGCCATAGTTTCATCAATTGGGGATGATGGGTTCGGTGGATCAGTTGATTGAGTTGAAAATATGGTAGTGAATGGTTGATCCATAATAGATTGAAAAGTAGAAGAACCAGTAGTCGATGTAACCTGAGGTAATGAAACAACAGGACTTTGTTCAGTAGGCTTCGAAAGACCAACAGACACACTGGTCTTTGCTTCTTCATGAATTCGAATCTTCGGTGTTTCAGGAACTTGCTCTACATCTTCTATTCTTTGAATTTTCTTTAGAAACTTTGCAAGATCTTCAGCCCTTCGCTTTTTGGATGATGGAGACACCGGAGCTGGAATTTCCCTAACAGTTACACCCTGATGTGTAACTTGTGTTTTCTTAACAAGCTGAGACGAAGACTTTCGCTTTATTTTTACTCGACGAAAAACTCCTGTCTTCGATGGAATAGTTTCTTTCAAAGGGGATGCTTCAATAACAGGTGTATCAGCAACTGTTGTTAAAATGAGAGAAACATCTTCACTTGTAGCAGATTTAGTTAGTGGAGATTTCTTCTTCTTCTCATCCTTCACCACTTTTTCCGAAGACCCAATATTTGTCTTCTTCGATTTCTTGGATTTCCTCTTCTCTTCTTCATACAACATTCCTGTCACAACTGTTGTGTCAATTGATTGCAAATATGACACCAAAACTTCATTTGTTGGATCCACCTTCTTGAGCATCGCATCCGGAATACGAGCTATGGATGTAAAAACCTCAGGATCATCAGCAACTTCCTTCGGACTGCCATACATGTGAAACACTGCTTTTTCTTCAAAATAAGGAACTTCGATCTTCTCCTTGTTGTAAACATACTGAATAATCAAACTCCAATATCGAGCACATGAGATTCCCTGTTTGGCACTTGTCTTGGAAATACTTGTTAAAAACTCTGTCCACAACTGTTCAGAGTAATCAACATTCAGATCATAATAAATCCCTGCCACCATTGCATAAACTTCCATTCGTCCTTTGTCGAGACCTACGGTTCTTCCAGTAAGACATCGAAGAAAAATGCCGAACAAGAAATTCCATACCGTAGGTAATCCAGACTTCTTAAAGTCGCTGATATGCGTCAATGGAGGTTGATGTCCCATTTCGTTGAACATGAACACTACTTGGGAAGATGAAATTTCGTCATACGTACCAGTATTCGGAATCCCCAAAATTTTGCAAAATAACCGCTTAGATACCCTAATACGAGTATCATTCACCATTGTAAATTCCACGCAACCAGTCTCCTTGTTGTACGATGCAGTGAAAGCAGCCTTTGATAACCACGACATAGGAACAGCAAAGAAATCAAACATAGCTTTGGACAGAACCGAATTCTGTAAAGCAGCCACCAAAATTTTGAGTTCATCCAGATATTTGGAGAAATCCGACTCTACTTGGTAATTTGAACCTTGGATCTTCAAGATTGGAACACTAACGACTTCTTCAGTTGTTGGTGATGATGTAACATTGTCTTGTTTGTGAGTCGCCATTGATGAGTATGATCAAGATGATTGAAGAAGATAAGTGTTTGGTATCAGAGCAGAAATCCTTTTTGTGATCTGATTTTCATACGTTCAAAAAGATTTTTGAATCTATTGTTTGATTCAAAAAGTTTCCGTTCTTTTTATATGTGAAAATTCTTCCTGATCTAGGTCTAGGATCTGATTCTGCGAATATTTTTGTGAATCGGTTGTTTGTAGTGTGATTCTAATCTGAAATATACAATTTGATTTCAAATTCTTAAAGTTTTCATATTATCGTTGAAGTTTTGTTCCGTACAACAATGACGTCATTCAATCTTAACTCAATGACATCATTTTCTCATTTACTTGGATCATCCACAAAGATTCCGATGCTAATTCCAGAATATTACGATCAGTGGGCAGATCGTATGCAAGACTACTTGAACGGACTGGATGAGGATTTATGGAATTGCATTTCAGGTGAAATAAATCCACCTGCAACAGTTCAGTCAATCGGTGCATCTTCAAGTAGTTCAGAGGTTGAAAATCAATCTAATCGTTTAAAACAACTGGAGAAGAAATGCATGAGGGAATTAAGAGGTGCTTTGCCTCCTGTTGTGTACAATTATGTCAGGACATGTACAACAGCTAAAGAAATCTGGAACAATCTCAAAGACAAATTTCAAGGCAGTGAAAAGACAAAGATCACATCTGTGAAACAATGTCTAGTGGAACTCAAGGATTTCAAACAGAAGGAATCTGAATCCATTGAAGTTTACTATGATCGATTCAACGAGTTAATCTACCGTTGTAATCGTTATGGTATCATAAGGTCATCAATGGAGTTCAACTTGATTTTTGTAATGGGACTTCGAAAGGAATGGAGAAGTGTAAGTATGATGGTGAAAAATTAGCAGAGTTTTGACACTTCGACATTAAATGACTTATACAATCAGTTGAAATCTCATGAAAATGAGGTTAATGAAATAGCTGAGGAAACAATGGCAAGTCTTGGTGGACCATTGGCACTCATTTCGAAGGGTTCAGAAAGAGAGAGTGAAAAATTTAAGTCTGATAAAGAAGAAGGTTTTCTGATGAATTCTGAAGATGAGGCTGTTGCATTTTACTCAATCAATCGAGTAAAGAAATTTTTTAAGAAACCTTTTAATACAAAGAACAAGTCATCGGATTCGAAGGGCAATTTTGAAAACAAAAACAGAGTGGATGAAAAGCTAAAAGAAGTAAAGAAGGATTCGAAGAGTGAAATGGAGAAAATGGAAAAGATGTTAAAAGGTGATATGGGGATTAATTGCCATTATTGCAATGGTGCTAATCACTTGGCAGTAGATTGCTTGTTAATAAAGAAGGAAGAAAAGAAAAATAAAACAAAGGATGAAGCTTATTATACAGAGAAGCTGGAGGAAGTGAAGTTAAAGGCAAAGAATTTATCTCTGGTAGCTCATGGTGAAACTGAATCGGATGGTACATATCAAATATGGTCTTCAGGTTCTAATGATAAAGAGATGAAAAATCCATCACATGGAGCCATGTTTGCAAAGATGGAAGAGGATTCAGACGAAGAACAGACTTACGAAGTGCGTGGGCAATGCTTCGTATCGAAGTCTACTGACAAGTCACCGATGACAACAAAGGTACGTAATATTCTTGAATCCTTTAATATTCCTGTTTCTGCATATAATTCTGAATTAATATCTTTTGATGAACTATTACTTACTTTGATTCAATTGTTGTGTCTGCTAGCAATGAAGCGAAAAAGTTAAGTGATCAATTACTAGAGACAAGAAAGAAGTTAGATTCAAAAGTCACTAGGATTGATTACTTAGAATTGCAAGTATCGAATATTATGGCAGATAGGGAGAATTTGTCAAAAGAAATAAATTTGTTGTTAGCTCAAAGAAATATTTTTTGTAATTCTGCAAAAAGACTATATGGAAAATTAACTGAATTACACTATTCAAGTGAGATAAGTAAGGAACAACATAGAAAATAGCTACCATTTTTAGCTTATGACAGAGCTAAGGTAGATAGTATTTCATATGATTGTGAAAAAGAAATTTCTGATTTTAACAAAGTTCCAGATGATAGGTTTAGATATGGAATTGCTAAAGTTGAAGATTGTCTTAATGCTAATGATTTAGTAAACATTGTCAATGAAACCTTAACTAAATCTGAACAGATTCGAATTTTGAAAAAGACTGAGAATTCTACATCTAATTCAGAATCTAATTTCGTTGATATTGAAGATAATTCTGATAATATTAGTGAAATTAGTGATTTAGAGGATGTAGATTGTTCTCAATTGTCTGTAATAAATGTAGCAAATTCTTTTAAAGGGAAAGATAAATGTGAAGATTTATTGGTAAAAATTGACACTGATCAACCTTCAACTTCGAAAGTTTGTGATATGGAATTTGTGGAAATACATGATAGTCAAACAGATGATAGTGATAATGAGGAAGAAAGTACAAATTCGAAGACAAATAAAAGTTCAAAAGAAGTTGAAATTCCTCGAGTGGTTGTTGATCAAGTTTATATGGATTCACAAGAGTTTGAGCAAATTCTTATTGAAAAAGGTGCTCATTATCTTAAAACGAATACTGTGGTTTATCCAATCTTCAAATGCATTGATGATATTGTATTCTCAAACCAAATCTTCGTAACAACAGGTAATGTTGAAAATATTAAGCCTGAATTCAAAAATTTGGTAGAGGAAGACAATAAGAAAACTTCTGATGAGGGTTTCTTTTTGAATCAAAGCACAGTTGAAAACAATCTAACAAAGAATTCATATATCTTTTAACGTCAAAAACCAAAACGAATATGGGTTGAAAAGTCGAAACTTGAAAAGAAGATAGCTAACACAACTGAAAATGTGTTCACAAAGCACGACAATGTTAAACCAGAAATTAAAGAAGTCAACAAAGCTATAAAATTAAATTCAAAAGAGTTTAAAGCACAAGTTGAAAAATTCTCAAAAGAAAATAATATTTCTAAACGTCAAGCAAGAACAACAAATTTTTGGCAAACTATTGGGTCATTAAATAAGAAATCATTAAATTTTTCAAAATGAGGAAAAGTTTTTAGAGGAAAATCAAAGACTCGAAATTTTGAAAAGAAAAATACTTCATTTTCAAATATTCAAACAAATTTTTCTAAAGAAACAAAAACAATACTTCCAAGAAAAAGTTTTTAGGAAAAGGTTGAAAAACAAATTTCAAAATCACAATTCAATACGTCTTATCATGAATCATATCTTTTAAAACCAAAAGTGGATTATGTTCCAAGTTCAGCAAAATGTTATAATCCTTCGAAGAAACAAGCTGACAAAGTATCATATGAGAAGGGTGTAACAACTAAAAGAAATATTGATCATTGGTTGGAAGGAAAGGGAAAAATGTATCAATCAAGTAAGTTTTCAAAAGAACAGATACATGAGGCGTATGACAAGTATGCAAATCCTTCAATGAATGGCAGTTCATCATCCAAGGAATCCAACATTACAGTTAAAGCCTAGAAACCAGTCTCAAAAGCGAAAAGCGACATATCACAAACTCAACATGCGAAGGGGTATATCAGTGAAAATTTGAAAACAATAAAAACTCATATATCTGACCCTTTGAATGAAAATGTTAAATTTGTTGACAGTTTCAAAACAAGAGTTTGTGATTGGTTTAATGGTTGTACTTTACAATTGAAAAAGACATCTAATATGAATGGACCCAACAAGTTTTGGGTACCTAAATTTTTTCAATAATTGCAGGCACTTTGTGACGAGCAATATGATAACAAGTGGTATATTGATAGTGGTTGGTCACGTCACATGACTGGGAAGAAGGAAAACTTACGAGATTTTCGAAGTCTAGAGAATGGTGGAGTGGTTAAGTTTGACAATAATCACAAGTGCAAAGTCAAAGGTTATGGAAAGATAACGAATGGAACATTCACTGTCAATCGAGTTGCATTTGTCGAAGGCTTACAACATAATTTGATAAGTGTTTCACAACTAGTTGTGGGCACTGGAAATCAAGTTCTTTTTAATGAAGAAGGCAGTGTTATTTCGAATGTTGAGACAAATGAAGTTTTACTCAAGTCAAAACAAAAAGGTGATATGTTTACATTGGATATAGTTCCCATTGTTGGCAAACCTGCTGTGTGTTTACTTTCGAAGGCTGCTGTCGATGTTAGCTGGTTATGGCATAGGAGGTTATCACATCTCAATTTTCGAAACATCAACAAACTTGTCGTACAAGATCTGGTAAGAGGTTTACCCATTCTTAAATATGATAATGACAGTTTGTGTGCAGCCTGTGAAGTAGGAAAACAACACAAACAAGGTCATCCAATCACAATAGATTCGAAGATTGTTGAACCCCTCGAACTTTTGCATATTGATTTATGTGGTCCTTCAACAATTGCTACTCTTAACAAGAAAAGGTACATTCTAGTAATTGTAGATGATTTTTCAAGATTTACGTGGGTTTATTTTCTCAGGTTAAAATCCGAAGTTTCACAAATGATGATTGATTTTATCAAGAAAATGGAAATTTCGTTGAAGAAGCCAGTTCGAAAAATTAAAAGTGATCATGGAACTGAATTCAAAAATCGGGTGTTAGATTCATTTTTGGTGGAAAAAGGTATTTCGCATAATTTTTCATCTCCATATACGCCACAACAAATGGTGTAGTTGAACGAAGAAATCGATCATTATGCGAAGCTGCAAGAACAATGTTGGCATATTCAAATTTACCTCAATATCTTTGGGCCGAAGCTGTTTCAACTGCTTGTTTTACTCAAAATAGATCATTCATTCATAGACGGTTTAATGCTACTCCTTATGAAATCATCAATAATCGAAAACCTAAAGTCAAATTTTTTCATGTTTTTGGATGCAGGTGTTTCATAATGAATCTTAAGGATAATCTTTCGAAGTTTCAAACAAAAGCTGATGAAGGAATTTTCTTGGGATATTCACATAATTCTATTGCTTATAGAGTGTTAAATAAGCGAACTCGCAAAGTGGAAGAAACATTCAATTTGACATTTGATGATAATTACATTAAAAAGACTAATCATCAATTTGAAAATTATCCTATTTTGAAAAATTCTTTGAATGATAATGAACCAATTGAAATGGATGATGCTAATTATGAATCGATTTTTGGTACTTTAGATCAAGCAATTGATGCAGAGAGAAATGCGAAAGATAATAAACAATCAGAAAATTCGAAGCTTGATAATGACTCAATTTCGTGCTCGAATCAAAACACAAATGCAATATATGATGGTCCAATGGAGGGGGAGCACTTGGATTCAAACAGTTTTGTTGAAGGGGAACATTCTTACGAAGCAGAAGTAATGTCAACCAATGTTAACGTTGAGGGGGAGCCAATCATCGAAGCGGAGCCAATAATCGAGGGGGAGTCAATCATCGAGGGGGAGCCCATACTTGAGAAGGATCCAATTCTTGAAGAAGAACATTTTGATGATGCTGAGGATGCATGTTCAATAAATGGATCAGAAAATGATGCTATGTTTGAAGATGCACCTTTGGATTTTCATCCTGATTATCCACCATTAGATAAATGGACAAGAAATCATCCAAAAGAACAAATTCTTGGAGATCCACAAGCGGGAGTATTGACAAGGGCTCAACTTCATGCAAGAAATGAGGTATTAAATACTCACCAAGAGTTGTGCATGTTTAATGTTTTTATTTCCAAAATCGAACCAAAGACGGTTAAGGTTGCAATGGAACACTCTGATTGGGTTGTTGCAATGCAAGCTGAATTGTCTGAATTTGAAAGAAACAAAGTTTGGAGATTAATTCCTAAACCTGTTGATGTTTCAATTGTTGGACTTAAATGGATTTTTAAAAACAAAACTGACAAAGATGGAAACATTATTCGAAATAAGGCCAGACTTGTTATTAAAGGATATTCTCAACAAGAAGGAATTGATTATGAAGAAACATTTGCCCCTGTCACGAGACTCGAGGCTGTTCGTATTTTTCTAGCTTATGCAGCTCATAAAGATTTCGACATTTATCAAATGGATTTCAAATGTGCATTCTTAAACGGTGAACTCAAAGAAACGGTTTATGTTGAACAACCACCAGGTTTTATAAATAACGAACATCCTGATCATGTTTATATTTTAGATAAAGCTGTGTATGGGTTGAAACAAGCACCACGAGCATGGTATGCAACATTAACATCATTTTTGAAACAATCTAAATTTAAACAAGGATCAGTTGATCCCACTTTATTTCGAAAGAAAGTTGGGATTCATCTGATGCTTGTTCAAATTTATGTTGATGATATAATTTTTGGCTCTACTAACCCTGCTTTATCTAAAGAATTTGAAGACTAGATGAAAAGCAAATTCGAAATGAGTATGATGGGCAAAATCAATAATTTTTTGGGTTTGAATATACGCCAAAACAGAGAAGGCATATTCATTAATCAGAAGAAATATACGAAGAATTTGTTAGAAAAGTTTGGAATGACGAATAGCACAAGGTTACGAATACCAATGGCAACAGGCATAAAGCTAACTTCTTCGTTAGATAAATCTGTTGTTGATATCACTCTGTATCGAAGCATGATAGGGTCTTTATTGTACTTAACTGCAAGTCGACCTGATATTATGTTTTCTGTTTGTAATTGTGCAAGGTATCAATCAAATCCACGTGAACCACATCTAACAGCAGTGAAGAATATTTTTAGATATTTGAAAGGCACTACTTCGTTAGGTTTGTGGTATCCTTCGAAAACAGGGTTCTTTGTACAAGCTTATTCAGATGCGGATCTTGGAGGATGCAGTCTTGATCGAAAAAGCACAACTAGTGGATGTCAATTACTAGATGGAAAATTGGTCAGTTGGCAATCGAAGAAGCAAACATGTGTTTCGATATCTACCTCTTGCAGAGTTTTCTTACAACAACAGCTACCATTCCAGCATGGGCGCCCCTCCTTTTGAGTTATTGTACAGGCGCAGATGTCGCACCCCGGTTTGTTGGGGTGAGGTTGCGCACCGAGTGATGGGAACGGATGTAGTCCTGCAAACTACCGAGAAGATTCAGCAGATTAGGCAGCGGCTGCAGACCGCTCAGAGTCGGCAGAAGAGTTACGCCGATAGAAGCCGCTCTGAGTTAGAATTTCAGGTGGGTGATATGGTACTCCTGAAGGTCTCACCCTAGAAAGGTGTGATTCGCTTCAGGAAGCAGGGGAAATTGGTTCCCCGATACATTGGACCGTTCAGGGTCATTGCCAGGGTCGACAAGGTGGCGTATAGGCTAGAGCTCCTGGAGGAGCTTAGTTGGATCCACAACACTTTCCACGTTTTGCAGTTGCGGAAGGGCATTGTGGATCAGAAGGCAGTGGTGCCATTGGATGATATTTAGGTAGATGAGCGCCTGAATTACATGGAGAGGCCTGTGGCCATCCTTTAAAAGAAGACGAAAGTTTTGCGGAATAAGGATATACCTTTAGTGAAGGTACAGTGGGAGCATCGGAAGGGATCTGAGTGGACGTGGGAGCCGGAGGCAGAGATGCGGGAGCATTACCCGACATTATTCATCGCACTAGACTACGAGGGCGAAATCTAATTCAAGTAGGGGAGAGTTGTAACGCCCCGATTCTCAGGTATTGATTTATGTTGAATTTTTTTGGTCTTTGGGTCTACTCAACAAATTGGTCGCCCTACTCGTCGAGTAGTAAATGACCTACTCGCGGAGTCCAAGAAGGGACTCGACGAGTAGGAGCTGGCAGATGAAAACCTAAATCCCGAGGTTTTGCATCCTATTTAAAGAATCATAAGCCTCCTTTGGCCTCTTTACAACCCCTTGAGAGTCCAGAAAACCCTAATCCGTGTGGTGTTTCATTCTTGTGTGTTTTAAGCTTTGGAAAGTGGATCCTTGGAAAAGAAGAGCTTGGAGGGAAACAGGCTAGAAGCAAGGAAGGTGTGGGGAATCAGAAATCTACCTCAGTTAGCATCATTTCAAGGTATCAAGTCGCCACCTTTACCTCATTTCTTTCTAGACCTCTTTGGGTGAGATTTAGGGTTATTTTGGCTTGGTTATGATGATATTGTGGTGTATGAGCTAGATCTGAAGTTGTAACTTCAGATCTGGACCCTTCTTGGGTTTTAGGTTCATCAAGTTCGAGCTTGGTCACGTATGAAGCCTCCCTTGAGTGTAAAGCTCCATTGTAAGCTTGGATTTGTCATTTAGAGCCTTTTTAGCCATGCATGCACGTAAAGTTCACAACTTTACGTGATAAGCATGCCTAAGGAAGTTAGATCTGCAATTTGGGGGCTTAGTATGGCTTAAAAAGTGTCTACATGGTTAAAGGACTGAAGGGACTCGGCGAGTCATATGAAGATGGGCATTGAAGTCGACAGGTTGGATGAACAACTCGGCGAGTCCGATGATGATTGTCGTAGACTCGACGAGTTGGATGAACATCTCAGCCAGTCAGTTAAGGTTTCCCCAATTAATGGACAACTCGGTAGAGCCCTCAGGTGAAATAGTTTATCTATTTCTGAATAGTAGAGCCCTATCCAACCCATACATATAATTATTTCATCATCAAGATCATTCTGACGCATCATTTAGGTATACTCGTCCATTTCTATCGTTATAATCATCGATAATAATATGTTGAAAATTTTGGCTATATTGTAAATATGTTTGTCGTATTGCAATCATACGAAAAAGAAATCAAAACTTTTTCAAACTATAGTTGAATGTATTGGTTTAAAAATTGGAGAAAACAGTCAACTATTTTGAATATCTTGGTTTAAAAATTGGAGAAAATGGTCAAATAAAGTTTTCAATAATGATGGAGTAAACGCGTGTCTTAAATAATGTTTTACCTAAACCATTTAAGGTTTCATCCATGAATCGTTGATATATTGCTGGTTCCTGCTTTAAACCATATGGAAGGAAATTCCATTCGTAATGCTTCTGAGGAGGACAAGAAAAATCAGTTAGTGGTTTCGTATTTTTCATGTAAGCGTAGTTGTCAATATCCGGATTTTGCATCAAATGTATTAAAATGTGTATTTCCTTTTAATTTTTATAAAAATATATTCTGTCTGTGGTAATTTATATGAGTCTCCAATAGTAGCATCATTCATCTTTTTGTAATTAATTATCATTCTTCGCTTACCTCGTTTTATTTCATTATTATTTTCTACATAAAATGCAGGTGCAGAATGAGGACTCGTACTAGGTCGAATGATTCCTTTTTCTAGTAATTCAGTACATTCCTGTTTAAATTCTGAAACATCTTTTATACTATATGGAATTTTCTTTGGGATATTAACTTCATCATGATGATTTTTTAATAATATTATTATTTCTTGATTATTTCTATTTTTTAAATGGTCTAGCGGGTTTTTACTACATACTTCTTCAAGTTCTTTTTCAGCAATTTCTTTGGCAAATGTTAATAATATGCGTAGTTGAAAACTAACTTCTTGTTTAATTATTTTAATAAGATCAAAATGTTTGATAATTGCAGTTTTAATAATACCTTTTATCGGGTGATTGAGACTTATATGATCATTTGTTTGTATAAATGGTTGATATAATTTAAGAAAATTATTTCCTATAACTAAATCTATTCCCGAATCATGTTGATATATAGTTGGAGTTTTAAATGGTGCTTTTTCAATTATGATATTTATGTCTCTTCCTACGGACCAAATTTTATGAATTGATTTATCATTAATTGTAATTTTTCATGGTTTTTCTAATTTTTCCTAATTTTTTAATGTCTCTTTTATTCCAAAACATAAAGTAGCTCATGTATCTATATATGAAACTAGTTCTTTATCTTGTATTTTAGTTGTAATAAAGGTACTGTTTGGGTTAATATTTGTTTTTCTTTTGCTCATTTATATCTGTATTTTAATTAATATTTCTACTTTTTCTAGTAAATTTTTTATATTAACAAGTTTTTGTTAGGATGGTGGAACATTGTGTATTGTTTTTAAATTACGATATTGTGATTTTTTGAATTTCTTAATTCCTTCTTGTAATCGATATATTTTTTTAATTGATTATTATATATTCTTCATTTTCTGATTGTAATCTTAATAAATAGTTTTCTTCATACGATAAAATATTTTCTAAATGTTGAACAATATTAAAGATATTAGCATTCATTTTCCAATGGTTTTTTATTATATTAGTCCAAAGCATGTTATCTTTCGAAGAATTAATTTGTACTTTTAAATTAATTTCAACAAAATATTAAAGCGTTTAAAAGAAAATTAATTGATTTTTTAATATTTTTTATTTCTATTTTAAAATGATTAATTTGAGTTCTTAATCTTCCAATTTTAATTAATTGATATGCAGTATAATTTTTGTTTTTAGAAATTAATTCGTGTATTTCAGATTCTTTTTCTTTTAAATGTTTTGTGGAATTTTCTAAATATTTCCATAATTTTTTAAGTAATTAACTTTATATTTATTATCGAAATTACAATATACTTTAGTTTTATTGCTCATAATTTTATTTATATTTACCATGTGAAAGGTCCTTTAATAGTAAGTAGTTTTTCTTAAGTGGCGGTTTTTCATTAAGTGGGTCTTCTTTAATTGTTTTTATTTTAAAATGTTTTTCAAGTAATATTTTCTATTGAGTTAGATTTTGTAATAATTCAGAAATTTATTTTAATACATGTAAATTTTCTATTTCTATAATATTATTTAATTTTTGACTAATTATATTTAATTTATCTCCTATTGGTTTATCTTCTTCAAACTAAGTCCAATATTATATAGTGTTCCTTATGGTAAATTTGGTGGTATTTCTATAATCATTTATTTATCTGGTATGCATGGTTTTGTATTTTGTTATGGACCTTCAAGTGTTTTAAAATATTTTAAGGAATTAGTGAATTATTAGATGATTCTGTCATATTCGTAAACTTAATGATCTAATCATTTCTTTAATGTCTTCTAATTTTTCATCGTTATTTTCATTAGATGTTGTAGGTTGACATTCCGAAATGGAAGATCTACTTATAATAGTTGAAATTGGAGGTTCTATAATTGAGTTTCTTTTTATTAACGGATTAGTTATTATTCGTGATTTTTTTATTTCTTGAGACATATTTAACAAATTAATCTTGTTATCTTATCTTCAAGATTTTTTTATTTGTTCTTGTTTCCAATTTATACTATTATCTATTATATGTATTTCTTCAATATTAGATATGCAATTAATTATTGATTTGTTAGAATCTATTTTTAGATCTAAAAGAAATTTTTTAGATTGTTTCAGTGTTTTACGAAAAACTTTTAACTCTTGTTTATTAATATTTAAACTTCAAAAAACTCATGATTATAATTCTATAAGAACAATAATTTACTTGTGTAAAGTTACGATAAAATTTAATAGCTTTAAAAATAAAAGTGAAGTTTATTATATCTACTATTTTTTATGATGAGTATGTCAAATGATATATATAAATGTAATAACATTTATAATGATGCATGATGAATATTTTTCTTATGAACGAACGAATTAATACTCATATTTATAATAAACATGATAAGAACGAAACTTAGCTCTGATACCAAAATTTTCATAAACATGCTCTGATATTTTTCATAAACATGCTCTGATACCAAAATTTTCAACATAGTATAATCGATGATTATAACGAGAGATGTGGATGATTATACCTGAATGATGCGTCAGAATGATCTTGATGATAGATTAATTATATGTATAGGTTAGATAGGGCTCTGCTATAGCAGAACCCTCTGTTGAAATAGTTTATCTATTTCTTAATTGCAGAGCGTCTATCCAAATTATCCAAAAGCATTCATATAATCATCACCAAGATTTTTCTGACGCATCATTCAGGTATCATCATCCACTTCTATCGTTACAATCATCGATAATACTATGTTGAAAATTTTGGTATCAGAGCTAAGTTTCGTTCTTATCATGTTTATTATAAATATGAGTATTCATTCGTTGTTCATAAGAAAAATATTCATCATGCATCATTATAAATGTTATTACATTCATATATATATCATTTGACATACTCATCATAAAAAAAGTAGATATAATAAATTTCACTATTATTTTTAAAAACTATAAACTATTAAATATGTCTCAAGAAATAGAAAATTCACCAATAATTATTAACAATGAAGAAAATGAATCTGAGTATACTTTTGACGCTTTAATTAATAAAAATAATATCAATAAAGATGCTATATGAAAATCTAATTTTACACTATCCGAAAAACATAATTTTATAAATAACACATTAAAAAACTTTTTTTCTAGAAAAAATATTATATATTATGGAAAAATTATAGGAGAAGAACCAATACCCATAAAATCAACTCAAAGAAATATTATTATACCTATAATAAATAAACAACAAATTAGAAATATATTATCTAATATTAAAGAAATAGACAAATTAATAACAATTGCTTGTATTCACATATCAATTATTCAAGTAATTTTAAAAAGTATTTTTAGTGACTTAGATACACCATTAGAATTAGAAATTAGAGATGATCGTATAATTAATAATCAAGAAAATGTTATTGCAAAAGAAAAAGATAACTTAATTGAAGGAAAAATAAAATTTAATATTAATATTCAACTAGGATTGAGTCTTAAAGATAAAAATCTAAGTAATAGTATTATCATACGATATAAATTATTAAGACAAAATTTTATGTTAAAAGGTAATCATCCATTTACTATTACATATCAAATAAATTATGCATTAACAAACTCTCATCATAGTATTACGTTTAAAACAGAAGATAGAATTTATATCGATAAATTATTTACCCCTTTGTTATCACTTGAGTCACCAAGTATGACTAATAATAGAATTTTTAATGAAACTAATTGTCAATAAATAATAACTACTCCGTTAATAAAAAGAAACCCAATTATAGAACCTCAAATTTCAACTATTATAGGTAGATCTTCCATTTCGGAATGTCAACCTACAACATCTGATGAAAATAACGATGAAAAATTAGAAGATATTAAAGAAATGATTAAATCATTAAGTTTACGAATATGACAGAATCATTTAGTAATTCCTTAAAATATTTTAAAACACTTGAAGGTCCATATCAAAATATAAATGTAATGCCCCGATTCTCAGGTATTGATTTATGTTGACTCTTTTTGGTCTTTGGGTCTAATCAACGAGCTGGTCGCCCTACTCGTCGAGTAGTAGCGGGCTGGTCCACGTATTTTAATGACCAACTCGCCGAGTCCAAGAGGGGACTCTGTGACAACTCGAAATTTCCATTTTGTACGAACATTAGCTATTCAATAGAAGCTAGTCCAGTTTCAATGAATTTCAGACTTTTCCGAATAAGTTGGTGTACATTAGGGTTTATGTTTAAGGAGATATCAGGAGAGTGGATGCTCATGGGTTTGTGAAACTTGAGTATTCAAAACTTCTTAATGTTAGAGTTCAATTCCGGAATAAAAATATTTTCTGCCAAAATATTTCAGGACTATAAATAGATTTCTGAACTAAATTCATTCATTATTCACATTTCCAACTAGAAAAAAGCCATTTTCTCTCTCACGGATCTTCGGGTTTTCATCCCAAATCATGAGTACACTTCTCTAGTTGTTTTATAATGCTTGTTATATGCTTAATAACATAGATTACATGTAAAATATGTGAGATCCAGGAGTTTACCGCCCAAGAACGTTCTTGGGGAGTAAACTCCAAAATGTAGCTTAAAGGCTATCTAGTCCCATTTCCTTGTTAGGTAACTAGCTTAGGATAATATGTATGATCATTTGAGACTAGAAAACAATCAAGAACACATAGCTTAGGGTGTTCACGGCCCAAGAACTTCTTGGACCGTGAACTCCAAATTCAAGGGCCAAATGTGCCCTAATCACTCCTAAGGCTTTAGACTTTAATACCCATTTAATCCTAGCTAATTTATGGACTTCAAAACATCAAAAGCACCCCTTAAAGTGAGTTTACGGCCAAGAGAATGCTCATAGGCCGTAAACACCAAATAAGGGCACCAAAGTGTGCCTAGGGTCCTCCTTAGCCTTAAACAAATGCCTAGAATTTATCCTACTTGTGTTTGTGACTTGAAAGAATTAAAACACCCATCCCATGAGAGTTTACGGCCGTAAACTCTAAGGGATATGGTCTTTTGGCCGTAAACTCCTCAAAGGAGTATTTTCTATGCCCTAAACTACCCAAAGGATTAAACCACCAAGCAAGGCTTATACTAGAAATCATATGGCACTTTAAAACACCAATTACCACCAAGATTGGAGTTCACGGCCGTAAACTCAAGGGTTTACGACCATAAACTCCTTGTGTGGGGTTTATTGAGTAGTGAACACTTATATAAGACCCTTTGGTACATTAAACCCCTTTAGCCTTGTCCCATAACAACCTAGAAGCAACCCTTAGGACCTATAACACTTATACCAAGTGTTTACATGTTCCTGAGTGTCCCAACTTATTTCATTAAGTTATTATTTGGCTAATTAGTTATATATATGCTCATTATATGATAACTAGGCTCGTGCGTGTGGACAAGTCTCCGTTTGCCACCTAGCACGGTATCCGACACTTCAATCCAATCCACTCACCACAAGTGAGTTCATACCCCTTTAATTAACCTTTCAAATACTTTTAAATGTTTTAAATACTTTATGGGGGGATACAAGTTAAATACTTATAGTTATTACATCAATCAAATGTGATTAATAACTAGAAAACCAATGATTTTATTACTGTTCAACCGTTTATCAAACTGTTTTACTTCAAACTATTTTACAAACTCTTTTACTTATCAAATACTTTTATTTAAACTTTGTTATACTTCTTATAAATTGCATGCCCATATATGTATAGATATATAAGCAATGTTTAAAGGGCTTAGGAAGGCCATCCGCCCTATTTCCTTTTCGCGCTTGAGATGTGGTCTGGTGGGATATCGGGTACTCATCCGAAGGCCGTTTAAACATTAGTTATATATCAAATGTACATATATAGACATAAAAGTACTCCTTTATTCATACTTATCAGTACATCATTAGTAAGTTACCATCGGGGTAACACAGGATCATACTACTACAATTTCTAGATCAATGAGTCAGTTCATTCATGAGTCAATACTTATTACTACGAGTACATATATAACTATACTAGACAGAGAACATATACAACTATACTAGACAGAGAACATATACAACTATACTAGAGGAAGAACATATACAACTATACTAGAACAGTTCATTATATTACATATACTAGAATACGTTCATTATTGTGATATGAATCGGAGCATGACTTAAATGCCATGGCCCGAGTTGTATCCAGAGTCTCTTGAAGGGAGAGCGTGAGTTTGCGTATAGATCTATACTGGATTGACTATCCTACACCTTGCTGCTAGCTACAGCCGGACCTGCAGGTCTGCGGGTGCCAAACGTCATTCCGTTATTACGACCATTCGTATGTCATTGTTACCAGTCAATAGTATGGTGCAATTAGTCACATGATACCTTAATATAAATCCGGTTTAAGGTAGTTAGTACAGCAGTAGTTCCTATAATACAACACTACAGTACTACAATGATTTACCCATTACATATATTTAGTGATTATTTCACTTAAACTTTAATGTACAAACTATATTTTGTTAAATGATAGTTACACTTGGGAAATTACACACTTTTACAACAAATGAGCATACAAAACAGTTAAGCCTTGGTAGAAGGCTACTTTAATAGAAAATATAGGTTTTTCTGAGAGATTCAAACTTTTACAAACATTTACTTACATTTTACAAACTTACACTTGAGACATGTTCAAACGTTTTGATAACAAACACCGACACTAAAATACTTATGAATTCACCAGCTTAATGCTGATAAACTCTTTCAAAATAACTTGTATTCTCAGGTCATCAGTAGACAGGTACCAATGCCAGCTTTTGAGAAGATGGAGCGCATTCAAGACTCATCTTATTATTTTGATTTACATTATATTTTTGGTGTCTAAAACTGTACAGAACATGCTTGTATTAAAATTATATATTTAATGCAATGGATGATGTTGTTTGCTTATTTACATTTACTGTGTTGTGATACTTTACATGACGTCCTCCGCCCCAGAACATTTCCGCCGTTCTTGGTTTTGGGGTGTGACAGATTGGTATCAGAGCATTGTTTATAGTGAATCAAGTATATCAACCCATAAAAGATATACTAAACTATAAACCCATTAGGGATTAAAGCACTCTGACTTAGAGTCTATACTTTAAATATTAAAATATTTAATCAAGTATACTAGTCTGCATTCATACTAGAATCAGTGTCCCAATGACAAGAACAAAAGTATTACGATTGTTAAATATGACAGGTG
This sequence comes from Lactuca sativa, assembly GCF_002870075.4. NCBI lineage: Eukaryota > Viridiplantae > Streptophyta > Magnoliopsida > Asterales > Asteraceae > Lactuca > Lactuca sativa. Next base: position 250,679,566 of record NC_056625.2, read on the forward strand.
AGCTCGGGGATGTATGGTCAGTCCTGGGAATGGCATAGCCTGATCAACTATGCTGGTCCGAGGAGTGATTAGCATATGCCCTAGAATGGTTGTGATATGTTAACAAGTCTAAAAACTTACCAACAATACCACAAGAAGATCAGTAGAACCTAAACTTAAAATACTATAGGTGTATTTTGTACTAGTAGCTACATGTATACTATATTCTTATACCTCTCTTCTCGCGTAGATTTAAATGGCTGGATTCCATCACGGCGACCCGTACTTTCCAAATGAAGGCAATGTCGGGTGGATTGAAGAAGAGCTCGAAGATGAGCATCCAATCCCTTTGGATGATCACCTCCCAGAAGGTTTTTTCTGATGGATCCGACTCCGAGCCTCAAGTCAACAACCTACCGCTAGTAGGTCAAGCCCCGAACAACAACCCCCAACCAGCTTTTCTAGGTCCTACACCCTTGTGGGCAACCAACTTGAATCGCTGGAGTAACGAACAGGGTCAACCCTTACCTTACTTTGGGGACCGAACCTTTTACCACGTTAGCGATGGTGGCTCTGCGGATCGAGCTCTGCCCGTCATTATCCGCAGAATAGCTCGTAACGTTGAGCAAGGTCAAGCAGCCATCGACCGGGTCATGGAGATTGATGCCAACTCTGGTGTCAACACAATCCGCATCCACCGTCTTGAAGAAGACATGGAACGGACCCGGAGAACCAATGAAACCCTGTAGCAACAGCTGGCTGCCTCCCGAGCTGAAGTCTTGGAACTTCGAGCCCGTCAGAGGGCTCAGGAGCGACACCTTCAAGAGGTGTTTCGACAAGTGTCAGACCTCAGGTCTTGCCCAAGGAATTCCCGTCGCCATTAGATGATGTCTAGTACATCTCTGTCTTTTGGTTAAGGAATAGCCTTTAACATCTGTGCTCTAAGTAGCACTTGTCTGTAAAATATTCCTAACTTTCAGTACTCTATTTAGGAATCTAAGAACTGTCAAACTTTTCTGTATGGTATGATGTAAGACCTACTGTTAGGTCGATTTTCCCTGAACTTATTACATCAGTAATACCAGTATTATTGACATCTATCTAATCTGTGGGAAAAATCTGTACATTTGTGTATCCTACTAATATTCCTTGTTGTGATCTCAAACACTCATTCAACTGTTGGGCTATGGTTAGTTAGTCCATGTGTCACTCTCACGTTGCTTACAAATTGATTCTTACCATTTTTCTTATCTTTATAAACTTATAACTGAAAGATACCTCCTCGCAAATCTCCCAGGAATAACCCTGCACCTCCACCGCCTCCGGTCATCGATACTGCAACCCTGAATGCTGCCGTAGCTGCAGCAGTGGCAACTGCCATGGCTCAGTATCACTCATCTGATGCCAGCAGATGTGGAACCCCTGTGGAATCAATTCAGGTTGAAACCCCTGTGCGCTCGAGAGAGTGCTCCTACAAGGGTTTCACCAACTATAAGCCGATGCCCTTCCATGGCACCGGCGGAGTCATTACCCTCTCGTAATGGTTCGAGAAGACTAAATCAGTCTTCGTAATCTGTTCATGCCCTGCTGCGAGCAAAGTCAAATATGCCGCGTGCACCTTTGAGGGAATGGCCCTGACGTGGTGGAACGGCCACGTTAAAGCTCTTACCCTCGTCGTAGCCAACGACATGGGCTGGGAAACGATGAATGACCTCATGATTGAGGAATACTGCCCGAGGGGCGAAGTCCAGAAATTGGAGCAGGAACTTTGGAACCTGACCATGAAGGGCACCAACGTGGTTGCTTATACCCCCAGATTCAGCGAACTGGTGGCCCTCTGCCCCAATATGGTTCCCACTGAAGGGAAAAATATCGAAAGGTACATATGGGGGTTAGTGCCTCCGTATCAGGGGAACATCCTATTATCAAACCCCGCTACCTTCAACAGTGCCAAGCGACTGGCACAGCGACTCATTGACCATGGAGTCAAAACTTCTGCAACAACAACCACCCTAACCATCCCGGAACCCTCCAAACCCGCTGACACTAAGCGGAAATTCTGGGAAGAGAAGAAGAGACAGCGAGCTGCCAAAAAGCAGTAAATTGTGGCTGTGCATGCCGCGATAACCCCTGCTGTTGCTACTGCTCCGGTGAGGCAGTATGCTGGAAGTTTTCCTAAGTGCAACAAATGCAACTTCCACCACAACGGCCCCTGCCGTGAAATGCAGTGCTCTAACTACAATAGGAAAGGACACACCGTCCGTTTCTGTAAATCCCGGCGAAGCCGATCACCCATGTCCCCGGCTCTGGCGCGAGCCCGACCTGCTATGGATGTGACGAAGCAGGCCACTATAAGAGGGACTGCCCCAAAGCAAAGAATGTTGGTGGAGCAGAAAGGGTACTATCTATAGGCCACGGGGAAGCAGTTGCTGACCCGACAGTGGTGACTGGTAAGTTCCTCCTCGATAACTCCTATGCATGCATTCTGTTCGATAGTGGAGCGGAGCGAAGCTTCATAAACCATAAATTTGCTCGCATGCTTAAACAACCACCACACGCACTCAAAGAACAATTCATAGTAGAAATGGCTAATGGAAAAACAGAAAGTACGAATAGCATATACTTAGGCTGTACCCTAACTCTAGACAACCATTCATTCCCAATCGACCTTATGAAGGTCTCAATTAAAAGCTTCGACGTTATCATCGGCATGGATTGGTTAAGGCTTCATCGCACCGACATCATGTGCTTCGAGAAAGCAGTCCGTCTAAACCTCCCATCTAACAAAACTCTTATAGTCTACGGCGACAAACCCGGTGCGAGTCTACGTATAATATCAAGTATTCAAGAACAGAAGTATATGCGTAAAGAATACCATGCATTCCTTGCTCACGTCGTCGATACGAGCCTCGAAACAAAAGAACTAAAGAACATCCAAGTAGTGAGCGACTTCCCCGACATTTTCCCAGAAGAGCTACCTGTATTACCTCCGCAGCGACAGGTCGAGTTCAGAATCGACTTAGTCCCAGGAGCTACCCCAGTAGCCAAGTCGCCCTACCGTTTAGCACCAGCTGAGATGCAAGAACTCTCTGGTCAACTTAACGAACTGCTCAGAAGGGGCTTTATAAGACCAAGTTTCTCACCTTGGGGAGCACCGGTTTTGTTCGTTAAGAAGAAAGACGGATCATTCCGTATGTGTATCGACTACAAAGAACTCAACAAACTGACGGTCAAGAATCGTTACCCTCTGCCTCGCATAGACGATCTATATGACCAACTGCAAGGGGCGAACTATTTTTCCAAAATTGATCTGAGATCCGGATATCACCAGTTACGAGTACTAGAGGAGGATGTGCCGAAAACAGCCTTCCGAACTCGTTACGGACACTACGAGTTCGTGGTGATGCCATTCGGATTGACCAATGTGCCCGCCGTTTTCATGGATCAGATGAATAGAGTATGCCGACCTTACTTGGATCAGTTCGTCATTGTCTTCATTGATGACATCCTGATCTACTCCCGAAGTAAGGAAGAGCATGGCGATCACCTGCGACAAGTTCTAGGAACTTTACGAACGGAGAAGCTCTATGCGAAGTTCTCTAAATGTGAATTTTGGATCCGAAGAGTCGAATTCTTAGGACATGTGGTAAGCGAAGAGGGAATCCACGTGGACCCATCCAAAATTAAGGCCATTGAGAACTGGTCAGCACCGAAGACGCCTACAGAAATTCGTTAATTTCTAGGTCTTGCTGGCTACTACCGCAGGTTCATACAGAACTTCTCCCGAATTACGAAACCTCTTACAACACTGACCCAGAAAGGCATGGCCTTTGACTGGGAAGAGAAACAGGAGAGAGTGTTCCAAACGCTCAAACGAGCCTTGTGCACCACACCAATACTATCCCTCCCCCGAAAGGATAGAAGACTTCGTTGTCTATTGTGACGCGTCAAATCAAGGTCTCGGTTGTGTTCTGATGCAACGGGGTATGCCGGCCTTACTTGGATCAGTTCGTCATTGTCTTCATTGATGACATCCTGATCTAGTCCCGAAGTAAGGAAGATCATGGCGATCACCTGCGACAAGTTCTAGGAACTTTACGAACGGAGAAGCTCTATGCGAAGTTCTCTAAATGTGAATTTTGGATCCGAAGAGTCGAATTCTTAGGACACGTGGTAAGCGAAGAGGGAATCCACGTGGACCCATCCAAAATTAAGGCCATTGAGAACTGGTCATCACCGAAGACGCCTACAGAAATTTGTCAATTTCTAGGTCTTGTTGGCTACTACCGCAGGTTCATACAGAACTTCTCCCGAATTGAGAAACCTCTTACAACACTGACCTAGAAAGGCATGGCCTTTGACTGGGAAGAGAAACAGGAGAGAGTGTTCCAAACGCTCAAACGAGCCTTGTGCACCACACCAATACTATCCCTCCCCCGAAGGGATAGAAGACTTTGTTGTCTATTGTGATGCGTCAAATCAAGGTCTCGGTTGTGTTCTGATGCAACGGGGTAAGGTTATCGCCTATGCCTCGAGACAGCTGAAGACACACTAAGTTAACTACACGATCCACGATCTTGAGCTAGGAGCAGTTGTGTTTGCTCTGAAGATATGGAGACATTACTTGTATGGCATGAAAAGCACAATTTTTACCGACCACTAGAGTTTACAACACATATTTGATCAGAAGGAGCTCAACATGCGACAACGACGGTGGGTAGATGATGAGAATTGTTACCGAGATTTGAGAAAGCAAAGTTTGATTTGAGTAATTGAAGATATAGAACATGAAGAGTAAATATTAATCAGATCTCATATTGATAAAGACTGATTACAACATAAGCAGAAAAGAGATATTTGTTACGAAAAGTCTCTTTCTACTTCTAACCTCAGTCCCTATTTATAGGGAACATGAGTGCACAGAAAATATACTAAGTTTAGACATTTAACTTCGCATAAAGATGACTTAGTAAAATAACATAAAATGCGAAACTATACAAAACACTATATTCGACTTTTACAATTTTACATCTACATTCTCCCTCTTTGTAAACAGTCGAAGCTATTCATCCCATAAGCTTTTGAACAGCTGAGTGGATTGTCTTTCGCACTTCTCCATACCAGGAGATCACCTTCTTGAGATCTTTCTTGTCTCCTTCATTGTTCTTCTTGCAATTGTTCATACGAACAATAAAGTGCGTATATTGCGAAGAATTATATCTTTCAATCTCTTAGACTTTAAATAAGAACTTCTTAGGTTTCCCTTTTGTATCTCTTCCAGAAAACACCATGCCGAAAGGTTTCAGGCATATTTCTCCAACAATATATTTCGATAATGCTGATTGAGATAAAGTTTCTTCCCAAGGAACGTTCACTTCTCTTCCCAACACATTAGCCAGTTCTTCATCTGTAAGAGCCAAACAATCGAAGTAGTTGTCGATGTATGTCTTCACATGTGCGAAGCCTATCTTGAACACTTCAGTCTCAGAGCCTTTGAGATTATTTTCTTCCGTATGCTTCAAAATCAGAGCCACTTGAATTAAATGTTCATCAGAGGAAAATCTGCTACAGTGAAGTCATACCGCTTGTTCTCTGCTCGGATAACAAAACAACGAAAATTTTGAAGCATGTCTTCAAACAATATGTCTTTCTTGATTGTCAGCACCTTTTTGATCTTCATTAAAGACCAAACTTCATCTGGATTCTTCCCCAAAACAGCATGAAATCTGATTTACATGTGTATATAATCATCAGGATTATCAAACTTCTCACTAATCTTGTACTGAGCAGTGATGAATAGCATTTCATTTATTGGAAAATCCAGCTGACAATTGTCTGAATTCACAATATCATAACTTCTCTTTGGCTTCTTCTCGAATTCGTACATTTCCCTCCCCATAACTTTTGACTCTATAGTTTCGTAAGAGTAAAGCTTCGCAGGATCTCCTTTGTTCGTCGTGGGAGGATCACTTGCCCTCTGCCTCATGATACTTTGTACTTGCCTCATCCTTTCCAACTCTGCTTCAGCCTCAGCTTTCTTCTCCTCCTTTGATTTTTCATATAAAATCCCTTTTCCTTTTCCCACCATATCTGTTTGAGGTTTTGAACTTGAACCTCCTTCTTTTTCTCCAATAACGATTCCTTTGGCAATCGTTTTTGTGGTTACTGTGGTTGAGGAAATTGGCTTCGTAAGTATGGGAAGAGTAGTTATAAGCTGAGTAGATATAACTTTTCCAACTGTCTTCGCATCCTCTTCTTTACTTAAACTTTTCTCTCCCCCTTGCACCCCTGTGAAAGCAGGTGGGGCACCCTTTGGTAGTAAAGAAGTAAAATTGGCGAGTGGAGCAAGAGCTTTCTGAATTGCTTGTTCTAAAGTATTAATCTTTAGAGACAAGAACTCAGGAGTGAGAATTTGTGTAGTTGAAGATTGCAAAACCACCATTTTAAGCTCAGACACCAACTTGGTTAGCTGATCAAGCTTCTCCTTTGTTTCTTCGTTATGGGCTTCAAGAATAGGAACATCAACAAACTTTTGTACTCTTGAAGAAACCTCCGCAATCTGCTTTTGAACTTCAGCATTTTGAGTATGAATATCCTGAAGCTCCTTCGCAAGTTTAGATTTCAACTCATGAAGCTTATAGTTGACATCCTCCCGAACTTTCTTCACATCCTGTACAAAAAGAACATGATGTTCTTTTGCAACAGCTTTCAAATCCTTGACCACTGAAGAAAAATTGATCCCTTGTGCTTGAATGCGAAGCTCATTATTCTTGTCAGATTGATCAACCTTCTCCATAATACGCTTCTCAACACCTTTGATCATTACATCAATCTCCATTGCTGATATAGAAGTCATCCTGCCGGAATCAGCTTGCGACTGAATAATAGCATTCAACTTCTGATTCAGCATTTTAAATTGTTTTCCTGTCATAAGCATATGATCAGTAATATCCTCCTCCTCTGAATCAAAATGAATGTCTTCAATTATCCATCCAAAGGCACCTCCTTCAGCTTCATTATCAGATAAAGGTTGCGAAAGTTGAGGATTTTTGGGTGATTGAGATGGAAAAAGTGTTGTAAATGGGTTTTGAAGAGCATGATCAAAAATTGATGAAGTGGTGGATAAAGTTGTGAATGGAATTGAAACAATTGGTAAAGAAATAGGTAAGGAGATTGGGATTGTGGTTGCAACACTCAGGATAGGTGCCCCCGTATCAGATACGTTGACAACCGTATCAGAAATAGGTACCTCCTCAGAAACTGATTTGGTAGTGACTATTTCGAGTGGTTTGGTGAGTGGTAAGGTGGTAGAGATTTGCGAAGTATGGATGATAGGTAATGAAACATTTACCGTAGATGTTACTGGTGGAGTTTCTGGTACTATTTCTTCATCAGATGATTCATTGCGAATCACCATCTTCCTTCTTTTGATGAGAGTACGTTGCATGTTCTTGGCAACATCTTCAGCTCTTTGCCTCTTCTTTCCTGGAGAAACCGGAGCTGGAATACTATGAATAGTAACGCCTTTACTGCTCACCTCGGCCTTGCGAATTTTCTTCAATACCTCAGACTTAGAAGGTATTATTTCTTTCTTTGACTTAGATGAAGTTTCTTCAATCTGAATATCTTCATCTTGAACTTGTTGGGTAGGTGAACCTTTCGCATCCTTCTTTATGAGCTTCTTCTTCTTTGACGGAGCAGCAACATCCAATAGTACTCCAGTCTGATCTGATTGATCAACTGTTCGCAAATATCTCACCAAGAATTTGTGAGTTTGAGATACCTTGCGAAGCATCGCATCTGGAATGCAAGCCACATGAGTAAAGATTGCTTCATCATCTTCTACTGCCTTTGGAAACTGATACAAAGAAAATTCAGCAACTTCAACATCCTCCATTACTGGAATTGCTTCTTTTTCATAGACCTTCTCCAGAATCAAGCTCCAATAGCTTGCACACGAAATCCCCTTTTCCGAATTTGGGTTTTCAAGACTCTTAACAAATTCCTTCCATAATTGGGTTGCAAATATCTCATTATTTTTTTTCTTTTTCGATCGATGTTGAATGAATATCTGAAAATGAGTGTCGATTTCTTATGATTTGGAATATGATGAACTCGATTTTATACAAGTTCAAGTGAAGAAGTCGGAGATTGATTTTTTGATTTTGATCAAATTGATCAAGAACACGATGAGGAACAGTTGGAGAATGTTACGATTTATGTTAAAAATGGGTGTTTGATCCAAAATTAGATTAAAGATCGATAGTTTTGGTGTTTATCGGGGTCAACTAAAAAGTCAAAATTGAAGTCTTGGAAAGCAAAGGGTGAAGGATTAACTGGGTCGATGGGAATAAGAAGGATGCGAAGGTGATTCAGGTTGTTATTCACTTCGCATTTGGTGAATCAATTTAAAGATTAAATTTGGGTTCGCATATTGATCTTGGTTATGAAGTTGAAGGTTTGAACGATTGATGACCAATAGCTCGCATCTATGAAATCAGTTCGCATATGACATCAATTGAGTTCGCATTTGGTTTTGTGGGTCAAAACAGTTCGCATAAGAAGTTCACGATTTGATGTTTGAGGTTAATTGATTTTGATTTCGCAAGCTTGGAGTCGGAGATCTGGATTGTGTTCGCATCTTTAGAATGCGAAGAGAATTTAATGGTGATATTCAGTTCGCATTTGGTGAGACAAGTGTGTGGTTAATGGTAAAACAAGATTTGCACATAAGGTTGTAATACTGTTCGCATTTGGGAGCAGTTACATATAAAAGAAAAATCATGTTCGCATTTGTGTGAATGGAATTTGCATTTGGTGATTAGTTCGCATTTAGAGTCAAAATGCGAAGTCATCTCATCCATGATTCGCATTTGAAATTTTGGGTTCGCATATGAGAATGTGATACTCGCATTTGGTTTTCAAAATTAATTTCACATTTGGTTAATTGGATTAAAATGCGAAGGTGATTCACAATTCGCATTTGTTTAGATGGATACAAGGTGCGAAACATTTATAAGAAAGATGCGAAGAATATGGAACATGCGAAATTTTTACAGTAGAATGCGAATTGGGGAAGAAGGCTATCATTTTCGAATTTGGTCCCTGATCTTTTCACGAAATTACACAATTGGTCCAACTTCGCAAATGGGGTCATAAAATGATGAAATTGTAGAATTTTCAAATCTGGTCCCTGCAGTTTGTGCGAATTTACACATTTTACCCAGTTTCGCAAATGGGAGTGTGTTTCGCATATTTGGCTGTTTTTGGCGCAACGGGTCACTGCAGAATTTTGGAATTGACAATTTCTACCCATTTTTTAGAAAATTTGTCAAAGGCGATCCGTGAACGACGATAAAAATTCATTATTTTTTGGATTTTCCGGATTGAAGCACAAAGTTTATGCCACATGTTAAGGGGGAGTTTTGACATGAAAAATTCCGAATAGAGCACGTTCTTTTTCCTTGGAGTTTTATAATCAAATTTCGATTATAAAAAGAAGGAGAAGTTTTATATGGAAATTCGAACTTGAATTTTTCATATTACGCGGATTTGAAGACCGAAGTGATCTTGAAGTTTTTAAAGCCTACGAGATGATGCAATTGGAAGTTCGGAAGTGATGTATTCGAAATGGGTTTGGTTTATTGAAGATTTTTGGGGTGTGTTTTTATGCGCAACTTTGGGGTGATTATTTGGAGTTAATCATTCGTTGCTGCTCGGATTGTACGGTCTCACATCCTAGAGCCCAAATTGAAGAGTCATAGAAGATTTGAAGATTGAAGTTCGTTTCGACATGTGTCACCTTTGAGGTTCGAACCGCGTAGTGCTTGATTTTGGAAGATTTGAAGTGGGTCATTCATTCCTAACTTTGAGGGGGAGAATGTTGGGGTGCAAAGTTATTCATTCATGACTTTGTAAATGTTTGACTTTTGTAAAACCCACTTGCATGTGGTGCTTTAGCCTTTAGACCCATTTGTTAGAGAGTGACAGAGAGACATGTAAACACCTCTATAAATAGTGGGTTCATACCACTTGTAGAGGTGTGCTTGAGAGATGTAGAAGTGAGTGTGTAAGTGTGTGTTAATTATGTAGTCTAGATCTAGATCTTTTTTGTAAACACCATATACATTCAATATATCTCTTAAACACCCAAATCACCATGTTCAATTGTACAAGCTTTAATTCCGCATGCCAAACCATGTTCTTTTGTCACTACAGTAGAACTACTCAATGACTACGAATGCGGTATTCGTTATCATCTGGGTAAAGCCAATGTAGTAGCAGACGCCTTAAGTCGGAAGGAATATTCTGGTCGAAGAGTCAAGTCGTTGACGATGACTATCCATTCACACTTGTCTAAGCAGATTCAGGCGGCCCAGCTTGAAGCCATGAAACCTGAAAAGGTGACGAGTGAATCCCTTAGAGGAATGGATAAAAATTTAGAAGCCAAGGGTGGCGGAGCCTTATATTTCATGAACCGGATCTGGACACCGAAGCACGGTGGTTTCCGAGACTTAGTCATGACCGAGGCGCACAACACTCGGTATTCCGTCCACCCAGGTTCAGATAAGATGTATCTGGATCTTAAAAAGTTATACTGGTGGCCTAATATGAAAGCAGAGATTGCTACCTTCGTAAGTAAATGCCTTACTTGCGCAGGTTAAGGTCGAGTACCAGAAACCCTCCGGTTTACTACAACAACCAGAGATTCCAGAATGGAAGTGGGAGCGGATCACTATGGATTTCATAACCAAGTTACCCAAGACAACGGGTGGACTTGATACTGTATGGGTCATCGTCGATAGATTGAACAAGTCTGCACACTTCCTGCCTATCAAAGAAACTGACAAGATAGAGAAGCTTACGAGAACATACATTAGGGAAATTGTACAACTACATGGTGTACCTATATCCATTATCTATGATAGAGATAGTAGGTTCACCTCAAGATTCTGGCAATCGCTACAACATTCCTTGGGAACAAGGCTGGACATGAGCACAGCCTACCATCCACAGACCGACGGACAAAGTGAGAGGACCATCTAAACACTGGAAGATATGTTGAGAGCCTGTGTGATTGACTTTGGAAAGGCATGGGATACTCATTTACCCCTTGTCGAATTTTCCTACAATAACAGTTATCACACGAGCATCAAGGCTGCTCCATTTGAAGCCCTCTATGGCCGAAAGTGCAAATCCCCTCTGTGCTGGGCTGAAGTGGGTGATACCCAATTAGCTAGGGGGAAAGTTTCTGACAGTACTCTCACAGGCCCGGAAATCATTCGAGAAACGACAGAGAAGATCGTTCAGATCCGTGAACGATTGAAAGCCTCTAAAGACCGACAGAAAAGCTATGCTAATAAACGAAGGAAACCTTTGGAATTCCATGTGGGAGATCGAGTCCTTCTTAAAGTCTCACCCTGGAAGGGCTTAATACGCTTCGGTAAGCGTGGGAAGCTTAATCCGAGATATATAGGGCCTTTCGATATTCTCGCAAGAATCGGCCCTGTAGCTTACAAACTCAATCTACCCGATGAACTTCGTAACGTACATTCTACATTCCACGTCTCTAACTTGAAAAAGTGTCTGTCCGACGAAACTCTTGTAATCCCACTCGACGAGATCGAGATCAACAAGAGCCTCAACTTCGTGGAAGAACCAGTAGAGATCATGGACCGTGAGGTCAAGCAGACGAAGCAAAGTCGTATCCCGATTGTGAAGGTTCGCTGGAACGCCAAGCGAGGACCGGAATTCACTTGGGAGTGTGAGGATTAGATGAAACTGAAATATCCTCATCTTTTTTCTTAGTTATTTGAAACTACTTTATTTGTTTAGACTTTAATTTCGGGACGAAATTCCCTTTAACAGGGGGAGGATGTGACAACCCGAAATTTCCATTCGGTCAAACCCAAAAAGTCCACCACTTCTTATTATAAGTTAATGTCATTATTTCTTATTTTTAACAAATTTAAAGTTCGTTTGATTATTTTAATATTATTTTTAAACGAACGGGTGAAACAAAGTGCCGTCTCGGGTTTTGAATTTTAAAAACCACAAACACCTCGTGTCTTAGAAGTTCCTGGCCAAACTATTATGTTTGGGTCGAAAAATCACCCAAAAACCGTGAACTCATGCATATGCATGAGTTTACTCCCCAAGACTAGTCATTCTTGTGTTTACTCCCCATTTACCAAAAGAGTAAACTCCAAAAACCTCTTAAGTATCATCCTAGGATTTATTCAAGATCTTCAAACTAGTAAGTGTTCTAACCATTTCAATTTGGTATAACACTTAATCTAGTGTTTGTGCATCTATTCATCCATTCATTTTTGTATTTTGATTAGATTTCCAAAAACACCAAGAACACACACTAAGTGTTCTAGGACTTTTAGCTCAATCCAAGCTTCCTTATAGTAAGTACTTCCATCCTTAAGTCTTATTAAGCTAGTATTACATGTTAGCATCAAGAAAATATGTCAAGAACACAAGAAATAAGGTGTTCATGGTCCAAGAATGTTCTTGGGCCGTAAACACCAAGAAAGTCACCAAAGTGTGCCTAAGTCCTTTTCTAAGACCTAGTTTGATGTTTAAGCCTTCCTTGATATGTTTAAACCTTCCCTTGATATGTTTAAGCCTTGAAAAACATCAAAGTCCAAAATTTTTAAGTTTTTACGGTTTAGGGAGCTCCCAAAACCGTAAACACCCTAAGGTGTGTTTATTTGGGTCATTTTCCTTCCCTAGGCCTAAAAACTAACCTAGACAATTACCTAGATGAGTTAAGGACTTGATAACATAGAAATACCATTTCCCATATGGGTTTACGGTAGTAAACCCAAAGGGAAATGACCATGAGGCTGTAAACTCCTCAAAGGGGTGTTTTGTTGCCCTAGTCCCTTCCAAAGGCCAAACCACCAAGTAGAAATGCTTCAAAAGTCTTGTAAAACCTCAAAACAACATATGGTCTTAGGGAGTAGAGTTTACGACCGTAAAACCTTGAGTTTATTGCCGTAGACTCCTTGGGTAATGGTCATTAAAACCGTAAACTCCAAAGGAGTTTACCCTTGAACTCCAAACACTCTAACTTTGCCCTACAAACACTTGGATGCAACCCTTGTGATCTTTAACACTTGACACAAAGTGTTTTCATGTTCTAGAGTGTCCCAACTTAATTTATTAGTTATAAATTGGCTAATTAGTTATATATATATATATATATATATATATATATATATATTCGATATATGATAACTTGGCTCGTGCGTGTATACAAGTCTCCATTTGTCACCTAGCACCGTATCCGACACTTCAATCCAATCCACTCACTACAAGTGAGTTCATACCCCTTTAACTAACCTTTGAAATACTTTTAAATGTTTTAAATGCTTTTATGGGGGGGGGGGGGGAATACAAGTTGAATACTTATAGTTATTAAATCAATCACATGTGATTAATAACTACAAAACCAATGATTTTATTAATGTTCAAACTGTTTATCAAACTGTTTTACAGATTCTTTTACTTATCAAATACTTTTACTTAAACTCTGTTATACTTATTATAAATTGCATGCCCATATATGTATAATTATATAAGCAATGTTTAAAAGGCTTAGGAAGGCCGTCTGCCCTATTTCCTTTTCGCGCTTGAGATGTGGTCTGGTGGGGTCTCGGGTAGCCGTCCGATGGTCGTTTCAATATTAATTATATATCATGTGTATATATATAGTCATAAAAGTTCTTCCATATTCATACGTACCAGTTACATCATTAGTAAGTTACCATCGGGTAGCATAGGATAATACTTATACTATTGCTAGAACAACGAGAGATTCAATGAGTCAGTTCATTCATGAGTCAGTACTTATTACTATGAGAACATTTACAGCTATACTAGAAAGAGAACATATACAACGATACTAGAACGATTAACAATACATTACATATACATGAATACGTCAACATAATTGTGATCCACTATATCGGAGCATGCCTTCAATGTCATGGCCCGAGTTATAGCCAGGGTCTCTTGGAGGGAGAGCATGAGTTTGCGTATAGATCTATACTAGATTTTCTATCCTACACCTTGCTGCTAGCTACAGCCGGACTTACAGGTCTGCGGGTGCCAAACGTCATACCTTTTTACGATCTACATTGTCGTGTTACATAGTTGATAGTATGGTACAATTAATCACATAATACCTTAATATAAATCCGGTTTAAGGTAGTTAGTACAGCAGTAGTTCCTATAATACGACACTACAGTACTACATTAATTTACCCTTTACATATATTTAGTGATCATTTCACTTAAACATTAATGTACGAACTATATTTTGTTAATGATAGTTACACTTGGGAAAATTACACACTTTTACAATAAACGAACATACAAAACAGTTACACCTTAGTAGAAGGCTATTTTCTTATAGAAAATATAGGGTTTTCTAAGAGGTTAAAACTTTTACAAACACTTACAAACATTCATATACTTTTATCGCCAATGTTTACAAACTCATAATTTAAACCATGTTCAAACGTTTTGATACAAACACCGACACTAAAATACTTATGAACTCACCAACTTTAATGTTGATAAACTCTTTCAAAATAACTTAGGTACCGAGGCCAGCTTTTGAGAAGATGGAGCGCATTCAAGACTCATCTTATTATTTTGACTTACTTTTTGGTGTCTATAACTGTACGGAACACGCTTGTATTAAAATTATATATTTAATGCAATGGATGATGTTGTTTGCTTGTTTACTATTATACTGTGTTGTGATACTTTACATGACGTCCTCCGCCCCAGAACGTTTCCGCCGTTCTCGGTTTTGGGGTGTGACACTGCATGGTTAAAGGACTAAAGGGACTCGGCGAGTCGCATAGTTGACTCGGCGAGTCATATGAAGATGGGCATTGAACTCGACGGGTTAGATGAACAACTCGGCGAGTCCATTGAAGATTGTCGTAGACTCGACGAGTTGGATGAACAACTCGGCGAGTCGGTTAAGGTTTCCCCAATTGATGGATGCGTGTGAACTTGTTGAGTTGCAAGAAGGAAAAACCCGACTAGTGGCCTTAGAGCTTCAATCGCAAACCTTAGGAACTCGAGGAGTCACCCCGGTGACTCGGCGAGTAGAGGAGTATCTCAAGGAACTCGACGAGTAGTCGAGGATACTCGGCGAGTCAAGGTCAACACAGACTGTTGAGCTTGACTGTTGACTGTTGACTTTGACCAGGGGTTGACTAGTTGACTTATGGGGTACCTTGAAAGGTTGGGAACTTACGAGTATGGTTGTATTATGATAATAGGTGGTGGAGTTTGTGGCAGTTATCCGAGAGTTTGAGTTCATCTACCGAGTCGACATTTGCAAGGTGAGTTATCCTCACTATACTAAGGGGTCTAAGGCCCTAAGGCCTACCCATTGGATATGTTATCCTAACATTGTTAGATGTTAAGTATGAGTTAGCATTGCATGCTAGTGGTTATGCCAGTTAGGTAGGCCTGTAGGGCTACCTGTGTTATCATATGTTATCCGCATGCTCAATAGTTATGTCATTATATGTTGATATGTTATGTGGGGTGGGTTGAGGTGAGACTGCTTCGTGCGGTAATCCAACAAACCCGGGAGCATTCCAGTTACGGGATAAGGGAGACTCGTACTGTGGGATCGATAGCAAGCCAAATGTGAGTTGTGAGCCGGAAGCAATCCAGACTCACATTGTGGGCCCAGGGAGTAATCCAGTCTGTAAGCCTGTGGACCCATTACATGCTGTTCAGTTGTGGTGTTATGATGTTGCTGACATGGTTACGTGGATTGTATGTGTATTGGTATTTTGGGGGAACTCACTAAGCTTTCGGTCTTACAGTTTCAGTTTATTGTTTCAGGTACATCAGGGGATCGTGGCAAGGTAAAGGCGTGATTATACCGCTCCTCGTTTTGATGATTTTGTTCCTGGGATACTCTGATATAAATATTTTGGAAACATGTTTTGTAATAACTATTGAATTTGGAAAACATTTTAAAAGTTAAAAATTGTCTTGATTTTTATGGTTGTTACAACAAAACCATGCATACCAGATAAAGAAATGATTATAGAAATACCGAAAAATTTACCACATGGAACATTATATAATATTGGACTTAGTTCTGAAGAAGATAAACCAATAGGAGATAAATTAAATATAATTAGTCAAAATTAAATAATATTATAGAAATAGAAAGTTTACTTATATTAAAACAAATTCCTGAATTATTACCAAATCTAACTCAACATAAAATATTACTTGAAAAATATTTAAAAAAAAATAAAGAAGAACCACTTAATGAAGAACCACCACTTAAAGAAAAACCACTTACTATTAAACAACCTTTCACATGATAAAAATAAATAAAATTATGAGCAATAAAACTCAAGTATATTGTAATTTCGATAATAAATATAAAGGTAATTTACTTAAAAAAAATGGAAAGATTTAGAAAATTTCACAAAACATTTAAAAGAGAAAGAATATGAAATACACGAATTAATTTCTAAAAACAAAAATTATATGCATATCAATTAATTAAAATTGGAAGATTAAGAACTCAAATTAATCAATTTAAAATAGTAATAAAAAATATTAACAAATCAGTTATTTTTCTTACAGACGCTTTAGTAAATTATTAAAATGAATTCAAAAGTGCAAATTAATTCTTCAAAATATAACATGCTTTGGACTAACATACTAAAAAATCATTGGAAAATAAACTCTAATATCTCTAATACTATTCAACGTTTCAAAGATATTTTATCATATGAAGAAAACTATTTATTAAGATTACAACGAGAAAATGAAGAATATAATAATCAATTAAAAAAACATATCTCAATTACAAGTAGGAATTAAGAAATACAAAAAATCACAAAATCGTAATTTAAAAACAATACGTAATGCTTCATCTATCCTAACAAACACAACTTGTTAATATGGAAACTTTGCAGAAAAAGAAAAAGTATAAACAATAATTAAACACAAATAAAAATTTATAAACTAACTCTAATGAGTAAAAAAACAAATATTAACCCAAACGGTACCTTTATTACAACTAAAATACAAGATAAAGAACTAGTTTCATATATAGATACATGAGCTACTTTATGTTTTGGAAGAAAAAAGATACTAAAAAATTGGGAAAAATTAGAAAAACAATTGAAAATTACAATTGTTGATAAATCAATTCACAAAATTTGGTTCGTAGGAATAGACATAAATATAGTAATTGAAAAAAGCATCATTTAAAACTCCAACTATATATCAACATGATTCGGGAATAGATTTAGTAATAGGAAATAATTTTCTTAAATTATGTCAACCATTTATACAAACAAATGATCATATAAGTCTCAATCACGCGATAAAAGGTGTTATTAAAATTGCAATTATCAAACATTTTGATCTTATTTAAATAATTAAACAAGAAGTTGGTTTTCAACTACGCATATTATTAACATTTGCCAAGGAAGTTGTTGAAAAAGAACTTGAAGAAGTATGTAGTGAAAACCTGCTAGACCATTTAAAAAATAGAAATAATCAAGAAATAATAATATTATTAAAAAATCCTGATGATGAAGTTAATGTCCCAAACAAAATTCCATATAATATAAAAGATGTTTCAGAATTTAAATAGGAATGTACTGAATTACTAGAAAAAGGAATTATTCGACTTAGTACGAGTCCTCATTCTACACCTGCATTTTATGTAGAAAACAATAATGAAATAGAACGAGGTAAGCGAAGAATGGTAATTAATTACAAAAAGATGAATGATGCTACTATTAGAGACTCATATAAATTACCACAGAAAAAAATATATTTTAGAAAAATTAAAAGGAAATACACATTTTAATACATTTGATGCAAAATCCGAATATTGGCGCAACTACGCTTACATGAAAATATGAAACCACTAACTGCTTTTTCTTGTCCTCCTCAAAAGCATTATGAATGGAATGTCCTTCCATTTGGTTTAAAGCAGACACCAGCAATATATCAACGATTAATGGATGAAACCTTAAATGGTTTAGATCATATTTGTCTTGCATACATTGACGATATAATTGTTTTTACAATAGGAAATGAGCAAACACATATCGAGGGAGTTATCAAAGTTTTACATAGAATCAAAGAAAAAGGTTTAGTTTTATTAAAAAAGAAATCAAAACTTTTTCAAACTACAGTTTAATATCTTGGTTTAAAAATTAGAGAAATGGTCAACTATCTTTAACAGACAACATACGAGAAACATTAAATATGTTTCCTGATAAACTTGAAAATAGAAAACAAATACAACGATTTCTTGGTTGTTTAAATTATATTGCAGAACAAGGATTTTTGAACAATTTACCAAAAGAAAGAAAAGTTTTACAAAAGAAAATATCAGAAAAAATACCTTGGTCTTGGACCAATACAGATACTATTTTGGTACAAAATATAAAACAAAAAATTCAAGTTCTCCCTACTTTATATAATGCCAAAATCGAGGATTTTTTAATTGTAGAAACAGATGCATCACAAGACACTTGGGCAGGATGCCTAAAAACAATTATACATGGAAAAGTATTATAGGGATTAGATAATGAGGGAAACCTTCTATCTGACCCATCAAAAGTATACATTGGTATGAAAATACCATCTTAAGCATACAATAATGAAGTATACAGTGATATGGAAATATCACCAAAAGCATACAATGATACGAATGTATCATCTGAAGTATTAAAAACAGATAAATATGAGCAAGAATTATTCAAGTATATATCGGGAACATTTTCCCAAATAGAGCAAAATTACAGTACACATGAACGAGAAACACTAGCATGTCTCAGAACATTGAAGAAATGGAAATTCGAGCTACTACAAACTAGATTCGAGTTACGAACCAATTCCAAGTATCTACTTGGCTTTTGGCGTTATAAATTACAAGAAGATTATTGTCGTGGGCGATTGATTCGTTGGCAATTACAATTACAACAATTTCATCCATATCTCAGATACATCAAAACCACCAACAATCATATAGAAGACACATTAACGGGAAAATGGAATCCATCGTGAAGAAACAACAACAACAACAATTCAAACAAGGACAAAAATGAAAGAAACACCATTCATGGAGGATTAACGTCAACCATGACATAAGCAAACATTATTAAAAAATATCTGTCTTTTCGGAGGCGGGAGGAATGATGTAAGCAGTGACCCATATGAAATACACACTTTATTTCACATCATACAAACCATATGTCATATTCGATAGATGACATATAACCTATCGACAGATGACACTTATGCTACCGACAAATACCAACTAATACAATCATACGATTTCAATTCAATTATGTAATCGACTCTCTTGAGACTATAAATAAGGCCTTTGCCCATATGAAATAAACAAGTTAAGTTTGAGAGTTTTAAGACTTGAGTTGATCTCAAAGTTCTTCCTCTATTGAAATAGGTTATATGTATGGATTAATTATATGTATGGGCTGGATAGGTCTCCGCTATTCACAAATAGATAAACTATTTCAACAGAGGGCTCTGCTATTCGGAAATAGACAAACTATTTCAACAGATGAAGAATTTTGAGATTCAACTCAAGTCTTAAACACTCAAACTTAAATTGTTTATTTCATATGGGCAAAGGCCCTATTTATAGGCTCAAGAGAGCCGATTACGACAAACATATTTACAATATAGCCCCCTAGAGTATTAAGGGTTACACACTTTATTTCACATCTTACAAACTATACGTCATATTCGATAGATGACATATAACCTATCGACACACCAAAATTTTCAACGTAGTATTATCGATGATTATAACGATAAAAGTGGATGATTATACCTGAATGATGTGTCTGGATGATCTTGATGATGGATTAATTATATGTATGGGTTGGATAGGGCTCTGTTATTCAGAAATAGACAAACTATTTCAACAGAGGGCTCTGCTATTCAAAAATATACAAACTATTTCAACAGAGGAAGAACTTTGAGATCAACTCAAATCTTAAAACTCTCAAACTTAACTTGTTTATTTCATATGGGAAAAGGCCCTAATTATAGTCTCAAGAGAGCCGATTACATAATTGAATTGCAATAATATGATTGCAATACGACAAAAATATTTACAATATAGCCCCCTAGACTATTGAGGGTTACACACTTTATTTCACTTCTTACAAACTATTCGTCATATTCGATAGAAGACATATAACTTATCGACACATGACACTTATGCTACCGACAAGGACAAATACCAACCAATACAAATAAAATACAAATTATAAAATACATCCTTCCACAACGAAAAGACGCATATCTTCAATAATGTCTTCAATAATGTTTTCAATAATAATGGAGTAATGCGTCATTGCTTACGTCATTCCTCCCGCCTCCGAAAAGACAGATATTTTTGAATAGCAGAGCCCTATCGAACCCATACATATATTATCGATAGAGCAATGACACATTACTCTATTATTATTGAAAACATTATTGAAGACACGCGCCTTTTCGTTGTGGAAGGATGAATTTTATAATTTGTATTTTATTTGTATTAGTTGGTATTTGTCCTTGTTTATAGCATAAGTGTCATGTGTCGATAGGTTATATGTCATCTATCTATCGAATATAACGAATAGTTTGTAAGATGTGAAATAAAGTGTGTAACCCTTAATAGTCTAGGGGGCTATATTGTAAATATGTTTGTTGTATTGCAATCATACGATTGCAATTCAATTATGTAATCGGCTCTCTTGAGCCTATAAATAGGGCCTTTGCCCATATAAAATAAACAAATTAAGTTTGAGAGTTTTAAGACTTAGAGTTGATCTTAAAGTTCTTCCTCTGTTGAAATAGTTTGTCTATTTCTGAATAGCAGAGCCTCTATCCAGATTATCCAAAACCATTCATATAATCATCATCACGATTATCCCGACGCATCATTCAGGTATAATCATCCACTTCTATCGTTATAATCATCGATAATACCTAAAAAATTTCAACAACATGATTTTTCATAAAATGCTCTGATACCAAAATTTTCGACAACATGATTTTTCATAAACATGCTCTGATACCAAAATTTTCAACATAGTATTATCAACGATTATAACAATAAAAATGGATGATTATACCTGAATGATGCGTCGGGATGATCTTGATGATGGATTAATTATATGTATTGTTCGGATAGGGCTCTGCTATTCAGAAATAGACAAACTATTTCAACAGAGGAAGAACTTTGAGATCAACTCAAGTCTTAAAACTCTCAACCTTAACTTGTTTATTTCATATGGGCAAGGACCGTATTTATAGTCTCAAGAGAGCCGATTACATAATTGAATTGCAATCATATGATTGCAATACGAAAAAATATATTTACAATATAGCCCCTAGACTATTGAGGGTTACACACTTTATTTCACATCTTACAAACTATTCGTCACATTCGATAGATGACATATAACCTATCGACACATGACACTTATGCTACCGACAAGGACAAATACCAACTAATACAAATAAAATACACAACTTATAAAATACATCCTTCCACAACAAAAAGACGCATGTCTTCAATAATGTTTTCAATAATAATGGCGTAATGCGTTATTGCTTACGTCATTCCTCCCGCCTCCGAAAAGACATATATTTTTGAATAGCAGAGCCCTATCGAACCCATACATATATTATCGATAGAGCAATGACACATTACTCCATTATTATTGAAAACATTATTGAAGACACACGTCTTTTCGTTGTGGAAGGATGAATTTTATAATTTGTATTTTATTTGTATTATTTGGTATTTGTCCTTGTCGGTAGCATAAGTGTCATGTGTCGATAGGTTATATTGTATGATGCGAAATAAAGTGTGTAACCCTTAATAGTCTAGGGGGTTATATTGTAAATATGTTTGTAGTATTTCAATCATACGATTGCAATTCAATTATGTAATCGGCTCTCTTGAGCCTATAAATAGGGCCTTTGTCCATATGAAATAAACAAGTTAAGTTTGAGAGTTTTAAGATTTAGAGTTGATCTCAAAGTTCTTCCTCTGTTGATATAGTTTGTCTATTTCTGAATAGCAGAGCCTCTATCCAAATTATCCTAAACCATTCATATAATCATCATCACGATTATCCTGACGCATCATTCAGGTATAATCATCCACTTTTATCGTTATAATCATCGATAATACCTAAAAAATTTCAACAACATGATTTTTCATAAACATGCTCTGATACCAAAATTTTCAACATAGTATTACCTACGATTATAACGATAAAAGTGGATGATTATACATGAATGATGCGTCGGGATGATCTTGATGATGGATTAATTATATGTATTGTTTGGATAGGGCTCTGCTATTCAGAAATAGACAAACTATTTCAACAGAGGGCTCTACTATTCAGAAATAGAACAACTATTTCAACGGGGGAAGAACTTTGAGGTCAACTGAAGTCTTAAAACTCTCAAACTTAACTTGTTTATTTCATATCGGCAAAGACCCTATTTATAGGCTCAAGAGAGCCTATTACATAATTGAATTGCAATCGTATGATTGCAATACGACAAACATATTTACAATATAGCCCCATAGACTATTGATGGTTACACACTTTATTTCACATCTTACAAACTATTCGTCATATTCGACAAGGACAAATACCAACTAATACAAATAAAATACAAATAATAAAATACATCATTCCACAACGATCCACAACGAAAAGACGCGTGTCTTTAATAATGTCTTAAATAATGTTTTCAATAATAATGGAGTAATGTGTCAAAAACCATTATTGAAGACATTATTGAAGACACCTGTCCTTTCAATGTGGAAGGGATTATTATATTTTTAATTATGTAAAGTGTCGGTAGAATTATTTGTATTTGTCGTTTGTATTAAAATAGTGTCGGTAGGATGTAAGACCCTCCATAGTCTAGGTGTCTATACTGTAAATTATGTGTGTCGTTTTGCAATCAAAAGATTGCAACCCAATTATGTAACCGGCTCCTTCAAGCCTATAAATAGGGCCTTCGCCCATATAAAATAAACAAGTTAAATTTGAGTGTTTAAGACTTGAGTTGATCTTAAAGTTCTTCTCGGTTGAAATAGTTTGTCTATTTCTTGATGTTGTTTAATATGTCAAATACTATAAATGAAATTTTAATTAAAAGAAAAGATCGATAATTGATGTTTTTGTTTCACGCACCTCCATGATGCAACTATCTTATGTACTTGGTCATCTATTGTAATGTACGACCATCACCTCCGGCGATCACTCCATTCATAATGCTTTTGAGGACATGAAAAATCAGGGTTGTGGTCTAGCCTTGGAAGTGTGGGATGAGCTGTTTGTGTGGCAATACGATGACGGTGTGCTTGCTACCCCCACCCACACACACACACTTTAGCCCGAGCCTTAGCTATGAAGTGAAAACTAAAAGTAATAAATATAATATCAAGAAATAAAAACATTTGCAAAAAAGGTAGATAAGATTTTTGTATTAAAAAAACTCAATACCCATGGTAAATCTCTCTTAATTTGATTTATACCAATTTCCTCCATCTATATAAGAAATCTATATTTTACTTATAAAGGATCCTTCATCTATAAAAGAAATCTATCATTTTAATTATAAAGCATAAAAATATTGATTTCTTCTTTCGGTGATAAAATAATATCAAATCAAATCGGTTGATATCGTATCCTTTTTTGTGCAACGTAGTCACAACTTTTATACTCGTTGGCGTTTCACATAGTAGAAACACTAATATTGTTACATTGTTCTATGCCAACTTTTATACATTGTTACAATACATGGTACACTAAATTTTATCACTAATATTGTCACATTGTTCACTAAACTTGAAGCAACATATAAACACATGATATTACATTCAAATCTACAATCCCTTAAAAACCCTATCCTAATTTTGTTACAGATAAATAAGTAGTTAATTAATTAATTAAGTCTACATCCGCATCGTTAATTTTAGCATGGCAGCATTTACTTTCTCCTCAGATATCGTTTTATGGTAGTCATAAAAATCTAGTATTTCCGTTGCAATTTTCTCCACCTGTCGAGATTTTATTAAAAAAAATCAACAAATAAATAACAATCTGAAAAAACGAATTCATATAACAAAATTAATAATAAATTTCACCATATTCATGTCAACTCGTAGCTGTTCAAACCAAGATGTGTTGTCTTTATCTTTGAGCATACTTGCAACATATATGCAAGCTAATGCAATTAAATGTGGTGGGTATATCAGAATTAGGTCCATTTTATATGTGTCATTGATTAGCCCCCTAAAATAATTCAATAAAATAAAATCAGGATTAGACAGGTGGTTTTGAATATATAATAATTCTAATTTATAATTAAAAATAAAAATGATCTTTACCATATCATTTGAGTTGCATCACTCATCCCAGCATCTTGAAGCAACCTTTTTAGAATAACAAAAATTAAAATACAATGTCACACCATTATTTTTTGGCTTATTTTGATCAACATTAATTCTACAGTGGTGTTTCTTTTTTACTTAATTTAAAGACATAGACTTATTGGATCAAACTCTCTCGTTTTCTTTAAATAAATAAAAAATTATTTGTCTTCTTTCCCAAGATTCAGCCTATTCTTCTTGTTTCTTTTTTTGGTATTATTTGTTGTTAAACCTGTTTCTTTTTTAGGATTTAACTTTTGTATTTGAAATTAATAAATATTATGTTCAACTTAAGTTATTAATCAAGATTTTAGTTTTTAATATTTTTTATTGTAATCATTTAAGATTTGAGTTTGTAACGGTTCTCAAATAAACAATAAAATATAATTCAGCATCATTTCTAGAGAGAAGGGTAAAACGGTTATTTTTCATATTCACAAAAGAAACATTCTTTGTGGAAGAGACTTACTGGGACAATGCACGATAAGGATGGAAGACAACTAGATAGTAATTTAGTGCCTCTAAAATTTTCATTTCCATTTCAAGGATTTCTTTGATTTCATATCGATACTTTTCATCAGAATCTACAAACACAAATACAAAACATTTGAAGAATTTTTAGGACACCCTTTTCAAAACCCACAAAAATAATTTAAAAAAAAATCGACGATGATTAAGTTTCAGAAAAAAAAAAAAAAATCTTACATAGTTTTTTTATGTAAAATACAAGAAGCCTTGCTTGCACTGTGCTTTCTTCTGCTTTTGATGCCAAGTATAGACACGTTGGTGCCACTAAACGTGGATCATATTCCACCATACTTCTCCTAATACCAAATATATGGAAAAAAAATTTAGTAATAAATAGGTTCTAAATGTTTTTTTTTTAATCTTTGATATTATGAAATACAAAAAGATTGGAAAGAAATAGATATACCTCGTATAAGCACGTCTCATGTACGTTACAGCAGTTGCTACAACCCTGAATTAGTATTAAATGCAATGAGAAACTTGCATTTTTTTTACTAATAATAGCAGTGTACGTTATTTTATTTGTTTGCCTATAATATCAATGAACTTACATTTTGTTACATATTGTTAGCATGGGTAAAAAGACACAAATATGTTGTGCTATTATGAATATATTGCTCTTATGTGTAAAGAAAAAGTAAGTACACTGCTATTATGAGTTACATATTGCTATTATTGGTCAAAATGAAAGTATGTTGGTATCTCCTGCAATTTATAACAAAAGATCGAGAGATAACCTTTGCCTCACTTTCACATGTTGAGCCAATCGCACAATATCTGTAGGAAAAAAACATAAAAATATGATGTGTTATGAAGTAAAGCATTCAGATGTTAAAATACAAGTTACAGCACCAGAAATTCATAATTTACAAAATCATTCCAGAAAAAAAAAAAAAAAAAAAAAAAAAGCAAGTTTGAATTTTTTTTTTATTTCAAAGTAGATGTCTAAATCTTAAATTTTCAAGCGAAGATTGTTTACATTAGAATTTGTACCAAAGTAGTAAAAACTGGAAACTCTAGGAGTTCAATTTGTGACAAAAATCCAAAATCTATATTGAATATGAATTTCATAACTACCAGGTTTGACTTTGACCCACAAGTCAAAGTATGACATTAAAAGAACTAGTTCTTGTAAATTGTAATCATCAACATAGATAACATGAGCTCACATGAATTGAATCCCCGATTTTGTTCAAAATCTGTAACGTTTATCAAGGCCTAACTACATCGCTTCTTAAAGTGCATTTTCCTTCACATAAATGTCAATTCAAATTGATGTATAACCAGTTATGCGTTTAGAAGTACATTAAAGAGATGCTGATCATATTCCCTCGCTATCAAAATTCATGCAACGAGATGAAAAAAACGTCCCGAAATAGCATGAGAGAGAGAGAGAGAGAGAGAGAGAGAGAGAGAGGTACAATTGGTCATATGCAACTTGATGAGTTTGAAATCCTCGAGCGTGATTCCCCTTTCCTTGTCAAGGCTGTGCACCACATCGACCTCTTCTTGGTCCAATAACTGTTTGCTACATACAACAAAAAAGAAAAACCATAAGCAGAAACATCAGTTCAATGAATCAATTCCAAGTAGCGAGTAAGAAATCAATCAAATCGGAGCACTGATGCTACGACTAAACAGAATATTTAACTCAAAGAACCCCAACAGTAGACGCAATTAGATGAATAAAACGAGGTTAGTGAATCTTACTAGTGTGTGGATGTCCAGAAATCAGTCGCCATTGTTTCCGGAAGAAAAGCGCAGAAATTTCTGTGAAGAAAAAGGAATAATTAATGAGGTGGGATCTGACTAGATCGTTGGAGAATATCTTCTCGGTATATGGATCTCGGATATCGACCCGGTTTTTAATCTGGTACCATGTTAATATTGACTTTGAAATCTTCAAATTATTACTTCAGGTACCTCCATTTTTTACTGTTTCCTGCATAATTTCAATCAATTTAAAAAAGATGAGATTTTTTTTTTACATTTGCAAGATAACCCAATAGCAAAATCACAACTTTAACCTGTATGGAAGAACCCATTAGCAAAATACATGAACCCTAGTTGATTGATTTCAGAAAATCGAGAAGGGGGTTGCCTACCTGTGGTGTGCGACGGAAGGACGGCGCACCAGCGAGGGTGAGGCGGCGACGGGAGGCTGAAGCGCCGATGGAATGTTGTGGTGGCGATGAGGGTGGAACGCGCAAGTTTTTTTTTTCTTTTGTGTCTTCCACATAATAAGGATGCGTAGACATTTTTTATATCTGCAGCGTTCGAAACCCCAAAAAATAAGCCTATGTAGATATAAAAAAATTGGAAGACTTTCTAAATCAAAACAAATACCACCTAAATAATTTGAAAAACGGCGATAAAATCAAATATTTTATTCCAATCGATTGATGCATATCTTAGATAATATGCGAATACCAAAAATGAGTACTCTGGTAAACTAAATGACGCTTGTTTTATCTTGTACATAAATGAATGACTACTGGATTAAAAGCTAATAATAATAATAATAGTTTATTATTATAGTTATTACTAGGTGTGAGATCTGTATTTATACGGATTGATTTTTAAAAAAAAAAAAAGTTAAACATTAAAATATAAACAGAAAATATTTTTTAACGTATAACTTTAAAATAAAAAAGCAATAAATGTATTTATTGTAATTTAATATCATATATTTATTGTAAGTATATGACTTTAATTTAAAAATTGAAACAAACCAAAAATTAACAAGTGGATAATATTTATTTCAAAATTACTACAAAATGACAAGTGTCAAAACTCACGAGAGATTGACACGTGACAAAAAAAAACTTCATTTATTAAGGAAGAAGATTATGTTTCTTATATAATTTATAATTATAGCAATTTATAACATAATACTTATAAAATAATATGCGGAGATATGTAGTTTTTTGAAAACAATTAGCATCGTAACATTTTTCTTAACGAATTAAGTAAGAAACTAAACTTGTTTGTATGTAAGACGAGTATTTCATGACTTGAAGCGTCAATTTAAGGTTATTACAACGTGTTAGTTGGATTTAATTTAGTATTATTATGTATTATTATTCTTTGTTATATCTATTATTTTGGTGTGTTTACATATTTCAGAACTTGTGTAATAGTTTCATTTTTTTTTATGATTTATGTTTAGATAATTTCAGGAAAAGAAAAGCAAATGCAACTCAATCTAATCCATCCCGACGACTGATTTTGACTTTTGACATGTTATCAAACTCGTCGAACCTACTCATTTTGGCAACCTCTATTGTTTTTGTTGGCATTTTTATCAACGACAACTTATAAAACCTATTAATTGATTAGAATGTCGAATCACAAATGTTATTTGATCTTATATATAAAATGATCTTTTATAAAATTATGGATGGCGTGCAATTTGGTATTATCATCCATTGCGTGTTGCAAAACAATTGATCAAATATCTCGTCTTAGTATTATAAAAGAGTATCTAAAATTTGGAAATTTGATTAAAAAATTGATTCAAGTGATAAATATTCACTAGAACATATACAGATATGGATATCATTAATTAGATCTATTAGATCTTTGTCTGTAACTACCAAATTTAGACATATTTTATACGATATATAATGGTCGCGAGCATTGGTTGTTAATGTGGTTCCTATGACTTCGATTCCAGAAACTTGGTCAATGCGGTAGCTTTATTAGTCTTCATTGGTCCTATCAAGGTATGCCAATCTATAAAAAATTGTTTTCCGAATTGTTAACATAGTAATTTAGCCTAGGTATCAAAAAGCAACAAAAAGTGTCTTACTTTCCATGAATATTCTTGTAATTCATATTCAAACCAAACATACAACTTGCCACAAACTTAAAACCTCATATGTTTTTTTATCCAAATCACTAACAAGTGCTTTTCACTTGCTGATGGAGGCCTTACGTACATCTCGATGAAACTAAAAGAAGGATATTTCATTACGTTTATGTTATTGTCATAGCATAGAAAACTACCGCAATAAAGGAAGTAGAAGTACATGAATTTGATGACCCACTTATCAACATGTGCTTTCTTCTTGAGAAAAGAGTAGGTTATTTGACCATTATCTAACTAATATACAATACCTTTGACTTATTAAAAGAATTTTGACATAAGATTATGATAAATCATAATGTTAAGAGTATTGAGTTATTCTTTCGGTATAATTTTTTTTATCTATCTCTCTCTTGTTATTACTTATTAGTGCTCTCTCTCTCTCTCTCTCTCTCTCTCTCTCTATATATATATATATATATATATATATATATATATATATATATATATATATATATATAGAGAGAGAGAGAGAGAGAGAGAGAGATTCAAATGTTGCTGATGCATGTATGCACCAATAAGAATTCATGAAATAATAAAATAATTAAATAAATAAATAAGGGTATAATGGTAATCTTAGTATATTTAATTATGGTAAATGAATAATTCAATTAATATATCCTAAAATTAGGGAATAAACACTACAAAAATTGCAATCACGTATCCCTTCTCAAAACCATATTCCTCTACATTTGGAGGCGGCGGAAGCTTTGGCTGGATTAGGTCTTTTTCCTGCTACAATTTACGAATCTCGTTGTAGTGAATCAACTGCTGAACGAGTCAAGGACGAGTCTAACAATGAGGTTTGTCACTAATCTAGTAATCTCCAAATTATTTTAATGTTAGAGTTTTTTTTACAACAAAAAGAACGTCAAAACATCTGTTTCTTCCTTCACAAATTACAGCTTGAATCTTAGAACAAATCTGATTGTAATGAATCAATGACGAACATGAGAAATAACAATTTAATTAGGTAGTTTTCGTCAACTTTGATTTTTGTCCATGGTTGTGACAATGACATGACAGAAACATGAAACTGTTATCATGATTTTCATTGGGTTATATACATAATCTTGTACGATTTGAAATTCTTTTTGTCTTCTTTTTTCTGTTACAGAGCAATGGTATTGATTAGATATTCCATATCCAGTACTAGTCTGATTTGCTTAATATGATTCTGCTATGGCTTCCATGTGTTTGATAAAATGCCTCAATGAAAAAATAGTTAATAATCTTTAATTTTTTAACTTCGTTTTGTTCCTTATTCTTTTCATAAATATATAACTTAATTTAGATTGGATTAGATGCATTTTTCATAACAATAGGTTGATGCTAGTTGATTTGGATTAAGTTTGGAATTACATTCGATTCTTCAATCCCGTTTCACTGCTCTTTTATTGTTGATATTAAATTAGATTAGATAGATTTTGCATTTGTTGTTCCTGCACGATTCAATATTATTTGATTGAGTTTTGGCAAAGTGGATTTTGCTTTCAAGTTTCAGTGGATTTTGAATATGTGTCGCTTAGTATGTTACCGGAATAAGAAAATAGTTGTATGTACTCTATGTATTCTGTTAGAATTTATTCTATGTATTCTGCCAGAATTTATTCTATGTATGCTATCATATTTTATGTATTCTTCCAGAATATATTAAGTGATGGGGATTGCAAGTAACATGTTTTTAACCATTCTTAGTTTTTGTTTTATTTGTGATAGGAATGATTGGAAGAATGGGTTGAAAAATTACATTCTTACGATAATACATCACATTTTCGTAAGAATAGTTGGAATCAAGTTGATTCTTTGGACCATTGAAGAAGATTAAGTTCATTTGTTCAATAACCGTTTGACAAGATGAATGGGGCTGCATTAGCTGCTATCATTGCGTTGAAGATCTGATAGGAATAACTTGAAGAATGAATAATGTTTGATCATATTCACAATTTTAGAATGTTGATAATTTTTAAGATTTTTATTCATTTTTGTTGATATTCTTTTAGAATATGTATAATTATATTAAAATGTATAAGACTTTTAATCTGTAAGAATATGTATGAATTTGTATTTAAGTTCAAATGTATAAGAATATATGTATTAGAATGTTGTTATTTTTCAACCTCGGATTCAAGAATGTTGTTATTCTTCAATAATATTATAATAGAATAAAACTATGAAATAACATCATTCTAACAAAAAAAATATTCTAACAGAATAAAATCGGTTATGTATACAAATCACGTTAGAATTAAAATTGAATTAATTAAAAAATTCAGATTTTTAAAATTAGGAGATTTAATCATCCCTAAAAATCCGAAAATTTCCTTTTATAAATGTAGTTAATTGTCCAAAATACCCTTTTGCTAAAATTTGTGTGATTATATAGTGCATGTTATCCCATTGTAATATCATACACCCTCAAAACATGTCCATTGATTAATTCTATCTATTTGTTCAGATTTGTGCATTCTGGCACACAATAGTTAGTAAAAACAAAATAACATAAGCATATATATATATATATATATATATATATATATTCTTACTTCTTAGTTCTTCATGTAAACCATATCTGTAGAAATAAAATAATATCAAATCGAAGCGGTTGATATCTTAGATCTCATATCCTCTTTTGTTTAACATGATCACAATTTCTGGGCACCCATTTTTTGGGTGCTATAGAAGAAAATGGTTGTGATTGACACATATGATATATGTTTTCCATGTTTTGTTGGGATAACACAAATAAGTGTTTGTATTACTATTTATGCTTACTTATTTTGTACCTATTATGATTGTTAGATTATTATTGAAAAATAAGAAATTATTAAAATCAGTTGAATATTTGTTAAATATAAAACATCAATCGAGAAGTTTTATCAAATAAAATCGATGTATATTAATAATACATGTTAAATAAATTTTAACAATACTTGTATTATTTTGTTTTTAGCTTTTTTGATTGGAAATTTAATTTATATTCAAAACAATTATCAAATCATCATATTTAAATAAACAATAAATCATTCAAAGGATTATAATGGTAATCCTCTATCAGACTATCACTCTCATCATTTATTCAAAATAGTAATTAAACAATTATTTGACTGTATACGCCATGACAAATTGTATATCTTTTTAATTTGTTAAAGATATACACATCTAATAAGTGTCAAATGATTTATTCTTCTTTTAATCATCACATAGACTTCAATGGTGTTTCTTTACTACACAACGTAAAGGTTGGCAAATTAGAGAAAATAAACCATCATTTGGGACATTTAAATTTATGGTGAGCCACCTAAATTGAACGTAGTGAATCAGAGCAACCGTGTACAACATAACAGACCATAATCACCAATTTTAATAGCAGATAGAAGTGGCTAAAACAGTTGGAGCTATAAACATCATCAATTACCACCTTAAAAACACTTTGACTTAAGATCCGACAAAGAATGTATATAGGGTTGAATCGAAATCAGAATTGAAGACGTTCACTTTGGAGAAAAAGATGATAAACAGGCTACAAATATTTAATGTTAAGGTGAACATTAATATGATATTAAAAAAAAAAGTAAGTAGATTACACTGAAAAACAAGTCACCACAATGGTAACCTTGATATCTGCAGATACACAGAACTGGATCATAACAAACTTGCAAACCAAGGATGGGAAAAAGCATATTGCATACGCTTAGACCGCAAGAGGTGGGTAGAAAGTTTCCCTCACTTTTTTCCTGTATCACGTCATCCTTTCTTTACTTTCCTTTCCCTCACTAAAACCCAATGAATGGGTGGAAGCTTCTCTCACTATTTGTTTTTTTTTTGTTTTTTTTAAATAAAATTAATTCATTTTTATGTTTTATAATTTTTAAATTAATAATAAACATAAAATTTAATTAAAAATAAAAACATTTCATTAATTAAAATAAAAATTACATTAAATCTAATATTTAAATAAATAGAAAGCATAATTAGACAAAATTGCAAAAATGATCCATGTGGTATGCATTTTTTGGGGGTTTAGTCCAAACCACGACTTTTTTGGATTGATGGTCCTTTTGAGGTAGTTTCGTTGTGTTTTTGGTCCCTCGGTAAAGTGAAATGACTGCAATACCCTTGAGACATTTATTGTACATTTTTCTTTCAGTTTTTTAAATCTAATAGTTATTTTAATAATTAAAAAAAAGAGGCTCACCTCTCTCTCTCTCTCTCTCTCTTTCTCTCGTATACCTACCTGTGGAGACCATGGATTCCCATTTCTCTATTCTTCAATGTTCAAACATGCTCGATTGATACACACACTTGATTAGGGTTCAATTGCTAGATTCGATACACACACACTTGATTGGGGTTTAATACACACATTGGAAATTTGAAAAACACACACTCACATACAGTGAAGAACACGAAAAGGTTATGAAACCCATTTGATTGGGATGGAGATGACGATTTTAAAGTGGCTCATCCATTGACAAGAGCTGAAACAATAGGAGATGTCTATGAAGCAGCTTCATGTGTTCTTTCCCAACATGGACTATCGAACCTGATTACAAACCCATTGATATCAGATCTATACAGGATTGTGATTGGACGAACAAAAAATTAGATATGATACATGCATGAGAAAGAGAAAAAGAGTGCAACCCCTTCTTATCTTGGTTCCTAATTTTTCATCGACGATTGAAGAAGGGGTTCAATTTTCCTGTTTCTATGATGTGCCAGACATACAAGCATAGAGATGGGATCTGCGATCATAAAGAAAGAATAAATAAGAGAAATCAATCTGTTGCAAGAGAAGGAGGGGTGCGATTTTGCTAGAGTGAAAATGGTCTCTTCTGTAACAAGTTTCTTGAACAAGTTTGTTTCTTAATCTAAATCAACCATCTGAAAATGGTCTCGTCCCCAATCTTCCCCAAAATGGTCTTTTCTGTAACAAGTTTCTTGCACAAGTTTCTTGATTCTTCATGATTTGGACAGAAAGAAATTAAAGGTAATCATTTGGGGTTGAGTGGTTTTAGTAATCGTGTGGACCGATGTATATGTTTTTAATTGCAGGTTATCGGTATGCTTAAAGGTTGAAGGATGAAGAAACTCATGTGGAGAGAGAGAGAGAGAGAGAGAGAGAGATGGGCCTCTTTTTTTTTAATTATTAAAATAACTATTAGATTTAAAAAATTGGAAGAAAAATGTAAAATAAATGTCCCAAGGGTATTACAGTCATTTCACTTTACCGAGGGACCAAAAACGCAACTAAACTACCTCAAAAGGACCATCAATCCAAAAAAGTCGTGGTTTGGACTAAAACCCCAAAAAAATGCATACCACAGGGACCATTTTCGCAATTTTGTCGCATAATTAATATCCTAATTTAAAAAAAAAAAACAAAATACGTCACTTGGAATCATCGTCCTTATCATCGACCTCATCGTCTTCATCATTCTCCTGAACATCAATCTCGTCATCGGAATCTTCGCTCTTGACAAACATATCGGAATCTTCATCTGATTCGTCAAACAAATCATCGTGACAATACTCTATCAGCGGGTGAATATGAGCCTTATAAAGTGTTCCACCAAATCAGCACGAAGGGCGTGATGAATGTCGTGATTGTGTACTTCTCTTCTATTTGTCATATGTCACACCCCAAAACCGAGAACGGCGGAAACGTTCTGGGGCGTAGGACGTCATGTAATGTATCACAACAAATGTAAAGTAGTAAACATGCAACAACATCGTCCATTGCATTAATAGTAATAGTTTAATACATGTGTTTTCTTTCATAGTAATAAGATATTACAACAAGTAATCAAAAATAAAAGACGAGTCTTGACTGCTCCGTCTTCGCAAAACCTGGTCATCGTACCTGTCTACTGGTGCCCTGAGAATACAAGTTATTTTGAAAATGTAGATCAGCATTTAAGCTGCTGAGTTCATAAGTATTTAATGTCATTGTTCGTATAGATTTGATGATAACATTTGAAATCGTTCAATGTAATTATTTGTATATGTTTTGAAAAGTCCTAGAAAATCCCATATTTTCTACTAGTATAAAAAGTCGTCTTCTACCAAGACCTAAATGTTTTTAAATTAGTCTTTAACCAAAACCTGACTGTTTTGAAAGTAGTCTTTAACCAAAACCTAACTGTTTTGAAAGTAGTCTTTAACCAAAACTTGTATGTTTTGCTGTAACAAAAATGATTTTCCCCTTTATGACTACTAATAACGATATGTATAGTCTACTTCATCGTTTACGTGAATGTATCACAAAATAAAAGTAATAGGGAAAATATAGCCATATAAGTATTATCCTTTTGTATTAGGATAAACACGACATCGCGACTGCCTAAACGTTCTCACCGTGAATATCTGTAGATGTTCATTTTCCTCTGTAGCTACCAGCAGGTGGAAGGAATGGTTAGTTCCTTAACTGTCTTCCTAGTATAAGTATTAACCGTAGACATCCGTAGATGTCCATTTACCTCTGTTGCTAACAGCTGGGTTTAGGAATGGTTAGTCCCTTATTGTTTCTTACCACATAGTATCTATGTAAAAGTATCCCTATAAGTGTATCCATGTAAGAGGAATCTTTGTAAGAGTATCCATATAAATGTATCCATGTAAGAGGAATCTCTGTAAGGGTATCCCTTCATATAGCATGTAGTCTAGACTCATGAATGAACTAACTCTGGTGTAATTTCTTGTAATAGGGATAATGTTTTGTATCCCCTAAACTATTCCTATAATAGTTTACTAGAATGTAATTGATGAGTGTCCAAGTAGGTTTATACACCCTTGCTACCCAAGAGTGTCGGAACTGAATTAACTGATGGATCATTTATGACTATATATCTACACATGATATATAACTAATATTTAAACGACCTTCGGAAGAGTACCCAATATCCCACCAGACCACATCCAAATCGAGGAAAAGGAAACAGGGTGGATAGCCTTCCTAAGTATTTTAAACATTTCTTATATAACTATACATATAGAGGCATGCAATTTATAATATAAAAGCATAAAAGAAGTTTTGTAAAACCTTTGAGAAGTTTGGAAATATAAGAATTTATGACGTGATGTCAGTTTATAAATCGGTTCGAAAGACCGTTTGACAAGACAGTTTAAGTGTGAGAAAACCTTTGTTTGAAGCACAACTATAATAGATTCAAAAAGGAAACTTACAGTTTGTAAGACAGTTTCTAAAAGTGTTTTCAACATGTAAAAACATTTGTGAAAACTATTTGAAGTACATATGAAAATGTTCGTTTGTTCTTGTATATGAATGTATCTCCTTGAAATAGTATTTCTAGTATGTAAAAGTTCGTGATGTTCTCGTAAAACTATACCTATTATAGTTTTCTAAAAGTGTGTCTCGTTTCTATAGTGATCCCTAGTGAAATGCTCACTTGTTATGAAAAGTATAATTTTTGTAGTGCCTAAGATGGACACATATACATACAGTATAAGTAGAGTGTTTGATTTATACATATATAACAACACTTTTCATTTCAAAAGATATGATGTTATCGTGATACATTTTGCATATGAAAGTTTCCTTATAATAGTTATAAATCACATACGATTCCGTTCATAAAAAGTGTATAATGAAACTTTATATAACACACGATAGTTATCATGTGTTTTACTTGTATCCCCCCCCCCCCTTAAAAGCATATAAAAACATTTATAAAACATTTAAAAGTGTGGATTATAGGGGTATGAACTCACTTGATAGATTGAAGAAAGCGAGACGAAAACCGAGCATAACTTCTACTCGAGAAAGCGGATTTCTCGGGATTCTCGGGAATCTCGGGAGCGTAAAACTTCCTTCCAAACTTGGATATGAAAACCGGGCCTTTGGGATGACTCCGAGGGTTGAAACGCAGAGCTTCGGCGCGAGAAAGGAAAGAATTTAGCAAAAATGGCCGGCATCCTCGCATCCCTTTTATAGGGTCTGAATCCCTCGCGTACGCTGGGCGTACACAACGTCATGCATGAGCGCATCCTCGGTCGAAGCATCGGAGCGACGTGGACGAGCCGGAGCCTAGCATCTCAGTACGCTAGGCGTACGAGGGTACGCTGGGCGTAACCTGGATTGGTTCGATGACTCCTCCTTCGGATAATATCGGGTTTTGAATATAATTAATATTTTAATTATTTAGTAAACTTCAAAAATTCATATCTTTCTCATACGAACTCCGTTTTCGACGTTCTTTATATCCACGCGAAGGTGAGACTACGATCTACAACTTTCGTTTAGACTCCGTCGGCAAATCTTGAAGTTATTTTTAATATTATATTTTAATAGGTCGGGACAGGAAAAGTCCGTTAAAGTTCCATAACTTCTTCATCCGACGTCCGTTTCCGTCAGACTTTTTACCGTTGCGCTTCTATTGTTGAGACCTTCGATTCTCATTTAGTTTGTGTCGGCTAAAAGTCTCTCGATCTCTATTTCAAGTTTTTAGCTGTCTATTGCTATATCATTCGTAACTTAGAAAAATCTTAACTTCCTCATACGAAGTCAGATTTGGATGTTCTTTTCATGTACGTTTACAGTTTAATGATATCTAAAACTTTCATTTAGATACCCAAGGCTAAAAATTACTGTATTGAAACTTTCATTTACGTCTATCAGTGTTGCCGGTTTTGCCGAGAATCTTCGGTTGGTCATAACTTATTCGTTATAACTCGGATTCTAGGGTTCTTTATATGTACGAAAACCTTGATACGATTCCTAATACTTTATTTAACCCAATTAAGATTTTAGGAAAGTTACTTTTTGACGTAAATTTGACTTGTGATCCATCATATTGTCTCGAAATATCGGGTTGTCACATCATCCCCCCGTTAGAGGGAATTTCGTCCCGAAATTAGAGTTTAAGCAGAATTAATACTACGCTACGGATAGAAGTTCTATTTGATCCTCACGTTCCCAAGTGAAATCAAGTCATCGCTTGTCATTCCAGCGAACCTTTCACTATTGGGATACAACTTTGCTTCTTTCGTTGACTTCACTGGTATGATAACTCCTCTTGGTAGAATGTATGTTGAATGTTTTTCACTTCCGGGCTCATAGTGACAATGTGTACAATGAATGTGTGATATTCCTTTCGTAAGCACTTTTAAGCTTGAATACAAGGAAAGATGCGAAGGTTCGTACTTGATTTGTCTCCACAATTAACAAGAGATTATTTGAATGGGAGGTTAAGATTAACTACTTTATCATAGCCCCCGATGTCGGCTCGATGTAGACTTAACCAACTCCTACTGATTATGATGTCAAAACCTTGGAAGTGGATTAGATGTCATGAAGATCTAAAAGAAAGTATGATTGCTCCCGAATTAAGGAAAAAGGATAGGTATTTCTAAGTTTATTCACCCGGAAGCACGATCACTCTCAGTCTTGGGCAGTCTCCGTCTTGAAGTTCATAGTAGAACCCATACCAGGTTCATCAATCACAGTCTTGGGTATACGAGTCGTATATAAATAAGATTGAAACTGTGGGTCTTTGGATTGAACTTGACGTACTGTACGAGTGGTACTTCGGGGCGGTTTGCTGAGTTTTTCTTCGGAAAGGATAAGAAATATGAGGTGCTCTATGCCCAAGCACTTTGGTGTTCTGGAATGACGGCTTCGCTAGAAAGACTATTTCGGAGTAAGAGATGTATGTATGAAGCTGTTTTTGTGAGAATCAAATTGAATCAAGTCGTATGATAATGTCGGAATCATAAGGAAACTTAAAGACATTAGATTTGAACTTAAGACGTTTACAAACAAAACATAACCGGGTAACCATCAACAGAGTTACAGTACTTTAGACTATTACATGACTATTGCTGCGAATAAGCTATACTACAAAAGGCAAGTATACGCAGCACGAGCATCCCTATACTGATGGGATCCCGTAAAAGATAAGACTCTGTTTGCACTAGTTTTGGATGGTTTAAAAGTTTGTTACAACGAAATGCCTAAATTACAATTAACGTGGGTTCGGAGTAGGTTCTCTTGCAACTGTGATCCTGAGAATCCTACCGTCTACGCCAGAGTTCTTTGTTATAGGGCACTCCTTCTTGAGGTGCCCTATCTCACCGCATTGGTGGCATGACTGGCTAGCACTAGCATTGGTATTGGGAGTGAGGTGTTTAGCAGAGCTATGTGGACACGAGTGCCTTCCTCATTACTCCACTTTGGAAATTGCTTCCTAAAGCGTTCTGCAGGGGTTGCCAATTGTTGCTGTGGCATGGCAAGTCCTTGGGGTCTCTTGCGCTCCTTTAGGGCTTGACGATATCGTATCTTCCTTTCGGTCTTATGGCTTCGCAAGTCTATGACGGTTGCCATTTGTTGGTTTCCCGGTTTGGTACTATAATCGGAACTCTCGACTCCTTTTGCAGTCTTGTTTGTGTTGCCGGAGTTGATGTGTGTAAGGAAAGTTGTCACAGTAGTTGCTACTACAGCTTGAAATGTAGCGGCGTCGATATGGAGGATAGGGGTTTCGTTGCTCGGCTGATTGTTTCCAGATGACGACATGATTCTGTAACATGAAAGATAAAGACTTTGTGAGCGATTTTGGTCGACTCTAGATGTACTTCGATTGTTCAAGTAAAGAGTAAGACTATGTTCTCGAAAGTTTGACCTACATCCCTATGATGCAGTCCTAGCACTGAGTGGAAGTGTATTTATGAAGGGTTGACCTGCATCCCTATGATGCAGTCCTAGTAATGAGTGGAAGTGTGTTTATGAAGGGTTGACCTGCATCCCTATGATGCAGTCCTAGTAATGAGTGGAAGTAAGTTCGTAGAATGGTCTCAAGATGCTTGTCGTTCAAGCCGAGGTATCGTTGGTTGGTGAATAACATGATCCAACCACTAAAAGAGACTTGGAAATGTTTCCGGAGCTAAATTACTATGGTCTAATGACTTGACTAAAGCATGTTTCAGATAGACTCCAATGAAAGTATGAAAAGAGTACTTGAGTAAAGAATGACACAAAAGTTAGCCGATTGTCAATATCGTTATTATTCATGACGTAAAAGTTCGGGAAAATTCAACCTTGTAGTAGGTCTTACATCATATTCGGAGTAGAAAAGCCATTGACAGTATAAAGGCCTAACTAAAAGTACTTACAGTACATGGTAGTCACATAGAAGAGTGCTACCCAGAACATAGACAGGAGCACGGTTCTTTAAAACAAAGAAGGATAGTATAGCATCTCCTACTGGCGACGGTCACCCCTATTATGAACTCTTAGTTCAGCTAGTTGACGTTCCATATTTAGTAGGTATCTTTCGTACACCCTCTGGCGTACTTGAAGTTCCATGACTTTGGCTCGGGTTTCAGCTAGTGCTTGCAGCAGTGTCTCATGGTTTCTCTCAGATCTCTCACTTGTTTTCAAGGTGATTGGTGCAAATGGTATGCATTCTTGCATTGGTATTAACCTCTTCGATACGTTGGAGAGCCGTCCTGCCCTGAATTTCGTTTCGGGCAACTCTACGGATTAGGATTGGCAAGATTCTGTCTGCTGAGCTCCCATTGCTCAGGTCATAAAAGCTTCGGTCACCCATAAATGGCATGGGCTGATCTTGCTCTTCGCTCCATGTTTCCAAGCATTCCACCCAAGGAGACATCGGGCCATGAAAAGCCGGGCGAGGGTTAGGATTTGGAATGGGAGTTATCGGGGGTAGATTCATAACCTCGGGTTCGGAGTTATCAACATCCGAAAGGTTTTCAGCATGGTGATCATTCAAAAGGGATTGGATGACCACTCTCTGGTTCTTCAAACCATCCAACATTGTCTTTGTTCGGAAGGTACGGGTTGCCATGGGGATGGAGTCCAATTATGTTATCTATGCAAGAATTGGGGTAAGGAAATAATTTATTAGATGAACTATCTAGATAATTATTAGAAAATCTTCATTAGTTACATCACTATTTGTAAAGTGAATACCAGTCATATGTAATCAACACAGGATAGGCTTTCGAATAAGTGACCTTAACTCCAAATTCACAAGGAATAAGGGTAAAGAAAAATTTCACCGATTCTAAGTCTATAACATCCCAGTTACATATAGCCTTAGTGTATCCACTTAGCAACTTTCAACTTAGTAAATGAAGATCCTTTTTAGTTCTCAAGTAAGTAATCATGGTAACCCAAAACACCCCTATGGTATTTTAGACTTAGGTTCTGTTATAATGTTCTCATTGTGGTAATGTTAGTAAGTTTTTAGAATTGTTGCTATATCACAACCATTATTGGGCATATGCTAATCACTCCTCGGACCAGCATAGTTGATCAGGCTATGCCACTCCCAAGACTAACTATACATCCCCAAGCTTACTTGTGATATTCAACAATCGTAATACTTTCGTTCTTGTCGTTGTGACACCGATTCTAGTATGAATGCAGGCACGTATACTTACTTAAATATTTTATTATTTAGAAGTATAAACTCTAAGTCAGAGTATTTTAATCCCAATGTATTTATAGTTAGTATATCTTTTATGGGTTGATATACTATATTCACTATAAACAATGCTCTGATACCAATCTGTCACACCCCAAAACCGAGAACGGCGAAAACGTTCTGGGGCGTAGGACGTCATGTAATGTATCACAACAAATGTAAAGTAGTAAACATGCAACAACATCGTCCATTGCATTAATAGTAATAGTTTAATACATGTGTGTTCTTTCATAGTAATAAGATATTACAACAAGTAATCAAAAATAAAAGACGAGTCTTGACTGCTCCGTCTTCGCAAAACCTGGTCATCATACCTGTCTACTGGTGCCCTGAGAATACAAGTTATTTTGAAAATGTAGATCAGCATTTAAGCTGTTGAGTTCATAAGTATTTAATGTCATTGTTCGTATAGATTTGATGATAACATTTGAAATCGTTCAATGTAATTGTTTGTATATGTTTTGAAAAGTCCTAGAAAATCCCATATTTTCTACTAGTATAAAAAGTCGTCCTCTACCAAGACCTAAATGTTTTTAAATTAGTCTTTAACCAAAACCTGACTGTTTTGAAAGTAGTCTTTAACCAAAACCTAACTGTTTTGAAAGTAGTCTTTAACCAAAACTTGTATGTTTTGCTGTAACAAAAATGATTTTCCCCTTTATGACTACTAATAACGATATGTATAGTCTACTTCATCGTTTACGTGA
Organism: Lactuca sativa; assembly: GCF_002870075.4. Lineage (NCBI taxonomy): Eukaryota > Viridiplantae > Streptophyta > Magnoliopsida > Asterales > Asteraceae > Lactuca > Lactuca sativa. Next base: position 250,721,626 of record NC_056625.2, read on the forward strand.
ATGTATCACAAAATAAAAGTAATAGGGAAAATATAGCCATATAAGTATTATCCTTTTGTATTAGGATAAACACGACATCGCGACTGCCTAAACGTTCTCACCGTGAATATCCGTAGATGTTCATTTTCCTCTGTAGCTACCAGCAGGTAGAAGGAATGGTTAGTTCCTTAACTGTCTTCCTAGTATAAGTATTAACCGTAGACATCCGTAGATGTCCATTTACCTCTGTTGCTAACAGCTGGGTTTAGGAATGGTTAGTCCCTTATTGTTTCTTACCACATAGTATCTATGTAAAAGTATCCCTATAAGTGTATCCATGTAAGAGGAATCTTTGTAAGAGTATCCATATAAATGTATCCATGTAAGAGGAATCTCTATAAGGGTATCCCTTCATATAGCATGTAGTCTAGACTCATGAATGAACTAACTCTGGTGTAATTTCTTGTAATAGGGATAATGTTTTGTATCCCCTAAACTATTCCTATAATAGTTTAGTAGAATGTAATTGATGAGTGTCCAAGTAGGTTTATATACCCTTGCTACCCAAGAGTGTCGGAACTGAATTAACTGATGGATCATTTATGACTATATATGTACACATGATATATAACTAATATTTAAACGACCTTCGGAAGAGTACCCGATATCCCACCAAACCACATCCAAATCGAGGAAAAGGAAACATGGTGGATAGCCTTCCTAAGTATTTTAAACATTTCTTATATAACTATACATATAGAGGCATGCAATTTATAATATAAAAGCATAAAAGAAGTTTTGTAAAACCTTTGAGAAGTTTGGAAATATAAGAATTTATGACGTGATGTCAGTTTATAAATCGGTTCGAAAGACCGTTTGACAAGACAGTTTAAGTGTGAGAAAACCTTTGTTTGAAGCACAACTATAATAGATTCAAAAAGGAAACTTACAGTTTGTAAGACAGTTTCTAAAAGTGTTTTCAACATGTAAAAACATTTGTGAAAACTATTTGAAGTACATATGAAAATGTTCGTTTGTTCTTGTATATGAATGTATCTCCTTGAAATAGTATTTCTAGTATGTAAAAGTTCGTGATGTTCTCGTAAAACTATACCTATTATAGTTTTCTAAAAGTGTGTCTCGTTTGTATAGTGATCCCTAGTGAAATGCTCACTTGTTATGAAAAGTATAATTTTTGTAGTGCCTAAGATGGACACATATACATACAGTATAAGTAGAGTGTTTGATTTATACATATATAACAACACTTTTCATTTCAAAAGATATGATGTTATCGTGATACATTTTGCATATGAAAGTTTCCTTATAATAGTTATAAATCACATATGATTCCGTTCATAAAAAGTGTATAATGAAACTTTATATAACACATGATAGTTATCGTGTGTTTTACTTGTATCCCCCCTTAAAAGCATATAAAAGCATTTATAAAACATTTAAAAGTGTGGATTATAGGGGTATGAACTCACTTGATAGATTGAAGAAAGCGAGACGAAAACCGAGCATAACTTCTACTCGAGAAAGCGGATTTCTCGGGATTCTCGGGAATCTCGGGAGCGTAAAACTTCCTTCCAAACTTGGATATGAAAACCGGGCCTTTGGGATGACTCTGAGGGTTGAAACGCAGAGCTTCGGCGCGAGAAAGGAAAGAATTTAGCAAAAATGGTCGGCATCCTCGCATCCCTTTTATAGGGTCTGAATCCCTCGCGTACGCTGGGCGTACGCAACGTCATGCATGAGCGCATCCTCGGTCGAAGCATCAAAGCGACGTGGACGAGCCGGAGCCTAGCATCCGAGTACGCTAGGCGTACGAGGGTACGTTGGGCGTAACATGGATTGGTCCGATGACTCCTCCTTCGGATAATACCGGGTTTTGAATATAATTAATATTTTAATTATTTAGTAAACTTCAAAAATTCATCTCTCTCTCTCTCTCATACGAACTTCGTTTTCGACGTTCTTTATATCCAGGCGAAGGTGAGACTACGATCTACAACTTTCGTTTAGACTCCGTCGGCAAATCTTGACTTTATTTTTAATATTATATTTTAATAGGTCGGGACACGAAAAGTCCGTTAAAGTTCCATAACTTCTTCATCCGACGTCCGTTTCCGTCAGACTTTTTACCGTTGCGCTTCTATTGTTGAGACCTTCGATTCTCATTTAGTTTGTGTCGGCTAAAAGTCTCTCAATCTCTATTTCGAGTTTTTAGCTGTCTATTGTTATATCCGTAACTTAGAAAAATCATAATTTCCTCATACGAAGTCAGATTTGGATGTTCTTTTCATGTACGTTAATGGTTTAATGATATCTAAAACTTTCATTTAGATACCTAAGGCTAAACATTACTGTATTGAATCTTCACGTTTTACGTCTATCAGTGTTGCCGGTTTTGCCGAGAATCTTCGGTTGGTCATAACTTCTTCGTTATAACTCGGATTCTAGGGTTCTTTATATGTACGAAAACCTTGATACGATTCCTAATACTTTATTTAACCCAATTAAGATTTTAGGAAAGCTAATTTTTGACTTAAATTTGACTTGTGATCCATCATGTTGTCTCGAAATATCGGGTTGTCACATCATATACTCTTGTGTACCAACGGCTACTCCTTCGACATTTGGCAAAACTTCATTTTCATTGTACCGACATATCTCTCTTCATTCTTCTTCAAGAATCATATTATGCAAAATGATATATGCATACATTACATGTTGTAAACTTTTCACTTCATATGACCTTGCCCCGACTGCTAGTACTTGTCAACACCTCTTAAGTACACCAAATGTTTGCTCCACATTCTTCCTAGCTGACTCTTGTGCCTCTTTAAACGTTTTCCTTTTCGGGTCGTTAGGACATGTAAACGATTTCACAAAAACAGACAAGGGATGATGTATACCATCAGTAAGATAGTATCCACGATTATATGCTACCCTATTTGCTTGAAAAGGTACATCGTGCGACTTTCCAAGGTAGATATCGTTGAATACCGACGACTGGTCTAGCACATTGATGTCACTATTTGCACCAGCTGGACCAAAGAATGCATGCCATATCCAAAGATCATGTGATGTGATAGCCTTTAGAATTATCTTCAGCTCTTTGTGGTTGCCTCTCATGTACTGACCACGTGATGCGTTGGGGGATAATGACCAACTACAATGAATGCAATCGATACTACCTATCATTCCAGGGAATCCATGCTTGCCTTCATGCACCATGAACAATTAGTGGATATCGTTCATATTTGGTTAGCGTAAATACCGTTGCCCATAAACCAAACATATCGTTTTGCAGAACTTGTACACACACTCCCGCACGGTACGCTCTGACATCCTCAAATACTCGTCCCATTTTTCTGTGCCCATGTCGTATGCTAACTAAAGAATTGCACCCGTGCATTTTTGAATTGGAGAGAAACCTTTTATCCGTCTCGCATCCATTTACCATTGGAAATATGGAAAAAGGCCTTCCAAATTGCCAACAATATGTAAGAATAGTTTATTCCTCATCCAGAACTGACATTGAAACTTTACAACATAGATGGCGTCATCTGAAAATTAGTCTTCTATAAGACGATCGTGTCCGGCTTCATGATTTCTACGCAACGATGAGTTTCTTAGTTTAGATCGTGTACGTGATGTTTCGCCTTGTTGGTTTTGAAAGTATGCAACCGTTTTCGCCATGACGGAACCGATAAACTTAGCCTCCTCTTGAGCCGTCAAATCGAATGATGAAGATGATGACATTTTGATTAATATTTTTTGGAGAGAGTAAAAAGGTATGGGTTAAAAAAATGTTAGGTGTTGTGGTATTTATAGTGGAGGAATGGAATATATATATATATATATATATATATATATATATATATATATATATATATATATATATATATATATTAAAATTATATAACCATTGGAACAAAAAAAATTAAACACCAATTGGAATAGGAGTGAGAACGCGGCAACCTCACCCCCCGCCTCCTTCCCCGCGCAGCCCTTCCCACACCTGGCTCCGTCCGGTCTTAGAAACCAATAGCTTTTTGGAAGACCATTTCTTTGAAGAGATTTAAAGCATCATCTACCATTTTTTCCTTGCAAAGACTATCAATGATGGTGTAACGGTGGATTCCTGGTATATATTTAAATTATAATTATTCATTTCTATAGAGCAACTCGACAAGTTGGAAGCCCCAAACTCGTCGAGTAGAGATCAGATGGGATGTGGGTTTTAAGTAACCTACTCGACGAGTTGAGAGCCCTCAACTCGACGAGTAGGCTGGCAGAGGTGAAACCCTAATTTTGGGGTTTTGCACCCTATTTAAGCATCTTAATCCCCTCATGCTAACCTCATTTCCAGCCTCTAAGTCCCAAACCCTAGATCTCAAAACCCTAATGCATTGTGTGAGCTTGTGAGTCATTTTTGAGAGAAATCTTGTGTGTGTGAAGCTTGTGGAAGAAGGAGAAGCTTGAGGACTTAAGAAGGAGGTTATAGATCCAGCAACTTCACTTCATTCTCAGCATTTTCTGGTAAGCAAGTCTCAAACTTGCTTAATGATTACTTAGATCTCTTTCCTATCACTTTTATTGGGTTTTTGGTCCAACTAGCATGATCCTTGGGAAATGGTCGTCCCAAGTGAGTATACTTTTAGATATGGAGCCTTGAAGGGCTTTCATGGCATAAATGTGCAAAATTTATAGCCATTGAAGCCCCATGCAAGCTTTAGGATATCATTTTGGCCTTTTAAGCATTAAAAGGCCATGCATGGAGAGAAAGTTGGAGGCTTTACGTGTTCATATAGCATCTAGGGTCCAGATCTCAGTTTGTATGCCTTAGCTTGAAGTATTATAGGCTTTTGGGATCAAGATCTCGGTCTTATGGAGTTAGAGTTCGAGCTAAATCACTTAAAGAAGGCTATTAACGGGTAAAGTTGGAAACTTTACCCTTAAAAGGAAATTTTCGGTATATATGTGAAGTGTGAAACTTAGATCTGAAGAATAGGGGATTAATCCATTAAGAAAGGCTTAACAGACTGAAGAACTCGACGAGTTGGGAGGATTTGTCCCGGTCCTGCAAAGGGTAAAATTCGACAAGTCTGAGGAAAGACTCGCAAGTTGACTCATTTTATCACGATTATGAGAAACATGGAAACTCGACGAGTTCGAAGATGACTCGACGAGTTAAGTCAACTCCTGGTTGACTTTGACTTTGAATGGACGTTGACTTTGACCTTGACTTTGACTTTGACCAGGTTTGACCCGTGAAGAGGGTTTAAAGTATGGAATGCTATCTAAGAGGTTGTTATGTATAGGGTGTGAGTAGAGTCGGGTGCGGAGCAGAGACGTTTCAGCTATTCACACGGCATTGAGGTGAGTTTCCTCCTATAGGAACGGGTCTAAGGCACCAATTTCGTCCCGTTTATGTATGTTAGTATATTTCGGGCTAAGGTCCGATGTTGGGCAGTGCCCGATGTAGGTTTATATGTTTCCGGACTTCGGTCTGATGCCGTGGAAAGCCCGAGGAATGTTTGTATGCTTGATGTCTTTCTGATTCTTGCATGTGCTTGTTTTGTATGTTTCCGGACTCTGGTCTGATGCTGGGGAAAGCCCGAGGAATGTTTTTATGTTTTCGGATTTCGGTCTGATGTCGGGCGAGGCCCGAGGAATGTTTATATGTTTATGTTATGTGATTATTTATGTGTATTTTTTTATATGTTTATATGTATACCGAACTTTGCTCGATGCCGGGCGGGGACCGATGTCGGAATTCAGTCCGATACCGGGCGGGGCCCAATGCCTGACTTCAGTCTGATGCCAGGCAGGGCCCGATTTACCGGGCAAGGCCCAAGATATGTTATTATGTTATTATGTGATTATGTATATGTTATGTGGTAGTTTGGGGAGACTCACTAAGCTTCATGCTTACAATTTTCAGTTTTGGTTTCAGGTACTTCCGGTAGCAAGGGGAAAAGTTCGGGATGACTGCAGTGCATACACCATTTTATTTAGCCTGGGATGTTTTACTATGATATATTAACATGTGTTTTTATATGATACTTTGATTTGATACGATGACTTATGTTTTTGGATGAAATGATTTGGTAACTATGGTTTATTTAATAACTAAAAATGAAATTTTTGCACATGATTTTTGGGATATTTCAAGTTGGTATCAGAGCCTTCGTTTGAGGGATTTTGTGACATCCCCATTTTCACGGACAGAAAAGAACGATTTTGTTTATGCTTTATGAAAATCAGAGTACCTATTTTAATAAAAATGTTGCGGAATTTATTCCCAGAAAAACACGATAAATACGTTATCAAAGCATTTCCGAAGAAACATATTTTATTCATTTTAAAACATTTGGGATGTCATCGTCAATACATAAACATTAGCATAAACAGAACTTACATTCATTTACACTAGTGATCTATATCTCCTTAATCTCTCAGTGTAATGTCACTTCATATCGTCACCTGTGATATAAATAAACTGAGTGGATCAGGTTGGGAAACCTGGTGAGTACATAGGGTTTTCAACCCACAATAATGTAATTATTATGTTTAAATAATTAAACAATCAACCTAATTACCCATCCCCATTATCTTCATTAGTCTTAAGGATCTACCCTAACAATCAGCTATTCCTCATTCATTCATTCCTAAGGATCATCCTAAGGAATCCGCACGAAGTCCATCGTTGCCACGGTTTACACAACGGGCACTAAGTATACGTAGTCGTCAGGGAGTCTGCATAGTCGCCAGGTTTTATGCACTAAGTCTGCATAGTCGTCAGGGTTTAGGCATCAAGTCTGCATGATCACCAAGGTTTAGGTATCAATTATGCATGATCACCAAGGTTTAGGCATCAAGTCTGCATGATCACCAAGGTTTAGGCACCAAGTCTGCATGGACGCCAGGGTTTAGAGTACACCGGGTGAACACATCGTTCACAACACCTATAGGTTGCGAGCCTGCTAGTGTTCCACTGGACTATCTAGAATAATCCATGGTTGTCATCCATACTCTGCTGAATGACGGGGCCATCATTTGGAAAAGGCTTCTCACATCGTCCACCTATCACCCTCACCTCGTGGTCTATAACACCTCTCAACTCATCATCCAACTAATATTCCATCTATTACACCTACCCATGTTTTACCCCAACATTATCGTAGATATAAAATACATATACAGTTTAAATCATTTAAAACATGTATAAAATCGTTCATCTAGCATAGACAACAAGTACACAGATAATATGCACACATAGCACGTAATTTATATAAAATACTTCATATCTATGTGTAAGATGAAATTAACTATGCACTCACTTGATAAGGTGGTGACTCGGTACTCGGATAATGCTTCGTTTACTTTAAAATAATTTCCTTTGACGAAACCTATTATTATTACCACTAGATTTTAGTCTAATATTTATCGTGACTAATTATTAGTCTTATTATTATTATTATTATATAAGCGTTTAAACAATACTTTCCAACCACTATGTACAGACAAGGGCTAGACATAAAACACCGTAGGGCAAGACTATTTTGGCATATAGCACTTCTGAAATCCAACAACCCTATGCGGCCCTTTAAACCAGATTTCCCGTACCGCGAGTAGTTAAAAAGATATTATAATGACACTTATATAAGTCATAATAATAGCTCAAATATTTATTATAAATTCATAATAACAATACTAATTTTAAATATAAACTATATTTAAAATAGGGTAAGCATAACTTACTTACAAGGGGGTTTTAGCTAGGAGTCGGGCTCTGCAGGGGCAGAACTTCGTCGCTGAATCTTTCTAAGAAAGATTCGTACAGCGCTTCGGCGCTCACCTTACTATACTAAAACTACAGAAAGAGAAGTCGAATCACGAGGGACCGAAATGCTCGGGGAATAAGAAGAGAAAGACTCTTGAATCAAGAGAATGGTGCAAGAAATATGAGAGCCCAAGACTCTTATTTATACTAATTGAATTTTCAAAAACTACCCTCCGTAATTACTTAATGACCTTATAGTTATATAAACAACTAAACACCGATTTATATTACTATTTTAAATAGATTAAACGATATTTGTACTAAACTAATGTCAAAAGAACTCAACATTAGTCTTATAATGACCGCATCGTCGATACCTTTCTAATGATATATACATATGTATATATATGTGTACATATATATGATTTATACTTTATTTTAATACGTAAATATACTATTATAATTTGTAACTCATTCATACGAACTCCGTTTTTGACGTTATTTATATCAACGTGTAGGTGGAGACGTACTCTACAACTTTCGTTTAGACTCCGTCGGCTAATTTTGACTTTATTTTTAAAGTTATATTTTTAACAGGCCGGGACAGGATTGGTCCGTTAAAATCTCATAACTTCTTTATCCGATGTCCATTTTTGTCTGTCTTTTTATCGTTACGCTACTAATAACGAGATCTTCGATTCTCGTTTAGGTTGTGTCGGCTAAAAACCGCTCGATCTAATACTCGAACTTCGGGTTGTACACCGCTAAGCCGAAACTTTGAAAAATCATAATTTCCTCATAAGAAGTCAGATTTGGGCGTTCTTTTTATGGACGCTCTCAGGTAAACATATTCTATGACTTTCATTTAGATTACTAAGGCTAAAAGTCGCTCTATCATAAATTCACTATTTACGTCTTCTCGGTGTCGTGCCGGTTCCGTCGCCAAACTTCGACGGGTTATAACTTCTTCTTTATAACTCGGATTTTGGCGCTCTTTATATGTACGAAACCCATGAGACATATTCTACAACTTGGTTAAGATTATTTATTCTAAATAATCTTTTGTCTAAACGTCGTTTTCGACCCCCATTATCTCTAAATTGACTAGCCCGAATCTATGGGCGTTAAAGATTTGGGCACACTCTCGGGTGTGTATGAACTCAAACTGAGGAATAGGTATAAAATTTTTAAAAGAAAAACCATTTTTATAAAAAAGGATTTTGAAAAGAGAAAAAGGGTGTGGTGCATGCAATCAGTCGAGCTTAAGTAAGTTCTCCCAAATTACCCATACAAGTTTCTTATGTTTTGATATGATTATGAGTACTTCATGCTAGATTAGGGCTAAGGATCTAGGAATGATGCATTGTATGCATGTTATATGAGTATGAGAACTGCATGTCAGTTTAGAGTTGAGGATCTAGGAAGGATGCCTTATATGCCTGTTGTATGATCTTATTGAACTATATGCTAGTACTGATTAGTTAGTATTATGACATCCTGATTAGAATATGCTTGGTTTGGTTTACTCAATGATCGAATGTTGCTTTCTTTATGCTTTTAGGAGTTCTAGTTATCTTTAACTAACTAGTGAACGAATACGTTGAGTTACATATTACGAGGACTAAATAATTTCAAAAGGTTAGGTCTAGCTCTATTTCGTAGCTCTTTTCTGAGTCTAACCGTTGTAGGGTAGGACCTCTCATTCGAAGAATTATCTGGTCTTAGTGATATGTAATGCTATTCGCGAGCTAGTTAGGAAGAGATAGCAGGGACTTCTTATGTAGCTGATGGTGGAGAATGAGTCAGAGATTACCCTAGGGCAAGACTAGGATGAGATTAGCATGAAAAGAAATAGTAGTAGAAGGGAATTGGTGGAGTCAAGGCAAGTCTTGAGGAAAGTATGGATAGATATGGAAGGTAGTATGGGCCCGTACTACTGAAATCAGAGGATCCGTACTCGATTCAAGGAGGGATGAGATGAATCCAGGGAACTTGTAGTGTGTGTGATCCTATGAAAACCCGTAATTTCAAATCTTGTAAAAGTCAATTTTGGTCAACGAAAGTCAAACATATCGAATAAAAGTCAAACTTATTTCTTTAATTATCTTAATTTGGTTAGATTAATGAGTTATAGGTGTACAAACCTTGTATTCAAAAGTGTTGTGTGTTTTGGAGGGAAAACATTTGGAACTGAGAACCTTCATCTGAGCCGCAAACCCTCGGATAGCTTGAGACTTCGGACTGCAAACGGTTCACGGCCGTAAACTCCGGTCTTATCCCTTCAGTGTGGAAGCCAATGAAGGTGTCCCATCAGTTTTGACCCTATATAGGGGTTGGACCGTGAACTCTTCCTCAGTTCTTCTTTTCCAGTCGAAAACACCCACCTCACACTCAAGAACACCAACCACAAACCCTCATTCTCTCTCAACTATCATCCTTCAATCCTTTGAATATTCTTAGGATCTTGCTTGGATCTTCAAGTGTTCTTCATTCATCAAGATCATTGGGCCGTAAACCCTTGAATCTCCTTCACATCTTCAAGAACACTCAGCCATAAACCCTTGAATCTCCTTCATTTCATCAAGAACACCCAACCGCAAACCCAAGAACGCCAAGATCTTCTTGGGCCGTAAACTCTAAGGCTGAGCCGTGAACTCCTAGCAACCTTCCTTTTTGCTTCTAACACTCTTATTTGTAAGTTAAAATTACAAATTATTCGATTTCCTTAACGTGTCTATGATTCTATACACTAATTGCATACATATATGTCACATGAAATGCATTTTAGGACTTGTTTTGTCTCGAGATCTAACTCGTGGAAACAATCATCCTATATCGAACATCCAAATGAATCACTCACATAAGGTGAGTTCATACCCTTACAATTTACCTTTTTAAATGCTTTTAGGGGGGATACAAGTAGAACACAATTTAGTTGTGTTAACATTTACATGTGAAAACAAACAAAGGATTTCTTATGCTTTTAAAGGTTGTTAAAATCATTTCAAAAACTCTTTTAAACTATTTTAGATTGTTGTTTATTTATCAAAATCGTATTCACTTATATATTTATGTATAAGTATGCTTTAACGGACTTAGGACTATTGCTAAATACCTTGACTCATGTTTCTTGTTTGGTTGTGGGCTTAGGGTAGGATCACTAGTCCGAATGTTAGTTAAATCATAATTATGCATGCTAAATATATACATGAATATTAAATCTCATTTTCAAGGACATACTTAACTCATTGGTATATGCTGATCAAATGAGTCTTTACTCCAAATCATTTACAGTTCAAACAAACATACTAGTAAACTATAATAGGTATAGTTTAGAGATCAATACATACTATTTTCTAGAACAGAGAATCAATACATGAATCAATACATACATACTATTACTACTCATTACAAAGTATACTATTCATTTACAAGAACAGGAAGGAACTTACATACTATTACTATTCATTACAAAGGATACTATTCATATACAAGAACAGGAAGGAACTTATATACTATAACAAGAACTAGATAACTAAAATGTGAGATACTACTTCATGGCATAGCAATACTCTTGATATCTCACGTTTTGTAACCAGAGTCTCCTAGAGGGAGAGCGTGAGTTTGTCTATAGATCTATACGGGATTGACCATCCCACACCTTATTGCTAGCTACAGTGGGACCTGCAGGTCCACGGGTGACAAATGTCATATCATTTTCGACGCCTGAAGAACGTCGTGTTTTATACTAGTCAATCAAGCATGGTTATAACCTAATCACATTTAAAACATTAATTACCTAGTTTGGTTACAAGGCAGTTAATGCATTAGTAGTGTATTTTATACAATACTACTGTAAATCTTCATTTTCCATTACATTCATACAGTGATATTCTCACATAATAAATGCATACTATTTTTCTAGTAAAGATGGTTTACAAATATGGAAAACATACATTTTATACTATTTCAAGTACAAACATACATTTTATAGTATTTCAAGTACAAACATACGTTTTACACTATTACAAGAGAACAAACTTACAAAACAATCGGGTCTTGGGTAAAAGACTACTTTTCATTTTTAGAAGAAAATATAGGATTTTCTAGGAAGTATACAAACATTTTCACTAAATAAATACAAACATTTTCATGAAACAAACACATACATTTGACACTAAATACTTATGAACTCACCAACTTAAATGTTGATACTCTCTTTCAAAATAACTTGTATTCTCAGGAAACCAGTAGGCAAGTACACTGGCACGGGTTTTGGAGAAGACGGAGCATGTTCAAACTCATCTTTTATTTTGATATATTTTGGTGTCTTACAATTATACTAAGAACACACATGTATTAACTATTCTATTAATGCAATGGACTTTGTTGCTTGTTTTACTATTGTGCATTGTTATGATACTGTACAAGACGTCCTCCACCCCCTAATGTTTCCGCCATCTCGGTTTAGGGGTGTGACAGATTGGTATCAGAGCATTTTTTTTATAGTGAACTAAGTATATCAACCCATAAAAGATATACAACTATAAACACAATGGGACTAAAACACTCTGAACAAGAGATTATGCTTTTTAAATAATAAAATATTTTACTAAAGTATACATACATGCATTCATAATAAGAACAGTGTCATACTAGAGCAAAACAAAAGTATTGTTATTGTGGAACAGCACAAGTAGGCTTGGGGACATATAATCAAGTATGGGATTGATATAGCCTGATCAAATATATCTATATGAGAAGTGATTAGCATGTGCCTAGGAATGGTTGTGGTGTTGCAACAAGTCTAAAACTTACCAACTCTACTACAATGAAACACTAGAACATAACATAAACTTAAAATACTATAGGAGTATTTTGTGGTACTATAATTAACTTATGTGAAAACTAAAAAGGTCTTTACTAGTAGGTCTATAGTTGCTGAGTGGATATGGTAAGGTTATATGTGACTAAGATGCTATAGACTTAGAATCTGTGATCTTTGCTTTACTTCCTGTTCCTTTTTTATTTGTGGTCTTAGATTTTGATCACTTATTCGAAGGTCTATTCTATCTTGGTTATATATAGCTGGTATGCACTATGTAAGTATAGAAGTAACTGGTAAGGATCATCCTATAAATATCTTTAGTAATACATCTATTATATGTCTCTTACACCCCTTTTCTCGCTTAGATATCATGGTTGGATTTCATGTACCTGGTGACCCGTACTTTCCCAATCAAGGGAACGGTGGATAGCTTGAAGCTGAACAAGAAGAAGATGACCATGTGGTCCCGATAGAAGAAGACCCCGAGGAAAGTTCTGAGGAAGAGAATGAAGAGGGAGTTCAAGAAGACTCTGACTCAGAACCCGAGGTCTATAATCCACCTCAAGTTGCCCAAAATCCTAACCCTTGACAAGATTTTTCAAGGCCCGACGCCTCTGTGGGTAGTGAACTTGGGAAGGTGGAGCCACAAACAGTGACAACCACCTCCTTATAATGGAGACCGAAGCTTCTACAACTTGATCGAGGGAGGCTCAGCTAACAGAATCCTCCCTATCTTGGTTCGTCGTGTTGCTCACAATGTTGAACAAGGAAGAACAACCATCGACCAAGTCATGGAAATTAGGGATAACTCAGGAGTCAACACAGTGTGCCTCCGCCATCTGACCGATGACCAGAAGTTGACAAGGACTCACACTGATGCACTAAAGATGGAACTGAATGTCGGACGATCTGAAGTTCGAGAACTTCGACAGAGCTAAGTTGCATTGGAAAGGCGTGTGTGGGAAACAAAACATCAGTTGGCTGAGACCAAGGCAAAATCTAGTACCAACTAGAACAACACTCTTCGTGAGTAGAGCATACTCTACTCACTCTTTTGGATATAGCTTAGGCCTACTTTTAGACTCTATTATTATTTTCCAGTTTATATCTAGGCCTAGAAATTTCAGTTCGCTAGGTCGTTGTGCTGTCAAAGTTTTCTCTATATTGGTATGTTCTAGACCTATTACAAGGTCAAGTTTTCCCAAACTCTATGCATCTATAATACCAATGATATTGTTAGGCACCCAATTCTCTTGGAAAATCTCTATCCAAATACTTTCATCTTTCTAATGGTAGTCCTCTGTTGAAAACACTCAAACAATTACAGGTTGAACTATGGTGAATTAGTTCAAGGAACAATCTCATTATTCTCACTTTTGAATACTTACCATTATCTTCATTTTTATAAACTTATAGTAGAAAGATGCCTCCTCGTAGATCGAGTGTAACACCTTGTTTATTAAATGAATAAATAGATAAAGTTGATGAATAGATAATAGCCCTAAATGTGAAGTAGTGCACCAAGAAGTTTGAAGTTGGGGGTTAGAAGTGTGAGTTTCAGATTAGTTTTGTAAGTATTTAAGAAGTCAGGGACTAAATGGTAATTTATGGGACTTAATTTGAAGAGATTTTGGGAGCTGGGGGCTAAATGGTAAAATTTTTATCAAAGTTGAAAAGATTTGTGGGGTCAGGGGCCAGACTTGTAATAATGCTTTGAAGTTTCAAATAGAACACGGGATAACACTCGTGCCTTCCCCTCGCGCATCTTAAACCCTTAACCCTAGGATGCAATACTCCAGCCGCCGCCATGAGAGCTCCTAGGCCTCCACTTCCCGTCGATTTGGGCTCCACCGTTCGCATGCTGCCTTGCCGGTGTGAGCCACGACGATCCCTGCTACCGGAGACGGAGTGTGAAGTCGAGTTCAGCCGCCATCTCTTTCTCCTTCATGTGCGTTTTCTGATTAGTCGAGGCTGCCAGCGACCATTTCGTCACTAGAGCGCCGCCACGACGCTGCTGCCGGCTGGAGACATCAGGAACAACTCGGAGGACCAACGAGGAACAAGGAATGCGTTGTTTTCTTTGATGCTCGAGTCACGAACTGCCGAGAAGCCGCTGGTAGGGCCATATGTCATTTATTTTTCCCATTCCTTCGTTCTTTTCGAGTTTTGGTGTCGTGATTGACGACTGTGGGTTTGGGTGGTGTGCGTTTCAGCTTCAAGTTCGTGTGTTGTGTTGTGCGTGATTGGAAGCCAAAAGATACCACTGCCACCACCGTGAGGTGGTGGCTGCCACCATATGTCGCTGTGTAGGTGTGTTTTAGTGTGTGTATGAGCGTTTTGATGAGTGTAATATTGTATGTAATAGTTTATTGGCTGGAAATTCAAGAACCGCCACCACCACCACCGTAAGGTGGTGGCTGCCGCCATGCGCCACCGTCGGCCGCCATTAGGTAGTTGTGTGGGTGTGTTTAACTAGATTAGTGTGTGTGCGCGTGTTAACCGGATTGGTGTTGTAAATTGTAACCAAAAATGGAATAAAATAAATTGAAAACCACCACCTTAGGGTGGTGGCTGCCGCCACCGGCCGTTGTGTCGGGTGGCGGTGTGCTTTGCCTCGTTGTGATTGATTCGTTTGGGGTGTTAGAAACCCTAATGGGCCCAATGAAGCCTAATGGGCTTAGTGAAAATCCTAATGGGTCTAGTGGTCTCAAATCGACCCAATGCAAACCCTAATGGACTTAATGATATTCTAGTGGGCCTAATAGGCCCAATAAAGCCCCAATTGACCTGCAAGCCCAACAAAGTGATAAGAGAGCTAGTATTTGGATTGGAAAACCCTTATGCCAATAAAAGCCTAATTTGGGGAATTAATCGGGACATATGGGAATTATTTAATAACTGGAGATATTAAATAATAATCATTGGAAGAAATTAATCTATGCATATTGGACTTAATGGATTAAGTCCTTAGTGGATTAAGTCATTAATGGGTTAAGTAGGAAACTTAACCCTAATCGTCATTTTATGTGAAACTCTAACTTCATTTGGGTTTATTGTTGGGCCTTTCTATTGGGCCTTGATGAATGGATTATTAATGGGCCATCCAAGAATAATTATATTGACTAAAATAATTTAATGGGCCTAGGGTAAGGCCCATGTAAGGGGCTTGGGCCCAATTTGGAAAATTGGGCCATATGTTGGGCTTTGATTCCTAATTGACTTTGGGCCTATGGATTGGGCCTTGGGCTTAAATATGCCAAGCCTGGGGTAATGTAGTAATTATCCAAGTACG
Organism: Lactuca sativa; assembly: GCF_002870075.4. Lineage (NCBI taxonomy): Eukaryota > Viridiplantae > Streptophyta > Magnoliopsida > Asterales > Asteraceae > Lactuca > Lactuca sativa. The sequence goes on from NC_056625.2 coordinate 250,737,523, forward strand.
TATTATGGTTATGAGTTGGGACCCAATTATTAATTGGGTGTTGTTTTGGTGTGTTAACAGTTCGGGAATCTGTCATCCAACAGCTGGGATTGAGCCTGCGAGACTTCAGCAGTGTGGGGTTGAGTCTACGGGACTTCAGCAGTGCGAGGTGAGTTACCTTTCAGTAGGGGTGGGTCTACGGCCACAATGTCGGCCCACCAGTAGGAGTTGTTGTTAGATGATTGTCTTTATGATAATTGTCTATGTTTGCTACTACTTGTTATGTTTATGTGCTAGCATGATATGATGTTATGTGATAGTGGTAGTAGGGGTGAAATAGTCCTCGGTTACCAGTCGATAGGGCCGAAGGGGTAGATTAGTACCAACTATGCTAGACAGATTATGATATATGTGATATGATATTATGTGGTAGTAGTAGGGGGTGAAATAGTCCCCACTTATCGGTTGACAGGACCGAAGGGGTAGGCCAGCACCCAGATATGCTAGGTAGTATATGACTTATGTGTTTATGCTATGCTTTTATGTGTTAGTGTTAGGGGGTGAAATAGTCCCCGGTTACCGGTTGAAAGATACCGAAGGGGAGGCCAGCACCCAGATATGCTAGGCAGTATCCGGTCGAGAGGACTGCAGGGGAGCCCAGCACCCAGGTATGCTAGGTAGTATCCGGTCGAGATGACCGAAGGGGAGGCTGGCACCCAGATATGCTAGGCAGTATCCGGTCGAGAGGACCGAAGGGGTAGGTCAGGCACCCAGATATGCCTGACAGTATATGTATGTTATGGATATTATGTTATACTGTTGGTTTTATAATAACTTATTTAAAAATGAAATTTTTGGCCTTGAATTTTGGGATGTTACAAGTTGGTATCAGAGCCTTGGTTTGAGGGATTCTGACACACTCTTTGGTGTGTTTGAACTCAAACTAAGGGCTTGGTATGAAATTTTTCAAAAGTAAAACCATTTTATAAAAAGGAGTTTGAAAAGAATCTGAAAAGAGAAAAGAACTTTGAGAAGAACAAAGTGTGTGATGCGTGCAATCAGCCGATCTCAAGTAAGTTTTCCCCAAGATACGCATATATGCTATGTTATGGTATAATATGATATGATTATGAGAATTGCATGCTAGATTAGGGTTAAGGAGCTAGGAGGATGCCTTATATGCCTATTGTATGTGCTCGTAGACTTGTATGCTAGTACTAATCAGTCAGTAATAGGATAGCCTGTTTAGGTTATGCCTGATTGTATGAGCCTTGAATTACATGTACAGATTCCTGATTAGAGGATAGAATGATTTGATTGGAATATGATGGTTAGATTTTCCATTGTCTGAATGCTACTTGCTTTGTGCTTCGTGGGACTCTTAATAATGTGAGCTAACTATTAAGTGAATATGCTAAGTCACATGGGACACAGGCCGGATAATCTCAGAGTGAGAGACTTGACCCTATTGCGCAGCTCTTGTCTGAGTCCAACCGTTCCAGGGATGGGTCTTTTACTCGAAGGATTATCTGATCTCTGTTGCATGTGGCTATATTCATGAGATAGCTAGTTGCCTTTACTGGGAATCTTTCAGTAGCTGAGGATTGGGTGAGTTCAGGAACCTAGGGAAGCCTAGGATATATTTCAGTGAGTAAGTAGTGAGGTTCAGTGAGACTTGGGTGTACTAGTTAGAGGAAGTGACTTGGAGGATTCGGGAGGATTGCTGAGGAAAGTATGGATAGGTGTGGAAGGTAGTATTGGGCCCATACTACTGAAAGCACAGGATCCATACTCGAATCGGTGAGAGTCTTGGAGAATCTAAGAAGCTTTAGGCAAGAGTTTGTGACCCAGGTTGGGGACAGAGGATGTTCCAGTTGTTGCAGCTTAGCCATTGGCAAGCGAGATAGTGAGCATGACAGGGTGTCAGACCCTGAAGGATATGATTTCCAAGAGTTGCAGATGCGGGATCGATTTGGGAGCACCCTGGAAAGAGAAGTGCGTGCCAGGTGCGTATAGTAGAGGGTCCCGAGAAGAGACCCATGACTTCAGATCATCGGGTGAAAGGCCAGCAGGGCCTGAGTCAGTGCAGCGCGTACGAGAAAGTACATGAGGGAGTTTGTCACTCCAAGGGTTTAGGCTGCTACAGGGTAGCAGGGTTGGTCATGTCAGCAGAAGGGGGTCAGTATTCCTCCAGATGTTGCGGGTATGTCATCTTCTATGCTATTAGGTGGATGTTTGGATTACGTACCGCTTTGGAATTGTGAGTGAGTTTGGATAAGTCAGACTTCGGGTCGGTTTTTCTGCTAGTGTTTGGGTTACCAAGGATCATATATGCCATCCTGCATGCCAAAAGGTCCTTCATGAACCCAAAGAGGGACACATCTTGCGGAGTGGGTTCCGCGCATACCGTTATCATTTCGGATCTTTGTCGAGATCTATGCAGGAATATTATTTAGAGGATATTCGATCAGGGTTGGAGTGATTGTTCTCCAATGAAGTCAGCGTTCAGAGGTTCTATCATTGTTCAGGTATGGTCGATAATTGTTTATAGATGAACTTTGGAGTTCAAGGCACTACTGTTGCTAGGACAGAACTGGTGACAGGAAGAGAGTAGTGTCAGTCGCGGGTGTTAGATGCATAAGTGGTTGGTCATTGGATGTTCAAAAGAATTGTGTTTTCGCATGGGCTGTGTTCGGTTAGAGTTCAGTGGTACTGCAAGATTGGGAGTGGGAACGAGGATTCGTCCGCTAGATTGAAGATTAAGGTCTTCAATTGACAGCAAGTTAGATGGATTGGGGTGTCAGATTGGACCATATTTCAAGAGTACTCTTTAAGATTTCAGAGGATAGGCGATCTTAAGGCTTGATTGGTGATGCATCGTTAGCACTGGTAAGTACAGGTTATCATCAGTGGACTATTAGAAAGTGAGAAGGATCGGGAATCCTTCAATTCTCACGTACAGTGAAGACTTAGTCGAATCTAAGTGGGGGAGAGACTTTTTATAAAGTTCTCTAACTGTGAGTTCTGGTTGCGCAAGGTGCAATCTCTTGGCCACCTTGTCAACCAGAAGGGTATTCTAGTTGATTCGGCTAAGATAGAGGTCGTGATGCAGTGGGAGATTCTGAGGTCTCCATCTGAGATTCGGAGTTTCTTGGGTCTAGCAGGTTACTACCGAAGATTTACATGGTACTTCTCCGAGATTGTGGTTCCTTTGACCCGACTGCTCAAGAAGTCGCTGGCCTTTCGTTGAGGGCCTGGGCAACAGGCAGCCTTCGAGACTCTCAGACTGCGGTTGTGCGAGGCACTGATTCTCACCCTGCCAGAGGGTGTAGATGATTTCATGGTTTACCGTGACGCTTCGATCACGGGCAGGGGTACGGTATTGATACAGTGGGGTCACGTGATAACATGTTTTAGGAACCAGGTTAGAGTTCTGGTTAGGACTCAAGTTCAGTTGAAGGTTAGGTCGGGTGCGTGTTTGACCCGGTTTGGAAAGTGTTGTAAGACTACGGGGGTAGCCGTAGCATTCACTAGTGATTAGTTAGTATGGGAGGTGTTGTAAGACTGCAGGGGTAGCCGTAGCATTCACTAGTGGTTAGTTAGCATGGGAAGTGTTGTAAGACTACGGGGGTAGCCGTAGCATTCACTAACGGTCAGATAGTGATAGAGTGTCGTGAGACTGCGGGTGTAGTCGTAACATTCACTAGGTTGGTAGCTGGCATGAGCGTGTTGTTAGAACGCGGAAGGAACAGTAGTACCCACCAGTTCAGGTGTAGCAGTGAGGATGTGGAAATCCACAGATTGGATTTCGGTGTTACCCAGATGGATTAGATCTGTTTGAGCTAGTGATAAGACTGTAGTAGTGTAACTACAGTTATGGGATCAGGAAAGCAATAGACTGTATAAGATTGCTTGTGATATAATGCTACCATCGGTTAGGTGGCAATCACTTTTAGCCTGGGATTTGATGATGACAGGATTCAACGCATGGACCTGATCGGTTAGATAAGAAAGTTGTTAGAGACGCAGTGGCAGGGTAACTAGTTCCAGAGAAGAATTTTGTTCAGAAGTCGTGTGAGGCGACTAGATAGGGAGTCCTTTGGCTCCGCAACCGGGCTGGAACCCGATATTTCAGATGACTGACGAATGAATTGAGACCAGGAAGGTCTCGATAGATGTTGGAAAGCAGCCATGTAGCAACATGGTGTTTCAGGCAGTTCAGTGTTTCGGGCAGTTCAGTGTTTAGGTAGTTTAGTGTTTCAAACAATTAGTGTTTCAGCCAGTTCAGTGTTTCCAGGCAGACCAGTGATTCAGACAGTTTGGGCCTCAAGCAATAACGGTATTTGGGGATTTTATGTATGGTTAGAGTCACAGATAGCTTGGGATATGCTAAGTCACTTACAGTGGAATTATCTGAGTTTTGGCCAAGGATAAGTGAATCACAGGGATAAGTGGATCCGTGACTTTGTTTTTCTAATGGGAGCCTTGAGTTACCAGGAGATGAGTAGGGAGCTGAGAGACAAGTGGACTGTATTCAAAGATAATGATTTAGTAAGAGTGGTCCTTCAGAGAAACAGACCATCTCGAGACAACAGATTTCAGACAGAGTAGATGTGATCTTGTTGCGAGGGATTAGTTCGCCTGTAGATGTTAGGGCTTCGTGATGATTGGTCACAACTACCCTGAGAAGGTTAGGGTGCGCCCAGGATGGTGACCATGTTACTTGAGTGGTTAGCATGTAAGGTATGATAAGGAGTGATTTCGAGGACAAAATCTAATTTAAGTGGGGGAGAGTTGTAACACCCTGTTTATTAAATGAATAAATAGATAAAGTTGATGAATGGATAATAGCCCTAAATGTGAAGTAGTGCACCAAGAAGTTTGAAGTTGGGGGTTAGAAGTGTGAGTTTCAGATTATTTTTGTAAGTATTTAAGAAGTCAGGGACTAAATGGTAATTTATGGGACTTAATTTGAAGAGATTTTGGGAGCTGGGGGCTAAATGGTAAAAATTTTATCAAAGTTGAAAAAATTTGCGGGGTCAGGGGCCAGACTTGTAATAATGCTTTGAAGTTTCAAATAAAACACGGTATAACACCCGTGCCTTCCCCTCGCGCATCTTAAACCCTTAACCCTAGGATGCAATACTCCAGCCGCCACCATGAGAGCTCCTAGGCCGCCACTTCCCGTCGATTTGGGCTCCACTGTTCGCATGCTGCCTCGCCGGTGTGAGCCACGACGACCCCTAATACCGGAGACAGAGTGTGAAGCCGAGTTCAGCGGCCATCTCTTTCTCCTTCTTGTGTGTTTTCTGATCAGTCGAGGCCTGCCAGCGACCATTTCGTCACTAGAGCGCCGTCGTGACGCTGCTGCCGGTCGGAGACGTCAAGAACAACTCGGAGGACCACCGAGGAACGAGGAATGCGTTTTTTTCTTTGCTGCTCGAGTCGCGCACTGCCGAGAAGCCGCTGGTAGGGTCATATGTCATTTATTTTTCCCATTCCTTCGTTCTTTTTGAGTTTTGGTGTTGTGATTGACGACTGTGGGTTTGGGTGGTGTGCATTTCAGCTTCAAGTTCGTGTGTTGTGTTGTTGCGTGATTGGAAGCCAAAAGATACCACTATCACCACTCGCCGTGTAGGTGCGTTTTAGTGTGTGTATGAGCGTTTTGATGAGTGTAATATTGTATGTAATAGTTGGTTGGCTGGAAATTGAAGAGCCGCCACCACCACCACCGTAAGGTGGTGGCTGCTGCCATGTGCCACCGCCGGCCGCCATTAGGTAGCTGTGTGGGTGTGTTTAATTAGATTAGTGTGTGTGCATGTGTTAATCGGATTGGTGTTGTAAATTGTAACCAAAAATGGAATAAAAGAAATTGAAAACCACCACCTTAGGGTGGTGGCTGCCGCCACCGGCCGCCGTGTCAGGTTGCGGTGTGCTTTGCCTCGTTGTGATTGATTCGTTTAGGGTGCTAGAAACCCTAATGGGCCCAATGAAGCCTAATGGGCTTAGTGAAAACCCTAATGGGTCTAGTGGTCTCAAATTGACCCAATGCAAACCCTAATGGACTTAATGATATTCTAGTTGGCCTAATAGGCCCAATAAAGCCCTAATTGACCTGCAAGCCCAACAAAGTGATAAAAGAGCTAGTATTTGGATTGGAAACCCCTTATGCCAATAAAAGCCTAATTTGGGGAATTAATCGGGACATACGGGAATTATTTAATAACTGGAGATATTAAATAATAATCATTGGAAGAAATTAATCTATGCATATTGGACTTAATGGATTAAGTCCTTAATGGGTTAAGTAGGAAACTTAACCCTAATCGGCATTTTATGTGAAACTCTAACTTCACTTAGGTTTATTGTTGGGCCTTGATGACTGGATTATTAATGGGCCATCCAAGAATAATTATATTGACTAAAATAATTTAATGGGCCTAGGGTAAGGCCCATGTAAGGGGCTTCGGCCCAATTTGGAAAATTGGGCCGTATGTTGGGCTTTGATTCCTAATTTACTTTGGGCCTATGGATTGGGCCGTGGGCTTAAATAAGCCAAGCCTGGGGTAATGTAGTAATTATCCAAGTACGTATTATGGTTATGAGTTGGGACCCAATTATTAATTGGGTGTTGTTTTTGTGTGTTGACAGTTCGGGAATCTGTCATCCAACAGCTGGGGTTGAGCCTGCGAGACTTCAACAGTGTGGGGTTGAGTCTACGGGAATTCAGCAGTGCGAGGTGAGTTACCTTCCAGTAGCGGTGGGTCTACAGCCACAATGCCGGCCCACCGGTAGGAGTTGTTGTTAGATGATTGTCTTTGTGATAATTGTCTATGTTTGCTACTACCTGTTATGTTTATGTGCTAGCATGATATGATGTTATGTGATAGTGTTAGTAGGGGGTGAAATAGTCCCCGGTTACCGGTCGATAGGGCCGAAGGGGTAGATTAGTATCCAACTATGCTAGATAGATTATGATATATGTGATATGATATTATGTGGTAGTAGTAGGGATGAAATAGTCCCCACTTACCGGTCGACAGGACCGAAGGGGTAGGCCAGCACCCAGATATGCTAGGTAGTATATGACTTATGTGTTTATGCTATGCTTTTATGTGTTAGTGTAGGGGGTGAAATAGTCCCCGGTTACCGGTTGAAAGATACCGAAGGGGAGGCCAGCACCCAGATATGCTAGGCAGTATCCGATCGAGAGGACCGCAGGGGAGCCCAACACCCAAGTATGCTAGGAAGTATCTGGTCGAGAGGACCAAAGGGGAGGCTGGCACCCAGATATGTTAGGCAGTATCCGTTCGAGAGGATCGAAGGGGTAGGTCGGGCACCCAGATATGCCTGACAGTATATGTATGTTATATGATCGTATGGTATGTGGTATGATGGGGGAACTCACTAAGCTTCATGCTTACGGTTTTCAGTTTTGGTTTCAGGTACTTCATTTTCAAAGGAAAGGAGCCGACTTGATCGCAGCGCATCACACTATGGTTTTCCACACATGAGATCTTTGGGATTACACTCTGATATTGTTTTATAATAATATGTTTTGACTATTTCTACTTTGGTTTTGACATGACATGATATTATGGATATTATCTTATACTGTTGGTTTTATAATAACTTATTTAAAAATGAAATTTTTGGCCTTGAATTTTGGGATGTTACATCGATCAGACGCAATCCACCAATAACTCCAACTCAACCACCACCTCCTCCACGGTACAATCCTGCAGTTTTTCAAGCTGTAGTGACCGCGACTGTAACGAAAGCTGTAACTAAAATCAATGCTAGCGGTGCTAGTGGAGGTGGAACGAGTGTTAAATCTACCCAAGGTGATAGTCACGGGCACCCAAAGGAGTGTTCATACAAAGACTTCACCAACTATAAACCCAAAGCCTTTAACGGTAGCGGTGGAATCATTGCTCTATCACAATGGATAGAGAAAATGGAGTCTATCTTTGAGATTTGCTCCTGCCCAGAAGGAATCAAAGTAAAATTTGTTGCATGTACCTTCTCGGACAAGACCTGCACATGGTGGAATGGCCATGTCAAGTCACTTACTCTCATAGTGGCTAACTCGATGGGCTGTGATGCATTGAAGGATCTGATGGTAGAAGAATACTGCCCGAGAGACGAAGTTCAAAAACTCGAGCAGGAACTTTGGATCTTGACCATGAAAGGCTCCGACATAGTAGCCTACACGACTAGGTTCAGTGATCTAGTGGCTCTATGTCCAGGGATGGTCCCCACGGAGAGCAAAAAGATCGAGAGGTACATTTGGGGACTGGTACCTCCATTTCAGGGGAACGTATTGGCTTCGAACCCCTCCACATCCGATAGTGCCAAACGATTGGCACAACGACTCATTGACCATGGAGTCCGCACACCAGCAACAACCTCTTCTGTTCCAAATCCGGCCAAAGCAAACTACAACAAGAGGAAGTTTTGGGACACAAAGAAGAACAAATCGACGCATAACTCTACTAAGAAACAACATATTGTGGTTGTTCACACCGCAACAACCCCTATTGTCCGTACATCAGCAAAGCAGTACGTTGGAAGTTTGCCAAAGTGCAACAAGTGCAACTTCCATCACAACGAACCCCACCGGGAGATGCAGTGTGCTAACTGCAAAAGTAAAGGGCACACAGACCGTTTTTGTAAAGCTCCGGCAAGACCAATCACCCAGTTCACAGGTATTGGAGTAGGCCAGGCACGCTACGGGTGTAGTGAAGTTGGGCACTACAAGAGGAACTGCCCGAAAGCAGGGAATACTGGTTGAGTAGGGAGAGTTTTGGCGATAGGTCATGAGGATGTTGTGGCAGATCATACGGTGTTCACAGGTACGTTTCTCCTCGATAACTCTTATGCATGCATACTATTTGATAGTAGGGGTGAGAAAAAACCGAACTGCAAACCAAAAAAACCGAAAAAAACCGCATAAACCGAAACCAAAATGAAAACCGATGGTGCGGTTTTTAGTTTTGCAAAAACTGAAAAACTCAGTGCGGTGCGGTTTCTAGTCTCGCAAAAACCGCAAAAAAACGAACCGCACCGTGTATATATATATATATTAAGTGTTGATATTTATAAGAACCAAGAACGTATGACAATTAAAATTTCTACAAATATAAATATCTACCTTATCTATCGGAGGATGATTGTGTATTTTTAAGCATACATTCAGTAGTATTTATAAAAACAAATAATGTTTATGACATTTTTTTAACATTTAAATACGAAGAGTACTAGTAGTATAGTATCATTTTTATGAATACATTAATTGATATACGATATCGTATGTACTTGTGAAACAAAAATTATATTAAATTTGTATTATATTGAAGCATTAGAAACATGTTAGATGAGTGGTTATGTAATTTAATTTCAAACCAAGAGGTGGTGGTATCGGTTTATCTCCAATAAATGATTAGCACTCCTCATCTGAGTCAAAGTAACTCGCTGAGTTACTTGAGTTTTAATAAAAGGCAAAACAAAAACAAAAAAACTAACCAAAAACCGCAAAAAAAAAACGAACCGCAAAAAACCGCATAAAAACCGAACGGTGCGGTTTCTAAATTTCAAAAAACCGAAGTTGCGGTTTTGGTTCGGTTTTGGCCAAAAACCGCACCGAACCGCACCATGCTCACCCCTATTTGATAGTGGAGCGGAGAGTACTTTCGTGAATAAAAAGTTTGCACACTTACTTAAACAACAACCATAAGCACTAAAAGAAACGTTCACCGTAGAAATGGCTAACGGGAAGACTGAGAGCACTAACGATATATACATAGGATGCACCCTCTCTCTAGATAGCTATTCATTCCAAATCGACCTCATGCCTGTCTCAATTAAAATTTTCTACGTCATTATTGGCATGGATTGGTTGAGTCTTCCTCGTGCTGACATCATGTGTTTTGAGAAAGCCGTTCATCTTAATCTACCAAATAGCGAAACCCTAGTTATCTATGGCGACAAACCAGACACGAACCTTCAAATCATCTCAAGTATTCAAGCCCAAAAATACTTACGAAAGGAATATTATGTGTTCCTTGCTCACGTAGTTGATGCGAGCCACGAGGTGAATGACATAAAGAACATCCCAAAAGTCTGCGACTTTCCCGACATCTTTCCCGAAGATCTTCCAAGATTACCACCACAACGTCAAGTCGAGTTCAGAATCGACTTAATTCCAGGAGCTGCCCCAGTAGCCAAATCGCCTTATCTACTAGCACCAGCTAAGATGCGGGAACTATCCAGTCAACTAAACAAACTGCTAAGCAAGGGATTCATTAGACCAGGCTTCTCAACCTAGGGAGCACCAGTCTTGTTCGTGAAGAAGAAGGATGGATCATTCCATATGTGCATCGACTATCACGATCTAAACAAACTTATCGTTAAGAATTGATACCCTCTACCCCGGATAGACGACTTGTTCGGCCAACTTCAAGGAGCAAGCTAATTTTCAAAGATTGACTTAAGATCCGGGTATCACCAGTTACGAGTTTTAGAGGAAGATGTTCCTAAAATAGCCCTCCGAACTCGTTATGGTCACTACGAGTTTGTAGTGATGCCTTTCTGATTAACCAATGCACCTGCGGTGTTCATGAACTCAATGAATCGGGTGTGTCGTCCTTACTTAGATAAGTTCATGATAGTATTCATCGATGACATACTTATCTACTCATGCATTAAGGAGGAACATAGCCAATACTTACAACATATTTTGGGAACACTATGAGCAGAGAAGCTTTATGCGAAGTTCTCTAAATGCGGATTTTGGATTTGACGAGTCAAATTCTTGGTTCACGTGGTTAGCGAAGAGGGAATTCACGTGGACCCTTCCAAAATCAAGGCCATTGAGAACTGGTCAGCACCAAATACGCCTAAGGAAATTCGTCAATTTCTAGGCTTCGCAGGCTACTATCACAAATTCATTTAGAACTTTTCAAAGATTGTGAAACCACTTACCACATTGACCCAAAAAGGTGTGACCTTTGACTGGGAAGAGAAACAAGAAAAGGCGTTCCAAACGCTGAAGCAAGCCTTGTGCATCACACCGATACTATCCCTCCCAGAAGGGATAGAAGATTTCATGGTATATTGTGACGCATCCAACATACTTAACTCATTGGTATATGCTAATCAAATGAGTCTTTACTCCAAATCATTATAGTTCAAACAAACATACTAGTAAACTATAACAGGTATAGTTTAGAGATCAATACATACTATTTTCTAGAACAGAGAATCAATACATGAATCAATACATACATACTATTACTATTCATTACAAAGTATACTATTCATTTACAAGAATAGAAAGGAACTTACATACTATTACTATTCATTACAAAGGATACTATTCATTTACAAGAACAGGAAGGAACTTACATACTATAACAAGAACTAGATAACTAAAAGGTGACATACTACTTCATGTTATAGCAATATTGTTGCTATGTCACGTTTTGTAACCAGAGTCTCCTAGAGGGAGAGTGTGAGTTTGTCTATAGATTTATATGGGATTGACCATCCCACACCTTGTTGTTAGCTACAGTGGGACCTGCAGGTCCACGGGTAACAAATGTCATATCATTTTCGACGCCTGAAGAACGTCATGTTTTATACTAGTCAATCAAGCATGGTTATAACCTAATCACATTTAAAACATTAATTAACCAGTTTGGTTACAAGGCAGTTAATGCATCAGTAGTATCAAAGTTAGGGTTTAGAAATGAGTTCTTTAAGTTCATCACATTTCAAAAGGGCCAAACACTCCTTCAAGACGAGTGTACGGCTGTACACATGGGTGTACGGCCATATACCCCCCTCCTGTTCGCACACTCTCATATATATATATATATATATATATATATATATATATATATATATATATATATGGGACTTAGCCATTTTTAATCACTTTTCACTCCTTCAAGCCAAGAAATCGATTCTCTTTTAACTATCATCGGGTTTTTTCACCTAGATCTTCAAAATGTAAGTGTTACTACCTTTGATTGGTTGATTCGTTACACTATCTAGTGAAGATCCATGATTTCATCCATGAAATTACTTCTTTTGGTTAGATCTTCAAGAAGACCAAGAACACACACTAGTTCTTGGACCTAAAACACCCCTAAAGGCTTCTAATTCGTAAGTATCTCTTCCACCTTCTAGTTAGGCTTGTGAATCACTCCTTTTCTAGCCTTAAAACATCATATAATGCATGAACACAAAGAGTGTACGACCGTACACCCTTCATGTGGCCGTGCACCCCTTGTTTAGTGCATAATTCGCCTAAAACTCATGTTATACTCCAAATAAAGATCAAGAACTCTTAGAGGATGCTAGATAGAGCCTTAGACCACCTTTTTGGACATGTTCTTCAAGAAGTGTACGGTCGTACACTCCATGGCCGTCCACACAAGTGGCCGTACACCACTTGGCCGTAAACACACTAGTGTGGTCGTCCACCCATTTTATGCAATCCTTTGTACTTATAACACTTCAATCTAAGTGTTTCCTAGTTCCTAGGGTGGTTTCCTTTCATAATTAGTTGTATAAACACTAATTATATCCATATATGTATCATTATATGCTTATTAGGATCTGTTTGTGCTCGAGTTTTCACTTGACACTTAGCATCCCGTATCGATCTTACATTCGTATCACTCACTACAGGTGAGTTCATACCCCTTAAACTTATCTTTTAAATGATTTTAAATGCTTTTATAAGGGAGAATACAAGTATAAAACATTATAGTTATTATATCAATCACATGTGATTAATAACTACCAATCAAGTAGAATTCTTATTCTTCAAAACTGTGTTATCAAACTGTTTCAAAAACCTTTTTATAAACTGACATCAAGTCATCTAAAGCCATTCAAATGGTTAAAACTCTTTTATATGTTAAATTCTTATTAAACTCTTTTAAACTTATATATTGTCAAAAGCATGTCTATATGGATATAGGTATATAAACTAGGTTGAAAGGGCTTAGGACTGATAACTCGCCTTATTTCATGTTCCTTGTTTGGTTGTGGATTTAGGGTATCCGGTTGTTTTTCCGAATGTCGTTTGAATCTTAGTTATATATATATATATATATATATATATATATATATATATATATATATATATATATATATATATATATATATATATATATATATGTGGGAATAAAAGTCCTTTCTTTCAGTCCAATACTTTTGGGTAGCAAAGGTGTTCAAACATAATCAGTCATTCAAACAACTTTACTAGTAAACTATAATTGGTATAGTTTAGGAAGCCATTACTTACTATTTGTAGAACAATGAAACATACAAGACTCAGTTCATACATGAGTCAGTACAAGAATACTATAATGAGAAACAGAGAGAACATACTACATACTAGAACAGAGAGAACATACTACATACTAGAACCAGAGAGAACATACTACACTAATACAATAACAAGATAACATTTATGTGAGCCACTACTTCATGGTGCGACAATATATTGTCGTGTCATGTTTTGTAACCAGAGTCTCCTGAAGGGAGAGCGTGAATTTGTATATAGATCTATATGAGATGTACCATCCTACACCTTGCTGCTTGCTACAGTGGGACTTGCAGGTCTACGGGTGACGAATGTCATACCATTTCGATGTCTCGAACATCATGATTTACTAGTCAATCAGGTATGGTTATAACCTCATCACATATTACCTTAATTAAACAAACAGGTTTAAGGTAGTTAGTACATTGGTAGTCACTTAGATAAAACTATGGTACATCTTTATTTTCCCTTTTCATTCATATTGTGATCTTCTCACATAAACGGTAATGAAAAATATATTTTGGTAATGATAGTCATACTTGGGGAAAACAATCACTTTTACAAAAGAACAAACTTACAAATCAGTCGAGTCTTGATAGAAGACTACTTTAGTCGAAAATATAGAATTTTCTAGGAAGTATTCAAACATTTACAAAGAACACTTACAAACTTTTACATTAAACATTTACAAACATTTCATTCAAACTTATACAAACATTGACATTAAATACTTATGAACTCACCAGCTTTAATGTTGATCTAAGCTTTCAAAATAACTTGTATTCTCAGGTGACCAGTAGACAGGTACCGATGACCAAGTTTTCAGAAGACGGAACTTTCAAGACTCGTCTTTATTTTGATAATTCATTTTTGGTGTCTTATAAACTATACACAAAACGTACTTGTATTAAATTATATTATTAATGCAATGGATAATGTTGTTGCTTGTTTACTATTATGCATTGTTGTGATATTGTACATGACGTCCTCCGCCCCCGAACGTTTCCGTCGTTCCGGTTTTGGGGTGTGACACATTTTCACTAAAAATGATAAGTTAAAACTAACTTGAAGATCAATTAGATCTATAAAACAGGTAAAGAAATAAACGAATAAACAGCAAGAACACAAGAATGAATCAAAAGATGTTGAATGATTAATAAACAATCCTCAGAAGAGCTCGATAAAGAACTTCTACTGTAGAGGATTTAGGGTTTACAAGAACGATGAAGAAAATCTATAAAACTATCGTAATTGCTATCAATCGTTATCTAAATCGTTAACCTAATATGCATGCAAGCACATTATTATATACTAAACCCTATCAGCTCACGGTTGGACAGGCCCAAACCGGAGTACAAAACACGGACTATTAACCGAGCCCAATAGACGCAATACATAAAAAATGCTACGCTACGCTACCCAACAATCTCCCCCTTTGCGTCAAATTGGAGTGAGATCACTTTGTCTTCTTACTTGGGCCAGCAGCAGCAGGAGCCTTCTTCTTTACAGTCTCAAACAGACGAGAGATAAGCGCGAGGATTGTCTGTCTGAATCGGATGTACCATTGTATCATATCGTCAAAATATTTGATATCATCCGTTGTATTTTCTTTGCATTTGTGGATGATCCCCAGCATGTGCTCTAGACAAGAAGTGGTATAAAGATGTTTATCAGCTAAGGCAAAGAGACATTTCTGTCCTTCACTCCTAGTGAACATGATCGAATTACGCCTTGGGTCAATCTTTCCCATCTTCATCTGGTTTAGATCAATGGCCGAGCCAACAGGAGAGATCTTCGGTTTCTTCTTGAAGACAGTGGCAACCTCCTGATCCATCAGTGCGACCTCCATGTTATAGCACACCAACATCCTCTTGAGATGGTCAATGATCGGACCATATTCAGCTTCATTAGTCAGAAGGATGTTGTGCAGAACGATCCAGTCATGGGGGTTGAGGTTCGGTAGATCAGCTAAAGAGATGGCATGTTCGGTTTTTGCAGACCCTCTGAGCACTTTGAACCGAACATTGATAAATCTCCCTTCAGTATATGGCTTCAGAACCCGAACGTTGATGATCTTCTGAGTGCTCCAGGTTTGGTACAGGGGTTGAGCGGCCTTCAGATAGAACTCAATCAATTCCCGATCAACCTCCGGATGAGGATGAAGGAACTCGGCAACATTGGCGAAGGCGTGAAAGATGAACGCCTTTCGGGTTAAGGGCATGTCGAACTGAGAGTCGACGGAGTTGTAGCAGTCAAAGGAGATTACCGGTTCAAGCCATAAGATACTCGGAGTATCGATTGCCTCCTTTATCATCCTCTCTCGAGTCCAAGCAGGAAAAAGAGTTTTCCTACTCTTGAGGAGGTCGTAGGCTTCTTCAGCTTCTCTCGCCACACGAACATTATCGTCTTCAGCATTGCGTCGACTTTTGCGTTTCAGCAAGTCGGCAATGGTTTCTTGATCATCTTCCTCTTCATCCTCAGCAAGTTTCTTGCCTTTGTCCTTCACACCCGAACCAGAGGTGTGGCCTGTAGGAGGAGGTTCGGTTGTGTGAGTTGCCTTTGAGGAATGAGGTGGTTGCGATTCAGACTCCTTTTCTCCCCCTTGTTTCGGAGTGGACACGAAACTGGGTAGCCCTTCAATTTTACTTAGCAGATCCAGGGCAGGAGCGAGTTTCTCTACAAGGGTACGCCTCACAGAATGGTTCAGAATCGGATCGTGCGCTTCAAGGATGTTAGATATTGCTGAGTGGACATCCGAAGCACACGTCTTGATTACCTCTCGTTCGGATCAAAGAGCGTCAAGTTGTTGTTGAGAATTGGAGAGTTGAGCACTTTTGACCTTTAGGGCAGTGGTCTTCTTTGCCAGAACATCCATCAACGAGTTCTCAGCAGCTAGATCCTCTTGGAGTTTAGAGAGGCGCTTGTCAATAGAGGCACGAAGGGCAGAGTTGTCGTCACTGAGTGATTGGCGAAGTGTGGCAAATGACTTCAACTCCGTGGAGACAAACGTGGCCAACTATTGAACAATTGGTTCCAACGTTGTCTTGGTAGCAGTGGAACTCTCCTGCAAAGATTGTAACAGGGTAGAGGCGTCAGAGAATAGTTTATCGACTTTTTCGGTCGCAGCCTCACAAGCTTTCGTCGAGGCATCTATGGCAACGGTTGCAGAAGCGACCGAATCTTGCTGAGCCCTAGAGAAGGCATCAACAATCTTCTGAAGAGCGGCTTCAGAGAGGAATGATTGAGAGTTAGAGGATGAGGCAATGAGTAAGTCGACTTTCTCATGAAGCTCCTTAAGATGCTTCTTTGTGACCGGAGCGTCCTCATCATCGACACTCTGCACTTGAAACGGACTGTAATACACCGAATCAAATGTCATGTTTTCCCCGCCAAGGAAAGGGTTATCTCCGTCAGAGGCATGACCGGGAGATGGTGGTGGTGGTGAAGCTGGTGGTGTTGTGGTATGAGAAGGTTCAGGTTGAGTATGAGCAGGGGTAGGTTCGGGTTGTGTTTGAGTGGGGGTAGGTTCGGTTGGTTGTTGGGTTTCGGTTGTGTGTATGGGTTCGGTTGCTGGCGGTGGTTCGGTTGCATTGGTATGAACCCCCGTATTAGATACGTTGGTTGTAACCTTTGCAGTAGATGTTGTTATTGCATCGGTGAAAATGGGTGGTGGCATAGGGAATGAGGTTTTTGTAATATGGGTAGAGGGGTTTATGGTGGGAATGGAAGTAGGAATTGTTTGAGTAGGAGAGGGAAGTGGAGAAGTATGGATTTGCATGTCAGGGGTAGGTGATCTGGGTGGTGTGTTGCCCCTTGGAGGTGTGTTGCCTCTTGGAGAGTCGTCCGAATCTGAACTCTCACCCTCCGACTCACTTGAAGAGGAAGCAATAATGAGCTTTCGCTTTGGTTGAGTCTTTCGCCTCTTCTGCTGCGGGGACTGAGCAGCTTTAGTAGCTTTCCGCTTTTTAGGAGAAGGGCATTTAGCCCCTTTGGCCACTTGCTTCCCTTTGTCTGCCTTTTTGCCTCTCGAAGCAGGCTTATCGGCATCATGAATGGACTTGAGCATCTCCGGCGTGAGATCCCTCGGACCAGACTTCTTGAACTCCTTGTAGGTCCGGATGATCCTGCTGTCAGCTGGAACATCAGCGTACATGGTTTCCGGGATGGAACCATTGAAAGGGAATTTCGATGCATCTGAGACGATGATCTTCGTGGTATGGAATGTACCAATCGAAGACATCGGTGCGCCGGCAACAGTGGGGACATTGTTCTTATCCATCGCCCACTTAGTGATCAAGGTCCAAAACCTGGCATACGACACCTCAGAATGTCGTGAAGAAGAAGATAAAATCTGGATGAGTTGTTGCCAGAGAACCAGCCCATAGTCGACGTTGACGCCGTTGTAAACTCCGTACAAAATGGACAGGAATAGTCGACTGGAGCCATCTGAACCTGAGCTCCTTTCTGAGAGACCCTTGAAAAGGACAATGAACAGTCCGTTCCACTGTGGCGGCAAACACGATTTCTTGAACTTAGCGATGGAAGTTAGCACCTCCGTATACCCCATATTATAGAACATGTTGAAGAGATGCCCCATCGGAATAGTCTCCGGATTAACCCTTGAAGGGTCAGCTTCAAACCCTAGCAGTGAGCCAAATCGTTGCTTGGAAATAGAAGCTTTGAGATCAGAAACCTCGAAGAAGATCCTATCGACCACTTTATCATAGTGTGCAGTCGCATAAATCTGCGATAAGAGCTCCATGGGCACTGATTCCACCCTCGAAAGTGCAGGTGCTATTGGCGAATACTTCAAGCACTCGATGATTGGGAACATGTAGGAGTCATATGCCTGAGGGGTTAAATCGATTACGAGACACTTTTGAGGGCGAATGGGAAGGATGTGAGAAGTAGCGTGAACGGAGGATGAATCTGCCATTGGTGAAGATGGGAAGAAGATGATGAACAGTTAGGTTTCAGGGAATTTTTGCTCTCTTGGGAATTTTGATGCAGTAAAGAGGTAAATAGGAGAGGATGTCGCTCTTTATAGTGGGGTTAAGGAGAGAGAAAAATCTTCCCAAATCTTCCATCGAAATACCAAGAGTTTTTCGGAGTGACTGAGGCGTGACGGTTGTGGAATGCATGAGAGAGAGTGTCAGATTCCAAAGAACACGCCTCCCATCAAGCGCCGTTTGTGCTAAACCGTTTCAAATCCACACGCGCCTTTCTGTGCCAGAGAGAAACCGTTTCAAATTCGCACACGCGTCTGCGACGTCAGTTAGAGATTAGACGCTTCAAATTCGCACGCTTTCCCTGTTCCACCGTTTGAAATCAAATCAGTTAATCTCCCGCCTGATTCAGCAACTTTTCATCTTATCCCTTTAATATGTAACGGCCATTTTTGAAAAACACACCCACGTGGATTATTTTTGACCACATCTTTATAATTAATCACCGATCCAAAGAAAAAACCTGTATTTATTAGTACCAGAATTTTGGAAAATCAAAGATTTCCGTGCTAAGGGTGTAAAAAGAAAAGAAATAAAGAAAATCTTTTTAGGAATAAGTGTGATGTCAATAAAGACACGAGACAAATGATCCCGGGCACAAATCTCTTCCTTCAAAGTCAAGAGAGACCTTAAAGTGTTAGTGTGGTTCCCCGTTGAATAACGATCAAACACTTATTAAGAAGTGTTGAAAGGCTTCTTTTAATTAGGCTTCTTAGGGTGGCTTTAGCTTTGATTCAACAGTCCTAATCTTGAAATAAGATAGAAAGTGAACAAATTACTTGTGAGACCGGTGTAGTCTGTTGAACAAGTAGGTAGGAAATGATTTTAAAGTGGCTTGGAAAATATAAAATCTCAAAAAAAAAAAAAAAAAAAAAACTGGATCCCAAGGGAAGAAATGTTATGGTGTTTAACAATTTCATAGGAATCACACAAAAGAAAAACTTGAGATTTCATGAGAATACGTCCGTCAATTCATTAGTGAAAACTTGAGCAAATTAATTGTTCACCGTCAATTCAGATTTGGTATTGAATTTTGGGTTTCACTCAGCTCGTAGTGGCACGAAACTAAGATCATAAACACAGTTTTTGAGTAACCATAAACCTCAGTGGTAATTTCTGAGAGTCTCAAGGGTTACGTTGATGAAACGAATTTAATGGAGAAATGTAATGGAGATGGTGTAAGAAAGAAAAGTACCTCTGCTATGAAAAGTAGGACCAAGCAGAAAACTCTTATCTCATGTGAGAAGAGAGTTAGGTAGCTCTGGATTAAAATAAATGTGATAGCCTAATTGGGAAGACAAGGTTTGTGTATACCAAGTCATTAAGGCTGTTATTCAGAATCTGATGAGGCTTTGGGCACATACAGCAGCATGCTTCTAGGGACACTTAACTAATCCAACAAATATTTCCCCATAAACGAACGAACACACATATAAAAATTAAAGACAAAAAGCAAATGAAGAACAAAATATTTTTGGAGTTTTGATATATATAAAAAAATGATAAATAATAAGAAAAATAAGACTAAGAAAGAAAATAAAAGATTAAAAAAAAACTTTTGAAAAGAAAAGAAAATCATTGAGAGAAAAAAAACTTTGGAACCGAACCCGAGCGTTCGGTTGGTTTCGGTTTTGAAAAATTTTGAAAAACCGAACCCGAGCGTTCGGTTGGTTTCGGTTGAGAAAAATTTTGAAAAACCGAACCCGAGCGTTCGGTTGGTTTCGGTTTTGAAAAATTTTGAAAAACCAAGGAATTTAGACTTTCAAAAAGGAAATACTTTTGACAATAAGATAAACAACTTTGTACATGAAATTTACAACCAAGAGAACTACCTTTGAAATGATCAGTGGTTCTAACAAAGTGTACTTCAACGTTTCCATCTTCCACATGATCTTTGATGAAGTGATACCTCAGTGCTATGTGCTTGGTCTTGGAGTGTTGCACTGGGTTATGACAGATCCTAATTGCACTTTCAGAGTCACAATATAGTGGGATCTTTTTCATATTGATTCCATAGTCTCGGAGTTGACTCTGGATCCAAATCACTTGAGAGGTACAGGATGCAGCTGCAATGTATTCTACTTCAGCTGTAGACAAAGACACACACATTTGTTTCTTTGATTGCCAGCTAACCAACTTCCCGTCAAGGAATTGGCAGCCTCCAGTGGTGCTTTTCCTGTCTAATCCACAACCTCCAAGGTCTGCATCTGAGTAGGCTTGAACAAAGAAGCCGGAGTTGGATGGATACCATAGACCTAAAGAGGTAGTTCGCTTGAGGTATCATAAAATGTTCTTCACTGCAAGCATGTGAGGTTCGCATGGGTTTGCCTGAAATCTAGCACAATAACAAACAGAGAACATTATGTCAGGCCTGCTAGCAGTAAGATACATCAGTGAACCAATCATCTGGCGATACAGTGTAATATCAACTGCCGGTTTATCCAAGAATGGAGTGAGCTTGGTGCCGAACGCCATTAGAACTTTGACCTTTGAATCTCCCATCATGCCAAATTTTTCTAGAAGAGTCTTCGTGTAAGCTTCCTGATTGATAAAGATGCCTTCGGGTCCCTGTCTAATATTTAAACCAAGGAAAAAGTTAATTGGACCCATTGAGCTCATCTCAAATTTAGTCTCCATCAGCTTTCTGAATTTAGTTGTTAGGCTAGGATTCGTTGAGCCAAAGATGATATCATCGACGTAAATTTGAACAATCATAAGGTGGTTACCTTCCTTCTTACGAAAGAAGGTTGGGTCAACCGAACCTTGTTTGAATTTCGACATCTTTAAAAACTTTGTCAGCGTTTCATACCAGGCTCTCGGAGCTTGTTTCAGTCCATACACGGCTTTGTCCAAAATATAACAATGATTAGGTTACCTTTCGTTTACGAAACCAGGAGGTTGCTCCACGTACACAGTTTCTTCGAGTTCACCATTGAGAAATGCACACTTGACATCCATTTGGTAGACCTCAAAGTTTTTGTGGGCGGCATAGGCTAGAAATATTCTTACTGATTCCAGCCTAGCTACAGGAGCAAAAGTCTCTTCATAGTCAATTCCTTCCTCCTGACAGTATCCTTTTACTACCAGATGTGCTTTGTTCCTTATAACGTTCCCTTCCTTGTCCATTTTGTTCCTGAAGACCCATTTGAGACCAACAACCGAGGCATCTGGAGGAGTTGGAATAAGTCGCCAAACTTTGTTCCTTTCGAATTCATTTAGTTCGTCTTGCATAGCTTGAACCCAATCGGAGTGATCAAGAGCAGTGTTAACTGTCTTTGGTTCAACTTTTGATACGAATGAGTTAAACATGTAGAATTCGACTTTTGAAAACAAGGAAGTCTGTTTTGCCTTGAGTTGTGATCGAGTCAGAACTTTTTCAGATACATCACCAACAACTTGAGAGACAGGATGATCTCTGGTCCATTTGGTGAGAGGAGGATAGTTTGGATCAAAGGTTGGATCTAATTCAGCGTTTATCATTTCTTCTGGTTTGGACTGGCTTTCATAGTCGTAAGACATATCAGCATGCTCCCCCTCGATAGATGATCTTACAGGAATATCTTGAGAATCTTGAGCTGCAGTGGTTTCTTGTGGTGCAGAGCTTTCGGGCATTGATGCACCTTCGGATGGTGAGGCACTTTCGGTTGGTGTGGTACTTTTAGTTGATAAAGTGCGTTCGGGAGCAGTTTGAAACCTTAGCTCCCCCTCAACATGTGAGCTCGGCTGTGATGATGATGGTGGATCCTCCCCCTCGACTGAAGCATTATGTTGTGGAGGATCGTCAGAACTTGATCCTCCTTCATTCATTCTCTTTGCAGCATCTTCGATAAGTTGCTTCATATGATCTACCTTGTTGTCTGCTGCACTGGCTTCAGAGAGAGTGGCCTTTTCTGGTTCATCAAAAAGCTCCATGAACTTCTCGAATAGATTAGCGATCGAGGCTGTGACTTGGCCAGTTTGAGGAAAGATTTCTCCAGTTGTGTCTTTGTTGGCCTTTAGCTTTTTGACATAGCTATCATCAAAAGTCACATAGTAAGTTTCTTCTATTTTCCTCGAACGCTTGTTTAATACCCTATACACTTTAGAGGTTAGAGAATAGCCCAGAAATATCCCTTCGTCGGCTTTGACATCGAACTTGTTGCGGTGTTCTTTAGAATTGAAGATAAAACACCGTGAACCGAACAGATGGAAAAACTTCACATTTGGCTTCCTGTTGTTAAGGATCTCATAAGGAGTGAGAGTGAAACGCTTGTTGAGATACGACCTGTTCTGTGTAAAACAAGCAGCATAAATAGCATCAGCCCAAAAATATAAGGGTAAGGAAGCGAAACTTAGCATAGTTCGGGCTGCTTCACACAAAGACCGGTTTCGTCTTTCGACAATTCCGTTCTGTTGAGGTGTGTAGGGAGCTGAGAAGTTGTGACTGATTCCCTTTTCTGCCAGGAATTCTTCGAATTCCTTATTTTTGAATTCCAGTCCATTGTCGCTCCTGATGTTGCGAACGACTTTCTTCAGCTGTACTTCAGTCTGCTTGATGAACACCTTTAGCTTATGAGTCGCTTCAGATTTAAGCTTCAGAAAGAACACCCATGTAAATCGCGAAAAGTCATCAACAATAACAAGAATATACTTGCTACCACCGATGCTTTCGATAGATGATGGACCACACAAATCAATATGAAGTAATTCTAATGGTTCAACAACTTTAGTGTTTATCATAGATGGATGACTTTGACGATTCTGCTTCCCCATTTCACATGCAACACACAAATGGTCTCTATCATACTTGAGCAATGGAAGACCTCGAACATGGCCTCCAGTGACAAGTTTGTTGATGTCTTTAAAGTTGAGATGAGAGAGCCTTCGGTGCCACAGCCAGCTTTCGCCAGATTGTGCTTTTGATAACAGGCAGATAGCTGGGTTTCCTTTGATGGGTTTGAGGTTTAGAGGAAACATTTCACCTTTACGCTCCGATTTGAGAATAACTCTTTTCGTTTTCTTCTCAATTATTTCAGAACCCTCATCATCGAATGAGACTTTGAGACCGGTACCTCCAACAAGCTGAGATACACTGATGAGGTTGTGTTGTAGTCCTTCCACGTATGCAACCTTCCTTATCGTGAAATCACCGTTTGTAATCATTCCATAGCCTTTTATGGTGCCAAAGGAGTTGTTACCGAATTTGACATTTCCACCGTTTGAAAGAGACTTGTATTCTCTTAGCTCTTCCTTCCTTCCTGTCATGTGACGCGAGCAGCCACTATCAATATACCATTCTTCGTCAAACTGCTCGTCACTGATAACCTGCAAAAATTAAGAAGATTTAGGAACCCAAAGTTTCTTGGGTCCTCGTGAGCCTTTCACAGGAACAGGAATAGTAAGAGAGATGTCAACAAGGTATGTTCTTTTTATTAGTGTTGTTTCATCTTTCCTTTTGATGGTGAAAACTTTAATTTTATTGGGATTCGATGCTTTAGGTTTTGACTCTGGTTTAACCACTGAAACCTTCTGTTTTCCTTTTTGTTCAGCTGATGATTGAGATTTTTGAGAAGGAACGGAATGGAATTTAGGACGAGGTGGAGAAGAATTAGAAGAATTAGAATGAGAAAGCTTAGATTGAGATGACTTCTTGGTTGAAGATTCTAGGTGACCCTTTTGCTTTTGATCATCAGTGGGACCGACCCTAGAGTTTTGATCACTTTTGATTTCCGAACCGAACCTTTGCTTTCGGTTGATGTAGTTTTCTGAACCAAACTTCTGCTTTCGGTTGGAATCATTCTTAGAACCGAACCTTTGCTTTCGGTTGGAAGCATTCTCTGAACTGAGCCTTGGCTTTCGGTTGTCGTTTTTCTCTTGTGATTTAACAGAACCTTTCTCTAACTTTAAGTTCTTGTCTTGATGTGAGAAATAGGCACTCTGAGATTGCCAAAACTGTTTTCTTTCAGAGAGATTCTTTCTGTATCTCTGATTCCTTTGACGTTTTTGATTTCTCATCTGTTTCGATTGATGATGGATGTTAGCTTTCGGGTTTTGTTTTTCTTTAGCTGGTTCACTCTGAACTGATGAAGTTTCACTTGGGGATGTGACTTCTTTTGCAGGAATTTCTTTTTCCTGAGGACCATCTTTCGTACCACTAGTACTTGGCACATTGAAGCTATCAGGTTTATTCAAAGGTTCTGGCACATATCTGCCTTTGCTTTTCCATGAAGTCCTTTCAGACAAACCTACCGTTTCATCAGCATTGTCAATGGGAGCTGACCAGAAGAACTCGTCACAGCCATCAGCATTGTCTTCGTTTACAATAGCTGTGAGTTCAGCAGTCTGATGTTCGGTTACGCTTGTGACCTTGTACACTTGATTTGGAGTGGTTCTTACTTTTTGATATACTACTGCCTTCTCTGCAAGAATCGGGGACTTTTGTTGGGACATACGAGCGAACTCCACTGAATTTTCTGAAATAAGATTCTTGTGGTTTTCGGGTTCGCTCTTGACAAATTCTGAACAGTCAACTGTATCCTCTACAGAAATTTCACTCATATTGTCGTCCTCATTAAGCTCAGATGCATTTTCAACATCAATTTTATTTTCTGAGCTCAAGTTGGCGTTTAAAGAGTCAAATTTTTGTATGGTTTCGGTTCTTAGTTTCAGTTTATCATTTTCATCCAAAAGGTTTTTAAGCATGTCCTTATGGTCCTTGGACTTAATAAAAGATTCGATTTTGTCCAGTCCATACATATATATGTTGGATTAACATCCTCAGATGAAATAACACTCTCACAATTATACGCTTCAGCATCAATTTCATCCTCCTTAAACTCAAGGAAGGGTAAAATCATGCGATGAATCTTTTGTCCTATTTCACAATCCAAATGAAGCTGAGTAATATTAGTGTAAAGACGTTTGGCAATCAAACAAAAAACATTTCGCTGTTTCAAAAGCTTTAAATTGTCTCTTTGCAAATAAATGTTTTCATCTTTTATTTTGATTAATTCCGACTCCTTCAGTTCGATCCACATCCGTCGTTCCTCACTCTTCGAAGACACCCTGCTTAATTGGTCAGTTAGGTTAGAATTGGTGACTCGAGTTTGAGTTAAACTACTATCTAGATGAGAGATTCTTGAATTAACACTTTTTAATTCTTTTTCATATGAGCATTGTGGGACTTTAAATGAGACAAAAACTGATTGTACCTTCTTGATCAGTTCATCAAGCTCGTTGAACTGCACGTTGAGCGGTTTGGCTGTAAAGCACAAGTTTTGTTGCTCCTTTGTGTCATCATTCCCACCATCAATGTTGTATCCCCTCATCTGAGATACGTCGGACACCATCAAGCATCTTCCTCCACTGCTCTCTTCTTTCGCCACATAAGCCTTCCCATGAGAAGGCTTCCTCACTTCATCATCTTCAGAGTCTGTTGACCAGACCTCCACGCCACCGAACTCATTATCAGCTACCGAACCCTGCACAATTAACGCATTCATAGGAGGGCTAGCAGTAGATTTCTTCTTCCTGATTTCATCTAGCTTTTTCTGCAACAAAGCTTCTTCATCCTTTTCCTCATCCTTTTCTGCCATCTTTTTGAGGACACAATCTTTTGCATAGTGGTTCTTTCCTCCACAATAATAGCAGCTCACTCCCGAATCTCCTTCAGTTTTCGGTTCCTTCTTTGACTCTTCAGCCTTCGGTTCATCTTTGACCTTTTCAGAACTGTAACTCCCCTGCCAATTTCGGTTCTTGTTAGTGGGGAATCTCTTCTTGATGAACCTCTTGGGGTTTGACACCATCATAGCATAGTCCTCAGAAGTGAGGTCATAGTCATCCAAGTTGAGGTCTTCGTCCTCCATCACCGCTTTGCTTTTGGACAGGAGGGCCAACGAACCTAGGCTTGAAACCACATTTTTCTCCTGTAACACGATCTTTTCTTGAGATTTTAGGATGCCCACCAGTTTCGCCAAAGAATAGGATTTGAATTGCTCGTGCGCTTTAACTGTGGACACAACTGCTCTCCACTCAGATCTGAGTCCGTTCAAAAACGTAACCTTCTGCTCAATAAGCTTCCTTTTGATGTCGTGTTTGATCATCTTGCTAAGAAGATGATTGAAGCGATCGAACGTTTGAGTCACTGTTTCTTCGGCTCCTTGCTTGAATTCACCAAACTCGGACAAGAGTAAGGTTTGAATGGAGTGTTCAAGATCTTCGTCTGTAGAGTACAATTCACGTAGCCAGTCCCATATCTCTTTTGCAGTCGTGCATGAACTCACCAGCCTAAAAGTATCGGATTGAAGAGCGAATCTGATCAATCTTAACGCTTTGACATTGCACTGAAATTTATCTTTTTCGTCTTGCGCAATATCTTTAACGTCTTTCAGAAGATCATTATACTCCTTTTGAGTTTTAATAATCCTTGAAGTTGCTGAATGAGAAAAAGGTACAGAAATGATTGCTTCCCAGATGAGGTATCCATTATCCTCAGATCCTATAACATAATCTTCAAAGTGATGCGCCCAGACTTCATAATCATGGGTGTACAAGATGGGAATCTTCGTTGTTGATCCAATGCTATTCGAAATATTAATGGGATTGGATTGCGACTCGTCCATAATTGATCGAATAACCTGTTCAAAGATCAGACTTGTAATATATCAAATTAGGGCAAAACAATAAATATCGAGATACGTCAATTATGAGATGACGGCTCAATAAATATCAATAAATGCGGAATAACCCTAATCAAAACCTTTTTCACAGAAAAGAAGTGTATCGATTACACAGCCTCCTGCTCTGATACCAATTGATAAGTTAAAACTAACTTGAAGATCAATTAGATCTATAAAACAGGTAAAGAAATAAACGAATAAACATCAAGAACACAAGAATGAATCAAAAGATGTCGAATGATTAATAAACAATCCTTAGAAGAGCTCGATAAAGAACTTCTACTGTAGAGGATTTAGGGTTTACAAGAACGATGAAGAAAATCTGTAAAACTATCGTAATTGCTATCAATCGTTATCTAAATCATTAACCTAATATGCATGCAAGCACATTATTATATACTAAACCCTATCAGCTCACGGTTGGACAAGCCCAAACCGGAGTACAAAACACGGACTATTAACCGAGCCCAATAGACGCAATACATCAAAAATGCTACGCTACGCTACGCTACCTAACAAAAAAATACAAACATTTTCATGAAACAAACGTAGACATTTGACACTATATACTTATGAACTCACCAACTTAAATGTTGATACTCTCTTTCAAAATAACTTGTATTCTCAGGAAACTAGTAGGCCGGTACACTAGCACAGGTTTTGGAGAAAATGGAGCCTGTTCAGACTCGTCTTTTATTTTGATATATTTTGGTGTCTTACAATTATACAAAGAACATACATGTATTAACTATTCTATTAATGCAATGGATGTTGTTGCTTGTTTTACTATTGTGCATTGTTATGATATTGTACATGAAGTCCTCCGCCACTGAATGTTTCTGCCATCTCGGTTTGGGGGTGTGACAGATCCTTCGAGTTAGGATGAGTATTCTGATGTTTGGTATGGTGTATTTTCAGTAGGGTGACGCTACGCACTAGACCAGTTGGCAGTTCAGGTGCCAGTGAGGGAATAGGCTCGGGCTCTGGAGTCGGGAAGCTCGACAAGCAGATGAGAGATTTCATTTCATTTAAGGTCGGTATGGTTAAGGAGGGCATCTTGGAGATTCTAGACGAGAGGTTGGGAGAATTCCGCACCAAGATGGCGGCCATGCTAGGGGCACGCACGATGACATTTAGGGAGTTTCGAGCTTGTGGAGCTCCAGACTATCGTGGAGCTCGGGACCCCATTGCTAGAAGCAAGTGGTTGGCTGATGTCACCAATGCCTTCCGTATGAGCCGATGTCCCGAGGGGGACAAGGTCCAACTTGCTTCCTGTCTTCTGAAGGACTGTGCACGTGACTAGTGGGAAGAGGTCGGACATGTCATTGGAGATGATGCTGCTCTAGATGAAATGACCTGGAGTGACTTTTTGGCCATGTTCAGGGCAGAGTTTGCACTTGTGATCGAGGTGCAATAGCTTGCTAGGGAGATCTAGGATCTCCAACAGACGAATGAGACGGTGACGAAGATCACCGTCATGTTCAGGGAGAGGGACCTTCTCATTCCACAGTACGTGGAAGACGAGGAGATGAAAAAGGCCCGATACCATGAGATGTTGCAGAGTGATATCCGCCAGTTTATGAGTCGATCCAGCTGCAAGACGCTGGAAGATAGGATTTCTTGGGCAAGATAGAGAGAGAGAGAGAGAGAGAGAGAGAGAGTTGGATTTGGAGATGGAGAAGAAGAGGAACCCAGAGGGGGTTCAGTCAGGGAGTGCGGCCAAGAAGCCTAAGGTATCAAATCACCGATCGAGGAGCCAGTAGGGCCACATACGTTGTGGCAATTGAGGCAAGTTGCACGAGGGAATGTGCAGGGCGGGTAGTTCGTGCTACTTCAAGTGCGGCCGAACTGGCCATGTTAGCTGGGACTGTACTGCTACCACCACCACCACAATATCATATCTGATTTGCTTCCAGTGCAATAAGAGGGGACACAAGCGGTCCCAGTGCCCGATTTTAGCAGCAACAGGACAGGTGGCAGCACCTGCTCATCGACGACCGCTAGGGCTGGGCGGAGGCGCCAGTGGCGAAGAGCAGAGCCTTCCAGTTGACAACAAAGGAGGCATGTGCAGCTCCAGATGTTGTGACGGGTCTATATCTTCTCCTTATCACTTTATTTATATTTATTGTTGCTTATGTTTATCTGTTTCATTATAGGATCATTACTTGTGAACGGTATATCTGCTCTGGTATTATTCGATTTGGGGGCTATCCGATCTTTTGTGTCGCTCACACTCGGCAACCGATTTGTGGGAGCTCCAAGGGAGCTGGACTGTCCGCGTTGATGGGTTTTGAGCATTACTACATTCTTATGGTGCACATGCACCCTAATTGCTTTGGATCAAGGTTTTTCTCAAGTTATACATGCAAATCAATTTTCCAAAGCAAGAACCCTAATCTAGCATACATAAAATCGAAATCTAATCATATTAGGGTTAAGAAGAATACATTTCTTGTTGATTGCTTGATCTTGATCTTCAAGAGCTTAGTGCCTCTATTCTTGCACCTCTAATGGAGTCACAAACACCACTTAGCAATGGATGAACAAGAGAGAGAGGATGGAGGCTTCACAAATCGGCAAGGGTTTCTTCTAGGGAATCAAGTGTCGATTTTAGGAGCCTTAGGGTTCCTTTTATAATTGAGATGCTACTAGGGTTTTGAACTGGAAACCCTAATTCCCTTTCTTAGGCCTAAGCAATCCATAGACCCACATGATTGGCCTTGGAGGAAAACTGTATGGGCTTCCCATAGATTTTCGTCTACCCCAAATCAAGAGGATCCATTAGCCCAAACTACAACCATTACTGATTTACATAATCAGTCCCTTTTGACCACTAAATTAATTCCAAATTAATTTATGGTCAATACTAATTAAATAATATGATTTCTCAATATATTATCCATATAATATATTTATAAATCATTAATTAACCTCTTTCTCCAAAACTCATCCTATCAAATTGCTATGGTGAAGGCAACCCAAAAGGACCATGCTACTATCGGGTCAAGTACATACCAATTATAGTTATGGGCTTAGGCACCTAATCCAACAGTCTCCCACTTGGATAAGTCTAATAACTATAACTGCAAGTATGACTTCTAAATCCGATTAGCAATCGTAGCTCTCAAAAGCCGATGTCGAACTCCGACCTAGTCAATGACGCGTCCTTTGGATAAGGGATCATATAATCCTCCGTTCCGCAAGATATCATGTGGACAAAGACATGGAACATAATCATTCTCAATGTCCAACTATTTGTTTTCCCGACTTCTAATTTGTTTGACATAGAAATTAATTGAACACATCAATTCAGTCCTGATTGGGCCCGGCACATAAGTCAACACAAAATCATCGAGGGGCCCAAGATATCGCTTTTACCCTCTTAGGATAAAAGGAATAGATAAACTTTGACTTATATGCTCGTATTATTTACTCATTAAATCATACACAACATGTTTTATAACACCAAGTTACTGATGCGTTTACGAATTATCAATACACAACCAACTTGTAAACAACATATCATATATTTCGGTTTATAGATTATATGATATTATCGTCTCACAATCACTCGTGATAAATTCCATAAAGTGATTCAAATGAGCATGGTTTTAATCCAATACTCAAATCTTATTTCAGAAGTACTCATAAACATTGCAGCAATATGTCTAAGCACTTAGACAATCTACAAACCAATTCATGACAGTCTAACCTCATAACTTACTTCCAAAGTATGATCAACTGTGGATAATTTGAACAATCCAATTATTCAGGAAGTAAAACATGCAAAGATGAAGCAATAATAAACAATCAACATAAGATAGTAAACTTTACTTATAAATAAACCTCCATTACTTAATCATCAAATGTCAATTAAAATTTTCTATTATAGGTTTCTAAACACATATCTAATCACTAAAACTAATATCGTCCTTCATACCAATGCTCCTCGCATGTTGTAAGTGCATAACCCTGCTAAGACCCTTTGTGAGAGGATCTGTTGGGTTCTCCTTTGACGATACCCTCTTGAATACGAGGAGTCCCTCTTCTACCTAATGTCTGATGAAGTGGTATTTTATGTCGATGTGTCTGGATCTACCATGATCCCTTGGTTCCTTGGTTAAAGCAACCACTCCTTCGTTCCTATAGAAAATCTCCATAGGCTCCATTATGTCTGGTAAAACTCCAAGATCACCAATGAAGTTCTTCAACCATATTGCCTCATTCGACGCTTTGCTCGCTGCTATGTACTCTGATACGCACGTTGAATCAGCCACGGTCTCCTGCTTGGAACTTTTGCAAGTAATTGCTCCTCCATTTAGGGTAAACACCCAGCCTGACTGAGAACAGAAATTATCTCTATCAGTTTCAAATTTAGCGTCACTATACCCTGTCACTCTCAAGTCATCACTCCCACTAAGTGTAAGGAATCAGTCTTTAGTCATTCTTAGCTACTTAAGAATGTTCTTAACTGCTGTCTAATGAGCTCTACCCGGGTTTCCTTGATATCGGCTAACCATGCTCAACGCAAAAGCCACATCAGGGTGAGTACATGTCATAGCGTACATGATCGAGCCAACGTCGAAAGCATATGGCACTCGACTCATTTCCGCTATCTCGGCATCGGTACTTAGTCTCTGACTCTTACTCAGCTTGGTATTGCTTTCGATTGGCAATTACCCTCTCTTTGAATTCTCCAAGCTGAAACATTTCAGTACCTTGTCCAAGTAAGTACTTTGACTAAGTCCTCTTAGTCTCCTACTTCTATTTCTAAATACCCTTATCCCTAGAATATAAACAACTTCTCGTAGATCCTTCATAGCAAAACACTTCCCAAGCCATGTCTTAACCTCCTTCAAAGTTGGGATGTCATTTCCTATGAGCAGTATGTCATCAACATACAAAACTAGAAACCTAACTATACTCCCACTAGCCTTGACATACATAGAGGACTCATCCTCACTTCTTGAAATCAAAACTCTTTGACTTTCTCATCGAAACAAAGATTCCATCTGCGAGACGCTTTCTTTAATCCATAAATGGATTTCTCAAGCTTTCACACTCTATTCAAGTACTTCGCATCTACAAAACCCTCTGGATGACACATGTAAACATCTTCAGCTAACGTCCCATTCAGGAAAGCAGTTTTGACGGCTATCTACCATATTTCATAATCATGAAACGCAAATATGGCCATCATAACCCTTATAGACTTGATCTTGGCTACTGGAGAGAAGGTCTCACCATAGTCAACCTCTGAGGTTTGAGTAAAGCCCTTCGCAACCAGTTGAGCCTTGAACGTATGCACTTTCCCATCCATGTCGGTCTTTTTCTTGAAGATCCACTTGCACCCGACCGTCTTACGACCTGGTACACTGTCAACCAAGTTCCAAACCTGATTGTCATACATGGACTGAATCTCGCTATCCATTGCCTCCTTCCACTTTCCAGACTCCAGGCCTGCCATGGCTTCCTTGTAGTTGTTAGGTTCATCCAAATTTATCAGTGTGCTATCACTGATAAACGTATCACCTTCAGCAGTTATATGGAAACCGTACAATACAGGTGGAACACTAACTCTACTGGAATGTCTCAGAGGTAAGGACTCATCAATTGGTTCACCATGAATCTCTTCCTCAGATTGAGTGCTAGTGTTAGAGGTTCCTTCATCGCTTGATTCTTGAAGATCTTCAAGGTCAATTTGCCTCCCACTGTCCTCTTGGCATATGAGTCCTCTCTCATGGAAAACCCATCTCCTTGCTACGAAGACCACATTGTCAATAGGTCTGTAGAAAAGATATCCAAAAGATTTGTGTGGGTAGCCGATGAAAATACATCGCTCACTACGAGGTTTAAGCTTGTCGTGAGTCTCTCGTCTTACGAAAGCCTCGCAACCCTAAACCTTGATATGCACCAACGAGGGAACTTTCCCTGTCCACATCTCGTGAGGCGTTTTGGCAACCTTCTTAGTTGGTACTGGATTAAGGATATGGGCGACAGTCTCTAAGGCATACCCCCAGAATGAGATAGGTAACGAAGCTCGACTCATCATGGAACGAACCATGTCTAACAGGGTTCGATTGCGCCTCTCAGCCACACCATTAAGTTGTAGTGTTCTAGGTGGCATTAAATTGTGAAACAATTCCACATTCCTTAAGATAGTTATGGAACTTGATACTAAGATACTCACCTCCCCTATCGGATCTAAGCATCTTTATCTTCCTGCCCAATTGATTCTCCACTTCTTGCTTAAACTCTTTGAATTTTTCAAAGGTTTCCGACTTGTGCTTGATAAAGTAGATATATCCATATCTTCTATAATCATCGATAAAAGTCACATAAAAGAGGTTAGCATCCCTTGTAGTGGATCTGAAGGGCCCACACCCATCTATGTGTATGAGATCCAACAATCCCTCACCTCTTTCACAAGTACTAGTGAAAGGTGATTTAGTCATCTTTCCGAGTAAACAAGATTCACACGTATCATCTGACTTTAGGTCAAAAGACTCCAAGACTCCATCCTTGTGGAGTTGGGTGATGTGCTTCTTGTTGACATGTCCAAGACGATAATGCCACAAGCATGCCTTGTATAAACCATTAGACGAATCGATATGCAACACATTATTTCCTAAGTTGTCTATAACCATCACAGTTTCATATACACCATTACAAGGCAATGCTTCAAAATATAAAGTACCATTATAAAAAGCATTAATAGAACCAACTTCATTATTAAATGAAAATCTAAAACATTATCTGTACAAACCATGAAAAGAAATAATATACCTCGTCATCTCTGACGAGTAGCAACAATCATTCAAATCAAACCCTAACCCAATACTAAGCACTAAAGAGTAAATCCTGACCTTGGTGACAGGCGACGATTTCCTATTTCCCTTTATCAGGTTCATCTTCCCATGCTCCACATCCCTACTTCTTCTTAGCCCTTGCAAATCATAACAAATGTGAAAACCACGTACTTTATCAAGGACCAAAGAACTAGCATGTGATGAGTTATTAGATTGAATAGTATAAATACCTACGAAGGAGGGCTTTATCATCCCATCCTTGATGTCCTGCAAGTATTTCGGGCAGCTTCGTTTCCAATGCCCCTTGTTTGTAACAACTGTTTCGAGTATTGGTTGGAATTTGCTATTTTTTTGGGTGTTTGTGCATGGACTCGGCGAGTTGGGAGTCCAATTCGTCGAGTAGCGTCGTGATATCATGGACGTGGGTCGGGACTGATTCAGCGAGTTGGAGGGTCGACTCAGAGAGTCCGAGCTGTTTAAAGAAAATCATAATTTTGGGGTTTTTCCCCATATATAAACATCATTATAAACCCATGTGGCCTCCCTTATCACGATAGAAGACCGTTTACGGCCGCAAACTCTCAAGGGTGTGAAGTGAGTGCATTTGGGGGCTATCTTTGGGATTTTGGGGAGAATTTCCAAGCTTGAAGAGGGAGTACCAAAGGAAAAAGCACTAGATCAACAGTCATTTTGTGTTGGGCATTCGTTTGAGGTATCAATCTGTCACTGTCAGTTTAAGATCCTTAAATTTCTTTTGGAAGATCATTGCCATCATAGAAGGAAAGGGAATCAGGGTTGGATATGGACCTATCACAAGGATATGGTTCCAGATATGGACCTTCTTAGGTCCCAGAAGTCATAAAGTTACATCTTTCTATGAGTTCATTCCCTATCCATGCATGAAAACCTTGTTAAGGGTAAGTTTTGAGTATTATGGTCATGTGAGGCCTTGCATGCACGTAAAGTTTGCAACTTTGCGTGTTATCTTCACTAGTAGAGGACAGATCTGAAGTTTGGGACCTTGAGTCCCACTAGAAAGGGCCAAAAGCATAAGGGACTAAGGGGACTCGGCGAGTCGTGCAAGTGACTCGGCGAGTCGAGAGGGTTTTCTCGTTCACGGCCACGGGCTCACGGTCAAGGGTGTTCGGTTGGAAGTTTACGGCCGTAAACATCAAGGAACTCGACGAGTCTCCTAGTGACTCAGCGAGTACACGAGTTAAGCAGGGAAGCCGGTGAGTGGCTGATTGCACTCGACGAGTCAAGGTGAATATGGACTGTTGACCTTGACTACAGACCTAGACTTTGACCAGGTTTGACTCAGAGGAGCATTAGGGGCTGAGTTAATATTATCTACTTGTTTATTATAGGCAGTTTGGGAGGAGCAGCGTAGGGCATACCTGAGTTCAGTTGCCAGTTCAGATTTGTGAAGTGAGTCTTCTCACCATACCAATGGGTCTAAGGCACCAAGGCCAGCCCATCTTATGTCAGTTGGTTTACTTGCTTTGTAGATGTGTGATATGTATGTATGTATGATATGCGGTAAAGATAGCCCTTGTGTCTAATGGTAGAGACAGCCTTTATGGCAGGTGGTATCGATAGCCTTTGTGGCTAACCGTAGAGATAGCTTCATATCCAAATGATGTATGTTATGTGGTAGAGATAGCTTTTATAGCTAATGTCATATGTGGTTTGTATGGGGTATGCTTTGGGGGACTCACTTAGCTTTCAGCTTAACGTTTGTGGATTTGTCTCTGGTACATCGGAGCCTAAGGGAAAAGGCAAGGCATGATGATGCGGCGTGCACTCTATCTCTCTCTTTTTCTTATATGGTTTGGGGACACTCTGATGTTTTTAAAATAATGTTGTAATGATGATGGATTTGAAAACAAATATTCGGATTTTTATGAATTATGAATTATGATTGATTAATTAATAATGAAAATTTTATCTATAAAAATTGGGTCGTTACATTGTTGTTACAGTAGAAGTAAGTTGTTTCTTTAGGATCGGATAAGGGAGTGGTGGAACCGGCTTTACATTTGGATCCATTCGAAGAGGATCTATCATGGGACTTTCCCTTGTGGCTCTTAGAGGGAGCTTTCCTCTTCTTCCCTTTCCCATGTCCTATAGCGAGGACGGGGGCAGCGACAGTAGGGGTGGACCATGTCATAAGGCCAGTAATCCTCATAGAACCTCTGCAGCTCAGGAGTATAGTGGCTACCATTATACATGACACCTTTGTCGCGTCTTTTTCGTGAACCCTATACTCAGCTATTTGTTCAGCAAAAGCTTTGGTTTCATCTATCTCTTTGAGCTCTTTGTCGAGGAAGTAATCTTTCTCCTCGTATCGTAGGGCCATGCGAATGTTGCGAATCCAATCATTGAAATTGGACCCATCAAAAGTGACCCTCCCACAAATGTTCAAAAGAAAATAGGAGCTTGAGGAGTTGGAGTTCGAGCCAGAAGCGTTGTTTGAGCCAGACATCTAAAACAGAAAAGGAACAAAGTTTTGATTAGATAAGCAATCCTTAATATAACACCCAAATGAAATATTAAGGCTAGGACCCAACACAATAATTCACAATTTGGAAGAGGGATGTCGTAATCCAATTGCAAATTATTTGAAGGTAGGTAAATGAAGATTTATCAATTCCACCACGAAAAACGAAATGAAGAATTAGGTTTTAAATGAAATGAAATTCCTAGATTCTTTTGAGATTCATTGAACTTTTCAATGACATGTTTAATCTCGAATATGCCCTTCAAGGTTGTCACTGGGATACTAAGGATCACAAACAAGGTGTGAATAACCATGCAAATTAGCTTGGTACTCTCGATGTCATTTACCACCTACTCAATGTGCTGGTTAACCACCCACGCTCCATTGATCTATGGTAATTATTGAGCTACCCTTTGTCACACTTGTTAGTCCAAGTTAGTATGTCGGTTAACCACACACACTCCACTAATGACTTGGCAAGGTGCAAAGTGCAATTTCATGGAATAACATCATTTTCACATTTTCCTGAAGTAACTAAGATTGGGAATTTATAAAAAAAAATAGTTACTTTATAATATTCATTATACTTATTAATGAGGAATTAATGTCATATCCTACCCGTTTGGCTAACGACACTCCACTAGTCAAGAGTGCAATGGGTAAGAGTCCCAATGGCGGTGATTTTACAAGCCGCTTCCTTAAACACCCCTTATAGACCAACTTCGTGAATGAAACTTACTAATAGTAAGACTGACTCATCTTATATATATATATATATATATATATATATATATATATATATATATATATATATATATCAAGGTTGCAGAAATCTCTCGACGTAGGCTAATCGGTGGACTGGGGTCAAGGGATTAATCGGCTAGGCGGGGATTAATCTGGGACCATTAATTATTAAAAAAGTTATTAAAAAATTAAGAAATATAACATTAATCCTAAAAATAAGTAAACAAATTAACAAGTTGATAAATATAACATTAATCCTAAGAATATGTATGCCAAAATCATAAATCACTCATGATACAAATGATACATAAAGTTAATAAATCACTCATGAGGTTGGCTGAGTAATTTTCTTTATAGAATTTGAGGAGTTTAGCTCTTGTATTTACCCCTCTTGCCTTTGGCTTTACCTCAAGTGTATCCCAGATCCCTATGATATACAAAACAAAACAACTATTATTTAGCAATTTCAGAAACCTAAATTTGAGAGAGAGATTCCATTATAAATGATATTTTACAGATTTAAACAAGAAAGTGAATTATTAAGATGTTTTTGCAGTTGCATCAGATGGCATTAGTGGTTTGATAAAGAACTGGGAAAATCTATACAAGAAAAGACACAATAATAAAACACATTAGTTGAATTCTACAAGGACAAAATAGGATTACCATGAACTCGTTATAAAATTGTCAAAAACAAGTGAAATGTGACTATCTAAAGCCTCTTAAAAACAAAACGATTAGGTCCCTTAGAGTTTGCTTGATCGATTTGGGCCGATTTGGAGTCCGAGTAGCTCCGATTTGGACCGACTTTGACCGATATTGACCAGAGCCGATTAGTTAACCCTATAACCCTTATTTGTAATCGGTTGGAGGTTGCCTAGCGTCTAGGCGTCGATTAACCGGCCGCCTAGACCGATTTTTACAACACTGATATATATATATATATATATATATATATATATATATATATATATATATATATATATATATATATATTAATCTTTTAATATTATAATAGTATAACTTTTAAAACTCTAGGGTTTTAGAATTTAATATTTCAAAATTAAAACTTTTAATCAAATTTTAAATTCCGAAACTTGAGGGCAAATTTTGAAACTTTTCTAAACTTCTAGATCAAATTTTAAATAATTAAACTAATCACATAATTTTGGACATTATCTTGAAATACGACCATTATGTTTCAATTAGATGAGGATAATCATTACCATAACAGAAAATTTGAATTTTAACACTTTAAACAATTCATGGTAATGATTCTTATTTAATTTAAGCTTAAATCCAAAAAATCTGCCAATAGACAAACCAACTCTTCGAGTCAGGGCATGGACTCTGGAGTTGGTCCAACTCGTCAAGTTAGTCTATGGACTCGTCGAGTTCATAAGGCAGAGAGCCAAAATCGATTTTGTTCCAGATTTTGCAAAACAAAATAGCATCAAATATAACAGAAAAACAACCTGGCTCTGATACCACTAATGGGTTTTGAGTATTACAATATTCCTATGGTGCACATGCAAGCCTAATTGCTTTGGATCTACGTTTTTCTCAAGTTATACATGCAAATCAATTTTCCAAAGCAGGAACCCTAATTGCTTTGACCTTCAAGAGCTTAGTCTCTCAATTGTTGCACCTCTAATGGGGTCACAAACACCACTTAATAGTGGATGAACAAGAGAGAGAGAGAGAGAGGATGGAGGCTTCACAAATCGGCCAGGGTTTCTTCTAGGGAATCAAGTGCCGATGTTAAGAGCCTTGGGGTTCCTTTTATAGTTGAGTTGCTACTAGGGTTTTCAACTGGAAACCCTAATTCCTTGCTTAGGCCCTAAGCAATCCATAGACTCGCATGATAGGCCTTGGACGAAAACTCTATGGGCTTCCCATAGATTTTCGTCCACCCCAAATCAAGAGGATCCATTAGCCCAAACTACAACCATTACTGATTTACATAATCAGTCCCCATTCTTTTAATCAGTCTCTTTTGACCACTAAATTAATTCCAAATTAATTTCGGATCAATACTAATTAAATAATATGATTTCTCAACATATTATTCATATAATATATTAATAAATCATTAATTAAACTCTTTCTCCAAAGCTCATCCTATCAAATTGCTATGGTGAAGGAAACCCAAAAGGACCATGCTACTATCGGGTCAAGTACATACCACTTATAGTTATGGGCTTAGACACCTAATCCAACACACTTGATGTAGAGATAGCTGATGATATGACCATTCGGGTTGCGAGGGTCCATCGGGGATGTACATTACAGTTGTTTGATGAGCAGTTTTCCGTGGATTTAGTCCTCATTCCCCTGCGAGGGAATAAGGTTATAGTGGGTATGGACTGGTTGAGTCCCAATGGGGCAGTGATCGACTGTGAGCAGCAGCTTATGTGGGTTCAGAACCCAAGTGGGGGAGGTTTAGTGATTCAGGGCGAGAGGCCTCAGGGTGGACCGACTTTATGTTCAGCAACGAGAGCTAGGCGCTACCTTCAGCAGGGTTGCACAGGTTATGTCGCCTATGTTATGGATACCCGGGATAAGGGTTAGGCGACAATGCATGATGTGCCGATCATACGGGAGTACCCGGATGTATTCCCAGACGAATTGACAGGGGTACCTCCGGAGAGACAGGTAGAGTTCAGGATTGACCTAGTCCCTGGTGCGGCTCTGATAGCCAAGGCATCGTATCGGTTGGATCCTCCTGATATGCAGGAGTGGTCTACATAGCTGCAGGAGCTATTAGACAAGGGATTTATCAGGCTGAGTAGTTCGCCATGGGGAGCCCCGTTCCTATTTGTGAAGAAGAAGGACGGGTCACACCGGATGTGTATAGATTACCAGGAGCTGAATAAGGTGACAGTGAAGAACCGTTATCCCCTCCCGAGGATTGATGACTTATTAGACCAACTTCAGTGTGCATCTTGGTTCTCCAAGATTGATCTTTGGTCAGGTTATCACCAGATGCGAGTCAGGGACGATGATGTGCCGAAGACCGGTTTTAGGACTCGCTATGGTCATTATGAGTTCGTGGTGATGCCGTTTGGTCTCATCAATGCTCCTTCCGCGTTCATGGATCTTATGAACCACGTATGCAGACCGATGTTGGACCAGTCTATAATATTCTTCATCGATGATATCTTGGTTTACTCCAAGACTCAGGAGCAACATGAGGAGCACATGAGGGAGGTGCCGGAGACATTGAGGAGGGAGATACTTTTCACAAAGTTCTCCAAGTCTGAGTTCTTGTTGCACAAGGTGCAGTTTCTGGGGCACCTTGTCAACCAGAAGGGTATTCTGGTTGATCCAACCAAGATAGAGGTTGTGATATAGTGGGAAGTTCTAAGGTCTCCATCTGAGATTCAGATTTTCTTTGTCTAGCGGGTTATTATCGGAGATTCATCCAGGATTTCTCCAAGATTGTTGTTCCCTTGACCCGACTGACCAAGAAGTCAGTGACATTACGTCGGGGGCCTAAGCAGCAGGCAGCTTTCGAGACTCTCATATAGCGGTTGTGCGAGGCAATGATTCTGACTTTGACGAAGGGCGTCGACGATTTCTTAGTTTACTATGACACTTCGATCACAGGTATGGGTGCAGTGTTGATGCAGCAGGATCACATGATAGCATACACTTCATGGCAGTTGAAGCCTCATGAGGCTAACTAACCGACGCATGATTTAGAGTTGGGGTATGTGGTTTTCGCCATCAAGATTTGGTGACACTACCTTTATGGGGTTGTAATGCCCATGTTTATGGGCTAAGCATTAGTATCGTGATGTAATATTCAGGTCAACCATTGTAACCTATTTTGAAGTAAAAAAGATGAATTATTTGAGTAATACCTGAATTATGTGAATTTATGTGCTTATTACTTGTTTATAACGATATAATAAATAAAGGATAAAAATAAGCGTCAAAAATAGAGTGTTAGATAAACCCAATATCGATGAATAAAGTTGTAGTGGTCGTGACAAGCATTCCAGACATATAAAGAACGCCGAAATCCGAGTTATAACGAAGAACTTATGACCTGTCGAAGTTTCGCGACAAAACCGGCACGACGCTGTTTGACGTAAATAGTGAATTTATGATAGAGGAATTTTTAGCCTTATTTATCTAAACAAAACTCGTAGTATACGTTAAACCAAGAGCGTGCATAAAAAGAACGCTCAATTCTGACTTCGTATGAGGAAGTTATGATTTTTCTAACATTTGGCATAACAGTGCACAGCCTGGAATTCGAATTTTAGATCGAGCAGTTTTTGGCCAACATAACCTAAATGAGAATTGAAGATCTTATTAATACGAACTCAACGACAAAAAGACAGATGAAAACAGAGTCCGTATGTAGAAGTTATGAATTTTACGTAGTCATTTAACAATATAATCTTCTCATACTGTTAAATTTAAAATCAGTCGAGAACTAGCCAACGGAGTCAAAAGTAAAATTGTAGATCTTGTTTTTACCTACGCGTGGATATATAGAACGTCAAAAACGGAGCTTGTATGCAAAAGTTAAGGATTTTAGAAGTCGTAAGTGTGATGTACGAAAATGGGCGACATGGCACAATCCTGGCCATTGCTTTCTCCCCAAGGCTTGCCCCAGTTTTTAATAAAAACCCGATGTAAGTGAGATACGCCTACCATACCTTAAATATAGCTTATATATAATTATAATATCGTTATTATGAACCTATAAATAAGATTTATCAGTGATTCAAAGTCATTATGCTGATTGATCTACTTACGGGAATGATGTCTAGGCTGTGATCTAGTGAGGTGTTTAAAGTGGGATTTCCAAACAGTATGCTTCGTATACCAAACGGACCCGACCTCCGATATGATCCTACCTGGTTGTTCCTTACTTGATAGATCATGAAAGTATACTTTGAGTTAATGATGAATCTAGACTAATAATTAGTCAAAATGAGTATTAGACTAAAATCTATTGATACTGATACTAGGTTTTGTCGAAAGAAAATAAATTAATAGAAGCGAAGCGTTGTCTGAGTTCGGAATCACCACCTTAACAAGTGAGTGCATAGTTACTTTCATCTTACACATAGATATGAAGTATTTTATATAAATTACGTGCTATGTGTGCATATTGTCCGAATACTTGTTGTCTACGCTGGATGAAAGATTTTATACATGTTTTAAATGGTTTAAACTGTATATGTATTTTATATCTACAAAATGTGTTGGGTAAAACATGGGTAGATATAATAGTTGGGTGTGATGAAATAAAATTATGAGAGGCCTCGGTGTTGACGATGTTTCCAGTCATCTAGCAGAGTATATAGATGATGACCACAGACTTTTCTAGACAGTCCAGCGGAACGCTAGCAGTCTAGCAACCTGTAGGTGTTTGTGAACAATGTGTTCACGGGTGTACTCCATCCCCCTCATGGTTGCCTTAAGGACATTTATTGGTGAGGAATCCCCTTAGCAGTAGTGTCCATCCCGATGATGATTCTTAGGCTAGGTCCCTTATAATATGTGTTTTAGGGACATAAAATGAGGATAATGGGAAAGGGTAATCGGGTTATTGTTGGTTGATGAAATTAATATACTTATTTATTGTGGGTTGAAAACCCTATGTGCTCACCAGGCTCCCAAACCTGACCCACTCAGTTTCTTGTATTACAGGTAGTGGCACTCGAGCATAGATGTGATGTTTTGGATGACGGATTACGGATTATAGGCATGTAGATATGAATAAATGTTGTAAGGCTTAGATTGTACTGTTTATGCTTTTGATCTGTATCAAACATGACATCCCGAGGTTTTTAATGAAATACATACATTTCTTCGGAAATGCTTTGATAAATCTTTATCATATTTCATTTGGGGAACAAATTTCACAACACTTTTCTTTAAAATGTTACTCTGATTTTTAAACAAGGCACAAACAAAAATCGGTCTTTACTGGCCGTGAAAATGGGGATGTCACAGTTGGTATCAGAGCATTAGTTTAAGCGAACTAGGATTTTGTAGGATTTCTAGACTTCAACTTAGAATTCTAAGCGATGATTATGAGATGAGTGTCTAATATATTTTACACACAAGCACTAGTTTATTTTAGGAAAGATGCTTAAAATGCTTTCATGTGCTATATGTTGTTATTTGTTTGGATCTATGGTCTGTTGCCAACCGGATCTGGAAACCTTATGTGTTAAAGATTCTAAACGTACGACTACGATATTAGAACTAACATGTAAATGTTTCGGACTGATAAGGATGATTTAAACATCTATTGAAAATAAAGATCTAAATTCACCCTATTTGCTGTATAGATCAAAATGGCAAGAACCCGAAGTGGAATCGGGAACGCGAATGGAAATAGGAATCAGCCCCGAGTGATTGAGCAAATGTGACATCCCCAATTTCACGGCCAGAAAAGACCGATTTGTTTATGCTTTATTTTGAAAATCAGAGTAATCGTTTAAAGAAAACTGTTGCGGAATTTGTTCCCAAAAACAAAAATATGATAACCATTTATCAAAACATTTCTCAAAGAGAATGTATTTTCATTAATTAATAAAACCTCGGGATGTCATGTTCAATACAGACCAAAAGCATAAACAATATAAAATAAACCTTACAACAGTTATTTATAACTACTGATCTATAATCCAAAATCTCTTGTCAAGTCCACCAACTTATACCCTTGTTTCATTACCTGTAATGCAAAGAAAATTGAGTGGGTCAGGCTTGGGAGCCTGGTGAGCGTATAGGGTTTTCAACCCACAATAAAATATTATATTAGGTTTAATCATAAAACAATCAACCCAATTACCCATCCCCATTATCTTCGTTTAATCTTCCCTAAAGATATTATCCTAAGGGTCATCTCCTATATCATGTTCACCTCCCATCTCCTTTCATCTTATTTCCTTATATGTTTGTTCTTAAGAACTTTTCCTAAGGATCATCGCCTACATCGCATAGACAATATTAATCCGGGTATCACTCCCTCAATATGTGTCCAGTAAGGTTTAGGGTATCATCGCATGATTACGCAGCCACAACATCGCCTGGACTCGTGAATCATAATAAGGGTTAGACTATCAGCGCATGAATACACAGCCACAACATCGCCTGGACTCGTAATTCATAATGAGGGTTAGACTATCATCGCATGAATATGCAGCCACAACATCGCCTGGACTCGTAATTCATAATAAGGGTTAGACTATCATCGCATGAATACGCAGCCACAACATCGCCTGGACTCGTAATTAATCACCTATATATCATCACCTAATTATCATCACCATTATATCCTCACCTATCTCTTATCACATTATTTCATCACACACCAACTATTTCATCTACCCATGTTCTACCCAACATATTTGTAGATATAAATTACATATATAGTTTAAAACTATTTAAAAACTTGTATAAAACATTCATTCAGCATCCATCTCAAGTAAACAAACAATGTATAAACATATAGCACGTATTTCATAACAAATACTTCATATCTATGTGTTAGAAGAAAGTAACTAC
Organism: Lactuca sativa; assembly: GCF_002870075.4. Lineage (NCBI taxonomy): Eukaryota > Viridiplantae > Streptophyta > Magnoliopsida > Asterales > Asteraceae > Lactuca > Lactuca sativa. The sequence continues at coordinate 250,782,096 of NC_056625.2, forward strand.
ACACTCACATAGACATATACTTAATACATTCAAAAAATACTTGTATTATACTCGTGTTTATGAGAGGGACTATACACTCACTTAATCAGAAGATGATCGGACAGCACTACAGCTCTAAGCGTAGTAGCTCTTTGGTGAAACTAGAATATCTTCAAATACCTGGCTTCTCGCACGCAGAGCTTCGGCTCGGAAACTCTTTTCTTCTCGGTATCTTCGGGCTTCGGGACTTGCTTCGGGTCTCGGGATGATATCGTGGCTTCGGGGGTACTTTGGGATGGCTATAGAGGGTATCAGGAGTGAGAGAGAGGAGTTGGAGCAACCCAAACTCGGCTGACCCTCGATTTCTATTTATAGGGCCATTTTTAGGTCTCACGTCGTGAGTTTTAAGTGCTCACGTCGTGAGCACAGTAGGTCACTGCGTTCGTCATTCGTCCACTTGCTCTGGAGGCTCCAGAAGGCATCAGAAGTCAGTTCACATCGTGAACACTGTTTTCACGTCGTGACCTCTGACAGTTTTGGGGTTTCGCGCCCCGAACTTCAGAAATTCATAACTTCCGCATACGAACTCTGTTTTCGACGTTCCTTATATCCACGCGAAGGTGAGATTATGATCTACAACTATCGTTTAGACTCCGTTGGCTAATTTTGAATTTAATTTTAATATATTATTAATATATTATTTTTAGAAGGTCGGGATAGGAAAACTCCGTTCGAATTTCATAACTCCTTCATCTGAACTCCATTTCCGTCTGTCTTTTTATCATTTCACTACTATCGATGAGATCTTCGATTCTCATTTAGATAGTTTTGGCTAAATATCACTCGACCTCAATCTCGAGTTTCGGGCTGCATACTGCTAATGCTGAAACTTCGAAAAATCATAACTTCCTCATACGAAGTCAGATTTAGACGTTCTTTTTATGCACGCTCTCGGTTTAATATATTCTACGACTTTCATTTAGATCGCTAAGGCCAAATATCGCTCTAACGTAAATTCACTATTTACATCACGTTGTGTCGTGTCGGTTCTATAGCGAAACTTCGACATGTCATAACTTCTTCGTTATAAATCGGGTTTTGGCGTTCGTTATATGTACAGAATCCTTGTAACATATACTACAACTTAGTTAAGATTACTCCTTCTAAATAATCTTCCATCAAAAAGTCATTTTTGACGCTTATCGTCTCTAAATTGACTAACCCGGATCTACGGGCGTTACAGCAAATACCTGTTGTAGCAAATGCTTCGGAGCCAGTCATGATGGTCGAAGTACTAGCAATGATCCAGATGATGTTGGATCTTCAGATGGAGGAGACAAGACGATTGCTCCAACATAATCAAGAGGAACCTACGATGCCAGTTGAACAGCCCAAATTGAACGATCGTCAGTCAGAAGGAGGGAACTACAGTGGGACCGTTGGTAAAGGCAACCCACCAATAGTTCGACAAAACAACCAAGATGACGGAGACGAAAGGAACGGATGCAAGTACAAAGATTTTCTAACTTGCAAGCCATCGACCTTCACTGGGAAGGAATATCTGATTGGATTTATGGATATGATCTCGGAAATGGAGTTGGCCTTCTTGACGTGTGGTTGCAGAGGCAAGTTACAGACCACATTTGCAGTATGCCGGTTCAAGGGAGGTGCGGTTCGTTGGTGGAACACCTTGGGGAAGACTTTGAGCCCCAATGATCCCCTTGTAACTAACGTGCGCAATATTTTTGGTGCAATTCAAGCGCAAGTACTGCTCAGTCCAAAACCTGCTCAAGCTACAGAACTAATTCCTAACTTTGAAGAAAGGGAGCGTGTCCATCGATGATACACCAACAACTTCACAGAAAAGATGGAGTTTGCCTTGCGCCTTGTCCCGGACGAGCTGACAAAAATTGAAAAGTACGCTAAGGGACTTCCATGGGAGTATGCGGTGCCAGTACGTCAGGCACCTACTTTAGAGGCAACTATATGTGCTGCCAAGTCTATGGAGGATATGATCAAGGGAAGAGCCGCCAGCAAGGTTGAGGTTGGGGAGAAGAGGAAATTCGAAGGGTCTGCAAGACCCAATAAGAAAATCAAGTCTGGTTCAAGGAAGTTTGAAGGAGGAGGAGCCGAAGCGAAGTGGTGCGACAAGTGCAAGAAGAAGCACTCTGGGAAATGTGATGGAGAAGTCACTTGTTTTAAATGCGGAAAGCTCGGGCACTAGGCCAAGGAGTGCACGTTCAACGAGAAGTTTTGTCATTGGTGCAGCGAGGAAGGGCACGTCTCGAGGGACTGCCTGAAGAAGAAAGAGGTAGCAAGACCCAACATTCCACCAAAGCCGAAGGCGAGAGCCTTCCAGATGATGCTAGAAGCTGCGAAGAAGGTAGAAGATGCCGTTTCAGGTACCTTTCTTTTAAATGGATTACCTGACAATATACTATTTGATTCGGGAGCGAACTACTCCTTTGTATCACATAAATTTGGTAGAAACTAGCATTACCTATAGAAAACCTTGATAATGCCCTAATTGTGTAAGTTGTCAGTGGCAAGTTCGTACATGTTAGTGATCGTATTAAGAACATCGTCATCAAATTAAACGGAAATGAATTCCACGAAGAGTTGTTACCCATAGAGTTGAACGGTTTTGACATCGTTCTGGGAATGGATTGGCTTAGCACCAACGATGCCGAGATACTTTGCAGAAAGAAGATAGTACGAGTAAACCCACCCGAAAAAGAGTCATTTATGGTGTACGGAGACAAATGCAGAGTGAATCTTGGAATCATCTCCCTGATGAAAACCAGGAAATGTTTTTCCAAGGGATGCACATCATATTTGGCATTCGTGATTGATGCAAAGGAGAAAAAGGATGTGCAAAGTATACCAGTGGTGTGTGATTATCCGGAAGTCTTTCCCGAAGATCTTCCCAGATTACCGCCTGATAGACAAGTGGAGTTCTGAATAGACTTGTTACCAGGAACGACACCAATAACGAAAGCACCGTACCGATTAGCACCGGCGGAGATGAAGGAGCTTATGACGCAACTTCAGGAGTTGTTGGACAACGGTTTCATTCGAACTAGTTCATCACCCTGGGGAGATCCATTGTTATTCGTGAAAAAAGAAGGACGGAAGCTTGAGAATGTGTATAGACTACCGAGAGTTGAACAAGGCAAGGGTGAAGAACGAGTATCCCTTGCCAAGGATTGATGACCTATTTGATCAGCTACAAGTTTCGAGCTATTTCTCAAAGGTCGACCTTAGGTCAGGATATCATCAGCTAAAGGTAAGAGAGCAGGATATTGAGAAGACTGCATTCAGAACAAGATATGGACACTACGAGTTCTTGGTTATGTCATTTGGACTAACCAATGCTCCCGCAGCATTCATGGATTTGATGAATAGGGTTTGTAAACCATTCCTCGATAAATCCGTGATAGTGTTAATAGATGACATTCTGATTTACTCGAAAAGTCAAGAGGAGCATGGCAGACACTTGCAGGAAGTGTTAAAAGTATTGAAGAAGAAGTTGTATGCAAAGTTCTCCAAATGTGATTTTTGGATCCGGAAAGTCCAATTCTTGGTTCATGTGGTTAACCAAGAAGGAATAATTGTTGACCCAGCAAATATCAAAGTTGTGATGAAGTGGGAACGACCGAAAAGTCCCATGGAGATTCGAAGCTTTTTGGGATTAGCTGGATATTACCGATGGTTTATCCAAGGCTTTTCTTCGATAGCTGCTCCATTGACAGCTTTGACCCATAAAGGAGCCACTTATACATGGAGTAAGAATCACGAAGAAGCATTCAAGAAGTTAAAGAAAAAATTATGTGAAGCACCAATTCTTTCTCTACTCGATGGAGTTGAAGACTTCACAGTTTATAGTGACACATATGGAGTCGGGTTGGGTTGTGTTCTGACCCAAAGAGAGAAGGTGATAGCATATGCATCTCAATAATTGAAAGAACACGAGTAGAACTACCCCACTCATGATTTTGAGTTGGCAGCGGTAATATTTGCCCTAAAGATATGGAAGCATTATCTCTATGGCACGAAGTGCAAACTTTTCATTGATCATAAGAGTCTCCAGTATCTCTTTAATCACAAAGAATTGAATATGAGGCAAGGACGCTGGCTAGATTTACTCAAGGACTATGAATGTGAGATACTTTAACACCCTGGTAAAGCAAATGTTGTCGCTGATGCTCTCAGTCGGAAGGTAAACCTTGAAAAGAAAAGGCCAAGAGCATTGAGAATAGAAGTTGTCTCGACTATTATGGAAAATATCAAGAAAGCTCAGGAAGAAGCTTCAGAGAAAAATGACCGAAAGGAAGAACGTTTGCGCAAAATGTTGGATTTCGGTACAAACAACCAAGGGGAAAAAGGAATTCCAAGACAGAATTTGGATACCTAAGATGGGAGGAGTAAGAGATCTTCTGATGGAAGAAGCTCACAAGACCGTGTACTCGATTCATCCCGGCAGCACAAAAATGTATAGGGACCTAAAACCCTACTACTGGTGACCGGCGATGAAGCTCGATGTTGCAAAGTATGTGGCCGAGCGTGTAATTTGTGCAAGAGTTAAGGCACAACATCAGAAACCGTATGGTAGTTTAGAACCTTTACTTGTACCCATGGGTAAATGGGAAGACATCACCATGGATTTTGTGGCTAAACTGCCCAGAACGAATAACGCTCACGACATGATTTGGGTGGTCGTGGATCAATTCACTAAAAGTGAACACTTCATAGCAGCCAATGAGAGATGGTCTATGGATAAGTTCGCAAACGCTTACGTGAAGGAGGTAGTAAGACTTCACGGTATTCCTCTAACGATTGTATCGGATCGTGATAGTCGTTTCACCTCAAGGTTCTGGAGAAGTCTACAAGAGGAATTAGGTACAAAGTTGTGTTTGAGTACAGCTTACCATCCACAGACTGATGGTCAGAGCGAAAGAAAGATTCAAACACTAGAAGATATGTTGAGAGCATGTACCCTGGAATTCCAAGGTAATTGGGATGAGCACTTACCTCTAGTAGAATTTTCCTACAACAATAGTTTCTACTCAAGCATCAAGATGGCACCTTATCAAGCTTTGTATGGACAGAAGTTTCGTACACCATCTGGTTGGCTTGAGGCTAGAGAAAAGCAGTTTATGGGCCCCGAGATAGTCCATCATACTGCTGAAAAGCTGAAGGTGATCAGAGAAAGAATGTTAGAAGCTCAAGATCGACAAAAGAGCTATGTTGACAAGAAAAGACGATTGATGACATTCGAATTTGGAGATTCGGTTTTGCTTAAAGTCTCACCGTAGAAGGGACTTATAAGATTTGGGAAACGAGGAAAGTCGAGTCCAAGTTTTATCGGATCGTTCAAAGTTCTTCAGAGGAATGGGAACCAAGCTTACAAGCTTGAATTACATGCAGAACTAGATGGTATTCATAACACATTCCATGCGTGTTATTTGAGGAAGTTCACGGGAGAAGTTCCTGACATAATTCCAATCTCAAAGTTAAGGATGGATGAGGATAAAAGGCTAATCGCAGAGCCCGAGACAACTGTTAACCGTAAGACTAAGAAGTTACGATGCAAGATGGTCGACTTAGTGCTAGTCCGTTGGAAACATACGAATGGGCCGAATCTCACCTGGTAAACAGAAAGTGACATGATGAGTCGCTACCCACATCTGTTTGTTGATGCATGATTCCGGGACGGAATCATCCTAAGGGTGAGAGAATTGTAACGCCCGTGTCTCTAGGCTAAGCTTTAGTATAGTGATGTAATAGTCAGGTCAACCATTGTAACCTATTTTGAAGTAATAAAGATGAATTATTTGAGTAATACGTGATTTATGTGCATTTATGTGCTTATTACTTGTTTATAATGATATAATAAATAAAGGATAAAAATAAGTGTCAAAATAAAGTGTTAGATAAACCAAATATCAACGCAAAAAGTTGTAATGGTCGTGACAAGGATTCCGAACATATAAAAAACGCCGAAATCCGAGTTATAACGAAGAAGTTATGACATGTCGAAGTTTCGCGACTAAACCGAAACGACGTTGTGTGACGTAAATAATGAATTTATGATAGAGGACTTTTTTGCCTTATTTATCTAAACAAAACTCATAGTATACGTTAAACCGAGAGCGTGCATAAAAAGAACGCCCAATTCTGACTTCGTATGAGTAAGTTATGATTTTTCTAAGATTTAGCATAGCAATGCACAGCCCGGAATTTGAATTTTAGATCGAGCAGTTTTTGGCCAATGTAACCTAAATGATAATTGAATATCTCATTAATAGGAACTCAACGACAAAAAGACAGACGGAAACGGAGTCCGTATGTAGAAGTTATGAATTTTACGCGATCATTTAACAATATAATCTTCTCATACTGTTCAAATTAAAATCGGTCGATAACTAGCCAACGGAGTCAAAAGTAAAATTGTAGATCTTGTTTTTACCTACGCTTAGATATAAAGAACGTTAAAAACGGAGCTCGTATGCGAAAGTTAAGGATTTTAGAAGTCGGAAGTGTGATGTACAAAAATGGGCGACGTGGCACAATCCTGGCCATTGCTTTCTCCCCAAGGCTTGCCACCAGATAGTGACATGTGGCATCAAGATGAGCCATATTTCACCCTATAAATACAACCCCTTCTACGTTTATTTCTTCAAACCTTTCCCATTCTTTCTTCTCTCTTCTCTCTCTCTCTCTAAACCTCCCAAAACCCCCTAAGCCCAAGGAGATACGCCTACCATACTTTAAATATAGCTTATATATAAATATAATATCGTTATTATGAACCTATAAATAGATTTATCAGTGATTCAAAGTCATTATGTTGATTGATCTAATTACGGGAATGATGTCTAGGCTGTGATCTAGTGAGGTGTTTAAAGTGGGATTTCCAAACAGTATGCTTCGTATACCAAACACATCCGACCTACGATATGACCCTACCTGGTTGTTCCTTACTTGATAGATCATGAAAGTAGACTTTGAGTTCATGATGAATCTAGACTAATAATTAGTCGTAATGAGTATTAGACTAAAATCTAGTGATACTGATACTAGGTTTCGTCGAAAGAAAATAAACTAATAGAAGCGAAGCGTTGTCTGAGTTCGGAATCACCACCTTAACAAGTGAGTGCATAGTTACTTTCATCTTACACATAGATATGAAGTATTTTATATAAATTATGTGCTATGTGTGCATATTGTCCGAATACTTGTTGTCTATGTTGGATGAAAGATTTTATACATGTTTTAAATGGTTTAAACTGTATATGTATTTTATATCTACAAAATGTGTTGGGTAAAACATGGGTAGATATAATAGTTGGGTGTGATGAAATAAAATTATGAGAGGCCTCGGTGTTGACGATGTTTCTAGTCATTTAGCGGATTATAGATGACGACCACAGACTTTTCTAGACAGTCCAGCGGAATGCTAGCAGGCTCGTAACCCGTAGGTGTTTGTGAACAATGTGTTCACGGGTGTACTCCATCCCCCTCATGGTTGCCTTAAGGACATTTATTGGTGAGGAATCCCCTTAGCAGTAGTGTCCATCCCGATGATGATTCTTAGGCTAAGTCCCTTATAATATGTGTTTTAGGGACATAAAATGAGGATAATGGGAAAGGGTAATCGGGTTATTGTTGGTTGATGAAATTAATATACTTATTTATTGTGGGTTGAAAACCCTATGTGCTCACCAGGCTCCCAAACCTGACCCACTCAGTTTCTTGTATTACAAGTAGTGGCACTCGAGCATAGATGTGATGTTTTGGATGACGGATTACGGATTATAGGCATGTAGATATGAATAAATGTTGTAAGGCTTAGATTGTACTGTTTATGCTTTTGATCTGTATCAAACATGACATCCCGAGGTTTTTAATGAAATACATACATTTCTTCGGAAATGCTTTGATAAATCTTTATCATATTTCATTTGGAGAACAAATTCAGAATCACTTTTCTTTAAAATGTTACTCTGATTTTTAAACAAAGCATAAACAAAAATCGGTCTTTTCTGGCCGTGAAAATGGGGATGTCACAGTTGGTATCAGAGTATTAGTTTAAGTGAACTAGGAATTTGTAGGATTTCTAGACTTCAACTTAGAATTCTAAGCGATGATTGTGAGATGAGTGTCAAGTATATTTTAGAAACAAGCACTAGTTTACTTTAGGAAAGATGCCTAAAATGCTTTCATGTGCTATATGTTGTTATTTGTTTGGATCTATGGTCTGATGTCGACCGTATCTGGAAACCTTATGTGTTCAGGATTCTAAATGTACAACTACGATATTAGAACTAGCATGTAAACATTTCGGAGTGATAAGGATGATTTAAACATCTATCGAAAATAAAGTTCTAAATTCACCCTATTCATTGTATAGATCAAAATGGAAAGAACCTGAAATGGAGTCGGGAATGCGAATGGAAATAGGAATCAGCCCCAGTGATTGAGCAAATAACTGTTGTAGCAGATGCTCCTGAGCCAATCATGATGGCCGGAGTACAAGCGATGATCCACATGATGTTGGATCGTCAGATGGAGGAGACTAGACAATTGCTCCAACATAATCGAGAGGAACCTACGATGCCAGTTGAACAGCCCAAATTGAACGATGGTTAGTCAAAAGGAGGGAAATACAGTGGGACAGTTGGTCAAGGCAACCCACCAATAGTTTGACGAAACAACCATGATGACGGAAACGAAAGGAATGGATGCAAGTACAAAGATTTTCTAACTTGCAAGCCATCGACCTTCACTGGGAAGGAAGATCCGATTGGAGTTATGGATTGGATCTCGGAAATGGAGTTGGCTTTCATGACGTGTGGTTGCAGAGGCAAGTTACAGACCACATTTGCAGTACGCCGGTTCAGGGGAGGCACGGTTCGTTGGTGGAACACCTTGGGGAAGACTTTGTGCCCCTGCAACTAACGTGGGCAACGTTTTTGGTGCAATTCAAGCACAAGTATTGCTCTGCCCAAAACCTGCTCGAGCTAGAGATCCAATTCCTAACTTCGAAGAAAGGGAGCATGTCCATCGACGAATACACCAACAACTTCACAGACAAGATGGAGTTTGCCTTGTGCCTTGTCTCGGACGAGCTGACAAAAATTGACAAGTACACTAAGGGACTTCCATGGGAGTATGCGATGCCAGTACGTAAGGCACCTACTTTAGAGGCAGCCATATGGGCTGCCAAGTCTGTGGAGGATATGATCAAGGGAAGAGCCACCAACAAGTTCGAGGTTGGCGAGAAGAGGAAATTCGAAGGGTCTGCAAGACCCAATAAGAAAATCAATTCTGGTTCAAGGAAGTTTAAAGGAGGAGGATCCGAAGCGAAGTGGTGCGACAAGTGCAAGAAGAAGCACTTTGGGAAATGTGACGGATCCCTGGTATGTATTTAAATTATAATTATTTATTTCTATAGAGCAACTCGACGAGTTGGAAGCCCCAAACTTATCAAATAGATATCAAATGGGATGCGGGTTTTAAGCAACCCACTCAACAAGTTGAGAGCCCTCAACTCGACGAGTAGGCTGGCAGAGGTGAAACCCTAATTTCGGGATTTTGCACCCTATTTAAGCATCTTAATCCCCTAATGCTAGCCTCATTTCCAGCCTCCAAGTCCCTAACCCTAGATCTTAAAACCCTAATGCATTGTGTGAGCTTGTGAGTCATTTTTTAGAGAAATCCTGTGTGTATGAAGCTTGTGGAAGAAGGAGAAGCTTGATGACTTAAGAAGAGGTTATAGATCCAACGGCTTCACTTCATTCTCAGCATTTTCTGGTAAGCAAGTCTCAAACTTGCTTAGTGATTACTTAGATCTCTTTCCTATCACTTTTATTGGGTTTTTGGTCCAACTAGCATGATCCTTGGGAAATGAACGTCCCAAGTGAGTATACTTTCAAATCTGGAGCCTTGAAGGGCTTTCATGGCATAAAGGTGCAAACTTTATGGCCATTGAAGCCCCATGCAAGCTTTAGGATATCATTTTGGCCTTTTAAGCTCTAAAAGGCTATGCATGGAGAGAAATTTGGAGGCTTTGCGTGTTCATATAGTGTCTAGGGTCCAGATCTCAGTTTGTATGCCTTAGCTTAAAGTATTAAGGGCTTTTGGGATCAAGATCTAGGTCTTATGGAGTTAGAGCTTGAGATAAATCACTTAAGGAAGGGTATTAACGGGTAAAGTTTGAAACTTTACCCTTAAAAGGACATTTTCGGTATATATGTGAAGTATGCCGCTTAGATTTGAAGAATAGGGGCTTAATCCATTAAGAAAGGCTTAACAGACTGAAGAACTCAACGAGTTGGGACGATTTGTCCTGATCCAGTAAAGGGCAGAATTTGACGAGTCTGAGGAAGGACTTGACGAGTTGACTCGTTTTATCATGATTTTGAGAGGCATGGAAACTCGACGAGTTAGAAGATGACTTGACGAGTTGAGTCAACTCGTGGTTGACTCTGAATTTGACTTTGACTGGACGTTGACTTTGAGTTTGACCAAGGTTGACCCATGAAGGGGGTTTTAAGTATGGAATGGTATCTAAGAGGTTGTTATGTATACGGTGTGAGTAGAGTCAGGTGCGAAGCAGAGACGTTTCAGCTATTCACACGACATTGAGGTGAGTTTCCTCCTATAGGAATAGGTCTAAGGCACCAATACCGGCCCGTTTAAGTATATTAGTATGTTCTGGGCTAAGGTCCGATGTCGGGCAGCACGCGATTTAGTTTTATATGTTTTTGCGGACTTCGGTAAGATGTCGGGGAAAGCCCGAGGAATGTTTGTATGCTTGATGTCTTTGGGATTCTTGCATGTGCTTGTTTTGTATGTTTCCGGACTCCGGTCCGATGCCGGGGAAATCCCGAGGAATGTTTGTATGTTTCCGGATTTCGGTCCGATGTCGGACGGGGCCCGAGGAATGTTTATATGTTTATATTATGTGATTATTTATGTGTATTTATTGATATATTTATATGTATATCGAGCTTTGCTCGATGCTGAGCGGCTCAGATGTTGGACTTCGGTCCGATCTCGGGCGGGACCCGAGGAATGTTTATATGTTTATGTTATGTGATACTTATGTGTATATGTTGATATGTTTATATGTATACCGAGATTTGCTCGATGCCGAGCGGGGACCGATGTCGGATTTCTGTCTGATACCGGGCGGGGCCCGATGCCTGATTTCAGTCTGATGTCAGGCGGGGCCCGATGTAGCGGGCAAGGCCCAAGATATGTTATTCTGTGATTCTGTGATTATGTGTATGGTATGTGGTAGTTTGGGGAGACTCACTAAGTTTCGTGCTTACAGTTTTCAATTTTAGTTTCAGGTACTTCCGTTAGCAAGGGGAAGAGCTCGGGATGACTGCAGTACACACACCATTTATTTAGCCTGTGATGTTTTACTCTAATATATTGACATGTGTTTTGATATGATACTCTAATTTGATACGATGACTTATGTTTTTTGATGAAATGATTTGGTAACTATGGTTTATTTAATAATTAAAAATGAAATTTTTGGTCATGATTTTTAGAATGTTTCAGATGGTTCAATACGTGACCCATCAACTTTGCAACCCCTTTCATTCATTAGTTTAAGCAAAGCAATGGTTGTATCATTATTTCCAAATTTGCATAGCCATTTAATCATGAGAAATTTCATCAAATAACCATAATTTTTATTTGGTGGGGGTGGGGGGAGGGGTTTAAGAAAATCACCATAAAAATCAAGGTAATAACCACAAGATCCACAGAGGCTTCTCTGCGGATCAATTAAACCCTCTGAGGATAGTGAACAGTACTGCGGATCCTAGGTATCATCCAGAAACGACAAAATTTTTTCGTTGGTATTAAAGATCCGCAGAGGCGTCTCTACGGATCTTATATTTGCTCTGTGAATTGATTTATTTCACTGGGGAACCGGTAGTTGGCTGATCCACAGAGCCATGTATGCGGATCTGTTAACTCTCTGTGGATTTGGTTAATGCTCTACGGAAATGGTAGCTTTAAGCCATAATTGATCTGATTTCGAATATTTCATTTTTTGTTAAGTTAGAATCGTTTTATATCCTATTTTAATCACTAGAAAGAAGGATTTTTCAATTTTCTATAGGCATTAATCGGTAGAAGTCATCTTTTCTTTGTCTTTGTGGAGAGTGTTTTGTAAAAATGAGTTTTATTATTCTCTGTACGGGAGGGTGTTGGCAGTCAGTTAATAGAAATGAGGTTTATGTTAGAAATAATGTCAAAAACTATGGTTTAAATCTTCCTCCTACCTTTGACCATCAGATTTTATTACAAATGGTTAGAAATAAAGTCGGTGTGTTCAATAGTCATATATCTTTGTCTTTTAAACACCTGGAGTGCGGGTATGTCATGGAGCTTGCAGATGAATCGGATGTAGATCACCTGAAACATGTAATGTATGAAACAAACCAGAAAGTACATTTGTATTTATCGGTGGGAGATGAAGAGGTTGAAGAATAGCCACCAGTGGTGAAAAGTCAGTTTATTGGAGCAAAAAGTATTAGAGGTATTGGAGATAGTAAATCTGGTCCAGGGGACGAGGAAATAACGTTGGAGTGTGTTATGAAAAGAAAGCTTCAGTTGGTGATAACTTTCTATCAGATAACGATAACATTTTCTCATATGATGATAACGAACCAAATTTGTGCATGACAGAATTAGAACATCAAAATTTATTTGAGTTTGGAGAAGTACATGATTTTGATGATCAATTATGTGATGAAAAATCAAATGAATATCGGTCGGAAGATGAGTACAAGCAACAGAAAATTGCTTTTAATCCCTGGTATTGTATTCCTCCTATTCCTGATTGTCAAGAACCTATTCTTGAGCCTGGACCATTTCACAGTTTAGGTCCGAATGATAAAATATTTGTGAATCAAACCTATAACACCAAAAAATACCTAACAGCTTCTGTTAAATTCAAAGCGGTTAAAGAAAAGTTTTAGATTAAGGTTCAAAAATCAAGCAAATCTCGACACGAGGTAGTTTGTTTGCAAGAAAACTGTCATTTGCGTTTATATGCAGTTGTCATTAAAGGAACAAAAATGTTTGAAATTAAGAATTTTAATGAGGAGCACACATGTTCTTCATTAATTATACACCCAAATCATAGGCAAGCAACTAGTGAAGTTGTGGGAACCATAATACATGACATTATCGGTTAAGGTAGTTTGAGAGTTTGGAGGCCTAAAGATATTATTAGAGATATTAATGCGTTGCTTGAAATTAATTTGAATTATTCACAAGCGTGGCATGTTAGAGAATTCACTATGCGATTGATGAAGGGGACCCGCGAAGAAAGTTTCTCCAGACTTCTAGTTTATTTTCACAACTTGAAGAAACATAATCTTGGGACTGTGGCGTACATACAAACTGATTTGCAAGATCGCTACGAGTATTGCTTTTTCGCTATTGGTTGCGCAGTAAATACATAAATTAAATTTTAAAGTTTGTAAATATATAGTGTTTATAAAAAAACAAATTGTTAATATATATCATGCTTGTTAGATAATTTTTGTAGATACGTGCTTTCAGACGATTTTGTAGAAAAGTTATTATTATGGATGGTGCCCATCTGAAAGGAAAATACAAAGGTGCCATATTGCATGCAGTTGTCATGGATGGCAACAATCAGATATTGCCTATTGGGTATAGAATTTGCCCAAAAGAGACAACGGATTCTTGGACATGGTTCCTTGAAAAACTACATGAATGCATTGGTGATTTGGAAGGTATAACGTTGGTAACGGATAGAGCTGCATCAATTGCTGTAAGTATTCAAACTGTTTTCCCATGAATTTTGTATCAAAAAATGCTAGGGAGTTGCCTATTTTACCACTTCTTGAGTTCTTCTGCGCGCTTATGCAGAAATGGTTTTATCAACGTCAGCTGACTGCAGGTTTGACAACAAATTTGTCAAGTTGAACGAAAATGTCATATATAATGATATATCATTGTTTTAACAAAAAAAGAACAACAATACTTACGAAGTGGGCTGAAGCTATGGTTAAAAAAAATATAAGACGGGATAACTGGATGGTCGGTATCTGGTGTTGACAATGCAACTTATCAAGTCCATGACTTCAAAAGTGGTGGCATGGTTGACTTGACGCAAAAGACTTGTTCTTGAAATTATTGGCAACTAACTGGTTTGGCTTGTAGTCATGTGATAATGGTTTTAACGCATTTGAAAAATGAAAACTGTGGGCATATGGCCATATATGTTTATAAAATTGAAATGTAGCAAACAGCTATGCGGAATGAATGAGTTTACTGAAGAATGAATGATTTGAAAAAGATTACATTTGAAAAAGAAGTAGCAAACGTTACGCATAAAATATTACAGTCCACATTTGAAAAAGTTGGTATATTAGTGGCCATTTCAGAATAAATGTGTGAGTTTATTAAAGAATTAATGATTACTTAAATAAGAAAAATGACTCTGCAGAATGACAAACAGCTATGCAGAATGATAAACAGCTCTGCGGAATGACAAACAACTATGCGGACTAACAATAAGCTCTGCAGACTTACAAACAGCTTTGCGGAATGACAAACTGTAACGCCCCGATTCTCAGGTATTGATTTTAATGTTTGAATTCTTGGTTTCAAGGATTACTCGGCGAGTTGATTTCCCTACTCCCCGAGTAGCAGTGGGTTGGTCCATGCATTTTAATGATCTACTCGCCGAGTCCAAGAAGGGACTCGACGAGTAGGAGCTGGCAACTGAAACCCTAAATCTCGAGGTTGTGCACCCTATTTAAGGGAACACAAACCCCCTTCATCCTCTTTGCAATCTCTTACAATACCCTAATACGTGTGTGTGTGTGTGTGCCCATTGTGTGTTTGAAGCCTTGGAAGAGGATTTTGGGGAAAAGAGCTTGGGAAGCAAGTGGTTGGAAGCAAGGAGCTTAGGGGAAATCCGGATCTACTCCAGTTGTCATCTTTTGGGAAGGTATCAAGCTGTTATCCCCCTTTCTATTTCGTTCTAAACCTCCTTGGTTGG
Organism: Lactuca sativa; assembly: GCF_002870075.4. Lineage (NCBI taxonomy): Eukaryota > Viridiplantae > Streptophyta > Magnoliopsida > Asterales > Asteraceae > Lactuca > Lactuca sativa. The sequence goes on from NC_056625.2 coordinate 250,797,142, forward strand.
AGATTAGGGTTCTTGGTTGGGTTGTAAAGTCATTTTCGGGAGTATGAGCCAAGATCTGAAGTTGTAATTTCAGGTCTGAACCCTCTATGGGTTGTAGATCCATAAAGTCCCTATTTTGGGCATGAATGAGGCCCCCCTTGTGCATAAAACCCATTAAGAGCTTAGTTTTGGGCATTAAGAGCCTTTTTAGCCATGCATGCACGTAAAGTTTGCAACTTTACGTGAAAGGCATGCCCTAGGGGCTTGGATCTGCAGTTTGGAGTCGTTGCATGGCTTAAAATGGGTCTGTATGGCTTAAGGACTGAAGGGACTCGAGGAGTCGCAAGGGTTGCTCGGCAAGTCGTTTGAATAAAGTCGCGAACTCGATGAGTTTTAAGAACAACTCGACGAGTCCGATGAAGATTGCCATGAGACTCGACGAGTTGATGAACAACTCGGCGAGTCGGGTGAGTTTTAACCAAGAGGTGTTGTGTGTTTATCCGTCGAGTTCAAGAGGGGGAAAAACTCGACGAGTGGCCTTGGGGCTTGTTCGAGATTCGAAGGAACTCGACGAGTCACCCCAATAACTCGGCAAGTTGGAATATGCTTCAAGGGACTCGGCGAGTAGCCGAGTAGACTCGGCGAGTTGAGGTCAACATGGACTGTTGACTTTGACCAAGGACTTTGACTTTGACCAGGGTTAACAAGTGGGTCATAGAGTACTCTGAAGACTCATGAGTATGTTCGTATTATGGTAATAGGTGGTGGAGTCTTTGGCGCGTGATCAGAGAGTTGTGATTATTTACCGAGATAACATCTACGAGGTGAGTCATCCTCACTATACTAAGGGGTATAAGGCACCAAGGTCGGCCCATTGGATTTGATAACCTAGTAGTTGTTGATATGTCGAGTTGAGTTAGTAATGTATGCCAGTTGATATGCTAGTCGGGTAGATCTGTAGGACTGCCTGTGATACTGATTGATTACATGTATGTGCAATTATCTGTTACATGTCGACATGTTATGTGGGATGGGTTGAGGTTGTACTGCTCCGTGCGGTAGCCAACAAACCCTAGATTATTCCAGATATGAGCTGAGGGCCCGGTAGGCATTCCAGACTCATACTGAGGACTCAGGAGCATTCCAGATACGAGCTGAGGGCCCGGTAGGCATTCCATACTTGTACTGAGGGCTCGATGGCATTCTAGATACGAGCTGAGGGCCCGGTAGGCATTCCAGACTCGTACTGAGGGCCAAGGGGTAGTCCAGTTGTAAAGCTATGGACCCAGTACATGTTGTTCTGTTTTGATTGACATGATACGTTAATGTTGATATTGCTATGTAGACTGTACGTGTATCGGTATTTTGGGGTAACTCACTAGGCTTCCGGGCTTATAGTTTTAGTTTATTGTTTCAGGTACATCAGGGGATTGCGGCAAGGCAAAGGCATGATCGTACGGCTCCTCCCATTATAATTATGTTTCTGGGAAAAACTCTGATAATTAGTATTTTGAAAACAAAGTTGTAATGTTTTGATGATCTTGACATGTTTTATAAAGTTTAAATTGGTTTGAAATTTCGGGTGTTACACAAACAGCTCTGCGGAATGAAAAACAGCTATGCGGATTGACAAACAGTTATACAGACTGACAACAAACACTGCAAACTTACAAACAGCTCTGCAGAATAAAAAAAACATCTCTGCAGAATGACAAATAGCTCTGTGGATTCGTAAATACTTCTCTGGAATAATGAATACGGATTCCATTTAAATTGGAAAACCATTTTAATTTTGAGAAGTTGTGGAAAGTTGTGAAAATGAGTTCCTTCAATGAGGTGTTAAAAAAGTTTCTCCAACCTACAGACTTTCTTTCATAATCTACAAAAAAACCAATCCCAACACCTTCACGTGCATTAACAAAGATATGTACGATCGTTTTCAATTTTTTTGTGGCATTGGGATGCGTGGTTTGTAAGCCTTTATACTAATTTTTTTTTGTTATTTGAAGTTGTTAAATGGCTAATATTCTTATCTTTTTTTGTAGATTCGTATGTTTCTCACGTCTATGATACCAATCATATTCGTTTGTCAAGTACCTCTAATTGGGACTTACATAACATTCATGTACATTGCGGTTGCTTTAGTTGGAAATCATGAACCCCTACTTATAGCACTTGCTTTGGGAACCATAAACTATGATGAGTCATAGGTATGGTTAATGAGGAGGCTGAAAGAATGTTTAAGTGACAGTATGGAAGTTAGTTTCATAATCCATATGTCTGACTCCATAGACTTCGTAGTACAGAGAGTCTACCCTGATTCAAATCATGGTTATTGTTGTAAAAATATAGCTGAGAAAATACGAGCTTCAACCGAAAATAATACAGTTGTGGAGCAATTATTCTGGAAGACATGCAAAACGTATAATGTGTCTGATTTTTTATGGGAGTTTGAACACCTTAAAAAATCAGGTGAATGGGAATGATCTTCACTGGCTTGACAATATTGCCATTGCAAAATTGGTACGGGCTTTTTTCCCTAAAGTAGGTTTCAATGTGAAATTCATTAACATTCCCGATGTCGTCAATTGGATAAGGACAACAGGCATGAGTTACCAATAACAACAATCATTCAAATGGACCATAACTTCATGCAAGGAGTCTATGGTCAACGTGTTGCATTTTGAGGTAATAATGATATGTTTTAATAAAAATTATTGCATCATAATTTTTATTTTATGATTCAGTTAATTTCATAGGGGAATTTCATGGTCTTCTGACCCCTTATGCACTTAAGGTGGTTCAAAAAATATTTATCAAATCCGACGGTTGTAGGGTTTAACATCCCAAAATTCAAGGCCAAAAATTTTATTTTGAAATGAGTTATTTTAAAACAAACAGTATAAGAAAACATCCATAATAACATATCATGCCAACACCAGTACGTCAATAATCAAAACATGTCATCATAAAATCATATCAGAGTATAATCCCAAAGATCTCCTATTCCGAAAACATAATGTGATGTGTTGCGATCGAGCCGGCTCCTTTCTTTTGAAAACGAAGTACCTGAAACCAAAACTGAAAATCGTAAGCACGAAGCTTAGTGAGTTTCCCAGATACCACATACCATACATATCAACTGACCCATACATGCCATACATAACCATGAGCCATACATAACAAACATATCCATAATCAAGTAAGGTGCTATGTGCCAAACATAGTCATGCTAAGGTGCTATGTGCCAAACATAATCTTGATGTTATGTCACGGGCCGCACGTGGTCTTCCTGGTCAAGCTTGGGGCCACTCCCTGGGTCTTACAGATAAATGCTAAGGGCCACCCCCTGGTCTTCCATGCAAGCATCACAAAGACAACTATACATACCACTCTACTAGGCTACTCAGCATATAGGATGCCAGGAGCCTCCTCCTGGTCTTTCACACGTAATAGCATAAAGTGCGCCAGGAGCCACCTCCCGGTCTTTCATTCATGTTTCCTAGGGCTAACCCCCAGGTCTTCCTACCATACATAATAACATATTGTGTGCCAGGAGTCGTCTCTTGGTCTTTCATGCATGATACCAAGGGCTAACCCCCGGGTCTTCCTACCATACATAATAACATACTGAGTACCACGGGCCTCCTCCTGGTCTTCCATGCATAATGCCTAGGGCTAACCCATGGGTCTTCTTACCATACATAAGCTAGATGGGCCGGCATTGTGGTCGTAGACCCATACAAACAGTGAGGAGACTCACCTCACACTGCCGAAAACTTGTTGAACACCTCTGCCTGCTAACCAGAAACTTCTAAACCACTAACCCTTCGGCTTCCCGAACTATCAATACCCCAAAAAACATTTTGATCAATAATCCAAAAGTCAACCCTGGTCAAACTTTGTCAAAGTCAACATCCAGTTGACCTGACTCGCCGAGTTGGTCTACCAACTCGTCGAGTCCATACTCTTCCAATCCCAAAACAACCCTGAATCCACTTGTTGATTCTAGAAATAACTCAACGGCTTCTCCTTCAACCACTCAATCGGGACCAACATCATCTGACTCGCCGAGTTCATCCTTGAACTAGTCGAGTTCATCATCCACATATGAATGTGTCTAGTCTGTGACTCACCAAGTTGTATGAACAACTCATCGAGTCCATCCTCATAACTAAGGAGATTGCCTTAGACGCACCGAGTTCTTCCTTGAACTCATCGAGTACGATGAACTTCATGGCCATTATGGGCTCAGACTGGCTAAGTCCATTTCCAATCTTAACTCATACCCTTAATAGAAGGGTTTTGGGGCAAGAACTAGCCTGACTCGACGAGTCCCACAACTGACTCGTCGAGTCTCTCTATGTCCAACACTAATCCGACGATTTCAAACAAGCTCAAGGCATCCAAGACCCAAATCTGGCCTCCTAGGGTCGGGATGTCACACAAAGTTGCTACCTTTGCACCCTTACATGGCCCTTTTTGCACAAAAGGCCAAAACAACCACTTAATCATTGCATGTGGAGGTTTTATGGCATAAACCTCCCACTTTTATGCCTTTACTTCACTAAACACCCCTAGATCTAAAAGGATCTAGCTTGGGGATGTCCAAATCCCACAAGGCATCATTCTTGGTCCATAACTTCATAAAAGGGACAAAAGGAGATCTAACAAACCACAAGGCAAGAAAGGAACTTGATTACCAATATGAGTAGAAAATGAGATGCAAATGAGATGGATCTTCTGCATCTACTCCTCCCTCCTTGGATCACCAATCTCCTTCTTCGCCTTCCAAGCTCCAAGAATGCTTCAAGACTCACAAAATGGCTCACAAGCTCAAAGGAGACTCTAGGGTTTTGCTCTGGACGTGAGAGAGTATCAAGGGGGCTGGTGGAAGGCCATAATGTTCCTTAAATAGGGTCCAAGTCCCGCAATTATGGTTTTCCCAAACCTGGCCAACTCACCGAGTCAGTCTTTTGACTCGTCGAGTAAGTCACTAAACCTGCGACCAAATCGCGTCCCAAATCGTCGAGTCACCACTTTACTTGATGAGTCACCCTCCTCATTTGAGATTCCTCCCCTTTCTAATCCTTCTGAATTAATGGTTTTACAACTCTCCCCCCACTTAAACTAGACTTCGTCCTTGAAGTCTACCACGGTCAACTACCTTACCGACCAGTTACCACTTTTTCACTAGTTACACACTCCGCCCGACCGATCCAATCCTTGAAGATGTCCTTCAAAATTATCCGATCATCCCTACCTTTGAATACAACCCTTTACCCAACCGATAATACTATAGGTACTCCCAGTACACTTATACTGGTATGCAACGGGTTCACCCCTTTTACTCAGCATTGCCACTGGCCTTTCCATGGCACCTTCCACAGCAACAACCTTTCCAATCTCCTTCGAGGACCAATCCTCTGCTGAAACCGCAATTCCGTCCACACCTAGTGTCGTCCCTCTTACCAATACTCACGGAATAAACCCACACACGGTGCTCCAAAACTGGAATCTCCATCTAGTGGGAGAATTCAGATAATCCTTCGAGTAGCAGATCCCTTTCTACTATGGTTAAGGCTTAGACGAGAGTTGCATCATGGAGCCAAATCACTCGCTCTGAGATCCTTTTCTTATGCAATGAGAAACCTAGCATCACTCGATCAGCTCACGGTTTGCGGCTCCAAATCCCTTATCATCATTCCTGCCTGAAGCCCTGCTGACTCCCATCCATCTACTGGATAAACCAAGACTACCCTGGTCCCAACTGATCTACCATTAATCGAAAATACCGGTTCCCCCATGCTATCTCGGAGATACAGACCCCCCGCCCACACTCTGCGAACTAAGCTACTAATGAATGTCACGGCTAACCCGCAGTCTTACGCCACTCCTGGTCTCCAATGACCCACCGTCTTCCGAATCCAATAATAATGTGGCCCACTCACATCCGGGTGGCTTCCCCGCCCTAACTTAAACTATCTAAAAAAACCTTGCCAACGAATCATGCACCTGATACATTCGTACTAGCGAATAGGGACCGACGAAAGCTACGGGTCACCCCGTAGTCTTAATATACTCGATCTGCCAACTAGTGAATGATACGGGCCACCCCCATAGTCTTACAACACTTCTGTGCTACCAGCCAACTAACGATACGGGCCACCCCGCAGTCTTACTATACTAATGCTACAGGCCATACCGCAGTCTAACTATACTCACATACGATTGCTACGGGCCACACCGCAGTCGCACCACACTTCTATGCTATCTGCCGACTAATGCTACGGGCCACCCCACAGTCTTACTATACTAATGCTACGGGCCATACCGCAGTCTAACTATACTCCCTTACTTTTCCTGCTAACTAGCGAATACTATGAGCCATCCGGTAGTCTGACAACACCTTCCACACCAACTGGCTGCTAGTGGATGCTACGACTAACCCATAGTCGAGCATACAAGCACAATCTAGTACCCCCAAGCTGTACTCATGTCCTATCTGAAACTCCCAACAGATTCTTTTGCGATCTGCTATCGGACATCCCGAGAATGCGATCTCACAATTGGCAAGTTTTTTAGAACTTCCAATTCACACTGTCCTCAATTCATACAGCCGCCTGGGCCGTCTTTCTTCCTGACAGGAGAGCAAAACTTATCCTAGTTTCAAAACCGCTTCTGCTCCCATAACATGATTGCTTCTCCCCCACTTAACTTCGGCTAAGTCTTTATGGCACGCGAAAATCCAAGGATTTCCATTCCTTCCTCCCTTGCAAAATAGGCATGATAACTACCATCGCCTTGGTGTCGCTAGCGATCCATCACTGGCCCACTCCAAATACCAAACGATTACCGAATACTAGATGAACACTTCCTGCATCCCCGATACTGATAATCCCCTGAGCTCAAACTAACGCCCTTAAGGTCTGAATAACTAATGCTCAGATCAACCTCATCAGTGATAGACCACTTCCCTTGATGCTTCCAAAAGCTATCCCAAGCACCAGGTGTAACACCCAAATTTTCAAAATAATTTTTCACATTTTATAAAGCACATTTTCATTCATGATCGTTATAAAAACACCATTGTATCACATAGTCAAAACATAACATCACATCCCAATATCAAAATATAAAAACTCCTTGTGTGTGTAACGATCAAGCTATCGCCTTCTCGTGATCCTCACTGGTACCTGAAACACATAACACAACACTGTAAGCATAAATGCTTAGTGAGTTCCCCAAAATACCACACACAACACATATTAGCCACTCGAGGCCATAACTTTCTTTGACCCTCTAGTCAATGTGTCTTAGTGGGACCCTCCAGTCCCATAACTCTGTGGGCCCTCTGGCCCTAACTCTGTGGACCTTCCGGTCCTAACTCTGTAAACTCTGTAACATACATAGCATAAAGCACATCATGCAAGAACATAAAAATACTCTGACTCATAACTCTAATTACCACTCTAGGTAAAGTATAGTGAGAAGACTCACCTCGGGTAACTCGGTGAAATCTCGAACTCTGTAAAAATCTGATCTAGCCTCCGCCTAATCATATGAAATAAACACTCTAAATCAATACGTCTCTCAAGGCTAGACTATTCCTTCTCTTAGAACTCTCAGAAGGGTAAAAGACCATTTTACCCCTCTCATGGCTCAAGGACCCTAAAGTTGACCAAACCCTAAAAGTCAACTTCCTGGATTACGTTGCGCGTACCACACATGTACGCTGGCGTACCCGGTGTCTTCATAGAAAGCGGGGTGCGCGACCCCTTACGTCGTGCGTACTGGGATTATGCCCAGCGTAACTCCCAGTTTCAGACTCTAAGCATTTTGGGGTCTTAATCCGTTAAGACCCAAGTCCAACTTCTAGATCTGACCACTTATAACCCTCTTAATCCGTAAAGTCAGCGACTTTAAGCCTTTGCATGGCTGGACAAGTCACTACCACCCATAATACTCCACTTCCTTACACTAGAAAGCTCAATACTCATGCATAACCTCATATCCACAACCAAGATGGGAACTTTATGGATTTATAACACAAATAACACTGAAATGGGACAGATCTAGGTCCATGGAGCACATTACACTCATTAAGTCTCCACCTTTGGGACTTTTAACCCTAAAATGGTCCATGAAATCATCTAACCAAAAAGAAGAGGAAAGTTTTGAACTTTATACCTCCAAATGCAGCTCCTTCCTCTGTAGATCTCAGATCCAACCTTGCACTTCAAGCTCTAGCCTCCACAAGCTCCTCTCCTTCTTCTTCACACACACACCAAGGCACTTTTAGCTCCAAAACACTCACTCTCAAGCTAAGGACGATTGGGAGGCTCTCTTAGGGTTTTACTCACTGGTATGGAGGCTGAGAAATGAGCCTTAGCTTCCATTATATAGTTCACAAGTCAAATATTAGAGTTTGCATCTGGACCCATTACGCCCAGCGTAAACCTGGGTACGCCCAGTGTACCTAGGCGAGTCCGCGTCCGAATTAAGTGCATGAGTACGCGCAGCGTACTCCCCAAGATGCCTAGCGTACTCATTTGCTACAATAATCCTCACAAGGACCACTTTTGACAACTTGACAAAATGGAAGGACATAATAGCTTTACCTGGATTTCGGGATGTTACACCAGGACTAGAACCACCGAACCCTGATGATGGTGGATGACTACTCCATTGACCCTGCCCACCGTCCTCACGTAACGCTTCTGAACCGCTTTTGGCCATAACCGAGATAATACCGGACACTTCGAACCCGAAGTGAGAGATGACCTTACACTAGCTACTAATAGTTCCTGGTATGCAATTGGCATATGACAATTCTGAAAATACAATCCGAATACAAGAAAAGAGACAACTCATACATACAATCACCTGAGACCGAGGTAAGAACAATCCTGGTACATATGGAATCGAAAATATCCATCGGTACATACCTGCAACATTCCCTGTTGTAATCCAGATCTCCTTCATCTGTCACTGCAAGGCCCTACCCTATCACCCATCGGTAATCCTTAAAGTTTTCGGGGCAGACGCACTCCCTGCTCCTCCCCTCATCGTCGGGCAGTCGACCTTCTTGTGGCCCACCTGATTACAGTGAAAACATAATGGGCTTGCCCCAGTGGGCAGTCCCTGCTGACGTGACCATCACTGCCACACTTGTAGTAGCCTGAACCCCTAGAACGACAAACTCCCCCGTGCAGTTTCCCGCACGTGTTGCACTGACTTCGGCCCTGCCAACCTACTAATCGCTGATATGAAGTCTTGGGTCTCTTCCCGAGACCCTCCAAAGTATACATCTGATCCGAACTCCTCTTCGCAATGTGCTCCAAATCAATCTCCCTTTCCCGCGCCCTGGCAATCATAGAGTCCAGGGTCGGGCATGCCGAGAAGCTGACATGCTCCCAAATATCAACTCTCAACATGTCATGATAGTGGGTCCTCTGCATCTCATCATCCCCTGCATACTGAGGCACCAATAAGGCCCTCTCCCGAAACTTGGCGGTAATCTCTGCCACCGACTCCGTTGTCTGTCTCATGTCTAGGAACTCCCTGGCCAGCTGCTGAAGTTCCACCGCCGGCACAAACTCCGCCCTAAACCTAGTCACAAATTCGAACCAGGTCATAGCCTCAATGGCTGAGGCTCCCAAGGAATCACCAATTGACTCCCACCATTCTCTGGCTCTGTCCCTCAAGCATCCTGCAGCAAATCAAACCTTCGAACCATCGGGACAGAAGCTCGTCAACTGTGAAGACTCAATGTCTGCAATCCATCTCCTTGCAACAATAGGGTCCTTCACCCCGTGGAAGTCTGACGCGCCACACCCCCTGAAGCCCTTGAAGGACAATGTGCGCGATTTTGACTGGTTGAATGCCACATCACTTCGAAACGCTCTGAGGCGATCCTCCATCAGCTCAATAATCCCTTCCTTGATCGACCCAAAAATGACCGGGGTCGACTTAAGGATACCTCTCGTGATCTCAGATGCGATGAACTCGCGTATCCCGTCATTTACCTGCTTGGATCCTGCCCCCGAGCCTGATCCTGATCCTGACCCAGATCCTGATCCTGACCCAGATCCTGATCCTCCTGATCCATGTCGTGTGGTCACCGTACTGAAAATAAACACCTAAACGTCAGGATCATACCTACTCCCAAGAGGTATCACACATCATCCAAGTTTCCTGGTTCCATCTCGGCCCTCCTTGACTCGAGTATAGATCCTCTGCTTTCAGTAGTCCCAACACTACTCTCATCCTAGGCTTTCCCTAGGGTAACCTCCAACTTGCACCCAGTCCTCAGCTACTGAAGGCATCTTTATATTTCCAATTAGCCACTACCTACCATCACATGTGACAAGGCTCAGATAATCCTCCGGGTAAAGAACTCGTCCCTACAACGGTTAGATTCAACGAGAGCTGCGAAATAGGACCAAATCCAACACTCTAAGATTATTCAACCCTGATCACATGTGACTTGACATATTCACCTAATGGCTAACTCTCATCACTTAGAGTCCTACAAGCACAAAGCAATTAGCATTCAGAAAAAAGGGAAATCTAACCAGAAAATAATCAAGAAATTCTACCCACACAACAAGAATTTGTACTAGCATGCGATGCCAAGCTCATATAATCAGGCATAACCTAAACAAGCTATCCTACCGTTGTCTAACCAACACTAGCATGCAGTTCACAAACCACATAGCAGGCATATAAGGCATGCTCCTAAATCCTTAGCCCTAAATCTAGCATGTTGATCACATAATCATATCATGACATAAACTTGTATGGGTATCTTGGGGAAAACTTACTTGAGCTCGGCTGATTGCACGCACCACACACTTTGTTCTTCTCAAAGTTCTTTTCTCTTTTCAGATTCTTTTCAAACTCCTTTCTATAAAATGGTTTTACTTTTGAGAATTTTCATACCAAGCCCTTAGTTTGAGTTCAGACACACCTAAGGGTATGTCTGAATCCCTCAAACCAAGGCTCTGATACCAACTTGTAACATCCCAAAATTCAAGGCCAAAAATTTCATTATGAAATGAGTTATTTTAAAACCAACAATATAAGAAGACATCCATAATAACATATCATTCCAACACCAGTACATCAATAATCAAAACATGTCATCATAAAATCATATCAGAGTATAATCCCAAAGATCTCCTATTCCGAAAACATAGTGTGATGTGTTGCGATCGAGCCGGCTCCTTTCTTTTGAAAACGAAGTACCTGAAACCAAAACTGAAAATCGTAAGCACGAAGCTTAGTGAGTTTCCCAGATACCACATACCATACATATCAGCTGACCCATACATGCCATACATAACCATGAGCCATACATAACAAACATATCCATAATCAAGTAAGGTGCTATGTGCCAAACATAGTCTTGTTAAGGTGCTATGTGCCAAACATAGTCTTGATGTTATGCCACGGGCCGCACATGATCTTCCTGGTCAAGCCTGGGGCCACTCCCTGGGTCTTACAGACAAATTCCAAGGGCCACCCCCTGGTCTTCCATGCAAGCATCACAAAGACAACTATACATACCACTCTACTAGGCTACTCAGCATATAGGGTGTCAGGAGCCTCCTCCTGGTCTTTCATACGTAATAGCATACAGTGCGCTCGGAGCCACCTCCCGGTCTTTCATTCATGTTGCCTAGGGCTAACCCCCGGGTCTTCCTACAAGACATAATAACATATTGTGTGCTAGGAGCCGTCTCTTGGTCTTTCATGCATATTACCTAGGGCTAACCCCCGGGTCTTCCTACCATACATAATAACATACCGAGTACCAGGGGCCTCCTCCTGGTCTTCCATGCATAATACCTAGGGCTAACCCCCGGGTCTTCCTACCATACATAAACTAGATGGGTCGGCTTTGTGGCCGTGGACCAATACAAACAGTGAGGAGACTCACCTCTGATAGCTAACCGGCAACTTTTGAACCGCTGACCCTTCGGCTTCCCGAACTATCAATACCCAAAATAACATTTTGATCAATAATCCAAAAGTCAACCCTGGTCAAACTTGGTCAAAGTCAACATCCAGTTGACCTGACTCGCCGAGTTGGTCTACCAACTCGTCGAGTCCATACTCCTCCAATCCCAAAACAACCCCAAATCCACTTGTCGAGTCTAGCTATAACTCAACGGGTTCTCCTTCAACCACTCAATCGGGACCAACTTCATCCGACTCGCCGAGTTCATCCTTGAACTCGTCGAGTTCATCATCCAGATATGAATGTGTCTAGTCTATGACTCGCTGAGTTGTATGAACAACTCGTTGAGTCCATCCTCATAACTAATGAGATTGCCTTAGAATCACTGAGCTCTTCCTTGAACTCGTCGAGTACGATGAACTTCATGGCCATTATGGACTCAGACTGGCTGAGTCCATTTCCAATCTCAACTCACACCCTTAACAGAAGGGTTTTAGGAAAAAACTGGCCTGACTCGCCGAGTCCCACAACTGACTCGCCGAGTCTCTCTATGTCCAACACTAATCTGACAATTTCAGACAAGCTCAAGGCATCCAAGAGCTAGATCTGGCCTCCTAGGGTCGGGATGTCACACAAAGTTGTTACCTTTTCACCCTTACATGGCCCTTTTTGCTCAAAAGGCCATAACAACCACTTAATCTTTGCATGGGGAGGTTTGATGGCATAAAGCTCCCACCTTTATGCCTTTACTTCACTAAACACCCCTAGATCTGAAAGGATTTAGCTTGGGGACGTCCAAATCCCACAAGGCATCATTCTTGGTCCATAACTTCATAAAAGGGACAATAGAAGATCTAACAAACCACAAGGCAAGAAAGGAACTTGATTACCAATATGAGCAGCAAATGAGATGGATCTTCTGGATCTACTCCTCCCTCCTTCTTCACCTTCCAATCTCCAAGAATGCTTCAAGACTCACAAAATGGCTCACAAGCTCAAAGGAGACTCTAGGGTTTTGCTCTGGACATGAGAGAGTATCAAGGGGCTGGTGGAAGGCCATAATGTTCCTTAAATAGGGTACAAGTCCCGCAATTAGGGTTTTCCCAAACCTGGCCAACTCGCCGAGTCAGTCTTCTGACTCGTCAAGTAGGTCACTAAACTTGCGACCAAATCGCGTCCCAACTCGTCGAGTCACCCCTTTACTCGACGAGTCACCCTCCTCATTTGAGATTCCTCTCTTTTCTAAGCCTTCTGAATTAAGGGTGTTACATAGGGTTAGGCATATTGTTGGCGACAGATATGAACTGAGTAAGTATTTAACCACCGAATCCGTGCAATTAGATCGTGGCATTTGTACTTGTGGGAAATGGCAAAAGTGTGATATACCTTGTCATCACGCTATAGCATCACTACAAAGGCTTGAAATTGAAGAAATCCAACTCATGGTAAATTATAAGTTAACTATTGCGGTGAATCGAAATGATTATCAAACTGAGACAGTGAATCCTATTCCAAACCTTATGCATTGGGAAATAACAGTTGAAAGTGTTGTCGTCTTACCTCCATGACAATTTACTTGAATTGTAATGCATGGATGAGAACTAATATTAGTTTGTATTTGCTTCTATGTTAACCTTGATTTTGGTCCATTGATGTTGTTATATTTTAATAAATAATGTGTACCTTTTAGTTAATAATATTTACTTTTTAATAAATATTTTAAACCTTAGTTTTTGTCCGTTCCCGATAAATAGCTCTGCGAACTGTCAGACAGCTCTGCGGAATGACAAATAGCTCTGCGGACTACCAAACAGCTCTTTGCGGACTTAAAGGGTGTATAAATTGCCATAGCTGATTGTTGAGTTTTTTATAAAGAGTTATAATTTATTTTGAATTTTATTATGAGTTCATCTTCAAATTTCTATATTTTATCGTGCAATGAAGCTCATTGTTACTATTGTGATCTGAAAGACCCTTTTCTTACACGGTCACCAAACATCAGAGGGTCATATATATCTAATGATACTTTGCAACAATTACAATGGGCTGAAGAACAACAAAAAATAGATAAAGAGTAATCTTGGGCTCTCAATGAACGTCGTGACGTCATTGCAGCAGAGTGCAAAGAGGTTGAGGAAAGGAAACAGATTAATAAAAATAAAATCAAAGAGCATGAAGAATAGATAAAAAAAAAAGTACAAAGAAGTCTATAAAAATAAATGAAAAATGACTTCCTGAGAAGGATGCAGAAATGATAGATCTTTGGCAGAAAAAGAATCGTTTTGAAAATAAAATAAGAATTAGGAACGACTATATAACAATGGAGAAAGATAAGTATACATTGCAGTTCCTTGAACTTAATTACTGTTGTTGTACGTTTATTTTGTGATTTTGGTTTGTTATATGTATTATCTTCGAGTTTAAGTTATTTTATTAAATTAACTCTGCTACTAATGTGTCACACCCCAAAACCAAGAACGGCGGAAACGTTCTGGGGCGGAGGATGTCATGTACAGTATCATAACAATGCAAAGTAGTAAATAAGCAACAACATCATCCATTGCATTAATAGTATAATTTCATACAAGTGTGTTCTTTAATAGTAATAAGACACCAAAAATGAATAATCAAAATAAAAGACGAGTCTTGAAGATTCTCCGTCTTCTCAAAACCTGGTCATCAGTACCTGTCTACTGGTGACCTGAGAATACAAGTTATTTTGAAAGTGTAGATCAGCATTTAAGCTGGTGAGTTCATAAGTATTTAGTGTCAATGTTTGTATAAGTTTGATGAAAATGTTTGTAATTGAACAATGTAAATGTTTGTATATGTTTGAAAACTCCTAAAAAATCCTATATTGTCTACTAGTATAAAAAGTAGTCTTCTACCAAGACCCAACTGTTTTGTATGTTTATTCCTTTGTAAGAGTGAGTGCTTTTCCCAAGTATGACTATCATTACCAAAATATAGTTTTATATTACCCTTTATGTGAAAAGATTACAATTTGAATATAATGGGAAAATGTATATGTGTACTATAGTATTATTTGTATTAATCACTGAAGTAATAACTACCTTAAAACCAATGGTTTAATTAAGGCAAAATGTGATATGATTGTTACCATACTAATCTGACTATAACACGATGATGAAAGACGTCGGAAGAAATGACATTTGGCACCCGTAGACTTGCAAGTCCCACTGTAGCGAACAGCAAAGGTGTAGGATAGTCAATCCAGTATAGATCTATACACAAACTCACGCTCTCCCTCCAGGAGATTCTGGTTACAAAACATGATATAACGAAATGGTCAATGTGTCATGAAGTAGTATCTCACATTATGTTATCTATGAATCTCGTTATAGTATACTTGTTATAGTAATAGTATTCTCTATATAGTACCCTTTGTATAGTATTCTCTGTTATAGTATTCTTTGTCTAGTATTCTCTGTTATAGTATTTGTATATGATAGTATTCTCCTAAACTATACCTATTGTAGTTTACTAGTAAGTTATGTATATGAATAGATAAATGTATACCTTTGCTACCCAAAGGTATTGAACTGATTGAATAGAACTTTTATGTCTACGTATGTATACATAATATATATCTAATATTTAGATGACCTTCGGACAACTGACCGATAACCTAAGTCCACATACAAACAAGGAAAAGGAAATAAAGCGAGCTAGCAGTCCTAAGTCCTTTAAACATTATGTATATAACTATACATATATAGACATGCTTTTGACAGTATATATAAGTTAAAAAGAGGTTTTGTAATACATTTAAAGAGTTTTGAACAATAAATAGCTAATTATTGTTATATTTAAATTGTTGATAACTTCGGGATTGCTGAGAATCCTCAGGGTTGCTGATAACCCCTGAAACGTGATATTAATCTGCATGGCATGCAATTAGCCCACTAGGATGTTGATAATCCCCAAGGTTGTTGATAACCCATAGTTGTTTATTATGTTGTGTTGTATCGATATTTTGGGAATGACTCACTAAGCTTTGTACTTACAGTTGTGGATTAAATGTGTTCCAGGTACTTCTAATGATCGCGGGAAGGCGAAGGCTTGATTGTACACTCCGACTTGCAGATTTGTTGATTCCGCATTTTTGATACTTTAATTTTGAATGATTGTACTTAATATACCTAGGATTTTATTGACTTGGTTTTTATAACACTCGAGGGTTTCTATATTAAAAATGAAAAAAAAATTGTGGTAAAAATTGGGATGTTACATTTTGAAAGTGGAGAAACCTCTTGTGTTATATGATAAGTTTTGCATTCAAAATTATGGTACTAATGAGAATTTGGAAGACATGTTGACAAGGTCGTTTCCCAAAGAGAAGTTCAAGCATTGATTAGACTTGGGTTGATGTTATCAAGAGTTAAGTCCCTTTGGGGAATGATCGCGGGAAGGGAGAGAAAGTTCTTGGTTTCAGGTGGATTTCATAGAATACTCAAGTCAAGGTGGAGATTGTTAAATATGACTTGAGAATTTAGAGCATTCTCATGGAGCACCTGAGAAAGGAATGGATGTAACGAACCGAAATTCTTCCATTAACGAAGCTAGCTTTCCGTTACTCGAAAAATTAATTGTTGAAAAGTTGTTTCGATTCTAAAAGTATAAATCGAAATAAATTAAATAAAAATGTGTTACCTATTATTACTAGAAAAAACATGATCTCTATAATAGTTAATTAATATTTAAGGGATATATAGTTTAATAAGTTGGTTTTTTGGAAAATAGGATAAATATAATCAATTTATTTGGCTTGAATGATGTTAAAGGGCTAAAGTGTCAACAAACTAAGCTTATTATGTTAAATTATTTAGGGTTAGGGTAAATAGGGTTCAAGGCCGAAAGTATAGGGATCAAATAGCAAAAATCGTTTATAACCCCCTAAGGGAGTATGCGACTCGACGGGCTAGAGAGTGAATGCAATGTGCGTTTTTTTCTGTGGCCTAAACGTGCACCTGAAGATCGATTCCCTTGGGCTTTTCCGTGATCGACGATCATTTGGAGGGAGGAGAAGAAAAGAATTGAACGCAAAGGAGGGAGGACGACAGTCTTAAGGCGAGGGAGTAAAGGGTCGTCGGGATTGTTTTGAGACCGCGAGAAGGCTAAGAAGGATCGACCCCAAGGCTGGTAAATTCTTGACTTCTTCCTCATGCATTCTTGTTTCAGTTGTTAGTGTTGTGGTAAGAGGCTCTGTCATCTCCTATTCTTGCTATAACGTTAAATCTTTTTATTGTTAGCCACACAATTCTTTTCTTTCCTGTTCGTGACACCCTTGCTACCAAAGCATTGAAGGATTAGGATTGGGACGTTCATACACTCTTGTTAACACCAGGTCAATTAATGGACATATCGATTGATGAAGATGTCAAATATTATCATGCATATAATCTTTTTTTAAAACAACCATGTGTTGCTTCTTTTGTCCTTCTGTTGATCAACAGTAGTGCTTCATTTTGATTGGGAGATATGTAAACCTCTATTTCTCTTTTTGGTTCGTAAGTTTGGCTGCCTAAATTACAAATAGATGCATATGACTCTTGTTTGGAATGGAATTGGTTATTCTAGAATCATTACAATGATGCATATATAATTTAAACAAATATGAAATTATAGTAGGTTTTATATGAAAATAATGATGAACTAAAAAGTTAATCGATAATTAAGTTGCATACATCTTGGTTTCTAGTAGGCTTAAAATATTGATTAATTGATCATGGCTTTGGTACAGATGGTATATGATTTTAAATATACTAGATTAATATCTAGGTAAATTAATGGTTTTCCATGTCTTAATACCTTTATTCAAGATAAATCGTGGGCAAGATTGTTTGGTTCTAAGCCCTTGTTTTAATCCTTGAAGTATAAGGTGATGTTTGTCATAGTTAAAGAACTGGACAGATTCGCTAACCTGTCTTGCAAGGGCTGTTGAGGCCATTTTGGTCTGATTTAGAGAAAATATTCATAAAAACAAAGTTTTGTAAAATCGAGTCTAGTTTCCAGAAAATCTGATATCATCTCATTTGGACTTGTAGATTCTGTTTTGCACGCAAAACATTGAACAGGGGTCGGGCTGGGAAATTATAAAAAAAATAATATAAAAGTTAGAGTAAAGTAGTATTTTTGAAACATATACTTAATTTGTTAATTGAATGTTATGTGTGGTGTTTAGGTGGAGCCTTTAGAATTTCAATTAAGTTCAAGACTTGGAATAGAAGGAGGATTTCTTCAAGGATAAAGGTGAGTTCATTGCTTTAACTCATTAAGGTTGCATTATTGAAACGTGCAATCCGTAGATGGTGATTTGATTCATTTTAGGATGACCATGCCATTACTTGTGCTTGATGATGATATGATATTTGTGATGCTAATATATGTTTTGGGCTAATGTCATGATATGACGTAATTGCTATGTTGCTTACACTTTGATGTACTTGATGTATATGGCATGCTAGCTTAAGTTGCTTGAAATATGATGTATGGTTATGTTTTGATGTGTTGGTTATGAATACATTGCATGTTTAATACACATTCATATAGTAGGCAGTATATGACTTGCTTAATTTATAAATGACATTGCGGGGTTATGCGTAGAGGGTTTGGGTAGTTCATGATCTTTGCCTAAAACCTTATCCGGATCATTGAGGGTGTCTACTAGGTTGAAAGGGTACCTATAGGAAGAGCTATAGCCACAACGGTGATTAGTTGCCGGTCTTTCTGGATGATCGTGTGACACATGATTTGCGGGCACTGCGGTGTTCGTGGGCTGGAGTGATGTTGGTCCCTCGTTCGCGGCCAGCTCAAACATCACGTGGGAATCGGGAGGTGTATCGATGGAATTGGCACTGTTTGTACCGATCCTG
Organism: Lactuca sativa; assembly: GCF_002870075.4. Taxonomy (NCBI): domain Eukaryota; kingdom Viridiplantae; phylum Streptophyta; class Magnoliopsida; order Asterales; family Asteraceae; genus Lactuca; species Lactuca sativa. The sequence goes on from NC_056625.2 coordinate 250,815,982, forward strand.
AACAACACCACGGGGTACTTGTACTTTGCAAAGTCGGAGTAGCGAAAGTGGAGTCACAGGGTTGGGGTTTCGGGTGGAAGTCATGAGCCACTTAGAGCATTCGGTTGGCCGTGCACACAAGTAGTGAACGGGGTGTTTCTCTTGGGTTAGGTAGCACTAAGAGACACTTTTCTATCAATCGTTTGGATAGATATAATAAAAGGTTGAACATGTAACAAATGGTTGATTACATATTAAAAGGTTGAATATATAACAAAGGTTGATTATTAACAAATGGTTGAACATGTAACAAAAGGTTTGTTGCATATTAAAAGGTTGAATATATATCAAAGGTTGCTTAAATATGAAATGTGATTATTTATATGTTATGCGGTTGCTTATGTGGTATTTGGTTGATCATATATGTTATGTGGTAGAACTGTGATTAAACATATATGCATGTATGCGGTTGAATAATTATGATATGCGGTTGTTTTCTAAGTGGTATTTGTCGATCATTTTTTTTATGCTTCATCATAAGATGAATGATTGACCCATTTGGGGTTTGTATGTTTTATATGCAACTTTATGAACTCACTCAGCAGGGGCTGATACTTGTATTTTTTCTCTTTTGTGTCTTATGATTGGTACATGCAGTTTAGAAGTTGACCTTGGTGAGAGGGATTCCTATGGGTAGTAGATTTATATTAGCAATGTCACTCTTGGATACGTTTTTGATTATTTACTTTAAAAATACTTTTGTTTACAGTTTAATGGTTTAGAATTATGTTTGAATTTTTGAAGTAACATTGTGGTTTTGAAAATGTTTTGATTAAAAAAAAAATTAAGTCTTCCGTTACCGTATTCTGTTAAATAAATGTTTTAAAAAGAAAAAAAAATGGTAAAAATCACGACGTTACAATGGAACATATGTGAAAGGAATGGAGCATCTAAGAAAGGAACAGAGCACCTAAGAAGTGAGTGGAGCACCTAAAAATGGAATGGAGCATCAATGATGCTCCATGATGCAAGGATGTGCCATCTTGGAGTGGGTGTGCCATTTGAGAAGAGGATGTGACATCCTTAAAGGATAATGTGTCATGTAGGAGGTAGATGTATCATCTGGAAATTAGATGTGTCATTTGCATGGAAGATGCTCGTAGACGATGCCCATGGAGGATGCTCATGCAATGTATCTCAAAGATGAAGGTCCCAAAAGCAGATGCATGGCAGATTGTGATTAGTTGACATCTCTCATGGGCCTATGGATTATGGATTGGCTCATTAGGGTTTCAGGTATGATCCCTAGTGTATAAATATGGATGTTTGCTAGTCATTTGTTTGAGGTCGTTAGTGTCTTTTGTTTCCTTAGCAAGTAGGTTGAATCTCTGTTTGAGAACTATGTGAATAAGAAAACTCTCCTTCTGTCCATGGACGTAAGTCACCTTGATCAAACCACGTAAATATTGTCTTTGTGTACTTTTTGGTTTCGTGTATTATCTGTATTACTTCCTAACAAGGGTAATCAGATCCTGGCTAGTAGCATCATATATGTTACGATTCTTGACAAGTGCCGTCTGATTACCCTAGATTAACCTTGTTTGAGGAGAAAGAATCGGCAAAGGCGTGGTGCGATATTTCGGAATACCAATGTTTCGGTGAAGACCAACATCGCGACAAGTTTTGGTCCCTTGTCATGAATCGTTTTCGAAAAAGAATGAAAAAAAGATAAGATTACTGAACCGCCGACTAATGCAACACCAAGTGGTCAAACACGAACAAGATGGACACTTCGTAATCTTGAGCAATCAATAAAGTAACGTGTCAAACGAGGTAATGCTTTTGGAAAAAGCTTGTGGTTTCAAACTTCAACAAAGTCAAAAAAAAAAAAAAAAAGTCAAAAAAAAAAAAAAGTCAAAAAAAAAAAAAGTCAAAAAAAGGGGTTCTTCAAGCTCTTCGGTAAACATAACGAAATCCAACAAATAAGGTCGTTGTTTACATTGTGAACCTCGTTGGACGTATGAAATATATGGTTGGAAGGGATCTTTAAGCCGACCTAATAACAGAAATGCAATCGTTTATTGCATATTAGGTGCGAGACTCATGTATTACACGGGTTGATTTAAAAAAATATTAAACATTAAAGTGTAAACATAACATTAAAGTGTCCAGAATCAATCATACATGCACACAATAAATACTGAAAACATTTGAACCTAACTTATATATATAGGGTTAGGTTATTTTGTTTTCACTATTTATTGTGTGCATGTATGATTGATTCTGGACCAATTATTTTAGTTATTTTAAGAAAGTAGTTAATGCATATTACATGTTGAAGATATAATAAATATAAATTACATCTTCAGCATTTAATATGCATTAATTACTTTCTTAAAATAACTAAAATGATTGGTCCGTAATCAAGCACATAATAAATACTGAAAACATTTGAACCTAACTCTCTCTCTCTCTTTATATATATATATATATATATATATATATATATATATATATATATATATATATATATATATATATATATATATATATATATATATATATATATATATATATATATACGACTTTAATTTTAAAAATTAAACAAATCAAAAATTGACAAGTAAATAATATTTATTTCAAAAATACCAAAAAATAACAAATGTCAAATTCAAGAGAGATTGATATGTAACAAAAAAAATTCATTTATTAAAGAGGATGTACTTTCAAAAGATTTGTACAAATCCACTAGAGAGAGAGAGAGCATTTGTAGGTTTTATGTTTTCTATTATTTTTATTTTCTAGTACATATATTATATAGTTTTTTTATTTTCGTGTCATGGTTTTTAATTTTAACGTTAGGTTTTTTTAGTTTTAACGCTATGATTTAAATGTTATTCGACTGTATAGACAACAAAATGGTAATAGTGGTTGAATGGTAAATGTCGCTTATGTTGCACCAAATGTCAGACACACACCTTTAGCCTAATACAATCAAGCAACCACACATGATAAAAGACTAAGCAAACACTAATAGTATTTAGATTCAACCAAAACGAGCATCCATCCAAAAAACATGATAAGTCAGACTTATTTGACTGTCACAATCTTTCCAAACAACCATCATCCTAACCATTTCATTCATTAACATACAACCAACCTTAACCTATCCACATACCATAAAAACTACTACTACTACTACTTAAGTCACTCTGTCTGACATAGAAACAGACAAACATTTAGCAGAAGAACATGGAGTTGGCAACCGCCTCCTGAAGTTTTGGCAACTGAGGAACCGCCACTGCTCCAGCTGATGTCACCCCGGTGCCGCCATGGCTGGAGGATGTCTCCGAGTGGTCTTCAAACTTCATGAACTGAGACATCTGTGTGGCTGCCAAATGTGCGTAACAAATTGGTGCAACTGCATACAACAAACATAAAACAACCATTATTATTTAAGGGCTTTTTTAGTCATGTATGACTTTTAAAATAGTTGGGACTTACCAACAGATATGGCTGTGGTGCTTCTCTGGTAACTGTAATAATAATAATAATATAATTAAAAGTTAAAAAATAATAATAATAAAAATGAGATGATTTTTATATGCAAATATGAAATATTAGAGACAAAAGGGACTTACACATAGGAGAGGGAGTGGACAAGCTCCTGAAGATCATCAGCTGAGAACCCAATTTCATCATACAGAACATGGTAATGAGTGGGCCTGGTTGTCCCCTGTTCAAATATTTTATTACAAAACAATATTTTCATATTCAATTTGCTTTTTAAAGACAAACAAAAGCATGTAATTTGAATTTGAATTTGAGAAAGAAAGAAAGAAAGAGTTTGTGTTGCTTACAATCATGCCAGCATGTGCGCACATGTAGAAGTCGTTGTTGCGAGGATGACAGACCTTGTTATCTATCACAGTTCCTGTTTACAATAATAATAATAATGGAAACAATGTCATCATTATTAAACACAAATAAAAAAGCAACTTCTATTTAAGTAACTTACCAGGTTGAACATTATCTGGAGAGCCTTGCTGGAAAAACTTGGTGTGGTGATTCTTCTGAGCAATTATCACAAGAAATTTTGGGTTCCACTTGTCATCAAGGAACTTGCAAGCCTACCCACACCATTACCATTACCATATTTAAATCACTTTTTTTGCTTTAACAAAATAAGAAACTATTATATAAGAAAATACAAATACCTCGATAATTTGGTCCAGTTCAATGTTCAACACCTGGTTGAACTGCGACTCGCTCACACCGTCCCTATTATTATAATAATATAACAAGTAACAGAATTTTAAATTATTACAAGGAATCTTGATGTTTGAGCTTTTGTTCTTTGTTTAAAGAATATGACAGCAGAATATATTAAAATGACCAGAAGTCAAAGACAAGAACTGACCTGAAGATGATAATCTGGTCTGGCTTACGTTTGGCTGAACTTGTATAGAAGTCCAGGAGAAGCTCCCTGCCACAACAACAACAACAACAAAAAAAAAAAAAAAAAAAAAAAAAAAAAAACTCATCATTATCTCAAACTTCAAACTCTTTATTTGTAGATACATAAAGATTGTTAACAGCAAAAAGGACATGTACGGCCCTTTTTTGGTTGTTAGTTAAAATATACTGTATTTTTCAACATTCCCAAGGGAGGGCGCGCGCAGGAAACTCAACCCCATTCTTCTTTTTTTTAAATATCATATCATATACATAATATACAAAAACAAGGGAATGAAGAAAGAACTATACCTCATTATGCCTTCATCCTCAGTGTCAGAAACTTTCTTGAACAAGGAATCTATCATCTCCACCTTTGGAGATTGAGTTCTCACAGAAGCTCGATAACGGGAGATCAAAGGCCAATGTCGGGAACTAACAACCTGTAAATACAATATAACAAAGGATTTTTATGAAACTATTACATTTCTATTCCTATTTCTATAAATATATTAAACATAAAGTTGAGAAAAGAAAATTAGTTACAGCAGCAATTGATGGAATATCAGATTGGCCGGGTGAACCATGAGACACATCCATGCCCAGAATGATTGTGGGAACCTTGGATACAAGTGGAATAGAAGGAGAATGCTCCACAGCTAACATCGAGTTCAGACCTCCAAGCTGCATACCATATAACCATACCAGTACCACATTAACAAAAACCTTTCTTTCAACTTTAATCTTTTCTTTTTTAGGCCACCTACTTTCATTTCTTTCAACTCGCACATTGTAATTTCAAAAATCTACCATCCAGTTTTTTTTATTATTACAACTATATATTTTCAAAAATCTACATGAAAGTTTCTTTGGATAGATTTTTTAAAGTAAAATGATGTAATAGGTACAAAGTAAGGTAAGATGTTAAACAAATCAATCAAACTACAATGTTATTTCTTGAATTTAACTAATTTTTCCAAAGTGGGGTTTTGAAAATAATCATCTTTAACTTTTGCGATAAATGCAAAAAATAGCAGCATAGATTTTTCTTTGTATATTATAACATCTAACTTTCATTTTCTTTTTATTACCAACCAGCACTGTACTATTTGCTTTTGAAAAATCTATCCAATTATATGGCAGGAGTACCTTCAATTTGTTTCTTATTAGGACAATAGGCTTTGAAAAATCTATTCAATTATAGTAGTGAAAAGTTAATAACAATTTGATGCCATTGTATCTTCAAGTGTACTCACCTTAGCATTGATCTTAAGCAGGACATTTGTTAGGTACTGATCATTGACTCTCATAGGAGCAATGCATTGGGTCACAATACCAAAATCAGCCAGATTCTTCTTCTTCCATGGACCTACCAATACCAACCAAAATTTCATCAACACATATAGATAGATTAAATTTCCAAAAATAAAAAAATAAAAAATAAAAGATTAAAGTGGATGGATGAATCACCATAAAGATCAGAGTTCTTTCTTTCAGGTAACAAACAGAGTAGAAACTGCGGGGCACCAGGAAGCTTCGACATTATCATTTCAAACATTTTCTCAACTCTAACAAGAGGTGGGGCCCTCCTGTTTTGTGGGCTCTCCTCAAACGCATCAAAAGGCTCATCAATTTTCTACACATTGGATTTAACACCAAGTTAGTTACTTAAAACATTTTTAAGCCAACAATAATATAATGAAAACATACGATTCCTTTTAATCCTCCACATTTTATCAGATCTTTCACTAAGCTCTGAATGTTGCAGCGAGCAGAGAAGTTCACAACAGCCCATCGTTCGATTTTCGTGGGCTCCACAAGTTTCTATATCAACAAATCAAAAACATTTCATATTTAATAATGGTTTTATGTAACAGATTTAAGATAACAATTCGAAAGAATCAAAGAATCATACTTTGTTGTTAAAGTTCCAGCGTCCATTTCGCGGGAAGAAGTCTTCACCATTACCCACTTTCAACTGCATCATAGTAAAAGCAAAACCAAAATTAAAAAACTATAATTATAATCCATCAAATCCAAAAAAAAATAAAAAAGTACCTTTGGGGCTGCAAGAACACGGCCTTCCACTTGTGTGAAGCTGTTGCTTATTGAAATCCCACATGATTTCAACAAAGGTTCCTCATGATACTTATTGAGTGTTAGTGCCTGAAAAATACACAAAGCAAAAATTCAGAATCCTGTTTTTAAAAGTAATAAATAAAAACCACCTTCAAGTTTAAAAAGTGTACGTACATCGGTTAAAACCTTCATTCTTTCTTGAGGCTTTTGTCTGGATTTCTCCACCAAAGAGGATCTTTGCATTGTGTTGAGTGCTTTTGTGTAGCGTTGCAGAGAGACCAATGAACACAGCTACAACAAATCATCACATATAGTAAGTAAGAACAGCCATTAGAAGAATATGACAAATGTGGGCCCACATAGAGATAGAGCCCCATTGTGTTGTACCTCAAGGGGGAAGAAAGTTGGCCTTTTAGGCTTCCCAACATTCACACATGGAAGTTCACCAGAATACCGCAATTCGATCTTGCGATAATTCACAAAATAGTCATAAACAGTAACTTCCAAAGTCTCGAATTCACCATTCTCATCTTTCGTCTTTTGCCTCAGAGAAAAACTGAAACAATTAAACTGATTTAGTTTGAAGGTTTGGAACTGAATGACAGAGGAATGGAAAGAGTCATTTACATTCCAAGATCATGTTGGAATCTCATATGATTGTAAAACTTGAACATAATAATAGCTCACTAAACCTTAAATAAAAAGGGTTGTATTGCAAATTTTCATACCAACCCCCTGATGGAATGAACAGAAAATGGAAAGTTCAGGAATGTTCCATTCCTTCTATGATTCCATAACATAAAAAGAAAACATACAGCTGCTCGTTGCAGGGCTTCTCACTCAAACCCGTGATCTTGTACTCAGTATTGGTAGGGCTGGTTTTCACCCTCAGATTCTTCAGTGTACGCTTTGCCTGATTCAAACCACAAAAACTTTTAGTAAGAATTTACAAAAGAGCCCCTCAGGAAATGACAACATGATGGTTTGTTACCTTTGCCCAGTCAATAGAATAGGGATCTTTCACGTTTTGGTTTGCAATCAGAAACTCAACCACCGGCCCAGGTTGGATGATCATGGTAGTAGACACATCTGATAATCATAAACCATGTTTACTCTGATTTCATAAACTTCACTTCAGGGGTAAAAATGGAAAAAGGAGTGATGAAAAATTTACCAATGTTGAGGGATAGACCACCCTGGGATGTGCGGAAACTGGAATGGAATCCTCTGCATCCGAGAACGCCACCTCCGACATCAGCAAAATTCTTCACATCGTTGTGGAAAAAAGATTGGCGAACAAGTAGACAGCCTCTGTTTTTAGATTAAAAAAATTAGGCAACATTAATATAGAGAAAATTACAGGAAATAGTAACCTACATTAATAACTCTTTTAACCAAGAATTACAATGTACTTCAGTTTTTTACCCATAATAGCAACATACTTACACTTTTTACTTATAACTAACCGATAATAGCAAAATGCAACAAATGAGCTACATTGCCAAATTTGTAGTGAAATGTAACTACATTGCCATATTATGAGTTAAACAATAGATTCCATTGCATTACATTTGCCTATATTACAATGATTCACGAGATTAATTTTGTTAGATTTTTTAAAGGGTATTCACTATTCCACATATTACACATTTCAATACAAAAGTGACAACTTACTGTTTAGCTGCATGTTGTCTTAAGATGATATCAAGCACCCTCAAGGCTTCCATGGAGTTTTCAGATTCCTGTCCTCTGAGAGCCTGTGCAATTGCCTGCATTGGGATTTTGGCTGCAAAACTCAGCTCCACTTTGAAAGTCTTTGATTGATACGAACGCCTGATTCTCTTCTTGTCATTGTCAGGGCTTCCAGGGCTTGCATTTCCATTGTTACTGAATATTATAATATCCATAAGATTTATTTTTAAGTCATATATATAAAACAGATTAGTAATGTAAAACAGTATGCAATACCTACCGGTTTGAAGTGACATTTTCAAGAACAACAGTGAATTCAAGTTTGTTCCTTGGAAGAGCTCCAACAGTAAACAAACTTTTTTCACCATCATAAGCAAACTCCTTTCCTGCTAATTCAGAACCATATGTTTCGTGGACTCTATCAAGCACTTTTCTTCCAATGCCTTTCCCATCTATTGGGCGTCCATCCTCATAAAAAAGTGCGACCTGTTTGGTATAAATTTAAGACTTTTTTAAGTAATTCACCACTTTAAACAAAGAAAAATGATCTACAGTTACAAGATATGCAGATTTTGGCTAGGTAAGTTACTCGAAAGATGTATTTTACTATTTTTGACTATTGACCAAATGTCTGAAAAAAACACAAATGATAAAGTTTAAAGTAATGGAAGTTTTAGGTCCAAGTTAAAGTAGTAATTTCAAGTAATGACTTTATGATTTATAGATGATCTTTAGAAAAAAAAATTGTGAAAGAAGGGAAAAATAAATGAGGCCAACTTTGTAAAAGTTTGGACTTTATCGGGTGCCTCATTTTCTTGAATATAGAAAGTCATTCTTTCTGTATTGAGTCGAAAAGAGACCCATAAAATTCTTTCAGATAAATGATGCTAAAAAGATATTTGAGAAGAATGGAAAAATAAACAAGGGGAATTTTAAAAAATGTTAGGAACCAAAAGGGGAAAGCCTCATTTGCATGACTTTCCTAATTAAGTCATTCTTTTTGCATCTAGTCACCGAAACACACATTAAGTGTTTTCTGTAAATTACAATATTTAAGAAAATATTTCAGAAAGAAGGGAAAAATATGTGATGAAAATTATGCATAAAGTTCAGAGCTAATGGAGAAAGCTGCCAGTCAAAGAGAAACACAAAGTGCTTCTTTTTGGATAAATTATGTCCAAAATATATTGGAGCTGAGGAAGAAGAGAAAAGTAAAAGAAAGAAATTTTGAAAAATGTTAAATGACTTAATGAGAAATGCCTCATTTTCAGCAAGTTTTTTTTGGTTAAAAGAAAGACAAACTAAAAAATGTCTAACTCCAATTAGTACTTTTATAAAAGTAACAAAAAAATAACATACACTGTAGTGGAAGAAGTGTCCATCAACATTAGAGACGTTGACTTTGAAATGGTTGGTCAACAGTTGAACTTTGTTGCCTCTGGTGGCCAGACCACGCCTCCCCATGGGCACCCTCATCACCTTCTTCTTTTCAGGCTCTGCTTTCATTGGAACAACATCTTCAGGGACAGGTGGAGGAGGTGGCAATGCATCACCATTTCCTTTCTCTGGATCCATTTTTGGATGCTACAAACAACAGAACAAGTTAGCATCATTATAAACAATCATTCAAGTAGAGGAACTACAAACTCAAAATTGAACTAAATGTAAGAAATAGCAACATACTTTCACTTATTTGTTTATTATAGTATCCTAGTTTCAATTATTAGTATCGCAGCATTGTACATTGAAACCTAATTTGGACTTTAAGCTACAAAATACAAAATAAAAAATAGAACTTCATCCAAGTTCTGATTTCTATAACTGTTTACAAAGATGCTACACCAACACAGTATAAAGACATATCTTAAAATTCTTGAGAATGCAACAAATACAGCGAAATAAAATAAAGCTGATATCTGAAAACCCTTTTTAAAATCAACAACGTAATAGCAAATTAGGCCAGAAAATACTTGATGATTTTACTTAAATAATAACATAAATGATTAGAAAAACACTGAACATTAAAGCCATATACTAAAAAATCCTTCAAAAAGTTTCATATTTCAAGAAAATAAACTAACAACTCTTGTACTTAAAGAAAATCAAGAGAACAACACAAATGTACTTCTAATCCACCAAAAATGATATGAATACACATAATATAGAGCCAATAACTCAAAATCCCTTTCAAATATCACGAAAATATGACAAAGAAAGTACATCGTACTTTTGTACCACCACTTCCTTCAGAAAAGATAAAGGTACAAAAAAATTATAAACCACGAATCAGGAAACTCCTTCCAAAAATCAACAAATGAGAGCAAATAAACCAATCAACTACTTGGAACATCAAGAAAATCACGAAAAAAAATATACAAATGAACTTTTAATTCAGCAAATCTGAAACCCCTTTTGATTATCGACAGATAAAAGCAAAATAAACAAACCACTCCTGCTCGTTTTTTATAAAATCACAAATAATTATAAATACACTTTTAGTTCAGCAGATCCTTCAAAAATGGCAAACGTACACACAATATAATAGCGAAATCTGAAAACCCCTTTCACTAATCAAGTATTTGGTACATTTACGAAACCAATGTATTTCTACTCCATCCAAATCGGAAAAGTAAGCTAGAAATTGCAGAGGACTATGACCGAAAACTTCTTTATCAGACCAAAAAATGGAACCATGAAAAGTAAAATCAGTAAAATCAAAATTAAACTAACTCATAAATTTAGTAAAAGTCAGAAAACACCATGCACGACGGAAAAAACGATCAAAAAATCCTTCAAAATAGTAAAGTAATTATACCTGAAACTCAGAGAGAACCCTTGTTTCGAAATCTAGATCACCAGCCTAGAACCTGAAAAACAACAACCAGAGAACAAAATCACAAAGTAAGGAGTACTGAGAGATCATAAAAAAAAACCCCAAGAAATTACGAAACCCCAAAAAGAAAGCCACCTTTCACCGATCTTAGATAAACATTAGTACAAAGCATTAAATTAGAAAATATACTTTGAACACCGCTTTATAAAAGAGTAAACTAAGTCGAAATTTTCAGAAGAAAAAACCCAACAACTTTCCTAAAATATTCTCTCGAAATGCCAAAAAAAACACAACATTTCACAGTTTACAAGGTTTAAATTCAGCCCCAAAACAACACACTTAACAAAATTTAAAATCGTTCCTCATAGAAGATAAGAGAGTATACATTCACAAAAAGTGAAAAAAATACCCCGTGTTCTTTTGTAAAAAAATAGCAAAAATATCCTAGAAAAAACACCAGCATTGCAAGGATTTCAAAGTTTTGGACAGAAAGCCTAAAGAAGAAACACTGACGCATAAGTTTCGAAGTAACTGACGAACACAGCAAGAATTTCAATTAATCTCACCAAATTAACACCAAGAAGGACGAAGAAGAAGGGGTAAAAACCCTAAAATGAAAATGAGGACTGATGAAGAGAGTGGAGTTGAGGATTTATTGGGGGTGGTAAGTTACAATGGGGAAAGTGTAAGCCAACAAACTTTTTTTTCTTCCCACGCGCTCCCGTTTGGTTGCGTAATCATCTCTGTAGGTTTAAAAAGAATCATGCAGTGTTTAAATCCCACGCGCTACTCTTCTGACTGCGTCATTACTTCCATATATTTAATAATAATAAAGCTTCAAAATTATAGTTATCTTGCCACGCGCCCTCTTCGTATCCCCTCCATATGTTCAATAAGAATCAACTTCCAAAAGTACGAGATGATTGCATAATTTCTTACCTTTTTAGATGAAATTTTACTAATATAAGTGAGATTTATGTGATTGATTTTGATGGGATTTCCATATGCAAATAAAGATACATATATGGTAAAATATAAATTACCGCAGTAATGTTAGAGCTAATAATGATTAAAAATAATTTATTAAAAAGGTAAATTATAATTTGATTGTGGTTTAATATATATTTTTGATTAATAATGTAGGTTTAATTTACCGACCCACTTTATAGAAACCGAATTGTAATATATATTTTTGATTATTTAATATTTAAAATAGAGAAAATGACAAAAATAGTCAATTACACTAATTGCATTACAAAAATAGCAAAAAAAAATCGGGATTACATATTTAGCCACCCATTTTGCAGATGAGATGCCCATTTCGCAAATGGGACCTTCTCATCTGCGAAATGGGTGATTTTTAGGTATAAAAACGTTTTTTTTTTTTTTTCATTTTCACCATTCTCTACACAAAAACTCTCTCTAACTTTGGGCTTCTCTCGAAATTTTGGCTAGTTTTTGAAGAAAATGGAGGATTATGTCAACAATCCCGCAAATATGGTTAGATTTTAACTCTTTTAATGTTTAAAGTTATTTTTTTTTTATCAATTGTTGTATTATTTAGTGTTAAAAAGTGTAATTTTGTTGTGTTTGATAGTTTTAGTATATTTTTAGTATACTTGAAGTTTAAATGCAAGTAGAGACAAGTAGAGACTGCGTAGATAATGTTTACAATTTGTTATTTTTGTAGTTTTTTTAGTTGCTGTATAACCTGAAATCTTGTAAATTTTTATCCTATAATTGTTTATATAAACTGCAAAATAGTTGTTTGTATATATATTTGTCGTATAACATTTGTATAAGTTGAAAATTTGTCGTATATATTGTTAGAAATTGTTTTTATTTGTCGTATAGGTTGAAAATTTTGTATAAAGTAGTCGTATAACTTGCAAAATTGTTAGTTTGGTTGTCGTTTTATTTTTAAATTTTTTTGTTTATATGGTTATATAATGTTAGTTTTAATTAGAAAGATAAAAATTGTTTATATATTTGTCGTTTAAGTTGAAAATTTGTTTAAGTTGAAAATATGTTTAAGTTGAAAATATTTATATAATTATGTATGATATTGTTTTCTATCGTAAATATATTTGTTGTATAACTTGGAAAATTGTTTATATATGTGTATGTTATTGTTTTTTATCGGGGAAATATATATATTAGTAATTAAGAAAGTATTTGCAGTTCGTAATCATATATTTAAAAAAAAAATATTTTTTAGTTATCTAATTTGTTTTTGTGTTTTTTTTTGCAGCATGATTTTAGTTTAATGAATACGAAAGTCTTTGCGAACCTAAAAGGTTCTGGCGGTAACATATGGGAAGTCTTTGAAGTTTTAGATGATGTCCGACGTGCTATTTTCAGAAATACCGTCTTTGGCTATTTTATTGATGTCCCTCGTTTACAAGGGGACGCTTTATTGTTTCATAAAATGTTCCTTCATCAGATCCGGCCGAACCCTGTTTTATCTCCAGATGGAATAAAACGTTTATATTTTCGAGTAGGCAATACCAAAATGGTTTATGGGCCGGAAGAGTTTTGTTTGATTACCGGCTTCAATTTTGGGGAGTATCCAAAAAACATTGGGAGAAAAGGGTCGGAAAAATTAATAAGCAGTAAAAAAAGATGTTTACTGCGTGAACGGCTATTTCCGGACCATACTAATAGTTCGGTGAAAATCGGCGACCTGAAAAGTTTAATTTTAAATCAAACATTCCTAGCACTTGACGACCTTGATGCAGTTAGAGTATGTTTGATATACATTTTGTGTGAAGGTTTTTTGGGCAAAGAAGTTAACGATCGGGTGCCACAAGATTGGTTTTATTTGGCTGAGAATTTGGATCTCTGAATATGTATATTTTCTTTACGTTAAAAGTTCTATTTTATTAAAGTTATAATTTATATAATAATCAATTTTGTTTTTTTTGTTTTGTTAGCTTCGCTTGGGGTAGCTATCTATGGGATTTTACTTATGTTGACCTTGAGGATACGTGGAATAAGATACATCATTATTTATCACTTCCTGAGCGTGGTCAAACTTTAAAGTATTCCGTCTCAGGATTTACGGCTCCAATTAGGGTATAAAAATTTTCTTATATTTAAATTGTTTTATTGTTATATTTTTTATTTTAATTTTAACTTTTATTACTGTTATTGTACAAAATTGTAAATATGGATATATGAGATGATTCCGGCTGTTCGTGCATGTGGATTTGCATTGAGAAAAAATAAAGACTTGCCTCGGATGAAAAGATGGAGCGGAACAAAAAAATTAAAATGGGTTGACGTGAACAATATTTGGTCAAAGATGCAGGTTTAAAAATATTTCGTTTATTATTAATAAAGTTGATTATTATAGTTTTATATGCATTTTTAATATGTTTAATTTTTTAGGAGGGGCTACCACCAAGACAAAACATGTTATCGGGTGATGGTGAGATGACATCTTTTATTATATGTCATTTCAAGAGTATGTATATGGTGAAGGGAAAGCAGTTCCATCCCCAGTACGGGACCATTTTAGGAGACAAGACGAATCTTCGTCTAGTATGTCGTCCAGTGGTCGCTCTCATGGTAGAGGTCGGGGCAGTGGGAAACACAAGCTAGACGAGTTGTTGAAACGGGTAAATGCACTGGAGCAGCATGTGTTTATGAATCAACAAAAACCTACAAAGGTTTTTTTTGAAGAAGTGAATAATGAACAATTTTGGAACGACATTATTTTTGAGGAACTGACAGTGTCACAAAGAAATTATGATGAACAGGTTAGTTACACGCTACATTATTTATTAAATTTTATTAACATATATGAATACATGTGTTCATATTTTATATTTGAAAATATAGGTTGTGCAAGATGAAGTGATGAATAAAAACAATACAACTCAAAATGTTTTTGGTGATACTCAAGACGACAAGGTTGTTATAGATGTTACCTTTACGATTTTAATAATTACTTTTTAATAAAGTGTATTTTGTTATTAAGTAAAAAGTTATATTTTTAATGTAGGTGTTGGAGGAGAGTACTCAGTATGCGGGGAACAAATTTGATGATGATGTGTGTGATGTAAACGATTATAGTGAAGTTAAAGAGGTTATAATATAGTTACATTAATATTAATATTTTGTTTATTTAGATATTATTGCTTATTAAATTATGTGTATTTCGTTATTAAGTATAAAGTATTATCTTTAATGTAGGAGTGGGAGGAGAGGAATGACAATGCAGGGAACAAATTTGATGATGATGTGCCGGATGAAGACGAACTTATAATAATGGGAAATGTAGATTATTTTCATGATGATGATGATGACAAAGAAGTTACACCCGATAAACCTAGGAGTCGAAAACCATCACAATTTTTATGCACTCCTTACACCGAGGTATTCGTTTTATTTATAAACTGTTGATTTTATGTTTATGTGAATTATCTGAAAGATATACATTTAAACATTTGAATATTGTTTTTAGTTGCACACGACACCGAAACAAAAAAGAAGAACAAAAAAGAAGGTTGGTATGAAATCAACAAGCCCCGTTCCTCCTCCAGTTTTTGGTGTTGCTCATGACTTCTCCAGGTTGCGCCTGCAACCTTACGTAGCAGGCGGTGAGGATGTCATCCAAAATTATGTATTGCATTCATACGATGTGCAACATCGTTTGTTTAATTTCGTGTTAGATAGAGATTTTTGGAGCTCATTGTTTGGGCATACACACGACGGATGGTTGGAGTCAGCGGTAAATAAATTGTTAATTAATTCTTTTAAAAGTTAATTGCTTTTTAGTCAATAACAAAAGTATCATGTGTGAAGCATATAACCATTTGGTACCGACTTTTGATGGAGAGACGGTTTGAGAGCGACCGACATACAATAATGCCTCCAAATTTTTTTGTTTCTCATGCTTTGGAAGAAGGACAAGATTGGAGGGCGTTTATGGCTGGTATTGCTACATACCCCAACTTCATGGTTGCTTGGTGGGATGTTGATACGGTAAACTTAATAGTTTATATTGAAAATAATATTGTTTTTTTGTTATGTTTTTGTATTGTGATGTTTTTGTATTGTGATGTAAATAAACATAATTTTATTTTCTGATCCTTATACAGGTCTTATTGCCGATTCATTCATCCCCTAATCATTGGCTATTTGGGGAACTACGATTAGCGTCAATGGAAGTGCATATTTATGACAGTCTTGGTAGAGGTGCTTATGAAAAATTCCAATCCGAAGGAATCTTTTCCAAATTTGAACGTCGGGTGGCAAATTATTTGGACAAGATTAAGTATTGGGGGCGGAGGAACATCCCAAGGATTCCATTGAATATGCAATTCATTTATGAAGAAAACGTTCCCCAACAAAGTAGTCATTTGGGAGATTGCGGTGTTTTTCTTTGTATGTTTATGGAGCAATTGGTTTCAGGTCAACCAATACGTGTTCTTATTGACCCAAAGAACGCAGCTTTAGAGTTCCGTCTCCGGATGGCAAAAATTATTTGGGGGTCTAGTCTTGCTCCTCTGTAGTTGGATTATATAAATGTATATACAAATTAATGTTGGATTTCATTATTAGTTTATCTTTAGAGTTTACTCAACGGATGACAAAAAATATAACGTTACGACAATTACAACAATTTAATGACCTACTAATTACTTATCAATAAATTCAACATAAGAACGACCACAACATTTGTTTTAACGTTACAAATACAACAATTTATTGACCTAACAACTTCAAAACCATAAAAACAATATTGAAAAGCTTACAACTTGTAAACAAGAACTGTCAAGAACAACACCCAACTACAAACCAACGCTATCTTTAACTTCTTATTTTCTGATTGAAAGAGCTTATTAGAGTTAGCTACTTTAGCTATTACCATAGAAGATTGGTCCTTCTCTTCATCAACCCAACTGATAAACCCGCATTTTGGTCCCTGTTAAATTTAATATCCACAGTAAGAAAATAAATTTGTGTCATGTAAACACGAGGGTTTAAATTTGAATGACGATAAGAACATGATACCAAATACGGGCAAGCGTAGAACAATCTTCCTGGGTTTTTAGCTGTACCCGAAATCCTAACGATACGTTCTCCTCCACAATTGCAGTATGCCATTAGCCTTCTTATTCTTTTAAATCGGAGTTACTTTCTCAGTTAAATTTTTTCATAATGAGTGACACCCATTTATAGAATAAATCATATTACGGACAATTCTTTTTGACTATGAAATAAACTGGTTTGACTATGAATTCAAAAAGTTCAACTATGGAATGCAGACAAGTACATTCTGTAGTATTGTCATGTCGGTCAGTGAAATTTGACTATGAAATGAACTGGTTTGACTATGAATTCAAAAAGGTCAACTATGAAATGCAGACAAGTACATTCTGTAGTATTGTCTTGTCGGTCAGTGAAATTTGACTATGAAATGAACTGGTTTGACTATGAATTCAAAATGTTCAACTATGAAATGCAGACAAGTACATTCTATAGTATTGTCATGTCGGTCAGTGAAATTTGACTATGAAATGAATTGGTTTGACTATGAATTCAAAATGTTCAACTACGAATTTAAAGGGTTAAACTATGAATTTTGATCAGTAGAGATACAATATCTTCTATTTATAATTCCATTTGTGTGATCATTGTAGAGCACAATTATCGGTATTGAAAATGAGTAGTCACAGCCAAAGAACCTTTTCTCAACTACCAATTTTCTTGCATAACCTTCAAAGAACAAATCCTAATACCTTCACAGCCATTAAGAAAACCGATAACAACCGCTTTCAATTCTGTTTTGTGGCTTTAGGTTGCGTGGTATAACATACTTCTTTTATTGAGTTATACAATATTTCATGGTAATGTATGTCGATTAATTCTTACATAACACTAATATGTGTTCGTTTTTATGTAGATTCGTACCTTCCTTAGGTGCATGATACCGCTGATATATGTGGGTTATTTACCCCTTCTTGGGAGCTTTCTGACAACAATGTACTTCGCAGTGGCTTTAGATGGAAATCATGAGCCACTACTCTTAGCACTTGGTTTGGGAACCTTACAGTGTGAAGAATCATGGAGATGGTTCATGATGAGGTTAAGAGATTGTTTAGGTGAGGACACAGAGGTTGGTTTCATAAGCAAAATGTGTGATAACATAGACTTTGGTGTTGACAGTGCCTACCTGGATTCCTATCATGGATATTGTCCTAAAGATATAGCTCGAAAGATACGTGAGTCTATCGGACATAACAATACGGAAGTCGAATCGTTGTTTTGGAAGTCATGCAATGCATATAGCGTTGATGATTTTTACTTGTGTTTCGAAAGGTTGCAAAGTACATGTAGGCAACCACCTTTCTGCACCTTGCTTATGAGTCCAATTTACTGGCTTGACGATATACCGATTTCAAAATGGACAAGAGCATTTTTCCCAAAAATACGTTACAATGTTAAATCGATTGACGTCCCTGAAATTTTGCAAATTATATCCTCACGTGAGTTTCCTATAACAACGATAATTGAGTTAACCACCACGTCGATAAAATCAAAGTATGTTGAACGGGCCGAACTGGCTAGTAAGGGAGATTGTTATATTTTGTTTTTTTTATTGTGCTGCTATTTTTATTAAAATATCAAATTTTACAGGGAGGTTGTTTGGTGGGTTGACCCCTTACGTTGAGAGTAAGGTTCAAAAAAGTCTCAGCAAGTCTTACAATTGTAATGCAAAACGTTTGTATGGGGATACATTTGAAGTCCATGACACTTTTGCCACCAGCAACGTACAACTTGAACGAAGGGTATGTAGTTGTGGTAAATGGCAAAAAAGCGGTATACAATGTGGCCACGCTATAGCATGTCTAAGAACCCGTACATCTGAGTCCATTCAGAGAATGGTTGAATACAAGTTCACTAATTATGTGTATCGAGTTGCATATGGATCTGAGTTGGTGAATGGTATACCATCATATGAGCATTGGGAAATACCAAATGAAACGGTGGTCCTGTTACCTCCCTCAATGCAGTAGTTATTCATGTAGCACATTTATGTTTTATGTAGTATTATGTATTAGTTTTTTATGTACTCCGTTTTTATTTTACTGCTGTGTTACGTATTAGTTATCCATGTACCCAGTTTATTTTTTATGTCGTATTATGTGTTAGTTATTTATGTACCCCGGTTTTATTTTATTGCTTTCTAAATATTGGCTATTGAGGGAACAACATACATTAAAAGAAATGGACGTTTATTAAATAGTAACAACTAGACACATACAACAACAAGCAACTTAAATAACGAAAAACAATTAACTTAACCAACATGCATATTAAAAATAAGGGACATTCTTTAAAACATTCCATGCATCTAAGTGGGTAAACTCGCTACCATCGTATTGAAAGCGGTATAGTTCCAAAGCCACCTGCCGTAGAATGTCTTCATCCGTATTTGCATGTTCGTTATCCAACTCGTTATAAATACGTTGAAATTGTTTCACCTTCATTTTCATATCCAGAAACTTCGCTTTGACATCTCTTCTTCTTCGATATTGAGTGCGGTTCATTAAATGGTGAAACAAATGACAGACACGAGACCAAAATGATCCAGCACGAACTTGTGGGGGACCCGGTGGAAAATCCACCTCTACAGTTGTAATCCAAGCTTGAACCAAAGCGACCTCCTCTGCGTTCCTCCATATATGTGGTGAGTCCATAATTGCAAGGAGGGAAGTAATAGAATACAATTACAACGGATATTGAAATCTATTTATAACGACTCCTTACTTTCCTGGTGCAATGAGTTGTCAACTCAAACAACAATGTATTGTGTTGTCATTCAACCGGGGATGAATTGTCAACTCGAACAGTGATCTGTTGTGTTATAAGTATAGTACACTGCATTCGTCAGTTAATTTTGACTATGAATTGCAGACATATTAGAAGTTTGAACTGCGATTTTGTGTAGAAACTACTATAAATTGACCCTAAGTTACATGCAAAACGTTATTAAATTAACCAATATAGTTGTTCAAATATTGTTTTTTAGATTCTACCCTCTTTGTTTCAATCCAAATGACTTCTATATCATGGAGCAATGAAGAGTTCTTGGTTCTTACACATGCTTATATTCATGTGTACGAGACAAGCAAGTTGAATGATCCAATGTTTTGGAGCCGTCTAACAAATATTTTCAATGCTGAAAACCGAATGGCTACAAGAAACGATCGTGACGAACTAGACATCTTAGCAAGATGGTGTGAAATGAAAACCGAAGTTCTATTATTCAACGATCTTTATACCAAAATTGACGACACCCGTTTAAATGCTACTGAGGATGTCATCTTGGAAGCTGCTAAGGAGGAATACAAGTCATTAAGTAACGGGTTGGAATTCCAGTTTGAAGCCCCTTGGAATATTTTGAAATATATCCCGTTTGTTTAAAATCTATTTTAGTTTATTATTTGAGTACTAGGTTATTTTCATGTACTAGGTTATTTTCATGTATTTCTTATGTATTTCGTATGTATTTCGTTTGTTTAAAATCTATTTTAGTTTATTATGTGAGTACTAGGTTATTTTCATGTATTTCGTATGTAATTCGTATGTATTTCATATGTTTAAAATATATTTTAGTTTAGTATGTGAGAAACTCGTATGATTAAGTTGAGTTAATATATATATTTTAGTTTATTATGTGAGAAACTCGTATGATTAACTTGAGTTAATAAATGGCCATTGCATTAGTTATCAAAAATATTTAGAATACATTAGTAACAAGATTCCATGAACCATTAAAACATCACAACAATTACATGAAAAAACGACATAATACGAACAAAGCATTAACGTAAAACACAAGTCCATGGCTTATTCTTAACACAAATTAGAGCGGTCTACTTGAAATACTGTTTATCTCTAACAACCTTCCAAACTTCCTCATATTCGAAGTCTCTGCTTTCATGCTCAAAGATGTAAAACTCTGTAACAACTTCCAAGAACTCTTCTTCGTCACGACAACGAACATTGTTACGTTTCGCATAACTACATGCTCGATTGAACCATGTCACTTCCTCCTTTACATCCGTCCACTTAGTAACAACATCTGATTTTTCTCTTTTTTGCCCTTCTCCCATCTCATGGTTAAACAAAGATGTGATGCGACTCCATTCATCACCAATTAGGCAATGCGGGGGAGCAAGTAACGGTTCACCATCCTTAACACTTAGCCAGCACCGTGTTAGAACTAACACCTCCTTTGTCGTCCATGGCCTTTCAGAATTGGAACCAGGTACTTCATTCGAAGAACTTGCTGCATTCGACGACATTTCTAATAATGGGAATTCGTTTCGTTTAGGTGATTTGGGTGTTTGGTTTATAGATCTTAAACATCTATTTATATAAATAAATAGACTATGAAATAATACTTTGACTACGAAATGGTTATATTTGGACTACGAATTTCAGCTTTATGCAGTGTTTTGTCATGTCAAACTGTCATTTATCTCTTGTCACTTAAGGGACCCACTGGGATGTGCAGGTTACTACAGTGACTTGTCATTACTGTCTAGTCATTTCAAAGTTGGACTTCTCATTACTGTCTAGTATGTATAAATACCACTTATTGCTCCAGTTTAATACAACATCGATTTTATTATGAGTTCCTCACACAAATTCGAAATTTGCTCATGCAACGAAGTAGATTGTTACTACTGTGATTCGGTAGACCCTTTTTTTACACCCTCTTCAGCCGGGTCATATATGTCACATGAAAATTTTGAAGAATTAAAGAAGGCTGAAGCACAACAAGAAGAGGACAAAGAGTCATCCCGACTTTTCACTCAACTTGCTAATGATATAGGTTCGGAATGCAAACAAGCTGAAGAATGGATTGACCTCAATAAAAACAAAATCAAAGAGCATAAAGATTGGATAAAAAAGAGTAAGAAGGCAATCAAAACGACTGAAAAACGGCTTGCTGAGAAGGATGAGCAGTTGATACACATTATGGTAAAAAAGGATCGTTTCGAAGACAAAATGAGAATTAGGGATGACTATATAACAATGGAGAAAGAGAAGTACCCGTTGCAGTTCCCTGAGTTTAAGAATTAGTTATAAAGTTGTTGTAATATTATCATGAAACAAATTAGGTTGCCAAAGGATCGTTTGTTGTTTTTTTTTTAAATAACATGTTGTAAGTGTTAAAATAAATCTGCAAACTATATTTTATAATATAAAGGCTTCATTCATTGTTATAATCAACAAATTTAACTAAAATATGAAAGCATAGCAATGTCTTGTAAGAGTTAATAAAAATATTACAATACATAATAAGCTAACAACTCGTCATTACTCTTAATTTCAAGGTTGTTTTATATCAAAATCAGCGTTATAGGTTTGTGAGCAACCCGCTGAACCACCAATATTATATGCTATTTCTGCAGTAGAAATTATGTGACCTGCTCTGCTACCAGACGCCCTTCCAGTACAATTATTTCTCGTGTGTCCTAGTTGACCACATGTAGAACACTCTTTTATAATTGGACCCTCGCCTTGGGATGGAATGCGGTCTGTGTTTCTTGGCCTGCCTGGCTGACGTTTATCCATTATAGGTGGCTTAACAATCATCAAATCATCGGGGATCTCCCATTCGGATGGCTTCGACAGAGGGTTTATTGATTCCTCATATGTTTTCCTCAGTGTTTCGGTAAAGTAAGCATTTAATGCAAACCTCGAGCAGTCTTGGTAATTGTTCACTGTTAAACATCTTATGACATGACCACAAGGTATCCCATCAAGTTGCCAATGCCTACATGTACATGTCATATGTTGAAAATCAACAATCACATTTTGTGCCCCCTTTTTGACCTCACATTTCGTATTTGAGATCATGCGAACATCCCATTTGGTAAAAATTTTCTTGTTTTCTTTTACAACTTCATCCGCCCAAGGGGTAAGTGTTGTTGTTGCTTCCGCTAAAAAAACAGCCAAAATGAAGAAGTTAAAATCAATAACATCGAAACTAATAAAACATTAATATTACAAATTTACGTAATACCTGCAAAGTTACGTCTTTGAAACCACCATTGTTGCATTGTAGCACGAAAAAAATCAATCAACATAAGTATTGGCACCTTACGTGCGTGTCTAGATAATGCATTTATAGACTCCGCACTGTTGGACGACATAAGATTGTATCGGTTCCCTTTAAAATGTGCCCTTGACCAGGTTTCTGGATTTATACTTTTTAAGTACTCCCATACTGGTTCTTTTGTCTTTTTCATAACATCCATGGCAGCATCAAAAGCATCAACTGTGTACGCCCTACACGCCTCCCAAAAAATTCCTTTAACCGTCTTACTCTTGCCGAATCTAGATACTATGTTGAAATACAAATGGACACCACATATTCCATGATGAGCGTGAGGAAAAATGTTGGCAACGGATGTTGCTATAGATGGAGACCTATCAGATATAATTGTAAGCTCCTGCATATTTCCTATGCAATCACGTAGTTTTTGAAAAAACCATGTCCAAGAATCAGTACACTCATTTTTGCATATACCATATGCAACCGGTAATATTTGATTTTGTCCGTCCTTAGTAACTGCAAGTAGCATGGTACCTTTGAACTCGCCCTTTAGGTGAGCTCCATCTACTACTAGGGTCGGCTTACAAAAATTGACAAAAGCTCGTACCTACAATACATTGTATATCTATTCAAATACACCAAAATAAATATTAAAAAAAAATTAGGACATGATAATACTAACCGAGCAACCGAGTGCAACGTACAAAAACTCAAACCGATCATCAACATCTGTTTTAATATGTGTGACAGTACCCGGATTATGTTTGGCCAAGTTGTGACAATACGCCGGAAGTTTGGTAAAAGAATCCTCTTTCGTACCCCTTAACGACAACAATGCATATTGCTTCGCACGCCATGCCTGATGGTATGAGATATTGATATTCAATTGAGCATTAATATCATTAACAATTTCTTTTCCCCGATAAACTCTACTATAGTCTTCAGCCAAAACATCAGCAACATATTCACCCAAAACATATTTGTTTGCTTGTCGATGATTAGGTTGCAACAATGTTGAAGAACATGTGTGTACATCAACAAATTTATTCACTTGGAAAAGTCCATCAGTATTTTTAATTGCTTTTGCTCTTAGTAACCAAGAACAATTTTTCGAAACACACACAACTTCATACCTTGATTTGGTGGATCTACTTGTCCTCGTCTGGAAACCTTCTCGAAGACATTTTTTACCAATACACCACTTTAAAAGTTCTTTGTTTTTAAATATACTCTCACATTGAATCTTTTGAAGATTAATGTCTACCATCTGTGTTGGGATATCTTCATTATTATCAACTGGCCATGCTGGTACAGGGGGCATACCGTGAAAAAGGTTATCGGGATACTTAGCTTTAACTTCATCACCCAACTCATCTCTATCGGAATTACTTTGTAGCTCGGTTATATCTAAACATACATCACCAACATCAACATAATGCCCGTAAACATGATTTTTTTCATTTTTTTGAGTTGAATTTTTTTTCTTTTTAGTTTTATCTACCACACGCCTATTCATAAGTTTAACTTCTTGTTCGGCAACATCATCACAACGACCACCAACATGATTAAGATATGTACCAACATCATCATCACCAACATACTTGTAATTCTCGGGATCCACATATTGAATAGGTGAATAACTAACATTAACATTTTCAGCAACACTGTGAAACTGAGGTACACTAGGAGTATTGAAAGTACCTATCGGATCGTTGCTCCCTTTAAAACTGCATAAATTACCAACAACTTCGTTTCCAATTTCACCGCCCCCATTAACCTCCTCAACTTCATCAACCACCACAAACACTTTCACAGCCCTTCCTCCACTACATTTGATTACGTTTATCAACATTCTAACATCCACGTCTTCAACTATAGCTATATAATAATTTAATTCAGGATGGTGGAAACGAAGACTAATTCTATATTTGTCTAACAAACCAATTTTGCTTCTTACCATAGATACAAAATCACTATAACTAATATACTCAGAAAATATCAAAGCAAGTTCAGAAATACCTCCCTGTGGACATATGTATTCCAGATTAGTTCCATTAACTTGCCATCTCCCACCGGTTACAAGACAAACCAAATATTCAATCATTTTTTGAGCAAATTGTAGAGATAGAGAGTATTTCACAAACCAAATAACAATCAAAATGATATTTTTTCTACAAAAGTTTTTATATAGCAAAGCCTATTTCGTAGTCAAACCAATTCATTTCGTAGTCAACCTTAAAAAAAAAAAAAATTGTATCATTTCGCAGATAGGATCAGAGGATTTCGCAGATGGGACCTATGCCATCTGCGAAATTACCCCTATTTATACAGAAAAAATTTAAAAAAAAAAAAAAATCTCATCTGCGAAAGTACAAGTGCCTAAAGCACAACTGTGCTTCAGGCACTTGTACTTTCGCAGATGAGAAGCTCATTTCGCAGATGGGACCTTCTCATCTGCGAAATGGGTGGCTATATATGTAATCTCGATTTTTTTTTGGCTATTTTTATAATGCAATTAGTGTAATTGGCTATTTTTGTCATTTTCTCTTTAAAATATACTTTAACAAATAAGAAACTTAACCCAATAAGTAAGTAAGAATTGAAGATTGGTGTTTTAATGAGTTTTTATATTTTGGTTGTAATTGATTGTTTTTGTTTTTTGTTGATGGTTGGTTGTAAACTTCTAAACTTTGTAATTTTAATATTTGTTTGAACTATTTAGTTGGTTTTGTTGTTTTTTGATATATTTAAATGGTTAGAATAATGGAAAGGAATTTGATTTACTTTATTTACATTTGCTGAAAAATGGTTTAAAACCCATTAACATCTGGGTTGAACCCGAGAAACTGAGAAATCGACCCAGAAAACGAGAAACCAAAGCTAAAGGGTTCGGTTTTATCCCAAACTGAATCATGCTCACCCTGGTATTACATGACCTTTTCGAGTACGATGTTGAATTAAGAGTAGCGAGTAAGTGAGACATATATGTTGGATAATGTGGCGCAACTTAAATAGTATGTGACGTGTACATGTAGGTTAGGGGGCATGTAATCAAACATTAGATAAAAACCTCACAGGTTGAAGTTGGTTATTTCTTCTCATTATCATCTTGAGAGACAGAGAAACGGGAGGGAGGTTTTAGGGTTAGAGCCAAAACTGAAACTTTAATCAAAGAAGATCAAGGATAAGCTTTTACAAAATATAATAAAGGTATCATGTACTTCCTCTATTAAGCTTATGTGTTCATACTTTGTGAGATTTGAAGAATTGTTGGAACTTAGTTCATATGCTTAGGATTCATAGTATAATGTTGTTATGAGTGTCACAATCATGATTCAAAACTTTGGTTGATGATTACATGGATAAATCCTTGAATGTAGCATTGAGGGTCATAAATCATAAATTATGAAAGTATCGGAATCTCGAAATTAAGTTTAAGGAGCTTAATTGATTTTAAGACAAAAGAAAAGTTAAAACATGAAATTTTATATAATAAAGTGAATGATCATTTTGGATATGGATTTGGAATAAGATCTTTTATGGAATAGGTTATGTTTACACAAGTTAATGTGTTATTTAATTTGATTTTGGAAAGGACATTTGGTAAAGAAACACCAAGTGAAAGACAATGGTGATAGTTTTCACTTACTAGCAAGGTGAGTATATATGACTTTCTCCTAATGAGATACATGGCTTAATTATGAGTTTTTTACTCTATTAGCTCTTTGAAAGGAATATTTTGATAGCCTTGAGTGAATTATAAAATATAAAAGCATAATCTAAGCCTTAAGCACTTAATGTTTTTAGGTGATTTTAGTATAATGGTTTTGATCAAATAAAACCTTTAAAATAGTAGGTGTTACTTAAAATAGTTTTGAAAAGGAAACTTAGTGGTTGGGGAGTAAATGAACTTTTTTCAAAAGAGTTGCTTAAAGTTTTGAATATTATGTAATTTTGAATAAATGAACTCTTTGTAAGAGTATGCATTTAAGGATATGTGCTCGATGTGCACAATTGATACCTATCTAGATTTAAATTCATAACATAACAAAGTTTACTAACTATGCAATTATAGGCAGTATACCTAGTCAGATTATAAAATAGTTCAGGTAAGTCGGGTGTCAAACACAGGGAATGAAATTCAATTAAATAAAATAACTGTTGGAATAGTGTCTAAGGCTGCAACTATATTAGGCAAGTATTTGGTCCGGTTGTGCATGGTCCTTTTGGGTTGCCTTCACCATAGCAACTTGACAGGATGATTTGTAATGAGAGAAGAAGTATTATTAATATATTATGAGAATAATAATATTGTTATTTGATTAATATAAGTCATGAATTAATTAGGAATTAATTTGGTAACTTAAGGAGATTAATTAAATAGAAGGGCATAAACTGTCAATTGATTGATAGTTGTACTTTGGGCTATAAATCCCTTATGGATAAGGGGTGGACGATTTCTAGGGCTTAGGATAGGCTTAGAATTCATCCAAGGCTTATCAATTAGGGTATTGGATTGCTTAGGGCCTAAGTTATCCGATTAGGGTTTTAATGGTGAAACCCTAGGAGCCTTACAAGTATAAATAGACCCTAAGGGTTAAGGAAATCGGCACCTATGCTTTAGAAGAAACCCTGGCCGATTTCTAGATCCCTCCTCTCTCTCTCTCTCTCAAATCATCCTCTTGCTAGTTGGTGTTTGTAAGCCATTAGAGGAGGGACAATTGTGACTCTAAAGCTCCAAGGACAAGAATATCAAGCAAGTGATTCAAGGTAATCTTCTAATCTTGATTTCTTATTGTTATTATACTCTATTAGCCATTAGAAGTCTTGGATTCAATGCATGTTCGATTAGAGAAACCTAGATCCAAGCATTAGGGTTTGCATGTGCACATAGGAATGTTCATATGGCTAAAACCCATCAATAACTACTTCTAATTAACTAAGAAACAAACTATGATTGGGGGTTTTTACTATTTTTGCAAGAGCATAAGAACTTAATATCAATTATCAATCAAGCAAGCAAAGAAAACAAAGTAACTTCAAGAATTAAAAGAATACTTATGTTTAGATCTGATTTCACTTTCTCTTATGGTTGATTTCTAATAGGTGGGTTATTGTGACATCCCCAAAATCTCGGCCAGAAAAGACCGATTTTCATTTATGCTTTTAAATATTTTCAGAGTAAATCCTTTTGATTTGAAAGAGTTGCGGAATTTGTTCCCAAAACAAAACATGATAAAATAATATTTATCAAAGCATTTCATCAAGAGATGCATTTCATTATATAATCAAAACTCGGGATGTCATGTTCCGATACAGGCCATAAAGCATAAACGATAAACATTACAAGTCATTCAACAAATATATACATATACAGACTTGTAAACAAAACAACAAGATGATCCATCCATCTTACGCCCTTGTGCCACTTCCTGTAATACAAATAAAACTGAGTGGGTCAGGCTTGGGAGCCTGGTGAGCATATAGGGTTTTCAACCCACAATAAATAAGTTATATTTAATTTCACCAACCAATCACTATCCCGATTACCCATTCCCGTTATCCTCACTTTACGTCCCTAAAACAACTATCTCAAGGGACCTAATCTAGGATTTTCATCGGGACGGACATCACTGCGAAGGGGTTTCCTCAACAATAGATATCCTAAAGGCAACCATGAGGGGGATAGAGTACACCGGTGAACACATCGTTCACAACACCTACAGGTTATGAACCTGCTAGTGTTCCACTGGACTGTCTAGAAAGAGTCCGTGGTCGTTATCCATACTCCGCTGAATAACTAGATCAACAACAACAACAACATCGAGGCCTCTCATCTGTTTATTACACACCAACTATCTACCCATGTTCTACCCAACATATTAGTAGATAAAAATATATATTTTTCATACGTAGTTTAAAGAAAACCTGCATAGCATGCTTTAATCAACACATATGTCACATAACAGATGAGGCACACACACATAACACATATCTCATAAAGAAATAAGCAGATCTATAAGATAGAAGAGAGTGAATACTCACTCACACATAACACAACCAAATATATACACATAGCACGTATTTTTATATAAAATACTTCGTATTATTGTATTAGAAGAAATAACTACACACTCACTTGATCAGAAGACGATCCGACAGCACTACGGCTTATAGAAGTAGTAATCCACAGCAGATCTGGAAGATCTCCTCGAAAATCGAACTTCTCGCGGGCAGAGCTTCGACTCGGGAACCGCGCTTCTCGGGATCTTCGGGATCTCGGGACTTGCCTCGGGGCTAGAGTATGATACCGGGGCTTCGGGGTAGCTTCGGCACGAAAAACGATGCAAAAGACTAGAGAGAAGAGAAGAAATTGAACAACAAATGAGGCTGTCTTCGGATCCTTTATATAGAGGCTGGAACCTCGGAGTACGCGGGGCGTACAGGCGTACGCAGCGCGTACGCGTCCGAAATCGTCATTGCATGCGTCATCCGAAGTGTCGACACTATCGGAGTTACGCGATAGCGTAACCTCGTACGCGGGGCGTACTCCGGATTACACCGGTGACACGGCTTCGGATAATACCTTCGATTTATAATTAAATTTAATTATTAAATGATTAATAAACTTCGGAAATTCATAACTTCTTCATACGAACTCCGTTTTCGACGTTCTTTATATCCACGCGAAGGTGAGACCACGCTCTACGACTTTCGTTTAGACTCCGTCGGCTAATTTTGACTTTATTTTTATTAATTATTTTTAATAGGCCGCGACAGAAACTTTCGTTATAAATTCATAACTTCTTCGTTTGACGTCCGTTCTCGCCTAACTTTTTATCGCTTCGATACCAACAACGAGATCTTCGATTCTCATTTAGATTGCTTCGGCTAACAACCGCTCGATCTCAATTCGAGTATTTCAGGCTGTATACCGCTAAGCCGGAACTTCGATAAATCATAACTTCCTCATACGAAGTCAGATTTGGGCGTTATATATATATTCGGAAACCTTGTTTCAACTACTACAACATTAACCAAAGATATTAAATTTATTTCACTCTTAAATTTTGACGCTTATTTTTATTCTTAATTAATCAGACCACATAATTAAGCAATTAAGCACAAAACACATAATACTCAAATAATACAATCTTATTATTTCAAAACGGGTTACAAAGGTTAACCTGGACTATTATATTGCTAAGAACGGCAAGCCCGGAAACACAGGCGTTACAATTCTCTCCACCTTAGAATGATTCCGTCCCCGGAATCACACATCAACAAACAAATGCGGATAGCGACCCATCATGTCACTCTCCGTCTCCCAGGTGAGATTCGGCCCATTCGTGTGTTTCCATCGGACAAGCACTAACCCAACCATCTTGCGTCGCAATTTCTTAGTCTTTCGGTCAACAATTGCCTCTGGTTCTTCAATCAACCTTTTGTTCTCATCAATTCTCAATTCAGAAATTGGAATTATGTCGGGAACTTCTCCCGTGAACTTCCTCAAATAACACACATGAAAAGTGTTATGAATTCCATTCAGTTCTTCTGGTAGTTCGAGCTTGTAAGCTTGGTTCCCAATCCTCTGAAGAACTTTAAACGGTCCAATAAACCTTGGACTTAACTTTCCCCTTTTACCAAATCTTATAAGTCCCTTCCACGGCGAGACTTTAAGCAAAACCGAATCTCCAACTTCAAAAGTTATCGGTCTCCGCTTCTTGTCAGCATAGCTCTTTTGACGATCCTGAGCCGCTAACATTCTTTCCCTAATTATTTTCAACTTTTCAGCAGTTTGATGAACCAGTTCCGGTCCCATAAACTGCTTTTCCCCAGCCTCAAGCCAACAAGACGGCGTACGACACTTCTGTCAATACAAAGCTTGGTAAGGTGCCATCTTAATGCTCGAGTGGAAACTATTATTATAGGAAAATTCTACCAACGGTAAATGTTCATCCCAATTACCTAGGAATTCCAGAGTACATGCTCTCAGCATATCTTCAAGTGTTTGTATCGTTCGTTCGCTCTGACCATCAGTCTGCGGATGGTAAGCTGTACTTAAACACAACTTGGTACCCAATTCCTCTTGTAGACTTTTCCAAAACCTCGATGTGAAACGGCTATCACGATCCGGAACACCGTGAAGCCTCACAATTTCCTTCACATAAGAATTCGCAAGCTTATCCATAGACCATTTCTCCCTGGCCGCTATGAAATGCGCACTCTTAGTGAATCGATCAACGACCACCCAAATCATGTCGTGACCATTCTTTGTTCTGGGCAGTTTAGTGACAAAATCCATAGCAATGTCTTCCCACTTACCCATAGGCACAGGCAAAGGTTCTAAACTCCCGTACGGTTTCTGATGTTGTGTCTTGACTCTCGCACAAGTCACACACTCGGCCACATACTTTGCAACATCAAGCTTCATCGTCGGCCACCAGTAGTAGGGTTTCAGGTCCCTATACATTTTAGTGCTACCCGGATGAATCGAGTACATGGTCTTGTGAGCTTCTTCCATCAGAAGATCTCTGACTCCTCCTGTCTTAGGTATCCAAATCCGATCTTGGAACACCTTCAGTCCATGACTGTTTACACCGAACACCAACGTTTTGCCCAAACGTTCCTCCTTTCTGTCATTCTTCTCAGAAGCTTCGCTCTGAGCTTTCTTTATACTTTCCAAAATAGTTGAGACAACTTCAATTCTCAACGCTCTTGGCCTTTTCCTTTCGGGATTGACTTTCCGACTGAGAGCATCAGCAACAACATTAGCTTTACCGGGGTGGTAAAGTATCTCGCAGTCATAGTCTTTAAGTAATTCTAGCCAGCGTCGTTGCCTCATATTCAATTCTTTCTGATTAAAGAGGTATTGGAGACTCTTATGATCAGTGAAAAGTTTGCACTTCGTGCCATAGAGGTAATGCCTCCATATTTTCAGAGCGAAAACTACCGCTGCCAACTCCAAATCATGAGTAGGGTAATTCTTTTCATGCTCTTTCAGCTGTCGAGACGCATATGCTATCACCTTTTCTCTTTGGGTCAAAACACAACCCAAACCAACACCAGACGCATCGCTATAGACAGCGAAGTCTTCAACTCCATCGGGTAGAGAAAGTATCGGTGCCTCGCATAGCTTCTCCTTTAGCTTCTCAAATGCTTCCTTATGCTTCTCACCCCAAGCATAAGTAGCTCCTTTGTGGGTCAAAGCTGACAATGGACTAGCGATCGAAGAAAAGCCTTGGATAAACCTTCGGTAATATCCAGCTAATCCTAAAAAGCTTCGAATCTCCGTGGGACTTTTCGGTTGTTCCCACTTCGTCACAGCTTCGATCTTCGCTGGATCAACCATTATCCCTTCTTGGTTGACCACGTGACCCAAGAATTGGACTTCACGAATCCAAAAATCACATTTGGAGAACTTAGCATACAGCTTCTCCTTCTTCAAGACTTCTAACACTTCTCGCAAGTGTCTGCCATGCTCCTCCTGGCTTTTCGAGTAAATCAGAATGTCGTCTATGAAAACTATCACGGATTTATCAAGGAACGGGTTACAAACCCTATTCATCAAATCCATGAACGCTGCTGGAGCATTGGTTAGTCCAAACGACATAACCAAAAACTCGTAGTGTCCATATCTAGTTCTGAATGCAGTCTTCTCGATATCTTGCTCTCTTACTTTTAGCTGATGATATCCTGACCTAAGATCGATCTTCGAGAAATAGCTCGAACCTTGCAATTGATCAAACAGGTCATCAATCCTCGGCAACGGATATCTATTCTTTATTGTTGCCTTGTTCAGCTCTCTGTAATCGATGCACATTCTCATACTTCCATCTTTCTTCTTTACAAATAACACCGGAGCTCCCCAGGGCGATGAACTAGGTCTAATGAAACCGTTGTCCAATAACTCCTGAAGTTGCATCATTAGTTCCTTCATCTCCGTCGGTGCTAATCGATAAGGTGCTTTCGCAATTGGCGTTGTTCCTGGCAACAAGTCAATACGGAATTCCACTTGTCTATCAGGCGGTAATCCAGGAAGTTCTTCGGGAAATACTTCCGGATAATCACACACAACTGGAATATTCTGCATCACCTTCTTTTCCTTCTTAGCATCAATCACGAATGCTAAATACGATGTACACCCCTTGGTCAAACATTTTCTGGCTTTCATCAATGAAATGATTCCAGAATTCACTCTGCGTTTATCTCCATACACCATAAACGAATCTTTCCCAGGCGGGTTTACTTTGACTATTTTCTTCTTGCATAAAATTTCGGCGTCGTTGGCGCTAAGCCAATCCATTCCCAATACGATGTCGAAACCATTAAGTTCAATAGGCAATAATTCCTCGTGGAACTTATTCCCATTCAGATCAATTAAGATGTTTTTTCATGCGATAGCTAACAGGTACAAACTTGCCACTAGCAACTTCGACTAATAAAGCATTATCTAGTCTAACAACAGGCAAAGCTAGCTTTCTACCAAATTCATGCGATATAAAGGAGTAGTTGGCTCCAGAATCAAATAAAATTTGGGCAGGCAATTCGTTAACGAGAAAGGTACCTGAAGCGACATCAGCTTCATCTTTAGCAGCTTCCAGTGTCATCTGGAATGCTCTCGCCTTTGGCTTTGGCGGAATGCTGGGTCTAGCTGCCTCCTTCTTCTTCGGGCAGTCTCTCGACATATGACCCTCCTCACCACAACCATAGCAAACTTTCTTTGTGAGGGTACACTCATTGGCATAGTGCCCTGGCTTTCCACACTTGTAGCATGTGTTCGCCACCTCACATCTTCCATGATGCTTCTTCTTACATTTGTCGCACCATTTCGCTTCACCTCCACCTCCCCTCGAACCAGACTTCGAGAAGTTGTTTTTCTTGTTGGACCCTGAAGTTCCATCGAACTTCCTCTTTTCTCCAACATCTATTCTTTCCAGACCCTTTTCCTTCTGCTGGGCCTCCACATTCTTAGCTGCACGAACAGCCGTTTTCAGAGTGGTTGCCATTTTGACTGTCGGACCAAAGTCAGCAGGCAGTCCGTTAGCAAACCTCTCAATCTTGGAGAGTTCCGTTGGTACTAGGTACGGAAACAACTTCATCTTCTCAGTAAATGCAGTAGCATAGTCATCTATGCTCATCTTCCCCTTCTTTAAGTTTTGAAACTCATTGTTCAGATCAATCAGATCTATCTCCGAACAATACTGCACCCTTAACTGTTCCAAGAACTCCTCCCATGACATTTTCAGAGCTTCTCCTCGTGGCATAGTATCTGCCAACAACTTCCACCAACTCAAGACCCCAGTCTTCAGTTGTCTAACTGCAAAGACGGTCTTCTGTTTGTTGCTACAGTCGCAACTTTCAAATACCATCTCCATTTCGGAGATCCAATCCATTATCTCAACAGGCTTTGGGCTCCCAGAAAGACTTGGCGGTTTGGCGCCCAAGAAATTCTTGTACATACGCCCATCCTTGTTGTTTCTCCTTTCCGGATCGTTCCTTCGTTCCTCTTGAGTCCCAACTTGACTCACCATGCGACTATTGTTCCCTTCCTCCGATTGCTCGGGAATCAATTCCGGTTCCTCAATAGGTATGATAGGTTCATCCCTATTATTATGCAACATTTGTCGCATCTCCTCCCTTTGTTCGGCTAGCATAGCCCGAATCATGGCTTGCACCGCAGCCATTGTTATTGGTTCTGGTGCTGCTGCTACAACAGGTATTTGCTCAATCACTGGCGGTTGATTCCTGTTTTCATCTGCGTTTCCAACGCCACTCCTTGTTCTCACCATTTTTTGATCTACACCGAATAATTTCACCTTATTACTCCAAACGATTACATGCTAGTTCTAATATCGTATACATACGCTTAGAATCCTAAACATATAAACCTTCAGATCCGGTTGGCAACAAACCGTAGATCCGAACAAATAATATCATATATGGCAACATATATCATTTAGCACATAAAAGCATTTTAGGCAACTTTCCTAAAATAAACTAGTGCTCGTGTCTAAAATCCAACAGACACACATCTCATCATTCCATTTAGCATTCTAAGTTTAAGTCTAGAAATCCTACAAATTCCTAGTTCGCTTAAACTAATGCTCTGATACCAACTGTGACATCCCCAAAATCTCGGCCAGAAAAGACCGATTTTCATTTATGCTTTTAAATATTTTCAGAGTAAATCCTTTTGATTTGAAAGAGTTGCGGAATTTGTTCCCAAAACAAAACATGATAAAATAATATTTATCAAAGCATTTCATCAAGAGATGCATTTCATTATATAATCAAAACTCGGGATGTCATGTTCCGATACAGGCCATAAAGCATAAACGATAAACATTACAAGTCATTCAACAAATATATACATATACAGACTTGTAAACAAAACAACAAGATGATCCATCCATCTTACGCCCTTGTGCCACTTCCTGTAATACAAATAAAACTGAGTGGGTCAGGCTTGGGAGCCTGGTGAGCATATAGGGTTTTCAACCCACAATAAATAAGTTATATTTAATTTCACCAACCAATCACTATCC
The DNA here is from genome assembly GCF_002870075.4 of Lactuca sativa. Lineage (NCBI taxonomy): Eukaryota > Viridiplantae > Streptophyta > Magnoliopsida > Asterales > Asteraceae > Lactuca > Lactuca sativa. The sequence goes on from NC_056625.2 coordinate 250,851,653, forward strand.
CGATTACCCATTCCCGTTATCCTCACTTTACGTCCCTAAAACAACTATCTCAAGGGACCTAATCTAGGATTTTCATCGGGACGGACATCACTGCGAAGGGGTTTCCTCAACAATAGATATCCTAAAGGCAACCATGAGGGGGATAGAGTACACCGGTGAACACATCGTTCACAACACCTACAGGTTATGAACCTGCTAGTGTTCCACTGGACTGTCTAGAAAGAGTCCGTGGTCGTTATCCATACTCCGCTGAATAACTAGATCAACAACAACAACAACATCGAGGCCTCTCATCTGTTTATTACACACCAACTATCTACCCATGTTCTACCCAACATATTAGTAGATAAAAATATATATTTTTCATACGTAGTTTAAAGAAAACCTGCATAGCATGCTTTAATCAACACATATGTCACATAACAGATGAGGCACACACACATAACACATATCTCATAAAGAAATAAGCAGATCTATAAGATAGAAGAGAGTGAATACTCACTCACACATAACACAACCAAATATATACACATAGCACGTATTTTTATATAAAATACTTCGTATTATTGTATTAGAAGAAATAACTACACACTCACTTGATCAGAAGACGATCCGACAGCACTACGGCTTATAGAAGTAGTAATCCACAGCAGATCTGGAAGATCTCCTCGAAAATCGAACTTCTCGCGGGCAGAGCTTCGACTCGGGAACCGCGCTTCTCGGGATCTTCGGGATCTCGGGACTTGCCTCGGGGCTAGAGTATGATACCGGGGCTTCGGGGTAGCTTCGGCACGAAAAACGATGCAAAAGACTAGAGAGAAGAGAAGAAATTGAACAACAAATGAGGCTGTCTTCGGATCCTTTATATAGAGGCTGGAACCTCGGAGTACGCGGGGCGTACAGGCGTACGCAGCGCGTACGCGTCCGAAATCGTCATTGCATGCGTCATCCGAAGTGTCGACACTATCGGAGTTACGCGATAGCGTAACCTCGTACGCGGGGCGTACTCCGGATTACACCGGTGACACGGCTTCGGATAATACCTTCGATTTATAATTAAATTTAATTATTAAATGATTAATAAACTTCGGAAATTCATAACTTCTTCATACGAACTCCGTTTTCGACGTTCTTTATATCCACGCGAAGGTGAGACCACGCTCTACGACTTTCGTTTAGACTCCGTCGGCTAATTTTGACTTTATTTTTATTAATTATTTTTAATAGGCCGCGACAGAAACTTTCGTTATAAATTCATAACTTCTTCGTTTGACGTCCGTTCTCGCCTAACTTTTTATCGCTTCGATACCAACAACGAGATCTTCGATTCTCATTTAGATTGCTTCGGCTAACAACCGCTCGATCTCAATTCGAGTATTTCAGGCTGTATACCGCTAAGCCGGAACTTCGATAAATCATAACTTCCTCATACGAAGTCAGATTTGGGCGTTATATATATATTCGGAAACCTTGTTTCAACTACTACAACATTAACCAAAGATATTAAATTTATTTCACTCTTAAATTTTGACGCTTATTTTTATTCTTAATTAATCAGACCACATAATTAAGCAATTAAGCACAAAACACATAATACTCAAATAATACAATCTTATTATTTCAAAACGGGTTACAAAGGTTAACCTGGACTATTATATTGCTAAGAACGGCAAGCCCGGAAACACAGGCGTTACAATTCTCTCCACCTTAGAATGATTCCGTCCCCGGAATCACACATCAACAAACAAATGCGGATAGCGACCCATCATGTCACTCTCCGTCTCCCAGGTGAGATTCGGCCCATTCGTGTGTTTCCATCGGACAAGCACTAACCCAACCATCTTGCGTCGCAATTTCTTAGTCTTTCGGTCAACAATTGCCTCTGGTTCTTCAATCAACCTTTTGTTCTCATCAATTCTCAATTCAGAAATTGGAATTATGTCGGGAACTTCTCCCGTGAACTTCCTCAAATAACACACATGAAAAGTGTTATGAATTCCATTCAGTTCTTCTGGTAGTTCGAGCTTGTAAGCTTGGTTCCCAATCCTCTGAAGAACTTTAAACGGTCCAATAAACCTTGGACTTAACTTTCCCCTTTTACCAAATCTTATAAGTCCCTTCCACGGCGAGACTTTAAGCAAAACCGAATCTCCAACTTCAAAAGTTATCGGTCTCCGCTTCTTGTCAGCATAGCTCTTTTGACGATCCTGAGCCGCTAACATTCTTTCCCTAATTATTTTCAACTTTTCAGCAGTTTGATGAACCAGTTCCGGTCCCATAAACTGCTTTTCCCCAGCCTCAAGCCAACAAGACGGCGTACGACACTTCTGTCAATACAAAGCTTGGTAAGGTGCCATCTTAATGCTCGAGTGGAAACTATTATTATAGGAAAATTCTACCAACGGTAAATGTTCATCCCAATTACCTAGGAATTCCAGAGTACATGCTCTCAGCATATCTTCAAGTGTTTGTATCGTTCGTTCGCTCTGACCATCAGTCTGCGGATGGTAAGCTGTACTTAAACACAACTTGGTACCCAATTCCTCTTGTAGACTTTTCCAAAACCTCGATGTGAAACGGCTATCACGATCCGGAACACCGTGAAGCCTCACAATTTCCTTCACATAAGAATTCGCAAGCTTATCCATAGACCATTTCTCCCTGGCCGCTATGAAATGCGCACTCTTAGTGAATCGATCAACGACCACCCAAATCATGTCGTGACCATTCTTTGTTCTGGGCAGTTTAGTGACAAAATCCATAGCAATGTCTTCCCACTTACCCATAGGCACAGGCAAAGGTTCTAAACTCCCGTACGGTTTCTGATGTTGTGTCTTGACTCTCGCACAAGTCACACACTCGGCCACATACTTTGCAACATCAAGCTTCATCGTCGGCCACCAGTAGTAGGGTTTCAGGTCCCTATACATTTTAGTGCTACCCGGATGAATCGAGTACATGGTCTTGTGAGCTTCTTCCATCAGAAGATCTCTGACTCCTCCTGTCTTAGGTATCCAAATCCGATCTTGGAACACCTTCAGTCCATGACTGTTTACACCGAACACCAACGTTTTGCCCAAACGTTCCTCCTTTCTGTCATTCTTCTCAGAAGCTTCGCTCTGAGCTTTCTTTATACTTTCCAAAATAGTTGAGACAACTTCAATTCTCAACGCTCTTGGCCTTTTCCTTTCGGGATTGACTTTCCGACTGAGAGCATCAGCAACAACATTAGCTTTACCGGGGTGGTAAAGTATCTCGCAGTCATAGTCTTTAAGTAATTCTAGCCAGCGTCGTTGCCTCATATTCAATTCTTTCTGATTAAAGAGGTATTGGAGACTCTTATGATCAGTGAAAAGTTTGCACTTCGTGCCATAGAGGTAATGCCTCCATATTTTCAGAGCGAAAACTACCGCTGCCAACTCCAAATCATGAGTAGGGTAATTCTTTTCATGCTCTTTCAGCTGTCGAGACGCATATGCTATCACCTTTTCTCTTTGGGTCAAAACACAACCCAAACCAACACCAGACGCATCGCTATAGACAGCGAAGTCTTCAACTCCATCGGGTAGAGAAAGTATCGGTGCCTCGCATAGCTTCTCCTTTAGCTTCTCAAATGCTTCCTTATGCTTCTCACCCCAAGCATAAGTAGCTCCTTTGTGGGTCAAAGCTGACAATGGACTAGCGATCGAAGAAAAGCCTTGGATAAACCTTCGGTAATATCCAGCTAATCCTAAAAAGCTTCGAATCTCCGTGGGACTTTTCGGTTGTTCCCACTTCGTCACAGCTTCGATCTTCGCTGGATCAACCATTATCCCTTCTTGGTTGACCACGTGACCCAAGAATTGGACTTCACGAATCCAAAAATCACATTTGGAGAACTTAGCATACAGCTTCTCCTTCTTCAAGACTTCTAACACTTCTCGCAAGTGTCTGCCATGCTCCTCCTGGCTTTTCGAGTAAATCAGAATGTCGTCTATGAAAACTATCACGGATTTATCAAGGAACGGGTTACAAACCCTATTCATCAAATCCATGAACGCTGCTGGAGCATTGGTTAGTCCAAACGACATAACCAAAAACTCGTAGTGTCCATATCTAGTTCTGAATGCAGTCTTCTCGATATCTTGCTCTCTTACTTTTAGCTGATGATATCCTGACCTAAGATCGATCTTCGAGAAATAGCTCGAACCTTGCAATTGATCAAACAGGTCATCAATCCTCGGCAACGGATATCTATTCTTTATTGTTGCCTTGTTCAGCTCTCTGTAATCGATGCACATTCTCATACTTCCATCTTTCTTCTTTACAAATAACACCGGAGCTCCCCAGGGCGATGAACTAGGTCTAATGAAACCGTTGTCCAATAACTCCTGAAGTTGCATCATTAGTTCCTTCATCTCCGTCGGTGCTAATCGATAAGGTGCTTTCGCAATTGGCGTTGTTCCTGGCAACAAGTCAATACGGAATTCCACTTGTCTATCAGGCGGTAATCCAGGAAGTTCTTCGGGAAATACTTCCGGATAATCACACACAACTGGAATATTCTGCATCACCTTCTTTTCCTTCTTAGCATCAATCACGAATGCTAAATACGATGTACACCCCTTGGTCAAACATTTTCTGGCTTTCATCAATGAAATGATTCCAGAATTCACTCTGCGTTTATCTCCATACACCATAAACGAATCTTTCCCAGGCGGGTTTACTTTGACTATTTTCTTCTTGCATAAAATTTCGGCGTCGTTGGCGCTAAGCCAATCCATTCCCAATACGATGTCGAAACCATTAAGTTCAATAGGCAATAATTCCTCGTGGAACTTATTCCCATTCAGATCAATTAAGATGTTTTTTCATGCGATAGCTAACAGGTACAAACTTGCCACTAGCAACTTCGACTAATAAAGCATTATCTAGTCTAACAACAGGCAAAGCTAGCTTTCTACCAAATTCATGCGATATAAAGGAGTAGTTGGCTCCAGAATCAAATAAAATTTGGGCAGGCAATTCGTTAACGAGAAAGGTACCTGAAGCGACATCAGCTTCATCTTTAGCAGCTTCCAGTGTCATCTGGAATGCTCTCGCCTTTGGCTTTGGCGGAATGCTGGGTCTAGCTGCCTCCTTCTTCTTCGGGCAGTCTCTCGACATATGACCCTCCTCACCACAACCATAGCAAACTTTCTTTGTGAGGGTACACTCATTGGCATAGTGCCCTGGCTTTCCACACTTGTAGCATGTGTTCGCCACCTCACATCTTCCATGATGCTTCTTCTTACATTTGTCGCACCATTTCGCTTCACCTCCACCTCCCCTCGAACCAGACTTCGAGAAGTTGTTTTTCTTGTTGGACCCTGAAGTTCCATCGAACTTCCTCTTTTCTCCAACATCTATTCTTTCCAGACCCTTTTCCTTCTGCTGGGCCTCCACATTCTTAGCTGCACGAACAGCCGTTTTCAGAGTGGTTGCCATTTTGACTGTCGGACCAAAGTCAGCAGGCAGTCCGTTAGCAAACCTCTCAATCTTGGAGAGTTCCGTTGGTACTAGGTACGGAAACAACTTCATCTTCTCAGTAAATGCAGTAGCATAGTCATCTATGCTCATCTTCCCCTTCTTTAAGTTTTGAAACTCATTGTTCAGATCAATCAGATCTATCTCCGAACAATACTGCACCCTTAACTGTTCCAAGAACTCCTCCCATGACATTTTCAGAGCTTCTCCTCGTGGCATAGTATCTGCCAACAACTTCCACCAACTCAAGACCCCAGTCTTCAGTTGTCTAACTGCAAAGACGGTCTTCTGTTTGTTGCTACAGTCGCAACTTTCAAATACCATCTCCATTTCGGAGATCCAATCCATTATCTCAACAGGCTTTGGGCTCCCAGAAAGACTTGGCGGTTTGGCGCCCAAGAAATTCTTGTACATACGCCCATCCTTGTTGTTTCTCCTTTCCGGATCGTTCCTTCGTTCCTCTTGAGTCCCAACTTGACTCACCATGCGACTATTGTTCCCTTCCTCCGATTGCTCGGGAATCAATTCCGGTTCCTCAATAGGTATGATAGGTTCATCCCTATTATTATGCAACATTTGTCGCATCTCCTCCCTTTGTTCGGCTAGCATAGCCCGAATCATGGCTTGCACCGCAGCCATTGTTATTGGTTCTGGTGCTGCTGCTACAACAGGTATTTGCTCAATCACTGGCGGTTGATTCCTGTTTTCATCTGCGTTTCCAACGCCACTCCTTGTTCTCACCATTTTTTGATCTACACCGAATAATTTCACCTTATTACTCCAAACGATTACATGCTAGTTCTAATATCGTATACATACGCTTAGAATCCTAAACATATAAACCTTCAGATCCGGTTGGCAACAAACCGTAGATCCGAACAAATAATATCATATATGGCAACATATATCATTTAGCACATAAAAGCATTTTAGGCAACTTTCCTAAAATAAACTAGTGCTCGTGTCTAAAATCCAACAGACACACATCTCATCATTCCATTTAGCATTCTAAGTTTAAGTCTAGAAATCCTACAAATTCCTAGTTCGCTTAAACTAATGCTCTGATACCAACTGTGACATCCCCAAAATCTCGGCCAGAAAAGACCGATTTTCATTTATGCTTTTAAATATTTTCAGAGTAAATCCTTTTGATTTGAAAGAGTTGCGGAATTTGTTCCCAAAACAAAACATGATAAAATAATATTTATCAAAGCATTTCATCAAGAGATGCATTTCATTATATAATCAAAACTCGGGATGTCATGTTCCGATACAGGCCATAAAGCATAAACGATAAACATTACAAGTCATTCAACAAATATATACATATACAGACTTGTAAACAAAACAACAAGATGATCCATCCATCTTACGCCCTTGTGCCACTTCCTGTAATACAAATAAAACTGAGTGGGTCAGGCTTGGGAGCCTGGTGAGCATATAGGGTTTTCAACCCACAATAAATAAGTTATATTTAATTTCACCAACCAATCACTATCCCGATTACCCATTCCCGTTATCCTCACTTTACGTCCCTAAAACAACTATCTCAAGGGACCTAATCTAGGATTTTCATCGGGACGGACATCACTGCGAAGGGGTTTCCTCAACAATAGATATCCTAAAGGCAACCATGAGGGGGATAGAGTACACCGGTGAACACATCGTTCACAACACCTACAGGTTATGAACCTGCTAGTGTTCCACTGGACTGTCTAGAAAGAGTCCGTGGTCGTTATCCATACTCCGCTGAATAACTAGATCAACAACAACAACAACATCGAGGCCTCTCATCTGTTTATTACACACCAACTATCTACCCATGTTCTACCCAACATATTAGTAGATAAAAATATATATTTTTCATACGTAGTTTAAAGAAAACCTGCATAGCATGCTTTAATCAACACATATGTCACATAACAGATGAGGCACACACACATAACACATATCTCATAAAGAAATAAGCAGATCTATAAGATAGAAGAGAGTGAATACTCACTCACACATAACACAACCAAATATATACACATAGCACGTATTTTTATATAAAATACTTCGTATTATTGTATTAGAAGAAATAACTACACACTCACTTGATCAGAAGACGATCCGACAGCACTACGGCTTATAGAAGTAGTAATCCACAGCAGATCTGGAAGATCTCCTCGAAAATCGAACTTCTCGCGGGCAGAGCTTCGACTCGGGAACCGCGCTTCTCGGGATCTTCGGGATCTCGGGACTTGCCTCGGGGCTAGAGTATGATACCGGGGCTTCGGGGTAGCTTCGGCACGAAAAACGATGCAAAAGACTAGAGAGAAGAGAAGAAATTGAACAACAAATGAGGCTGTCTTCGGATCCTTTATATAGAGGCTGGAACCTCGGAGTACGCGGGGCGTACAGGCGTACGCAGCGCGTACGCGTCCGAAATCGTCATTGCATGCGTCATCCGAAGTGTCGACACTATCGGAGTTACGCGATAGCGTAACCTCGTACGCGGGGCGTACTCCGGATTACACCGGTGACACGGCTTCGGATAATACCTTCGATTTATAATTAAATTTAATTATTAAATGATTAATAAACTTCGGAAATTCATAACTTCTTCATACGAACTCCGTTTTCGACGTTCTTTATATCCACGCGAAGGTGAGACCACGCTCTACGACTTTCGTTTAGACTCCGTCGGCTAATTTTGACTTTATTTTTATTAATTATTTTTAATAGGCCGCGACAGAAACTTTCGTTATAAATTCATAACTTCTTCGTTTGACGTCCGTTCTCGCCTAACTTTTTATCGCTTCGATACCAACAACGAGATCTTCGATTCTCATTTAGATTGCTTCGGCTAACAACCGCTCGATCTCAATTCGAGTATTTCAGGCTGTATACCGCTAAGCCGGAACTTCGATAAATCATAACTTCCTCATACGAAGTCAGATTTGGGCGTTATATATATATTCGGAAACCTTGTTTCAACTACTACAACATTAACCAAAGATATTAAATTTATTTCACTCTTAAATTTTGACGCTTATTTTTATTCTTAATTAATCAGACCACATAATTAAGCAATTAAGCACAAAACACATAATACTCAAATAATACAATCTTATTATTTCAAAACGGGTTACAAAGGTTAACCTGGACTATTATATTGCTAAGAACGGCAAGCCCGGAAACACAGGCGTTACAGTTATATTGATTACCAATTTGTTAATTAGCTATTATGATCAAATATCTAGGCCTGCCAATTTATGAATTATCAGGCAACGATCACGTACAAGTTAAACACCAAATTGATAATAAGCACAAATTGGACTATGAATAATAATAGTTACTTTCATATGATCAAGTTAAGCAACCAAACACAAATTAAGATTTATTATGCTCTCTGACACAGTTAAAGTTATTAGCTTTAATTACTTAATCTAATATGTGATTAATCTTAGCTCTAATTGTTTAATGATCATAAACAATTAGGAGTCATGCGATTAATATGATCAATTATCACATAAAATCTGATTAATAAGCAATATAATATAGAACTAAAACATGCTAAGGTTTAATTATCAAACACAAGTAAAATCAAATATAAAGCATCCAATATTCGAAATCAACACATATAGATTAGGTTCATCTTCACCAAACATAAGTAAAAGGTATTTAGCCTCTCATTGTTGATGGGTTTTGGTCATAAGACATCCTATGTGCTCATACAAACCCTAATGCTTGGATTTAGGTTTCTCTATTGTACATGCTTTGAATCCAAGACTATAAACCCTAATTCTAGCATATGGAAATCGATATTAACATATAATTAGGTTTATGATATTACCTTGATTGTTATGTAGCAATAACAATCCCAATTCCTCTTTGAATTGACTTTGGAAGGCTTAGAGTCACAAGTGTCACTCCTCTAGTGGCTTGCAAACACCAAGAGCAAATGGAGAAGGTATAAAGAGAGAGGAGAGGTATAAGAATTCGTCTCTAGGACCCCTTGGGAAGGCATGGACGAATTCATGAGCCTTAGGGGTCTTTATATAGGGTTGGTATTAGGGTTTCAGTCCTTATCCTTATCTAGTTACTTGCCCATCAAGCAACCATAAGATAAGCCTTGAAAACCCCTATCTTTTGGACCTTGGACGATTTTAAGGATATCCTTATCCTTGAATTCGTCCATCCTTTAACAAGGATAACCATTGCCCTATTTTGCAACTATCACAAAATTACAATTCAGCCCCTCTAGTTTAATTAATTACATTTGATCACAAAATTAATTCTTAATTAATTATTGACCAATATTAATTAAACAAATATGATTTCTCCTTTAATATATTATTCTATTAATATATTAATAAATCATAATAACCTCTCTCTCTATTTATTTCTCCAATCAAGTTGCTTTGGTGAAGGCAACCCAAAAGGACCATGCACCTTCAAGTCAAGTACATACCAAAATAGTTATGGACTTAGACACTAATCCAACAGTCTCCCACTTGGATAAGTCTAATAACTATTCTGCGTATGACTTCAGATCCTGATCTGCAATCGTAGCTTTCCAAAGCCGCTGTCAACTCTGATCATATCAGATACGTGTGTCCTTAGATAAGGGATCATATATTCCTCCATTCTAGATATCATATGAGATATGATTTCAAATCATTCTCTTTGTACTATATCTCGATTCCGATTTATGACGACTGACTAACTGAACAAATCAAATTAGCCCTAGCCCGGCCGAGCATTTACGTTTGTCATCACTAAATCATCGAGGGGCCCAAAGATATCGCTTTTATCCTACTTTGGATAAAAGGAACGGATAAACTTTGATACAATGCTTGCTTGTACTCACTAACCAAATCACACACAACAATATGTTTTATAACACCAAGTTACTAGTGCGTTTACATGTTATCAATGTGCAACCGATTCGCAAGATACAACTCACACATCTCGGTTTCAAGAATATAAGATGTTATCGTCTCACCAATCACTCGTGATACAATTCATGGAGTGATCCAAGAGAGCGTGGGTTTAATCCAATGCTCAAATTCATATTCATAAGCACTCATGAACGTTGTAGCAAACATTTGCTTATGTCTAATGCTCTTTAGACAATCCACACACCAATTCACAACAGTCTTCATTCATATCTACTTCCAACATATGAACGACTGTGGCTCGTTTGAATAATTCAATTATTCTTAATAAACTCAATTATTCTGGAAGTCAAAACATGCAAATGTGAAACACAAGAATAATACTAATCCCATATGGCCTCAAACCCTTGAGCATAAATAAAACACCTTTTATTTATCACCATATCGATTACTCATTATTTGTCGTTTCGGGTAATCAACTTCTTACTTGAATTATTACACTTGTCCCATGCTCCTAGCATGCACACAATGTTTACCTATGGTTCTTACTTTGTGAAATAGATCAAATTGAACACATTTCCAATCTTTCTCATTTCACAACTCCAAATCCTTTTCCATAAGTGAAAGAATATCAAATCCTTGCTACTTATAGAATATGATAGATTCTAACATTCTATGCAACTATCCTTTCGTAATGTCACTGCACCAAAGTCACAAAGACTATTGCCAATGATATTACAAAGTCCTTTATTGGAGATTGTTACAAGACAATTCCTTAGATATGATGTCTCTCACTCAAAGTACATTCCTTTGAACATCCTTTTGCATAAAAGTTTCTAATCTAGTCATAGATTTTTCAATATTCAATTCCCAATATGGATACATTTCCATATTTTCCATATGACAACTTATTCTTAATAGAATCTTGTCTATTCATAATAATGTCGATATGGTCCATCCAATACGGAAACATTTCCATATTTTCAATACTATACTTCCAACTACTCACAAGCGACCAATCCTCGTCAAACTTTGGATTGTCCTTTGATAGTTGTTTAATTATTTTAGTCAAAACCGATTCTAGTCCTTTTTCCCTCTAAATGCGCTAGACATTTGGAAAAATTTTAGAATGGGCAAATATTATAGCATTTGCAATCGATCCTATACCCGAAGCGTATGGGACACAATGCATAATGTCTTACATAAAGATTTGATACTTTATCAATCTTCCGCCATAATATTTCATTTGCTATGTTCTCAAAATTCGAATTGTGAAGAGGAATGCCGTAATCATAATCGAAATTTTAAGAACACACTATGTACCCTTGACTAAATTTATTAACATTTCTCAACCTAATCCTTTAGATTCGAAATGAAGCATAATATTCTCTCCCTTAATTATAGCAAAACAACTACTCAACCCTTACGACTTTGCAAGGTATAACTCTTGTTTTCTATAATTAATATTGCCAACTTGCAATACGTGCCTTAATAATCATATAATCATAACATTTATGCTCCCACTATCATGATGATTATTATAAAACATAACACTTATGCTCCCACTAGCTTCGACATGTATTCATAAACATCTTAACTTTCAAAAAAACAATGTTTATTGAATTTCTTAAGTTCATGTTTCTAATACTTAGTGCTTTGATAATCTTTTATCAAGGTTTCTTGAACTTATACACCTTTGCCTTCGATAGTTCATATGTGTATCTAAACACTTAAGACTAATTGCCAAACCTCACAATTCAAATTATGGAAAGGGATACCGTAACCATAATCGAATTCGAGAATGCAATTTTACAATCACTATCTTCTTAAAATCTTTGTTAGTGAAAGCATTTCCTCATAATCATTTTCATGAAGGAGGAAATCTTATGACACTTAGATTTAAATGGTGTATGTGTTCCTATCCATGTGAATTTGTTAAAACCAAAGTTTACAACAAATTCAAACTCATATGGACCGAACTTTCTTAATCTTGATTTCTTGCCTTATGGTAGCACAGCTGCCCACAATGTCTTCCAAGTAGTTAAGCAGCTCACCCTTTCCTATCAATGTACCTTTCATTGATTAAGGTGTTTTGCCTTTTATGCGTTCAAAATGAGAACTCATAGAACTCTCATGCATAATTAACTCGATTGGATTTGCACAGAACCAAAATAATGTCATCATGATAGGTTGTAAACCTCAACTCGTGTGTTAGTGATGATCGATAAGGTTTATTTGATTTGTTCTTGAAACCTTTCAAGACCATTAAGACTCCCACTGACTCCTTGACATATAAGATTCTCTTGTCAATAACCATTTCTTGACAAATATTCAAGAGTTAGTATAGCTTTTATCAAAATACTTCATAAATTGGTCCTAGTTGGTCTTTGTCTTATCCAAGACATCACAACTTTCCACATTTTATGAATGTAACCTTACTTTTTCACTCAATGTCACAATCTTAACTTTAAGACTTGTTATTAGAACGAAGTATGATTGACTTATTGATTTAACCATTTCTTCAATTCTTGATTCCTCTTCTTAGACATACAATTGTACTAAGACTCATTTAGAGGATCAATTGAGATATGGTTCTTAATCATTAAGACCTATCATAAAGCATAAAAGGTACTCTCCCATCTTCTTAGAATGGAGAAACTTTTATCTTTCTGCCTACTTGATTCTTCTTATTCGTTCTGCTATTGATCTAAACCCTTTAATCAATTCAGAATTACACTTAATCTTGTAAGTATAATCATATTTACTAAACCTTTAGTAAATCATGACGAATATCTTTGTTACTCTTATGGTGGACTTGATCAACACGCAACTTTGTATATTCGATCTCCAAGTCCTTCACTTGACACTTTGTCAATGAATTAGTCTAATTTCCAAATATGAAATTTCTCATTCATCGTGCAACCAAGTTGCATGATTCCAAATTTCTGTCCAATTGAAACTTGGGCGATGAGAAACTCTCCCTATTTGGTAAATTCTCGACTTTTCCATATCCACCATAAGTAAGAATCATATCCATTTGTTGTAGAAATATGCAAACACCAATTTTCATAACGATTTCATTGCAAGGAAATAAACAAATAAATAAATAAGTCAAACGAAAATTTATTTTATTTATAAAAGTAGCGGAAAACATTTGTCCTTACAATGCAAAATCCATTGAAAACTATGTATTTCAAAAGAAAATTTTCTAACAACTCTATCATAACTATCTAAGCTCAAAATCTAATCTTCAAGTCCATGCGATCAAGATCCATTCCTTGTGATTAGATTCATTTTGCTCTTTCACCAAGCTTCCTTTCTTTTCACCGATCCTGTAAAACATTCAAATGCAATCTTATTACATTATATATTAAGAATTAATGAATAGGAACTTAATGGAGTTAGATAGTGGATTTTACCTGAAGCGCAGCCATACTCTTTGACTCTCCCATATTCTGGACTCTTCAGGCTCTCTGGGCAGACTAGTATCCAACGCCCTTTCTTTTGGCAGTAAACGCAAGTCGGTTCTCCTAGAACGTCCTCGGAAGCATGGTCGGTTGACTTTTCCAACAAATACGCTCCATTGCTTCGCCAAATCATTTCTGATTCAGGAGCAATGAGCATGTAAGTTAGGTCAATGAGGTTGTCGTCATGATCCATCATATAATACTTTCTTTTGAACTCATTATATGATTTCGGAAGTGACTGCAAAACCCAATTTACAGCCAACTCATCTGGGAATGACACACCCAACATTATCAACCTATCAATGTGTGATTTCATTCCTAGAACGTGGGCACACACGGGTTTACCATCTTCATGTTTCATTTCCAATAGGGCCTTAGTGATATTGAACCTTTCAATTCTTCGATCTTGTGGGTTGGGGAGAACAATAGGAGGAGGAGGAGGAAGTGAAGCATGATTTCTCGTTCCTCGATTGAATCATGGAATACCATCTTTATATGGAAAGCTTGTTCCACGGGATTTGGAAAGACCATAGTTGTCGAACTTTGACATCTACAAAACGGGAGAAAATGAATTCAAGTTAGTTGATTGATTGAGTCCTTAGTAAATTACCCAAATGAAATACTAAGGCTAGGACCCAACACAATATTCTACAACTCGGGAAAGGGATGACGTAACCCAAATTGCAGAACATTTGAAGGTAAGTGAATGACGATTCACTAATTTCCACCATGAAAAACGAAAAAGAAATTTAGGTTTTAAATCTATGAAACTCCTAGATCCTTTGAGATTCATTGAACATTTCATTGGCATGTTTAAATCTCGATATGCCCCTCTTGTTTGTGACTGGGATGCCGAGGATCACAAAGCGGGTGTGAATAACCATGCAAACTTACATGGTGCCCTCACATGTTACAGTCACCTATTCGATGTGCCAGTAAACCACACACGCTCCACCGAACTATGACAAACATTGAGTCACCCTTTGCTACCTTTGCTTAGAACCATTTAGTGTGTCGGTAAACCACACACGCTCCATTAACGTCTTCGCAAGGGCACAAAGTGTAATTTCATGGAATTACATCAATTCACTTTTGCCTAAGTAACTAAGATTGGGAATTTTATGAAAACATTTAGTTACTTTTGTAATTCATTATACTTATAATGGAAGGTTTTCGTCCTATCCTACCCGTTCGGCTAACGACCCTCCACTAGTCAAGAGTGCGGTGGGTAAGAGTGGATACCCATTCAATCGCCATTTTATAGGCAATTTCTTTAAACACCCCTTATAGACCAGCTTCGTGAATGAGGCCTACTAACGGTAAGACTGACTTTTACTCATACATATATATAATGTTAGACTTTTAATGTTATATATATAGTATAGGGTGTATTTTACACTTTTAAAATATTAGGTGGTCAAATTTAATAATTATACCTTTAATTCAATTAAATTGTAAACCTAAACTTTATGGATTTATTAAACCTCTTTTAATTATACACCTTAATTAATTAATAAAACCATAAAGGTGTGATTTGAACTTTTTCAAAATAATACTAGGGTTTTAGAATTTAACATTCTTAATTAAACTTTTAATCAACTTTTAAATTCCAAAACTTGAGGGCAAGTTTTGAAACATTTCAAAACATTAGGGTTTAGAATTTAAATATACATCAAAATTAAACTATTAATCAAAATTTAAATTCCAAAACTTGAGGGCAAGTTTTGAAACCTTTTTCAAAACATAAGGGTTTTAACTATTAAATTTCAAAACAACAAAACTTTTGGGTTCAAATTTAAACTATAAAACCTAAAGGGGAAAATATGAAACTTTTCATAACAACAAGGATCAAATAACAAATAATCTAAATTAACATTTAATTACATAATTATCCATATTTGATTTATTTAATGATTTCTTGCAAAACAATTTACCAATTTAATCAAAATAATTAATCAATTATCACATAAGGAAACAATTATCTTATTAATTGATAACTATCTTCAATTAGATCAAGAATATAGTCAAATATATCATAAAATCGGATTAATATTGATCTAATATGATAAGGCAACTATCCTTAAGCAAAAACAACAAGAAATCCTGGTTTTCCCTCCATCTGCCCAGTCGACTCGCCGAGTCAGGCATGGACTCGTCGAGTCACCTTGGACTCGGCGAGTTCATCTATGGACTCAGCGAGTCCAGCCTCCAGAAACACAAAATTCGAATTTTTCAAACATATAATGCATCAATACAATAGAAACCAGTCTAGGCTCTGATACCACTGATGGGTTTTGGTCATAAGACATCCTATGTGCTCATACAAACCCTAATGCTTGGATCTAGGTTTCTCTATTGTACATGCTTTGAATCCAAGACTATAAACCCTAATTCTAGCATATGGAAATCGATATTAACATATAATTAGGTTTATGATATTACCTTGATTGTTATGTAGCAATAACAATCCCAATTCCTCCTTAAATTGACTTTGGAAGGCTTAGAGTCACAAGTGTCACTCCTCTAGTGGCTTACAAACACCAAGAGCAAATGGAGAACGTATAAAGAGAGAGGAGAGGTATAAGAATTCGTCTCTAGGACCTCTTGGGAAGGCATGGACGAATTCATGAGCCTTAGGGGTCTTTATATAGGGTTGGTATTAGGGTTTCAGTCCTTATCCTTATCTAGTTATTTGCCCATCAAACAACCATAAGATAAACCTTGAAAATCCCTATCTCTTGGACCTTGGACGATTTTAAGGATATCCTTATCCTTGAATTCGTCCATCCTTTAACAAGGATAACCATTACCCTATTTTGCAACTATCACATAATTACAATTCAGCCCCTCTAGTTTAATTAATTACATTTGATCACAAAATTAATTCTTAATTAATTATTAACCAATATTAATTAAACAAATATGATTTCTCCTTTAATATATTATTGTATTAACATATTAATAAATCATAATAACCTCTCTCTCTATTTATTTCTCCAATCAAGTTGCTTTGGTGAAGGCAACCCAAAAGGACCATGCACCATCGGGTCAAGTACATATCAAAATAGTTATGGACTTAGACACTAATCCAACAATTGTAGCATAAAAACACACCAAATCCATATAAAATAAGCTAGACATAGTAATGATTAGCAAACCAAATGGATCTATGCATAAATCTTCTAATTCTTCTTCAATCATTGAGCTTCACTTGATTCTCGATCTTCTCTTGAGTTTCCAAGGATTTTCAGTCGTAATTCTCCTCGGAAAATCGATTGCATTCTTCTAGAATCGACCTAATGTTCGGGATTTTATAGTTGCCAAAATATGATCACCATGTCGTGGTTAACCGCCACTATGACGTGGTCCTCGGTTGTATCTTGTATTCTTCAAGTCGGCTTTGATGGTCATGAATCTTGTTTTCACCATGACGTGTCATTCTATATTCAAATCTTCTTTTTCTTCATTCATGCTTTAGTTCATCCACTCATGCTTCCAGCTCACTGTTTCCTTCCTTTTTGTCCCAAGCATGTCTTTGCAGCTACAAAACATATTTTAAACATAATAACTATATTTTGTCACATTTTAAGCATAATTTTAGCTAAAAGTGTTAGAAATATGTATGAAATATATGACTAAATATCCACATATCAAAATACCCCACATTTGGCTTTTGTTTACCCTCAAGCAAAACTGATTTTGTTATTATTATATCAAAACTCTAGCTACCCACATCGCACAAGACAATCCATTTTGAGACTTTTCATTACTCCAAGACCGCAATGCATGTTTTTGTGTTTATGTTTTCCTAAGAACCTCTTTAATCCTGAATACCCACAATTGTCATAAACACTTCCCCACTTCTTTTGAACAACACTCATTTTATGTATCCCTCCAAATATATCCTCGAAAATATTTTCTTAACCTCAAGGCAATTTTTGGTTAAACCTCAAACATACATATGGAAAAATAACCTAAAACAAAAGTTACAAATAACTTGACAAATTACCTTATTTTTTAGTCTTCGATTTGGAACTTTCTTCATGATATTTCTTGATCTTCATAACTTTGTAGACTCTTATTCTCAAACTTTTGCAACGTTCTTTTTTTATTCGCTCAAAACTAAAAATCCTAAAAAAAAACATACGCTTAATCAATGGAGCTTAACTTCAACCCTTATTGTTAAAGGTATTAGTCTAAGGTGCAATGACTACATAAGTTCTCCTGGATACATTTTTGGTACATGATGTTAAACATATTGTGTCCCTTAAACTAAGTAATGTTGTGTTTTTTCCATGATTTCACTAGGATAAGGAAGCCACAAATACAGTAGAACATATATTTGATCAAGTAAACATCGAAATTCGCATCGGATCGTCCCACACAATGCTAGCAACATAGATCTCAACATAACAAATTTTAACTAGATTCAATTTTATATTATTATTTCAAATCTTTCTAATAATTTTTTAAATTAGAATGCTTGTATTCCTAAATTCAACCCCCTACCTTACATTTAAATGATTCAATGTCTCCATTGCATATTTAAACAATTAAAGAACATAGAATTAAAGGGAAGAATTGGAACAGACTCCCCTGAGATAGTAATGGCGAGATCAAATTCTGAAATCTGTGTGGTAAAGCTTGGACATCTCGTATAATGGCTGGAAACAATACTTTTTGGCTCTTCTCTTGTGAATGCAAATGTGTTGGACCGAAATAAATCAAAGAACCATTCTTCAAAAAGTGTGATGATCCGTTTTTACGACATGATACAGTAACGCCATGTTATGGTTTCGAGTGAATATTTGTATTGGTCGCGAAATATAACATCACCACGACATGGTGTACGGATTCGCGATAAAATCGAATGTCAAGACGTGGTTTATGATGTCCACATGGTGGTATCTTCTCAGAATGTCTTCAATAGTCAAAATAATGCATTGACTCTTCTTAATGCTTAGGACCATTCCCGACCCTTACTATTTGTAAAATTCTTCAAAATTCTCTTCTTCATGTGGGAACCTCACACTTATTCAAAAACATGGTCTTCAATTATAATCTTCAAAAATTGCACGCCTTTTTCATCCATTAAGCTACTTTACCGCTTCACGGATTTTTTATGCAACAAAATAAGGTCAAAAAGTCTAGAGAAACATGTGATCATTTGGTTAAACTAAAAATAAAAACTAAAAACAAAAAGTAAAAAATCTAAAGGAAAAGAAAATACAAACTTTTAAAAATCGGGTTACCTCCCGAAAAGCACTTTTTTAGGAGTCTTGATCTAGGGCTGTCAAATCGGGCAGTCGTGTCGTGTTTTTGTCTGACACGACACGACGCGACAAGGTTTTGTATAACACGAACACGACACGACACGATGTCGTGTTTTTTTCATTAACACGAAAATGAACCAATTAAAACACGACAACGCGACACGACACGACAAAGATAATATTATATAACTATTAGTGTATTTCGTTCATACTTAAAGATATATAACACGACAAACACGAAAAACACGACAACCACATGCTTAATCGTGTCAATTTCGTGTCGATTTATGAACACGAACACGACACGACGCGACATCGTGTTTTTTAATCTTGACACGAAAACGACACGAACACGAATTCAAATTTTGATTTCATCCCGATTTCGTTTCGCTTCATGTATTTTTGTCGTGTTGCGTCATAAATTGACACCCCTATCGTGATCCAAACTCCTTCCCACCCTACGATGTTGCGGTTGGGAGTGGGATCTCCATTTTCTCCTTTTGCTCTTTCGACTTGAGTTTGTATGCTTGAACCCTTCGAATGTATATTTTCTTCAAATTTTCCTTCTTCATTTGAGTAGCATTTTCATCATGTTTGCGCTTCACCCCTTTGTTCATTCCTTTCACCTGTGTAATCTTGTTCTCATTTTCTTTAAGATTTTCCTTGTCTAACTACTTTTTGACCAATAATGGTTCCTCTAACTCTCCACCCGTATCTTCATCAATTATCTCAACTTCTTCATAAAATCATCCTCCATTTTATCACTTGTCTCTTCCATTTGAGCCTTAGTTGTAGTGAACACAATTACCTCAAATAGCATAGGAATCGAAGCTCTTTGTTTAGAACATTTGACTTTTTCAACATGAGACTTCTCCCAAACCTTCAACTCTTCTTCCATCATCTTTTCGATTTCAACTAGCTCATCAAGATCTTCTTTCATATCATCCATCTTTGACACTTCATCTCTTGGAATTTCATGACTCACTTTTGGACTCATCTCAAAGGTAATTGCTTCATCTTCGACACAAAGTGTGAGTTTTGAGTCGTGGATATCAACAAGATATCTAGCGGTACTCAAGAACGGCCTTCCCAATATAATGGGAAATGTCTTCATCTTCTTTCACATCGAGAACTACAAAGTCAATCGGAAAAACAAATTTACGCACCTTCACCAACAAATCTTCAATGATTCCACGTGGGTTAGTAATGGTGTGATCTATCATTCTAAGTGTCATATTCGTGTCTTAGAGCCTTGGTAGACGAAGCTTCTTATAGAAAGAATATGTCATAATATTAATGTTTGCCCCCGAATCGACCAAAGCATTTATAGAAAAAGAATTGCCAAATTCAAAAGGCAAAGTAAGTTGGCCCGAATCTCCCATTTTAATTGGTAACCCATTAATAACCGCAACTGAACATAACTTATTTACAAGGTTGGTTCATAGGTTTTCTATGCCCTGGGCAAAGAAACTTAATAATGCCATTATTATATCGAAAAACATAGAATTGTAAAACTAATATATATATATATATATATATATATATATATATATATATATATATATATATATATATATATATGTGTGTGTGTGTGTGTGTGTATATATATATATATATATATATATATATAAGATGATACTCCTAAAATATAATGTATATATACGGGGGCATAACAAATTGGGTTTCAAATACAAAAATTTAAGGTACAATAATTATTGTAGGAAAAATCTAAAATTGAACAATTAAATGTGATTCAACAATTAACTTTGTGGTATATGGTGAAACAAAAATACATTACATGTAAATGTGTCAAAACTATAAAAATAGGGAGCACATTAGCACTTAGAATAACTAAACACCAACAAAAAGGCTATACACAAGATATTTTAGAATAACACAGAAAACTGAGAGAAACACCAATTATGACAACAAAATTTTAGGAAAAGTACTTTGCTAGACTACGTACCGCAATGAACTTTGTGAAAACACAACTGACTAAAAAATCAAGCAACTTAAGTTTACTAATTTTAAACTAAATTTGAAAGCGTCCACCTTCAAGTCTTGACATTAACACCTTCAATTAGTATCTTCAACCTATGTGATTATAAATACATACAGAAATAACACCAAAACTGAGAGCAACACCAATTATGACAAAATAGAGCACTAAAAATTCCACCTCAAACAATCTGCCATAAACTATCTAATAAACTTTTTAACAATCTAACCATAGTAACAAATTTAACAATTCTTTGTTATATTATGAGAGCAATCAATAAACACCATGTATATATTCAAACAAAACTGACACAAATTGATCTAATGAACATTTAAATGAGAGACGTTGAGATGATGAGGCTTTTAAATTCCGGTCAGCTCATGAGAGAGACAGAGGTATACGAGACCGAGGAGACATCCTTGAGTGTTGTTTTCCATATTTGAAATACTCACCCGTCTTTGCAACTTATGAATTGTCTAAGATCGGTACAATGTCTCACCTCTTGAAGCATGATTATTGGCGAAAATTGATGTGAAGGTGGGGATAATAAGAGAAAGTTATCACAATTTCACAGAACAATATATTAAGAAGGCGGATTAAGAAGGAAAATATTAGGATTGAGTTTTTTTGGGCTGAGAGTGAAAGAAGAAAGAGCATCGTGAGTTTTACAAATATCATGGGTATATCCGTAATTGTTTGAATCATTTTCTCCAAAGTGAATTGATCGAAATACCTCATCTTCTTTAACAACAATTATTCGACATGCGATGTTACTCAGGGGACCGAAGAGTCAAGCCTTCCAAATACCCATCAACTTGCCCCCTAATGTTCAGGTATAGAACAAACATGTGGTCGGTTACCTACTTTTCATTTGGAATGGACTTGCTTTAGTTGTAGTGGATCAATAGTTTTAGTACCCTAAATAACATATACCCATAAAAGGCCTATAAAATTTGATACCCATGAAAGTTTGTTGCCCTAGGCTTGGGCCAACCCTGCTCATTTAACACTGTGGCTGATTCCTTTTCCAACTCCTTCCTATTAATCATAACATCTTTTTCAAAATTCTGAATCCTAGCCATTGACTTAAAAAATGAAGCATCTATCGAGAGTATGAGCACTCGTTTCATAAACTTCTTGTAACGACCATAAAATTTCAACCAATTTTAACTTTTCAAAAACAACCCATTTTCTTAATGTTATTACAAAAAGGTTTTCAATACAATTATTATCAGAGTCTTCCCAGAATCACATCATAAAACATAATCATGAGGAGCGGTACGATCATGCCTTTGACTTGCCACGGTCTTCTGAAGAACCTGAAAAACATTAAACCACAACTGTAAGCCCGAAAGCTTAGTGAGATACCCCAAAATACAAACCACATATACCATACACGCATAACATGCCATATCATATCAGAACACAGAACAACCATGCACTTCAGGTGTACTGTGTGACTGGTCCGCCACACCGGCCAACAGTCCACCTGGTCCACCCTCCGAGTCTAGCCTATACATCGAGTATGCACTGTGATTGGTCCGCCCGCACCGGGCCTTCAATCCACCTGGTCCACTCTCTGAGTCTACAGTATGACTGGTCCGCCCACACTGGGCCTTCAGTCGACCTGGTCCACTCTCCGAGCCTCGGCACGTCTGGTCCGCCCTCTTGGGGCCTACAGCCTATCCGGACCGCTCGCTGGGCCTTCGGGACAACCAGTCCGCCCTGGGTATCTTGGCCTACAACACAAAGCAGGACCCGCCTCAACCCAACCCCAGTCCAATAACCATGTGCACATAAACATACAATCATATAACAATTCACAGTCAACAAGCCGATCTAGCAGATCACATAACATATCATCATCCTAACTAGGATACCGACCTAACCGGTCACTAGCATAGCATCATCCTACATACCAGGATACCGACCTTAACCAGGTCTCTAACATATACCATCCTAGCTACCAGGATGCAAACATATCAAAGCAATAACATAACCACAATTACCCGGATCTCAATCCGATAAAGGGCCGGCCTTGGTGCCTTAGACCCTGTTGATATAGTGAGGATAACTCACCTTGCCACTGCCGAAACTCTGAACTGAAGAAGCAGATTCTCGAATCACCAACTCACCGAAAATCCCGAACTAGCCAACAATGAAAAAATAATCATTAGGCTAAGCACAATACCCTTCCAAGGGTAAATTGACCAATTTACCCTTATCTCAATCCGGCCCATGACTAAGGCCCACAATCAAATTATGGAAGGCCCAACACTGGATAAGCTCTCAAGCCCACCGATGGCTCAAAGACCAAAAGTCCGAAGCAAATCCCACTATTGGCCCAATTTACTAAATTGGGCCCACCTCACCAAATGGGCCTAGACCCATGGTCCATAACAACTAATGGGTCCACAATACTCCAACCAAAATGTCCAGTCACAGTCCAAAAATCCAGCAACCCAATAACAGCCCATTCCCTAAGGCCCAAAATGAAAATCCAACAGAGGAAGTACGCTGGGCGTACATGCTGATTCGCAATTGGGGATCGGGGCACTGACCTGTTACGTTGGGCGTACTCCTCTGTTACGCGGGGCGTAACTTCGCTGCTCATCAAGTCCACATAACTTCTTAATGGCTTAAGCTCTTAAGCCCAAACTTCAGATCCTTAGGACAAATATGCCTAAGGTTCATAAAGTCTCAAACTTTATCACTTAGGACGTCCATAAAGCTCTTAATACAAGGTCTTAATCCATTAAGACCTCCTTATCTCACACATGGAACAACCACAACCCTTGGGACCTCATTTTTCTCACTCAAGACCTCTCCAAGGGTCCGAAAGGACAGATAATCTCGACCAACTCAAAACATGCATCAAGATGAGGACTTTTGGGACAAGAATGATGTCAAATCTTCACAACACTTAGATCTATGCAATATAAATGTCAAGCAAGAAGCTTTATACCTTAGATAGGCTCCAAAGGATGATATCTTCCCAGATCTATAAGCTCCAGCCACTCAACTCCTTCTTTGACAACTTCCTCTTTCTTCTTCTAGCCTCCTTTTTGCCAAAACAAGCTTTCCAAGGCCAAACACACCCAACAATGGAGGTGGAACGGCTATCTAGGGTTTTCTAAGGTTAAGAGAGTGCTTATGGAGGCTAGGGTAAGAACCAACATGTTCCTTATATAGTGGCTGACCCTAATTTTAGGGTTTTAGGACTCTGAGAGTACGACGGGCGTACTCGACCCTACACCCGCGTCCACTTATTCACTTACGCTGGGCGTAACCTAGCCTACACTGGGCGTACTCGGCGTGTCCCGATTTTCATATTTGGCCTTCTTTTTCCACTTTTCCCATAAAAGGACCAAAATACTCTTCCTCTTAAATCCAGGGGACTCATAAGTAAGTACTTCTAAGGATGGGGCGTTACACTTCTCCTGTTCATGATCCAGAGAATTCTTAAGGGCTTAAGAAGGGAATAGAAAAGGAGGTTGATATGAATTAAGAGGTGAAAAATTATGTTCCTCCTTTGACCACAACGTGGTGAATCGTTAGAATGGCGATTCACATTTTGCTCTTGTAGATTCGGGCTTCCTTTCTTCCTAATATGAATCGGGTTGCATAGTAGTTGTTTCATGGATCATAAATGGCTCATAATGAACTTCTTGTTCCATGTAAATAGCCATTGCATGAGGTTGTGATTTATGGTTTTGATTTCGAGGTGGTAATCTCTCATTAACAAGTGTTGTTAATTGCCCAAGTTGAGTCTCTATGTTCTTAATGGAAGACTGATGATTTCTCACATTAGCATCAATAGTATCATGCCTTTTTCAAGGGCTTCCATAAAACTATGAAGTACCGACTCAAAATCCATCTTCTTTTTGGGTGGTGGTTGCTCTTTTTGGTAAAAACCTCATCCGGTTTGTCTAAACTTTTTATCCTTTTGCTTCTCGTACACTTCATATAGCAACCACTCCTTTTTGGGATTCCGTCAGTCTTTATCAAATCGATCACCACTCGAGTAACAAACCTGTTCTTTTTGGTTACCATTCTCATCTATATCACAATCCTTAGTCAAATGTGGCCCACTACAATTGTCACAACCAACTCTTATTGCATGGATTGATTGATACGTCTTAGTCATCCTCTGATCCATATTCTCTAACTTTGCCAAAACCAAAGCCATGTTCTCATTCCTTCCATCTTCTTTAACTCCAGTAACATCCTCTTGTGGGTTATGATGCTCATGTGAATTCTTCACAAAGTCTTCAATCAACTCTTTGATGGTTGTCGGCTCCTACTTCGTCATTGGTCCATGAGAGTCAAGAAGTTGTCTTGTTATGACATTCACTCCGTCATAGAAAATGGACACTTCTTGTTGGACGTTAAGATCATGTTGAGGACAAATTCTAAGTGTTAGGTCATATTTTGTTGGTTTGAGCTAGGCATCAATCTGTATTGGTCTTGATAGGGTTTGTTCATGTAATGTATGGGTGTACGGTTGTGTGTTTGCGGTTGTATAGGTGTTCACGGCCGTGAACATGTGTGCGGCATGAACGTCTTTACGATTGGTTGTTCCTTAAAATAGGTGTCAGATGTATCAGATGAATAGTAGTCGTGTGTGTGTATGTATCCAAGTGTACCTGACATTTACGACCATTAATAGACGTGTGCATTGTTAGGTCATTCTTTGCTTCTACTCCTTCTTATTCTATTGATTACTGCTTGTTTGTGTGTTTGATCACTAGTTGGTTCCAGTTTTGGGGACTTACAATTGGTATCAGAGCCAATCTAGTGTCAAACTTGTTCAAGTAGTGTTTACAGTTGGAGTAATCTTCATTTTCGTGATTGTTCAAGCTTGGTTGTTGGGTTTCTGCATTTGATCGTGAAGTTCAAGGCCAAAGGAATCAAAATCAGGTCAAAATCATATGTTTTCATCATAATCTGGGTGTTTACAGTTTCATCTGTTGAATTGTTTACAACCATGAACACTGTATGTCACACCCCAAAACCAAGAACGGCGGAAACGATATGGGGCGGAGGACGTCATGTAAAGTATCACAACAGTGTAAAGTAGTAAACAAGCAAGAACATCATCCATTGCATTAATAGTATAATTTTAATACAAGTGTGTACTGGTGACCTGGTCATCGTACATGCTACTGGTGACCTGAGAATACAAGTTATTTTGAAAGAGTTTATCAACATAAAGCTGGTGAGTTCATAAGTATTTTAGTGTCATTGCTTTGTAAAAACTTGTAATGAAAGACTTGTAATTGTTTGAGGAAAAGTTTGTATAAGTATGAAAACCCTAGAAAATCCCATATTTCCTACTAGTATAAAAAGTATTCTTCTACCAAGACCCGATTGTTTTGAATGTAAGCTTATTTGTAAGAATGATGGTTTTTCCCATGTATAGCTATTATTATAAAAATATAGTCTACCTCATCGTTTAAGTGAATGTATCACAAAATAAAGGTAATAAGGAAAATAATATATTCATTTGAAATCGTATCAAAATATATTCTACCTCATCGTTTATGTGAATGTGTCACGAAGTAAAGGTAATAAGGAAAATTGTATAATCCTTAAGAATGTATCCATTTGTCTAGGATAAACACGACGTGGTAACTCGTCGAATAGTACAACCGAGAACATCCGTAGATGAACACACCTTCTGTAGCGAGAAGCCAGGTGTAGGATGGTTAGTCCATGAGTGTGTAGTAGTATCTCTTCATATAGTATGTAGTAGTGTCTCTTCATATAGTATGTACTAGTGTCTCTTTGTATAGTATGTATTAGTGTCCCTTCATATAGTATGTATTAGTGTCTCTTTGTATAGTATGTATTAGAGTAGTGTATGTATTAGAGTAGTGTATGTATTAGATTAGTGTATGTATTAGTGTAGTGTATGTATTGACTTATGAATAAACTGACTCTTAGTGTGATTCCTTGTACTCGGAATAGTAAATAATATCTCCTAACTATACCTATTATAGTTACTAGTAATGTACGTGTATAACCGAAAGTATGCTTTTGCTACCCAAAGGTACTGAATTGACTGATAGAACTTTTATGTCTATATATGTATACATAATATATAACTAATATTTAGACGACATTCGGACAAATAACCAATACCCTAAGGCCACATCTAAACAAGGAAATGGAATTAAAGCGAGCTACCAGTCCTAAGTCCTTTAAACATTACTTATATAACTATACATATATAGGCATGCATTTGACAAAATAAAAGTATAAAAGAAGTTTTGTAAAACCTTTGAAAATTTAATAAATAATAATTGATGACTTGATGTCAGTTTATAAAACGATTTAAAAACAGTTTGTTTGATAAGAAAAGTTTAGAGTATAAGAAATCCTTTGTTTGAAACACAGCTTGAAGTACATGAAAACCTTTGTTTGAAATGTAGTTATAACAGAGTTTGAAAAGAAGAATATAGTATGTAGGACAGTTTGATAAAGAGTTACATATGTAAAAACGTTTTGAGAAATCATTTTGAAGTAGTATGCTTAGTAAAACAGCTAAGAGTATAGTGAAATCCATTTGTATGTTAGTTATTAATCACATGTGATTGATATAATAACTAGTTTGATTCAACTTGTATTCCCCTCCATAAAAGCATTTAAAAACATTTAAAAGGTTAATTAAGGGGTATGAACTCACCTGTAGTGAATGGGTTGGATGGAAGTGTTGGACAAGGTGCTAGGTGTCAAGTGAAGACTTGAGCACACATAATGATCCTAATAACATATAAAGACATATATATGTATGTAATTAGTGATTATAAGACTAATTAGACAAGTATAAACACCCTAAAACGTGGAAAACACTTTGGTTCAAGTGTTAGAAGAACTTAGGGTTGCATCTAAGGGGTATACGACATTATTATTGAGTTTATGGCCCAAGGACCACTCTCAATGGAGAGTGTTGAGGAGTTTACGGCCCATGGGAGTTTACTCCTGGCCGTAAACTCTCTAAAGAGTCATAATTAGGGTCTTGAAGGTAAGAAGTCTCAAGTGTTTAAGTGTTCCAAGGCTAAACAAGAGTCTATATGAGTTTAAGGTCCAAGAATTGACCTTAACATGAGTTAACCGCCTAGGGACCATTCCTCTTTGAGTTTATGGCCCATGGTTTATGGACCTAGTGGGTTTACAGCCGTAAACCCATGGAAAACTCCACAAATTCGAAGTTTAAGGTCCTTAGTTCAATGGTGGTTGGTTCTAGTCTAGGTTCCAAGCATTGGGAAGGAAGTTAGGGCATCATTGCACACTTATAGGGAGTTTACGGCCTTGGGAGATCCTTGGCCGTAAAGTCTCTTCCAACCCTTAAATATTGATGTTTCTAATGCCTAAAAATGTTTAATCGAGTGCATAATAAGCTAGAACAAGAGTACTTACGATATAGGAGCTTGAAATGGTTGGTTTTGGCCAAGAACACTAGTGTGTGTTCTTGGTGAAACTTGAAGATCTATGAAAACATGGTTTTCATGGATGAAATCATAAGAGAATGCTAGATTAAGAGATGTATTTTGGAAGAAAGTCTTGATGATACTTGAGAGGATTTGAAGGAAAATCAGCCAAAGAATGAAAAAAATGAAACAAATGGCCAACACTTGATCATATAGTGTGAGTTTACGACCCACATGGAGTTTACGGCCGTAAACTCTAGTGTGGTGGCCGTGAAATCATGGTCCTGGTGTTTTAGGCTTGATCTTTGTACTATAGCTTCAGCAGATAAACCCAAACACTTATCCCTTAAGTGTACTAGGCTCAGAACGCTCAATCAAACTCTAAATTGTGCTAAGTGATAGCAGGAATGAGTCTGACACTAAGTTGAGTTGACTGACTGCGCTTTCAAAGCAATAGAAAATTACGGGTTGTCACATTGTATACGGTCGTGAACCACTCATCTCAATTGACCGTGAACCTCTCATTTGACCGCGATCAACTCATTGGACCATGAACCACTCATCTTAATTGACTGTGAACCTCCCATTGACTGTGATCAACTCATTGGACCGTGAACCATTCGTTGACCGTGAATCATCTCATGTGTACGGCCGTGGACCCTTTGCGGCCATGAACTCCTCTTGGTTATAGAACCATTTTCGTTTTCGGTTACATTTTCCTTTCAAAGTCTTGGTTTTTCATTCAAATTAAGAAAAAAAAAACTTTAACAAAAAATTAAAAAATGGAATCACAAAACTTAACAGTTCATCAGGAATTGGACTCAATTATGGGAACCAATACCAGAATCCCGTGTCTTCTATCAGCAGAAGGATTTTTGAAATGGAAATACCGAATGGAAAAGTACATCAAGATGAAGGACTTCAAGATATGACGCAATATTCTGAAGGGTCCAGTCAAAATCACATCCACTCTGGAGAATGGAACCATTGTTGACAAAGACTTTGCAAACTACACCGATGAAGATTTTGAGAAAACCGAGGAACAAGAGAAGGCTCTGGCTACACTTACAATGACATTATCTCTGGAAATTACACAAGGTTTCTGTGAATATGACTCAGCCAAAGCTTTATGTAAAGCTTTAACTGAAGTGTATGAAGGAAATGAGGATATGAAGCAAAGTCGTCAGGACATGCTCCGACAGAAGTTCAATATGTTCAATCACATTCTTGGAGAAACTTTGGAGACTCAACTACAACGTTTTATTACACTCACCACTTAAATGAGTTCAGCCAGAATTCCAATGCAAATATCAGAAATCAACAAGAAGCTGCTTAACTCTCTTCCAAAGTCATGGGACATGAATGTGTCAGTCATCAAGAAGACAAATGATCTTAATCGACTCAGTCTTACGGAAACAATGACAATCATCAAAGCATGTGATCTTGATGACAAAGAAAGAGAAATCAACCATGTGAATTCTTATTCTACCGCAAACCTTGGGATTTCATCCAACAATGCTTTTTCATCCTTTACTGCACCTGCTCCACAAAATCAAGCCTTTGTTGTTCCACAAACACCATCCCAGGTTGTTCAACTATCCATGTGTTATCCATATGTAGCATCCTCCTCAAAATCCCCTGCTCCTACCTCTGCTCCCAAAGAAGCCGAAGAGAACATGACTCTAGCATCTGGAGTTCTGGGTTGGTGAACTGCTACAATGCCTTTGTGGCCGGAGAATTACCTCCACATATTTCTTTCGCTGATTTAGATCAAATTCACCCAGAGGATGTAGAGGATATGGACATCACTTGGCAGATCTCAATGGTAGTGTTCAGGGTCAAGCAATTTGCAAAGAAAACATGAAATAATAACTGGGGAATGAATACAGAGAAGAAATTTGGTTTCAATAAAAGAAAGTTGTGATGCTTTAACTGTCACGAGCCTGGTCATTTTGCTCGTGACTGTATGAAACCTGATCGAAGAGTAAATAATGAAAGGACGATGGTGCCGATGTGTAACGCCCCCAGATCCGGGCTAGTCAATTTAGAGGCAATAAGTGTCAAAAATGACTTTTCGACAAAAGATTATTTAGAATAAATAATCTTAACCAAGTTTTAGAATATTTCACAAGGTTTCCGTACATATAAAGAACACCGAAATCCGCGTTATAACGAAGAAGTTATGACCCGTCGAAGTTTTGCGACGGAACCGGCACGGCACCGGGAAGCGTAAATAGTGAATTTACGATAGAGCGAGATTTAGCCTTAGCAATCTAAACGAAAGTCATAGAGTATATTAAAATAAGAACATCGATAAAAAGAACGCCCAAATCAAACTTCGTATGAAGAAGTTATGATTTTTCGAAGTTTCGGATTAAAGGTGTACAGCCCGAAATTCGAATATTAGATCGAGTGATTTTTAGCCGACACGACCTAAACAAGAATCGAGGATCTCGATAAGAGTAGCGTAATGAGAAAAAGATGCGCGAAAACGGACGTCGAATGAAGAAGTTATGAGGATTTAATGGACCAATCCTGTCCCGGCCTGTTAATAATATAAAATTTAAAATCGAGTCAAAATTATCCGACGAAGTCTAAACGAAAGTTGTAGAGTACGTTCCCACCTTCACGTGGATATAAAGAACGTTAAAAACGGAGCTCGTACACGAAAGTTACGAATTTTTAAAGTTTATGATCGAATTTGCGTAGGCTGATAAGGACTTGGTGACGTGGTGCGGCGTGGGCCGTCCATCGCTGATGAAGAAACGCGCTTCGGATTCGAACACGTCTCCCTTCGCATTACACCCCGCGTACAAAATCCGGTACGCCCAGTGTACCTTCGGCCCTATCCTTCCGAGATGAGTGTGAGACAGCTGGCTTCGGCTGGCATCCATATCCAAGGAGTACGCCCAGCGTACCCTCGGTACGCCTAGTGTAATCCGAGCAGCTCCAACACTATAAATACCATGCGAATCCCCTTGGAAATCTCACACCTTTCTCCACACTTTCTCTCACTACTTTCTCTCTCTAAGGGTTTTAACCCTCCCTAAAGTCTAGGTGACCCCCTAGCACCCGAAGGAAGCCCCGAGGCTCCCGGAGTCCCGAGAAAAAGGGTCTTTCGGTTTCGAAACTCTGCTCCAAATAAAGTTCCGGTTTTCGATAAAATTCGCTGTAAGTGGGCTACGCTTTCGCAATTTTTAATATAGCTTCCAAATAATTATAGTAATGTTATTAGGTCCTTAAAATAATTATTTAGGCTATTATTATGACTTATATTGAGTGTTATTTAACGCTTATATAATAATAATAATAGTCAGACTATTAATTTGTCATGGTTATCGTTAGACTAAACCCTAGTGGTGTTGATACTAGGTTTTATCGAAGGAAAATTGTTTTGAGAGTACCGAAGCGTTGTTCGAGTACTAAGTCACCACCTTTCAGGTGAGTGCATAGTTACTTTCATCTTACACATAGATATGAAGTATTTTATATAAATTACATGCTATGTGTGCATATTATCTGAGTACTTGCTGTCTATGCTGGATGAACGTTTTTATACATGTTTTAAATGATTTAAACTGTATACGTATTTTATATATACAAATATGTTGGGGGATGACATGGGTAGATGAACGATGAGAGAGAAAAGATGATGTGAGTAAACATAAGCAACTATGGACTTAGTGCCTAATAAATAACACTGGCAGTTATGGACTTAGTGCCTATTGGACAAACACTGGTAGCTATGGACTTAGTACCTGATAGGAATTGGTAGCTATGGACTTAGTACCTATTAGATAAACGTTGGTAGCTATGGATTTAGTACCTGTTAGGAATTGGTAGCTATGGACTTAGTACCTATTAGATAAACACTGGTAGCTATGGATTTAGTACCCGATGAATAAACTATAGCAGCTATGGAATTAGTGCTTTACGAACGAGCATTGGTAGCTATGGATTTAGTGCCATTCCTATAACCCTGGAAGTAAGGGACTTCGGAATAAATGATTGCAGGATAGATGACTCTTAGGATAAATCCTTAAGAGTAAAGAAGATAATGGGGATGGGTAATTGGGTTGATTGTTTGGTTGTTTAAACATAATAATTATATTATTGTGGGTTGAAAACCCTATGTACTCACCAGGTTTCCCAACCTGACCCACTCAGTTTATTTATATCACAGGTGTCGATATGAAGTGACATTACACTGAGAGATTAAAGAGATGTAGATCACTAGTGTAAATAAATGTAAGTTCCGTTTATGCTTATGTTCTTGTATTGACGATGACATCCCAAACGTTTTAAAATAAATAAAATACGTTTCTTCGAAAATGTTTTGATAACGTACTTATCGTATTTTTTTGGGAACAAATTCCGTAACATTTTTATGAAAAGAAGTACTCTGATTTTTATAAAGCATAAGCAAAATCGGTCATTTCTGGCCGTGAAAATGGGGATGTCACAGTTGGTATCAGAGCACTAGTTTAAGCGAACTAGGAATATGGATTTATTTCTAGACTTAAACTTAGAATGCTAAGCGATGATTGTGAGGTGTGAGCACTAACTTATTTTAGGAATGATGCCTAAATTGCTTTTATGTGCTAAATGATTTGTTATGTTATAGTTTGATTGGATCTATGGTATGTTGCCGACCGGATCTGGAAACCTTATGTGTTTAGGATTCTAAACGTACGAATACGATATTAGAACTAGCATATAAACGTTTCGGAGTGATAAGGATGATTTAAACATCAATCCTAAATAAAGGTCTAGATTCACCTTATTCGGTGTTTAGATCAAGATGGCAAGGACCCGTAGCGGAAACGTGAATGCAAATGAGAATAGGAACCAACCCCCAGTGGTTTAGCAAATACCTGTTGTAGAAGAAGTTGCACCTGAGCCAGTCACCATGGATGGAGTACAAGCCATGATTCAGACTATGTTGGCTGAACAAAGGGAAGAAATGAGGCGGATGTTGAATAGGGATAAACCTACTATGCCCATTGAGCAACCCGAACTGATTCCCGAGCAATCGGAGGAAGGGAACTACAGCCGCCAAGTGAGTCAAGTGGAGACACAAGGTGAACGAAGGGATGGACCGGAGAGGAGAAACGATGAGGATGGGCGAATGTACAAGAATTTCTTGGGTGCGAAACCACCAAGTCTCTCAGGAAGCCCAAAGCCTGTTGTGATTATGGATTGGATCTCCGAAATGGAGATGGTGTTTGAGAGTTGCGACTGTAGCGAGAAACAGAAGACCGTCTTCGCTATAAGACAACTGAAAACTGGAGTCTTGAGCTGGTGGAAGCTATTGGCAGATACGATGCCACGAGGAGAAGCCTTAAGGATGTCATGGGAAGAGTTCTTGGAACAGTTGAAAATGCAGTACTGCTTGGAGATAGATCTGATAGACCTAAACAACGAGTTTCAGAACCTGAAGAAAGGGAAGATGAGTGTTGATGAGTATGCCACCGCATTCACCGAGAGGATGAAGCTATTCCCCTACTTGGTGCCTACTGAACTCTCCAAGATTGATAGGTTTGCTAACAGACTGCCCACTGACTTTGGCCCAATGGTCAAAATGGCAACTACTTTGAAAACAACTGTTAGGGCAGCTAAGAACGTAGAGGCCCAGATAAGAGAAAAAGGTCTAGAAAAAGATAAGGCAAGAGAGAAGCGGAAGTTTGAAGGATCTTCAAGGTCTAAAAAGGAAAGCAAATTCTCAAAGCTTGGAGGAGGAGATGGAGGTGAAGCGAGATGGTGTGATAAATGCAAGAAGAAGCATTGTGGGAAGTGCAACGAAGAAGTGACTTGTTACAAGTGTGGGAGGACTGGTCAGTATTCCAAGGACTGCACACATAATGATAAAGTATGCTACGGATGTGGAGGCAACGGGCACATGTCCAGAGACTGCCGAAGGAAAAATAAAGCAGCAAGATCAGAAACGCCACCAAGGCCAAGGGCATTCCACATGATCCTCGACGAAGCGGAAAACCATGCGAGGAATCAAGGATGTGGACTTCATATCCGAAGATCAAGTTATGCAGAAGCCATAGTATCGTATGATGTAGCCTATTAAAAGCATAGTCTAGGGTGAACTTGAACACCTATGTAATCGTTTCAAGAAATAATAAAGCCTTTGTTTTGTTATCAGATGTGTTAAACTGTTATGTGATTTTCTTGTATGGTGACTTGGAAAACTACAAGACAATACTTGGGACGAGTATGAGTAGGTGTGAAAGGTAGTAGATGCATATACTACCGGAAGCACAAGACTCACGCTTGGATCAGGAAAAGTCACAAGGTTACCAAGAAGCTAGTAAATGATTTCGTTTTATTCAAGCATGTCGTTACCATCGTTTCGATAATGACTAAGAGGATGATTGTTATTCCGACCCTAGTGGTCATATCGAATTGAGTCCGACTACGATAAGTATGTTACGTGGTTTGGAGAACCAAGTTTGATGTAGCGTCCGACTTAAACCAAATGATTGAAATCAAAGTGATCGATAGAAGTATCGTGCTCGTTGTTAAAGAAGTTGGTAGCTAGAAATTATACATGTTAAAATGTGATTATATCACATTAGACCATGAAGGAAAGCATATTCCATTCTGAAATATGACTCTAAGAGACCTAAGTCTAAGCGTTGCAACATACGATGATAGGTCATAGAATATGACACATCGATCCATAGTAGTAATAAAAGAACTCATCTCAAGTTCGTATCCAGTAAGGATTGAGATTGTGTCTTGAAGGTCATAATTTGGAGTCTAGTGATATGTGCATAATTAGTTAATTATTTAGTATACATTTTTATTCATTTTTAACTAATTATGTGAATAATATGGACAAAGGTACTTAATATTGTTTAAATTTTGTTTTCAGTTCAAAAGACATGCTTAGGAGTAAAAGGGAGCAAGGGAAAGAATTAAAGACCAAAGAATGAAGATTGAGGAACAAAAGCCCATCTACTCGGTGAGTACACGAGTATACTCGGCGAGTCCAGCTGAATATTCCAGAAGATAGCCACGACTCCTGATCTAAGACGGATAACAACGAGTCTACTCGGCGAGTTGGGTCTGCTACTCGCCGAGTACCCCCTGTTTTGAGATATCTATAAAAATCAAACCTTTATCCGATGGGACTACACTTTTGGCGATTTTTGAAGATCCTTCTGCGATTGAGAGCACTGGAAGACATTGAGGAATTCTAATCTCCAACCTTTTGAAGAATTGAAGCAACTAGGTTAATCATTCCATTTAGCTTTAGGATTTGAGCATGCCTAATCTAGTTAAACTTGTTTTTGTGTGTGATTTTACTGCAACTATGAACTAATTTCATTTTTGTTTGGGGAATACCAAGGAACTCCTATGGTTTAATTCTTAGTTTTTGATTAATTGTTTATTGGTGATCTATTAAATTAAGTTTGTTAAAGACCCTTATGCATTAATCACGATTATTTTCTGTTAATTGGAAGACAATTAAGCTGCATGAACATCTCTTAGTTGTTAACCTCATATGTCTATGTGAACACTAATTCATATGCTTAGGAATAATGATTATGAAACTAAGATTAATAAGACAATAATTAGATTAATGTGTGAGATTGTTTGAGAAGCCATCAAACAAGAGGTTAATTGATTTACTAAATTGACTCACCACTACAAATCTTATTTAATCCAAATCATTAATCTAGGGAATTAATTAGTTTAAACATTTGATCACCGCTTAAATTAGTTAATTGTCTAAGGGCTAGGAGTAATGAACATGAACCTAACCACTTTAATTGGTAGCCAATAACAATTAATCTATCAT
The DNA here is from genome assembly GCF_002870075.4 of Lactuca sativa. NCBI lineage: Eukaryota > Viridiplantae > Streptophyta > Magnoliopsida > Asterales > Asteraceae > Lactuca > Lactuca sativa. Next base: position 250,888,029 of record NC_056625.2, read on the forward strand.
AAATACAAATAACCATAGAAGTGAATTGGTTGAACCTAAACAGAAACATCTTTATCAAATTTGGTGAATTAGTTGTTTGCTTTAGTCATTTAGTTAATTAAGTGTTGCTTAAGTTTCTAGTCTTGTAAAACTAGAAGAAAAACCTTTTACTTTCATTAATTGTTTTAGTTAAAATTAGTTATTAGTTTAATTTTCCGTTCCCTGAGTTCGACACCTTACTTACTAAACTATACCACTAAAAGACAGGTTCACTGCCTTTGTATGCTAAATATATTAATAAAAGTAGGGATAAAACAAATGCATTTTACACACATCAAGTTTTTGGCGCCGTTGCCGGGGAACGGTTCTAAATAATTAATCTAATTCCTAATTTTTTCGATCCTTTGTGTGAGTCTACTTGCATAAAGTTACCTTATTGCAGTTTAGTAGTTAGTAATTAGGTTTTAGTATCTGTTTTAGTTTTAATATTAAGTTTATAATTTTTTCAAAAACACACTGGTACTCGCCGAGTGCAGTCGCACCTACTCGGCGAGTACAAGCGTAATTAGAAGTTAATTTTTTTTAGTACATTTTTTTGTTCTTTTTACGCTTTTATTCTGTTTATTTCAGGACTTTCATGAGCAGAGGATCAAACACCTCGCTGGTACCCCCGTTTGAAGATCCCGAAACCGCATTGAAAAGAAACAAGGGAAAGGACATGGAGAGTTCGAGTACACCAAAGAAGTCACCCTAGTCCAATTTGAAGACTGTTTTTGGGAAAAAGAAGAGCAGCAAATCAGGAGCATCCAGCGCTTCCTTAGTAATCGACAAACCGGCGAAGGAAGATATCGAGTACGAGACCGAGGAAGAAGAGGACCCGACATACGAGCACGAAACTGAGTCCGAGGAAGAGTTAGCTATCACAATGGCTAACATTGATGAAATCCCCATGACAGAATGGAAGAAGAGGATGCGAGACGACACTGGCCCGGGACTTGTGCAACCCGTAATTCCCGCGACTGCTACCTTCGAGCTAAAGGGTCATATCCTAGCTTTACTTAAGGAAATACCTTTTTATGGAGAAGACCATGAAGATGCCTACAAACATTTGGATGAAGTCAATGATGTAGCTGATTACTTCAACGTTCCAAATGTGCCCCGCGAGACTCAGCTACTTCGTATGCTTCCGGTGACATTCAAAGGTGCTGCAAAAGACTGGCTCAAGTCACTTCCCCCGGATCAGTCACCACTTGGGCCAAGATGAAAGAAGAATTCATTGATCATTTTTGCCCACATTCCAAGATAGCCAAGTTGAAGAAGGCCATTGCTAACTTTGAACTACAAGTTGGAGAGTCGCTATATGAAGCATGGGAGAGGTACAAGAGCTTACTAAGAAACCGCCCACACCATGACCTAAACAGCCAGCAAGAAGTATCCATCTTCTATGATGGAGTCAATGTCACAACCAGGCAGTTACTAGACTCGTAAGGCCCGCTCACAAAGAAGCCACCCCTGGTGATCAAAGAATTGATTGAAGAATTCTCTAAACACTCTAGAGAATACCACAACCCTAGGCATGATGTCACTAGGGGAGCTGCTTATGCAGCTACTGAAGACTTATCCGCGGTCATGGCTATGCTAAAAACCATGGATAGGAGGATAGATAAGATGGATCAAACAATCCATGCTATTCGGGTGGGTTGTGAAAACTGCAATGGGCCTCACCTCACTAGAGACTGTGATTTAGATGAGAATGGCAACAAGAAGGCGAAAGTTTGTTACTCAAGTGGAGACCAATATGATGAAGAATGGCGCAAACAAAAGAAAGATTGGCTCCCTTATGAAGAGTACAAGAAAGCCAAGGAGGAAAGGTTTAGGCAAAAAGGGAGAGGGTTCTACCAAAAGGAGGAGCCGATGCCTTTTGGGTTATGCAATGCACCCACGACTTTTCAAAGGTGTATGACAGCTATATTCCACGATATGGTGGAAAAGTTCATGGAAGTTTTTATGGACGATTTTTCTGTTTTTGGATCATCTTTCCATGATTGTCTCACTAATCTTGATTTAATGCTTGCTAGGTGTGAAAAAACCGATTTGGTCCTCAATTGGGAGAAATGTCATTTTATGGTCAAGGAGGGTATAGTGTTGGGCCACAAGATTTCCAAAATGGGAATCGAAGTGGATAGGGCAAAGATAGACACTATTGCCAAATTACCCCCACCAACTAATGTGAAGGGTATTAGGAGTTTTCTAGGACACGCGGGTTTTTACCGGCGTTTCATAAAAGATTTTTCAAAAATAACTAGACCTCTAACACAATTACTACTAAAAGATGCACCATTTAATTTCACTAAAGAGTGTTTAGAGGCATTTGAATTTTTAACGGAAAAACTAACTAATGCCCCGATCATTATTGCACCAAATTGGAACTTACCTTTTGAGATTATGTGTGATGCTAGTGACTATGCATTAGGAGCTGTCCTTGGTCAAAGGGTTGATAAGCACTTTCAACCCATATATTATGCTAGCAAGACTCTAAACCTAGCCCAAGAAAATTACACCACCACTGAAAAAGAATTACTAGTTGTGGTGTATGCCTTTGACAAATTCCGCCCTTATTTAGTTTTATCTAAAACTACTGTTTTTACTGACCACTCGGCTATCAAGTATTTGTTCTCCAAACAGGATACCAAGCCAAGACTGATACGATGGGTGCTACTTCTTCAAGAATTTGACATAGAGATACGAGACAAGAAGGGAATGGAGAATGTGGCAGCTGACCACTTGTCAAGGCTTGAGAACCCGCAATTGCAAGAAGATAAAGTTGGAGACGACTTCCCGGACGAGTACATCATGGTGACAGTGGGAGAAGAGCCATGGTTCACGGACATAGCTAATTATTTAGCTATAAAATACATCCCGAAAGACTTTAGCAGTCAACAAAAGAAGAAATTATTTGTTGAATTAAAATATTACTTTTGGGATGAGCCATACCTCTTCCGAAGCTGTGCGGATGGAATCATAAGAAGATGCATATTCGGGAAGGAAAGCCGGAAAATACTAGAGCATTGTCATAGCGGCCCCACGGGTGGACATCATGGAGCACATTACACGACGAAGAAGATCTTTGACATTGGGTTTTATTGGCCCACAATTTTTAAAGATGCAACCCAATTTGTCAAAGAATGTGATGCTTGTCAAAGGGTGGGAAACATTTCATCTCGAAATGAAATGCCACAACATAGTATCCAAGTATGCGAGGTGTTCGATGTGTGGGGAATTGACTTCATGGGACCATTCCCATGTCCAAAGGAAACAAATACATACTAGTGGCGGTGGATTACGTATCCAAATGGGTGGAAGCACAAGCATTACCAACAAATGACGGACGGGTGGTAGTACGGTTTTTAAAGAAACTATATTCACGATTTGGAGTCCCGAAAGCCCTTATAAGTGACCGAGGCACACATTTTGCCAATGATCAATTGGAGAAGGTGTTAAAGAAATATGGGGTCACCTATAAGTTTTCCACATCATACCATCCACAAACTAGTGGACAAACCGAAGTGACAAATCGAGCCTTAAAGCGAATTTTGGAGAAATCGGTGGGGAGCAATCGCAAGGAATGGTCGGATAAGCTAGATAATGCACTTTGGGCCTTTCGTACAGCTTTCAAAACACCTATTGGTACCACACCATATAGGTTAGTTTATGGAAAGCAATATCATTTACCGATGGAGCTAGAACACAAGGCGTTTTGGGCTTTGAAGAGGTGTAATTTCAACATGGAGGAATTAAAGAGCAGCCGGTTAATGCAAATGAATGCTCTTGAAGAACTAAGGAATGATGCATACTCTAGTTCATGGCTATATAAAGAGAAGACCAAGATGTGGCATGCCAAAAGGATTAAAGATAAACAAATTCATGAAGGCCAAAAAGTGTTGCTCTTTAACTCAAGACTAAAGCTTTTCTCGGGAAAACTCAAGTCAAGGTGGGATGGGCCTTTTATAGTGAAGACGGTGTTTCCACATGGTGCTATAGAGCTATTATCAAGAGATGGCACGCCTTTCAAGGTCAATGGTCATAGGGTTAAAAAATATGAAGAAGGCGTCCCCCGGAATGAAGGAATGGAAGAGTTGCTGTTGTTGGAAAGGATTGCAACCACGTAGAAGGGGAGGAGTCCAGCTAATGACTCCCTAAAAAGAAGCGCTTCTCGGGAGGCAACCCGAGTTTCAAGTTTGCAGTTTCTTTCCTTTTCTTTATTTTTATTAATTTTTCTTTTCTTCATCTATTTTTGAGAACATAACTGCTTGAGGACAAGCAATGCTTAGAGTGTGGGGTTGATGGTTTAAAAAAGGAGAAAATACATAAATTTTTCAAAATTGTCACAAATTTTTTCAAACTGCAAGGTTTACTCGCCGAGTAGGCACGTATACTCGGCGAGTACCTACCCGAGTAACCCGAAAAAACGCGTAACTGCATATGTACTCGGCGAGTAGGTCCTTTCTACTCGGCGAGTAGCCGATTTACACGGGTGAAATATAAGTCTGTAAAAAAAGAAGGTTTTTCACCCATTTCACCTCATACTCGCCGTGCACAGCAAATCCTCGAGCAGCCAGGCGATTTTCGTGATTTCGTCCCAGTTCTCCGATTTTCTACTCGATTCGCATCATTCAACCAAAAAGGTAACATCTTTACACTATAAACTCATTAAAGGTTCGATCTTTATTGTAGATTTGCCCCAATTTTGCTTGATTTCGGATTTGGGGGTTTCCTCAAATTCTAGGGTTTCGAATTAGCCATGAATTACGTAATATTAGGACGAATTTCTTTATGATTTATGGTTAGATAGGCCATTACAACAAACCCCTATGGAAAAATTGGATTATTAGCCGCTATACACAGGTCCGAGACAATACAGTCCCGATGTTCATCCTACTCGCCGACTAGGTCATGTACTCAGCGAGTAGATGACTATTCAGACCCACTTTCTTTGTTTTTAATTACTGGGTATTGTTTGTTGGTGTTTGTATGCAGGAACCATGGCTAGAAGGGGGCAGTCTTCGTGTAGGGGAAGTCAAAGTGATATTCCATGGCTTTCCTTTCAACACATAACTTCCAAGTCATCCCAAACAAGGGCTAGAAACAGATTGGAGGCCCTCAAGCAAAAGGAAATTCATCTACCAAACGCGGTTGATTGGGGTTGGCTGGGCAATGTAGGGTTGGAGGAGGAGCTTACACCTTATTTGGTGAAAGAGTACAGTTTGGGGTACACCACCATCACGTGTGATGGGTGGTTACAATTGTTCAAAATTCAGGAGTCCGTGTATGTTGAGTTGTGCTGGGAGTTTTTCGCTACCATCTCATTCCGAGGTGGTAGTGAGTACTACAATCCCAACATAATCTCTTTTTCTTTGGGTGGAGAGCTGCGACAATGCAGCATTGCCGAGTTCTCTTGGAGGTTGGGAATCTATGATCAAAGCATGATGATGACGGAAGATTTTGAAGCATTCTTGGAAAACTGCCACAAAGAACTTCCTGAGGCAGTAGTGGCCTCAACATGGTGGAACACGATCACCAACCGAGTTTATATTCCTTCCACCGCCCAAGAAGGCCACATCCGCTCACCAATCCACCGCCTTATTCACCGATTTATTGCCAACACCATCAACCAGAGGAAGGATTGGGACAAGGTCCCAACCCTTGACATCTTCTATTTATGGAGTATCATTACTCCCGAAGCCTTTTGCAACCTCCCATACTGCATTGCCAAATTCCTTGCCGAAGGGGCGGTCAAGGAAAAAATCAATTCAAAAATCAATGGAGGAATGTTTATCACTCGACTGGCCAAGTCATTTGGGATACTTGATCTGCCGCAAGCTAGGGCACTCACGGTTATCCACCCTCCACCATTCAACACGGCATTATATCGGAGGGCGAGGATAGTCGAGAAGTTTGGTGACTCATTCACCATCCCACATGAAGACGAACCGGCGATTCCGGAGGAGCCGGGGAGGCGGGTCAGACAGCGTAGCGAGCGGGTGCAAGAAGACCCACCGGTTATTCCGGTGGAGGAGGATAATGACGGATGGAACCAATTAGAATACCACCACTACTTAGATGACATTGGGCAAGGGGTGAACTATAATGACCAACCCTAGTAGGCTGCCAATTTTCGAATTCCAGAACTGCTTTGGGCACTTTCACTGCAACATTTACCCACTTTTTGGGAGGAATTGTCTCTGGAGATATTCTAAAGAAGCTTGTTCCTTAAAATTTTCGAGCTGTCAACCACACGAGACGCATGACACCCGAGCCATGGATGAGCTGTTCCCATGGTGAAAGTCAAGAGAAGAAGGAGCTGAAGAAAAGAGTATCAACCTATCGACTGCTACCCCAGGGGAGTTTGTTCCAATTCTCTCAATATTTGCATTTTTATTCTTGCATAATATGCAATGAGGGCATTGCATAAAATAAGTGTGGGGTAGGGGGTTAGTCACATAAATAGAAAACTTAGAATCTTAATTTAGGCTAATTTTAAAAAATTTGTTGCATACCAAAAATATTACTTAGAATTTAATTTAGAAAATTTTGGTAAAAGTAAAATTAGGATTCCATGTTAGAATTGTGTTGATAATTGCATGATAACCCAAATGTTTACTTGAGCCTATATACGTTCTAGTGCATTTGTGGCTTCCTTATTCCAGTGAAATCATGGGACAAAAACACGACCCCGCTCGGCCCGAGGGATGCAATATGTTTAGCAGCCTAAACCTGAAATGTATCCAGGAAAATTGTTATCGTTAGCCAATAAAGGTTGAGATTGAGCGCCCCTGCTTAAGCATGTAGGGATTTGAGTGAAAAAAGATAGGTACATGTAAAAAAAGAGAGAATTAAGAAAAGTTGTATGAATTTTGGAGCAAATAAAGTGAAGATCAGAAGATCAAAATTCCAAGAAATTCAAAAAGTTGAAGATACCAAAAATCAAACAACAAGGTGGTGAATTCAAAGAGATCAAAGATCAAATTACCAAAGGAAGTGAAGAATTACAAAAGAGCTCCATAGTGGTATCGAAAAGTTGTAATTCTAGATTATGTATGCTTGGGTTGCTCAGTTAAAAACACCTTGAGGGTAAGAGGTTTTCTGAGGATGGATTCGGAGGGTTGCATAAAATGAGCATAGTTCGGGATGAGTGGGCAAGTGTTTATGAGGATTGTGAGTATTTGGAGTATAGGAGGTCCTTAGGAAAAATTTTAGACACAAATGCAGGCGTTGCGGCCTCGGCATAATGGCTGGGTTAGATTGGAGTTGTCATATGTGATTCTAATATGTTTAAAAATTAGTTTTGCTTGGGGGCAAGCAAAAGTCAAATGTGGGATATTTTGATATGTGCAGAATTAGTTAATTATTTAGTATACATTTTTATTAATTTTTAACTAATTATGTGAATAATATGGATAAAAGGTACTTAATATTGTTTAAATTTTGTTTTCAGATAAAAAGACATGCTTGGGAGTAAAAAGGAGCAAGGGAAAGCAATTAAAGACCAAAGAATGAAGATTGAGGAACAAAAGCCCATCTACTCGGCGAGTACACGAGTATACTCGGCGAGTCCAGCTGAATATTCCAGAAGATAGCCACGACTCCTGATCTAAGACGGATAACAACGAGTCTACTCGGCGAGTTGGGTCTGCTACTCGCCGAGTACCCCCTGTTATGAGATATCTATAAAAATCAAACCTTTATCCGATGGGACTACACTTTTGGTGATTTTTGAAGATCCTTCTGCGATTGAGAGCACTGGAAGACACTGAGGAATGCTAATCTCCAACCTTTTGAAGAATTGAAGCAACTAGGTTAATCATTCCACTTTGCTTTAGGATTTGAGCATGTCTAATCTAGTTAAACTTGTTTTTGTGTGTGATTTTACTGCAACTATGAACTAATTTCGTTTTTGTTTGGGGAATACCAAGGAACTCCTATGGTTTAATTCTTAGTTTTTGATTAATTTTTTATTGGTGATCTATTAAATTAAGTTTGTTAAAGACCCTTATGCATTAATCACGATTATTTTCTGTTAATTGGAAGACAATTAAGCTGCATGAACATCTCTTAGTTGTTAACCTCATATGTCTATGTGAACACTAATTCATATGCTTAGGAATAATGATTATGAAACTAAGATTAATAAGACAATAATTAGATTAATGTGTGAGCTTGTTTGAGAAGCCATCAAACAAGAGGTTAATTGATTTACTAAATTGACTCACCACTACAAATCTTATTTAATCCAAATCATTAATCTAGGGAATTAATTAGTTTAAACATTTGATCACCGCTTAAATTAGTTAATTGTCTAAGGGCTAGGAGTAATGAACATGAACCTAACCACTTTAATTGGTAGCCAATAACAATTAATCTATCATAAATACAAATAACCATAGAAGTGAATTGGTTGAACCTAAACAGAAACATCTTTATCAAATTTGGTGAATTAGTTGTTTGCTTTAGTCATTTAGTTAATTAAGTGTTGCTTAAGTTTCTAGTCTTGTAAAACTAGAAGAAAAACCTTTTACTTTCATTAATTGTTTTAGTTAAAATTAGTTATTAGTTTAATTTTCCGTTCCCTGAATTCGACACCTTACTTACTAAACTATACCACTAAAAGACAGTTTCACTGCCTTTGTGTGCTAAATATATTAATAAAAGTAGGGATAAAACAAGTGCATTTTACACACATCATCTAGCCTGAGGTAGAGAGCAGGTGCACGATCGAGTACTGCTTACAGTCAATAAGTCTAAGAGATAGACTTGAAGGAATGTAGAAGCTATAATTATTACCTAGGATGAAGAGATGACATATGGAGTCATTATACGACCCTGTTTCGTTAATGATTCTGGGACGTAATCATCCTAAGGGGGAGATAATTGTAACGCCCGCAGATCCGGGCTAGTCAATTTAGAGGCATTAAGTGTCGAAAATGACTTTTCCACAAAATATTATTTAGAATAAATAATCTTAACCAAGTTGTAGAATATTTCACAAGGTTTCCGTACATATAAAGAACGCTGAAATCCGAGTTATAACGAAGAAGTTATGACCCGTCGAAGTTTCGCAACGGAACCGGCACGACACCGGGAAGCGTAAATAGTGAATTTACAATAGAGTGAGATTTAGCCTTAGCAATCTAAACAAAAGTCGTAGAGTATGTTAAACTAAGAACATCGATAAAAAGAACGCCCAAATCAGACTTCGTATGAAGAAGTTATGATTTCTCGAAGTTTCGGATTAGCGGTGTACAGCCTGAAATTCGAATATTAGATCGAGTGATTTTTAGCCGACACGACCTAAACAAGAATCGAAGATCTCGATAAGAGTAGCATAACGAGAAAAAGATGGGCGAAAACGGACGTCGAATGAAGAAGTTATGAGGATTTAACGGACCAATCCTGTCCCGACCTGTTAATAATATAAAATTTAAAATCGAGTCAAAATTAGCCGACGAAGTCTAAACGAAAGTTGTAGAGTACGTTCGCACCTTCGCTTGGAAATAAAGAACGTTAAAAACGAAGCTCATACGCGAAAGTTACGAATTTTTAAAGTTTATGATCGAATTTGCGAAGGCTGATAAGGACTTGGTGACGTGGCGCATCGTGGGCTGTCCATCGCTGATGAAGAAACGCGCTTCGGATTCGGACACGTCTCCCTTCGCATTACGCCCCGCATACGAAATCCGGTACGCCCAGCGTACCTTCGGCCCTATCCTTCCGAGATGAGTGCGAGACAGTTGGCTTCGGCTGGCATCCATATCCGAGGAGTACACCCAGCGTAATCCGAGCAGCTCCAACACTATAAATACCATGCAAACCCCCTCGGAAATCTCACACCTTTCTCCACACTTTCTCTCTCTAAGGGTTTTAACCCTCCCTAAAGTCTAGGTGAACCCCTAGCACCCGAAGGAAGCCCCGAGGCTCCCGGAGTCCCGAGAAAAAGGGTTTTTCGGTTTCGAAACGCTGCTCCAAATAAAGTTCTGGTTTTCTATAAAATTCGTTGTAAGTGAGCTACACTTTCGCAATTTTTAATATAACTTCCAAATAATTATATTAATGTTATTAGGTCCTTAAAATAATTATTTAGGCTATTATTATGAGTTATATTGAGTGTTATTTAACGCTTATATAATAATAATGATAATCAGACTATTAATTTGTCGCGATTATCGTTAGATTGAACCCTAGTGATGTTGATACTAGGTTTTATCGAAGGAAAATTGTTTTGAGAGTATCGAAGCGTTGTTCGAGTACTAAGTCACCACCTTTCAGGTGAGTGCATAGTTACTTTCATCTTACACATATATATGAAGTATTTTATATAAATTACATGCTATGTGTGCATATTATCTGAGTACTTGCTGTCTATGCTGGATGAACGTTTTTATACATGTTTTAAATGATTTAAACTGTATACGTATTTTATATATACAAATATGTTGGGGGATGACATGGGTAGATGAACGATGAGAGGGAAAAGATGATGTGAGTAAACATAAGAAACTATGGACTTAGTGCCTAATAAATAACACTGGCAGCTATGGACTTAGTGCCTATTGGACAAACACTGGTAGCTATGGACTTAGTACCTGATAGGAATTGGTAGCTATGGACTTAGTACCTATTAGATAAACGTTGGTAGCTATGGATTTAGTACCTGTTAGGAATTGGTAGCTATGGACTTAGTACCTATTAGATAAACACTGGTAGCTATGGATTTAGTACCCGATGAATAAACTATAGCAGCTAAGGAATTAGTGCTTTACGAACGAGCATTGGTAGCTATGGATTTACTGCCATTCCTATAACCCTGGAAGTAAGGGACTTCGGAATAAACGAATGCAGGATAGATGACTCATAGGATAAATTCTTAAGAGTAAAGAAGATAATGGGGATGTGTAATTGGGTTGATTGTTTGATTGTTTAAACATAATAATTATATTATTATGGTTCGAAAACCCTATGTACTCACCAGGTTTCCCAACCTGACCTACTCAGTTTATTTATATGACAGGTGTCGATATTAAGTGACATTACACTGAGAGATTAAAGAGATGTAGATCACTAGTGTAAATAAATGCAAGTTCCGTTTAAGCTTATGTTCCTGTATTGACGATGACATCCCAAACGTTTTAAAATAAATAAAATACGTTTCTTCGAAAATATTTTGATAACGTACTTATCGTATTTTTCTGGGAACAAATTCCGCAACATTTTTATGAAAAGAAGTACTCTGATTTTTATAAAGCATAAACAAAATCGGTCCTTTCTGGCCGTGAAAATGGGGATGTCACATGATGGGAAACAACAGGGGAGCTGCTACCAACAAAGAAACTACGAATCTAGCTGTGGTAGCTCAATCATTTGACTGGGAGGATCAAATTCAGGCCCTAAACATTTCTTGACCTGAAAATGCTCACTTGGCGCAGATCAGTAACATCCCTAATGTGACAACCCAAAGTTATTATGTTACATTACCCCGTTACCGTTAATGGAATATTCCAGTTTATAAAAGTTCCGTTAATTAGAGGTCGTCAATTAAGTAAACATTTCATTTGTTTATATTTAATATGTCGTTAAGTCGTGATAAATGGGAATAAAAACACATAACACACATTTCCATTTAATTGGAAAAAGTTAGTTTTTATTATTACGACCACTAAATCGGGTGCGACCCAAAGCCCCGTATAACGGCAGTATCGGGTAGAAAATCACTGAGCTCCAACTCCCACCCATATATAAGGGGGAGTAAACTCCATTGGAGCCTTTTCCACCCTCTCTCTCTATACTCTCTCACTAGACCCGTTTTCGCCCCGAATCCGCAACCAAACGCTTCCAAATCGTAAGTCCGCTTATCCTAACTTGTTCTAAACATTATGATTCGTGTTTATAGCTTAGAATGTGACCATTTAAGCTGTTGAAAAGGAGTTCACGGCCTAAGCTCCTCCTTAGGCCGTAAACACCTAAAATGAGGCCAAAATGACCCCAAAAAGTCCCTAAAGGCTAGGAAATAAATTAAGGGAATTGCCTAGGAGTGTTTAAATATTAAATCACAATGATTTAAGGCATAAAAGAGAGTTTACGGCCCAAGCACATGCTTAGGCCGTAAACACCTCTAAATCTTGTTAAAATGCTCCAAAACACTCCCAAACCACCCTTGGACTTAATACATAAATTAGGAACTTAACATTTCGGGTTTAAACCATTTAAACACAATGAAATGAAGGGGAAAATGAGTTTATGGCCCAGGTATGTACCAAGGCCGTAAACACCCCTAAATGTGCCAAAATGATAGCTTTTGTTCCCCCAAATGGCCTCACACTCCATTATAATTACTAGAAGTGATATAAGGTCTTGAAACTTCACAAAACTCAAGGAATGAGAGTTTACGGCCGTAAACTCCCTTAGGAGTTGTCCCTGGGCCGTAAACTCCATTAAGAGGCCCTTAAAGACCTTAAACCCACTCATGCCTTTTGGATTTGGACTTAGAAAAATTCCACTAACAAGATAGAGCCTTAAAACACCAAAAGAAAGAGGGTATAGGAGCTTACGGCCGTAAGCTCCCTTGCTTAGTGTCGTAAACTCCTCAAAGGGGCCATTTAATGCTTTAAACCCATTCACACATTTGATATTTGAGCCTAGCATAAATCTACAATTGATATGAGTCACTTTAGCACACTAGAACCCTTCACCATGAGTTTACGGCCGTAAACTCATGGTGAGATGTCCCTGGGCCGTAAACTAAGCTTTAGGAGTTTACTCTCGGAGAGTAAACTCCATTCCTAAGCCATTCACACCTTTAGACGCTACCCGGGACACCTAAACACTTAACCAAAGTGTTTTCCGCTCCTTAGAGTGTGTATACTTGTTTAATTGGTATATAATATACTAATTGTATGTGAACATATGTTATCATATGTTAAATAGGTCTCTAAGTGTGTCCAGGTCCTTACGTGACACCGAACACCCATCTGGCACCCTCGTCGGACCTACTAACACCAGGTGAGTTCATACCCTTGAATGAACCTTTTAAATGTTTTTACATGTTTTATAGGGGGGAATACAAGTTAAACATGCCAGTTATCATATCAATCACATGTGATTGGTAACCCACATGCTCAAGATTTTACCACACTGTACACTGTTTTACCGAGTAGGACACTATAATGGTTTTTAAAAAGGTTTTTCGTTTGTTTCAAGACTCTTATTTATACTGCTTTACTTAAAATTCACTTTAAACTGGTTTATAAAGGTTTTACAAGATTTTAATCAAAGTTCTCTTTTACAACGTATACTTCTACTTGTTAGTTACTGCTGCTTCGCTTTTACTTATTTAAAACTCCTACTTGATAATGCATTTCCTTCGTGATACGCTTATACCGGTTAATGTCTCTATATCGTTTATACTTGTAGCCTCTTATACTTGATAGACGCTCTTACTTCACTTATTGTCGTCTCTACTTCGTGATACGCTTATACTTGTTCGACACTCCTACTTCACTTGCGACCGCTCTTACTTCACTTGTTAGACACTCCTACTTCACAAGAATCGCTTCTACTTGATACACACTTAGTCGTAGTTAGATGTATGTATGTGCTTATATAGGTACATATAAGTAATGATTGAAAGACTTAGGAAGGCTCGTCCACCCTATTTCCTTTTCTTCGTTGAGATGTGGTCTGGTGGGATCGGATGGCCGTCCGAAGGTCGTTTGATTCATTAGTTATATATTATCTATATGAGTATGGACATACAAGAATTCTCTAGTCAGTTCAGTTAAGAGTCTCTACCTCTAGTCTACACTTACATTAGAAACACACTACCCACTATTTGGAAGTCTCTACCTCTAGTTCAACACTTACACACTACCCACTATTTGGAAGCCTCTACCCACTATTTGGGATGCATCTTCAGGACATGGCCTTCTCCATCGTCTAGTTGGTAACCAGAGTCTCCTGTAGGGAGAGCGGACATTGTGTGTATAGATCTATACAGGATTGACAACCCCGCACCCAGACTGCTAGCTACAGTCCCGGCCTACCAAGCCAACGGGTGACAAATGTCATATTTTAGACGCTTGTAGGGCGTCTGGTACTCTAGTCAGTATGGTTACGAGTATCCCGGGCTACCTTATAATTCTTTGGCCTTAAGGTAACGGTATTTCGCCAGCAATTTACACTGTATGCTGGTAATTCATTTTCAGAGTCACACTGTTTTGACCTTACAAGACGTATCTTTCATTTGGTACTGTCTGGGGTCTGTTTTCATTGTTTTGACCTTACAAGACGTATCTTTCATTTGATACTGTCTAGGGTCTGTTTTCTCTGTTTTGACCTTACAAGACATATCTTTCATTTGATACTGTCTGCGGTCTGTATTCACTGTTTTAGACCTTACCAGCTGTGCCTTTCATTTGGTACCATCTGGGGTCTGAGTCTCTACTTGTTAGACTGAACCAGGCGTGTCGTTCGATCGATATTCCCCTGGAGTCTATGATTCCTTTGCCTTAGTCAGTAGTCCTCACTGCTGAGGCATATGTTATTCCCTGATGTCGTTTGCTTTCCTCAATAATCAAATTCAATATTTTGATAATGATAGCAATTTAGGGAAAATGACTTTTTACCACATAACACTGACCAGTCTTGGTAGAAGGCTGCTTTTATTAAAGAAAATATAGGATTTTCTGGAAAGAACTCTAATGCACTGTAAACACTTAAACTATTACTTTATAAAGTTATTTGACTAAATAACACTAAATACTTATGAACTCACCAGCATTTGTAAAAATGCTGATACTCTCTTTTCAAATAACTTGTATTCTCAGGTTAGCATTAGACAAGTACATCCCGGAGCTGTTAATGAAGATAGCTTAGTGCCATGCCGTACTTACTTATATTTACTTGTATTACTTTGATGTATTGTAATGTAACCATGTAAAACTATTACTATTAATGCAATGTTTTGTTGTACTTTGATTACTATAATGCATGTGTTGTGATACTTGACATGATGTCATCCACCCCAGAACGTTTCCGCCGTTCCGGTTTTGGGGTGTGATACCTATGGAGAAAGTTGAAGAGGATCCAGAAGCAGAGATGATGGAATTGCAGTTTGCATTCATGGTTTCTACTACCCCTGAGCCTAAGAAGAAATAGGTCAGTCAAACTTCCTGTTCTCAAACATGCATTGATACTATTAATATTTTACGTGAACAAATAGAATTATTGCGTAGAGAGAACGAGGACCTAAAGTACGAGGGATATAACCTTAGACAAGGACAAAAACCACTTAAATAACAATTAGAGGCCAAGACTAAGGACTTTAGGAAATTACAAGAATAATTTAGCAACAAGTGTGAGAACTACAATTTTATTAAGAAACAATTTGCCACTGTGACTGAGGAACTTGACACATTGAAAGTTCGATTTGAAAATGTTGATTTTAATTTCAAAAAACATGATGTGTTAAGTGAGAAAGTTGCAACCATGATAGAGAAACAGATGAAATGGCAAGACAAGAAACAAGTAGGTATATGGTATGAGCGTGTCCCTCCTCCATTTAATCACAATTACATTGCTATCCCTATAACCCAGGAAGAGATGGACAGAGAGGAATTTCTTGTGTATGGCAAACCTGTTGTACCTGTAGCAGAGAGTATTGCTTGGGAAAAGGATACTAATGTTTCTACTTCCTATGCAGATTCACTATTAAGTCATGGAAAGCAGGCAGCAGAAGAGAGTGTGTCTGATAATAATAATATTTCTAAATCTGATGTTTATGTTTTAAACCCTGATGTTTTTGTTTCTGACTCTAAAACTGATGTTTCGGTTTGTGATGATTTTGATGTGTCAAAGTTTGATGATTCAGTTGTTTTTGTTAAGTGTGGTGATGTATTTGATAAATCTACTGTTTCTGTCACAAGAACATCCATTCCACCTACACCTGTCACACAACCTGATTCATACACATGCACATGTGGAAAGAGTAAGGGAGTCAATAAGAATACTAGACCAGAAAAGAGTGGTACTTGTTTTTATGCTAAGAAACAGACATGTTTTAACTGTGGATCTGATGGTTATATTGCACGCAATTGTCCAAATCGGGCATTTGTTCCCTTTCATGCACACATAATAGAGAACGTGTCGCAAGAAAGATCTCTCGTGAGAAAATTCTCGAGAGCTCGTTCTCGTGATGATGATTGGAATGTCAATAATGACAAGAAACTGGCTGAGCTTAAAAAGAATAAACAGGTTTTTCATGAAAATACTACAGGTACTTTTACGAATCCAAACGTGGCTAAGCCAAGATCGGATTCGTCAAAGTCTTTGTGAGGGTCTTCGGCTAATATTAGACGGAAACCCAAATGATCAAAACAAAAAAAATTGTTTCAAAATCACCTGTAAATGTTTCTAAACCTAAATACCGATGGGTGCCCAATATTAGTCCTTCCAGAGATTTATCAGAGATTTCTCTGATTTATCATAGATTTATTAGAGATTTATGTAAATATTAACCCAAACGATCAAAACAAAAAAAACTGTTTCAAAATCGGAGATTAATCAGAGATTTCTCCAAGATTGTTGTTCCTCTCACCAGGTTGACCCGGAAGGGCGTAGCATTCAGTTGGGGCCCAGAGCAGCAGGCCTCATTTGAGACGCTTCGCCACAGATTATGTGAAGCCCCAGTATTAGCCCTTCCGGAGGGGATGGAGGATTTTCTGGTGTATTATGACGCATCGATATCAGGATTAGGTGTGGTGCTGATGCAGAGAGGTCATGTGAGAGCATAGGCATCGAGGCAGTTGAAGCCTCATGAGACGATATATCTCACTCACGATCTAGATTTGGTGGCTGTGGTGTTCGCCCTCAAGGTCTGCCTTCACTATTTGTATGGGGTCCGGTGTACCATATACACAGATCACAAGAGTTTGAAGTATCTGATGGATCAACCCAACTTGAATATGTGCTAGAGGAGATGGCTGGATGTGGTAAAGGATTATGAGTGTGAGATCCTGTACCACTTGGGCAAGGCTAATGTGGTAGCCGATGCCCTGAGTCGCAGGGCGGAGAGTGCCCCGTTATGAGATGTTTGTTTGAGATTGACAGTGATAACTCCGGTGTTGGACACCATTCGGGAGGCCCAGGTAAAGGCCATGAGACCGGAGAACTGCAAAAGAGAGCGGGTGATCAGAGAAATACCTGAGTTTGTTATCGATAGCCGTGGGCTTATGACCTTTCAGAGTCGGATTTGGGTGTCGTATGAAGGCGGGGCACGTACCATTCTGATGGAGGAGGCACATAGATTGAGGTTCTCGATCCATCTTGGGGCCACTAAGATGTATTTGGACCTAAAGAGGGAGTATTGATGGCCCTGTTTGAAGAGGGATGTCGCATGGTTCGTAGATAGGTGCTTGACCTTTCGCAGGGTGAAGGCCGGGCACTAGCGTCCGCATGGAAAGTTGCAGCCACTTAAGGTTCCCGAGTGAAAGTGGGAACATATTTCCATGGATTTTATCACCAAATTGTCGAGGACTGCAAGGGGAGTCGATGCAAACTGGGTGATTAGTTCATCGACTAACGAAGAGCGCTCACTTTCTTGCTATCAGTGAGAGTTTTTCTGCTGAGAGGCTGGCTGAGTTATATGTGAGAGAGGTGGTATCGCGGCATGGAGTGCCGATCTCGAGCGTGTCAGATCGAGATGTGCATTTCACTTCCAAATTCTGGAAGAAATTCCATGAGGAGTTGGGTACAAGGCTGCATTTTAGTACCACATACCACCCACAGACGGACGGTCAGAGTGAGCGGACGATTCAGACGCTCAAAGACATGTTGCGAGCATATGTGATGGACTTCGGAGGAAGTTGGGACACGTATTTTCTGTTGGTTGAGTTTTCTTATAAAAACAGCCACCATTCGAGTATCGGCATGCCTCCCTTTGAGTTGTTGTATAGGAGGAGGTGTCGGACTCCCATATGTTGGGGAGAGGTCGGGCAGCGAGTGATGGGCAGCACTGAGTTAGTGCTTCAGACGAATGAGGAGATATAGAAGGAGCTCAACATGCGTCAACGACGGTGGGTCGAGCTACTCAATGACTACGAATGCGAAATTCGTTATCATCCGGGTAAAGCCAATGTAGTAGCAGATGCCCTAATTATGAAAGAATATTCTGGTCGAAGGGTCAAATCATTGACAATAACTATCCATTCACACCTGTCTACACAAATTCAGGAGGCTCAACGTGAAGCCTTGAAACCTGAAAATGTGGCGGATGAATCCCTTAGAGGAATGGATAAGAATTTAGAAGCCAAGGGTGGCAGAGCCTTATATTTCATGGACCGAATCTGGACACCGAACCACGGTGGCTTCCGAGACTTGGTCATGACCGAGGCGCACAACACTCGGTATTCCGTCCACCCAGGTTCAGATAAGATGTATTTGGATCTTAAAAAGCAATACTGGTGGCCTAACATGAAAGCAGAGATTGCTACCTTCATGAGTAAATGGCTTACTTGCGCAAAGGTTAAGGTCAAATACCAGAAACCATCAGGTCTACTTCAACAACCGGAGATATCATAATGGAAGTGGGAGCGGATTACTATGGATTTCATAACCAAGTTACCCAAGACAACGAGTGGACTGGATACCATATGGGTCATCGTCGATAGATTGACCAAGTATGCACACTTCCTACCTATCAAAGAGACTGACAAGATGGAGAAGCTTACGAGAACCTATATTAGGGAAATCGTACGACTGCATGGTGTTCCTATATCCATTATCTCCGATAGAGATAGTAGGTTCACATCAAGGTTCTGGCAGTCGCTACAACGTTCCCTTGGAACGAGGCTGGACATGAGTACAACCTACCATCCTCAGACCGACGGACAAAGTGAGAGAACCATCCAAACACTGGAAGATATGTTGAGAGCCTGTATGATCGACTTTGGTAAGATATGGGATACTCATTTACCCCTTGTCGAATTTTCCTACAATAACAGTTATCACACGAGCATGAAGGCTGCTCCATTTGAAGCCCTCTATGGCCGAAAGTGCAGATCCCCTCTGTGCTGGGCTGAAGTGGGTGACATGCAGTTAGCTAAAGGACGAGTTCCTGAGAGCACCCTCACTGGTCCGGAGATCATTCGGGAAACGACAAAGAAGATCGTTCAGATTCGTGAACGGTTGAAGGCCTCTAGAGACCGACAGAAAAGCTACGCAGACAAACGTAGGAAACCTTTGGAATTCCAGGTGGGAGACCAAGTCTTGTTGAAAGTCTCACCCTGGAAGGGATTGATATGCTTCGGTAAGCGTGGGAAGCTCAATCCAAGATACATAGGGCGTTTCTAGATTCTCGCTAGAATCGGCCCTGTAGCTTACAAACTCAATCTACCGCGTGAACTCAGTAACATACATTCTACTTTCCACGTCTCAATCTTGAAAAAGTGTCTGTCCAACGAGACTCTTATAATCCCACTAGACGAGATCGAGATCAACGAGAGCCTCAACTTCGTGGAAGAACCCAAAGAGATCATGGACCGTGAGGTCAAGCAGACGAAGCAAAGTCGCATCCCGATAGTGAAGGTTCGCTGGAACGCCAAGCGAGGACCGGAGTTCACTTGGGAGCGCGAAGACCAAATGAAACTTAAATATCCTCGTCTTTTTACTTAGTTATTTGTATCAACTTAGTTGCTTAAACTCTAATTTCGGGACGAAATTCCCTCTAACGGGGGGATGATGTGACAACCCGAAATTCCCACCTTGTACAATTGATCAATTTAATCGAAGTTAGACTCGTTTTTCTAGCTTTTAGCACTGTTTAGGGTCTATTTGAATGTTCTAAACCTAGTACAATTAAGGTAGGAACCTAGAAATGAGATATTACGAAGCATATCAAGCAAAAATCGGGCCAAACACTCCAAAACATGGAGTGTGCGGCTGCACACTTGAGTGTACGGCCACACACAGGTGTGTGCGGCCGCACACCCAACCCAGCCACACATTCTTACCTATATAAGGTGTCCTTAGCCATTTTGAACACTTTTCCCACTCCTTCAAAGATAGAACTCGAGATTCTCTCAAGTATCATCCACATTTCCATTTTGATCTTCACAAAAGTAAGTAATACTCCCTTTGATTTGTTGATGTTGAACCTGTCTGGTCTTTTTCCCCCACTTAGATCTATGAAAACACGTTTTAGTGTTGGATCTTCAAGAACACCAAGAACACACACTAAGTTTTGGACCCTAAATCACCCTTTCTAGCCTCTATGACATGTAGATACTTGTTATAACTCGTTTTAGGCCAAGAGCACTTGAAGATATACCTGAAAAACATCATTTCTCATGATCTTCAAGTGTGTGCGGCCGCACACCTTCATAGTGGCCGCACACACCCCTTTTAAGTTCCCAAAATAGCAACAAACTTCATTTAAGGCTAAGGCATGAAGAATGAAACCTTCCTAGGTGTCCCGTATAGCTTAAAATCACGTTTTGACACATTCCATAAGGAATGTGCGGCCGCACACACCTCCTGGCCCCACACCCTGGCCGCACACACCCTTTAGTTGTACATTTTGACCATACACTCCATTGTATAGTCATATACCATTCTTATACAATCTTATATGGTTGTAACACTTCATAATAAGTGTTTACTAGCTCCTAAGGTGGTCCAAATTCAATAATTAGTTGTTCCAAACTCTAATTGCACACATATATATGTCATTATATGGTTAATAGGATCTGGTTGTGCTCAAGTCCTCAATTGACACTCAACTTCATAAACCGATCCTACAGTCGCTTCACTCACTACATGTGAGTTCATACCCCCTTAATTAACCTTTGAAATACTTTTAAATGTTTATAAATGCTTTATGGGGGGGGGATACAAGTTGAAACATGTTAGTTATTATATCAATCACATGTGATTTAATAAATAGCATACAAATGGATTTTTCATACCTTAAACTATTTACTAAACTATTTTACATGTCAAACTAGTTATCAAATTCACTTTTGTATACTAAACCTTTATTTTACAATTTTCCAACTTATATATTGTTAAAACCATGACTACTACATATATATAGTTATATAAATAAGGTTTGAAGGACTTAGGAGAGATAACCCACTTTACTTCCTGTCCTTGTTTGGTTGTGGTCTTAAAGTACCCGGTTGTTTGTCCGAGTGTCATTGAATCCTTAGTTATATATTATGTATATATGTATAGATATAAAGACTTTTATCTTAGTTCAGCACATTCATTCATACATTCAAGTTTACTAATAAACTATAATAAGTATAGTTTAGAGTTATACTACCTACTACTTCTAGTTCAATGAAGCATACAAGAGTCAGTTCATTCATGAGTCATTACTTATTACTATGAGAACATATACAACTATACTATGATGAGAACATATACAACTATACTATGAGGAGAACATATACAACTATACCATGATAAGAACATATACAACGATACTACGATGAGAAACAATACATTACATATACAAGTACATTTCAACATAAATGTGATCCACTATATCGGGGTATGCCTTCATTTTCGTAGCCCGAGTTGTAGCCAGAATCTCCTGGAGGGAGAGCGTGAGTTTGCGTATAGATCTATACTGGATTGACTATCCTACACCTTGTTGCTAGCTATAGCCGGACCTACAGGTTTGCGGGTGCCAAACGTCATACCTTCTTACGACTTACATTGTTGTGTTCATAGTCGATAGTATGGTACAATTAATCACATAATCACTTAATATAAATCCGGTTTAAGGTAGTTAGTACATCAGTAGTTCCTATAATACAACACTACAGTGCTACATTAATTTACCCTTTACATTTATTTAGTGATCTTTTCACTTAAACATTAATGTACAAACTATATTTTGATAATGATAGTTACACTCAGGAAAATTTCACACTTTTACAAGAACAATCATGCAAAATAGTTGTGCATTAGTAGAAGGCTACTTTTAGTAGAAAATATAGGATTTTCTAGGCGTTACAAACTTTTACAAACACTTGCAAACGTTCACATACTTTTACTTCAAACGTTTACAAACTCGTACTTCAAACAACGTTCAAACATTTTGATATAAATACCGACACTAAATACTTATGAACTCACCAGCTTTAACGCTGATAAACTCTTTCAAAATAACTTGTATTCTTAGGTCATCAGTAGACAGGTACCGAGGCCAGCTTTTGGGAAGATGGAGCGTGTACAAGATTCATCTTATATTTTGATTCATATTTTGGTGTCTATAACTGTACAGAACACACTTGTATTGAAATTATATATTTAATGCAATGGATGATGTTGTTTACTTGTTTACTATTATACTGTGTTGTGATACTTTACGTGACGTCCTCCGCCCCAGAACGTTTCCGCCGTTCTCAATTTTGGGGTCTGACAGATTGGTATCGGAGCATTATTTATAGTGAATTAAGTATATCAACCCATAAAAGATATACTAACTATAAACCCAATGGGATTAAAACACTCTGACCAAGAGTCTATACTTTTAAATAATAAAATATTTAACTAAGTATACAAGTCTGCATTCATATTAAAATCAGTGTCACAATGACAAATACAAAAATATTACGATTGTTGAATGTCACAAGTAAGCACGGGGATGTATGGTCAGTCTTGGGGGTGGCGTAGCCTGATCAACTATTCTGGTCCTAGGAATGATTAGCATATGCCCTAGAATGGTTGTGATATGTCAACAAGTCTAAAAACTTACCAACACCACTACAATGAAAGCACTTGAACAGAACATAAGTTTAAAACACTATAGGAGTATTTTGTGTTACTATAATCAGTTATCTGAGAACTAAAAAGGTCTTTATCAAGTAGGTCAATAGTCGTTAAGTGCATACGCTAAGGTTATATGAAATACAGGTGTTATAGACTAAGAATCTGTGATCTTTGCTTCACTTCTTGTCCTTGTTTGGTTATGGATTTGGAGTTAGGACCACTTATTCGAAGGACTATCCTACATCGACTTCATATAAATGGTATACACTACACAAGTATTGGCATAAATGATAAAGATCATCTTATAATTATCTTAAGTAGTACGTTTATTTTTTATAAGATTCTTATACCCCTTTTCTCGCGTAGATATCATGGCTGGATTTCGTCATAACGACCCGTACTTTCCACCCCAAGGCAATCCTGTGTGGCTTGAAGAGGAGCCCGAAGATCCAATCCCTTTGGATGATCACCTCAAAGAAGGCTTCTCAGATGGATCTGACTCCGAGCCAGAAGTCAACAACCTACCTCAAGAAGGTCAAGCCCCAATTAACAACCCCGACTAGCATTTCAAGGTCCCACACCCATGTGGGTAACAAACTTAAATCGTTGGAGCAATGATTAGGGTCCAGAGAGCCTTAGCCAACCTGATTTATGTGGTTTCATGGAGGAAATGAACTTAGGTTGCCCTTTTAGTAGTTATTTCACCAAAGGAAGCTTTGGGGTTGTTGCATGTGTACCAAGATTCGACATTTACATGATTATTATGCTTGAGAAGGTCAGATCTATGGATTAGAGAAACAAATCTGACCTTAGAAGGTCATTTGAGTATGATCATGGAGGCAACTCGCCGAGTTCATAAGTGGACCCGACAAGTCGAGTCAGGGTTGCCCCGCAATTCGGGTCAGGAGGAACCCGTTGAGTGGAAAGATGACTCGACGAGCCATGAGAGGCTAGAAGGACTCAGAGGACCCACTTGGACTCACCGAGTCGCCCTAGTGCACTCAACGAGTTAGGTCAAAGGTTGACGATTGGATTTTGTTGACTTTTAGGGTTTAGTCAGTTTTTGGACTTATGAGCCATTAGAGGTGTAGAATGGTCTTTTACCCTTCTTGGATAACTTATAGAGAGGGGTTAGCCCAGCCTTTAGAAGTTGTATTAATTAGAGTAATTGCTTATGTGAATAGGCGGAGGCAAGTGCAGTATTTCAGAGTTTGAGGTTTACCGAGTTACCCGAGGTGAGTCTTCTCACTATACTTTACCTAGAGTGGTAATTAGCATTATATGACAGAGTATATTGTATCCTATGTGTTATCTATGTGATTCCGAGATTACAGAGTTAGGGCCGAATGGTCCACAAAGTTAGGACCAGAGGGTCCATAGATTTCTGGGACTGGAGGGTCCCACTGAGACATTTTGACCAGAGGGTCATACCGAGTTATTGCCTTGAGTGGCTAATATATTTTGTATGTGGTATTTTGGGGAACTCACTAGGCATTTATGCTTACAGTGTCTGGTGTTATGTGTTTCAGGTACCAGTGAGGATCGCGGGAAGGCGCCGGCATGATCAGTACACACACGTGGTGTGACATCCCCATTTTCACGGCCAGAAAAGACCGATTTTGTTTATGCTTTATAAAAATCAGAGTACTTCATTTCATAAAAATGTTGCGGAATTTGTTCCCAGAAAAACATGGTAAATACGTTATTAAAACATTTTCGAAGAAATGTATTTATTTCATTTTAAAACGTTTGGGATGTCATCGTTAATACAGAAACATAAGCTTAAACAAAACTTACAATTATTTACACTAGTGATCTACATCTTTTTAAGTCTCTCAGTGTAATGTCACTTCATATCAACACCTGTGATATAAATAAACTGAGTGGGTCAGGTTGGGAAACCTGGTGAGCACATAGGGTTTTCAACCCACAATAATATAATTATTATTTTTTAAACATCAAACAATCAACCCAATTACCCATTCCCGTTATCCTCACATTACGTCCCTAAAACATCTAACACAAGGGACCTAGTCAAAGGACTATCATTGGGATGGACACTACTGCTAAGGGGATTCCTTGGCAATAAAAGTCCTAAAGGCAACCATATGGGGGATGGAGTACACCTGGTGAGCACACAGTTCGAATAAACACATAGTTCGAATAAACACACAGTTCGAATAAACACCTACAGGTTGCGAGCCTGCTAGTGTTCCACTAGACTGTCTAGAATAGTTCGTGGTCGTCATCTATACACCGCTAGATGACTAGATCATCAAGAACAGCTATAACGAGGCCTTTCATTATTTTATTTTGTCACACAGAAACTATTATATCTACCCATGTTTTACCCAACACATTTTGTAGATATAAAATACATATACAGTTTAAATCATTGAAAACATGTATAAAACGTTCATCCAACATAGATAGCAAGTATAAAGATAATATACACACACAACACGTAATTTATATAAAATACTTCATATCTATGTGTAAGCTGAAAGTAACTATGCACTCACCTGAGTAGGTGGTGACTCGGCGCTTGGACAACACTTCGTTACTCTTAACACACTTTTCCTTCGGCAAAACCTAGTATCATTGCCACTAGGGTTTAGTCTAATATTCACCATGACTAATTAGTAGTCTAGCTATTATTACTATTATATAAGCGTTAAACGATACTTATATAACCCACAATAATAGCCCAAGTACTTATTATAAGGTCCTAATAACATTACTATATTAAAACATAAGCTAAACTAAAGATAGGATAGGTACAACTTACTTACAGCGGGTTTTTCTCGAAAACCGGGCTTCGCTGGAGCAGCGTTCCCAAGCCAAAAGGATCTTTTCTCGGGACTCCGGGAGCCTCGGGGCTTCCTTCGGGTGCTAGGGGGTTTACCTAGGCTTTTAGGGGGGTTAGGGGGCTAGAGAGAGAGTCTAGAGAGAGAAAGAATAGTTTAGGAAGGTGTGAAGAATGAGGGAACCGGCACCTCTATTTATAGGGGTGCTGACTGGCCTACTCGCCAAGTAGGAGGGCCTACTCGCTGAGTTGGTGCATGTGGCAAACTTCTGGTGGTGCCACGTGTTCAATTCTGGTGGTGCCACGTCACCCCCTATCGCGTATCAGCCTTCAAACTTAGAAAAATCATAACTCTCGCATACGAGCTCCGTTTTCGATGTTCTTTATATCCATGCGTAGGTAAAATCAATATCTACAACTTTTGTTTAGACTCCGTCGGCTAATTCTTGACCAATCTTAAATTTAACAGTAGGAGGCGTTTACACTGTTAAATGACCGCGAAGAATTCGTAACTCCTTCATACGAACTCCGTTTTCATCCATATTTTTACCGTTGAGTTCCTATTAATGAGATCTTCAACTCTCATTTAGGTCGCGTAAGCCAAAAACCGCTCGAACTAAAATTCGAGTTTCGAGTCGTGCACTGCTAAGCCGAATCTTAGAAAAATCATAACTTCCTCATACGAAGTCAGATTTGGGTGTTCTTTTTATCGACACTCTTAGTTTAACATATTCTACAACTTTTTTTTAGATTTCTAAGGTTAAATCTCGCTCTATCGTAAATTCACTATTTACGCTTCCCGGTATCGTGTCGGTTCTGTCGTGAAACTTCGACGGGTCATAACTTCTTTGTTATAACTCGGATTTCGGCGTTCTTTATATGCACGGAAACCTTGAGACATATTCTACAACTTGTTTAAGATTATTTATTCTAAAAAATCTTTTGTCGAAAAGTCGTTTTCGACCCCTATTGCCTCTAATTTGACTAGCCCGGATTTGTGGGCGTTACACGTGGAGTTTTATACATTATGATCTTGGGATGTATTATTTGGATTGATATGTGAAACGATGAGATTTTATAATGTTTATGAATGAAAATATGTTTTTTTTAAATGTGTGAAAAATTGCTTGAAAAATTTCGGTGTTACACTAATGGACGTCGTAAGGACGATGCTCTGTGATTCTAAACTTTCGGTATTCTTTTGGGCAGAGACGATCAACACTGCCTACTACGTCCAGAATCATGTCCTGATCAACAAAGCCCAAATGAAGACCCCATATGAAATTATGTACAATTACAAGCCATCTAATGCTCACTTCCAAATTTTTAGATGTCGTTGCACACTCCTTCACTTAGAATCCAACCCCAAGTTCAACTCGAAGGCTAATGATTGTTACTTTGTGGGTTATGGCGCACGCACTGCTTATCGTGTATACAACAAGAAAACCAAGCAGATTGTTTAATCTTTCGATGTGCGCTAGCTGGAGGACAATGAGACAGACGCCCGAGTCAGTCTTGACTGGTTTTTTTATTACACTTCTTTATTTAAATCATTTAATGTGTTTTCAGATGATGTGTCAGGTTCTTGCTCAGGTACGAAGGTTGTTATTGAAGACGAAGAGGAAGATGTTGTGTACAGACCACCTTCGGTGCCTTCTACGACTCCTAGGGTGGATGAAGCTATTCAAAGTACTTCTTCGGATTCTCCAAGTCAAAGAATCAATCCTGATGCTGAAGCCACTCCACTACTCCTGCTGAAAGAGAGTTCATGACCAGAGATACTTCCGCTGCTACTCAAACTAATCCGAGTCAAAGAATCAATCCTGATGCTGAAGCCACTCCACTACTCCTGCTGAAAGAGAGTTCATGACCAGAGATACTTCCGCTGCTACTCAAACTTTCATCGAGCTTCTCTTTCCCGAGCCGATTGCAAATGAGTACGTTGAAAGCAGCTCTCACGGTTCATGATCGTCTGAGGCGGATGATTTAGCAGATGACATACTTATCAACATCAATAACCTTCCTATCACACTCAATGACATTAGCCATGAAGTTCCCACTAGACTTCAACGCGATCATCCGATCAAAAACGTCATTGGTTAACTAGGCGATGGAGTCAAAACGATGAGTCATAGTGGAGATGTCAACACATGTCTCTACTCTTGCTTCATTTCTTAGATAAAGCCAAAGAATATGGAAATGGACTGAATGAGCCTAGTTGGTTTGATGCAATGCACGAGGAACTTAATCAGTTTGAGAAACTGGGGGTTTGGAAATTAGTTGAGATGCCAAAGGATAAAAAGTCTTTGGACACGCGTTGGGTGTTCCGTAATAAGCAAGATGATTGTGGGGTGATTATACGAAACAAAGCTCGTCTGGTCGTTTGTGGGTTTCGGCAAATTGAAGGGCTTGACTACACTGAATTGTATGCTCCTGTAGCGCCTCTTGAAACTATTCGTGTCTTCCTGGCGTATGCCTCCTACATGGGGTTCACAGTTTATCAGATAGACGTTAAGACTGCCTTTCTATATGGAGCAGTGAAAGAAGAAATTTATGTTGATCAGTTTTCTGGTTTTGTCAACTCAAAGTTTCCAGATTATGTATACAAATTAGACAAGGCTCTATATGGGTTACATCAGGCTCCTCGGGACTGGTATGCTACCCTAACAGATTATTTGCTCGAGCATGGTTATACTAGAGGCACGATTGATCAGACACTCTTTATTAAGCATATGGATAGAGACATAATTCTTGTTTAGATCTATGTCGATGACATCATTTTCGGTTCAACGAGTCCAAAGTTGTGCACGGAGTTCGAGACCGTTATGACGAAAAGATTTGAGATGAGCTCCTTGGGGGAAATGACCATGTTTTGGGGTTGTAGGTCCGTCAGTATTCAACCGGAATCCTTCGACACCAAGGAAAATATGTTGAAGACATGCTTGAGAGGTTCGGGTTTAAAGACTCCAAAGCTGACTTGACACCGATGGTTGAGCGACCCATATTGTCTCTAGATCCTGAAGGTGAATCCGTATATCAAACAGAATATAGATCGATGATCAGATCCCTGATGTATATGACTGTGAGCAGACCCAACATCATGTTCGCAATCTGTCAGTGTGCACACTATCAGGCTAACCCTAAACTCTCTCATTTAACTGTTGTCAAAATAATATTTAGGTATCTCAAAGGTAGCCCAAAACTGGGTCTTTGGTATCCTAAAAATTCTGATTTTGATTTATATGCATTTGCTGACAACAATTATAGAGGTTGTGAACTTGACAGGAAATCAACTTCCGGGGGATGTCAATTCTTATGCGACCGTTTGGTGTCTTGGCAGTGCAAGAAACAAAAAATTGTCTCAACCTCAACGGCGGAGGCGGAATACGTTGCTGCTTCTTCCTGTTGCTCTTAAGTCATTTGGATTCAACATCAACTATTGGACTACAGTTTGAATTTTCTAGAAACTCCAATTTTCTATGATAACGATGCTGCAATTCAAATCAATAAAATTTTTGTCCAACATTAAAAAACCAAGCACATTGACATCAAAGTTCATTTTATCAGAGATTTTTATGAGCGTTCGCTCATTCGGTTGGAGCATATCCACACTGATAATAATGTGGCGGATATGTTCACAAAACCGTTTAACAAAGCTCGATTCGATGTGCTTGTGGGCTTTTTTAAAATACTACATTTTACGGGCTGATTTTTGTTTTAGGTGGTTTAAATTTGCGCATTTAGTTTCCATTCTCCCCTATGCACAAATTTAGGGGGAGAAATAAACAAAAAGAAAGCAAAAATCATAAAATCCAAAAATCCAAAAAAAAAATAGTGTCTTATGATAGCCTGTCTGCAGGTGATGTGTTGGTAAGTGATATCAACTCAGTCATAACATGCAACTTTGATTTGTGTAAGGTACCAACCTTGAACTGTCTAGGCTCTATGTTCGATGCGCTGGTAGGCACGAAAGATTTTAATGGACCGAACTAGGTATAAATTGAAAGGACTTGACAAGTAATTGACTTAGATAGTTCCGTTTGTCTGACTATACGACGCTCGGGTAGATTGAGCAGTGAGATAAACATGGAACCTACGAGATACACTAAAGTTATTTGTATCTAGAATTGCGGTGTTACTTTTCCTCGATGTACGGACGTCTGTCCTTAATTTCGGTACTAATAGGGCGACTGAGGAATTCCGATAAAGTAGATCTGTGGAAAGTTATTTTCTTGTTTTCTTTCTATAAGTCATATGTTGCCTCCTCTTCGTGATCGGGAGATCCGAACTGGACTGCAACATGTGCAACTCTATTTCTATGCATTTTAGATCTTATTTATGCAAATTCTTTTTGTCTGTTAGTCTCATAATGTCTCCTTTCGTGATAAGTTCTTATCCGACCTGGAACACAGTATATGCACCATTGTATTTCTCAATCCCTCTATCCAATTAGTCATAGGTTAATCCCTCTGTGTAGTTGAAAGATCCGACCTGGGTGTACAACATATGCATTCTAAATCTGACTTCTGTCCTAATAATTGTCTGATCATCTAAAGTAAGGAATATTCTGGAAGTTCTTGATTACCGGAGTATGTCATGAAGCGGGAAACACATTCTAGTTCATCTAAAATTGAACATTCAATAGGTTGTCTACAGATCTCGCTGCTAAATTTAGGTAGACAACAATATATGTGGTCGTCCTCAGTTAAATGGTCTTCTAGGAACATTATTTAGGATCATAAGGTCAAATGTATTTTCACTTGTAGTATGTCCAAATTTGTCACAATCTTTCGTGTTTAAGTGGACCACAATACCAACGATTGACCAGATCTAGTCATGAAGGTGGAGATACTGAAAAGCGGATTAAGACTGTCTAGAACTTTCCTAAAAGTTAAAAAAAAAATTGCAAAATTAATTTAGTTTAAATATTTAGATTTTATTTTATTTTATTTTTAATTTTTAAGTCCTCAAAATGTCTTATTTTTGAAAATTTTGGATGTATTGGGAATGGGCTTGAAGCTTTTTGGATTTGCAACCCTTGAGTCATGGGCTGAAAATGGTCCATGTATAAAAGGTTGTGTTCTCGGCTGATTAACCCTCATTAGACTTAATTTTTATTTACGGTCGTGAACCCCAAGTTGTTTTCTCTTTAACTGTTATTCGATTCATCATCAATTCGTTTTTCTAATATGAAATTGACCGTTAAATCTTGTAGGTAATGCAAAGGCGATCCCATTCATGCTAAATTTACCAAGATTCGACTGTGTTTAGTGGGTCTATTGAAGAAAATTTGATTTTCAGCTCTGTTGAAGTGTTCACAGCCAATGAAGCGTTTACGGTCGTGAACCTATTTGCGGCCGTGAACCTTCTTTTGGACATGAACAATTTTGTATTCAATTAAGGAATAACTAATTGATAATTGAGAAAACTTAATTTTTTAATGATTTAAATCATTTTTTTTCTCACTTGGCTCGGTTGGTGCAGATCAAATTGGCAGAATTAAGATTTCCAGACAATCACAACATTACCACCTTCTTGATGGATCCACCAGCTGCACACAATGACTTCAAGTCCATGATTCATGGATTGAAGACATGTTGCCTCGCTTATGCTTTCACATCAAACCCGATCATTTATCAAGACCTTGTAAAGAAGTTTTGGAACAAGGTTGCTGTTCTCAAAAGAGAAGATGGTGTAGACTCTGTAGAATCGGCTGTTAATGGAAACAAGATCATAGTGAATGAGCAAACCATCCGTGAAGTGTTACAGATCAATGACCAACCAGGGTTTCCAACAAAGATCTCCATGGAACAGACTTAAGAAATCATTGGGCGAATGGGCTATGAGGGAGTGTTTCCTCTCACCATTAAGAAGTTGTTGCCACCTTATTAGAGGTTCATTGTTCATGTTTTCATGAGCTTCACCTCAGGAAGGAGAGTTGGTGCCGACCAGATCTCTCTACTCAACACGGGTGCTATTGTTGCTTTCGTTGCGGGTCTCGATTTCAACTTCTCAAGATACATCCTAAATGAAATGATAGGCAACGTGGAAGGAAAGAGGAATGATAGATTTTTGATGTTTCCGAGGTTTCTACAAATGATGTTCAACAACAAATATTCGGAGCTTGAAAGAAAAGGAGAAACCTTAGATCTAAAGTCTCTTGGTTCCAACTCTTGTGGTCTCATGAAGCAGAATCGAAAGGGAAAATTTATGTATGAGGGAAAAATTCCATTGGTGAAGTTTGGTCGGTTTGCAAAAGTTAGTGATGCAACTGAGTCTAAAGAATCCTCAGATGATGAAGAAACTGAAGGCGAGGTTATTACTGCTTCAAAACATGAAGAAGAGTCTGTTCCTCCAATTGTTATCGTTGCTAAGGAGCATGTGCCTGTTACAAATGAAGAGGCCAATGAAGATGAAGATGCAGAAGATGTTGATGAAAGTGATTTTGAGAGAGGGGTGATGGATAATGTGGTAGATGAAGATGATGATGGAGATGATATGGATCTTGATGATGATCTATCTGGTTATGATAATGATGACTTGTTCTTCAGTCTTGAGCAAGGTCATGATATAAGGCTAAGCAGTGATGACCTGGATGCTTTCTTTGACAATGGCAATGATGTTGCACAACCTGCAACAGAGACAGAGGGATTCGGAGATGTTCTTAAGACAACGCCTCCAACTTCTACTCAGATGGACGACTCTTCAACTATTATGGATACAACTTCAAGGATTCCTCCCATTCCAGTTGTTATTCCAACATCCTTGCTATCTGAAGGTGATCTCACTTTGACAACAAGCCTCCCAGCCTCCACTGAAAAGAAGAAGAGTTGATCCGAGGCTGGGAGTGCTTATCAGGTAACAAGCACCACCAGTTCAACAACCCACCACATATGCTACACCTACTCAACCAACCTAAGAAGGACCAAGTAATGTTAGATCTTCGTTTGAAGTCGGGAGTTCTTCCGCTCCTGGGGGGTTCTTCTCCTCCATGACATGCGCATGATGTTGCCTCTGAGAGGCTTGCCAAGAAGGTTTTGACCCAAGCCAAAGGTATATCTATTGGGGAAGGAAGTTCAGGGGAGCAGACCCATCTATTTAAGAGCTCAAGGAAGAGATCGGAGTCCTAAATCAAGGAATCATCGAAAAGGACGTTTTAATTGGAAATCTCGACATCTGAGTTTCTGAGCTGGAAGAAGAAAATACTTTAAATTCAAAACAAATCTCTACTTTACAAGTCAACCTTGGAGCCCTAACTGTTGGATACTTCGACTTGAAGAACAAGCTAATTGCAGAATTTGGTGACAAGTTCAAGATCACAGTCAAAGATCCAAAGGCAGTCGAGACTTCACAAAATGCCCCAACCAATACATCACAACCTAATCAACTTGATAATAATCCTCCGGTCAGAACCACAACAATCGTTGACCAATTTGAAACGGGACCAGCTCAAGCGCCTCCAAGAGTTACTCTTAAGCGAGCCTGGCAATCGTCATCTTCAAAGAAGAAGGGTAAATGGCTCTTCATGAAAAATTCTGATCAGAATGCTCATGGAGACCAACCCCAACTCACTGTGACGGATCTTAGAAAAAGGCGGTTCAGAGATAGATACGGTGATCGGTCAGGGATTCGTATGTGGGGTTTTCATAATAAATTAAATTGATGGCTAATCAAACGCAAGATCGGGAATGTGGAGTACCACAAAAACAAAAATGATTTCTCTTCTTTGACGAAGATGGATCTTACTGAGCTCTCTGAAGCTCCATTCTCCAATCTTGCTAATGACCCTCGTGGAACAGACTTCAAACTCTTCTTGGAAAACCAAGTTAAGAGACAATTTGATGGGATGAAGACCGCTGAATCTTTCCTGAAGAGAGCTAAAGATGTGTTTGACCCAAAGACCAATAAGAACTTCACGAATGTCATGTGGCCCCCGACAGATAAGATGAAAAAAAAAATTCGATTGTAAAGAACTTTTGTGATGGATCACTACGCAAGATGGAATACTGGGTATATGATGTTGCACAACTTCAGTTGTCATCAAATTCCTAGATGGTGTCTTTTGTATTGTTGACAAAAGGGATCCGCTACAATTTGGTGAAAGGGACATCCACACTTTGGCTCATCATCAAATTGTATGCCATGAAGAGATTTTTGAGGTTGCTGCTATGGAATTCACAAGCACGATTGCAGAGATTATCGAGAAAAAGATGTGGCTGGGTGCAATGGGAGGATCAAACATGTTGGTCGTCGAGATAGACTAAATTCATGGTAGCCTAAAACCAAGGGGGAGACTGTTAGGTCATATTTTGTTGGTTTGAGCTAGGCATAAATCTGTATAGGTCTTGATAGGGTTTGGTCATGTAAAGTATGGGTGTACGGTTGTGTGTTTGCGGCTGTATAGGTGTTCACGATTGTGAACGTGTGTGTCGTCGTAAACGTGTTGTGGTTGGTTGTTCCTTTAAACATGTGTCAGATGAATAGTAGTTGTGTGTGTGTGTATCTAAGTGTACCTGACGTTTACGACCATTAATAAACGTGTGCATTGTTGGATCATTCTTTGCTTCTACTCCTTCTTATTCTATTAATTACTGCTTGTTTGTGTGTTTGATCACTAGTTGGTTCCAGTTTTGGAGACTTACACTAAGAAAACCTTGTATAATTCTCATGCTTCATATAAGGAGTATCCAACCTCATGTTGAAAATTAGCAATCTTCTTCTTGTGCTTTGATGAAACATCCCAAAATTCATGACAAAAAATTTTGTTTTAAATCATAAATAAACCATAGTTGTTAAAATCATCTCATCAAAACATAAGTCATAGTATCTCAAAACATCGTAAACAGTATATCCATATCAAAACACACTACTAGAAAAATAGCCTTTTACGACGCGCAATGTGTATCGTAAAACGCTCAGACGACGCGCAAATGCGCGTCAAGGAAGGCCCTATCATAACGAGAGACGACACGCTTTTGCACGTCGTCTATAGATGACACACATTGATGACACGCATTGCGTATCATTAAAACCCTGTCAAGAAAGTTCATGTCATAAATGAAGATGATACACATTATTATGTATCGTAAATTTAAATGTTTAACAAAAATATATTTATATATTTATTAATTTTTAAATTAAATTTGCATTTAAGGACTCATAATAGAAATAAAATACCATATAAAAAAATACAATCCATTGCATAAAATTTAATGTCATACAATTCTATTTCTTACAATATATAAATTTGCATTCATCTAATCTACCGTGTTTCATATAAAAAATCTATTTCATGAGGCTTCTTTCATTTCCTTTATTAGAGGTGAATCCAAGCAGCAAATGCAAATCAACACCACTTTCTGCTTCTGCTGCAAGCACTAATATGGAGCATGACCCAAGACACATGAGGCAATCATCTGCTCGAAAGCATAATACATATGTTCTCCCAACACTAACGTCTCAAAAAAAACAAATAATAATGACAATAATTTATGGAATTTATCACCTTTAGTATCCAGCTACAACTCACCTTTAGTATCCAACCACAACTCAGGACCAATTCATCCATCAAACACATAATCAGCACTCAACAAACCCACTCCACTACCCTCTCCAACAACAAGTCAAATTAAGCATCATCCAAGTGTTAGTGCCAAAAAAATCAAAACATTCATCAATTTTAACGTGTTGGGAGGAGAGCAATTAGGTGAAAGAATTGAGAAATTCATACCCACGCTTATCTTAGCAAACTTGGTTTGGAACACCTGCACAATAAAATATAAATCGTCAAAAGACTAAATAACTATCTTACCCTTACATTGAAAAGTCAAAGTGTTGATAGATAGTTTTTTTAGTGGTACCTAAGAAAAGTGCAGAAGGTTTTCCCGGCCGAGACTTGAACTCGGGATGAAAGTGGATGCCCACAAAATACGGACGATCACCAAGATCAACAATCTGTGCAGATTAAAATAAAAAAATTAACTTAAAACTATTAAAATGCTAGAGTAAATCAGTCTTTTAAAACTATTAAACTGGACTTATATTCTTACAAGATTCTGGATTTATTTATTTATTTTTGTCGTATGTTAATTTTAATTTTGCAGGTTATAAAACATCCTCAGCTTAAAAGAAGAAGATCTAGAAGTCAACCACCACCTACATTTGTTGCAGAACCTTCTACACAATAAAATTCATTTGTTGGGACTGAAGAATACATTGCTCCGGTATGAAAAGTACTCAAAGGGCATTTACGTAATTTCACTTATTTATGGTCTCTTTATTTTACCCTTTGAAATTATGATGATATTTTAGGAAATCATAACAGGAGTTGGCCACTTCAGTGCTATTGATTGGTGGGCAGTGGGTAAGCTTATTAATTTTCATGCATTAAAAATTTTCTTTAAAATATACAAATTACCTTCATTTACCCATTTCAACACTTTAACTAATTTTTTATTATATTCTTTTTTTTATTTCAGGTATTTTATTATATGAGATGTTGTATGGTTGTACACCATTTAGAGGAAAGAATAGTCAGAAGACATTTGCTGATGCAGTGGAATCCCCTCTATGTCCTGAATATTTGACTTCATAGTATCAATGTTCTTTGAGCTCTCCACCTCCAGCTTTATGGTCTTCCTTGTCAAAGTCTTAACAAAAATTGGCATATATGATTCAACAACTGACAATCAGCTAAATTTTCAGTCAATAAATAGGAATTTAGGAAAATACAGAGCTTAAGCTAACTGTGTGTAATATAAATGAAAGTAATTTGAAGTTACTGATTGATTTTGAATCATCCTTGTTGTGTGTTCCAGATTAGTAAAAGCAGGAAGAGAATAACAAAATGACAAGAATACACCTTTGAATAACACGATTTTACCTAAAATAAACTTGGCAAATCAGATACAGAAATGAATGAACAAAACCTAAGAAACTCTCGTGTAAACTATTACGGACACACAAAGATCAGTTAATTATGTGTGATCAAATGAAAATCAAGTCAATCGACACAAGAGTTTGTGTAGAAACAATTGAAATGAGAAGTGATCAAATAAGATTCGAATCATGATCGATGTAGATACATGTAAGAGACATCGGCTTGGGACATGATAGGGTGATCGTACACAACAACTTTATGGTCCTCCCAAAATCACAACCAGCTCCAATCTAGATCCATTTTAGATGTGATGATCCGCCAAAGTTTTACCATCCTCGAGGATCTTTCCATCAATGATCAAAATCCGTTGATGCCATGGAATCCCCTCTTTCTTCTGAATCTTTGCCTTTACATCACAAATGAAAGGTCATATATGATTCAACAACTGACAATTAGCTATAATTTGTTAAAAAGGGTTAGGTCGTATGTGTCTAAATTCCAAATTTTATCCCTAAACCATTTTTCTTAGATGAGATACTATGAGATTAAGTTGTTAAGATCAAATGGGCAATATAGGGAATCAACAACCATGAAGAACAAAAGTAGCAACAGCCAAAAGATCACAAACATTTGGAAGAAGAAACTTGAGGTGTGGATTACTAAATGACGACTTCTGATAATAGCACTTAACTCGAATTTAGATACAATAAGTGTTAGGTCAGAATGACATTGTGAGATTTTGCTGTCAACAACTCAACATCAATGGACAACATGCAGAGACAACAACCATGAATAACAAGGTAACACAATAGTTAAGAATGAGGTGGCAGCTTCTGATAACAGTAGCTAAGCACAAAGAAGGATCCACATCAACAACAGATGTGATTACAGGCAGTGAGTTAAAATGATAGGAACCTACTGAACCATGAATTAAACAAAAGAAGGAGCCACATAAGCAATAGATGCAATTAAGGCTTACATGATCATACACATATACCATGAACTTGTATTTATCTCTTAAAACAAAGTATTATTGATTAATAAGACATAATAAGAAAAAGAGTAAATTGAAATACACAAGTACCTCTGGTGGAAGACCATTTTAGCCACTAATCCTACTCCCAGGAACATTTGACATAAGATTTGAAGATGCTGTGGGACTTGGACTTCATGGCACAGTCTATCGAGCTCATTAAACCCTTGATTTGGCAGCATACTTGAAACCCTCACAATCTCTGAAAAAATAAAAGGATTTGAAGCAATTAGTTAAAAAGTGATAGCATGAAATGATTTAAGTATCATCTGATTCATACATGAATGAAAATACTTCATCAATTCAACTTCAATGATGAGGATGAAGAGGGTGACTTGTTCCAGATCCAAGCAAGAGCAGTTTCAGGGAAGGCAGCAGCTAGCTTTGCCTTTGGGTTGAAGGCAGAGAATAGAGGGTGACTTGTTCCGGATCCAAGCAAGAGAGACTCTACATTTTCCATATAGCTTGCTTCTACAACTCATACACATAAAATCGGTCCAATCATTGGGTGATTGAAGGTGAGGAGTCTGCTTTTGCTTCTTAGAGAGAGGGAGGGCGAGAAAGTAAACAAAAACCACACAAATTAGAGAGGTCATTGAAGCCAGTAAGGGGAACACCAATGAAAAATCCAAGGGATTATTGAGAGAAAAACTGAATTTATTTGTTTAAAAGCTATCAAAGTATCAAGGAATTTCCAATCCAAGAGAATTCAGAAAGCAGAGAGATAGGTACCTAATTTAAATGGAGAGATTATTGGGAACAAAGGGAAGTCAGCGCGTATACAGAGGTGACATCGATAAATTGGTTGACTGATAATTTGAGAGAGCAAGAGAAGACCCACTTGCTAGCGATTTGGTTGAACGGGTGGCTTAGACAAAGGTATTTGAGATGGTCGAGCAGTTTTAGGAGAGAGACTGTAAACGATATCTATGGTATAGAAGAAGAAGAAGAAGACAACGACTTGACTTTCTTGTTCACAAGATCATGAAATTAAGTTTTACCTGGTATTTGTTGGAGAGAATCGCTTGAATGTGGGGTGAGAGAATCATGAAGGCAAACCTTGGGAGAAGATGGAGGAGTGTAGGAGAAAGGGGGAGAGACGATGCATTAAATGGCTAAAAACCATAGTAATACTTATAATTCTTAGGGCACACTATTAGGGAAATAAAGATGAATCAGGGGCAGAAAATGGTGGAGAAAAGAGGATAGCTGCCGTCGTTGACCTCCGTATGGCTGCAGAGCTCCAAAAAGGGAGAAAGATCGACAGGCACACAATCATTTTAGGGTTTCTTTCGAAGATGATTTTACAAAATACAAAGAAGGAGGAGAGTATCAGGGCGGGGTTTTCAATTTTTTTGGGATTTCAATTCCGCCACTTAGCAATTAAAAAAATGGAAGAACGTGCGTCCGTGAAAAAAAAATTATAAAGCGACAGTTTTAGACGACATGCTTTTTTATGATAGGTGCCCTCTGTGTTTTTAATTTTATTTGTTGGACACTAATTTTAGGGCACGCATAAATGTGTGTCCTATATCCTTCAAATTTTGGAAAATTGACATTAATTTTCAGTGCACGCACAAATGTGTGTCCTCTATCAGCGCGTGTCATTGTTTGCGCGACGTTAAAGGGTCGTTTTCTATTAGTGACATATGTCAAATATATCAGAGTAAACATCCTAATCTAACATCATGTTGTGTGCAATGTAATCAATCATCTCGAGCTCTTCCCTTTGCTACCGGAAGTACCTAAAATAAAAACTGAAAACCGTAAGCACAAATCTTAGTGAATTTCCCACAAACTACCAGATACTATACACATAACATGCAACTAGGAGATACGGGCCCCGCCCACACTCAGGGAGACTCGGGCCCCGCCCACACTTGGATGATGGGCCCCGCCCTATGATACACGACCCCCACCTACACTTAGTGAGATACGGGCCCCACCCATAATCAACTGACTAGGAGATACGGACCTCGCCCACACTCAACTAAGTAGGAGATACGGGCCCCGCACACACTAAACTAATTGTGAGATTCGGGCTCCACCCACACTCAGCTAACTAAGAGCTTCATACAAGTATAACACAGACAACAAGTACAACCAAAACCTTTCATTCCATATCCATACTCAAATAATGCTAGGATACAAGACCTACCCACACTTAGCTACTAATCAGCACACATATTATACACGGGCCAACATTGGAGCCTTCAACCCGTTCAATCTAGGAGGAAACTCACCTCAAATGTCGGATGATAGCTGAAATGTATCTGCCTCAAAATCAACTTTACATAATCCCTGAACCAAAACAATCCCTTAGCTGCAATATCATATTCGTAATTCTTTAGGGTCAACCATGGTCAAAGGCAAGTCTAGGTCAAAGTCAAAGTCAACACTCCGAGT
This sequence comes from Lactuca sativa, assembly GCF_002870075.4. Taxonomy (NCBI): domain Eukaryota; kingdom Viridiplantae; phylum Streptophyta; class Magnoliopsida; order Asterales; family Asteraceae; genus Lactuca; species Lactuca sativa. The sequence goes on from NC_056625.2 coordinate 250,927,959, forward strand.
TGACTCAACTTGTTGAGTTTACCCTTGAACTTGCTGAGTGCCCATGAATCACAAAATTGTGAAATCGCGATCCAACCCGTTGAGTTTTTCTCCAACTCGTCGAGTTCTTCCTTTTAATAGAATCGGGATACTTCGACCCAACTCGTCGAGTTCCTCTATGAACTCGTCGAGTTCTTCAGTCTGTTAGCCCTTCTTAGTGCATTAAGCCCTTATTCTTTAGATCTACACTTTATACTCCTGATCTAGATTGTAAATGATTCTAGAAGGGTAAAGTTTCAAACTTTACCCATTAATACCTGTCCAAAATGGATTAAGCTAAAACCCTAACTCAAAAAGGCCAAAGTCTTAATCCAAACACCACTAAAACTACAAGATAGACCATGAGGTCATAGATCTGGACTCTAGGGACAAAAAGATCACATAAAGTCCCAACTTTCTCCACATGAATGGCCATTAAAAGCTCCAAATGGGCAAAATAATGGTCTAACGGTTGCATGGGACTTCCATGGACATAAAGTTGGCACCTTTATACCATAAAAACCCCTCAAAACCTTAGATCTAAAGTTTAAACCCATTTGGGATGTCCAACTTCCAAGGACCATGATATTTGGACCAAAACCAATCAAAATAAGCCTAAAATAAGATATAAGCAACTACAAAGTAAGGTTCAATCTTTATACCAGCAAAATGTCATGGATGAGACAAGACAAGTGGATCTACAAACTCCTTCTTGTGTCGTCAAGCTTTTCCTTCTTCCAATGGCTTCAAGCACACACTAAAACACTTTAAATGGCTCACGAACTCTCACGATTGCATTAGGGTTTCGAGATCTAGGGTTAGGGACTTGGAGGCTGGAAATGAGGCCAAATGAAAGGTTTAAGGTGTTTAAATAGGGTACAAACCCCGAAAATTAGGGTTTCATATCTTCCAGCCTACTCGTCGAGTTGAGGCCTCCCAACTCGTCGCGTTGCTCTGTAAAATGGAATAAATTATAAGTTAAATACATACCAGGAACCAGGCGTTACAATTCTCCCCTACTTATCTCAAACTTCATCCTCAAAGTTTGTTGTCTCAGATAATTCTAGATAATGCTCTCTCATCTCCTCCTCTGGCTCACAAGTCCACTCTGACCCCTTGCAGTGCATCCACTGCACCTTCACCAACTAAAAAACCTTATTCCTCAAGGTTTTCGTCTTCCGATCTAGAATCGTCACTGGCCTCTCAATGTATTTCAGGCAGTCATCTACTTGAATATCCTCCAAAGGCACAACTACGAAATCATCCACTAAGCACTTCCATAACTTGTCGAGTTCTTCAGTCTGCTAGCCCTTCTTAATGCATTAAGCCCTTGTTCTTTAGATCTACACTTTATACTCCAGATCTAGATTGGAAATGCTTCTAGAATGGTAAAGTTTCCAACTTTACCCATTAATACCTTTCCTAAATGGATTAAGCTCAAACCCTAACCCAAAAGGCCAAATTCTTAATCCAAACACCACCAAAACTACAAGATAGACCATGAGGTCATAGATCTGGACTCTAGGGACAAGAAGATCACGTAAAGTCCCGACTTTCTCCACATGCATGGCCATTAAAAGCTCCAAATGGCCAAAATAATTGTCTAACGGTTGCATGGGACTTCCATGGACATAAAGTTGGCACTTTTATACCATGAAAACCCCTCAAAACCTTAGATCTAAAGTGTAAACCCATTTGGGACGTCCAACTTCCAAGGACCATGATATTTGGACCAAAACCAATCAAAATAAGCCTAAAATAAGATATAAGCAACTACAAAGTAAGGTTCAATCTTTATACCAGCAAAATGTCATGGATGAGACAAGACAACTGAATCTACAAACTCCTTCTTGTGTCGTCAAGCTTTTCCTTCTTCCAATGGCTTCAAGCACACACTAAAACACTTTAAATGGCTCACGAACTCTCACGATAGAATTAGGGTTTCGAGGCTGGAAATGAGGCCAAATGAAAGGTGTAAGGTGTTTAAATAGGGTGCAAACCCCGAAAATTAGGGTTTCAACTGGTCTAGTGCGTAGCGTCACCATACTAAAAATACATCATAACAATCATCAGAATACTTATCATAACTCGAGGGATCACTCACACTACAAGTTTCATAGGTTCATCTCAGCCCTCCTTGAATCAAGTACGAATCCTCTGCTTTCAGTAGTACGGGCCCATACTACCTTCCACATCTATCCAGACTTTCCTCAAGAATCATCTTGACTCCACCAAGTCCCTTTCACTACTACAGCTTTTTGCGCTAATCTCATCCTAGGCTTGCCCAAGAGTAATCTTCGACCCACTCTCTGCCATCAGCTACATAAGAAGTACCTGTTGCCTTTCCTTAACTAGCTCGCAAAAACCATTATATATTACTAAGACCAGATAATTCTTCGAATGAGATGTCTCTCCCTACAACGGTTAGACTCAGAAGAGAGTTGCGCAATAAGGGTAATCCCAACCTTCTGAAATTATTTAGTCCTAGCCGCCCCTGTAATAAGAAAACAAGTGCTAAGTTTCAGATCAGTGAATAAACTGAAATGAAAGAAGAGACCTTTCTCGTCGTAATATGTAACTTAGCATATTCGTTTACTAGTTAGGTAAAGATGACTAGAACTCCTAAAAGCACAAAGCAAGTAGCATTCGAGCATTGAGTAACCAAAACAAGCATATCCTAATCAGGCCATCATATCACTGACTAATTAGTACTATCATGCAGTTCAATAAGCTCATACAATAGGCATACTAGGCATCCTGTCATCCTTCCTAGATCTTAGCCCTGATCTAGCATGCAGTTCACATTTTCACAATTCATATCATAACATAAACGTGTATGGGTAATCTAGGAGGACTTACTTGAGCTTGGATGATTGCATGCACCACACCCTTTTCTCTTTTAAAAATCTTTTTTTTTATAAAAATGATTTTGTTTTGAAAACTTCCATACCAAGTCCTTAGTTTGAGTTCAGACACACCCGAGAGTATGGCCGAATCCCTCTAACCAAGGATCTAATACCAACTTGAAACATCCCGAAATTCATGACTAAAAATTTCATTTTTAAATCATAAATAAACTATAGTAATTAAAATCATCTCATCAAAACATAAGTCATAGTATCTTAAAACATCGTCAACAATATATCCATATCAAAACATATGTAAAATATATCAGAATAAACTGTTGGATTAGGTATCTATACTCATAACTATACTTGGTATGTACTTGACCCAATAGTAGCATGGTCCTTTTGGGTTGCATTCACCAGAGCAATTTGATAGAATGGATATTTGAGAAAAAGGTTATTTGTGATTTATTAATATATTATAAGAATAATATATTAATTGAGAAATCATAGTATTTAATTGGTATTGGTCAATAATTCATTTAGTGATCAAAAGAGACTGATTAAATTAACGGGGACTGATTAAGTAAATCAGTAATACATATAGTTTGGGGCTAATGATCCATGTTGATTAGGATGGACTAATATTATGTGGGAGTCCATGAAGAGTTAGTCCAAAGGACTTATCATATGGATTATTTTACTAAAGGCCCAAGGAAGTGAATTAGGGTTTACAAGTGAAACCCTAGGAATTCCACACTATAAATGTAACCCCTAGCATCACCAAAAAGTACCCAAAGAGTTCCTAGATGAACCTTAGCCATTTTGGTGCTTCCTAGCCTCACTATCATTATTCTCCATTTGTTTTTGGTGTCTTGTGACTCCATTAGAGGCATCACATTTGAGGTGCTAAGCTCTTGAAAGGTTAAGCTCTATAAGCTACAACAAAGAGGTAATCATCTTACTTGTTTTTATGTTTCAAATATCAATGTTGTATGCTAGTTAGGCTTCATGTTTTGGAAAATGAAAATTGCATGTATAACTAGAGAAAACTTAGATCCAAATCATTAGGATTGTATGTGCACCATAAGGATGTTATAGTGCTCAAAACCCTTCATAAACATCCCAGGCTAACATCATGGTGTGTGCATTACAGTCATCCCGAGCTCTTCCCTTTGCTACTAGAAGTACCTGAAACCAAAACTAAAAACTGTAAGCACGTAGCTTAGTGGATTTCCCCCCAAACTACCACATACCATACACATAACATGCAACTAGGTTATATGGACCCCACCCACACTCAAGGAGATTCGGGCCCCACCCACACTCAGATGACGGGCCCTGCCCACACTTAGTGAGATACGGGCCCCAACCACACTCAACTAACTAGGAGATACGGGGCCCGCCCACACTCGGTTAACTAGGAGATACGGGCCTTGCCCACACCCATCTAATAGTAAGATTTGGGCCCCGCCCATGCACAACTAACTAAGAGCCACATACAAGTATCACACAGACAACAAGTATAATCAAAACCTACCATTCCATATCCATACTCAAATATTGCTAAGATACGGGCCCTGCCCACACTTAGCTACTAATCAACACACATACTATACACGGACCAACATTGGTGCCTTCGACCCATTCAATCCAAGAGGAAACTCTCCTCAAATGTCGGATGATATCTGAAATGTCTCTGCCCCGAAATCAACTCTACTTACTCACTGAACCAAAACAATCCCTTAGCTGCCATTTCATACTCATAACTCTTTATGGTCAACCATGGTCAAATCAAGTCTAGGTCAAAGTCAAAGTCAATGCTCCGAGTTGACTCAACTTGTTAAGTTTACCCTTGAACTCTCCGAGTCCCCATGAATCACAAAATTGTGAAATCGTGATCTAACTCGTTGAGTTTTTCTCCAACTCGTCGAGTTCTTCCTTTTAACAGAATCGGGATACTTCGACCCAACTCGTCGATTTCCTCTATGAACTTGTCGAGTTCTTCAGTCTGCTAGCCCTTCTTAATGCATTAAGCCCTTGTTCTTTAGATCTACACTTTATACTCCAGATCTAGATTGGAAATGCTTCTAGAATGGTAAAGTTTCCAACTTTACCCATTAATACCTTTCCTAAATGGATTAAGCTCAAACCCTAACCCAAAAGGCCCAATTCTTAATCCAAACACCACCAAAACTACAAGATAGACCATGAGGTCATAGATCTGGACTCTAGGGACAAGAAGATCACGTAGAGTCCCGACTTTCTCCACATGCATGGCCATTAAAAACTCCAAATGGCCAAAATAATTGTCTAACGGTTGCATGGGACTTCCATGGACATAAAGTTGGCACTTTTATACCATGAAAACCCCTCAAAACCTTAGATTTAAAGTGTAAACCCATTTGGGACGTCCAACTTCCAAGGACCATGATATTTGGACCAAACCCAATCAAAATAAGCCTAAAATAAGATATAAGCAACTACAAAGTAAGGTTCAATCTTTATACCAGCAAAATGTCATGGATGAGACAAGACAAGTGGATCTACAAACTCCTTCTTGTGTCGTCAAGCTTTTCCTTCTTCCAATGGCTTCAAGCACACACTAAAACACTTTAAATGGCTCACGAACTCTCACGATTGCATTAGGGTTTCGAGATCTAGGGTTAGGGACTTGGAGGCTAGAAATGAGGCCAAATGAAAGGTTTAAGGTGTTTAAATAGAGTACAAACCCCGAAAATTAGGGTTTCATATCTTCCAGCCTACTCGTCGAGTTGAGGCCTCCCAACTCTTTAACTAGGTTACTTAAAAGACGCGACCCTCATCATCTTTACTCGACGAGTTTGGGGCTCCCAATTCTTCCAGTTGCTCTATAAAATGGAATAAATTATTGGTTAAATATATACCAGGAACCAGGCGTTACAATTAAGATCTTTGATGGTGGACTAAACTGCTCATATAAAAGCATCATGAATATTTCCCCATGTAGTAATGGATCCGAGCACAAGTGATTTCAATCAAACTTTAGCTTCACCGATAAATGTTAGCGGAAGCATCCTTAGTAACATGGATTCTCTTGGCACGTTAAGAATATTGAAGTAGTTTGAAATGTCCTTTACTTCATCAATATACTTAAATGCATCTTTATACTCTTTCCTGACGAAAGGTATGTCCTTGAGCATTGATAGAATATGCCCATTGAGCTTAAAACTTCCTTCAGTTGGTCTCTCGAGTGGTACAAGACCTAGTCCATTATCTTCATGTACCCTCTTCTTTTAATCCCACATAGCCATTCTCGTAATATCTGCCATCTCTTCAACCTCATTTATATATCTTCATCTAAACTTTCTAAGGTGGATGTTTATGGATCGTATCTAATTCCCTTTTTATCAGGCGTCCTATACAAACTTTCAAGTCCTTTTTCCAACTGAAAAGTTATTGTTGACTCGTTGACTTTCTTGTTCTTCTTTTGTGAAAAGTTGATTATGGATCTCGAAGTGGTGAAACTATTAGAGTTTTAGATCCTCAGATCCTATGAACCATTCTTCTGACACCACAAACTCGAACAAATCGATGATCTTCAAAGTATAATGCCTAGCTCTCCCCCACTTAGGGTTAGAATTACCACCCACTGGTGTTGCAACCAAACCATATCTCAAATCGGCTCAACCAGGTAAAAGCTATACCTTACTCTTGGAATATATAACACATGCAAAATGATCTTCCAGATAAGGACTAAGAAAACCCTAAGAGATTCTAAACCCAAGATGAAGACCTCAGAAAATTCCAATCATAACCACTTCTAACATTAAGAACCCTACACAGATGCACAAGCAATAATTCTGTCAGTCCATTTATAACATCATTTTTCTATCCAGAAACAAATATATTACCACTTACCTCGTCTATAATTCCCCACCCATCAATCTGGTACCTGACCTGCCTATATCCATAGAAAACAAACCCTTGATTTCATATCAAGGCAACCAATCCCCAAAAATCCTCTTGTGGATTTCCACAATACCATATTGCCGCCAAAAAAAATTGCAACCATATAGCCTTGTGCTAGGTCTACACTCCAACTCTGAAGATCACATGGATGCTCTCTCTTCCCTCCAAACATAGAAATCTAGAAGAACATAACCCCCGTCATAGCTAGTGACATTCCTATCCATTTTTCAACCAATCAACATCTGGCTGCAATCCTCAAGCCGATCATAACAATCGCTTTCATCTTGAGTCTCACGACTCAACTGGCATTACCTCGAGAAAGGCCTTCGAGGCCTCAAAATTAGCTAACTTACCTGTGTCTACACCATTCAAACCCAAAACGACATGGATACTAAGGCCCAAAAAATCACCATGTCCATCCTCATGCCTGAACAACCATAACCAAAAGATCGACAAAACATTTCCATGAATCATGGTATCAAATCATGATATCTTCCCCGGACAGCTCATTAGAATCGCTAAAATTTTCCTTGATTCGAGTACGGATCTTGTGCTTATAGTAGTACAGACCCAATACTACCTTCCACACATATCCATACTTTTCTCAAAGAATCATCCCTATTCCTCTAAGTCACCTACTCATAATAATACTCCCAATACCCACTGAACAACGTAGTAACCATACTAAAGAATTTCCCACACACTCCTAAGATCCCCACCTCACACTGCAATCAGCTTCTTAAGAACCCCTGTTAATGTCATCTTCATGAATATAATTACATGAAGCAAAGCTTAAATAATCTTTCGACTAAAAGACTCAACCTTAAAACGGTTAGACTCAGACGAGAGTTGTGCAATAGAACCAAATCCTTCACTCTAAGATTATTTAACCTTTTTAGCATGTAATTTAACATATTTATTAAATAGTCAAATCACGTCAATATGAGACCTACAAATCACAAAGCAAGCAACATTCAAGCAGTAAAACCAAATGACTATAAGATATCATAAAAATCAGGAAGACCTTCATACACAATTTTTAACCATTAGGCCCAAACATCTTGGATACACATACATCCTGCATATACTTTCTCAAAAGTGGATAATCATTCCTCATGCTAGCCTGCTATAAAATGTACTCACTCATGAAACTTCCACTAACCCAACAACCACTCGTGCATGCTAATCATACATAACGTTGGATCCCATAGACAATCGAATACTTGATTCTACCCTAATCCCTTTATCAAACAAGAACACGAAACAAGCCTAAATCAAACATTCTTGGGCTATAAAATCTTAGTTATGTACAACTATGATGCACACACTAAGCAACTACAATAATGATGTCAATTTCATCTAGCATACACGAAATTGTCCTAGGCTATCAAGCATCATACATCAGGCAATTCTAGCATGCAATTATTGAAGATCCTTTAACGTACTATTAGCATGCAATTCTATCATAATCATCATAAGCAAATAACAGTGTGGGTATCTTGGGGTACACGTTCTTGCTCCGGCTGATCGTACATATTTTATCTTTCTTTTTTTACCTTTGTGAACAATTTGGAAAAACAATTTTGAAAACTTTTACATACCCTTAGATTGAGATGGGATTCACATGAATGCTCATCTAATTCACTCAAACCAGGGCTCTGATACCAACTTGTAACATCCCAAAATCACAGTAAAAATTTTCATTTTTGAATTATGAGAAATCATCGTTTTCAAACAAATCCCATATCAAAACCAAGTATCAACTACAAATATCCCAAGATCATTGTATCACAAAATTTTCTAGAAACATGTTATCGAAGGATGTGAGTACAAGATTTAATGCGCAAGGACAAGGTTTGAAAACTCAAACCTTGAGTTGGTCTAAAGACTGATGTATGCTCTTAATTGAAGTTCCAGTCAAGTTTGGTAAGACCAGTCGAGACTGAAGATAAAATTCAACAAAGTACACAAGTGTTTAATGAAAGAACTTTGAGTATGATAAATGTAAAGACAATAAATGAACAAGAAGAATGTTTGAATATTCTTGAATTGAGAGTTAAAAGAGTTAATGTGAAAATATGCTATATTTGGAAGACCAATCCATAATATTCTTGTCACTAAATCACTCCTTAAATAGTCAAGGAGGAACAACGTAGAAACCGAGAAACATACAAAGGACTAGATAATCACACTACTTCTGACATTTTGATTATCCAAATAAACTAAAGAGACTTAGTCCTATGAAATGATACATCAAAGAAAAAGACAAGAATAATAAATTTTAAACAGATACACAATCTCGGATTCATGCACCACAGAAAAGTTTCACTTTGGACTCCATCTAATCTCGTACCATAAACTCATCTCGGACCACTCCACATCTGAGTCACCAAACTGTCTTCGGATCTACGTTAAGTTGTGATTGCTAGAGGTTCACTTTCAGGTTCTAACAATCCCCCCTCAGTGAACTTAGCAATCTAGTCAGTTCAGTTTGCTTCTTCCTTAATAAACACATATGACATGTACAACCAATCTCTGACTTCAAGATACCACTTGAGTTGGATTATAAACTTGTTCTTCACGTGTTCAGGGGCATCTGACCTTGCAGCATGATTGATGAACATCCAAAGAGCTTTGGAGGGAACCAAATGCTTGTCTAAGACTCGTAAAAAGTCTTTATAGTTTGTCTTCTTTTGCATATAGATGAATCCTAGCACCGATTCATCGATTGGCCCTTCATCCAATATTTCTTCTTCTAGAAGCTTGAAGTAGATCTTTGCCAAGAACTTTTTAGTTCCGAACAAATGAGCCAATTCAAAATCACATCGACAAAGCTCAACTACATAATCTTTGAGAAAACTCAAAACAATGTGGTAGGCTCTAATGCTAAGTTTGTCATGCATGTTGATGGCTTCGGAAGTGTGTTGCGATTGTCAGTATGTCATTAGGACTGATGTTTGGGAATTCGGCATCGGTGATGGTGAGTTGAGTTGATTTGTTTCGGACAATGTAGTATCGGTACAACATATAATTCAAGTTGAAATTTCTCAGTATTTATCTTTCGAACCCAGAGATCTTGGCGATTCTCTTCTGAGACCATACTTCTTTCTGGGGAAGTGTGTTCTTGGAGTAGAAGTTTTTCAATTATTCTCTTTGTGTCTGGATGATCATTTGAGGATCATCCTCTGGGTGGAGAGGAGCAAACTTGATGTACAACTTGCCGTATGGAGAGATGGGTAAGTCAATTTGATCCGAATCTTGGTTTGCCAAATCATAATACATGAATGGAATGATGTACAAATGTTGTATTATCCCTTCACGACGTAGAGGGGAAAGCCATTTCATTGGATGAGGATTATCTTTTAAGGCATGGATCTGGATGCTTTACTGAGACCAACTATATTTTTGTTTTAGAGTAGGTGCAGAACTGTGAACTTCCAAGATAGGCTTTTTGCCTTTGTCTTGTTGCTTATTGAGAGAAGAGAACACATGTTGCGTATTTTCATCAATGGAAAACTTAGGAGGAGTGGAAATCAGGGGCTCATCCGGAATATCATCAGGTTTCCGAAGAGGCGAGGGAATCGGAGGCAGCATCGATATAGTGGCTCGGAAGGCATCAACTGTTTTCTTAGTTTTTTCCTTTTCTACTTCACGACGTCGTTGCAGTACATCAACTAGGGATGATGGCCATGATACTACAAACCATATCCATTGCTCTTCCTCGGAAAGAATTTTGGCCATAAACTTTCGGGGAGCTTGAATTCCTATTATTGCATTGGTAATGTACTTGTCATCTTCATCATCATCATCATCACTTGAAAGAGAATTGGAGGGAATGATCTGAACTGAGTCATCGTCAAATTCTTATTCATCTCGGAATTTGAATTCTGAGACTAACTTCCATGGAATGGATTAAGTTCTCCTAATAGGCCTTTCTCCCCCTCTTGCGTCGGATGACCCAGCAACCGAGGCAAGCATTATAGATTCCTTGAGCTCCGGGAAGCGTTGAGTGAGAATAGAGAGCATTTCATCAAATTTTTGGTTCAGAACATCCGCAATGTTCCAGCATGCTCTATGGATTTTGATTAGAACTTTTTGCATAATCAAATTCATCTCATCATTCTTCTTAATCTCCTTCTCTATTCTTTGAATCTGCTTCTCGTGACGAACATGGGTTTGTTTGATCAATTCATTTGTAGCACTGATCATGTTGTCGTGAACCTTCAACATTGTTGTGATGGTGTCGAGGTAGTGGTCAAGACTGGCGTTATACTTATATTCAAAATCCTCGATTGTATGCTTGAGTTAGAGGGAAATCAGTCGGTCCAATTGGACTTTACGCTCTTTTACCGAGGGACCAACTTTCTTGACTTCGGAAAGGGAGAGCAAAATGGCATCCAGTTTGGATTCAAGACCAGAGACCTTGGCATCAACTTTAGCGTCAAGACCAGCTACGGAGGTTTCAATTGATTCAATCTTCTTAATAGTTACAAAGACATTGTCTCGGAATTCTAACAAGTCAAAGGGATCATCATAATTTCCAGTTGATGATCCCATGTCCGAGGTGGAGTTCCGAGATTTGGCTTGATCGTCTTATTGGTTCAATGTCGTTTTCAAGGGGCCAGGATGTGTTGCAGTTATTGTTTGATCATGTTTGGGATGAGTCGATTCAGTTTGTCCCCCAAGGTGAAGGTGAGCTTGATCATCATTTTATTTCTTCATTAATAGGCCTGATGGAAATGAGGAGAGGCCGAAACCAAAATCAAACCTGGAAGGTGATGGTTTCTGCAAAAGATGAAATGATGAGAGCAGTGGAGGTACAACAATCGGGGCACTATCATCATTAAACATAAAATTGTCTGATCTTTCTTCATTTGGATCTTGATGGAAGGCATCATTGTGTGGAGGTTTGGGAGGATCATCCAAGATGGGATTGTCTTGTTGAGTTTCTCCCGAAGCAAACTCCAGACCAATGACATCATATGATGAAGAATCAAATGGAAGGTTGCTCCGGATTGCTCTATTCCTCATCGAGATAATAGTAACTTCAACTTGTGACCTCGTAAGCTCAGGATGCCTCGTATGTGTCCTGCTAACATAATATGACCAGAGAGGATCATTAGCACCTAGTCGTCCTAGACCATTACCAGGTATCATACTAGTTGTGACATTCGATGTAACATCCTGACTCCCAGGTATAAAATTTAAAGCTTTATTTATTCATGATTTAGACCTACTCGACGAGTTACTGCCTCAACTCCTCATGTAGATACGGTTATGGCTGTGTGGTTTAAGGAACCTACTCAACGAGTTGGAGAACCCCAACTCGACGAGTAGAGGTTATGCATGAAAACCCAAATTTTTAGGGTTTGTACAACATTTAAAGGACCTAAAGTCCTTCCTTTCAGCCTCCTTATCACCTTTTGACATCCAAAAGCAAGCCCTAATCGATCTAACCCTATTTTGAGTGTGTGTGTGTGAGGCTAAAAATGTGTTTATGGTGCATTTCTTGAAGAGGCTTGAAGAGTTAGGAGCCTGGAACGAGAAGGGGCTTGTAGATCCAGTATCTATATCGTTTTGGCATTCATTTGAAGGTAAAAAGTCATTACCTTGATCATTCTCTTACTAGATCTATTCATCAAAGAGTTAGGGCCATTTCTAGTTTATATTGAAGCATTTTGGAGTTTGAGCATGGTTTGAAGTTGTAACTTCAGATCTGGACTCCTCTAGGCCCTTAGGGACATAAAGCCTCAAGATTTATGAAGCTTTGGCCCTCCTCCATGTCCAAAAACTTTTCCTAAGGCTAGTTATAAGTGTTTTAGCTTCTTAGAGCCTTGCATGCACATAAAGTTAGCAATTTTACGTGGTAACTATACCTTAGGAGGATAGATCTTCAGTTTGGAGCTTTGGGTTCGCTTAAAAGTGTCTGAATGAGAAAAGGACTAAATAAACTCGATGAGTTGCATAGTTAACTGGATGAGTTGGATGGGGGTTTCCCACTTTCTGAATTCTGCATGAACTCGATGAGTTAGCGATATAACTCGACGGGTTGATTAGGGTTTACTCGTCTTTGGTCACAACATGAACTCGACGAGTTGATTGGAAACTCGGTGAGTTGACTCAAGTTTTCGGTCTTTGAGTTCTGAAGGAACTCGACGAGTCGCTAGATGCACTCAACGAGTTGGGGTTCTCCAAGATGAAGATGAAAATACTTGTACATGATATATGGTATGAGATTTCACAGACTCAGCCTGAATATCAGAGGTAAAAAGAAAGAAAGATCTTAGAGGACATCTTTTAAACAGATTTTTGGAGTTCGAGACGAGAAGGAACTGATCTCGGACAGGGTAAGAGATGGGAACACATTACCAATTTGGAGTGGAATTCGGAGATGAACTTTATAACACAATTTTTTTGAAATAGATTCCAAGATGAGATTTTTCGATGATGGTAGGATGACCCTTCTTCGATTGCTTCCCACACTCACAGGCAGCACAGAGATAGTCTTTTTCGAACTTGAAGAGAGGCAACCCTCTGACCATTTCACCAGAAACAAGATCATTCATATATCGAAAGTTCAGATGAGCAAGCCTTTGATGCCATAACCAACTGACATCTGGAACTGCCTTTGAGAGAAGACATAATTAAGGCTTTCAAACGGTCATGTTAATGTCAATAGAATACATGTTCTTGTTTCAGTTTGACTTAATCAGACATTCTTTCTGGTCTTTGGACATGACATAGTTGTGTTTCTTGCAAAATTCAACTCGACGATTTGCATCGGTACTTTGAACCACACTAATGAGATTGTGCTTCAGATTGGCTACATATGCCACGTTTGATACAGAGAAGTTTCCATTGGTGAGGATTCCATAACCTCATATTTGAGAGTTGGAGTTGTTGTTATATATCACATAGCCAACATTTTGTGAAAGTTTGAGATCTCGTAGAAAGTCTTTCTGCCCCGTTATGTGCATGGAACAAGCACTATCAATATTGATGGGATTTATGTACTCTAACATTCCTATGGTGCACATACAACCCTAATGCTTTGGATCTAAGCTTTCTCTAATTATACATGCAACATTGTTTTTTCCAAAGCATAAAGCCTGAACTAGCATGCAAGGTAACATTTAAATCATAAAAACAATTGCTTGTCTTTAACCTTTAGGAGCCTATCACCTCAAGTTTGATGCCTCAAATGTCTTATAACAAACCAAGAACAAGAGAATAGACTTGATAGAGAGGCTTGGGAACTCAAAATCGGCTAGCAACTCTTAGTGTGCATGGGGTAACCGATTTTAGGTGTTAGGAGTTTCTTATATAGTCTAGGTTTACATCCATGAATACCCTAACCCACCATGACCCTTCATATTTCATAGGACCTTTGGGCTAAACCTTTATGGACTTACATATAGGTTTAGTCCAACTCTAATCAACATGGGTCATGAATCCAACTACAAGAATTATTGATTTACTTAATCAGTTCTTGTAACTTTAATTAGTTTCTTTTGGTCACTAAATTAATACCAAATTAATTCTTGATCAAAACTAATTAAATAATGAGATTCCTCAATTAATATATTATAATCATAATTTATTAATAAATCACAATAGCCTCTTCTTCAAGTATCCATCCTATCAAATTGTTCCAGAGTTTTACAACCCAAATGGACCATGCTATTATCGGGTCAAGTCCATACCAATTATAGTTATGGGCTTATACACCTAATCCAACAAATATACCTTATTGTATTTTGTTCTGAAGCACAGAGTGCCTACAAAAATTAGTGAAGTTTGGAGTTTTTAGGCTCCGAGTTAGGTTTTGGGACTTGGGCACCGACTTTGGACTTTGGCAGTGACTTTTGAGCAACAGTTTTCTCAGAAGACATGTTCCGAGATCCTTTGGGAAAGAAGAAAAATGATAAGGTCTTTTCGTTAATCCGGAAATCATATTCAACCGTAGGTGGTTTCAGAACAACTTTTCTCGGACCAACTGTTTTTGTAGGAATCACAGTATTACTTGATGTTGCAAAATCTTTTTTGACACTCTTTACTTTCCACTCAAATTTTTGTTTCGAATTGTTTGGAAAAGTTTGAGAGACATTGTTTTTAACCTAACGTTCTTTGTTTACTGTTTTTGATGGTGCACTTGGTTTTGAAAGTTGAGGTTTAAAAATTGTACCATCAGATTTAGCAATGAAAACAAAGGAAATAGTCCGATGAGAGTTATTTCTTGTGGGACAAGTATCAAGAGTCTTTTTTGGAATGGGACCGACAACTTTTCTTTAAACAACTTGACTAGGAGGGTTTGTTGGACTTTTGAGGATTTTAACAGGCGCAAATGTTTTATGGTTCCTTGGTTCTGAACTTGCACTCTAAGATACTTTCTTTTTAGAGTTCTCAATGAATTTGGAATTAGGTCTAGACCTAATCTCCTTTTTGAGAGCATTTTTGGCTTCTATCTTAGGATCAACGACATCTTTTCTATTCAATAAAGGTTTCTTCCTGGAGTCAGATGTTGACTTGGAAGTTTAGCCAACGAATGGGTTGTTGAACTTGGGTTTGATTGGTACTAGGGTGGTTTTGGAAATCACTTGAGAGTCCGAATCACATGAATTGGATGAATTGTCACTTATGGTTTCCACATTAACGTCATTATCTAAGGACTCCTAAAAAAGGTTGATTTTTTAGAGTCAGATCCAGTTGTTTCCGGAATAATTTCCTCAACAAGGCAATTTTTAGAGGACTGTGGTTTGGAATGTGAACTACAGTGTTGGGAATGTTGGGAGAAAGTTCTGAGGTTTGATTCAGGTCCAAGGGTATCAGAGGCGGAAGAGGCGTGAAATCAGGACATTTGACAGCTATTAGATGGAACTCAGGAATCAGGGATGACAAACTATCCAAGGTCTCATGAAGTGGTGACAATGGTGAGACAAGGGTCTCCGAATGTTTTTGGTTCGGAATGTCTCCCATAAAAGTTAGATTCTGTAACTCCTTCAAGGGACGAGCAATTGGTTTCGTAAATTCACTTCCGAGACCAGGTGATTTGGACCAAGGATGATGACAATTATGAGTCATCCTTTCATTTGCTTCAAGAATTTCTATGGAATTATGCAAGGCATCTATTTTGGCTTTCAGACGTTTGTTATCAGAAATTAAAAGATTTCTTTTAGAATAAGTTATTTCACATTTGTCTTTAAGAATGATACATTAATCTTTTGACATAACAAGTTCATGCTCTAAAGACTCTATTTTAAGCTTCTTATCGTCGAAACCTAATCTAAGACGACTTAATTCACTCTCCATCTTCTCACTGGCTTCGATGGCAGATTCATAGGCTTTGTAAATGGTGTTCACATCTGATTGGATCTGGGTTAGATATGGTTCACAAAGAGATAAATCAAAATTATTATCAGTAATTGTAGGTTTTACATGTTGCTCAATGCTTCTTTCGGGTGGTCGTTGGTAGCCATGTAGCAGTAGTTCGGTTTGGCATCATCATCATCATCCTCTGATCCAGATGACCAGTAGCCTTCATTACATTCGATGGTTTTTCTAGCCATAAGACACATGTTTCTTCCAGTACTCACATCATCATCATCTCAAGATAACCAGTATCCTTCCACATCTCTCGATACAGTGATAATGAAAGCCTTCTCACTAGCAGCCATTTCTTGAGCTCGACGTGCATAGTATGCAGAGTCTTTGATCTTTGGTTTTTATGGAGTTTCAATTAAGCAATCTTTGGCAAAAAGGTTTGCATGACCACACTTGTGACAAACAAATTTTTGGTTTGTGTAACTTTGGAGTCTCATGAGATTCTGAGGAGTGAGCTTGTGTAGGAATTTTTGGCTTGTATGCAGGTGGATTTTCGGAAGGTTTAGGGTATGGTTGGGGATTACTTTGATGAGGATCTTGGAAACGGTTATGGTATGGTTTGTGAGTGGGATTGAAATGACGTTTGTATTTCATGGAGATCAAATCAAACTCTTGTTGAAAACGTAGTTTAGAGTCCATTGTTTCAGGATCAAGGTCTCCATCAAACTGATAGTTTGAAATATCATGAGAAGGTAAAGTTAGAGGTGAGGGTTGAACTAGTGGGATAGATAGGATAACAGATTTGAAAGGGTCTGAGACAGAGAGGTTCGGAACTTGGTGTTCATAGGAACTAACAAGAGCTAGAAGACCTCCTGATAGTTCTCTTAGGGTTTGTGCAACATTTGATTCATGACCTTGAAGCTCGTCAAACAGTTGGTAGAGATCCACCTTCTTCAGAGATCCATTACTCTGAAGACATGATTTCACATTTCCCCAGCCCTTTCTGAGACTGTTAATGAACTTGAGGTTATATTCGAGCGGAGTTCAGACTATTCCATGAGTTGTCATGTTGTTGGCAACGATTCGGTATCTGTTGGAAGCCGAGGCAACCGATTCACCAGGAGTTGTAGTGAAAGTATCGAACTCGTTTACAATTGAATTTAAACGCTTATCCTTCATATTTTATGATCCCTCGAATAGGTCTTGAAGTGTGTCCCAAATCTCTTTAGCAGATTTGCACAACTTAATGTGCTCAAAGAGAGAAGTTGGAACACCAAACACCATTTCGGAGAATGCAACTTGATCTACCTGCAGTTTCTCGATGTCATCAATAGTAAGAGGTGCTTGGCGTTGTTCATCTTTTCCCATGAAAGTTGCAACATCATCTCTCACAATTTGTTTTACAGGGACGTGTGGATCTTCAGATATCTTCACCTTTTTCTTTTCCAAGTAAAAACATTTCCATTATGACTTTCCAGTGATCAAACTCTTCAACAACTAGCAATGGGGCACAAAAAGGGCAACCCACACTATTTGCTATTTGCATTGAATACATTTGTTGAGAATTAGGAGCAACCATTAAATCTTTGATATAAGAGCAGAAGCGGTATATAGAAGAACTTTTATCATGAACATAGAAATGATCGAAATACCAAGGTAATTTCAAATCAACTATAATTTGTTCTTATGGATTCAAAGGACAACCACTCAAGCTCTGATACCAATTGTAAGTACAATATTTAATGTGCAAGGACAAGGTTTGAGAACTCAAACCTTGAGTTAATCAAAAGATTGATGTATGCTCTTAATTGAAGTTCCAGTCAAGTCTGGTAAGACCAGTCGAAACTAAAGATAAAATTCAACAAAGTACACAAGTGTTTAATGAAAGAACTTTGAGTATGATAAATGTAAAGACAATAAATGAAGAAGAAGAATGTTTGACTATTCTTGACTTGAGAGATAAGAGAGTTAATGTGAAAATATGCTATCTTTGGAAGAACAATCCATAATATTCTTGTCATTAAATCACTCCTTAAATAGTCAAGGAGGAACAACGTACGAACTGAGAAACATACAATGGACTGGATAATCACACTACTTCTGACATTCTGATTATCCAAATAAACTAAAGAGACTTAGTCCTATGAAATGTTAAACAGATAGAAAATCTCGGATTCATGCACCACTAAAAAGTTTCACTTCGGACTCCATCCTAATCTCATACCATAAACTTATCTCGGACCACTACACATCTCAGACACCAAACTGTCTTCGGATCTACATTAAGTTATGATTGCTAGAGGTTCACTTTCAGGTTTAAACAAAGGATGTGTACGATCATGCCTTTGTTTTTTCCTGATCATTCGAAGTACCTGAAACCATAACAATCAAACTGCAAGCACGAAGCTTAGTGAGTTTCCCCCAAAATACCATCACACGAACATATAAAAACATGCATACTGGGTCCACGGCTAACAGACTAGATTACGCATGAGCCCACAACATGATTCTGGCTTGCCTTCCGGCCTACAGCTCATGTATGGCTTGCTTTCGAGAACACAACATAAGTATGGCTTGCCTTACTGGCCTACAACTTATGTTTGGCTTGCTTTGAGCCCACATCATAAGTTTGGCTTGCATTACTAGCTCACAACTTATGTATGGCTTGCTCCCAGGTTTGTTGGCTTCCGCACAGAGCAGGATTGCCTTAACCCAACCATACTATGTCGATATATACATAACAAATAACATATATCCAACAAACAGATAATCATATAACTAATCAGACAAATACGCAGATCTACATATCACTACCGCATAGCAACATCCTATATACCAGGACATAGATCTAATAGATCACTACAACATAGCAACATCTAGGGATGAGCAACGGGTCAAACCCGGACCAGACCGGCCCGAAGACCGAAAACCCGAAGACCGAAAATCGTGAATTTTCTTACCCGAAAACCGGACCGTTTTTGGATGTACGGGTTCGGGTTCGGTTCGGTCCGGTCTCGGGTACTAAACCGGGTTTCAGATTTTGGACCGAACTAGGCTTTGAAATTGGTACAATGTGGGACTTTACTTAGATCACGTGCAAATGAGGTGTCTACAAAAAAATACAAACCTTATTAACATTTGGAACAAATAAAAATTACACTATTTAGCACAAAAACTACACTTTTTATAAAAAAAATGCATGTTTTAACAAAAAAGAAACAACATTGTTAATAAAAAAAACTGCATTTTAACAGCTTTTTTGTGTAAAAAACAACAAAAAACAACATTATTTATAAAAAACTGCATGTTTTTATAAAAAAAATTGCATGTTTTTATAAAAAAAATTTGCATGTTTGAACAAAAAATAGCATGCTAGATACATTTTTTCTTGTAAAGTGATAGGAACAAACGTTGATCAAGATCTATAAATAATGTTACAATAAAAACATCAAGTTTTATACATAATGTTATATATAACATTAACTAATAATTCAATATCCTTATCTATATATTTTAAGGAGAAAAAAAATTTCGGTCCGGTCCGGGTTAAATCCCGTATTCCGGGTACGGTCCGGTCCAAACCCGAAACCCGATTAACGGTAAAAACAAAACCCGAAAACCGGCCCATTAATATGTATATCCGGTCCGGTCCGGGTCCGGTCCCGGTTTTTTTCCGGTCCGGTCCGGTCCAACGGGTCATATGCTCATCCCTAGCAACATCCTCTATATCAGGATACATAACCTAGTGGGTCGACATTGGTGCCTTTGATCTACAAGTACAATGAGGAAAAACTCACCTAAATCGAAGAACTCTGAAACACTGTGATACAATCCCTTTTTCTGCACTGCTTGCACCGCGAATTCACTAACACCAGAACCAGATAAAATCTTAATCAATAGTCCAAAATCCTCAAGTTTGACCCAAAGTCAAACTTGGTCAAAAAGTCAACGGTTAACAGAAGTCAACAAAAGTCAAAGTCAACAACCCTTAATGTCAACTATCCAGCCTCATGTTGTGACCAAACCTTGGTCATGTCGTGAGAGTCCACTCGATCTGATTCCAAGTCTCGACCCAACCTAGCCAACTCAGTCAAAGAAAATCACTTGAGCTGACCTCACGACGTTAGCATCCTTCTCATGTCGTGAGCTCTAAAGAGCTTAACAGAAAACGGGGTCATTCAACCCTCAAGTCGTGAGCACAATCTGAAGTCAAAATCCACCCATTTAAGTCCTTAATCCATTAATCCTTTCACTCTAACTTTCCAGAAGGTCTTATTTCTCCATAATACACTTAAAATCAATGTTTTATGGGCATGTGTGTCCAATACATGTCTAGATCTCATTTGAGACCAAAATTGAGGAAAAAATCATCCAACTTTCATGCAAAGCTTCAAAACCTAATCATTCACTAGATCTTAACTTCATGACACTCTAAAGACCCTTATGAACCATAAAGTTGCCAACTTTATGGTTTCCTTTCATTCAAACTTGCTCAACTGTCACCACTGTGAATTTTAAGCTATGTAATCTATACATTCAAGTTAATGTGAATCAAAAACTTTAACCAAATACAAGATACAAGTACTATAGATAGTCATCAAACAATTGGAGACCCTAGAAGTTTTGGTTAAGTCCATTTTGGACTAAGACTTCCTTATTGGATCCAAATGGACCAATAAGCTTCCAATTGGACTATCATGGGTTTAGGACCCTAATTGGGCTCTAATTGGACCCACATTCGTTTATTTCAATATTTTGGGCTAGGTAGAACCTAGAAGGAAATAAAACACAAGTTTTGATCCATAATTAAACCTAACCTAGCTTAATAAAGCACAAAAATCACAATTTTATTTTATAAGTCCAATAAATACCCTAAACTACCTCTAATGTTGGGCTTGGGGGCAAAAGCCCAAATTTTTCCTCTTTCCATTCATATTCTCGGCCCAAGGCCCAAATCCAAGGGGAATTGACTAGTGTTGCCACCTCACTATTACCTAATGGATTTCTAGGCATATATCACATACCTCCATGCATGTATCACTTCAAGAGTCACTTCTTTCTCTCTTCTCTTCTTGCTCTCGGCCAAGCATCATCACACACACCAAAATATCTCAACTTTCTCTCTAGAACACTCAAGGAACTCTCCTTCCCTCCCCTCTCCAAAAATCTCGAAATTTAGGGACTTTCCAAGAGGATTTTGCAAGTAAATCATCATCTAAGGTAAGATTATGCATAGATCTATGGTTTAAATTCTTTTGTTAACAAAATCTCTTCCTAATCCATGTAAAAACCGTGATCTTGCACTCTAGAAACCCCATAATCTCGAAAAGTTCATCAAGGAGTGCAAGGGCCAAAAATCACTTCATTTCTTCCAATTTTTCTTCAAGAACCGAAACTACCCACTCAAGGTGAGATTCATACCCCTATTTTCTGTTTTTAAGAGTTTTTGTGGGGGGGAATACAAGTGAAAGTGTAGATCTATATGTATTTGTATGCCTTGTATGATTTCCATGCTTATATGTATGCTTATATGTGTTTTAATGTTGGATCTAGCCATTAAACCCCTCAAAACCGAGATATAACTCATGTTTTATGATATTAGCTTCAAATATGTTCCTACATAATAAGTGATACTAGATAAATAGCCAAGTGGTTAGCAACAATTTTCTTTAAGCTAAAAACACACATTTTGGGCCAAAAATGTGAAAAATACAAAATTAAGGGCCCAAATTGACATTTTACAGATTCTGATGGTTGGAATGTGCCAAAACAGTTTTCTTAAAACTATTTCTGGAATTCTATTCAATTAGTGGATTAAAAACATAAATTTCAAGCCTATTGGGCTAAAAATGAAAATTTCGGCCCAATAAGGCCCATTATGCGAATTTTTCTGTTTTGAAGGGCCAAAACTGTGAAATTCTGTAAAACAGTGGACTATAAGTGTCCCAAACCCTTTTCAAAGGTTTAAAATGCTTTTTAAATTTAAAAAGGACCAAAGTTGCAAAAATTTTCCATTTTGGGCCAAAATTGTCAAAATTGCGAAAAGATGGGCTAAAACCGAGAAAAACTGCATTTTCAGGGACTTAAACTGTTTCTTTGAAAAATATGCTGGAAAATATTAATTTCAATAATTTTTGGTGTTAAAATGTCAAGAAAAATAGTTTAAGGACCAAACCGGGAAATATTTAAATAAAAGGGTTGAAAATGTAAATTTTACAAATAATGAGGGGCTGAAAACAGAAATATTTCAAGGCTGATTCAATGTGTACAATTTGATCAAATAATGACACCTCGACTATCAACGAAATACAACTCATTACAATACCAAAAGTCGTTGCTAAACGAATTGGCTCGGTCTCGAGCCAATGGAAATCTACAACTACTAACTCTTTGATACATACAAATAACTATTGGTAATACATATACATACGAGTGTGCACAGACGTCTACGCACCATCTTCGGGCCCCAAAAGTGTAAAATCTTGTTTGTTGGGCCTAGCTAGCCCAATGACCTGATCTTAAGGCCCGAAGACATTTTTTTTTTCTACGAAGTGTTGAGTTTTACCGACTTGGCACAACGTAGGGTGACTTTCAATGGCTTGTACCACTGGTCCCCAAGGGTCCATGGTATTGCTAGAAAAGTCTACACATTTTACGAGGCGGGTCGGGGACCCCTCGCACGCATATTTTCCCCAGCCGGTTAATAGAGTTACCGGGGTCTTCGTGACCTCTTTCTCTTCGGATGTGGGACTACACATAGTCCGGGCGATTGGATAACGTGATTAGTATGGACGACGCCTTCGGGTTCGTTAGTATAACTACAAACTAGGCGTTTGTGTAATGCGGGTTTGTAGTAAATAATCAATGCTCGAGAACCTTCCAACGTCGCTTGGGACCGATACTGCTATTTTCATAATGTTTTCAACGCAACTCAAGGGATTTCAAAAGAACTAGGGGAACATCGGGTTTCCCTAGGGTTTTCATTACATACAGATTTGAAACGCATACATCTTCAACGAACATTTTTTTTTACAAGTATAGAAACAAACAAGCATACCTATGGATCTTCACAAACGTTTTTGAAAGCTTTTCTTTTCAGAAAATATCGGATTTTCTGGTGGTTTTTCAAACAATATAAACATTCGATTTCAAACACTACTTATGAACTCACCAACATTTCATATGTTGACGTTTTTCAAAATACTTGTATTCTCAGGGAACCAGTGAATCAAGGGAAATCATGCTCAGTGACGGTTGCAGTTTATTTTTGAATGAACCAAACAATATTAATTTTTGGAAATGTAATATCTTAAGCAATGTATGTCATGTAAACACTACTGGTTGTACTATGTTGATGAATGGTGACGAATATTGTTTTGTTTCATATATATACAATGTTGTGGTATTCAATTGAGTCACGACAGCCCCCGGACGATTCCGCCGTCTGGTTCGGGGGTGTGACAGGTTGGTATCAGAGCTTTGTTTATAGTGAACTAGCATGTCGAGCCATACATTGATATGCAACTATAAACCAAAAAGAGGGACTAACATAACTCTGAACAAAACAAATGAATAAAATACACTTGCTTGCATTAGGAGTAAGGACCTAACACTGAATCAAACACCATAATGCTGGTATCCCGGTTAACTCGGAACTGTTCTTAGTGATACCAAGGGGTGAATGTAGCCTGATCAACTACATTCTCTCCAAGGTAAAACTAACACATGTCTTGATGAGATCGGAATAGCCAGGGAACCTAAAAATTTTACCCTATATCACCCAAAAAGAGAATATTTGCTTAGTCTGTGTAATAGTCATAGTACCCTAGGAATAATGTAGCATAATTACGTACTCGCGCAGACAGCATGGCTGGTTTTCATCACCCTGGAGACCCCTACTTCCCTAATCAGGGAAACAACGGGTGGCTAGAGGAGGAGCCTGAGGAAGAGCCTGAAGAAGAACCTGAGGAGGACCCCGAAGAGGAATCAGATGGGGAACCGGAAGCAGAAGTCGAGGGCGAGCCTGCCGAACCCGAAGAAGACGAAGAACCTTTCGAAGAGGAGCTCGATGACAGCGAAGGGGGTGATTCGGATGCAGAGTCCGAGGTCATCGACCCCCCTTACCCGATCAGGGTACCCGCTTATCGTGTGGGACCCACTGGACCTACCCCTCCTTGGGGCATGGATCTTTGGAGATGGAGCAGACATCAGGGACAGCGACCCCCGTTTGGCATGTCACGGGAGTTCTTTGACTTGAGGGACGGAGGACCGGCCGACCGAGCCCTACCGGTCATGGTGAGACGGTTACGGGACACCGGCGACCTTGCTCAGGACACTGCTGATCAAGTACGCCAGCTGTGGACTAGAGTCGAGCGTGCGGAACAGGAGACGCGTGACGTCCTCCGGGAGTTTCACATGAGGCAGGTAAGGTGGGAATCTCGACTTCAGGATGCAGAACGCTTGGTGACTCGTTTTCAGGGAGCGTCCACATCTTCGGCACCACCTCCTAACGCAGCTCATCGCGGTTAGGGATAGACCTATCGTAGTAGGATATTAGTAACTATGTTATGTACTCCGACTCTATGTTTAAGTGACTACACTACTCATGGAGCCGTTATGCTGTCGGATTAGTGTTACTTATGTATGCTCCTACGAGCAAATTTTCTTGTACTAAACACGGATAATATTAATGAACTTTTGTGTGTTTTGCTATGATATTCACAGTTGTTATGTGTTGAGTTGTTATGATTATATGCTTGATGATAGTAATGCTTAGGTTCGTACCCTACACCTAGTTAGTAGGATCATAACCTCACCAAAACCACGTACACTCAACATCTTTCCGTTTCATGACAGAAAGATGCCTCGCCCAGCTACTCGCGGAAATCCCGAACCAACCCCGCCGGAAGTTGACTCCACTGCTTTCCAGGCAGCCGTGTCTGCTGCGGTCACAGCGGCTATGGCACAACTTCACCGAGGGAACAACGGAGGAGGTAACGGGCAAGGATCCGGAAGTTCGAACAACGGGACGAACCAAGGACTCACTAAAACGTGCACCTACAAGGATTTTGCGAACGCTAAACCCCGAACTTTCAACGGTACCGGAGGAGTGATCGCCCTAAAGCGATGGATCGAGAAGGTAGAGTCGGTGTTCGAGATATGCGAGTGCCCCGAGCAGATGAAAGTGAAGTTCGCGGCCTGCACTTTCGTGGACCAAGCACTCACTTGGTGGAATGGCCACATAGAAGCTATGACACTCCCTGTCGCCAACTCTATTCCCTGGGCAGAGATGAAAGAGATGTTGACGGCTGAGTACTGCCCCCGAGGCGAAATACAGAAGATGGAGCAGGAACTATGGAATCTCACGGTACAGAATGGGAACATCGATGCTTACATATCGAGATTCAGCGAACTATCTCTGTTGTGCCCGGGTATGATCACATCAGAGGGGAAGAAGATTGAACGATTCATTTGGGGATTGACATCCCCCATTCAAGGGAACGTGATAGCTGCTAACCCTGAAACGTTTGACAGCGCAAAGAGATTGGCAAAGAGGCTCTATGATCATAACCACAAAAAGGGCGAGAAACCGGTAGAGACTGAGAAGAAGAAGGAGAGCGATGGTAAGAAGGGATGGAACAACAAGAGGAAGGGGCGTCAAGGTCCCGAGACCTCTAAAAAGCAGCAAACGGTGGCAGTTCACGCTGTCACTGCGCCGGTACCAGTCACATCACATGCTCCAGCCTCAGCTACTTCAAATACTTCAAGACCCTATTCCGGCACTCATCCCAAATGCAACAAGTGCGGTTTCCATCACCAAGGAGAATGTAGGGAGTTCCATTGCACCAGTTGCAACCGAAGGGGACACACTGCAAAGTTCTGCAGGACTTATCCTTCTCAGAACCAGAGTCAGGGAAACAACCAGAACAACAACAACAATCACCGCAACACCAACAACACCAATGCCGGCGGCAACAACGCAGGGCCTAGCCACACCTGTTTCGGGTGTGGAAGGACGGGACATTTCCGTCGAGATTGCCCTAACAACAACAACAACTCCGGAAACAGAGGAACAGGAAGAATGCTGACTATGGGTCAGAGTGATGCAGTTCAAGATCCCGCAGTTGCGACCGGTACGTTTCTCCTAAACCACACTTATGCATGCATCTTATTTGATACCGGAGCGGAGCGAAGTTTCGTAAGCGAGAAGTTTAAACATTTACTAAAACAACAACCCCAGAAGCTAAATGAAACCTATACGGTGGAAATGGCCAATGGGAAAACCGAATCCACTAGGGAGATCTACATCGGATGTACCCTAACCCTTAACCAGCACGTCTTTCGAATAGACCTAATGTCAGTATCAATTAGGAGTTTCGATGTGATTATCGGCATGGATTGGTTAAGCCCCCACCATGCCGAGATTTTGTGCCACGAGAAGGCCGTTCGCCTTCGTCTCCCAAATCACGAAACCCTAGTAATTTACGGAGACAAACCCAGTACGAATCTCCGCCTCATCTCGTGCATCAAAGCGCAAAAACACTTGCGAAAGAACAATTTAGCGTTCTTGGCCCACATAGTGGACAAGACAAAAGAAGAAACTAACATCCAAGACATCCCGGTAGCGTGTGAATATCCGGACGTGTTTCCCGAAGATCTTCCAGGAGTACCCCCAGAGAGACAGGTTGAATTCCGAATCGACCTCGTTCCAGGAGCAACTCCCCTCGCTAAATCACCATATCGACTGGCTCCTGCTGAAATGCAGGAATTGTCCAGCCAACTCAGTGAGCTTCTGGACAAGGGATTTATCCGACCTAGCTACTCGCCATGGGGAGCTCCGGTGCTCTTTGTCAAAAAGAAGGACGGATCTTTCAGAATGTGCATCGATTACAGAGAGTTGAACAAACTCACTGTCAAAAACCGCTACCCACTCCCGCGAATCGATGATTTATTCGACCAGCTCCAAGGAGCTAGCTATTTTTCTAAAATAGATCTACGGTCCGGATACCATCAACTCAAGGTCCGAGAAGAAGATATTCCTAAAACCGCTTTCCGAACCCGCTATGGACATTACGAATTCGTCGTAATGCCCTTCGGTCTAACAAATGCACCCGCCGCATTTATGGACCTGATGAACCGAATCTGCCGACCGTTCTTGGACAACTTCGTCATTGTGTTTATCGATGACATCCTCGTCTATTCTCGAAGCAAAGAGGAGCATGGCCAACATCTTCGACAAGTCCTAGAAACGCTGCGATCGGAAAAGCTTTACGCCAAACTCTCCAAGTGCGAGTTCTGGCTTCGGAGTGTGAATTTCTTAGGCCACGTAGTTAGCCAAGACGGGATTCATGTGGATCCTTCTAAGGTCAAAGCTGTGGAAGGATGGGCAACTCCGACTACTCCCACGGAAATTCGTCAGTTCTTAGGCCTAGCAGGCTACTATAGAAGATTCATCCAAAACTTCTCAAAAATCGCCAAGCCACTTACCTTGCTTACGCAAAAGAGTGTGCCATTCAAGTGGACAGACAGACAAGAGATTGCGTTTCGAACCTTGAAGCAAGCTCTTTGCAGCGCTCCTGTACTATCTCTACCTGAAGGAACGGAAGATTTTGTAGTATACTGTGACGCGTCAAATCAAGGCTTAGGTTGCGTTCTCATGCAACGTGGAAGAGTGATAGCGTATGCGTCCCGTCAACTAAAGGCGCACGAAGTAAATTACACAACCCATGACCTAGAACTGGGAGCTGTGGTCTTCGCTCTAAAAATTTGGAGGCACTACCTGTACGGTACAAAGTGCACCATCTTTACGGACCACAAGAGCCTCCAGCACATCTTGAATCAGAAGGAGCTGAACATGAGACAACGAAGATGGGTGGAATTGTTAAACGACTACGAATGCGAGATCAAGTACCATCCAGGCAAGGCCAACGTGGTAGCTGACGCATTAAGTCGAAAGGAATACACAAATCGCCGTACGAAAACGCACTCGATAACTATTCAGTCTCATCTGACCGTTCAAATTGCATCAGCCCAGGCAGAGGCTATGAGAGCGGAAAATAGAACTAGCGAGGCATTACGCGGAATGGAGAAGAACCTGGAAGTCAAAGAGGATGGGGTATACTACTTCATGAACCGCATTTGGGTTCCAAAAATCGGAGGATTCAGAGAGACCGTCATGAAGGAAGCCCACAAGAAACGATACTCCATTCATCCTGGTTCGAACAAGATGTATTTGGACATTAAGCAGCACTATTGGTGGCCTAACATGAAGGCGGAAATCGCAACTTATGTTAGTAAGTGCCTTACGTGTGCCAAAGTAAAAGTGGAATACCAGAAACCTTCCGGATTGTTACAGCAACCGGCAATCCCTGAGTGGAAATGGGAGGGGATTTCTATGGACTTCGTGACCAAGCTGCCCAAGACATCGGACGGATTGGACACCATATGGGTAATAATCGACCGACTGACGAAATCTGCCCATTTCCTGCCAATCAAAGAGTCCTACAAGATGGAGAGGCTGACGCGTTTATACCTACGAGAGATTGTAAGACTTCATGGAGTGCCAAAATCCATCATTTCGGATAGGGACAGTAGATTCACGTCACGCTTTTGGCAGTCGCTCCACAAGGCAATGGGAACTCATCTTGATATGAGCACCGCGTATCACCCACAAACGGACGGTCAAAGCGAACGAACCATTCAGACGCTTGAAGACATGCTTCGTGCTTGTGTGATAGACTTCGGAAAGTCTTGGGATACCCACCTACCGTTGATCGAGTTTTCATATAACAATAGTTATCATTCGAGCATTAAGGTGGCCCCTTTCGAAGCACTGTACGGGCGTAAATGTAGATCACCGTTATGTTGGGCTGAAGTAGGTGACACCCAGCTAGCAGGAACACATACGTCGGATAGGGCAATGACAGGACCGGAAATCATTCGCGAGACCACAGAAAAGATTGTCCAGATCAAAGCTCGATTACAGGCATCGCGCGACCGGCAAAAGAGCTACGCTGATAAACGGCGAAAGCCCTTAGAGTTCCAGGTCGGTGATCGAGTATTGTTGAAGGTCTCACCCTGGAAAGGGGTTATACGTTTCGGAAAACGAGGAAAGCTAAACCCACGGTACATTGGACCTTTCGAAATCGTCGCCCGAATAGGTCCGGTAGCCTACAGACTACAACTACCCCCGGAGCTAAACGGTGTGCACCCCGTGTTTCATGTTTCTAACCTGAAAAAGTGCCTATCAGATGAAACTCTTATCATTCCTCTTGACGAAATCGAAATCAATGAGAATCTCCTGTTCGTCGAAGAACCAATCGAAATCATGGACAGGGAGGTGAAGCGTACTAAGCAGAGTCGCATCCCGATCGTGAAGGTACGGTGGAACGCAAAGCGTGGGCCAGAATTCACGTGGGAACGCGAAGATCAAATGAAGCAGAAGTACCCTCACCTATTCTAGTTTTCTCAAATCTAGCTTTCAAACAGAATTTCGGGACGAAATTCCCTTTAACGGGGGGATGATGTCACCACTGTGAATTTTAAGCTATGTAATCTATACATTCAAGTTAATGTGAATCAAAAACTTTAACCAAATACAAGATACAAGTACTATAGATAGTCATCAAACAATTGGAGACCCTAGAAGTTTTGGTTAAGTCCATTTTGGACTAAGACTTCCTTATTGGATCCAAATGGACCAATAAGCTTCCAATTGGACTATCATGGGTTTAGGACCCTAATTGGGCTCTAATTGGACCCACATTCGTTTATTTCAATATTTTGGGCTAGGTAGAACCTAGAAGGAAATAAAACACAAGTTTTGATCCATAATTAAACCTAACCTAGCTTAATAAAGCACAAAAATCACAATTTTATTTTATAAGTCCAATAAATACCCTAAACTACCTCTAATGTTGGGCTTGGGGGCAAAAGCCCAAATTTTTCCTCTTTCCATTCATATTCTCGGCCCAAGGCCCAAATCCAAGGGGAATTGACTAGTGTTGCCACCTCACTATTACCTAATGGATTTCTAGGCATATATCACATACCTCCATGCATGTATCACTTCAAGAGTCACTTCTTTCTCTCTTCTCTTCTTGCTCTCGGCCAAGCATCATCACACACACCAAAATATCTCAACTTTCTCTCTAGAACACTCAAGGAACTCTCCTTCCCTCCCCTCTCCAAAAATCTCGAAATTTAGGGACTTTCCAAGAGGATTTTGCAAGTAAATCATCATCTAAGGTAAGATTATGCATAGATCTATGGTTTAAATTCTTTTGTTAACAAAATCTCTTCCTAATCCATGTAAAAACCGTGATCTTGCACTCTAGAAACCCCATAATCTCGAAAAGTTCATCAAGGAGTGCAAGGGCCAAAAATCACTTCATTTCTTCCAATTTTTCTTCAAGAACCGAAACTACCCACTCAAGGTGAGATTCATACCCCTATTTTCTGTTTTTAAGAGTTTTTGTGGGGGGGAATACAAGTGAAAGTGTAGATCTATATGTATTTGTATGCCTTGTATGATTTCCATGCTTATATGTATGCTTATATGTGTTTTAATGTTGGATCTAGCCATTAAACCCCTCAAAACCGAGATATAACTCATGTTTTATGATATTAGCTTCAAATATGTTCCTACATAATAAGTGATACTAGATAAATAGCCAAGTGGTTAGCAACAATTTTCTTTAAGCTAAAAACACACATTTTGGGCCAAAAATGTGAAAAATACAAAATTAAGGGCCCAAATTGACATTTTACAGATTCTGATGGTTGGAATGTGCCAAAACAGTTTTCTTAAAACTATTTCTGGAATTCTATTCAATTAGTGGATTAAAAACATAAATTTCAAGCCTATTGGGCTAAAAATGAAAATTTCGGCCCAATAAGGCCCATTATGCGAATTTTTCTGTTTTGAAGGGCCAAAACTGTGAAATTCTGTAAAACAGTGGACTATAAGTGTCCCAAACCCTTTTCAAAGGTTTAAAATGCTTTTTAAATTTAAAAAGGACCAAAGTTGCAAAAATTTTCCATTTTGGGCCAAAATTGTCAAAATTGCGAAAAGATGGGCTAAAACCGAGAAAAACTGCATTTTCAGGGACTTAAACTGTTTCTTTGAAAAATATGCTGGAAAATATTAATTTCAATAATTTTTGGTGTTAAAATGTCAAGAAAAATAGTTTAAGGACCAAACCGGGAAATATTTAAATAAAAGGGTTGAAAATGTAAATTTTACAAATAATGAGGGGCTGAAAACAGAAATATTTCAAGGCTGATTCAATGTGTACAATTTGATCAAATAATGACACCTCGACTATCAACGAAATACAACTCATTACAATACCAAAAGTCGTTGCTAAACGAATTGGCTCGGTCTCGAGCCAATGGAAATCTACAACTACTAACTCTTTGATACATACAAATAACTATTGGTAATACATATACATACGAGTGTGCACAGACGTCTACGCACCATCTTCGGGCCCCAAAAGTGTAAAATCTTGTTTGTTGGGCCTAGCTAGCCCAATGACCTGATCTTAAGGCCCGAAGACATTTTTTTTTTCTACGAAGTGTTGAGTTTTACCGACTTGGCACAACGTAGGGTGACTTTCAATGGCTTGTACCACTGGTCCCCAAGGGTCCATGGTATTGCTAGAAAAGTCTACACATTTTACGAGGCGGGTCGGGGACCCCTCGCACGCATATTTTCCCCAGCCGGTTAATAGAGTTACCGGGGTCTTCGTGACCTCTTTCTCTTCGGATGTGGGACTACACATAGTCCGGGCGATTGGATAACGTGATTAGTACGGACGACGCCTTCGGGTTCGTTAGTATAACTACAAACTAGGCGTTTGTGTAATGCGGGTTTGTAGTAAATAATCAATGCTCGAGAACCTTCCAACGTCGCTTGGGACCGATACTGCTATTTTCATAATGTTTTCAACGCAACTCAAGGGATTTCAAAAGAACTAGGGGAACATCGGGTTTCCCTAGGGTTTTCATTACATACAGATTTGAAACGCATACATCTTCAACGAACATTTTTTTTTACAAGTATAGAAACAAACAAGCATACCTATGGATCTTCACAAACGTTTTTGAAAGCTTTTCTTTTCAGAAAATATCGGATTTTCTGGTGGTTTTTCAAACAATATAAACATTCGATTTCAAACACTACTTATGAACTCACCAACATTTCATATGTTGACGTTTTTCAAAATACTTGTATTCTCAGGGAACCAGTGAATCAAGGGAAATCATGCTCAGTGACGGTTGCAGTTTATTTTTGAATGAACCAAACAATATTAATTTTTGGAAATGTAATATCTTAAGCAATGTATGTCATGTAAACACTACTGGTTGTACTATGTTGATGAATGGTGACGAATATTGTTTTGTTTCATATATATACAATGTTGTGGTATTCAATTGAGTCACGACAGCCCCCGGACGATTCCGCCGTCTGGTTCGGGGGTGTGACATCAACCACGGAGAAAACTGGGATAAAACTCAGATCTTGCCACAAACAACATTAAAGGTGGAAGCTTGACACTTAGGTGTTGTTTGTCTTTTCGAAGCGAAAACGATCGAAGTCTACGGACCACATCTACAACTCTTTGCAGTAAAAGAGGTGAACCAAACCGCTACACCCTGTAATAAGAAGTTTGTTTTTTTTAATCTTTGTAGACTGCTGCAATAAACTGAAATTAACTATACAATAGTTAAAAATAAATCTAAGTAAAAATAATTATTTAGCTTAATCATATGCAAATCAAATATAAAGATCATTGTGATGATATGACTTTTAAAGAGGTTTATATAAATGATTTTGTAACACCGTGATTTCAAAAAAACAAAAATTTTCATTTAAATAATCAATTTAATATTAAAAACACTTGTTAAGAATCTTATTCACATTCGATTTACAAAATGTAGTTTCATTTTCATCATAATAGAAGACCAGGATCCTCCAAAACACAACTCTTTCTTCGGTGTGTACAATCGAACCGTTGCCATCCCGCGTTACTGTAAGAACCTGAAACAACATAACATAAACAACGTAAGCACGAAGCTTAGTGAGTTCCCCAATATACCTTACGCACATACGCCTTCCGGCCCGGACCTTTCGGTCCACATAACATTGCCTTCCGGCCCGGATCTTTCGATCCACATAACTTTGCCTTCCGGCCCGGATCTTTCGATCCACATAACATTGCCTTCCGGCCCGGATCTTTCGATCCACATAACTTTGCCTTCCGGCCCGGACCTTTCGGTCCACAATATATATCGCCTTCCGGCCCATAAGATAATTGCCTTCCGGCCCATACACATATATAACACATAATACAAATACTCTAACACATAAAGCACATATATCATATATCATACCTGACCTTTCTGTCACATAATACCTTGCCTTCCGGCCCATACATAAGCATGTAAATCACGCGTAGCAGCTAACTTTCCATTCATAGCATTTAAACATAACACATAACATACTTGACCTTCCGGTCACACAATCAAACCCTTCCGGGTGAGGTATAGTGAGAAGACTCACCTCGCGGTCCCTGGAAGATAGCAACTCCTGAAATCCCTCACACTTGATCCTCCGAGCTACAAGCTCCCTGTCACAACATATGTCTCTTATTAATACTTCTATCTTCCTCATTAGTTGACCCTAAGAAATCACACCAGTCAACTCTGGTCAACAGTCCAATGTCAGCTCGACTGGACTCGGCGAGTTCCCTGGCGACTCGGCGAGTCTGGTCGTCCTTCAATCCTCTGAGATTCCCCTTCTACTCGTCGAGTATCCTCTTTGACTCGACGAGTCACTCCTGGAAGAATCGCGGGGCCACCCCGACTCCACTCGCCGAGTCTGAAGAACAACTCGGCGAGTCCCAGTGAATCTTCAAGCTACTCGCCGAGTCTGATCATCCGACTCGGCGAGTCCACGCCATGCAGTCGATCCAACTGCTTCCTGAGATACGTTTTTCCCGAGATACACACTCATGGGACTTCTGGACCTCTAATCATCCTATTACTAGGGTAGAAACCTTTGTATAACAACATAATACTCCATCAAATCTCCAAATGGGTTTCATAAACCCTAAATTCGTGTACACATCAAAATAACAGGAATGATCCGAAACCTTACCTGAAAACATACTCTCTGTGTCCCCAAACCTCAGAACTCGACCCCCCTTGCTCTTCCTTTGGCCAAAATCCTTCCTCTTCTTGCACCACAATTCCTTCAAAGTCAATAATGGCCTTCAAGTTTTGCTCCAAATGCCACAGTCGTCTAGGGTTCTCCACAATCGGCCAAAAGACGTGAAATGACGACATACAACCCTTAAATACGACCCAATACGAAACGGCTAGGGTTTCTGCTGAACAGCGTCGACTCGCCGAGTCCATACCTGGACTCGTCGAGTCCAGTCGCGAACCCGCGACCAAATCTGCGACCCTACTCGGCGAGTCTGGCTCCAACTCGCCGAGTCTCCCCTTTAAAACACCCCAAAATGCAATTTAACAATACTTGAGATTTTGGGCTGTTACAGATTTAAACATAATATTTGCTAAATAACAATAAATAAAATTGTTAATTTAGCTAAAAACATGTTCATATATGATGTTTACCAAACGGTTGTGAAATTATTTGAAATTATGTAAAATATACTCAAATTGTTTACATATTCTTCAATTATTATTAAAATAATAAACATGTTGAAAAAAAGTTCAAACAAATCTAAGTTGAAATTATGTAAGAGAATGGTTTAGTGTTACGTCACGCAGTACACGAAGTAAGTGAGAAATGGTTTAAAGAGAATGGTTTAGTGTTGCGCCACGCAGCACACGCGCAACAATCTTTAAGTTAAAAGTTTTTCAAAAAACAAACAATTGCGAAAGGTCAAGTGTTGCACGTGTGTTGTGCAGCGCAACAAGAAGTGTTTTTTCTGGAAAAAAACACCTTACAAGGGTCCAGAAACAATGTGAGGTGATGATGATGATGATGGTTCCTTGCAAGCCTCTTCAAAAGTTCACATTCTTCTTCTTCAAACCAAGAAATGCTTCCAAAATGGCCAAGAATCAAGCAAGGGGTGAATGCTAGGGTTTTTTCTGAGGTGAAAGAGGGTTTGGAGGCTGATAATGAACCCTAAAATGGGTTTAGAGGGACTTAAATACGAAAGAAAACGTAAATGATCATGGGCTTGGGATGCATCAGTTCTGACGTTGTGAGCCTCTATGTTTCACGTCGTGAGACTAGTCCCGAACAAAATTTCCATAATGACCCATCTCACGTCGTGACGACCCAAAGGTCACGTCGCGAGGCTCCATTTCTTCCAAAATTTGACATTTTGACTCTTTGAAACCCTAAATCGATCCATCCTGGAAAACAGGCGTTACAACTAACACAAAGGTGGAAGCTTTATAGACATGCATAGTAATACATGTCTAGAATCCATTTTAGGTCAAAATTGGCTAAAAATAACCAAAACTCTTGTAAGATCAAGAACCCTTAACCAAAACCAAGATCTACAATATATGTTGCTCATGGGATTTAGGATAGTCATAAAGTTGTCAACTTTATAAGTTCTTTCCTTCTAAATTTTCTCAAGCATGAAAAACATGGGACAATATTCAAGATCTAACCACTTTAAGCCATAAAGCAAGACACTTGGACACTTACAAAGGTCCAGAGATGCCCAAAAAAGTTCTTCACTTCAGCCAAGAAACATCACAATCCTTTCCAATGCTTCTTCTTTCTTCACAAGCACCCAAGGTCACCAAAATGGACTCACAACTCTCAAAGAGAAATTAAGGTTAATGTTTATGAAACTTAAGGGTGGTGGAGGCTGATAAGGAATCTTAAAAATGACTTAGTTATTGGTGGAATCCTCTGATGTAGATTCCCAAGTGAGTTGTTTTTTATGATTCTTGTAAGTTGTAACTGACTAATTGTTGATGATTTTGCTGCACTCACACTATAACAAATTAACACTATATACAAAATTTCCTGACTTTTGTTAATTGCTATACACTATGTTCAG
This sequence comes from Lactuca sativa, assembly GCF_002870075.4. NCBI lineage: Eukaryota > Viridiplantae > Streptophyta > Magnoliopsida > Asterales > Asteraceae > Lactuca > Lactuca sativa. The sequence goes on from NC_056625.2 coordinate 250,964,152, forward strand.
TTTTTTGACTTGTTGATGACTTGATTTTACTATTGTTTTTTTATAATCAGTTTTCTGAATATTGTTGGTTTATATCTTTCATTTAGTTCATCCACAACAATCCCCCGTTTCAACATCAAGTAATACGTCTTGTGATTCAGGTAGAAAACACGGAACTCAATATCCTAATAATAGGAACATATATAAACTTACAATTTTCGTGGTAACATATACAAGGGAGGGGTGCCAAACATGTGAAGGAAGAAACAAGGGAATGAATGTATGATGATCTTGATTTGGGTGAAGATGATGATTGTATAGGAAGTTGAAGGTGAAGTATTTAGATCCAACCAAAACAAGCATAAGCATGCATACATCCAAAAAACATCATAAGTCAGAGTCATCGACCACAATCTAAGTGACAGCAAACATCATCCTATCCTAACATTCCTTCATTCACATACATACAAACAAACAAACAAACAGGCCTTAACCTCTATCCACACATGATTAACAACTTACTACTACTACTACTACTACTACTGTCTACCAGAGAGACAGACAGACAAACATTTATTAGCTTAGCTTAGCAGAAAAACATGGAGTTTGCAACAGCCTCCTGAAGTTTTGGCAGCTGAGGAACCGCAACTGCTCCAGCTGATGTCACCCCAGTGCCACCATGGCTAGAGGATGTCTCCGAGTGGTCTTCAAACTTCATGAACTGGGACACCTGAGTCGCTGCCAAATGTGCATAACAAATAGGTGCAACTGCATACAAAGCCAACACCAAATTAATACTACTTACTACAAGGGCTTTTTAGTCATTTGTCAGCTATAGCTTAAACATAAGTTAAGTTGAAATGAACTTACCAACAGATATGGCAGTAGTGCTTCTCTGGTAACTGTAAATAATAATAACATAATTCAAAGTTAAAAAAATAATAAAAATAATTAGATGATTTTATATGCAAATATGAAATATTAGAGACAAAAGGGACTTACACATAGGAGAGGGAGTGGACAAGCTCCTGAAGATCATCAGCTGAGAACCCGATTTCATCATACAGAACATGGTAATGAGTGGGCCTGGTTGTCCCCTGTTCAAATATTTTCAAAAACAAAAACATGTAATTTGAATTTGAATTTGACAAAGAAAGAAAAAAAGAAAGTGTTGTTTTGTGTTGTGTGTTGCTTACAATCATGCCAGCATGTGCGCACATGTAGAAGTCATTGTTGCGAGGATGACAGACCTTGTTATCGATCACAGTTCCTGTTATAATAATAATAATAATGGAAACAATGTCATATAATTAAACACAAATAAAAAATCACCTTCTATTTAAGTAACTTACCAGGTTGAACATTATCTGGAGAGCCTTGCTGGAAAAACTTGGTGTGATGATTCTTCTGAGCAATTATCACAAGAAATTTTGGGTTCCACTTGTCATCTAGGAACTTGCAAGCCTACCACACACCATTACCATTACCATATTTAAATCACTTTTTTTGCTTTAACAAAATAAGAAACTATTATATAAGAAAATACAAATACCTCGATAATTTGGTCCAGTTCAATGTTCAACACCTGGTTGAATTGTGACTCACTCACACCGTCCCTATTATAATATAACAAGTAATAGAATTTTAAGGTTTGAACTTTTTACAGCAAAATAAAAACATGAGTTCACCTATTTTTTATAAAGAAAATGACATAAATATCTAAAAGTTAAATATACAATTTTAAAAGAATTCACCTGAAAATGATTATCTGATCTGGCTTACGTTTTGCAGAACTCGTATAGAAGTCAAGGAGAAGCTCCCTGCCACAAAAAAAGAAAAGAAAATCTCATCATTTGCTTACAATGTGATGTGAAATCTCAAACATCAAACTCTTTATGTATAATAAAAATAGGAAATAAAAACAAGGAATTGAACCTCATTATGCCTTCATCCTCAGTGTCAGAAACTTTCTTGAACAGGGAATCTATCATCTCCACCTTTGGAGATTGAGTTCTTACAGAAGCTCGATAGCGGGAGATCAAAGGCCAATGTCGGGAGCTAACAACCTGTTATTAAAAAAAAAAACAAAGAAATGATCTTTTATTAAAACATTCCCATAAATAAAAATATAAAATTGATTTTTAATAAATTTGAGAAAGAAAAATAGTTACAGCAGCAATAGATGGAATATCAGACTGGCCAGGTGACCCATGAGACACATCCATGCCCAGAATGATTGTGGGAGCCTTGGAAACATGTGGAAGGGAAGGAGAATGCTCCACACATAACATTGAGTTAAGACCCCCAAGCTGCATGCACAAATAAACAAAAAATCAAATTTAATCTTTTCTTTTTTGGGCTTAAGAAACAGCAACCTACTTTTATTATGTATATTATAGTATTAAAGCTTCCTACTTCTTTTTATTATTTGAAAAATCTACATGATTATAATACTCAAAGTTTCTTTGGATGATATTGATGTAACAGGAAGAAATCAAAGCAAGATGTTAAGCAAATCAATCAAACTAGAACGTTATTTCTTGCATTTTTCCAAGTGGGGTTTTGAATAAGTGAGCTTATAAATTTTGGGCTAAATGCAAGAAATAGCAACATACATTTAAATATTTGTATATTACAGCATCCTACTTTTATTTTCTTTTTATTACCAGCATTGCACTTTCGATATATTTGTTACTTACATTTTTGCTTTTGAAAAAACCACCCAATTATAAATAGAAGACATTGTACCTTAAATTTGTTTCCTATTTAGGACAATAGGCTTAGAAAAATCTATCTAAATATAGTAGTGAAAACTGAATTGAAATTTGATTGCGTCTTTATAAAAGGAAAGATTTTTCAGTGCTATAATACACAAATCAATTGCTATTTCTAGCATTTGACCTGTTCTTTTTGTATTCACCTTAGCATTGATCTTAAGCAGGACATTTGTGAGGTACTGATCATTGACTCTCATAGGAGCTATGCATTGGGTCACAATACCAAAATCAGCCAGATTCTTCTTCTTCCAAGGACCTACCAATACCAACCAAAATTTCATCAACACATATATATAGATTAAATTTCCAAAAATAAAAGATAAAAGATTAAAGTGGATGGATGAATCACCATAAAGATCAGAGTTCTTTCTTTCAGGTAACAAACAGAGTAGAAACTGAGGGGCACCAGGAAGCTTTGACATTATCATTTCAAACATTTTCTCTACCCTAACAAGAGGTGGGGCCCTCCTGTTTTGTGGGCTCTCCTCAAACGCATCAAAAGGCTCGTCAATTTTCTACACATTGGATTCAACACCAAGTTAGTTACTAGAATACATTTTTAAGCCAACAATAATATAATGAGAACATACGATTCCTTTTAATCCTCCACATTTTATCAGATCTTTCACTAAGCTCTGAATGTTGCAGCGAGCAGAGAAGTTCACAACAGCCCATCTTTCGATTTTCGTGGGCTCCACAAGTTTCTACATCATCATGTCAAAAACATTTCATATTTAATAATGGTTTTATGTAAAAGATTTAAGATAACAATTCGAAAGAATCAAAGAAACATACTTTGTTGTTAAAGTTCCAGCGTCCATTTCGCGGGAAGAAGTCTTCACCATTACCCACTTTCAACTGCATCGTAGTAAAAGCAAAACAAAAATTAAAAAAACTATAATTATAATCCATCAAATCCAAAAAAAATAAAAAAGTACCTTTGGAGCTGCAAGAACACGGCCTTCCACTTGTGTGAAGCTGTTGCTTATTGAAATCCCACATGATTTCAACAAAGGTTCCTCATGATACTTATTGAGTGTTAGTGCCTGAAATACACAAAGTGAAAATTCTGAATCCTATTTTTAAAAGTAATAAATAAAAACCACCTTCAAGTTTAAAAAGTGTACGTACATCGGTTAAAACCTTCATTCTTTCTTGAGGCTTTTGTCTGGATTTCTCCACCAAAGAGGATCTTTGCATTGTGTTGAGTGCTTTTGTGTAGCGTTGCAGAGAGACCAATGAACACAGCTACAACAAATCAGCACACAGTAAGAAGTAAGAACAACAGTTTCATAGAAAAACCATTATAAAAATGACAACTGTTGTTGTACCTCAAGGGGGAAGAAAGTTGGTCTTTTAGGCTTCCCAACATTCACACATGGAAGTTCACCAGAATACCGCAATTCGATCTTGCGATAATTCACAAAATAGTCATAAACAGTAACTTCCAAAGTCTCGAATTCACCATTCTCATCTTTTGACTTTTGCCTCAACGAAAACCTGAAAAAAAAAGTTCACTAATTTAGCTGATCTCAAGTTTTTTTGAACCTATGAGGATCTGTTTGGTTGGTTGGAATAGAATGACAAAGGAATGAAATTCCAAGATCATGTCGCCAAAACTTTCCATTTGTGTAATTGTAATAAAAACCGTATTTTTTTTCTTTGTATTAAAAAAACAATGTCATTAAAATAATATAAATGGAAAGGATCACATTGGTTCAGGAATGATCAACTCCATTCCATTGAGGAAAACAGAAGAGTTATTTTTTTTTCATTCCTATGGAATCACCCATTCCATTCCTTCTATGATTCCATTTAACCAAAACATATAACATAAAAAAGAAAACATACAGCTGCTGATTGCAAGGCTTCTCACTCAAACCAGTTATCTTGTACTCAGTATTGGTAGGGCTGGTTTTCACCCTCAGATTCTTCAGTGTACGCTTTGCCTGATTCAAACCACACAAACTTTTAGCAACAATTTACAAACTAGCCCCTCAGGAAATGACAACATGACGGTTTGTTACCTTTGCCCAGTCAACAGAATAGGGATCTTTCACATTTTGATTTGCAATCAGAAAATCAACCACCGGCCCAGGCTGGATGATCATGGTAGTAGACACATCTGATAATCGTAAACCATGGTTAACTAACACCTTCACTTCAGGGGTAAAAATGGAAAAGAGTAATGAGATATTTACCGATGTTGAGGGATAGACCACCCTGAGATGTGCGGAAACTGGAATGGAATCCTCTGCATCCAAGAACACCTCCTCCAACATCAGCAAAATTCTTCACATCGTTGTGGAAAAAAGATTGTCGAACAAGCAGACACCCCCTATAGGAAGTAAAAGATAAAGTAAATTAATATCAACAGCATGTTACATTATGGGTAAGAAAAATGCTATTATGGGTAAAAAAGGACGACATGTTGGTGTAAAAAGATACATGCATGTTAGTATTATTGGTTAGAGAATAAAGTGCACTGCTGTTATCAAAAAAGAAATGCAATTACATTGCAATCATGGGTAAAAATACATAACCTTTCTTACTTAAATTAACCAAATGTCAATATATAAGTGACAACTTACTGTTTAGCTGCATGTTGTCTTAAGATGATATCAAGCACCCTCAAGGCTTCCATGGAGTTTTCAGATTCCTGTCCTCTGAGAGCCTGTGCAATTGCCTGCATTGGGATTTTGGCTGCAAAACTCAGCTCCACTTTGAAAGTCTTTGATTGATACGAACGCCTGATTCTCTTCTTGTCATTGTCAGGGCTTCCAGGGCTAGCATTTCCATTGTTACTGAATATTATAATATCCATAAGATTTATTTTTAGGTCATGTATATAAAACAGATTAGTAATGTAAAACAGTATGCAATACCTACCGGTTTGAAGTGACATTTTCAAGAACAACAGTGAATTCAAGTTTGTTCCTTGGAAGAGCTCCAACAGTAAACAAACTTTTTTCACCATCATAAGCAAACTCCTTTCCTGCTAATTCAGAACCATATGTTTCGTGGACTCTATCAAGCACTTTTCTTCCAATGCCTTTCCCATCTATTGGGCGTCCATCCTCATAAAAAAGTGCCACCTGTTTGGTATAAATTTAAGACTTTTTTAAGTAATTCACCACTTGAAAGAATCTTTAAACCAAGAAAAATGATCTAAAGCTACAAGACTTGTAACAGATATGCAGATTTTGGCTAGGTAAGTTACTCGAAAGTAGTAGTTTTGACTATAGAGTATAGACCAAATGTCTAAAAAAACACAATTGATAAAGTTTAAAATAATGGAAGTTTTAGGTCCAAGTAAAAGTAGTAATTTCAAGTAATAGTCATATGATATATAGATGATCTTAAAAAAACACATTTGTGAAGGAAGGGAAAAATAAATGAGGCCAATTTTGTAAAAGTTTGAACTTTATCGGGTGCCTCATTTTCTTGAATAAAGAAAGTCATTCTTCCTGTATTAATAAGTCGAAAAGAGACACCCATAAAATTCTTTTCAGGTAAATGATGCTAACAAGATATTTGAGAAGAATGGAAAAATAAACAAGGGAAATTTTAAAAAATGTTAGGAACCAAAAGGAAAAGCCTCATTTGCATGACTTTCCTAATTAAGTCATTCTTTTTTTGCATCTAGTCACCAAAACACACATAAGTGTTTTCTGGACATTACAATATTTAAGAAAATATTTCAGAAAGAACGAAAAATAAGTGATGAAAATTATGTATAAAGTTCGGACCTAATGGAGAAAGCTGCCAGTCAAAGAGAAACACAAGGTGCTTCTTTTTGGATAAATTATGTTCAAAATATATTGGAGGAAGAAGAAAAAACTAAAAGAGAGAAATTTTGTAAAATGTTAATGACTGGATGAGAAATGCCTCATTTTCATGTCATTTTTTTTGGTTAAAAGAAAGACAAACTAAAAAATGTTTAACTCCAATTAGTACTTTTATAAAAGTAACAAAAAAAATAACATACACTGTAGTGGAAGAAGTGTCCATCAACATTAGAGACGTTGACTTTGAAATGGTTGGTCAACAGTTGAACCTTGTTGCCTCTGGTGGCCAGACCACGCCTCCCCATGGGCACCCTCATCACCTTCTTTTTCTCAGGCTCCGCTTTTATTGGAACAACATCTTCTGGGACAGGTGGAGGAGGTGGCAAAGCATCACCATTTCCATTTTCTGGATCCATTTTTGGATGCTACAAACAACAGAACAAGTTAGCATCATCATAAAGAATCACTCAAGTAGAGAAACTAGAAACTCAAAACTGAACCAAATCCAAGAAATAGCAACATACTTTCACTTATTTTCTTATTATAGTGTCCTACTTGCAATTATTAGTAGTGAAAGATCTACCTAATTGCAATATCTTTGGGGGGGGGGGCATATATAAACAATGCATTTTGCTTAATATGGAACAAGAAATAGAAGTTGTAAATTGTAAACTTGATTTATCGAGATATATATATATATATATATATATATATATATATATATATATATATATTAATTTGGACTTTAAGCTACAAAATACAAAATGAAAAATAGAAGTTCATCAAAGTTCTGATTTCTATAACTGTTTACAGAGATGCTACACCAACACAGTATAAAGACATCTTAAAATTCTTGAGAATGCAACAAATACAGCAAAATAAAATAAAGCTGATATTTGAAAACCCTTTTCAAAATCAACAACGTAATAGCAAATTAGGCCAGAAAATACTTGATGATTGTACTTAAATAATAACATAAATGATTAGACAAACACTGAACATAAAAGCCATATACTAAAAAATCCTTCCAAAATTTTCATATTTCAAGAAAATAAACTGATAACTCTTGTTACTTAAAGAAAATCAAGAGCATAAACACAAATGTACTTCTAATCCACCAAAAATGATATGAATACACATAATACAGAGCTAATATTTCAAAATCCATTTCAAATATCAACAAAATAAGACAAAAAAGTACATAGTACTTTTGTACCACCAATTCCTTCAGAAAGATGAATGTACAAAAAATTATTAAACCATGAATCATGAAACTCCTTTCAAAAAAACAATAAATGACAACAAATAAACCAATCAATTACTTGGAACATCAACAAAATCATGAACAAAAATACAAATGAACTTTTAATTCAGCAAATCTGAAACCCCTTTTGATTATCGACAGATAACAGCAAACTAAACAAACCACTCCTGCTCGTTTTTTATAAAATCACAAATAATTATAAATACACTTTTAGTTCAGCAGATCCTTCAAAAATGGCAAATGTATACACAATATAACAGAGAAATCTGAAAACCCCTTTCACTAATCAAGTATTTGGTACATTTACGAAACCAATACCATAAATATTAATGTATTTCTACTCCATCCAAATCGGAAAAGTAATCTAGAAATTGCAGGGGACTATGACCGAAAACTTCTTTATAAAATCAAAAAATGGAACCATCAAAAGTAAAATCAATAAAATCAAAATTAAACTAACTCAAAAATTTAGTAAAAAAGTGAAAGAGAACCAGACTAGTCAGAAAACACCATGCACGACAGAAACAACGATCAAAAAATCCTTCACAATAGTAAAGTAATTATACCTGAAACTCAGAGAAAACCCTTGTTTCGAAATCTAGATCACCAGCCTAGAACCTGAAAAATAACAACCAGAGAACAAAATCACAAAGTAAGGACTACTTTGTGACGAAGAACGACGAAATTCACACAAAGAACGACGAAGAAGAAGGGGTAAAAACCCTAAAATGAAAATGAGGACTGATGGAGAGACTGGAGTTGAGGATTTATTGGGGTAGTAAGTTACAGGGAAAAGTGACGTTTGGGCCGACAAATTTTTTTTTTTCTTTCCACGCGCTCTGTGGTTGCGTCATGACCTCATGCACCAAAAGCTATTGTTTAAATCCCACGCGCTTCTCTTTTGAGTGGGCATTACTTCCATCTTTTAATAAGAATAAAACACTATAAGGGTGTGGGGAGTGGGTGCGGTTTCTCCTAAGGTTTGCCACCGTGTCAATGGAGAGCACCGCTCGTAGTGCGCGGTTTGAACCGCACTCCTCCTTCCATGGTTTTTAGGGATAATGAATTGATATGGTAAGATATTTTTTGAAATATACACATTTAGTCTTTATTCTTTTTTTTGTAAAATAAACTCTTATACTTTATTAATATGTACACATTAAGTATTTTTCACCAGATTTTACAGGTTTTGCTGACGTGGAAGGTTTATTTTATAAAAAAAAAAGAATAAGGACTAAATATGTACATTTCAAAAAGTATCTTACCCTATCAAGTCATTTTCTCTTTCTTTTATTTTGTTGAAATGAAATGCTCAGGTGGTATCCACATATCCACAATGAGATTTTTCCAACTTTTATTCATCATGAAAAAGAGGGAGAACCCCGATCTCCGGCGACTCCTTTGTGTGTTCCTACACATCATTGGTAGCAAGGAGGAATGATGGCAAAAACAACAAGGTCGAAGGGGGAGGAAGGAGGAAGTAGAGACGGTAGTTGGCGGCGAGGAGCTGCTCTGGTAACCCCCTCGTCGATTCTTTCTTCTTTTTCTGGCAACATATCTCAAAGATGGAGGCAAAGAGAGACAGATCGGAGAAACACAACAGGTAAAGGGTGTTTGGTTGTTGCTGTTCGACCGAAAAGAAGAGAAACGAGAAAGAGAAGGGTCGCCGCCCTTTTCTTGTTGCTGGAGGATCATCCACCTCTGGTGACTAAGCTAATTAATTGCTATTTAGTGCTACTCGTGCTTCCACATTAGCAAAATCTGTAGAATCCGGTGAAAAGGACCTAATGTGTATAAACATAACACTTATGCTCCCACTAGCTTTGACATGTATTCAGAACCAGCTTAACTTCCAGAAAAACAATACTTATTGAATTTCTTAAGCTCATGTTTCTAATACCTAATGCTTTGATAATCCTTTATCTAAGCTTATACACCTTTGCCTTAGATAGCTCATATGTGTGTCTAATTAATTCAGACTAATTGCCATATCTCACAATTCGAATCATGGAAAGGGATACCGTAACCATAATCGAATTCGAGAATACAATTTTCACAATCACTATCCTTTTAAAATCTCTCTTAGTGAAAGCATTTCCTCACAGTCATTTTCATGAAGGAGGGAATCTTATGACACTCAAATTTTAATGGTGTATGTGTTCCTATCCATGTGAATTTGTCAAAACCAAAGTTCACGACAAATTCAAACTCATATGGACCGGACTTTCTTAATCTTGATTTCTTGCCTTAGGTGGCACAGCTGCCCACCATGTCTTCCAAGTAGTTAAGCAGCTCACCTTTTCCTATCAATGTATTTTCCATTGATCAAGGTCCTTGCCTTTTATGCATTCAAATGAGAACTCATAGAACTCACATGCATAATTAACTTAACTGGAAAAGCATGGAAACAAAATAATGTCAACACAATAGGTTGTAAACCTCAACTCGTGTGCTAGTGATGATCGATAAGGTCTATTTTGATTTGTTCTTGAAACCTTTCAAGACCATTAAGACTCCCACTGACTCCTTGACATATAAGATTCTCTTGTCAATGATCATTTCTTGACAAACAAATATTCAAGAGTTAGTGTAGCTTTTATCAAAACACTTCATAAATTGGTTCGAGTTGGTCTTTGTCTTATCCAAGACATCACAACTTTCCACATTTGATGAATGTTATAAACCTTTTAATACTTGTCACTTATTGTCACAATCTTAACTCTAAGACTTGTTTTGGAACGAAGTATGATTGACTTCTTGATTTAACCATTTCTTCAATGCTTGATTCCTCTTTTTAGACATACAATTGTACTAAGACTCACTCAGAGGATCAATTGAGATATGGTTCTTAATCATTAAGACCTATCATAAAGCATAAAAGCTACTCTCCCTTCTTCTTAGAACGAAGAAACTTTTATCTTTCTGCCTACTTGATTCTTCTTATTCATTCTGCTTATTGATTTAAACTTTTTCAATCAATTCAGCATTACACTTATTCTTATAAGTATAATCATATTTACTAAACCTTTAGTAAATCATGACGAATATCTTTGTTATTCTTGTGGTGGACTTAATCAACACACAACTTTGTGTACTCGATTTCTTAGTCTTTCACTTGACACTTTGTCAACGAATTAGTCTAATTTCCAAATATGAAATTTCTCATTCATCATGCAACCAAGTTGCGTGATTCCAAATTTATGTCCAATTGAAACGTGGGCGATGAGAAACTCTTCCTATTTGGTAAATTCTCGACTTTCCATAAACATCATAAACAAGAATCATATCCACTTGTTGTAGAAATATGCAAACATCAATTTTCATAACGATTTCATTGCAAGGAAATAAACAAATAAATAAATAAGTCAAACCAAAATTTATTTTATTTATAAAAGCAGCGGAAAACATTTGTCCTTACAATGCAAAATCAACTGAAAACTATGTATTCAAAAAGAAAATTCCTAACAACTCTATCATAACTATCTAAGCTCAAAATCTAATTTTCAAGTCCATGCGATCTAGATCTATTTCTTTGTGATTAGATTGTTCTTGCTCTCTTACCAAGCTTCCTTTCTTTTCACCTATCATGCAAAACATTCAAATGCAATCTTATCACATCATGTGTCAAGAATCAATTAATAGGAGCTTGACGGAGTTAGATAGTGGATTTTACCTGAAGCGCAGCCATACTCTTTGACTCTCCCATCTTCTGGAATCTTCAGGCTCTTAGGGCAGACTTCTATCCAACGCCCTTTCTCTTGGCAGCAAGCGCATGTCGGTTCTCCTAGAACGTCCTCAGAAGCATGGTTGGTTGACTTTCCCAACAAATGCGCTCCATTGCTTCGCCAAATAATTTATGATTCAGCAGCAATGAGCATGTAAGTTAGGTCAATGAGGTTATTGTCATGATCCATCATATAATACTTTCTTTTGAACTCATTATACGATTCAGGGAGTGACTGCAAAACCCAGTTCACAGCCAACTCATCCGGGAATGACACACCCAACATTATCAACCTATCAATGTGTGATTTCATTCCTAGAACGTGGGCACACACGGGTTTACCATCTTCATGTTTCATTTCCAATAGGGCTTTAGTGATATTGAACCTTTTCAATTCTTCGATCTTGTGGGTTAGGGAGAACAATTGGAGGAGGTGGAGGAAGTGAAGCATGATTTCTTGTTCCTCGATCGAATCGTGGAATATCATCTTCATGTGGAATGCTTGTTCCACGGGATTTGGGAAGACCATAGTTGTCGAACTTTGACATCTACAAAACGAGAGAAAACGAATTCAAATTAGTTGATTGATTGAGTCCTTAGTAAATCACCCAAATGAGATACTAAGGCTAGGACCCAACACAATATTCTACAACTCGGGAAAGGGATGTCGTAACCCAAATTGCAAAACATTTGAAGGTAAGTGAATGACGATTCACTAATTTTCCACCATGAAAAACAAAAAAGAAATTTAGGTTTTAAATCTATGAAAACTGCTAGATCCTTTGAGATTCATTGAATACTTCAATGGCATGTTTAAATCTTGATATGCTCCTCTTGTTTGTGACTGGGATGCCGAGGATCACAAAGCGGGTGTGAATAACCATGCAAACTTACATGGTGCCCTCACATGTTAAAGTCACCTATTCGATGTGCCGGTAAACCACACACGCTCCACCGAACTATGACAAACATTGAGTCACCCTTTGCTACCTTTGCTTGGAACCATTTAGTGTGCCGGTAAACCACACACGCTCCACTAACGTCTTCGCAAGGGCACAAAGTGTAATTTCATGGAATTGCATCAATTCACTTTTGCCTAAGTAACTAAGATTGGGAATTTGTAAAATATTTAGTTACTTTTGTACTTCATTATACTTATAATGGAGGGTTTTGTCCTATCCTACCCGTTCGGCTAATGACCCTCCACTAGTCAAGAGTGCGGTGGGTAAGAGTGGATACCCATTCAATCGCCATTTTATAGGCAATTTCCTTAAACACCCCTCATAGACCAGCTTCGTGAATGAGGCCTACTAACGGTAAGACTGACTTTTACTCATACATATATATATATATATATATATATATATATATATATATATATATATATAATGTTAGACTTTTAATGTTATATATAGTATAGGGTGTATTTTATACTTTTTAAAATACTAGGTTGTCTAATTTAACAATTATACTTTTAACTCAATTAAATTGTAAACCAAAACTTTTATGGATTTATTAAACCTCTTTTAATTATACACCTTAATTAATTAATAAAACCATAAGGGTGTGATTTGAACTTTTTCGAAACAGTACTTGGGTTTTAGAATTTAATAATCCTAATTAAACTTTTAATCAACTTTTAAATTTCAAAACTTGAGGACAAGTTTTGAAACATTTCAAAACATTAGGTGATAGAATTTAAATATACATCAAAATTAAACTATTAATAAAAATTTAAATTCCAAAACTTGAGGGCAAGTTTTGAAACCTTTTTCAAAATATTAGGGTTTCAACTATTTAAATTTCAAAACAACAAAACTTTTGAGGTCAAATTTAAACTATAAAACCTAAAGGGGAAAATATGAAACATTTCATAACACAAGGATCAAATAACAAATAATCTAAATTAACATTTAATCATATAATTATCCATATTTGATTTGTTTAATGATTTATTGCAAAACAATTTACCAATTTAATCAAAATAATTAATCAGTTATCACATAAGGAAACGAATATTTTATTAATTGATAAAAATCTTCAATTAGATCAAGAATATAGTCATATAGTCATATATATCAAAAAATTGGATTTATATTGATCTAATATGATAAGGCAAGTATCCTCAAGCAAAACAACAAGAAATCCCGGTTTTCCCTCATTCTGACCAGCCGACTCGTCGAGTCAGCATGGACTCGGCGAGTTCATCTAGAGACTCGGCGAGTTCAGCAAGCAGAACCACAAAAAACGAATTTTTTCAACATACAAGGCATCAATACAATAGAAACCAATCTAGGCTCTGATACCACTGATGGGTTTTGGCCATAAGAACATCATATGTGCTCATACAAACCCTAATGCTTGGATCTAGGTTTCTCTATTGTACATGCAAGTTATCCAAGACTATAAACCCTAGATCTAGCATATGACAATCAATATAACATATAATTAGGGTTTAGATTATACATTGATTGTTATGTAGCAATAACAATCCCAATTCCTCCTTGTATTGACTTTAGAAAGCTTAGAGTCACAAATGTCACTCCTTTAATGGCTCACAAACACCAAGAGCAAAAAGATGAAGAGGAGAGAGGAAGGAGGTTGCCCTAAAACATGTGAAACCCTAGAAGGATGTTTAGCCACGTTTTTGGGTCATAAGGGATCTATATATATAGGAGGTTATTAGGGTTATCTAACAAGGAAACCCTAATTTGGATGCTTAAGCCCTAAGCAACCCGTGGACTCCTTTCCTTAAGGCCTTGGACGATTTCCTCATGGGTTTCCCCATAGAATTCGTCCACTCCTTAATATAAGACAATCCATAGCCCAAATTGCAATTATCTTATAATTACAATTCCAGTCCCTTAAGTTTAATTAATCTCTTTTAGTCACAAAACTAATTACCAATTAATTATTGACTAATATTAATTAAACAATATGCTTTCTCCTTTAATATATTATTCTCATAATATATTAATAAATCATATTTAATCCTTTCTCTCCATAATGCATCCTATCAAGTTGCTTTGGTGAAGGCAACCCAAAAGGACCATGCACCATCGGGTCAAGTACATACCAAAATAGTTATGGACTTAGACACTAATCCAACAGGAATACCCCAGGCCCCTCAACCATCGGGTTGGAATGCCAACATAATATGAGTCTAATCATCCTACCGGGATGGAATACTCCTGGCCCACAACCATCGGGTTGGAATGCTCCACTCCCTATACATACCGTAACTACTACTACTACTATGGGTCCAATCACCCCTCAGGATGGAATACCCTAGGCCCCTCAACCATCGGGTTGGAATGCCAACCTACTATGAGTCCAATCATCCTACCGGGATGGAATACTCCTGGGCCACAACCATCGGGTTGGAATGCCCCACACTAGCACACATGCACACATAACAGGCAACCACATAATACCCTACAAAACCTACATACCAGGGCCCTATCATCCTATCGGGATGGAATACCCCCTGCTACTGCTCAACATACATAACCCGCATGTAACCTCCTACCAGCGTACATAAGGCAAGACCAACTACAGGTCTTTAAATAACCACTACCCAACTACCAGGGCGCTGATCCAACAGAACTAGCCATCTCTTAACTATCCATTCCTCTAGGATACTAAGCTAACAAGGCATACCCTCATATCATTATCCTATCTACCAGGATACTAGCAAGCATATCATCACATAACATAACAAGCTCTAAACAACAATTCAAAGGGTTGGCCTTGGTTCCTTAGACCCTTGAGTACAGTGAGGATAACTCACCTGAAATGAAGAACCGAACCACGGAAGCACACACCCGAAGTACTGCTCCAAACTCCAACACCTATTGCCATCAATGGACCTTTGACATGAATAACCAAACACCATAACACCCTTGAAGGTCAAAGTCAAAGTCCAGGCCAAAGTCAAACTTCCTGACTGACCCTACTCGTCGAGTCAACCCGTTGACTCGTCGAGTCCTTATACTCTGAAAACTCTTAGAACACGACTCAACTCGCCGAGTCACCCCAAGACCCGTCGAGTCCAACGATCTCCGAGTCCCATCCTGCTCAACTCACATAGTCACCCCTCGAATCACTGATTACAGGCTTTAACCAAAAGAGGTTAGGGTTCTGCGACCAGACTCGCCGAGTCCAAGAACAGACTCGTCGAGTCCAAGGCAATCTTCAACAGACTCGCCGAGTTGTTCTTCAACTCGCCTAGTCCATGCACATGTTCATACAACTCGTCGAGTACACCCATGTGACTCGCCGAGTCTCTCCAGTTCTCAACCCATACAGAGGCTTTTCGAGCCATGCAAGGGCTCCAATCCATAGATCCACTCTTCTACAGTCTAACCCTCACATAAAATTGCAAACTTTACGTGAAACCAAGGAGCTATAGGCCCAAAACACTCTAGGGTTAGGGTTTATGACAAAGGGGCTTCACCAAAAACTCTTAGATAGAAGCTTAATGACATTTTGGACCATCCCAAGTCTAGATCTGAAGTAGCAACCTCAAATCTAAGCCTTTAACTCGAAATAGCTCTCAATCATACAAAAAATGCCCCAAATCTCAAATGATAATAGATCTAGATGCAAAAAAGCCCAAGCAACAGATTATTACCTCCAATATAAGCTCCAGCTGAAGTAGATCCCATATCTACACCACTCCTTTGCAGCAAGCCTCTTGATCTTCAAGCCCCTTTCCAAGATTTTCTCCTCCAAAGCTTTATTCTCTCTATTAATGGAAGCTCACTCGATTCTAGGGTTTCTGGATCTCAAAAGGGTAGCCAAGAGGCTGAGGGTGGGTTATAATGTGCTTTATATAGGGCACAACCCCCGGGATTAGGGGTTTCTCCCTTCAGCACCAACTCGTCGAGTCCAAGCCGCCGACTCGGCGAGTTGGCCACTTAAACCGTGACAGAATCCCGCTCCGACTCGGCGAGTAAGTAGACCTACTCGTTGAGTCCCTTTCCTAAATTTACACTTTTGGCCTTTCATTGAACTTCTGAATTTTGGGGTGTTACAATACATTAAAAGATACCAACATACATTGCTTACATATTGTATTTGTTCACAAATATACACAAAAAGTGACATAAAGTATGAATTTTCAGAATGTAGCAAATATCTAAATTCCATGGTCCAAATACCTGCTCGCCGAGTCCCTAAGAATACAAGTAGTTTTGAAAAGTGTCAACATAGAATGTTGGTGAGTTCATAAGCATGTTTGTATGAAATTTTTTGTAACATCATTGTTTGCAATATTTTGTAAAACTCCAGAAAATCTGATATTTTTTGTGAAAAATGGTTTGTGAGTCTCGTTCTAAAACTGTGAATAATTGCATGCATGTACTTTGTTTTCTTTTTATTTGTAGTTGTAAAGTGTAGATACCCTTAAATTTTCATATTTTATGTTGTAAGAAAAATTATAGTCTTAAACCCTAAGACTGGAGTGGTGGTAATCGTGTACTGGAAATAAAGCGTAGTTTTATATTTTATAAAACCAGTGAAGTGTATACTTTTCATAAATCCGAAATAATGTTGTTAATCCCTACGTGAGTCGTTACAACCATGCTTGATGTGATTGATATGTCTTTCATGATGTTCTTCAGATGTCGATTTCGGGAAGATATTCGTCACCCTAGACTGGCCCCGTCTAGCTGTAGCGAACAACTTAGGTGTGGGGGTATCAACCCCATATAGATTTATACACAATTATCTCGCTCTCCCTCCAGGATACTTTGGTTATAACTACAAGACTTACGGTGTACGCTAAGTGGGTACGGTGAAGGAAAGTGTCTCACTAGAGCATTAACGGATTTACGCAAATTTCGAGTTCCTTTATCGATTAAGGAAATAATATTGTTTCCTTTGTATATATATGTGACAACTATTGTATGACACGCGATTTGTCAGATTTCATATTATTCAGCTTATAGCTTTACAGCTTTCATGACACTCAACTTATTATTCATGTTATAACAGCTTCGTGGTAGGCAAATTATGACAAGCGGTTTAGTGCTTTATGACATACAACTTATTATTTAGGCTGTAACAGCTTTTATGATAGACATATTATGACACACAGATCTTTCTGTCATGAATTTTGTTTTGTTTATTATTTCGGTGAGATTATTATAACACTTTTTGCAAAGAATCCTTAATTAACATGTCATATTGCATACTTTCTCAAGTTTTTTTTAGCCATCCAACATTAGTGTCGACATAGTTAAAAATATTTTTCCAATAAAATTAATATTAGTAAAATATTAAATTTTGTAGCTTGTTTAATACACCAAAAATTAGTTTGAGAGTTTGTAACACAAAACATTCTAATTTGTTGTGACTCTAGCAAGTCACAATTTTCTACAAAATACATATATGACCATGAAACTTATTATATGCAAATATTTGTGTAAGTATAGTGTTAAATATATATATATATATATATATATATATATATATATATATATATATATATATATATATATATATCCAAAAGTTAACATGTTGAGCACAACACTCATTTTCTTGCCATTTTTTAATGCATAACCCATATCCATAAAAATTTCATACAACACATATGATAACAAACACTTTTCTCATGATTTTTATGAAGATGTATAAGATAAACTCCATCTTCAAGCAATTACCCAAAGGTTAAACACATAACACATAGGTCCATGCAATTATCCAATGGTTAACTGGAACTTTGACTTGTATTCCCCCCCCCCCCCCCCCCCCAAAGAGTATGAAAAACACGAAAATAGTGGGGTATGAAGCTCACCTTGGTTGATTTCGGGTGGTAGGAAGAATGGAGAGTGATGAGATTTTCAAGCTTAGCCTTGCACCTCTTGATGATATTCTTGAAATTTCAAGGGTTCTAATAATTTAGCACACAAAAAAGTGTGTAAATAAGAATTTTAGCTTGGAAAGATGTAAGCATACTTGAGGTTAATACAATGCCCGTAGATTTGAGCTAGTCAATTTAGAGACGACAAGCATCAAAAATAACTTTTTTATGGAAGATTATTTAGAAGGATTAATCTTAACTAAGTTGTAGTATATGTTACAAGGATTCCGTACAAATAAAGAACGCCGAAATCTGAATTATAACGAATAAGTTATGACATATCGAAGTTTCGCGAAGGAACCGGCATGACATAGCGCGACGTAAATAGTGAATTTACGTTAGAGCGATATTTAGCCAAAACAATCTAAATGAGAATTGAATATCTCATCGATAATAGTGCAACGACAGAAAGACATACGAAAACGGACGTCAGACGAAGGAGTTATGAGTTTATAGCGGAGTTTTCCTGTCCCGACCTGCTAAAAATAATATATAAGTAATATATTTTTAATATATTAAAAATAAAGTCAAAATTAGCCAACGGAATCTAAACGAGAGTTGTAGATCATAATCTCACCTACGCGTTGATATAAAGAACGTCGAAAACGGAGTTCGTATGCGAAAGTTATGAATTTATGAAGTTCGGGGCGCGAAACCCCAAAACTGTCAGATACCACGACGTGGCAAGTCTTCTGACACCTCCTGGAGTCCCCCAGTCGTAACTTGCGATGACGCATGCAGTGACGACCAAGCCCACGACGTGGAAAAAGGTGTCACGACGTGGCAAGGGCAAATTTTGCCCTATAAATAGATTTGAAGGGCCAACCGTTTAGGGTTGCTATTTTCTCTCCTCTCTCTCTCTCTCCCATTCTACCTCGTTTTACGTGCAAGAAATATCCTGAAGCCCCGGTATCAACCCCGAGGCCCGAAGAATGTCCCGAAGTCCGAAGATCCCGAGAAGAAAAGAGTTTTCGAGCCGAAGCTCTATCCGCGAGAAACCTGGTGTGTGAAGTGATCCCGGTTTCACCGAAGAGTTACTACTCTTAGAGTCGTAGTGTTGTCCGATCATCCTCTGATCAAGTGAGTATATAGTCCCTTTTATAAACACGAGAGTTGTAGATCATAATCTCACCTACGCGTCGATATAAAGAACGTCGAAAACGGAGTTCGTATGTGAAAGTTGTGAATTTATGAAGTTCGGGGCGCGAAACCCCAAAACTATCAGATACCACGACCTAGCAAGCAGTGCCACGACGTGGCAAGTCTTCTGACACCTCCTGGAGTCCCCTAGACGCAACTTGCGATGACGCATGCAGTGACGACCAAGCCCACGACATGGAAAAAGATGCCACGACGTGGCAAGGGCAAATTTTGCCCTATAAATAGATTTGAAGGGCCAACCGTTTAGGGTTGCTATTTTCTTTCCTCTCTCTCCCGTTTTACCTCGGTTTATGTGCAAGAAATATCCTGAATCCCCGATATCAACCCCGAGACCCGAAGCAAGTCCCGAAGCCCGAAGATCCCGAGAAGAAAAGAGTTTCCGAGCTGAAGCTCTGTCCGCGAGAAACCCGGTGTGTGAAGTGATCCCAGTTTCACCGAAGAGTTACTACTCTTAGAGGCGTAGTGTTGTCCGATCATCCTCTGATCAAGTGATCGTATAGTCCCTTTCATAAACACGAGTATAATACAAGTATTGTTTGAATGTATTAAGTATATGTTTGGGTGAGTGTATAGTTACTTTCTTCTAACACATAAATATAAAGTATTAGCTATGAAATACGTGTTATGTGTTATGTATTATTTGTCTATTTGAGATGGGCTTGGAATTGATGTTTTTATACGAGTGTTAAATGATTTAAACTGCGTTTGTATTTATATCTACAAAAGTGTTGGGTAGAACATGGGTAGATGGAATAGTTGGTGACGATGCGACTTCGTGCCTATTGAGTAAACCCTGGCGACTATGCGACTTAGTGCCTATCGAGTAAACCTTGGTGACGATGTGACTTCGTGCCTATTAAGTAAACCCTGGCGACTATGCGACTTAGTGCCTATCGAGCAAACCTTGGTGACGATGTGACTTCGTGCCTATTGAGTAAACCCTGGCGACTATGCGACTTAGTGCCTATCGAGTAAACCTTGGTGACGATGTGACTTCGTGTCTATTGTATAAACCTTGGTGACTATGGAGTTAGCGCCCATTGAGTAAACCTTGGTGACTATGGAGTTAGCGCCTGATAGCTATGGAATTAGTACTTGAGAGATAAATCGTTGGTAACTATGGACTTAGTACCTGATAGATAAACTTTGGCAGCAATGGACTTCATGCGAGTTCCTTAGGTTAATCCTTAGGAATGAGTGAATGAAGGATAGTTGTTTTTACGGTAAAACCTTAAGATTAAAGAAGATAATGGGGATGGGTAGTTGGGTTAATTGTTTGATAATTGAATATAATAATTATATTATTGTGGGTTGAAAACCCTATATGCTCACCAGGCTCCCAAGCTTGACCCACTCAGTTTTCTTTGCATTACAGGTAATGGCACAGGAGTATAAGTCGGTGGACTTGACGAGAGATTTTGGATTATAGATCAGTAGTTATAAATAATTGTTATAAGGTCTATTTTATATTGTTTATGCTTTTGGTCTGTATCGGAACATGACATCCCGAGATTTTGTTATTTAATGAAAATACATTTCATTAAGAAATGCTTTGATAAATTTTATTTTATCATATTTTATTTTGGGAACAAATTTTGCAACTCTTTTAATCAAAGGATTACTCTGATTTTATAAAACAAAGCATAAACAAAACAGTCTTTTCTGACCGTGAAATTGGGGATGTCACAGTTAACAAGAACACTTACCAAGTTTATGAGCTTTTGGAGAAAATCCCTTGAAGAACACACACATACACACAGAAATTTTAAGGGAAAAATTAGAGGATTTGAGAGAGTTTGGAGAGTGATGAATTACAAATGAGTGTGGTGTGTGTGAGGGTGTAGATTCGGCCAAACATAAGAAAGGGAAGGGGAAAAGGGATGGCCTAGAAACATGTTGGGTAATTAGTACAAGCTCGGGCGTATATTAGATAGTCACATTGTTGTATGTTAGTTAATTACTTGGAAATTTGTTGGTTAATCATGAAGTGTCACTCCTTAATCCATTTCTTTTCTTCCTTTTTTTTGTTAAACCTTAATCGAGCCTTAGGGTTCTTGGTCCAAAATGAAGCCCAAAAGAAATGGGTTTCGATTTTTGGCTTGGCCCAAAAAGAGTTTTTGGCCCAATGAAAGCCCAAAAATGAGTTTTCGGCCCAAAATGGCCCAAAGAAAAGGTTTTCGGCCCAATAAGATTCAAGGAGAGAGGTTTCAACCCAATAGGGTCCAATGAAGGGTTATCGGCCCAAAGGAAAGTCCAATAGAATTTTTCGGCCCATTAGGGCCCAATAGAGTTTTTGGCCCAAGGGTCTAAAGAAGAGGCTTTCGGCCCAATAAGGCCCAATGAATGGTTTTCGGCCCAATAAGGTGTTGGGCCAATAATCCTTGGACCAAAACCCAAAATGGATTGGACTTAGCTATTGGATCAAGTTTTGGGCTTGTATGAGGCTATTTCCCACTTGAATCATAGTGTATGCACGTATGAACTTAAATAACATTGTAGTTTTGATTTCACTAATTTGACGTTGTAAGTTTACATAGAGGAAATTTTTGTACATGAATCACCATTTTAACCCAAAATTTACTGGTTGTGACATGTTGGATAATGTGGCACAACTTAAATTGTATGTGACGTGTACATATAGGCTAAGGGACGTGTAACCAGACGTCAGATAAAAATGTCACATGTTGAAGTTGGTTATTTCTTCTCATTATCATCTTGAGAGGCGGAGAAAAAGGAGGGTGGTTTTAGGGTTTGAGCCAAAACTGAAGCTTTAAGCAAGGAAGATCAAGGATAAGTTTCTACTAGTTATAATCAATGTATCATCTTCTTCCTCGGTTAAGCTTATGTGTTCATAGTTGGTGAGATTTGAAGAATTGTTAGAACTTTGTTCAAATTCTTAGAATTCATAGTATAATATTGTTATGAGTGTCACAATCATGATTCAAAACTTTGGTTGATGATTACATGGATAAATCCTTGAATTTAACATTGAGGATCACAAATCGTAAATTATGAAAGTAAAGGAAACTTGAATAAGTAATGTACTGATGAATTAAGGCATATAAATGAGATATTTGTGAAGCTTAATTGATTTTGAGACAAAAAAAATTTGAAACATGAAATTTTATATAATCAAGTGAATGATCATTTTGGATATGGATTTAGAATAAGATCTTTTATGGAATAGGTTATGTTTATACAAGCTAATGTGTTATTTTATTTGGTTTTGGCAAGGATATTTGGTCAAGAAGCACCAAGTGAAAGACAATTGTGATAGTTAGTTTTCACTTACTGGCAAGGTGAGTGCATATGACTTTCTCCTAATGAGATATGTGGCTTAATTGTGAGTTTTTACTCTATTAGCTATCTGAAAATAATATTTTGATAGCGTTGAGTGAATTATAAAATATAAAGGCATAATCTAAGTCTTAAGTACTTAATGTTTTTTATGTGGTTTTAGTATAATGGTTTTGATCAAATAAAACCTTTGAAATAGTAGGTATTACTTAAAATAGTTTTAAAAGGGAAAATTAGTGGTTGAGGAGTAAATGAACCCTTTTCAAAATAGTAGGTTAAAGTTTTGAATATAATGTAATTTTGAATAAATGAACTCGTTGTAAGAGTATGTATTTATGTATATGTTATTTTGAAAGATAAAGGTGTGATATAAGCTTATGTTAAAGATTTTAATTTAATTTTGATAATGTTCTGGTAGGATAAATTGTTTATACTGTGCAAATTGTTAGTTTATTAACATAACATAACACGTGTATGTGATTGGGTCTCCAAAACAAAGGTGGTAATCATGCATACATGGAATATGTTGCATATTATAAAGTCGTGTTCGGAAAATTATGTTTAACACCTAGTTTCGGGGTATTTTTAATTTTGGTATAACAAGCTATAATTTGATCGAGTAAAGGTTTTTGGCTTCAATAGAATATAATTTAGACCTTATTTGATATTGATAATGTTGGTTAAGTGGTTAAAGCTCTCGAATTGTGGTTTTAAGCAAAACGGTAAAATGGGAAAGGTGATACTTCGAGCATGTTGCATGAATTAGTGTTTTTAGTTCGGTATGTTTTAAGTAAAAAATAAGTAGATATGATTATAATACTTTCCATTACCTTCACTTACATATAAGTATCATTGAATATGGAGCTAGAATGAAAAAATTATGATTGTTTGAAGTTTAAGATAAAAACTAGGAAA
This sequence comes from Lactuca sativa, assembly GCF_002870075.4. NCBI lineage: Eukaryota > Viridiplantae > Streptophyta > Magnoliopsida > Asterales > Asteraceae > Lactuca > Lactuca sativa. The sequence continues at coordinate 250,987,922 of NC_056625.2, forward strand.
TCGGGGAATTATCCGAGAAGCGTGGGGCGCTCCCAACCCAGTGGGTTGCGTGTTTTTAGGGTTTTTAGGGTAGTTAATGGCCATTTACCCTTATGGTTTGTCATTTATCAACATCCATCACCTATAGGACGATCCCGAGTGAACCCTAACTCTCTTTCTCCCGTTTCGAGCTTGAAGCAACTTTTGGAGGCTTATTTCTCATTCTTGGTGTGAAGCTTGAAGATCAAAGTTGTTGCAAGGTGGTTTGGTGAAGGGCTCAATGTTGGATCTAATAAGGATACTTTATTTATGGGCCATTGTGAGTAAAAAGCTTCCACATTTACTTATAGTCTGATAGATCTAGCTATTTGTCCATTCTTATGCTTTTAATCCCATTTTGGCGGTAAACTTCGATTTTGCGATAATTCACAAAATAGTCATAAACAGTAACTTCCAAAGTCTCAAATTCACCATTCTCATCTTTTGACTTTTTCCTAAGGGAAAACCTGAAAAAAATTCACTAATTTATTTGATCTCAAGTTCTTTTGTGTCTATGAGGATCTGTTTGGTTGGTTGGAATAGAATGACAAAGGAATGAACATTCCAAGAACATGTCGCCAAAACTTTCCATTTATGTAATTGTAATAAAAACCATATTTTTTTTCTCTGTTTGAAAAAAACAATGTCATTAAAATAACATAGATGGAAAGGATCACATTGGTTCAGGAATAGTCAACTCAACTCCACTGAGGAAAACAAAAGGGTTGTTTTTTTTTTTTCATTCCTATGTAATCACCCATTCCATTCCTTCTATGATTCCATCATACCAAAACATACAACATAAAAAAGAAAACATACAACTACTAATTGTAAGGCTTCTCACTCAAACTAGTTATCTTGTACTCAGTATTGGTAGGGCTGGTTTTCACCCTCATATTCTTCAGTGTACACTTTGCCTGATTTGACACCACACAAACTTTTAGCAACAATTTACAAATTAGCCCCTCATGAAATGACAACATGACAATTTCTTACCTTTTCCCAGTCAACAAAATAGGGATCTTTCACATTTTGATTTGCAATCAGAAAATCAACCATCGGCCAAGGCTGGATGATCATGGTAGCAGACACATCTGATAATCTTAAACCACGGTTAACTCAGATTTCATAACACCTTCACTTCAGGGGTAAACATGGAAAAGAGTAATGAGATATTTACTGATGTTGAGGGATAGACCACCCTGAGATGTGCGGAAACTGGAATGGAATCCTCCGCATCCAAGAACACGTCCTCCAACATCAACAAAATTCTTCACATCGTTGTGGAAAAAAGATTGCCGAACAAGCAGACACCCTCTATAGGTAAAAGATAAAGTAAATTAATATCAACAACATGTTACATTATGGGTAACAAAACATAAGAAAAATGCTATTATGGGTAAAAAGGAAGACATGTTGACTAAATTTGTAGCAAAATGTATCCACTACACCACTTTGGTGTAAAAAGATACATGCATGTTAGTATTATTGGTTAAAAAATAAAGTGCACTGTTGTTATTAATAGAGAAATGCAATTACATTGCAATCATGGGTAAAAATACATTTTGTTACTCAACCTTTCTTACTTAAATTAACCAAATGTCAATATATAAGTGACAACTTACTGTTTAGTTGCATGTTGTCTTAAGATGATATCAAGCACCCTCAAGGCTTCCATGGAGTTTTCAGATACCTGTCCTCTTAGAGCCTGTGCAATTGTCTGCATTGGGATTTTGGCTACAAACTCAGCTCCACTTTGAAAGTCTTTGATTGATATGAACACCTGATTCTCTTCTTGTCATTGTCAGGGCTTTCAGGGCTTGCATTTCCATTGTTACTGAATATTATCATATTCATAAGTTTTTTAAGTCATATATATATATATATATATAAGATTAGTCATGTAAAACAGTATGCAATACCTACCGATTAGAAGTGGCGTTTTCAAGAACAACAGTGAATTCAAGTTTGTTCCTTGGAAGAGCTCCAACAGTAAATAAACTTTTTTCACCATCATGGGCAAATTCTTTTCCAGCCAATTCAGAACCATAGGTTTCATGGACCCTATCAAGCACTTTTCTTCCTATGCCTTTTCCATTTACTGGGCGACCATCTTCATAAAAAAGTGCAACTGGTTTGGTTGAAATTCAAGACTTGTGAGAAGCCTGCTTATTGAAAGAATCTTTAAAACAAGAAAAGGGCGTATATTTTTTTACTATTTATTAAATGTGTAAAATGGACCTTGATAAAATTTAAAGTAATGAAAGTTTGTGGTCCAAGTAAAATTAGTAATTTCAAGTAATAAGCATGATAGATAAATGGTCTTTAAGAACATTTGTGAAAGAAGGGAAAAATAAATGACGGCGACTTTGTAAAAAGTATGGAGTTTATCATTCTTTCTGTATTAAGCCTAAAAGATATTTGAGAATAATGAAATAATAAATGAGGGAAATTTTAGAAAATGTTAGGAACCAAAAGGGGAAAGCCTCATGTGCATGACTTTCCTAATTAAGTCATTCTTTTTGCATCAATTCAAAAGGAAACATACATAAACATCGAGTGTTCTCTGGACATACAATATTTAAGAAATATTTCAGAAAGTAGGGAAAAATAAGTGAGGAAAGTTTTGTAAAAAGTTAGGACCTAATGGAGAAAACTGCCAGTCGTAGAGAAACACAAAGTGCTTTCAGGATAAATCATGTTTAAAATATATTAGAGAAAGAAGGAAAAACTAAAAGATGGCAAATTTGTAAAAGTTAATGACTTAATGGAAAATGTGTCACTTTCATGACATTTTTATCAAGTTCTTTTTCAGTTAAAAGGAAGATGGCAAATCTAAGCTTTAGTTCCTTACTATTTTTTGTTCTTATGGAATGTTCATATTATTTTAATTTCTATAGTGATTGGTCTCTATGCATATAAAACCAATGTAGAGAAAATCAAAAGTTGCAAAAAATACTATTAAAACAAACAACAAAGTTGAGGGACTAAACTTGCCATTCCCTCAAACAATAGTGGCAAAATTCAGAAAAGAAAAAAGTTAATGTTTCTTTTTGTTTCCACTTTATATATATATATATATATATATATATATATATATATATATATTGTTTTTTTTTAAAATATAAAAAATATATGAAAATTGATAATAATCTTAATAAATGGTCCATGTGATTTTCTAGAATCTGAGCTTTAGTTCCTTACTTTTTTTGTTCTTATGGAAGGTTCATATTATTTCAATTTCTATAGTGATTGGTTTCTATGCATATAAAAAACAATTATACAAATTTATTTTATTTTATCTTTTTCTTTCTGATTAATTTAGGATTTATATCAGTACTTGTATTATTATTAAATGAAAAAAAGGCTTTCATCATTACCACCATTATGCACCACTATCTACTAGTCTACCACCATCACCACCACGAATTCCATTCAATTATGTTTCTTATAAATTTCTTTAGATTTTAATTCATTTTACTGATTCCATTTCGTTCACTCAACATTTCATTATATAACACAACTTCAAGAGGTTGAAGAGTGGATGGTATATTAGTAGCAAACCAACTCCATGATATCTATGTTGGATGAACAATTTATACATGTTTTAGTTGGACTGAATGCAATAGATAGCTAACATACTTTAAATTATTATTATTGCAGCATTATACATTGAAAGATCCACCTAATTGCAATATATTTAAAAGGGGAGACTAAATAATGCATATTGCTTAATACAAAATGAAGAGTATAAACACGAATGTATTTCTAATCCACCAAAAATGACATGCATGCACATAATTAAAGCCAAAATAAGAAAAACCCTTTCAAAATATCAACAAAATATGGCAAAAAGGTACATCGTACTTTCGTACCATCAACTCCTTCAGAAAAGATGAAGGTACACAAAAATATAAACCACGAATCAGGAAACTCCTTTCAAAAATCAACAAATGATAGCAAATAAGGCAATCAACTACTTGGAAAATCAAGAAAATCTAGAAATTGCAGAGGCTTAAGACCGAAAACTACTTTATCAACCCAAAAAATGGAACCATGGAAACTAAAACCAGAAAAATCAAAATTAAAATAACTGATAAATTTAGTAAAAGATAAAGATAACCAGTCTAGTCAGAGAAAACACTCATGCAAGAGTAAAATATGTCGAAATTTTGAAGAGTAAAACTATAACAAAATCCTCCAAAATAATAAAGTAATTATACCTAAACTCGGAGAGAACCCCTGTTTTGAAATATAGATAACCAACCTAAAACCTGAAAACCAGAAAACAAAATCACAAAGTAGTACGGAGTGATCCAAAAACCCCAAGAAATTACGAAACCCCCAAAAAACAAGCCACATTTTACAGATCTTAATTAAACGTTTTAGTATAAAACCTACATTAGAAAATATACTCGGAACACCACTTCATGAAAGAGTAAAATAAGTTGAAATTTTCATAAGAAAAAACCGAAATTTTTTTCTAAAAATTTCTCTCGAAATCCCCAAAAAACACATAACATTTCACACTTTACAAGGTTTGAATTCAACCCCAAAACAAGACACTTAACAAAATTCAAAAACATCCTCGAGAAGAAGATAATAGAGTAAACATTCACAAAATATGAAGAAAAACATGTTTTTTTTTGTGAAAATTAGCTAAATAAATCCTAGAAAATACCAACATTGCACGAATTTCAAAGATTTGGCCAGAAAACCTAGAGAAGAAACACCTAACGCAGAAAATCAAGGTAAAATTTTGAAGAAAAAGACGAACATAGCAAGAATTTCAATTTATCTCACCAAATTAACCAATAACGATGATGAAGCAGGAGTAGAAACCCTAAAATGAAAATAAGGAACTGGTGGGGAGAGTGGAGTTGAGGGTTTATTAGGGTAGTAAATTACAACGAGAACGGTGGCTTTTCCAACAAATTTTTTTCTTCCCACGTGCGTCCATGTGGTTGTGTCATAATCTCTGAATAACCATGCACCAAAAATAAGTGTTTATATCCCACACGCTCCTATTCTTAGTGTGTCAGTCACTACGTCCACTTCTTATAACCCCAAACAGTTTAAGATGGGTTAAACTCAAGATTTTTAATTTTTTATATTTCTTTTTGCTAATCTTAATTTAATAAAAAAAATTATTAAAATGGTTTTTTTAGACTTTAGATTAGATGAAAAAAATAAGCTTTAATGAAAATTTAGTATTTAACTATAATAATAGTAAACTAGAAATGTAACCCCCGCTACGTGGGGGTCAGAAGGATTCGTTGTTGTTTCCAAAACGATGTGTACATAGCTTTATATGTTTAAGTTTGTATTGTTTTGTTTTTTCAACGGATAAATATATGAAGAGAGAACTTAATATGGATAAAAGGATATTCATTCATCGGTGGATGATTTTACAAAACAGTAGGAACTGATGATTACATAGCATTGGATTACAAAACGGTAGGAGTGATATTAGATGTTGACAGAGGCAAATCCCCATGGCTGTTATGGTGTTGGGTGGTCTTCAATGATGTTCTTGCATATCCCCATCGTTGTTGTCATGTTCTCCTATATCATCTGGAACATGTCGAGCATTAGGATCATGTCCTTGTCGAGATCACTGATAAGGGTCTCAGTGATTACAACGTGCCTGTATGGTAGTTCGACCGGAGCTTCCTGTAGGAGATTCTGCCTCGATCTGTTAATGTTGTTGTAGGTGTTTTGGACTTCGCCCAAGGATTGCTTCATGGTTTCGAGTTGGTGGAGCAGTTTGTGCATGATGGTGTCCATGTTGTGTGTTTGGTATTTGGTAGTATGGTCGGTGGGTTTGTAGTATGGTTATATAGGGGATGGTTGTGGTTGTTGGATGGTATTAATTATGGTCAATTAAATGTTCTTCTGGGAAGTTATAGATATAGGGTGGCTGTGACGTTTTTTCTACTTGTTTTGGTAGATATAATTCCTGGGTATGGATCTGGTAATTAATTCAAGATGCACTGTGTGGTGGTTGTTTATGACTTGGGTCAAAATATATGGGAAAATCTTATGTTTTTAAATACGCAAACAGTAGAATATTGTCACACCCCGCAACCATGATGGCGCTATCATTCTGGGGTGGAGGACGTCATGCGTAGTATCACAACAATTGTATCATAGCAAGCATAGTAAACACAACCAGACATTGAATACATATATGAACAGTTTTACATTGTTTAATACATAGTTTTGTTCATATCAAAAGTAAATTAGTAAAGACGCGACTCTAATGCTCTGACTTCTCTGAACTTTTGGAAGTACCTGTCTACTAATTCCCTGAGAATACAACCAGTTTTGAAGAATATCAACATAAAGCTGGTGAGTTCAAAAGCATTTAGTTTTAGTGAGAAAATGTTCTTTGAATCCATTTGAAAAGTGTTCTTCAAGAAAATCATGTATTTTCTTATGAAAAGCGGTCTTGAAAGAGTGTCTATTAGTAGAAAATAAACCATCAGTTTTAGAAAAACATGTTATCCGTCCTAGAGGTAGAGATGCCAGTTTAGAAGTCCTTGATTTTTAACAGCATATATAAAAGTAGTTTTATTACTTAAAATAAAACAAATGAAGAAGAGAGTCCGTAAACAAAGTTAGTTTATACTTATTTTGTGAGTCGTATAACCATACTTGATATCACCACAGGCGTGCCCACCTAACTGTAGTTAGAAGTTATGGTGTGTGATTGTCAGCCCCGAATAGATCTATTCACAAATCTCATGCTCTCCTTCCAGGAGACTCTGATTATACTAAAAGGATTTATCACTATACACCTAAGGGTACAATATTGAAGTAGCGCCTCACAATTCTGTATAATCTAGTTTACCAACGAGAAATCAACATAAAACAATATTTATCCTTGAATAAATGTACTTTATACTTCTGAGAAAACATATAACGTAAACTAAATCTGCCATAGTTTAGATATATTCTTTTATGAAATCTGATTAAGTAGAGACTGCCTAGAGGGTCATCCCAAACTATACCCATTATAGTTTATTATAGTTGATATGGAAAATGCTTTGTAAAAAACTTTCTGAAAGCTATGAAGTTGTATTTCCGAAATAGAAGTTTCCTTTATGATCAACATATTACAAAAAGAGATAAAATATCCGAATATGTTATTAATCATTGAAATCGTTGGACTGCATTAATAAGTTTAAAACTTTAACAAAATTCTTGGGATAGGTGTTTCCCGCATGGTTGATGGGTTCTCGATGTCTATTATTATGAAGCGCACGTTGTCGGGAGTGGATGTCCTAAGCATTTGGATTGACATCGTTTTTGTTTGTTCTTTGTGATCAGTGATGATTGATGGCAGATTGTTTCTGTTTATTGGTGGGTTGTCGGATATAAACTTTTCAAGCGACGACTTTAACAACTTCCGACATGATGTCTCAGATATAACTGCGGATATGGTGTCTGTATTGTCGGTGATGGTCACTGTGAATTTGTATCTATAGAAAGAAAAAGTTTGTAAGGACGTTAGTTAAAGAGTAATAACCTTTTGTTAATTGAAACGTTGCTTACATGTATGTTGGCTTTTCAATCAATGTGTGTGCGCTGCAGTACCACTTTTCACCTCTTCTGAGGATGGGATCCTTGCAAGTTGGACATGTAGTTTGGTACCAAGTGTTTTGAAAGTGAAAATCCTTGATTGAAGCCCGTACAATGAATGTTTTATCCTATAGATGTAAACGAATTGTTTGTGGGTGTGTGAAAGGGATCGTATCTGTAAATAGCGATATTATTTGTATGACGTTTCCAGTAGATCAGATATGTTTTTGACCTTCATGTTGTATAAGGTGGATGGTGTTCTTGATAGTGTCGGCACTGGTCTCGAAGGTCTTGTGAATCTGAAGCCATGTTGTTGTTAGCATAGGGTGTTTACCATATGGAATATAGGATTTTTTCCTATTTTATATGACTTACAGGTTGATGAGAGATGTTGTTTCCAGTATCTCTGGGTTGACATAGATATGTGTAGCATGTGATGAGCCATGGCGTAATGCTCCTATAGAAAAGTGATTTGGAGAATAAAATGGTCACAGCAAATGATGTTATATGAGATATATAAATCGAGTTGGTGATAGAGAATATATATATTGAGTTATCTAGAAGAAGGTACCATTAGATATTGATGGTTTTAGGTTTGTCACTGCAACAACTGTTGTCGTAGGCGGTAGTTGTAATGAGGAACGGTTGAATTTCTATGGATTAGTTATACATTCTTTCCATAGATTGATTGAAAGTTCACAACCACTAACAAATTGGGAATTGTTGTTGGTGTTAGATAGCTATCATAAAATTGATAAGTGTAGTCTGATGGTTACCATGTATACCTTTCGTCAGTTAGTATAAGTAAGACAAAGGATTCCCCATTTGCTTTGGTGCAGTCTCTGATCTTTGAGAAAACGTCAATGTAGTCTGTTTAGAAGTAAATGTAACCGTGTAAGAGACAGGTATGTAATCAGATGGGCTGGTGTGATGGCTACCTGGATAATATGGTGGTGTTTCTCCAAGCTCTATCAGACATGACTTTGCTACGAAGCGAAACCAGGTTTTTATATGGTCATTGTGTCCGGAATTGGTTGTATAACAGGCATGAGGCCAACATTAATATAGAAGTAGTTCTCTAGGAATTTTTTATATTTGTCTAATTGAGGGCAACTATAATATGATATGACGTAGCACTCTGTAACATTGAGAAAAAATTCAATGTAGTTCTAATTTGTTCGCTGGCCAAGAATTTGTATGGTACCTGCCTGTGAAAACGGATTTTTATAATATTGCATTAGTGGTGTATGTGAGTAATTATGGTAATAGGCTCGCGTTACATGGGCTTTTATTTTGAAACATATATATTTGTGTGACAATTTGAAACATATATATACCTAAACCAACTAGCCGATGAGACAAAGGATTCCCCATTTACTTCACTTGACACCTAGCGGTCCTACCTCTTCGTGTGGCGGTATTCCTGGAAAGGTTGGTTGGTTTAGGTATTCAATTGGATACAGTCCTTCCAAATATGATGTGTGCTTTCCATTAGGCTGCATCATGTCCGTGTTGTTGTAAGTCCTGCCAACAGTTGTTACCATGTTTAAAATGTGAGAATTTATCTCATCGGCTAAATCATTTGTGTGACAAACTATTGCTCTCGCTGAAAGTTGTGTGGCGGTCGTATAACCATACTTGATATCACCACAGACGTGCCCACCTAACTGTAGCTAGAAGTTATGGTGTGTGATTGTCAGCCCCAAATAGATCTATTCACAAATCTCATGCTCTCCTTCCAGAAGACTCTGATTATACTAAAAGGATTTATCACTATACACCTAAGGGTACAATATTGAAGTAGCGCCTGACAATTCTATATAATCTAGTTTACCAACGAGAAATCAACATAAAACAGTATTTATCCTTGAATAAATGTACTTTATACTTCTGAGAAAACATATAACATAAACTAAATCTGCCATAGTTTAGATATATTCTTTTATGAAATCTGATTAAGTAGAGACTGCCTAGAGGGTCATCCCAAACTATACCCATTATAGTTTATTAGAGTTGATATGGAAAATGCTTTGTAAAAACCTTTCTGAAAGCTATGAAGTTGTATTTCCGAAATAGAAGTTTCCTTTATGATCAACATATTACAAAAAGAGATAAAATATCCGAATATGTTATTAATCGTTGAAATCGTTGGACTGCATTAATAAGTTTAAAACTTTAAAAAAGTACTTAGCGTTTGGCTTGTATCCCCCCTGAAAACATTAAAAACACGGAAAATGTAGGGGTATGAACTCAACTCGGGTGATTTGAATGAAGGATCGACACGAAAAGTTGGGTGTTCAAGTGAAGCCCTGAACACGATTTAATCCTAATTAACATACAGTGATACATGAAGGAGTCAAATGAAGGTATTTCACCACTAAATGTGATGGAGAACCACTCTAGGAACTTGGGACTACTTGCACTAAGTGTTAGGACCTTAAAGGATTGTGTTAGGTGAGTGTATGGCCACCTTTAAGGTGTGTGCGGCCAGGTTGTGTGTGCGGTTACACACAGGAGTGTGCGGCTGCACACGGGAGTGTGCGGCCGTACACTCTTCGGTTATGCTCCAAACGTCAATTTTCAAGTGTTTCAAGGCTCAAACCAAGTCCAACTAAGAGATAGAGGGCCAAAACTCTCACTTTGGAGGGTTTTTGAGGTGTGTACGGCCACCTTATGAAGGTGTGCGGCCGTACACCTTCAAGTGATGAAGAACACGAAGAACATGAAGAGTTTCAGGCATAGATTTAGGTGTTTTACCTGTATAACAAGCTAAATGATGGAATTCTTCATGTTTTTTTAGGCCCTTAGAGTATTCTTGGATGAAGTTTTTAGAGAGAGAAAGTATAGTACAACCAAATGAAAGGAATGAGTGAAGGGGTCACCCTATATAAATAGGGATGAGTGTGCGGCTGGAGGATGGGTGTGCGGCCATACACTCGTGTGTGCGGCCATACACTCGGGTGTGCGGCCACACACTCGTGTGTGCGGCCATACACTCATGTGTGCGGCTATACACTCGGGTGTGCGGCCACACACTCATGCAGCCATACACTCGGGTGTGCAACCACACACTCGTGTGTGCAGCCATACACTCGGGTGTGCGGCCACACACTCATGTGTGTAGCCATACACTCCTTTTGATGGAGTGTTTGGCCTATTTGCAACCCTAAATCTTAAACCAACCCATCCCTAATTCAAAATTTGGTTGTACTCAAGGCTTTAAATGCTTAAATGAGCCCTTAATCAGTGTTAGGAGTTAACAGAAATGAGTTTAACTTAGACTAACTGACTAGATGTACAGGGTAGAAGTTTTCGGGTTGTCACAAATATCATTGGTTTCAATAGAATATTCATAATTTTGTTTCACGAACATTATATAATAATGTTGATATTTGCATATAGTATTTTTGGTTTCACTGGAAAAAACTTCCTTTTTTGTGTCATTTTTTTTTAAATCTATCGTGATAAGAGCTGAATTTTAGGATATATGGGGTTTATTTTTTTCACAGTTTGTTAAAGTAAATAAGAGGACAATACCATAATAATGTTGATTTTTGGTTTGCAAATATAATTGGTGGTTCGGGTGATGGGTAGTATGTATAATTTTGTTTAAGAGGTACCTTGGTTGATACAGTTAAAGAAGTTGTTATATAGATTACGTTTATCTAGTTATATGGTTGTTTGCGTATGTAAGTTGGGAGGCCTATTTTGGACTTAAACAATCATCGATTGATATGTGTATATTGTGTGTATTTTCTTTATGTGGTCGTCTATGAAATAGGGAAGAACGGGATTCATGCAAAGGGAAGTTGTTTGTTATGGTTTTTGACCCAAACAAAAGGTGGATTTTGCGGTGCTTGTCTATTACGTTTGCTACAAAAGATAAAGATATTTCCCCAAACAAAAGATTGATTTTATGGTGGTTGTCCATGATGCCTGCTATTTTGCAGTCCGCTTTGGAGTTGTTGTTGGTGCCGGTTCTGTCAGATATAAATTGGAAGTTGTTAGTATCTATTTGGATATTTTATTTTTGGATTATATCTTGTCATTTGTGTTTTTACCTGTGGGAGCATAGGTGAGAGCACGTGCAACGTGTTGAACGGGTGTGGATGATTCCGGGGGTCCGTCATTTGGCCGGATTCTTGTCATCCGTGGTTGAGCTGGCGTTCTTGGGATAGGTGTTTCCCGCATGGTTGATGGGTTCTCGATGTCTATTATTATGAAGCGCAGGTTGTCGGGAGTGGATGTCCTAAGCATTTGGATTGACATCGTTTTTGTTTGTTCTTTGTGATCAGTGATGATTGATGGCAGATTGTTTCTGTTTATTGGTGGGTTGTCAGATATAAACTTTTCAAGCGACGACTTTAACAACTTCCGACATGATGTCTCAGATATAACTGCGGATATGGTGTCTGTATTGTCGGTGATGGTCACTGTGAATTTGTATCTATAGAAAGACAAAGTTTGTAAGGACGTTAGTTAAAGAGTAATAACCTTTTGTTAATTGAAACGGTGCTTACATGTATGTCAGCTTTTCAATCAATGTGTGTGCGCTGCAGTACCACTTTTCACCTCTTCTGAGAATGTTTTGTCGGTTCCCCCGTGTCCATAAACAAATATTAGTTTTTGTTTTTTGTTTTCTATGGAACTAACAACTTTGTTGTACACCAATCGTTGGTCGTTGTTTAGCTTTGGTAGTAGGTTATTGTGCTGCTTCATCAAGTCTTCCTTGTTGTAGCTCATCTCCTCTAAAAGGAGTCGATTTTGTAAAATACCACTCACATCCACTGAGGGAACTGGAAGGCCGAAGTCTGCCATTGATTTAGATGGGACAGTGGGACAGAGTGTGTCATCTAAATCGTGGAGCAATTGTTGTTCGATTATGTCAGCAACTGAACTAACGGTCTTATTTGGCATTTGGGTCATCAAGGTATGTGGGCAGTCATCTTTCATCCTATCGCAGGCGGTTTCCCACAACAAACGTGGATTGCTGACTTCACATAAAAGCAGTAGGTGGAAAAAAAAGTGATTGTAACTGTGATGCATTTGCCCACACTGAAGCTTCTATGAAACATGTCAACCATTCAATATCATCACCTTTCAATCCAAGTGCATTGCAGGCAGCCATGAATGTTGGGTAAACGGTACCAGCTATAGTACGCAGGTCCTAAAATGATGTACATCCCTTTTGGTGGCAGAGTAGCATCCGTAAGTAGAATAATTCACCGGATGTAGGATGTACAAATACAAGTCAGCCTACCATTTTTGATGACTCATGAACCCTTCGACCCAATGACTTAGATGTCTTATCCCATTTGTAACGTTTTGGACATTCTAGATATGTCAGATCATGACCTTCTGTGTCCTTTGAATTGATTTCAAACCACCCAAGTAGGGTAGTTATGTTGGAATACGGATTAGATAGTACTTCAGGTATGGAGCTGTTTCCGTTGAACACCAACTGTTGCATGTTTTCTTCATGCACGGTTAGAACCTAAACAGGTGGGTGGCGATGGTGTATATGGAAGTCGAAAATCTGCCATGCTGCCTCGTGTGGGCATATATAGCGCCCATCCAAAAAAATTTGGACCTCATTTATAGGACGTGCATCTTCATTTTGCAAGCCATTATGACCAGCAGTGGATGTTGCAGCAGAGGATTCATCGGGAGATTCCACCTTTTGGACAGTGTATCTTACACGGTCTGCTCATTTGGAAATATATTTAAAAAGATACTTAATTATCATACTCCAGCCACAATACTCAATGTTGATATGCGCATGGAATCGCGAACAAAGTCTTTTGTTATACGGTACAACATATCCATTGTCTATAACCTGTCCATATTGAGTAGTATGGTGCGCAGTTGAGGTACGTATGTAACGTACATATCCGTCCGTGTCGAAAAATGTAGCATGAAGAAAGGGCTTAGGGAAATGTTTACCGCATTTACCGTCTTTCATACATGGAGCTTTTTGGTTGAGCGTTCCACAGGGGCCATGGATCATGCAGGTTGTTATCGTCTCGTACAACTCTGGCTCATTAATTGGATCCGGCAGCTCGGCTGTATTATACGTATCAACATCGGCCGCATTTTTTATTCGGTCTGAACTCCTTACCCAAAGTAAGGTATGACAATGGGGAAGACCTCTCTTCTGGAATTCGATAGTGTACAAATCTGCAATAAAGAAGAATTGCAACATATTAACACTTACCATATTTTTTCGTCTAACTAATACTATAACCATAAATTCAGGTTCATATTGTAAAACGTAATGAAACGAACACATACCATATTGAATGGAATATGGATGGAAAAATAGTAACAAAAAAAACATTAAAAACTACACCTATTCCGACCTGGTATCATATCCAATGTGGGTCAGTTACATTTGTTAATAGAATTGAGAAAGAAAACCCAAAAATTGGTACAAAAAAAATGTTAACTATTTGTCAATAACATTCATACACAAATAACAAAAACGTATAAAAGATAGGGGTATATTATGAAGGGTGTAATTTCATACTGTACATCAACCATTTTTTAAATAATAATAGGGTCACTATTTAATCATGTAACGAAAAACATATAATCAGATAAAAAAACTTAAAAAAAGTTAAGAAAAAGACTGTTGAAAGTTAGTAGGTACCAATAAAGGGCCATGGTTTATGAGAGGCAAATTCCATTTGTACGAAATGATAACAAAATAACAAAAGAACAATAAGAAACATATGTAGGTAGGCGTACAAAGAGCAACATATGTACACAGGGGAACATTGAATTCGATAGTATACAAATCTACATAATGAAGAATTGCAACATATTAACACTTACCATACTTTTTCGTCTAACTAAAAACTACACCTATTCCGATTTGGTATCATATCTAATATGGGTCAGTTACATTTGTTAATAGAGTTGAAAAAGAAAACCCAAAAATAGGTACAAAAAAAACATGTTAACAATTTGTCAATAACATTCAAACGCAAATCACGGAAACGTATAAAAGATAGGGGTATATTATGAAGGATGTAATTTCATATTGTACATCAACCATTTTTTAAATAATAATAGGGTAACCATTTAATCATGTAATGAAAAACATATAGTCAGAGAAAAAAAACTTTAAAAAATTAAGAAAAAACTGGTGAAAGTTAGTAGGTACCAATAAAGGGCCATGGTTTATGACAGGCAAATTCCATTTGTAGGAAATGATAACAAAATAACAAAAGAACAATAAGAAACATATGTAGGCAGGAGTACAAACATCAACATATGTACACAGGGGAAGCCAGGTGTACAAACAACAACATATGTACACATGAGAAGCTTTGGGAACAATCATCGGTGTGATTGATGTTTGCAAATACATATAAAGTGTAACATACGAAGACAATTCCTAAAAATGAACTCCATATAGAAAATGGGAGTATATTAACAAATTACAAAAATCCAATTGTAACTTTTGTAGCAGTTCCGTATGGTAAAACGACCGAAACGTGATATTATAAAAAATGATATAGGCTTACATATGAACAGAACACATATTTGTAAACATGTATTATTTAAAAGTCAAGCAGCAAGATATCAAGACGATTGTTAAGGGAAAAATTCTTAGAAACATATCCACATAACGTATAAAAGACAGGGGTATATTATGAAAAAGACTGATAAAGACAATTCCTAAAAATCTATTTGTAGGAAATGATAACAAAAAACTATTTATAGGAAATGATAACAAAATAACAAATCAACAATAAGAAACATATGCAGCCAGGGGTAGAAACGGAACGGAAACATATGTACTCAATCATTAGTATGATTGATGTTTGCAAATACATATAAAGTGTAACATATGAAGACGATTCGTAAAAATCAACTCCTTATAGAAGATCAGAGTATATTAACAAATAATGAAAATCCAATTAGAATTACTGTTGGGAAATAAAAGAATGATGCATGACCCAGATGATAGATTAGAAGCACGTTTTTAGTAAGAAATCGGACTTTTAACTTTTGCAGCAGGTCCATATGATAAAAGGGCTGAAACGTGATATTGTAAGAAAAAATGATATAGACTTACATATGAATTGAAGACACATTTGTAAACATGTATTATTTCCTTCAAGTGAGTAAAATATATGTTATATAACATTCATAGTAGAACAAAGAAAAACAAATAGACATAACATGATATGTAAAATACAGGGAAAGGGACGCCAAATGGAAAACATACATGCTTCAACCCCGCCAAACGTTTTGTCTTCTTTAAGAACCGAATAAACTCATGAACTTTGATGTTGAAGACCCTAGCAATGATATATGCTCTATTATTGAGATCTGTTTGCTAATGTGTATCCATATAACGGGTGATCTCCGGCCACTTAACGTTACATGTAAATGTGGTAAAGTATTGTGGGTTGCCATACACCCTACATATGGAAACCACATCTAGATAATGACTGTACATGAACCGGGGACCGCTAGTAAATGACGCATGCAAGAAAACACATTTCCCAACTACACCTACCTCTCTATCTCCCTTTGAAAGTGCGTCGTAGAGGTCGCTAACATAATCGGACCAATGATTGGACTGATGCTTTACGATGTAATCCAAACGACTTTCTTCTATACATGTATATGCATCAACCAAGTACTATTGGAAGAACCGAGATGAATTTATTATGGTTGACCAAATATGTTGATGGGCATGGATATGATAGGCATAATACATATTTACAGTGAGATTTTGAGCGGTTGCCCCCTTCTTATTACCAATCTTTAACCAGGGTGACCAACATTCCTCACCATATGGAAACAAAAGTGGGTACTGTCAAGGCATATAGCTTGGATGCAGCTTACTGATACGTTGTGGCCGACCGGATTGCGAGTGGACAATGATGTCATATGTTGTACACGTTGTGTCATTGCCACTTACTATACAACCCAAAGAGCCAGGCGACGACAAATCATACCTATGGTCCTGAACATCGTTAAACAGTCGCACCACATACGACTATAAATTAGTTTCTTTAGTTATCTGTTTTGCACTCTTGAAGGTCCGCACATATTCGTTATTAGCTCCCAAAAACTCAACCAGAAAGTTGACATTATTAGAATCCAAACTCCCCTTTTTCGGACCACAAAAAGCCCTCAATCTATTTTGTACTTCATTCTCAATATCAAACAGGTAAAGCTGTAGAAACCTTGGACCTTTTGCTGGATCCGGAGAAAGGGAACCAATCTTCCGACTGATCTGACACAATATTTTAAAAACGTAAGGACCACGGCTATTATTCACATCCTTATCCACATTTGCCCCAAAAGAAGCCATGGAAAACATACTATTATAATCCCTAATATCCTTTAAAAAATTCTGACTTCGATACAGGGCAACAAATCAAGCAGGAAACCTAGACGGGTAAGGAAGTACAACACTTCCAGCCCTACAATAATGAGTATAGATCGGATGAGCAACTGTAGATAGATGAAGGGCTCTCTCAACGTACCAGAAAAAAGCACCGTAGAACTCACAAACCCAGGTACAGTCACCACAGTCGACATATTGCGGAAGAATAGAGAGTCCATCCAAATGCCTACATTTCCGCCGACCACTAATAGAGACAATAGAGGAGGATGAAGCACCGGGGGTCAGCCGTCCACTTAAGCGGAACAACCATGACATAATATATGCACCACACAACAACAACAAAGGAACCAAACATACGACAACAGAAGAAAGAAAATAAGAATAACAGAGGAAAATTACCTGGGACACAAAGGGGGAACAACGCGGAGAAACAGAAGGAGACGATGGACGAAAATAGAAGCCAAAAGAAAAAGATAGAAAGAACCGCAAGCAAAAAGTAAAAGCGCAGGTAGCACACACGTGGGATGCATCCAGATTTGCCACGAAAAAGGAGCCCCATTAAAAAACATTATATAACAGGGTAACCAATGTAACAAAGAATGAGAAAGGGAGTAATGAACTGCCACATAAACAAAAAGACGGGGACCTAAAGGGAATGTAAGTTAAGGGACAAAAAATAGACAAATATGGGCGGCATTTACTATAACATCCGGATTTCTAGGTATCATAATTTAAGTATTTAATTTTGAGCTAAGAAGAGGGACTCGACGAGTTGACGTCTAAACTCGTCGAGTAGGAACGCGACTGATGACTCAGATTAATGAATGGACTCGACGAGTCCGCGCTATGCACAGAAACCATAAATCTTTGGGCTTGTGCCCTATTTAAGGGTCCTTATGGCCTTCATTGGCAACCACCTTCACCCTTGAGATATCCCTACCAATCAGAGATCATAGAGTGAGAGAAGAGCCATCTTGTGCTTTTGTAACAACCATAAAATTTGAGCCAATTTTTAAAAAAATTTATCTCATTCAAAACCATTAAGTTCATACATTTGTTTCCAAAATAGTTCAAACATCAGAGTATCTCCCAGAACCATATCACATAAATCATAAACATGAGGAGCGGTACGATCACACCTTCGCCTTGCCACGATCTCCTGAAGTACCTGAAACAATACACTGAACTGTAAGCCCGAAAGCTTAGTGAGTTACCACAAAAATACCAACCACACATAAACATACTCGTAACATATCGCAAATAGAACAGCCATGCACATCGGGTCTACTGTGTGACTGGTCCGCCCGCACCAGGCCTTCAGTCCACCTGGTCCACCCTCCGGGTCTAGCCATGTATATCGAGTCTACAGTATGACTGGTCTACCCACACCGGGCCTTCAGTCAGCCTGGTCTACTCTCCGAGCCTCGGCACGTCTGGTCCGCCCTCTTGGTTCCTTCAGCCTATCCGGACCGCTCGTTGGGCCTTCAGATCATCTGGCTCGCCCTGGGTATGTTGGCATACAACACAAAGCAGGACCCGCCTCAACCCAATCCCTGTCAATCAACCATGTGCACATAAAACAATTAATCACATAACAAACCCTTAACCAGACAAACAGTCTAACAGATCACATAGCATATGAACATCCTAACCAGGATTCCGACCTAACCGGTCACTAGCATAACATTACCCTATATACCGGGTACCGACCTTATCCAGGTCACTAATATAGCATTACCCTAAATACCGGGTACCGACCTTATCGATGTCACTAATATAGCACCATCCTAAATACCAGGATGCAGATCTAGCAAAGCAATAACATAATAAACAATACCCAAATTTCCATCCGATAAAGGGCCGTCCTTGGTGCCGTAGACCCTGTTGCTATACTGAGGATAACTCACCTGCAATTGCCAACTGGAATGATAAGACCAAGCTGCTCCAACCACCGACACGATCTTCACCACAAAACACTACTAAAGAACCAATTCCATAAATACCTAAAATTACCAAAATACCCTTGGAATTCAGACTGGTCTACTCTTGGTCAAAGTCAAAATCCTGAGTCAAAGTCAACCATCCTGGTTGATTCTACTCGCCGAGTCTACCCGTCGAGTCGTCGAGTTCCCATTCCCAGAAAACTCTCATAATACAACTTAACTCGCCGAGTCTCCCCAAGACTCGTCGAGTCCAATGATCTCTGAGTCCCATCCAGTCGGACTCACTGAGTCGCCGACCGACTCACTTAATCCAAGGCTTTAACCAAAAGAGGTTGGGGTTCTACGACCTGACTCGCCGAGTCCAAGAACAGACTCACCGAGTCCAAGGCAATCTTTAAAAAAACTCGCCGAGTCCATGCATATGTTCATACAACTCGTCGAGTACACCCATGTGACTCGCCGAGTCTCTCCAGTTCTGAATCCATTCAGAAGCTTTTCGAGCCATGCAGGGGCTCCAATCCATATATCCACCCTTCTACAATCTAACCCTCACATAAAGTTGCAAACTTTACGTGAAACCAAGGAGATATAGGCCCAAAACACACTAGGGCTTGGGTTTTAGACAAAGGGGCTTCACCAACAACTCAAAGACTGAAGCTTTATGACATTCTAGGTCATCATGAGTCTAGATTTGGAGTAGCAACCCCAGATCTAACTCCAAATCTGAAATTGGTCTCAAAACAAGCTAAAGAACTCCCAAACCAACCACCAAGGATGAACCACAAAGGAAATAGCTTAAGACAAGGGCTTCCTTACCTCAGAGATGTGCCCAAATCTGATGTAGATCCCAGATCTATACAACCCCCTTGATGCTAGCTTCCAATTTCTCAAGCTCCTTCGAACAATTTCCTCTTCCAAGCACCAATCTCCTCAACAATGAAGCCCTACACGAAATTAGGGTTTTCTGGAACTCTTTGGGGAAATAAGAGGTTGGGAGAAGGACATTACTTTTGGATTAGTGTCTAAGGCTGTAACTATATTTGGTAAGTACTTGACCCGATTGTGCGTGGTCCTTTTGGGTTGCCTTCACCATAGCAACTTGATAGGGCGATTTAGAGATAAGAGATATTATTATTAATATATTACAATAATAATATGTTAAAAGAATAATAATATTATTTGATTAATATAAGTCATAAATTAAGTAGGAATTAATTTGGTGACTTAAAGAGATTAATTGAATAAAGGGGTATAAACTGTCAAAGGTGTGAAAGTTGTATTTTGAGCTAATAACCCTTATGGATATAGGGTTGGACGATTTTAGGGATATGGATCACCTAGAAATCGTCCAAGGCCTTATCTAGGAAGGGATTTGGATTGCTTTGAGGCTAAGTTATCCATTTAGGGTTTTAGGGTGAAACCCTAGGAGCTCATAGTATAAATAGACCCATAGGGTTGAGGAAATCGGCCACCCTTGTGATTGGAGTAACCCTAGAGCCAATTTCCCTCTTCCTCATCTCTCTCAAATCATATTCTTGCTAGTTGGATTTTGTAAGCCATTAGAGGAGTGACATTTGTGACTCTAAGCTCCAAGAAGAAGAAAGTTTTCAAGCAAGTAACTCAAGGTATCATTCTAGATCTGTTTTCATATGTTTTAACTGTTAGTCTACATTAGATCTAGCCATGAAAGTCTTGGATATGTTGCATGTTTAATTAGTGAAACATAGATCCAAGCTATAGGGTTGTATATGCACATAGGTAAAGTTCTTATGTCCAAAACCCATCAGTGGTATCAGAGACATGATTGGTTTCAATTGAATGTGATGCTTAACTGTTTTGTTTGCTGAAAATCGTTTTTCTTGCCCTCTGTCGACCCAACTCGGCGAGTCAGTGTTTGGACTCGGCGAGTTGGCCTTACTCGGCGAGTCCAAAGCTTGACTCGGCGAGTCCGAGCGTCAGACAGAGGATAATTCAGGATTTTGTTGCTGTTTTGTCTTGGATTGCTACCTAAATCGTTTTATCATGTAAAAATCCGAATTTTAACTTAATTAATTGATTATCCTTGACATAAATATATATATAATTTCAAATCTTTTAAATATTGATTATTTATATGATAAATATTGGACTATTTAAGATTATTTGGTAGTTATCTAATGACTA
The DNA here is from genome assembly GCF_002870075.4 of Lactuca sativa. Taxonomy (NCBI): domain Eukaryota; kingdom Viridiplantae; phylum Streptophyta; class Magnoliopsida; order Asterales; family Asteraceae; genus Lactuca; species Lactuca sativa. Next base: position 251,009,000 of record NC_056625.2, read on the forward strand.
AAATTGGATTAGGTCAAATATAGATAATTATGAAATTAATTGTTTAATTTGAATTATTTGTTATTTGATCCCTATTGTTTTGAAAAGTTCAATTTCTATCCCGAAGTTTTGAAATTTGAATTTTGTGATTAATAGTTTAATTTAGAAGAATTTAAATTTCAACCCCTAGAGTTTTACAAGTTTAAAATTCAACCTTATACTATTATATTATTAAAAGCTTAATAAATATATAAGTAAAATTAAAACGCTAGTCTTACCGTTAGTAGGCCTCATTCACGAAGCCGGTCTATAAGGTGGGTATAAGGTTGCTGCCTATAAAATGACGCTTAATGGGTGTACACTCACACCCACCGCTTGCTTGACCGGTGGAGGGTCGTTAGCCGAACGGGTAGGATAGGGCAACTCTCTCTCCTCATTAATAAGTATGATGAAACTAAAGTAACTAAACTATTTTATAAAATTCTCAATCTTAGTTACTTTAGGAAAAGTGAATTGATGCAATCCCATGAAATTGCACGTTGCACCCTTGCTAAGAATTTAGTGGAGTGTGTGTGGTTTACCGGCACACTAATTGGTTCTAAGCAAAGGTGGCAAAGGGTGATTCATTGTTTATCATAGTTCGATGGAGCGTGTGTGGTTTACCGGCACATCGAATAGATGATTGTAACAATGAAGGCACCATGTAGATTTGCATGGTAATTCACACCCGCTTTGTGATCCTCAGTATCCCAGTCACAAACTAGAGGGGCATATCGAGATTTAAACATGCCATTGAAGAGTTCAATGAATCTCTAAAATCTAGGAATTCTCAATAAAACTTAAGGTTATGTTTTCGTGGTGAAGAATTAGTGAATCGTCATTCACTTACCTCCAAATTATTTGCATGATTGGATTACGGCATCCTTTTTCTAATATGTAAATAATGTTGTTGGGTCCTAGCCCTAATTTTTCATTTTGGGTGTTTAATTAGGGATCCAAATTCTAATCAAACTCTGTCCTTTCTATTTGTAAATGTCAAACGCAAACAAACTCATTCACGTTAATGAGTCCTTGCCAAAAGGTGACCTTCGATGGTACGGACTTTAGCGAATGGATAAGATACATTCGCACCATTGCACGCTACGAGGACAAAGAGTATGTCCTCGACAAAAAGCTCGAGAAGGTCAACCCGGAAATCGCTACTCCCGAAGAGATGGCTGTCTTTGAGACACACGAACGTGATACAACGAAAGTCCGTTGCATCATGATAGCCACCATGAACCAAGAATTCCAAAAGTCCTATGAGGACATGTATGTCACACCCCCGAACCAGACGGCGGAAACGCCCGGGGGCTGTCGTGACTCAATTGAATACCATAACATTGAATATATATGAAACATAACAACATTCGTCACCAGGCATTAATATAGTACAACCAGTAGCGTTTACATGAAATGCATTGTTTAAATATTACATTCTCAAAAGTAATTGTTCGATGTTAATTAAGCAACAACGAAACGTCATAGAGTACAATTCATCCTTCACTTTATCTGTTACCTGAGAATACAAGTATTTTGAAAAACGTCAACATATGAAATGTTGGTGAGTTCATAAGCGGTATTTGAAGAAAAACAATGTTCGTATCGTTTGAAAACCACCAGAAAATCCGATATTTTCTGAAAAGAGAAGCTTTCGAAAATGTTTGTGAAGATCCATAGGTATGCTTGTTTGTTTCTATACTTGTAAAAAAAAATGTTCATTGAAGTTGTATGCATTTCAAATCTGTATGTATTGAAAACCCTAGGAAAACCCGATGTTCTCCTAGTTCCTTGAATTACATGAAGTTACATTGAAACCATTGCATAGCGTATAGTGTCAGTCCCAGGCGACGTTGGAAGGTTCTCGAGCATGATTATTTACTACAAACCCGCATTACACAAACGCCCAGTTTATAGTTATACTAACGAACCCGAAGGCGTCGTCCGTACTAATCACGTTATCCAATCGCCCTGACTAGGTGTCGTCCCACATCCGAAGAGTAAGAGGACACGAAGGCCTCGATGACTCTATTAATCGGTTGGGGATAATATGCGTGCGAGGGGTCCCCGACCCGCCTCGTAAAATATGCAGACTTTTCTAGCAATACCAAGGACCCTTGGGGACCAGTGGTATACAAGCCATTGAAAGTCCCTCTACGTTGTGCCGAGTCGGTGAAACTCAACACTTCGTAGAAAATATGCGTCTTCGGGCCTTAAGATCAGGTCATTGGGCTAGCTAGGCCCAACAAGCAAGATTTTACACTTTTGGGGCCCGAAGATGGTGCGTAGACGTCTGTGCACACTCGTATGTAAGCTAAGTTCCCAAACGTTATTTATATGAACCGTAGTGTCGTAGAGTTAGTAGTTGTAGATTTCTATTGGCTCGAGACCGAGCCAATTCGTTTAACAACGACTTTTGGTATTGTAATGTGTTGTATTTCGTCGATAGTCGCGATGCTATTATTTAATCAAATTGTGTATATTGAATTAGCCTTGAAATATTTATGTTTTCAGCCCCTCATTATTTGTAAAATTTACATTTTCACCCCTTTTATTTAATATTTCCCGGTTTGGTCCTTAAATTAATTTTCTTGACATTTTAACACCAAAAATTATTGAAATTAATATTTTTCAGCATATTTTTCATAGAAAACAGTTTAAGTCCCTGAAAATGCAGTTTTCTCGGTTTTAATCCCTTCTTTTCGCAACTTTGACAATTTTGGCCCAAATTGGAAAATTTTTGCAACTTTGGTCCTTTTTAAATTTAAAAAGAATTTTAAACCTTTGAAAAGGATTTGGAACACTTATAGTCCACTGTTTTACAGAAAACCACAGTTTTGACCCTCCAAAACAGAAAAATTCGCATAATGGGCCTCATTGGGCCAAAAATGTCATTTTTAGTCCATTAAGCTTGGAATTTATGTTTTTAATCCCCTAAATGAGTATATTTCCAGAAATTGATTTATGGAAATTGTTTTGGCACACTTCATCCAGCAGAATTCGTGATATGCCAATTTAGACCCTTAATTTTGTATTTTTCACATTTTAGGCCCAAAATTTGTGTTTTTAATCCAAAGAAAATTGTTACTAAACCACTTAGCCATTTTTCTTGAAACACTTTGTATGTAGAAGTATAATTGAAGCTAAAATCATTTCACACAAGATATATCTCGGTTTTGAGGGGTTTTATGGCTAGATCCAACATTTTAACACACAAAAGCATACATATAAGCATGGAAATCATACAAGGCATACAAAACACATATAGATCTACACTTTCACTTGTATTACCCCCCCACAAAACTCATAAAAACAGAAAATAGGGGGTATGAAGCTCACCTTGAGATTTGGATTTGATTTTGATGAAGATTTGAGAGAAGATTTCGGCCCTAGCAACTCCTTGTGGAGATTTTTGAACTTAGATGGTTCTAAGGAGTTAGATCATGAAATAAGGCTATGTAAGAGCGAATTCTTATCATTAAGATGAAAAGTAGGTGTTTGTACATGATAACCACTTACTAAGAGGTTGAAACCTTGAAGGACACTCTTGAAACAAACACTCACATCCACGATTTTTGATGAGGAAGGAAGAGAGGATTTTCTTGAGTATAAGAGGTAAAGATAAGAGATTATTGTGTTTGAAATGAGAGATGAGGGTGGGAAGGGCCTTATGGCCGTGAATTAGGGGGAGAGAGAAGGAAGAGATAAGGTTTTGCATGGATATATGTGAATGCATTGTTACATGGTGGGTAAATGACTTGGTTATCCTCCAAATAAAAATGATGTGTCATGCATTAAGCTAATTAGCTAATTTCTCTTTTTTTTTCTTTTTTTTTATATAGATAATGGGCCGAGAATTGGGCTAGGGGGAAGGAGGGTGAATTAGTTTGGCCCAATCCTTTCCTTGGTTCGAAATTATGAAGCCCCTAAGGAAAATTTTCGGCCCATTGGACTTTTAGGGTAGTTCTCGGCCCAAATACTAAAGTTTTATGAATGTGGTCTATTTAGAGCCCACTTAGGGCTTCTAGGCCCAATAGGAGAATTTTAGTTCATAAGGAACTTGGACCGGGATTGCTAATGTTTCCAACCCTTAGTTGAACATATGAGGTGTATCTTGAACGAGGATAGAGTATTGTATTCACTTAGAGTACATGCTTTTACAATGGATGATGTTTATATGAGGATAGAATTTCCTAGCTAAAAATGCTAGTTGTGACATCATCCCCCCGTTAGAGGGAATTTCGTCCCGAAATTCTTTCTAAGGATAGGTTTGCGAATGAGAGAATAGGCACTTCATCTGATCTGCACGTTTCCCATGTGAATTTCGGTCCACGCTTAGCGTTCCATGGAACCTTCACAATCATAATGGGGCTTTGTTTTGTATGTTCTACTTCCCTACCCAATACTTTGACTGAATCTTTGACGAACATGAGATTCTCGCTTACTCCGATTTCTCGTAAAGGAATGATATGAGTGTCATCTGATATACATCTTTTCAGATTCAAGACACAGAACACAGGGTTCATGTTGCTGAGCTCTGCAGGCAGCTACAGCCTATATGTCTTTGGACCAATCCGAGCAAGAATCTCGAACAGTCCGATGTATCGTGGGTTTAGTTTTCTTGGTTCATAAAGCGAGTCATTCAATTCCCAGGTGATTCCTTTAATAATGCGCGATCCCCGACTTGCCATCCTAATGGATTACGCCGCTTGTCAGTAGAGCTCCTTTATCGATCTCGCGATGCTTGAGGTCCAGCTTTGATTTGGATTATCTTCTCTGTTGTTTTGTTAGTGGTTTCTGGTCTCATGAGAGTACCACCAAGTGATATGCATTTATGACTATAAAGGGTTTTTGAAAGGAGCATTCCTGATGCTCGTGCGATAGTTGTTATTGTATGAGAACTTAGTCAAGGGAAACCGGGTATCCCCTGACTTGTTGAACTCAAACACCTAGACTTGTAGTATGCATTTGAGTGGTCAAATGGTTCGTTCACTTTGGCGATTGGTTTAAAGGTGGTAAGCAACGCTTATGTCTAGTTATGTTCCCATAGCCCTCTGAAATGACTGCTATAGTCTTGAAGAAAATCTGTTATCTCGATCTAAGATAGTAGATACCGATATTTCATGGAGTCTCACGACCTCCTGGATATAGATCCAAGCTAATTCTTCCATCTTGTTTGATTTCTGTATTGGCAGGAAATGGGCAGATTGGGTTAACCTATCGACGATCACCCAGATAACGCCCAACTCAACTCTTAAAAAAAATTTCGTTTTTCGACTTCGAGAGTTTTATCCCTCCATGTAGTGCTTTCATCGCGACATTCCCAGCCTTGATGCTTTCTAGGCTGGTCGTAGATGATGGTAGTGTTTCGTTCTCGCTTTGTGAGCAGATGAGTATGTTATCGATGAAAATAGTGAAAGGGCTAACTAGGAATGGTTGGGAGACTTGGTTCGTAAGGTTCATGAAAACCATGGGAGCATTCGTTAGACCGAAGGGTTTCACATTGAATTTGAAATGGTCGTGACAAGTTCGGAGTGCAGATTTGGAATGTCGCCTTCTCGGACTCAGAGTTGATGATAACCGATTCTTAGATCTATTTTAAAGAAGTAACGAGCTTCTTGGAGCTGGCCAAATAGATCGTCAGTCCGTGGAAGTAGGTATCGACTTTTAATAGGGAGATTGTTCAATTTCCTAAAATCAATGTACCCTCGGAAGGATCTGTCTTCTTGAAAAACAAGACCGGGGCTCTCTAGGATAAGAAGCTTGGTCTAATGAATCCCTTGCGCAACAATTCTACTCAGTTGACAGGATAACTTGTGAATTTTTGGGCGGGAGTCAACCTATAGGGTGAATTGGTAATTGATGTGGTTACCGATATGAGGTTGATTCGAAATTCAACCCGTCTCCCTGGGGTATTCCCGAAAGTTCCTTAGGAAACACATTTGGGAAAAATCACAAGCTACTGGAATACTCTGTATGCCTACCTCTTCTTTGATTTTGTCCACAACATGAGTGAGGAGAACGTAGTTCTTCTGGTGCAGGCACTTCTGTGCCTTGATGCACGAGATAGGAAGAAAATTAGCGCCAGGTTTATCACCATGGATTATTAGAGTTTTCGTGATTAGGAAGGTGAAGGCAAACGGCCTTCTCGCGGCACATAGTATCAGCACAGTGGGGGCTTACCCAGCCATGACGATTATCACATTAAAACTCCTAATATTTACTGGCATAAAATCTATTTGTAATGAATGGTCGTTCAGTGTTAAGGCGTACTCCACATGAGTACCCTAGATTAAATCATTTTTTCCCCTTTGGCCATGTCTATTGAAAAGGCTTAACTTAGCTTTGGGGATGTTGTTTTAGTAAGTGTTTGAAGTTGTTACTAACCAAAACTTCACTCGGATTTACCATTGAATAAGAGGTAAGCGAAAGAGTTGTCAAGTGGGAACGTACCAGTAACAACCATTGGGTTTTGGATTGCTTCGCCTTGACCCAAGGTCAGGACCATTTCTGATCCTTTTGCTCCTTCATTGTTATCCCTAGGGCAATTGCGCCTGATGTGACAAGTTCCTCCACACCTATAGCAAGTGCGACTGGTTTCATCATTGGTGTTGTTGTTAGGGTTGTTGCAATTGTTGTCATTTTCATTTGGCTGATGATTCTGGCATGGATAAGTTCTACAGAATTTGGCGATGTGATTCTTTCGGTTGCATTTGTTACAATGCATCTCCCTGCAGGCTCCATTATGATGGAATTTGCATTGGTTGCATTTTGGGAGGTTTCCAGCATATGGTCTCCTGATTGCTGGTGTAATAGGGGTCGTGGTCGCATGAATAGCAACAACACGTTGCTCCCTTGAGAACCCTTGAGTGTGTTGTCCGTTTCTCTTACCTCCAGACCTCAGCTTCCTGCTCTTAAGCTTGGGGTTTGGAGTTCCTTGACAGGTTGTCACTTGTTGGTTTCCATGTTTGTTCCTTTGGCTGGAGTTGTCAATGCTATTCCTGCCTCCATTAGGGTTGTTGGCATTGATCTGTGCCATGGCAGCGGTTACTGCTGCCATTACAGCAGCTTGGAATGTAGCAGAGTCCATCTGCAGGAGTGGTGTCTTGCGGGTGCGCTTGTTATTCTTGCGGGATGGCATTTTCCTGATGCACATTGATAACCTAGATCGTAAGTGATGATCGTCATTCCTGGTTGTACTCTATAAATTTTCGCATCTTGTTGTAAAATTCTTACTGCCTCCATCTACATCCCTATGATGTATTTTGTGGTAGTAGGTGGTCACAGATCTGGAACGATTGTTATGTCTATCCTTAAATTATGTGGGTTGTTTTAGTTTCGAGATCCTTAAGTATCTAGTGGTTCTGAGGGTTCGCTTGTGCATATAATTGAGTCGTTGCAGCAATATGAAATAAATATAACACATAATCGTTTCAGGGGTATGTACCATCTTAGCACACGAAAGAGAGTCATGTCGGATAGTAGGGGAAATTAGAAAAGGCTGATCCTAGTCGTGGCGAGGAGTGTCTGGTGGTGATGTTGATGAAGTGGATGCACCTCGGAGACGAGCTACTTGCTGCTCGGTATATCGTAGGCGTGCCTCCTAAACTAACTATCTCGCTCGAGAGTCTCCATTCACTTCCCGTGTTTTCCTTTCATCCCTCTTAATAACAAACCACATTGGTTTCGTTTGATTTGGGGTGTCCTGAGCTTGGTTATCGATACCTCGAGTGCGTCGCACCACGACTGGGAGGGCCTGGTCAGCTGGTCCTCTGTGGCTAAAATTAAAGAGACCTCAGCTCTTACCGTGGTGTGGTAGTATTCCTTACTGGTGACTTTATCCCCAAATATCGGGTGCCCGAGGGGGCATGGGGTCACCGGGGCCCACACTATAAGTCGGTGCCCTGGATTTACATGGAGGATTGATGTCATTGGATTCTACATCCGTGTCGTCATCGTCACTGCCCTCCGGCTCTTCCTCTTCGAGGTCCACTATTGACTCAGCGGGTTCACCTGCGAGTTCTACTTCGTGTCCCTCCTGGGGTTCTTCCTCTGGGTCGAGCCACCCGACTATTCCTTGACTAGGGTGATAGGGTTTCTTGGCTAATGATACTCGTCTATAGCGTATTGCACGATGGGCTATGAATACTAGAAACAAATAGCATACCAATTACTCCTATAGTTCTACGACTATTGCATAGATTCAGTTGAGGTTCCCTTCTTGGAGATTAAGGGGTATGATTTTAGGTTCCTAGTTATCACGATCTCTTCACGACATGTGATGGTTGTACCTTGGAGGGAATGTAGTTGATCAGGCTACATCCGCTCCTTGATACAACTAAGAGCAGTCCTGAATTAACCGAGATACTAGCATTATCTTGTTTGGTTCGGTGTTAGGTTCCTATTCCTAATGCAAGCAGGGGTGTTTTATTTATTTGTTTTGTTCAGAGTTATGTTAGTCCCTCTTTTGGTTTATAGTTGCATATCAATGTGTGGCTCGACATGCTAGTTCACTATAAACAAAGCTCTGATACCAACCTGTCACACCCCCGAACCAGACGGCGGAAACGCCCGGGGGCTGTCGTGACTCAATTGAATACCATAACATTGAATATATATGAAACATAACAACATTCGTCACCAGGCATTAATATAGTACAACCAGTAGCGTTTACATGAAATGCATTGTTTAAATATTACATTCTCAAAAGTAATTGTTCGATGTTAATTAAGCAACAGCGAAACGTCATAGAGTACAATTCATCCTTCACTTTATCTGTTACCTGAGAATACAAGTATTTTGAAAAACGTCAACATATGAAATGTTGGTGAGTTCATAAGCGGTATTTGAAGAAAAACAATGTTCGTATCGTTTGAAAACCACCAGAAAATCCGATATTTTCTGAAAAGAGAAGCTTTCGAAAATGTTTGTGAAGATCCATAGGTATGCTTGTTTGTTTCTATACTTGTAAAAAAAAATGTTCATTGAAGTTGTATGCATTTCAAATCTGTATGTATTGAAAACCCTAGGAAAACCCGATGTTCTCCTAGTTCCTTGAATTACATGAAGTTACATTGAAACCATTGCATAGCGTATAGTGTCAGTCCCAGGCGACGTTGGAAGGTTCTCGAGCATGATTATTTACTACAAACCCGCATTACACAAACGCCCAGTTTATAGTTATACTAACGAACCCGAAGGCGTCGTCCGTACTAATCACGTTATCCAATCGCCCTGACTAGGTGTCGTCCCACATCCGAAGAGTAAGAGGACACGAAGGCCTCGATGACTCTATTAATCGGTTGGGGATAATATGCGTGCGAGGGGTCCCCGACCCGCCTCGTAAAATATGCAGACTTTTCTAGCAATACCAAGGACCCTTGGGGACCAGTGGTATACAAGCCATTGAAAGTCCCTCTACGTTGTGCCGAGTCGGTGAAACTCAACACTTCGTAGAAAATATGCGTCTTCGGGCCTTAAGATCAGGTCATTGGGCTAGCTAGGCCCAACAAGCAAGATTTTACACTTTTGGGGCCCGAAGATGGTGCGTAGACGTCTGTGCACACTCGTATGTAAGCTAAGTTCCCAAACGTTATTTATATGAACCGTAGTGTCGTAGAGTTAGTAGTTGTAGATTTCTATTGGCTCGAGACCGAGCCAATTCGTTTAACAACGACTTTTGGTATTGTAATGTGTTGTATTTCGTCGATAGTCGCGATGCTATTATTTAATCAAATTGTGTATATTGAATTAGCCTTGAAATATTTCTGTTTTCAGCCCCTCATTATTTGTAAAATTTACATTTTCACCCCTTTTATTTAATATTTCCCGGTTTGGTCCTTAAATTAATTTTCTTGACATTTTAACACCAAAAATTATTGAAATTAATATTTTTCAGCATATTTTTCATAGAAAACAGTTTAAGTCCCTGAAAATGCAGTTTTCTCGGTTTTAATCCCTTCTTTTCGCAACTTTGACAATTTTGGCCCAAATTGGAAAATTTTTGCAACTTTGGTCCTTTTTAAATTTAAAAAGAATTTTAAACCTTTGAAAAGGATTTGGAACACTTATAGTCCACTGTTTTACAGAAAACCACAGTTTTGACCCTCCAAAACAGAAAAATTCGCATAATGGGCCTCATTGGGCCAAAAATGTCATTTTTAGTCCATTAAGCTTGGAATTTATGTTTTTAATCCCCTAAATGAGTATATTTCCAGAAATTGATTTATGGAAATTGTTTTGGCACACTTCATCCAGCAGAATTCGTGATATGCCAATTTAGACCCTTAATTTTGTATTTTTCACATTTTAGGCCCAAAATTTGTGTTTTTAATCCAAAGAAAATTGTTACTAAACCACTTAGCCATTTTTCTTGAAACACTTTGTATGTAGAAGTATAATTGAAGCTAAAATCATTTCACACAAGATATATCTCGGTTTTGAGGGGTTTTATGGCTAGATCCAACATTTTAACACACAAAAGCATACATATAAGCATGGAAATCATACAAGGCATACAAAACACATATAGATCTACACTTTCACTTGTATTCCCCCCCCCACAAAACTCATAAAAACAGAAAATAGGGGGTATGAAGCTCACCTTGAGATTTGGATTTGATTTTGATGAAGATTTGAGAGAAGATTTCGGCCCTAGCAACTCCTTGTGGAGATTTTTGAACTTAGATGGTTCTAAGGAGTTAGATCATGAAATAAGGCTATGTAAGAGCGAATTCTTATCATTAAGATGAAAAGTAGGTGTTTGTACATGATAACCACTTACTAAGAGGTTGAAACCTTGAAGGACACTCTTGAAACAAACACTCACATCCACGATTTTTGATGAGGAAGGAAGAGAGGATTTTCTTGAGTATAAGAGGTAAAGATAAGAGATTATTGTGTTTGAAATGAGAGATGAGGGTGGGAAGGGCCTTATGGCCGTGAATTAGGGGGAGAGAGAAGGAAGAGATAAGGTTTTGCATGGATATATGTGAATGCATTGTTACATGGTGGGTAAATGACTTGGTTATCCTCCAAATAAAAATGATGTGTCATGCATTAAGCTAATTAGCTAATTTCTCTTTTTTTTTCTTTTTTTTATATAGATAATGGGCCGAGAATTGGGCTAGGGGGAAGGAGGGTGAATTAGTTTGGCCCAATCCTTTCCTTGGTTCGAAATTATGAAGCCCCTAAGGAAAATTTTCGGCCCATTGGACTTTTAGGGTAGTTCTCGGCCCAAATACTAAAGTTTTATGAATGTGGTCTATTTAGAGCCCACTTAGGGCTTCTAGGCCCAATAGGAGAATTTTAGTTCATAAGGAACTTGGACCGGGATTGCTAATGTTTCCAACCCTTAGTTGAACATATGAGGTGTATCTTGAACGAGGATAGAGTATTGTATTCACTTAGAGTACATGCTTTTACAATGGATGATGTTTATATGAGGATAGAATTTCCTAGCTAAAAATGCTAGTTGTGACAATGTATCCATATGAAATGCATCAAGACTTGATGGAGAGGTACCACCAAAGTGCGAGGCAAGAACGGTACGAGATCATCACTAACATGATCACCGCTAAGATGGGAAATGGAGAATCGTTGACTGTGCACTTGCAAAAGATGCAATGATATGTTGATCGTCTTCGCAAGTTAAATGTTAACTTTGGGGAGGATTTGGCCATCGACATTGTTCTTCATTCCTTGCCTTCATGCTACAACCAATTTAGGATGACCTACCACATGAACAAGGAAGAGGTCACCCTAAGCAAACTCCAAGGACTCCTAAGGACTGCTGAGAGCAACCTAAAGGACAAGTCTGTTGCACCAACTCCCGCACCAACCGCTGCTCCTGTTTTGGCTATAGGGCAGGGAAGGGGCAAGAAGAGGAAGGCTCCGTCAAAGAGCCACCACAAGGGAAAGTCCCAAGATGGTTCCTATTGTAGTGGGACCAAAGTTGATCCCACTAAGCCCAACCCTAACCCGAAGGAGGCAGAGTGCCATCATTGCCACAAGACAGGGCATTGGAAGAGAAGTTGCCCGGAATATCTGCAAGCCATCAAGGATGGAAAGATCAAGCCATCGTTTGCAGGTATATACACAATTAAATCTAGTAATTCATCTCACACTATTTCTTGGGTTCTTGACACAGGATGTGGTTACCACATTTGTTCTGACTTGCAGGGACTAAGAAGAGATAGAGATGTGGAGCAAGGAAGAATAAATCTAATCATGGGAAACAGAAGATCGTCGCCTGTCACCAAGATTGGAGTGTATTCTTTAGTGCTTAGTAATGGATTAGGTCTAGATTTAAATAATTGTTGCTACTCGCCATATATGGCAAGAAACATCAATTCATTTCATGGTTTGTTTAGACCAGGATTTAGATATTCGTTTAATAATATGAATGGTTCTATTTATGCTTATCTAAATGGTGTTTTATACTTTGAAGCAATGCCTTGTAATGGAATTTATGAAACTGTTATGGTTGTAGATAACCTAGGAAATGATGTGTTGTGTGTAGATTCTTCCAATAGTATGGATAAAGCATCTTTATGGCATTGTTATCTTGGACATGTCAACAAGAAGCGCATAGCCCAACTCCAAAAGGATGGAGTGTTGGAGTCATTTGACCTTAGGGAAGATGACACGTGCGAATCTTGTTTACTTGGAAAGATGACCAAGTCACCCTTCACTGGCACTTGTGAGAGGGGTGAGGGTTTATTGGATCTCATACATACCGATGTATGTGGGCCCTTTAGATCCACCACAAAGGATGGAAACCGCTTCTACGTGACTTTCACGGATGATTATAGTAGATATGGGTATATTTACTTAATCAAGCACAAGTCTGAAACATTTGAAAAGTTCAAAGAGTTCAAGAATGAAGTGGAGAATCAATTGGGCAGGAAAATCAAGATGCTTCGATCCGATCGAGGAGGAGAGTACCTAAGTCTTGAATTCCACGACTATCTCAAGGAATGTGGAATAGTTTCGCAATTGACGCCACCTAGGACGCCGCAGTTGAATGGAGTGGCAGAAAGGCGCAATCGAACCTTGTTGGACATGGTCTGTTCTATGATGAGTCGTGCTTCACTATCTATCTCATTTTGGGGGTATGCCTTAGAGAATGCCGCCCATATCCTTAACCAAGTCCCTACAAAGAAGGTTGCCAAAATACCTCACGAGATGTGGACGTGGAAAGCTCCCTCGTTGGCACATATGAAGGTTTGGGGTTGTGAAGTTTTTGTAAGATGAGAAACTCATGACAAGCTCGAACCTCATAGTGAGCGATGTATTTTCATCGGCTACCCGCAAAAATCCTTTGGATATCTCTTCTATAGACCAAGTGACAATGTGGTCTTCGTTGCGAGGAGAGGGGTTTTCCGAGAGAGAGAGAGAACTCATAAGCCAAGGAGACAATGGGAGGCAGATCGATCTTGAAGACATTCAAGAGTTGAGAGATGAAGGAACCTTTACCGCTAGCGCTCAACCCGAGGAGGAAACTCTGGTTGAACCAATTGACGAGTCATTACCTCTTAGACGTTCCGAAAGAGTTAGAGTTCAACCCTAATTATATGGTTTTCATATTACTACCGAAGGGGACACGTATATTAGTGATAGTACACTAATAAATCTAGATGAAGCTAATTGCTATAAGGAAGCCATGGCAAGCCCGGAGTCTGCAAAATGGAAAGAGGCAATAGACAACGAGATTCAATCCATGTATGACAACCAAGTTTGGAATTTGGTTGACAATGTGACCGGATGTAAGACGGTTGGGTGCAAATGGATCTTCAAGAAGAAGACCGACATGGATGGGAATGTGCACACGTACAAGGCGCGATTGGTTGCGAAGGGCTTTACTCAAACTCCCGGAGTTGACTATGATGAGACCTTCTCACCAGTTGCGAAGATAAAATTTATTAGGGTGATGCTAGCTATTGCCGTATTTCATGATTATGAGATATGGAAAATGGATGTCAAGACCGCTTTCCTTAATGGGAAGCTGGCTGAGGATGTTTACATGGCTCATCCAGAAGGTTTTGTTGATATGAAGCATCCAAATAGAGTGTGCAAACTTGAGAAGTCCATTTATGGACTTAAGCAAGCGTCTCGCAGATGGAATCTTTGCTTTGATGAGAAAGTGAAAGAGTTTGGATTTGTATGAAGCGAAGATGAATCATGTGTGTATGTCAAAGCCAGTGGGAGCATAGTTAGCTTTCTCGTTTTGTATGTCGATGGCATACTGCTCATAGGAAACGACGTCCCGACTTTGCAGGAGGTAAAGTCCTGGATCGGGAAGTGCTTCGCTATGAAGGACCTCAGAGAGGCTTCCTATATTTTGGGAATAAGGATAATGAGAGAAACAAGTAAGAGACTAATAGGACTTAGTCATAACACTTTCTTAGATAAGGTACTAAAACGTTTTAGTATGGAAAACTCAAAGAAGGGAGAACTACCGATACAGAGTAATACCAAGTTGAGTAAGACTCAAAGTCCGAGTACCGAAGCCGAGAAGCTGAGATGAGCCGAGTACCTTAAGCTTCCGTAGTTGGCTCGATCATGTATGCTATGACTTGTACTCGACCTGATGTGGCCTTTGCTTTGAGCATGGTCAGTAGATATCAAAGGGAATCCTGGTAGAGCGCATTGGATTACGGTCAAGAACATCCTTAAGTACCTTCGGAGGACCAAGGAATGGTTTCTAGTCCTCGGAGGGAGTGATGACTTGAAGGTGCGAGGGTATAGTGACGCCAGTTTCCAGACCGACAGGGACAACTACCATTCGCAGTCGGGATGGGTCTTTACCCTTAATGGAGGAGCAGTAACTTGGAAAAGTTCCAAACAGGAAATAGTAGCCGATTCAACGTGCGAATCAGAGTACATTGCAGCGAGCGAAGCGTCAAAGGAGGCAATATGGTTGAATAACTTCATTGGCGATCTTGGAGTTGTGCCTGCCATAAAGGAGCCCATGGGAATTTTTTATGATAATGAAGGAGCGGTTGCCTTGACCAAGGAACCGAGGGATCATGGTAGATCTCGGCATATCGATAGAAAATATCACTTTATTAGGCATCGAGTAGAAGGACACCTCGTGGTTAAGAGGATATCATCAGAAGATAACCTAGCAAATTCGCTTACGAAGGGACTGAGCAGGGTTAAGCACTTGCAGCATGCTAGGAGTATTGGGCTGAAGGATGATATTAGTTTAGATTAGATAGTATTAGAAATGTGTAATAGATAAATGTAATTGACATTTGATGATTAAATAAAGGAGTATTATTTATAAGTAATGTTACTTCTTATGTTAATTGTTTAGCTACTGTTTCATTTTGCATGTTTTGACTTCCAGAATAATTGAGTTTATTAAGAATAATCGAATTATTCAAACTGTCCACAATCGTTCATATGTTGGAAGTAGGTATGAATGAAGATTGTCGTGAATTGGTGTGTAGATTGTCTAAATGGTATTAGACATAGCAAAGGTTTGCTGCAACGTTCATGAGTGATTATGAACAAGTTTTGAGCATTGGAATAAACCCGCGCTTGCTGGAATCATTTTGGAGTGATCGCAAGACGATAATATCATATGGTCTTAAAACCTAGATATATGGTTTATTATTTACTAATTGGTTGTACATTGATAATGCGAAACCGCATCAGTAAATTGATGTCATAAAACGCATTGTTGTGTATAGTTGGTTAGTCGATAAGTAAATGCATATAAGTCAAAGTTTATTTGTTACTTTTATTCTAAGAGGGTAAAAGCGATATCACGGCCGCTCGATTATTTGATTTGACTTATGTGCCGGGCCCGGTCAGGACTGAATTGATGTGTTCAATTAAATTCTTTGTCAAATAAATCTGTGATCAAGAAAATAGTTGCTGGACAATGAGTATGACACGATATCAAAACAGAGGACTGTACGATCCCTTATCTAAAGGACATATTACTGTTATGATTTGAGTTAAGAAGGTCTTTGAGAGCTACGATTGCTAATCGGGTTGTGTTTGCATTTATAGTTACTAGACTTATCCAAGTGGGAGACTGTTGGATTAGTGTCTGAGGCTGTAACTATATTTGGTAAGTACTTGACCCGATCGTGCATGGTCCTTTTAGGTTGCCTTCACCATAGTAACTTGATAGGGTGATTTAGGGAGAAGAGATATTATTATTAATATATTATAATAATAATATGTTAAAAGAATAATAATATTATTTTTTAATATAAGTAATGAATTAATTAGGAATTAATTTGGTGACTTAAAGAGATTAATTGAATAAAGGGGTATAAACTGTCAAACGTGTGAAAGGTTTATTTTGAGCTAATAACCCTTATGGACATAGGGTTGGACGATTTTAGGGATATGGATCACCTAGAAATCGTCCAAGGCCTTATCTAGGAAGGTATTTGGATTGCTTTGAGGCTAAGTTATCCAATTTGGGTTTTAGGGTGAAACCGTAGGAGCTCATAGTATAAATAGACCCATAGGGTTGAGGAAATCGGCCACCCTTGTGATTATAGTAACCCTAGAGCCATTTCCCTCTTCCTTATCTCTCTCAAATCATCTTCTTGCTAGTTGGTGTTTGTAAGCCATTAGAGGAGTGACATTTGTGACTCTAAGCTCCAAGAAGAAGAAAGTTTTCAAGCAAGTAACTCAATGTATCATTCTAGATCTGTCTTCATATGTTTTAATTGTTAGTCTACATTAGATCTAGCCATGAAAGTCTTGGATATGTTGCATGTTCAATTAGTGAAACCTAGATCCAAGCTATAGGGTTGTATGTGCACATAGGTAAAGTTCTTATGTCCAAAACCCATCAATTATGTCCTTTAAATAGGGTGGAAGTTCTAAGATTAGGGTTTTCTCATTCCAGCACCAAATCGTCAAGTCCTGATACCGACTCGGCGAGTTGGTTACTTAATTCGCGATCTGAACCCGCTCCGACTCAGCGAGTAAGCATACCTACTCGTCGAGTCCCTTCCTTTATTTACACTTAGCACCCTTCACTTCTTGTTCCGAACTTGGGATGTTACAATTCTCCCCCACTTAAATTAGGATTCGTCCTCGAAGCCTGCGGCAACACAAACTTCCGGATGATACTCCCACAATGCATCCACTGATTTTAACCGACCCAAATTCCTTCAAACACTTCTTTCGAATCCTTAAAGTTCATCTCTTCCCTTGCAGGGTCTTGATAGTTGCTTCAAGCCGCCCATTGGCTTCCTTTCTCTGATAACAACACTCATCGACTAAATGCCGCCAGAAGACATTACCTTACTCCCGACTTACGCATTCATTCGCCACCTGCGAAAACTGGATACCATTCTAAACCACCGGGTATTGACCCAATATTAGCTCACTATCTTTCGCCCAACTGGCGCTACCTTTTTCAACTTGCACCGATGGAAACTCATCTTGTTTCCTCCCTGGATCAAATCCCTTATCGTGCTGACATGATGAAACCTTTCACAACTTCTGAGCAACCTTCTCGAACACCCATCTATAAAGTTCATACACATTGTACCTGGCTCAAACAGCCTCGGGCTGGAAAACCAGGCATGCCTACGATGGTCCAGCCATCCCTAAGATGGAACACCACTACATCCAGAGCTCATGACCATAACCATACTCGGAACCAAGGACCCTGTCCTTGCCCCCCCCCCCCCTCAAACCCTTCGATTCGATACAACGGAGTGCAACCCACTCACACTTCCCTATCACGACCTCTAGGTCCTTGACCTCCGACAGTAATATCCTTATACAGTCCTCAGCACCGGTCCAGACTACTCCCGTGTTTGTTAATCTGCTGTCTCATCTTCATCTGTCCTAATCTCCAATCTGGAACCAATAACCTCCTCCTTTTCCAAGGAGACTGAAAACATGCTTGTGCATCATTCAACGTTGCCACCACCTCAACGAGCAGCCAACCCGTAGGTGCTTCCATATATCCGGTACAATCCCAGTGCTTACTACCAATAACTGAAGCACTCCGGTCATCCATTTACTCCACTTACTCCCTTTCGGAGGACCCACACTTCTTCCGGAGCTACATACTTTTCCCTTCCAGGAAATCCACTCAACAAACCTTACCGCACCGATAAGTGCCACTAAACCAAACTCCACTCTACACTAACCATGTAGAGCAGTTGTTGTTCTCGAACTCCCATATACAATGAATCCGATCACATAACTAACTAGGCCCACACATGGCCTCCAACCAAATCCATCACCATGATCAATACATGGGGCCAGACCATATCGATTACCATTTCATGGCGACATAATCACTCATTCTCTTCATACCGATCCACTAACACATACAGAGTCTTCAGCATGACTGGACCGCCTTTCCAGGCCTTCAGCTTATCTGGACCACTCTTAGAACCTTTAGCATGTCTGGACCGCCCTCCTGGGCCTTTAACCTGTTTGTACCATTCCTTGAGCCTTCGGCCGGACTGGTACGCCTTCCGGCCTTCAGTCTATCCGGGCCGCTCGAAATTGCCGTACATCGCCCTGAACCATTCTTCCTAGGAATCTCTCCCATGCAGTCTATTCTAGCCCTCTTGGGGTTCTGAACTCCAGTTCCGTTCCCATAATCATTTCCTTGGCCTAACCCAGGCCTCACATCGACCAACTACCTTTTCTGAAACCATGGTCTGTTCCCTGCCCCACTTGACTATCACTTGCTCCAATCATGACACACTCTCGGCTAACAACATTAATAAATCCATACAGCTAACCAAACCTGGATGATTGCTGTTTCACAGGAGAATTTTCCAATTCTCCCCACTTAGTGTACCCGCTACTAACTTCCGCTGACAAACTGGCATAACACAATCGACCTTACTTGATAAAGTTTCCCCCTCTTCTCCAGGAACAAAACCCTCTGGAATGAGCAACCTCCACAGGTCACTCCCCCGACATCACACATCCCGAACTCCAAGGAAGTTCAAATCTCAACTGAACACCTCTCGCAATGCAGTTGCTATTCCGAGAAACGAGATCATATACCTTATATTTCGACCAAGAATCCTCCTGAACGCTAACCAACTACAACCCCTAACTATTAATATCCCCAATCATACTATGAAGCATATGAAAAGAAGCGAACAGATTTACAATACCACATAATCAAAAAATAACAAGATATCAAAATGGAAACATACCTACAGCTACATCCGACCCTGACCTGACCTCCTCTGCTGTAAGCTGGAAAACGCGTCCTTGCGCCCTCGGAGGCTCCGCTCCACCCTGACCTCCACCCATAATCCTCAAAGGGGCCGGTGCTGGAGCCTGCACCGGTCTAGCAACAAGCTGTGGACAATTGACCCTCAAGTGTCCAACCTGATGACAATGATAACAAATCCTCATATCCTAAGCTGGGACCGACTGACGGTAATCCCTCGCATAATGCCCCTCTTTCCCACACTTACGACACACACTACCGGACCTACAAACTCCGGATGACCCTTCCCATACTTCTCACAAGTGCGGCTGCTCTGACCTCCGACCCTAGAGTCAACGGTTTTGGACCGTTTCGGCGCCGGTTGCGACTGCACCGGGGTCTGCCTCTGCTCTCGCAACTGCAACTCCATCTCTAACTCCCGCTGCCTGGCGGCCTCCTGCAACTCTAACATGGTATCACATCTCTACATGGACACAAACTGCCTGATGTCCCTCTTGAGCATACTCAGATATCAGGATATCTGAGCCTGCTCCGAAGCAAACTCCGGGCAAAACATCACCCTCCCAATGAACATCCTGGTGATCTCTGTCACCGACTCTGAATCCTGCTTCAGCTCCAGGAACTCCCGAGCCAACCTCTCTCTCTCAACCCATGGAACATAACGAGTGCTGAACATCTCCCGGAACTGATCCCAAGTAATCGCAGCCCACTGCGCATCCGAATAAGATCCCGTAGTCAACCTCCACCAATCCTTCGCCCCGAGCCTCAAAAGGTTCAGAGCACACCTCACCCTCTGATCCGTAGGGCATGAACACATAAAGAAACAACCCTCCACGTCTGACAACCATCTCATAGCAACGATCGGATCCTGACCTCCATCGAAAGCAGGGGCTTCATATTATCGAATTCCCGATACTGAAAACCTCAACCGGTTCCTCCCCCTGCCGCTGATACAGCCGTTGTAGCTGCCACGGTAGCTGCCTCCGGAAGAGCTGCATAGCGCTCATCAAAGTAATCAACCATGGCGGTCTTGATCGACCCAAACAACTCCGACAACTCAGCCCGGAACATAGCAGCAACCTCATCATGCAGGATCTCACGAATCCTGGCATCCAACTCATCCGTACTCATCTGACCAATGACCTCGGGTAGTACTGGTCAATCCTGACCACCCTCTCTTGATCCCGATCCCGATCCTGAACCAGATCCTGCCCCGAGACGTCTCGTAATTGCCATACTGAAAATACGCCACAAGAATATTAGGCATTCCTCATAATAATCCCGATAACTAGCTCCCAACAAAACCCTATGGGTTGTGACTTGCTTGATACGCGTATGGGTCCTATTCTTTCAGTAGTACGGGCCATACTAGCTTCCACACCTACCCATATCTGTATCAAGTATCACAACAACACCCTAACAATAGCATATACATAACGAACACTCGATCCCCACTCCTAGAGGGGCACCACTATCTAATAACCGACTTACCGGTCTCACGTAACCCTCCCATCCATGAAACTTTCTCCAACCCTGCAGCACTAGTGTATACTAGTCATACATAATGCTGGACCCTATAGACTTTCGAATATCTAATCCTACCCTAAGCCCCTAATAATACAAGAACAAAACATAAGGCCAAATCAAATATTCTCAGGCTATAAGATCTTAATTATGTATAACCATGATGCATACGCTAAATAACTACAATAATGATGTCAATTTCATACGAAGGAAACCCTAGGCTAGCAGGCATCATATAATAAGGCAATTCTATCATGCAATTCCTGAAGATCCCCAGCCTAGTACTAGCATGCTGTTATAACATATCACATAATCAACTAACTTGTATGGTATTTTGGGGTCTACTTACTGGCTCTGGCTGCTCGTACCCTCTGCATCCTCCTTACATATTTTGGAAAACCTTTTGAAAACCATATTGAAAATCCCTCCTTGGCTTGAGAATGGATTCACACGAATGTTCCTCCAATTCACTCAAACCAAGGCTCTAATACCAACTTTTAACGACCATAAAATTTGAGCTAAATTTTAAAACATTTTGTCTCATTCAAAACCATTAAGTTCATACATTTGTTTTCAAAATAGTTCAAACATTAGAGTAACTCCCAGAACCATATCACATAAATCATAAACATGAGGAGCGGTACGATCACGCCTTCGCCTTGCCACGATCTCCTGAAGTATCTGAAACAATACACTGAACTGTAAGCCTGAAAGCTTAGTGAGTTACCCCCAAAATACCAACCACACATAAACATACTCGTAACATATCACAAATAGAACAACCATGCACATCGGGTCTACTGTGTGACTGGTCCGCCCGCACCGGGCCTTCAGTCCACCTGGTCCACCCTCCGGGTCTAGCCATGTACGTCGAGTCTACAGTATGGCTGGTCCGCCCACACCGGGCCTTCAGTCGGCCTGGTCCACTCTCCAAGCCTCGGCACGTCTGGTACGCCCTCTTGGGGCCTTCAGCCTATCCGGACCGCTCGCTGGGCCTTCAGATCATATCAACATCCTTACTGGCTCTGGCTGCTCGTACCCTATGCATCCTCCTTACATATTTCGGAAAACCTTTTGAAAACCATATTGAAAATCCCTCCTTGGCTTGAGAATGGATTCACACAAATGTTCCTCCAATTCACTCAAACCAAGGCTCTAATACCAACTTTTAACGACCATAAAATTTGAGCTAAATTTTAAAACATTTTATCTCATTCAAAACCATTAAGTTCATACCTTTGTTTTCAAAATATTTCAAACATCAGAGTAACTCCCAGAACCATATCACATAAATCATAAACATGAGGAGCGGTACGATCACGCCTTCGCCTTGCCACGATCTCCTGAAGTATCTGAAACAATACACTGAACTGT
Source organism: Lactuca sativa (assembly GCF_002870075.4). Lineage (NCBI taxonomy): Eukaryota > Viridiplantae > Streptophyta > Magnoliopsida > Asterales > Asteraceae > Lactuca > Lactuca sativa. The sequence continues at coordinate 251,031,109 of NC_056625.2, forward strand.
AAGCCCGAAAGCTTAGTGAGTTACCCCTAAAATACCAACCACACATAAACATACTCGTAACATATCACAAATAGAACAACCATGCACATCGGGTCTACTGTGTGACTGGTCCGCCCGCATCGGGCCTTCAGTCCACTTGGTCCACCCTCCGGGTCTAGCCATGTACGTCGAGTCTACAGTATGACTGGTCCGCCCACACCGGCCTTCAGTCGGCCTGGTCCACTCTCCGAGCCTCGGCACGTCTGGTACGCCCTCTTGGGGCCTTCAGCCTATCCGGACCGCTCGCTGGGCCTTCAGATCATCTGGCTCGCCCTGGGTATGTTGGCCTATAGCACAAAGCAGAACCCGCCTCAACCCAACCCCCATCAATCAACCATGTGCACATAAAACAATTAATCACATAACAAATCCTTAACCAGACAAACAGTCTAATAGATCACATAGCATATCAACATCCTAACCAGGATTCCGACCTAACCGTTCACTAGTATAACATTACCCAATATACCGGGTACCGACCTTATCCAGGTTACTAATATAGCATTACCCTAAATACCAGGTCCCGACCTTATCCATGTCACTAATATAGCACCATCCTAAATACCAGGATGCATATCTAGCAAAGCAATAACATAAAAAACAATACCCGAATTTCCATATGATAAAAGGTCGGCCTTGGTGCCGTAGACCTTGTTGATATAGTGAGGATAACTCACCTGCAATTGCCGACTGTGTCACACCCCGAAACCGATGGCGGAAACGTTCCGGGGCGGAGGACGTCATGTAGTATCACAACCAATGTACATAGTAAGCATAGTAAACACAACCATTACATTACATAGAAGTATTACATTTGTTTGAAATCATAGTGTTACAAGTGTTATACATATATATCATATGAACAAAAGTTAAGACGAGTCTGATAAAACGCTCCGTCTTCTCCAAAAGATCGCGAGTACCTGTCTAATGTGGACCTGAGAATACAAGCAGTTTGAAAATCAGCATAAAGCTGGTGAGCTCATAAGTGGTTTGTTTCTGAAATGAACAAGTTTTCTTTGGTTTTCTGTAAAAGTCGTTATCCAAGAAAATCCCATATTTTCTTATAAGTAAAGTTTGTTAATCCATTTATTACACAATTTGTTTAAGAACAGTTTGTTATCTGGTTACTACACGATCTAGTTATAAACGAGTTCTGTTATCCCAGGAAAAACTCTTATTTTCCTTAAAAGTTTGTGGTTGGTTATCGATCCTGAATGTAATGTACAAGTATCTACCATACTTAATGTGTTTGTGTGATATTTCCTGAAAGTCTGTTATCCTTGAAAAGTACATTAGTCTTAACACGTATATAAAACTAATAAGTAAGTAGAAAAGTTTTCATAATCTTGATTGCGAGTTCCACAACCATACTACAGACTAGATAAGGCTCGGAACGGGGCCAATATCCTTTTATGACTTTTGTCACCCTTGAACCTTTCGGTTCGGTTGTAGCTAGCAGCCAGGTGTGGGGTAGTCAATCCCGTATAGATCTATACACTCAAGTCACGTTCTCCCTATAGGAGATTCTGGTTACAGGGGTAGTCCTCCACTTTCGTATCTAGGGGAAGTGTTACAAAGGACGTGTCTCCAATCTTAAGATTAATGAATTTTAAAAGTTGTCCTATACTCTCGAATCTAGGAGGAGTATTACCAAGAACATTTAAAAGTAAATAAAACGGAAAACTCTGTTTATTAGTCCTCCACTCTCGTATCTAGGGGGAGTGTTATCAAGGATGCATCTAAAGTTACAAATTTAATGCTTTTAACAATAATGATGATGGAAAATCATTTGTGAAAATAAAATATAACATTTTATAACAGAATTCACAAACGGTTCGAAAACTATCTCTGCAAGTTAAAATGGTTGGTTAATACGGATTTTAGTGTTAAAAGCATACGAAATATGAAACATTTCAAATGAAATAATAAGTTTGAGTACATGACATCCTTGTACTTTTGCTTGTATTCCCCCCTGAAAACATTGAAAAACACGGAAAAAGGTGTAGGGGTATGAACTCACCAATCGAGGAATGTGTCGGTTTGGATGCTAAACTTCAGTTCGGGGCTTTAAACGCGCAAGGTTCCTATGTAATATGAAGAGATACACATTTGTATCTAATTATACCCTGAACCACTAATCAAATATGAATATACACTTCGAGACGCGAAAACACTTCATTACAAGTGTTTGGAGTGACCCGGGTAGCATCTAAGGGTGTGTATGACTTGGATATGGAGTTTGCTCTTCAAGAGTAAACTCCTTATGGAGTTTTCGGCCCAAATTACCAACTCCCCATGAGTTTACGGCCGTAAACTCATGGTAGGGGTGTTGTTGGGTGCTAAATGGTCTTACAACTCTTGTGGGGTAATGCTAGGCTTGGTTTTAAGGCATTGGAATGGAATTTGAACAACATAAGGACCATTTGAGGAGTTTACGGCAGTAGACTCTTATGTAACCAACCTTAATGTGTTTTGGTGGTCCTAGGTCAATCACAAGTGTTTCTAGTCCAAAGTACAAGCTAAAGGATGAAGTTAAGGCACCATTTAACCAAGTTATAGGAGTTTACGGCCTAAGAACCTTTCCTTGGGGGGTTTACGGCCGTGAAATCCTAAGGGAGTGGTTTCTTGCATGTTTAAGGTCTCTACACATTTGTGGATGGTTATAGACATTATTCCAAGGCTTAGGAGGTGTTTAAGGGGCATCTTCACCCTTAAAGGGGTTTACGGCCTATGAAATGGTGTTTACGGTCCAAGCATGTGCTTGGGCCGTAAACTCATGTTTACCCTTTAAATGATGAGTTTTTGGTGTTCCAAGTCCGGTCTTGTAAGCCCCAAAGTCATATCTAAGCTCTAAAGGTGGTTTGGAAGGGTTTTAAGGCTCAAAAACCCAATTTATATGTGTTGGCAGCCTAAGGCTGTTCTAGGGCCGTAAACAAATGTTTATGGTCCTATTTCATGGTTTAGACACGAATTTGAAGGCTAAAGATGTTAATCTATGAGTTAGGATAGTTACCTTATCGATTTGGAGCTTGAATTGAGTGATTTTGGGACCTAGAACTTGGATTTGAGGAGAGAGAGTAGAGAGAGGTTGAAAAAGCTTCAAATGAAGTTCTTTGAACTTTATATATGGTTTAAGTTTGGGACATGGTGGAATTTTACCCGATACTGACGTTAAACGAGGCTTTTGGTCGTACCCGATTTAATTGTTGTAACCCGACGTGGCCGTAACTAAAATTTTTCCAAATAATAATTTGGGACATTTTCAAGTGTTTCTAATGGGTTCGGATACTTACGAGATCATAATAAAAGTCTTAAATTAAATGACTTAATCCAAAAATGTAATCGGAACAATTTGCTAAAGACGAGTTTTATGGACGGAAACGAGTTACGGCGATGAATCAAACTTCGGGTTGTCACATTATCCCCCCGTTAGAGGGGATTTCGTCCCGAAATTCAAAATTTAGATACAACTCATGGATTCGAAGAGAAATACAGATACTTCTGCTTTATCGAATTTTCGCGCTCTCAAGTGAATTCGGGTCCTCGCATGGCATTCCAGCGAACCTTTTCTATTGGGATACGACTTTGTTTCGTACGTTTAATCTCTCGATCTATGATTTCGATTGGTTCCTCCATGAGGTTCAGACTTTCGTTGGTTTCGGTCCCATCAAAGGGATTACTAGGGTTTCATCGGATTGGCACTACTTAAGAATGGAGGCGTGAAATACCGGATGGATGCTGCTAAGTTCTGAAGGTAGTCGGAGTTTGTAGGCTACGGGGTCGATCCTAACGAGGATTTTGAAAGGTCCTATGTATCTCGGGTTAAGTTTTTATGTGCTATCCAAAGCGTATCATGCCTTTCCAGGGTAAAACTTTCAACATGACATGGTCTCCAACAAAAGAGTACACCTTTCTGTGTCGTAGTGGTTAGGGGTTTGGCGATCTTGGAAAAGTTTTGAGTGAATCTACGATAGTAGTCGACGAGACCCAAGAATTGACAGATTTCTGTGGGTGTCTTCGGTGTCGACTATTTCACTATCGCCTGGATTTTGGACGGGTCCACGTGTATGCCTTCCTTGCTTACCACGTGACCAGGGAAAGTCGTTAGACTGAAGGGCATCACCACGATCTCGTAGTGATCATATCGAGTCCTGAATTCCGTCTTGGAAACATCATTCTCGTGAACTCGTATATGATGGTACTCTGACCTGAGGTCTATCTTCGCGAAGTATTTGGCTCCCTGAAGTTGATCGAAAAGGTCGTCTATTCGAGGAAGAGGATATCGGTTCTTGATGGTCAAATTGTTCAACTCACGGTAGTCGATACACATTCGAAAGGAACAAACAATATCGGGGCTCCTCAAGGTGAGGAACTCGGTCTGATGAACCCTTTGTGGAGTAGCTCATTAAGCTGACTGGATAACTCCTGCATTTCTGCTGGAGCTAAGTGATATGGGGACTTGGCTACGGGGGAGGGGTAGCTTTAGGGATTAGGTCGAAAGGCATTGGGAAAATTGCAGACTTCGGGGATGCTCTCGAGGTCTTTAACTTCCTGTTTCTCGTTTACCACATGGGCTAGGAATGCATAACACTCCTTTCGCAAAAGCTTTTGGGCTTTGATGTATGAAATGAGGCGAAGGTTGGAATTAAGTTTATCGCCGTAGATTATGAGAGTCTGACCAGAGGGGAGATTAAGACGGAATGCTTTTTCGTAACAGGGATATCTGCATGATTGGGACTTAACCAATCCATGCCAATAATAACATCAAAGTTCTTTATTGAAAAACCAGCATACGATCGATGGGAAAAAAAATGATCACCGAGGGTAAGGGTACAACCAATGAATATATCGCTAATGTCCTCTTTCTCATTGTTAGTCATCTCGACGGTAGACATTTCGGTTACTAATGAAGGACTAAGATTAAGATGATGTTCGAATGAATAGATAATAGATTCTCTTTCAACAATATAATCGAAAAGGATTGCAAGTATAAGGGCTGTCGAGGAGGAATATACCTGTGGCAATGGTGGGATTGGCGGCTGCCTCATTCTGTCCAATAGCTAGGACTCTTCCAGTGTTGTTAGTTGTTGCTGTCTTGGGGCAGTTTCGCTTGAAATGCCCGACTTTGCCGCAACCGTAGCATGCCGGACTGATTCCCGCTCTGGAAGCTTGATTGGTTGATTGAGTTGGTGTCTTACAATTTTTCACAGTGTGACCCTTTTTTCCACAGCTGTTACAAAACACCTGTTGACATGGGCTGGAAGTGAGGTGATGATAGTTGCACTTGTTACACATAGGGAGGGTACCAACATACTTACTGGTAGATGTTTGAGCTATGGATCCGACGGCAAAGACAGCAGCAGGGGCGGTAACAACGCAGACTGCCACCGTTTGCAGCTTCTTCGAGGACTCCTGCGAAGGCTGACTTTTCTTCTTCTTCCAAAATTTTCTTTTCTCACCACTCCTCTCTGTCGGCTCAGGAGTGGTGGTTGCTTCCTCTAGGTCATCGCTATGGTCGATCAGGGTTTGCGCTAGGCATTTGGCGCTGTCGTAGGTGTTTGGCTTTGCAGCCAAGACATTACCCTTGGTTGGCTGGGTCAACCCCCAGATAAATCTCTCAATCTTTTTACTCTCCGAGGTAAACATTCCAGGACAGAGTAGCGCCAAGTCATCAAATATGGAAGTGTAAGCGGCGATATCGGTACCCTTCATCTTCAGGTTCCAGATTTCATGCTCTCGCTTCTGCATTTCGCCCCGAGGGCAGTACTCTGCAAGCAGAAGTTCCTTCATGGCCTCCGAACCCATGTCATTGGCTACAGGTAGGGTTAGGGATTTGACTCATCCGTTCCACCAAGTCAGGGCTTTATCGGTGAACGTGCAGGCAGCGAACTTCACCTTATCCGATTCAGAGCAGGCACAGATTTCGAAAATAGATTCGATTTTCTCGAACTATCGAGTTAGGGCAATGACACCTCCAGTGCCATCGAAAGATGTGGGTTTCGCGTTCATAAAGTCTTTGTAGGAACACTCCTTCCGGTGTCCCTGACTACCTTCCTGGTTTTGAGATTGGGTACCACCTCCTAGACCACCGGGGCCATCGGGGTTCATTTGAGACATGGCAGCTGCCACTGCGGCAGTAACAGCTGCCTGGAACATTACGGGATCAAATTGGGGAGGAGGTGGTGGCGGAGGGTTGTTGTTCTTTGAGCTGGGTCTCTTTCTTGGAGGCATCTTGATCTAAAAAGAACAGGAAAGAGAGGATGGTAAGTCCTCTGAATTGAATCAAGAGATATGATACAAGGGATATCTCATTATGACAGATATAGAATTCTATTAAGCGATAAAGCAGGAAAGAGTTATCAAAGCAGATAAAATATCGCTAAAGGAATGATTGAGGAGCAACGCTGGAATGAGGATTTCTATGACGAAGTTGGCTCTAGAAAATACTCCCATAGTATTTTATGTTCCGCTGCGACGACGGCTCGTTGTTTGGGTATCGGGTAAGTTTTAGGCATGCTGAACACTACAGTCACTCCCAAGCACATGTTGGCCGTGTCTCGAATGAATATAGTTGATCAGGCTATATTGACCCTAGACACGACTACATAAATGCCCAGGTTTAACCGCAGCGTACAACACCCATTTACTTATGTTTTGTTCTATTCAAGGTTACATATTACGACGCTTAGGTATACTTGTATACTTTTGAAAATACTTATATTTTAAAGTATACTTTTAGTTCAGGGCACTTAGGCCCCTTAGTGTTATAGTCTTATACCATGTAAGGTTTGGTATACTAGTTCACTATAAACAAGGGATCTGATACCAATCTGTCACACCCCAAAACCGATGGCGGAAACGTTCCGGGGCGGAGGACGTCATGTAGTATCGCAACCAATGTACATAGTAAGCATAGTAAAAACAACCATTACATTACATAGAAGTATTACATTTGTTTGAAATCAAAGTGTTACAAGTGTTATACATATATATCATATGAACAAAAGTTAAGACGAGTCTGATAAAACGCATTGTCTTCTCCAAAAGATCGCGGGTACCTGTCTAATGTGGACCTGAGAATACAAGCAGTTTGAAAATCAGCATAAAGCTGGTGAGTTCATAAGTGGTTTGTTTCTGAAAATGAACAAGTTTCCTTTGGTTTTCTGTAAAAGTCGTTATCCAAGAAAATCCCATATTTTCTTGTAAGTAAAGTTTGTTTATACATTTGTTACACAGTTTGGTTAAGAACAGTTTGTTATCTGGTTACTACACGATCTAGTTATAAATGAGTTCTGTTATCCCATGAAAAACCCTTATTTTCCTTAAAAGTTTGTGGTTGGTTATCGGTCCTAAATGTAATGTACAAGTATCTACCATACTTAATGTGTTAGTGTGAAATTTCCTGAAAGTCTGTTATCCTTGAAAAGTACATTATTCTTAACACGTATATAAAACTAATAAGTAAGTAGAAAAGTTTTCATAATCTTGATTGCGAGTTCCACAACCATACTACAGACTAGATAAGGCTCGGAACGGGGCCAATATCCTTTTATGACTTTTGTCACCCTTGAACGTTTCGGTTCGGCTGTAGCTAGCAGCCAGGTGCGGGGTAGTCAATCCCGTATAGATCTATACACTCAAGTCACGTTCTCCCTCTAGGAGATTCTGGTTACAGGGGTAGTCCTCCACTTTCGTATCTAGGGGAAGTGTTACAAAGGACGTGTCTCCAATCTTAAGATTAATGAATTTTAAAAGTTGTCCTATACTCTCGAATCTAGGAGGAGTATTACCAAGAACATTTAAAAGTAAATAAAACGGAAAACTCTGTTTATTAGTCCTCCACTCTCGTATCTAGGGGGAGTGTTATCAAGGATGCATCTAAAGTTACAAATTTAATGCTTTTAACAATAATGATGATGGAAAATCATTTGTGAAAATAAAATATAACATTTTATAACGGAATTCACAAACGGTTCGAAAACTATCTCTGCAAGTTAAAATGGTTGGTTAATACGGATTTTAGTGTTAAAAGCATACGAAATATGAAACATTTCAAATGAAATAATAAGTTTGAGTACATGACATCCTTGTACTTTTGCTTGTATTCCCCCCTGAAAACATTGAAAAACACGGAAAAAGGTGTAGGGGTATGAACTCACCAATCGAGTAATGTGTCGGTTTGGATGCTAAACGTCAGTTCAAGGCCTTAAACGCGCGAGGTTCCTATGTAATATGAAGAGATACACATTTGTATCTAATTAGACCCTGAACCACTAATCAAATATGAATATACACTTCGAGACGCGAAAACACTTCATTACAAGTGTTTGGAGTGACCCGGGTAGCATCTAAGGGTGTGTATGACTTGGATATGGAGTTTGCTCTTCAAGAGTAAACTCCTTATGGAGTTTTCGGCCCAAATGACCAACTCCCCATGAGTTTACGGCCGTAAACTCATGGTGGGGGTGTTCTTGGGTGCTAAATGGTCTTACAACTCTTGTGGGGTAATGCTAGTCTTGGTTTTAAGGCATTGGAATGGAATTTGAACAACATAAGGACCATTTGAGGAGTTTACGGCAGTAAACTAGGGGTTTATGGCCGTAAACTCTTATGTACCCAACCTTAATGTGTTTTGGTGGTCCTAGGTCAATCACATGTGTTTCTAGTCCAAAGTACAAGCTAAAGGATGAAGTTAAGGCACCATTTAACCAAGTTATAGGAGTTTACGGCCCAGGAACCTTTCCTTGGGGGGTTTACGACCGTGAACTCCTAAGGGAGTGGTTTCTTGCATGTTTAAGGTTTCTAACACATTTGTGGATGGTTCTAGACATTATTCCAAGGCTTAGGAGGTGTTTAAGGGGCATCTTAACACCCTTAAAGGGGTTTACGGCCTATGAAATGGTGTTTACGGTCCAAGCATGTGCTTGGTCCATAAACTCATGTTTACCCCTTAAATGATGAATTTTTGGTGTTCCAAGTCCGGTCTTGTAAGCCCCAAAGTCATATCTAAGCTCTAAAGGTGGTTTGGATGGGTTTTAAGGCTCAAAAACCCCATTTATATGTGTCTACGGCCTAAGGCTGTTCCAGGGCCGTAAACACATGTTTATGGTCCTATTTCATGGTTTAGACACGAATTTGAAGGCTAAAGATGTTAATCTATGAGTTTGGATAGTTTCCTTATCGATTTGGAGCTTAAATTGAGTGATTTTGGGACCTAGAACTTGGATTTGAGGAAAGAGAGTAGAGAGAGGTTGAAAAAGCTTCAAATGAAGTTCTTTGAACTTTATATATGGTTTAAGTTTGGGACACTGTGGAATTCTACCCGATACTGACGTTAAACGAGGCTTTTGGTCATACCCGATTTAATTGTTGTAACCCAACATGGTCGTAACTAAAATTTTTCCAAATAATAATTTGGGACATTTTCAAGTGTTTCTAATGGGTTTGGATACTTACGAGCTCATAATAAAAGTCTTAAATTAAATGACTTAATCCAAAAATGTAATCGGAACAATTTGCTAAAGACGAGTTTTATGGACTGAAACGAGTTACTGCGATGAATCAAACTTCGGGTTGTCACAGACTGGAACGATAAGACCAAGCTGCTCCGACCACCGATATGATCTTCACCACAAAACACTACCAAAGAACCAATTCCATAAATACCCAAAATTACCAAAATACCCTTGGAATTCAGACTGGTCTACTCTTGGTCAAAGTCAAAATCGTCAGTCAAAGTCAACCATCCTGGTTGATTATACTCACCGAGTCTACCCGTCGAGTCGCCGAGTTCCCATTCCCAGAAAACTCTCATAATACAACTTAAGTCGCCTAGTCCTACGATCTCTGAGTCCCATCCTGTCGAACTCACTGAGTCGTCGACCGACTCACTTAATCCAAGGCTTTAACCAAAAGAGGTTGGGGTTCTGTGACCCGACTCGCCGAGTCCAAGGCAATCATTAAAAAACTCGCCGAGTTGTTCTTCCAACTCGTCGAGTCCATGCATATGTTCATACAACTCGTCGAGTACACCCATGTGACTCGCCGAGTCTCTCCAGTTCTCAATCCATATAGAAGCTTTTCGAGCCATGTAGGGGCTCCAATCCATAGATCCACCCTTCTACAATCTAACCCTCACATAAAGTTGCAAACTTTACGTGAAACCAAGGAGATATAGGCCCAAAACACACTAGGGCTTGGGTTTTAGACAAAGGGGCTTCACCAACAACTCAAAGACTGAAGCTTTATGACATTCTAGGCCATCCTGAGTATAGATATGGAGTAGCAACCCCATATCTAACACCAAATTCGAGATAGGTCTCAAAACAAGCTAAAGAACTCCGAAACCAACCACTAAGGATGAACCACAAAGGAAATATCTTAAGATAAGGGCTTCCTTACCTTAGAGATGTGCCCAAATCTGATGTAGATCCGAGATCTATACAATCCCCTTGATGCTAGCTTCCAATTTCTCAAGCTCCTTCGAACAATTTCCTCCTCCAAGCCCTAATCTCCTCAATAATGAAGCCCCTCACGAAATTAGGGTTTTCTGGAACTCTTTGGGGAAATAAGAGGCTGGGAGAAGTGATGGGGTTTGAGCATTCTAACACTCCTATGGTGTACATGCAACCCTAGAAACCTTGGATCTATGTTTGACTAAGATACATGCAAATAATTATTTTTACAAGGTTATTATCCTATCTAGCATGGCATGGGGAACTTTAATCAAATAAAGCTAGTAGAATTACTTACCTTGTAGTTGTAGTTGATTGCTTTGAGTTTTAGAGCCTAGCACCAATAGTGTGGATGCCTCAAGTGGAAATCACAAATCATCACAAACTTGGAACTTTGAGAGAATAGTAATCACCTTTCTTGAAATCGACCCTCTTGCTTTACTCACCACAACTAGTGTCATTTCAAGAACCAAAGCCTCCTTTATATAGTGTGGTGGATTAGGGTTACATCCATGTAAACCCTAATACCCATGTCTTTTCATTTCCATGAGATCCATGGGTTAAAGCTCCATGGAGTATCCATGGTCTTTCCATGCAAGCCTAGCCCATTCCAAATAAGCATTAGCCCACACTATATAAATACAAGAGCCCATATCTAATTAGTAATACTTTTGATCTCTAAATTAATTCTAGATTAATTATAGATCAATACTAATTAAATAATATGATTTTATATTAATATTTTAGAACTTATAATATATTAATAAATCATAACTTATACTATTCTCAAAAGATTATCCATAAATTGTTCGGGTGAAGTGCAACCCAAATGGACCATGCCGGGTCGGGTCAAGTACATACCAAATATAGTTATGGACTTAGACACTATATCCAACAGTCTCCCACTTGTGTAAGTCTAATAAATATAGTTGCACGTATGACTTCAGGAACCGATCAACAATCGTAGCTCTTTAAACTCCGTTGAACTATCAAGCGCCATTTTAGACAAGTGATCATATAATCCTCTGTTCTAGATATCAGCCGGACAAATACATGGAACATGGTCTTGCTTATTGTCCAACATTTGTTTCCCGATTTCCGATTTGTTTGACATAGAACTTAACTGAACACATCAATTTAGTTCTGACTGGGCCTGGTACATAGGTCAAAACAAAATCATTGAGGGGCCCATATATCGCTTCTAATCTTAGAAGGAACAGATAAACTTGGACTCATATGTTTGCTCTACTACTTGTTGAATTACACACAAAGGTACGTTTTATAACATCGAGTTACCAATGCATTTTCGTATAATCAATGCATAACCAACTCATAGGCAACAAATCATATCTCTAGGTTTTAAGACTTATATGATATTACCATCTCACGATCACTCGAGATAAATTCCATGAAGTGATACAAGTGAGCGTGGGTTGAATCCAATACTCAGATTTTATGAGCACTCATGAATGTTGTAGCCCCGCTTTGTCTAACATCTTAGACCTCTAAAAGCCAACCCATGACAATCTTTATTCATATCTACTTCCAACATATGACCGACTATGGAGAGTTTGAATAATATGATATAAACCATAACATAATTATTCTGGAAGTCAAAACATGCACAAAGAAATAATAGTAAACGATTGACAAGTGATAGCAACACTTTACTCATAAATAACAGCTTTTATTTATCATCAAATGTCAATTACATTTTACAAATTTCAAGATTATCTAACTACTAAAACTAATATCATCCTTCAGCCCTATGCTCCGAGCATGCTGGAGATGCTTAGCCCGAGTCAGTCCCTTCGTGAGGGGATCTGCTGGGTTCTCATCCGATGATACCCTCTTTGTCATGAGGATTCCTTCTTCTATTCGATGTCTGATGAAGTGATATTTTCTATCAATGTGTTTGGATCTCCCATGATCTCTTGGATCCTTGGCTAAGGCAACAACACTATTGCTGTCACAGAAAATCTCCATTGGCTCCTTTATAGCTGGTACAACTCCAAGGTCTCCAATGAAGTTCTTTAGCCATATAGCCTCCTTTGCTGCCTCGCTTGCTGCTATATACTCTGATTCACATGTGGAATCAGCCACTGTCTGCTACTTGGAACTTTTCCAAGTAATTGCCCCCCCCCCCCCCCCCCCCCCCCCGTTTAGGGTAAAGACCTAGCGCGACTGAGAGCGAAAATTATCCCTGTCAGTCTGGAAGCTAGCATCACTATACCCTACAACTCTCAAGTCATCACTCCCACCAAGGGTAAGGACCCAGTCCTTAGTCCTCCATATGTACTTTAGGATATTCTTTACCGCAGTCCAGTGTGCCTTGCCAGGGTTCCCCTGATACCTACTAACCATGCTCAAAGCAAAGGCTACATCAGGTCGAGTACATGTCATACCATACATGATCAATCCTACAGCTGAAGCATAAGGTATTCGACTCATTTCTGCTATCTCGGCCTCAGTACTAGGGCTTTGTGTCTTACTCAATCTGGCGTTACTCTGGATGGGTAACTCTCCTTTCTTTGAGTTATTCATGTTGAACCTTTTCAACACTTTGTCCACATAGGTGCTTTGAGTAAGTCCAATTAGTCTTTTACTCTTGTTTCTCAAAATCCTTATCCCTAGGATATAGGCAGCTTCACCAAGGTCCTTCATAGCGAAACACTTCCCAAGCCAGGACTTTACTTCCTGCAGGGTTCAGATGTCATTTCATATGAGTAGTATGTCATCCACATACAGTACCAAAAACCTTACTATACTCCCATTAGCCTTGATATAGACACATGATTCATCTTCACTCCTTGAAAAGTCAAATTCTTTGACTTTCTCATCAAAGCAAAGATTCCATCTGCGAGATGCCTGTTTCAATCCATAAATGGATTTCTCGAGCTTACACACTCTATTGGGGTACTCTTTACTGACAAAACCCTCTGGCTGAACCATGTAAGCATCTTCAACCAACTTTCCATTAAGGAAAGCGGTTTTGACATCCATTTGCCATATTTCATAGTCATGAAATATAGCAATGGCTAACAGAACCCTAATAGACTTAATCTTGGCCACTGGTGAAAAGGTCTCATCATAATCAACTCCCGGAGTTTGAGAATAACCCTTTGCAACCAGTCGTGCCTTATAAGTGTGTACATTACCATACATGTCGGTCTTCTTCTTGAAGATCCATTTGCACCCAACTATCTTACGATCAGGTACATTGTCAACCAAGTTCCAAACTTGATTATCATACATGGACTGTATCTCGCTATCCATAGTCTCTTTCCAATTAGCAGCCTCAGGGCCTGCCATGGCTTCCCTGTAGCTGTTAGGCTCATCCAGATTTACCAGTGTGTTATCACTGATAAGTGTCTCACCTTCTGCAGTAATATGAAAACCATAATAATGCTCAGGTGCATTCCTAACTCTGGTGGAACGCCTTAGAGGTATAGATTCTTCAGTCGGCTCAACAGGAGTTTCCTCCTCAGGTTGAGGGCTAGGGTTTGAGGTTTCTTCACCAGTTAACTCTTGAATTTCCTCATGGTCAATTTGCCTCCCACTGTCTCCTTGGCTCGTGAATTCTCTCTCTCGGAAGAATCCTCTTCTTGCTACAAAGACCACATTATCACTGGGTCTGTAGAAGATGTAGCCAAAAGATTTTTGTTGATAGCCGATGAAAATACACCTTTCTCTTCGGGTTTCGAGCTTATCTTGAGTCTCGCGTCTCACGAAAGCCTCGTAACCCCAAATCTTTATATGGTCTAGATTGGGAATTTTTCCAGTCCACACCTCGTGAGGTGTTTTGGCAACCTGCTTTGTAGGGACTAGATTAAGGATATGGGCGGCAGTCTCTAAGGCATACCCCCAAAATGAGATTGGTAGCGAAGCTCGACTAATCATGGAATGAACCATGTACAAAAAGGTCTGATTGCGCCTCTCAGTTACACCATTCAACTGTGGTGTCCTAGGAGGTGTCAATTGTGAGACAATCCCACATTCCTTAAGATAGTCAAAGAACTCAGTACTAAGATACTCACCACCACGATCGGATTGAAGCATCTTAACGTTCCTGCCCTACTGATTCTCCACTTCTTGCTTAGACTCTTTGAATTTCTCAAAGGTTTCTGACTTATGATTGATTAGGTAGACATATCCATATCTACTAAAATCATCAGTAAAAGTCACATAGAAGCGATAAGCATCTCTTGTGGCGGTTCTGAAGGGTCCACACACATCCGTGTGTATGAGGTCCAACAAACCTTCACCCCTAGCACAAGTGCCAGTAAAAGGTGACTTTGTCATTTTACCTAGCAAACAAGATTCACAACTATCATCTGACTTTAGGTCAAATGACTCCAAGACTCCATCCTTTTGGAGTTGGCGTATGCGTTTCTTGCTTACATGTCCAAGACGAAAATGCCATAAAGATGCTTTATCTAAGCTAGTGGAAGATTCAATACACAATACATTATTTCCTAGATTATCTACAACAGATACAGTTCCATACACTCCATCACAAGGTAATGCTTTAAAATAAAGAACATTATTAAAGAAAGCATCAATACTACCATTACTATTATCAAAATAAAAGGTAAAACCTTGTTTATACAATGCATGAAAGGAAATAACATTTCTTGCCATTTCTGACGAATAATAACATTTATTCAAATCTAATGTAAACCCACTATTTAGAACTAAGGAATAAACTCCTATCTTGGTGAAACGTGAAGCTTTCCTATTTCCCATGATCAAGTTTATCTTTCCCTGCTCCACATTCTCACTTCTTCTTAGTCCCTGCAAATCACAACATATGTGAATACCACAATCTGTATCAAGGACCCAAGACTTAGAATGAGGCGAGTTATTAGACAATATAGTGTATATACCTGCATGGTTGGGTTTTACTTTCCCATCCTTCAAATCTTGCTGGTACTTTGGGCAATTTCACTTCCAGTGCGACTTTTCATGACAATAGAAGCATTCAGCCTCATTAGGGTTAGCAGAAGGAGTAACAAAACCTTTCTTGGTTTTGCTTGAAGAGGAGCCTTCAAGGGTCTTACCCTTGGTACCCTTAGAAGGGTTCTTTCTCTTCTTCCCTTTGCCATGCCCGATTACCAAGACATTGGCCGCAGTTGGAGTAGGAGTAGGAGTAGTAACAACCGACTTAACCTTTAGACCACCTTCGGCGGTCTTCAAGAGTCCTTGAAGTTTGCTGAGGGTGACTTCTTCCTTGTTCATGTGATATGTCATGCGGAATTGATCATAACACGATGGCAAGGAGTGCAAAATCATGTCTGTTGCTAACTCCTCGGGGAAGTTCACATTCAACTTCAGTAAACGGTCCACTTACCTTTGCATTTTCTGCATGTGGCCCGTGATGGGTTCACCATCCTTCATTCGGGTTGTTATCATGGAGGAGATTATTTCATATCTCTCTTGACGAGAACTTTGATGGTAGACGTCCATCAAGTCCTGGTGCACCTCAAAAGGATAATAGTCCTCATAGGACTTTTGGAGCTCGGCTGTCATGGTGGCCATCATGATGCATGCCACTTTTTTAGCATCTCTTTCATATACCTCATATTCAGCAAGCTCTTCAGGAGTAGCAGCTGGCTCGGGTACCTTCAGCTCCTTGTCGAGAACATATTCTTTGTTCTCATATCGAGTGA
Source organism: Lactuca sativa (assembly GCF_002870075.4). NCBI lineage: Eukaryota > Viridiplantae > Streptophyta > Magnoliopsida > Asterales > Asteraceae > Lactuca > Lactuca sativa. The sequence goes on from NC_056625.2 coordinate 251,047,271, forward strand.
CCATCCTGATGTTTCTGATCCAATCTGTAAAGTTGGATCCATCAAAGATGACTCTCCCACAAAGATTCACGAGAAAGAAGGAGCTAGTAGGGTTTGAGCCAGAAGCATTGTTATTAGAAGACATACGAAAAGAAGAGGGAATAGATTAGATTAGATTTAGAGATAGTCCTTAACAAAACACCCAAATGTAATATTAAGGCTAGGACCCAACACAATATTTTATAACTTAGAAGAGGGATGTCGTAATCTAAGCTGTAAGATATTTGAAGGTAGGTGAATGACGATTAACCAATTTCCACCATGAAAAACAAAATATTTAATTAGGTTTTAATTGGTTTAGAAACTCCTAGATTCTTTGAGATTCATTGAACTTTCTTCAATGGCATGTTTCAATATCGAGTGTGCCCTTCAAGTTTTGTGACTGGGATGCCGAGGATCACAAAACAAGGTGTGAAGTAACCATGCAAATTACTTGGTACCCTTAATGTATTACCCTTCAATCGATGTGCCGGTTAACCACACATGCTCCATCGATACTATGATAAACATTAAGTCACCCTTTACTAACCTTGTTAAGTTTAAGTTAGTGTGCCGGTTAACCACACACGCTCCACTAACGACTTAAACAAAGTGCAAAGTGTAATTTCATGGATTAGCACCTTATTCACATTTTCCTAAAATAACTAAGACTGAGAATTTAATAAGGTTTAGTTACTTTAGTATTATCATTATACTTTTAATGAGAATTTATAAGTCCTTGTCCTACCCGTTCGGCTAACGACCTCAACTGATCAAGGAAGCGGTGGGTGAGAGTGGACACCCATTAAGTTACCATTTTATAGGCAACAACCTTATACTCCCTTATAGACCGACTTCATGAATGAGGCGTATTAGTGGTAAGACGACTTGATCTTATATATATATATATATATATATATATATATATATATATATATATATATATATATATATAATTAACTTATAATATTATAAAGTATAAGGGTTGAATTTTAACTTTAAAATTCTAAGGGTTGGAACTAAAGTTTTAATCATGAATTTACTTGTTCCAAAACTTGAGGGCAAGTTTTGTAAACTTTCAAAACTTTTCATTTCTTATAACTTATGAATTTAATTGAGTATTAAAATGAAGACTCTTCATTTTTCTAACTCTTGTGTTCTTTTAATGGTTTTTATTAAAGTGTGACCTTTGGTTTTCCATAACTTGAGGACAAGTTATGGACTCCATTATAACACATAATGCCCATGAATTAAACTACCAAGTAGGTTACAAATAATTCCTATGATCATTTAATCTTCATAAGTTCAAGAACATGAATATGGACATTTCAAGAATCATAAATTACTCATAAAACTTGTAATTTTTTGATAATAGCCATTGTAAATGGATTAGCATAAACATTACACCATCTAAAACAAGTTTTGTAACACCAAAACAGTTTAGGGTAATGTTTCTAGTCCATTTCCAGTAGCAAAACTCAAAAAATTGGACACTACAGCCTCTACTCGTCGAGTGTATGAACAGACTCGACGAGTAGCATGCATTTCTTCATGGACTGGTTGAGTCCCCCCATGGACTCGGCGTGTTCATATGATAGTGAACAAAAAAATTTGATTTTAAGCTATTTGCATCAAGTATCAAGTAAACAAGCCTAGACTCTGATACCACTGATGGGTTTTGAGCATTCTAATACTCCTATGGTGTACATGCAACCCTAGAAACCTTGGATCTATGTTTGACTAAGATACATGCAAATAATTCTTTTTCCAAGGTTCTTATTCTATCTAGCATGGCATGGGGAACTTGAATCAAATAAAGCTAGTAGAATTACTTACCTTGTAGTTGTAGTTGATTGCTTTGAGTTTTAGAGCCTAGCACCAATAGTGTGGATGCCTCAAATGGAAATCATAAATCACCACAAACTTGGAACTTTTAGAGAATAGTAATCACCTTTCTTGAAATCGGCCCTCTTGCTTTACTCACCACAACTAGTGTCATTTCAAGAACCAAAGCCTCCTTTATATAGTGTGGTGGATTAAGGTTACATCCATGTAAACCCTAATACCCATGTCTTTTCATTTCCATGAGATCCATGGGTTAAAGCTCCATGGAGTATCCGTGGACTTTCCATGCAAGCATAGCTCATTCCAAATAAGCATTAGCCCACACTATATAAATACAAGAGCCCATATCTAATTAGTAATACTTTTGATATCTAAATTAATTCTAGATTAGTTATAGATCAATACTAATTAAATAATATGATTTTATATTAATATATTAGAACTTATAATATATTAATAAATCATCACTTATACTATTCTTAAAAGATTATCCATAAATTGTTAGGGTGAAGTGATGGGTTTTATGCATAAGAAACATTCTTATGTGCTCATACAAACCCTAATGCTTGGATCTAGGTTTCACTATTGAACATGATTTGATTCCAAGACTTACAAACCCTAATCTAGCATATAAACAACATAACTAACATATAGAATCAGATCTAGATGTTTACCTCTTCAATTGTTGGCTTAGATCTTGTATATCTTCTTCTTTTGAGCCTAGAGTCACAAATGCAACTCCTCTAATGGTTCACAAACCCCACAAGCAAGAAGGCAATATGAGAGAGGAAGAGGGAGGCTAGAATTCGGCCTAGGGTACTCTTGGGATCAAGTGGTCGTCGAATTCATGCCCTAGGGGTCATATTTATAGTCACAGATTACTAGGGTTTCACTCTAAACCCTAATGGATAGCTTAACCACAGAGCAGCCCATGGAACCTTCTGGAATAAGGCCCTTAAACGAAAATATGATGCTTACCCATCATAATTTCGTTCCCCCTTAAGCCCATTAGGTTTCCTTAACCTATAACTCAACTATCACACATCTGACAGTTTATACCCCTTTATTCAATTAATCTCTTTTGACCACTAAATTAATTCTTAATTAATTTATGACCAATACTAATTAAATAAATATGATTTCTCCTTTAATATATTATTCTTATAATATATTAATAAATCATAATACTCTCTCTTTCTCCTTAAATTACCTTGTCAAGTTGCTATGGAGAAGGCAACCCAAAAGGACCATGCACAACCGGGTCAAGTACATACCAAATATAGTTACGGGCTTAGACACTATTCCAACAGTCTCCCACTTGGATAAGTCTAGTAACTATATCTCACATATGACTTCAGAATCCGATTAGCAATCGTAGCTCTTATACTTCGTTGTCAACTCTGATCAACTTGTCCTTTAGATAAGGGATCGTATAATCCTCTGTTCTGGATATTATGCCGACAATGCTTATTGTCCAGCAGTAGTTCCTTGATTTCCGATTTGTTTGACATAGAATTTAGTTGAACACATCAACTTCATTCTGACCGGGCCCGACACATAAGTCAAAACAAATCATCAAGTGGCCAATATATCACTTTTATCCTCATAGAATAAAAGGAACAGATCAACTTCGACTCATATGCATCTATCATTTGCTAATGGATCACACACAATAATGTGTTTTATAACATCAAGTTACTGATGCGTTTACATATTATCAATGTATAACCAACCAGCAAACAACAACCATATCTCTAAGTTTTAAGACTATATGATGTTATCACTTTGCGATCACTTAAGATAAGACACCACTAAGTGATACAGCAAACTCGGGTTTAATCCAATGCTCAACTCATATTCACAAGCACTCATGAACTTTGCAGCAAACCTTTGCTATGTCCAAAACCTTTCAGACAATCTACAAACAATTCATGACAGTCTTAATTCATATCTACTTCCAAAATATGACCGACTGTGGACCTTTTGAACAATCATATCATTCAGGAAGTCAAAACATGCAAAAATGGAAACAATAGATAAATAACCAACATGAGATAGTAACTTTACTCATAAATAATACAATTTCATTTATTCATCAAATGTCAAGTACAAACTATCTATTACACATTTCCTATCTAATCCAAACTTATATCATCCTTCAGCCCAATGCTCTTAGCGTGCTGCAAGTGTTTGACCCTACTCAGTCCCTTTGTAAGGGGATCTGTTGGGTTTTCTTCTGATGATACCCTCTTCACAACGAGGAGTCCCTCTTCTACCCGATGTCTGATAAAATGGTATTTTCTGTCAATATGTCGAGATCTGCCATGATCTCTCGGTTCCTTGGTCAAAGCAACCGCACCTTCATTATCACAGAAAATTTCCATCGGCTCTTTTATGGATGGCACAACTCCAAGGTCTCCAATGAATTTCTTCAACCATATAGCCTCCTTTGACGCTTCGCTCGCCGCAATATACTCTGATTCGCACGTTGAATCAGCTACGGTCTCTTGCTTGGAACTTTTCCAAGTCACTGCTCCTCCATTTAGGGTAAAGACCCAGCCCGACTGTGATCGGAAGTTATCCCGATCCGTCTGAAAACTAGCGTCACTGTACCCTCGTACCCTTAAGTCATCACTCCCACCGAGGACTATAAACCATTCCTTGGTCCTCCGAAGGTACTTAAGTATATTCTTAACTGCAATCCAATGAGCTCTACCAGGGTTCCCTTGATATCTGCTGACCATGCTCAAGGCGAAGCCCACATCAGGGCGAGTGCAAGTCATAGCGTACATGATAGAGCCTACCGCGGAAGCGTAAGGTACTCGACTCATATCAACTATCTCTGTCTCTGTACTCGGGCTCTGAGTCTTACTCAGCTTGGTATTGCTTTGGATTGGCAACTCCCCTTTCTTGGAATTTTCCATACTAAAACGCTTTAGTACCTTTTCCATGTATGTATCCTGACTGAGTCCTATCAGTCTCTTTTCCCTGTTTCTAACTATTCTTATTCCCAGAATATAAGCAGCCTCTCCGAGGTCCTTCATAGCGAAACATTTCCCAAGCCAGGACTTGACCTCCTGCAAGGTTGGGATATCGTTTCCTATGAGTAGTATGTCGTCGACATATAATACGAGGAAGCTTACTATACTCCCACTGGCTTTGACATACACACAAGATTCATCTTCGCTTCGCAGAAAGCCAAACTCTTTAACCTTCTCATCAAAACAAAGATTCCACCTGCGAGATGCTTGTTTCAATCCATAAATGGATTTCTCAAGCTTGCATACTCTATTTGGATGCTTCGCATCGACAAAACCCCCTGGCTGATTCATGTAGACATCCTCAGCCAACTTTCCATTAAGGAAAGCGGTTTTCACGTCCATCTGCCATATTTCATAATCATGAAACGCAGCTATGGCAAGCATCACCCTAATAGACTTTATCTTCGCAACTGGCGAGAAGGTCTCATCATAGTCAACTCCGGGAGTTTGAGTAAAGCCCTTCGCAACCAATCGCGCTTTATAAGTATGCACTTTCCCATCCATGTCCGTCTTCTCCTTGAAGATCCACTTGCACCCGACTGTCTTACGACCCGGTACATTATCTACCAAATTCCAAACTTGGTTGTCGTACATGGACTGAATCTCGCTGTCCATAGCCTCTTTCCATTTTGCAGACTCTGGGCCTGCCATGGCTTCCTTATAGCTGCTAGGTTCATCCAAATTTACTAGTGTACTATCACTAATAAATGTATCCCCTTCAGTAGTAATATGAAAACCATAAAACTGGGGTGGAAAACTAGCCCTAGTGGAACGTCGAAGAGGTAGGGACTCGTCAATAGGTTCAACAGGAGTTTCCTCCTCAAGTTGAGTGCCAGTGTCCGAGGTTCCTTCATCGCTTTGATCTTGAATCTCTTCAAGTTCAATTTGCCTCCCACTGTCTTCTTGGCTTATTAATTCCCTTTCTCGGAAAACCCCTCTTCTAGCAACGAAGACAACATTGTCACTCGGTCTATAGAAAAGGTAGCCAAAAGACTTCTGCGGATAGCCAATGAAATAACACTTCTCACTATGAGGTTCTAGTTTGTCGTGAGTCTCTCGTCTTATGAAAGCCTTGCAACCCCAAACCTTGATATGTGCCAACGAGGGAGCCTTCCCTGTCCACATATCGTGAGGAGTCTTGGAAACCTTCTTGGTGGGAACTAAGTTAAGTATGTGGGCGGCAGTCTCTAAGGCATACCCCCAGAAAGCTATTGGTAACGAAGTCCGACTCATCATAGAACGAACCATGTCCAACAAGGTCCGATTACGTCTCTCAGCCACACCATTCAATTGTGGCGTTCTCGGAGGCGTCAATTGCGAAACGATTCCGCATTCTTTTAGATAGTCATGAAACTCAAGACTTAGGTATTCTCCTCCTCGGTCTGACCGAAGCATCTTGATTTTCCTGCCCAGCTGATTCTCCACTTCATTCTTAAACTCTTTGAACTTTTCAAAGGTTTCCGACTTTTGCTTGATCAAGTAGATATATCCATATCTGCTATAATCATCTGTAAAAGTCACGTAGAAGCGGCAAGCATCCCTTGTGGTGGATCTAAAGGGCCCACACACATCGGTGTGTATGAGATCCAATAAACCCTCACCCCTTTCACAAGTGCCAGTAAAGGGTGACTTGGTCATCTTCCCAAGTAAACAAGACTCACACGTGTCATCGTCCCTAAGGTCGAATGACTCCAACACTCCATCCTTTTGGAGTTGGGCTATGCGTTTCTTGTTGACATGGCCAAGGCGACAATGCCACAAGCATGCTTTGTCTAGACTAGTAGACAAATCAATATTCAAAACATTATTTCCAAAATTATCAACAATCATCACAGATTCATAAATCCCATTACAAGGTAATGCATTGAAATAAAAGACACCATTCAAATAAACATTAATAGAACCATTATTATTATCAAAAGAATTTCTGAAACCTTGTCTAAACAACCCGTGAAAAGAAATAATGTTTCTTGCCATATCTGGCGAATAACAGTAATTCTCTAAATCTATTCCTAACCCATTACTCAACACTAAAGAATAAACACCGACTTTGGTCACAGGCGAAGATCTTCTGTTTCCCATAATCAGGTTCATCTTCCCATGCTCCATCTCCCTACTTCTTTTTAGGCCCTGCAAATCAGAACAAATGTGGTAACCACATCCTGTATCAAGAACCCATGAAGTAGCAAATGATGAGTTATTAGATTTAATAGAATACATACCTGCAAATGTGGGCTTGATCTTCCCATCTCTTATGTCCTGCAGATATTGAGGGCAGCTTCGCTTCCAGTGGCCCTTTTGGTGGCAATAGAAGCACTCTGCTTCTTTAGGATCGGAAGAGGGTTTAACGGAGCCAGCTTTGGTCCCACTTGAGGACGAACCATCACGGGGTTTCCCCTTATGGTGGCTCTTACATGGAGCCTTCCTCTTTTTGCCCTTTCCTTGACCTATTGCCATCACAGGAGCGGCCACAGCAGGTGACGGTGCAACGGATTTGTCTTTGAGGTTGCTCTCAGCAGTCCTCAAAAGTCCTTGGAGCTTGCTCAAGGAGACCTCCTCTTTGTTCATATGGTAGGTCATCCTAAACTGATTGTAGCAGGAGGGCAAGGAGTGGAGGATTATGTCGATAGCCAAATCCTCATCAAACTTAACATTAAGTTTGAGAAGACGATCAACATACCTCTGCATTTTTTGCAAATGAGAGGTTAGGGATTCTCCACTCCCCATCTTAGCGGTGATCATGTTAGTAATGATCTCATAGCGCTCTTGCCTCGCGCTCTGGTGATACATGTCCAGCAAATCCTGATGCATTTCATATGGATACATGTCCTCATAGGACTTTTGGAGTTCGAGGTTCATGGTGGCCAGCATGATGCAGTGAACTTTCGTGGCATCACGCTCGTGGGCCTCAAAGGCGGCCAATTCCTCAGGAGTAGCAACATCTGGGATGATCTTGTCAAGCTTTTCATCGAGGACATATTCTTTGTCCTCGTAGCGTGTGATCATGCGAATGTACCTCATCCACTCGTTGAAGTTTGAACCATCAAATGTCACTTTCTGACACAAGTTCATCAACGAGAATGACCCAGAAGCGTTGTTGTTGTTGTTGTTAGCAGACATCTGAAAAAGAAAGAAACAAAGTTTGATTAGAATTGAATCCCTAATTAAACACCCAAATGAGAAATTAGGGATAGGATCCAACAACATTATTTACAACTTAGAAAGGGATGCCGTACTCTAAAAGTAAATAATTTGAAGGTAAGTGAATGACGATTCACTAATTCTCACCATGAAAAACGAAAAAGCAATTTAGGTTTTAAATGTATTGAAAACTCCTAGATCTTTGAGATTCATTGAACTTTTCAATGGCATGTTTAAATCTCGATATGCATTTCAAATTTGCGACTGGGATGCCGAGGATCGCAAACAAATTTGTGAATAACCATGCGAATTAACGTGGTGCACCCAATGTCACTATCACCCAATCAATGTGCCGGTAAACCACACACGCTCCATTGATCTATGACAAACATCGAGTCACCCTTCGCTACCTATGTCATCCCCAAATTGATGTGCCGGTTAACCACACGTGCTCCATCAACGTTTGACAAAGGTACGAAGTGTAATTCCATGGATTAGCATCATTTTCACATTTTACCCTAAAGTAAATAGGAATCGGAATTTGCAAAAAGAAAATGTAGTTACTTTGTATTCAACATTATACTTTTAATGAGAAGAGGGTTGCCCTATCCTACCCGTTCGGCTAACGACCCTCCACCAGTCAAGCAAGCGGTAGGTGTGAGTGTACACCCATTAAGCACCATTTTATAGGCAGCAACCTTATACCCACCTTATAGACCGGCTTCGTGAATGAGGCCTACTAACGGTAAGACTAGCATTTAAGTTATACATATATATATTAATTAAGCTTGTAATATATAATAGTATAGGGTTAAATTTTAAACTTGTAAAATTCTAAGGGTTTGAAATTTAAATTATTCAAAATTAAACTTTTAATTACAAAATTCAAATTTCAAAACTTGAGGGCAAGTTTTTGAACTTTTCAAAACATAAGGGATCAAATAACAAATAATTCAAATTAACCAATTAATTTCATAATTATATATATTTGACCTAGTCTTAATTTTAGTTATTAGATAATTACCAAATAATTTTTAAATAATCCATATTTATCACATGAATAACTAATATTTAAAAAGATTTGAAATTATCTATTCTTTTGGCAAGGATAAACACTTAATATAGATAAAATTCGGATTTTAACTTCATAAAACAATTAAGCATTAAGTCCAAGTCAAAACAGCAGCCAAAAACCCGAAAAACCCTAATTCTGACGAACTGACTCGCCGAGTCAGGCCTGGACTCGCCGAGTAGGGGCCAAAAAATCGTTTTCTCAGCAAATAAAGCAGTTAAGCATCACATACAACTGAAACCAATCAAAGCTCTGATACCACTGATGGGTTTTATGCATAAGAAACATTCCTATGTGCTCATACAAACCCTGATGCTTGGATCTAGGTTTCACTATTGAACATGCTTTGATTCCAAGACTTACAAACCCTAATCTAGCATATAAACAACATAACTAACATATAGAATCAGATCTAGATGTTTACCTCTTCAATTGTTGGCTTAGATCTTTTATATCTTCTTCTTTTGAGCCTAGAGTCACAAATGCAACTCCTCTAATGGTTCACAAATCCCACAAGCAAGAAGGCAATATGAGAGAGGAAGAGGGAGGCTAGAATTCGGCCTAGGGTACTCTTGGGATCAAGTGGTCGCCGAATTCATGCCCTAGGGGTCATATTTATAGTCACATATTACTAGGGTTTCACTCTAAACCCTAATGGACAGCTTAACCACAAAGCAGCCCATGGAACCTTCTGGAATAAGGCCCTTGAACGAAAATATGATGGTTACCCATCATAATTTCGTTCCCCCTTAAGCCCATTAGGTTTCCTTAACCTAAAACTCAACTATCACACATCTGACAGTTTATACCCCTTTATTCAATTAATCTCTTTTGACCACTAAATTAATTCTTAATTAATTTATGACCAATACTAATTAAATAAATATGATTTCTCCTTTAATATATTATTCTTATAATATATTAATAAATCATAATACTCTCTCTTTCTCCTTAAATTACCTTGTCAAGTTGCTATGGAAAAGGCAACCCAAAAGGACCATGCACAACCGGGTCAAGTACATACCAAATATAGTTACGGGCTTAGACACTATTCCAACATGAAGTGCAACCCAAATGGACCATGCCGGGTCGGGTCAAGTACATACCAAATATAGTTATGGACTTAGACACTATATCCAACAAGAAGGACATTACATCCTGAGTGGTGTATGTGCGTATGTGTCACACCCCAAAACCAAGAACGGCAGAAACGTTCTGGGGCGGAGGACGTCATGTATAGTATCACAACACAGTATATGTAAATAAGCAAACAACATCATCCATTGCATTAAATATATAATTTCAATACAAGTGTTCTGTACAGTTATAGACACCAAAAATAATGAAACACAAAATAATATGAGATGAGTCTTGAATGCACTCCATCTTCTCAAAAGCTGGCCTCGGTACCTGTCTACTAATGACCTGAGAATACAAGTTATTTTGAAAGAGTTTATCAGCATTAAGCTGGTGAGTTCATAAGTATTTTAGTGTCAATGTTCCTTGTAAAAACGTTTGAACCTGTCTCAATGTATAAGTTGTAAAAATGTAAGTAAATGTTTGAAAGTGTTTGTAAAAGTTTGAATCACTCAGAAAATCCTATATTTTCTATAAAAGTAACCTTCTACCAAGGTTAGGCTGTTTTGTAAACTTCTCTGTTGTAAAGTGTGTGATTACCCAAATATAACTATCATTTGTTAAAATATAGTTTGTACGTTAATGCTTAAGTGAGATTATCACTAAAATATGTAATGGGTAAATCATTGAAGTACTGTAGCTTTGTATAATAAGACTACTACTGTACTAAATACTACTACCTTAAACCGAATTTATATTAAGGCATAATGTGATAAATTGCACCATGCTATCGACTGGTATCAACGACATAATGAATGGTCATAATAAAAGAAATGACGTTTGGCACCCGCAGACCTGCAGGTCCGGCTGTAGCTAGCAGCAAGGTGTAGGATAGTCAATCCAGTATAGATCTATACGCAAACTCACGCTCTCCCTCCAGGAGAATTCTGGCTACAACTCGGGCCATGACAATTAAGGCATGCCCGATACAGTGGATCACAATTATTACGTATTTATGTATATGTATTGTTTCTCGTATATCTGTATATGTATTGTTTCTCGTATATCTGTATATGTATTGTTTCTCGTATCTCTGTATATGTATTGTTTCTAGTATATCTGTATATGTATTGTTTCTAGTATATCTGTATATGTATTGTTTCTAGTATATCTGTATATGTATTGTTTCTAGTATATCTGTATATGTATTGTCCTGCGTTACCCCGATGGTAACCAGCTAATGATGTACTGATGAGTATGAATATGGAAGTACTTTTATGTCTATATATGTATATATGATATATAAGTAATATTGAAACGACCTTCGGATGGTCACCCGAAATCCCACCAAAAGGGGTTTACGGCCCAAGGGAGTTCCTTGGCCGTAAACTCCTAGAAACTTATGGTTTTTATGGCCTTTTGATGTTCTACACAAGCACAAGCACAAGCACTAGTGGTTAAGTTCCTTAAGCATTTGGGGAAAGTTTTAGGGCATTTAAGCCCTTGAAAAGGGGTTTACGGCCCAAGGTAGTTCCTTGGCCGTAAACTCCAAAGACTTATGTTTCTTGGTTGCTTTTTGATCCCTAAATGTCATACCCTATCTCCTATACAAGTCTTCTAGCAAGGGATTGGGACTAGGAAGCCATAATGTTCCATTTTGGAGTTTACTCCCCAAGAACGATCTTGGGCGCTAAACTCCCGGATCTTGACATCTAGACATGTAATTAGTGTTAATGAGCATCAAACAAGCATTGAAACACATATAGAAAAGTAGACTCGCAATCTGGGATGAAAACCCGAAGATCCGTCAGAGAGAATATGGCTTTTCTCTATTTGGAATTGTGAATAATGAATTAATTTAATTCAGAAAACTATTTATAGTCCTGGAATATTTTGACAGAAAATATTTTTATTCCTGACGTTGGACTGTAACATTATGAAACTTGAAATGCCCAAGTTTCACCAAACCAGGAGTATCCACTCTCCTGATATCATCTAAAACATAAACCCTAATGTACACAAACTTGTTCGGAAAAGCTTGAAAATCACTGAAACTGAACTAGCTTCTATTGAATAGATGATGTTCGTACAATGGAAATTTCGGGTTGTCACATCATCCCCCTGTTAGAGGGAATTTCGTCCCGAAATTAGAATTTAAGCAAATAAAAGTTACAAACAATTAAGCGAAAAGATGAGGGTATTTCAACTTCATCTGATCCTCGCGTTCCCAAGTGAATTCCGGTCCTCGCTTGGCGTTCCAGCGAACCTTCACGATAGGGATACGGCTTTGTTTCGTCTGCTTGACCTCACGGTCCATGACCTCTACAGGTTCTTCCACGAAGTTGAGGCTCTCGTTGATCTCGATCTCGTCGAGTGGGATTACGAGAGTCTCGTCGGACAGACACTTTTTCAAGTTAGATACGTGGAATGTAGAATGTACGTTACGCAGTGTGTCGGGTAGATCCAGTTTGTAAGCTACGGGGCCGACCCTGGCAAGAATCTCGAAAGGCCCTATGTACCTCGGATTAAGCTTCCCACGCTTGCCGAAGCGTATCAAGCCTTTCCAAGGTGAGACTTTGAGAAGGACTCGGTCTCCCACCTGAAATTCTAAAGGTTTTCTTCGTTTATCGGCGTAGCTCTTCTGTCGGTCTCTAGAGGCTTTCAATCGTTCACGGATTTGAACGATTTTCTCTGTCATTTCCCGAATGATTTCCGGACCAGTGAGAGTACTGTCGGAAGCTTGCCCTCTTGCTAATTGGGTATCACCAACCTCAGCCCAGCACAGAGGGGATCTGCACTTGCGGCCGTAGAGAGCTTCGAATGGAGCAGTCTTGATGCTCGTGTGATAACTGTTATTATAGGAAAATTCGACAAGGGGTAAATGAGTATCCCATGCCTTCCTAAAATCAATCACACAGGCTCGCAACATGTCTTCCAATGTTTGAATGGTCCTCTCACTCTGTCCGTCAGTCTGAGGATGGTAGGCTGTGCTCATGTCCAGCCTTGTTCCTAAGGAATGTTGTAGGGATTGCCAAAATCTTGAGGTGAACCTACTATCTCTATCGGAGATAATGGAAGTAGGTACGCCGTGCAACCGTACAATTTCCCTAATGTATGTTCTCGTAAGTTTCTCCATCTTGTCGGTTTCTTTGATAGGCAGGAAGTGTGCAGACTTGGTCAATCTATCAACAATGACCCATATGGTGTCAAGTCCACCCGTCGTCTTGGGCAACTTGGTTATGAAATCCATAGTGATCCGCTCCCACTTCCATTCTGGGATCTCTGGTTGTTGCAGTAAACCAGAGGGCTTCTGGTACTCGACCTTAACCTTCGCGCAAGTAAGGCATTTACTCACAAAGGTAGCAATCTCTGCTTTCATATTAGGCCACCAGTATAGCTTTTTCAGATCCAGATACATCTTATCTGAACCTGGGTGGACGGAATACCGAGTGTTGTGCGCCTCGGTCATGACCAAGTCTCGGAAACCACCGTGCTTCGGTGTCCAGATCCGGTTCATGAAATATAAAGCTCTGTCACCCTTGGCTTCGAAGTTCTTGTCCATTCCCCTAAGGGATTCACTCGACACATTTTCAGGTTTCTTGGCCTCTAGTTGAGCCGCCTGAATTTGTTTAGTCAAGTGTGAATGGATGGTTATTGACAATGACTTGACCTTGCGACTAGAATATTCCTTCCGACTTAGGGCGTCTGCTACTACGTTGGCTTTACCCGGATGATAACGAATATCGCATTCGTAGTCACTGAGTAGCTCGACCCACCGTCGTTGTCTCATGTTGAGCTCCTTCTGATCGAAAATGTGTTGTAAACTCTTGTGGTCGGTAAAGATAGTGCTCTTCGTCCCATACAAGTAATGTCTCCAGATCTTCAGAGCAAACACTACTGCTCCTAGTTCAAGATCGTGGGTCGTGTAGTTAACCTCATGTGTCTTCAACTGTCTCGAGGCGTAGGCGATGACCTTACCTCGCTGCATCAGAACACATCCGAGTCCTTGGTTGGATGCATCGCAATAGACTACAAAGTCTTCTATTCCTTCTGGAAGGGATAGTATTGGTGCGGTGCACAAGGCTCGTTTGAGCGTTTGGAACGCTCTTTCTTGCTTCTCTTCCCAGTCAAAGGCCACGCCTTTCTGGGTCAGGGTCGTAAGAGGCTTTGCTATTCGTGAGAAGTTCTGAATGAACCTGTGGTAGTAGCCAGCGAGACCTAGAAATTGACGAATTTCTGTAGGCGTCTTTGGTGCTGACCAGTTCTCAATGGCTTTTATTTTGGACGGGTCCACGTGGATTCCCTCTTTGCTTACCACGTGTCCTAAGAATTTGACTCTTCGGATCCAAAATTCACATTTCGAGAACTTCGCATAAAGCTTCTCCTTTCGTAGTGTCTCTAGAACTTGTCGTAGGTGATCACCATGCTCCTTCTTACTTCGGGAGTAGATCAGGATGTCGTCAATGAAAACGATGACGAACTGATCTAAGTAAGGTCGGCATACTCTATTCATCAGATCCATGAAGACTGCGGGCGCATTGGTCAATCCGAATGGCATCACCACGAACTCGTAGTGTCCGTAACGAGTTCGGAAGGCTGTCTTTGGCACATCCTCCTCGAGCACTCGTAACTGGTGATATCCGGATCTAAGATCAATCTTGGAAAAATAGTTTGCCCCTTGTAGTTGGTCGAATAGATCATCTATGCGTGGCAGAGGGTAACGATTTTTGATCGTTAACTTGTTGAGTTCTCTATAGTCAATACACATACGGAATGATCCGTCTTTCTTCTTAACGAACAAGACCGGTGCTCCCCAAGGTGAGAAACTTGGTCTTATAAAGCCCTTGCTGAGCAGTTCGTTAAGTTGACCAGAGAGTTCTTGCATCTCGGCTGGTGCTAAACGGTAGGGCGACTTGGCTACTGGGGTAGCTCCTGGGACTAAGTCTATTCTGAACTCGACTTGTCGTTGCGGAGGTAACCCGGGTAGTTCTTCTGGGAAAATGTCGGGAAAGTCGCTCACTACTGGGAGGTTCTTTAGTTCTTTCGTTTCTAGGTTCGTGTCGACGACGTGAGCAAGGAATGCGTGGTATTCTTTGCGCAGATATTTCTGTGCTTGAATACTAGATATAATGCGAAGACTCGCACCAGGTTTATCGCCGTAGATTATAAGAGTTTCGTTAGACGGGAGGTTTAGTCGGACTGCTTTCTCGTAGCACATGATGTCGGCGCGATGAAGACTTAACCAATCCATGCCGATAATAACGTCGAAACTTTTTATCGAGACCGGCATAAGGTCAATTGGGAATGAATGGTTATCTAAGGTTAGAAGACAACCTAAGTATATGCTATTAGTACTTTCAGTTTTCCCATTGGCCATTTCTACTGTGAATTGTTCATTAAGTGCGTGTGGTTGTTGCTTAAGTATGCGAGCAAATTTGTGGTTTACGAAGCTTCGCTCCGCTCCACTATCGAACAGAATGCATGCATAGGAGTTATCAAGGAGGAACGTACCAGTCACCACTGTCGGGTCAGCAACTGCTTCCCCGTGGCCTATTGCTAGTACTCTCCCTGCTCCTCCAGCATTCCTCGCCTTTGGGCAGTCCCTTTTAAAGTGGCCTGTTTCGCCACATCCATAGCAAGTTGGGCTCACGCCAGAGCCAGGAACTTGGGAGATCGGTTGCGCCGGGAACCTATAGAATCGGACGGTGTGTCCTTTCCTGTGGCAGTTAGAACACTGCATTTCACGGCAGGCGCCGTTATGGTGGAAGTTGCATTTGTTACACTTCGGCAAACTACCAGAATACTGCTTCCCCGGAGCAGTAACAGCAGTAGGGGCTACCGCAGCATGTACTGTTACGATTTGCTGTTTCTTTGAAGCACGCTGCTTCTTCTTCTCGTCCCAGAATTTCCGCTTGTTGCCAGCGGGTTTAGAGGGTTCTGGGATGGCTAGGGTGGTTGTAGTTGCAGGGGTCTTGACTCCATGGTCAATAAGTCTTTGTGCCAATCGCTTGGCACTGTCGAAGGTAGCATGGTTGGATGCTAAGACGTTCCCCTGGTACGGAGGCACTAGCCCCCATATATACCGCTCAATCTTTTTCCCTTCAGTGGGAACCATATTAGGGCATAGGGCCACCAGTTCGCTAAAGCGGGCAGTGTAAGCGATCACGTTGGTGCCTTTCATTTTCAGATTCCAAAGTTCATGTTCCAACTTCAGGACTTCGCCCCTAGGGCAGTACTCCTCAGTCATGAGGTCCTTCATCGTTGCCCAACCCATGTCGTTAGCCACGACGAGAGTTAGGGCTTTGACGTGGCCGTTCCACCACGTTAGGGCTTTATCCTCGAAGGTGCACGCGGCATATTTCACTTTAAATGCAGCCGGGCACGAACATATTTCGAAGACTGACTCAGTCTTCTCGAACCATTGCGAGAGAGCAATGACTCCACCGGTGCCATAGAAAGGCTTCGGCTTGCAGTTTGTGAAATCCTTGTAAGAGCACTCCCTGGAGCGCACTGGGATTTCAACTGGAATAGATTCAACAGGGGTTCCACCTCTGCTAGCATCCGATGAGTGATACTGAGCCATGGCAGTTGCCACTGCTGCAGCTACGGCAGCATTAAGGGCTGCAGTATCGATGACTGCAGGTGGTGGAGGCGGTGGAGGTACAGGATTATTCCTATTTCTGGGAGACTTGAGAGGAGGCATCCTTCAGCTATAAGTTTATAAAGACAAGAAGGATGTTAAGAATCAATTTGTAAGCAACTTGAGAGTGACCCATGGACTAACTAACCATAGCCCAACAGTTTGAATGAGTGTTTGAAATCACAATAAGAAATATTAGTAGGAATACACAAGTGTACAAATTTTCCCCAGATTAGGTAGATTTCAATAGTACGGGTATTACTGATGTAATAAGTTCAAGGAAAAATCGACCTATCAGTAGGTCTTACATCATACCATAAGGACAATACTGACAGTCCTATATTCCTAATTAGAGTACCGAAAGTTAGGAATATTTTACAGACAAGTGCTACTTAGAGCACATAAGTTCAAGGCTATCCCTAAATCAAAAGACAGAGATGTACTAGACATCATCTAATGGCGATGGGAATTCCTCGGGCGGTCCCTGAGGTCGGACACTTGGCGAAACACCTCTTGAAGGTGTCGGTCCTGAGCTCTCTGACGAGCTCGAAGTTCTAAGACTTCAGCACGAGAGGCAGCCAACTGTTGCTGCAGAGTTTCGTTGGTTCTCCGGGTCCGTTCCATGTCTTCTTCAAGACGGCGAATGCGGACTGTATTGACACCTGAATTGGCATCAATCTCCATGACCCGGTCGATGGCTGCTCGACCTTGCTCGACATTACGAGCTATTCTGCGGATGATCACCGGCAGAGCTCTGTCAGCAGAGCCACCATCGCTGATGTTGTAGAAGGTTCGGTCCCCAAAGTATGGTAAGGGCTGACCCTGCTCATCACTCCAGCGATTCAGATTGTTTACCCACATGGGTGTAGGACCTGGAAACGCTGGTCGAGGGTTGTTGTTTGGGGCTTGACCTATAAGGGGTAGGTTGTTGACTTCAGGCTCGGAGTCAGATCCATCCGAAAAGCCTTCTGCGAGGTGATCATCCAAAGGGATTGGATGGTCATCTTCGGGCTCTTCATCGATCCACTCGGCATTGCCTTCAATGGGGAAGTACGGGTCGCCATGATGGAATCCAGCCATTTAGATCTACGCGAGAAGAGAGGTATAAGAATATAGTATACGTGTAACTAATAGCACAAAATACTCCTATAGTATTTTAAGGTTAAGTTCTACTGATCTTCTTGTGGTATTGTTGGTAAGTTTTTAGACTTGTTAACATATCACAACCATTCTAGGGCATATGCTAATCACTCCTAGGACCAGCATAGTTGATCAGGCTATGCCATTCCCAGGACTGACCATACATCCCCGAGCTCACTTGTGATATTCAACAATCGTAATACTTTTGTTCTTGTCATTGTGACACTGATTTTAGTATGAATGTAGACTAGTATACTTAATTAAATATTTTATTATTTAAAGTATAGACTCTTGGTCAGAGTGTTTTAGTCCCTTCTGGGTTTATAGATTAGTATATCTTTTATGGGTTGATATACTTGATTCACTATAAACAATGCTCTGATACCAATCTGTCACACCCCAAAACCAAGAACGGCGGAAACGTTCTGGGGCGGAGGACGTCATGTATAGTATCACAACACAGTAAATGTAAATAAGCAAACAACATCATCCATTGCATTAAATATATAATTTCAATACAAGTGTTCTGTACAGTTATAGACACCAAAAATAATGAAACACAAAATAATATGAGATGAGTCTTGAATGCACTCCATCTTCTCAAAAGTTGGCCTCGGTACCTGTCTACTGATGACCTGAGAATACAAGTTATTTTGAAAGAGTTTATCAGCATTAAGCTGGTGAGTTCATAAGTATTTTAGTGTCAATGTTCCTTGTAAAAACGTTTGAACCTGTCTCAATGTATAAGTTGTAAAAATGTAAGTAAATGTTTGAAAGTGTTTGTAAAAGTTTGAATCACTCAGAAAATCCTATATTTTCTATAAAAGTAACCTTCTACCAAGGTTAGGCTGTTTTGTAAACTTCTCTGTTGTAAAGTGTGTGATTACCCAAATATAACTATCATTTGTTAAAATATAGTTTGTACGTTAATGCTTAAGTGAGATTATCACTAAAATATGTAATGGGTAAATCATTGAAGTACTGTAGCTTTGTATAATAAGACTACTACTGTACTAAATACTACTACCTTAAACCGGATTTATATTAAGGCATAATGTGATAAATTGCACCATGCTATCGACTGGTATCAACGACATAATGAATGGTCGTAATAAAAGAAATGACGTTTGGCACCCGCAGACCTGCAGGTCCGGCTGTAGCTAGCAGCAAGGTGTAGGATAGTCAATCCAGTATAGATCTATACGCAAACTCACGCTCTCCCTCCAGGAGAATTCTGGCTACAACTCGGGCCATGACAATTAAGGCATGCCCGATACAGTGGATCACAATTATTACGTATTTATGTATATGTATTGTTTCTCGTATATCTGTATATGTATTGTTTCTCGTATATCTGTATATGTATTGTTTCTCGTATCTCTGTATATGTATTGTTTCTAGTATATCTGTATATGTATTGTTTCTAGTATATCTGTATATGTATTGTTTCTAGTATATCTGTATATGTATTGTTTCTAGTATATCTGTATATGTATTGTCCTGCGTTACCCCGATGGTAACCAGCTAATGATGTACTGATGAGTATGAATATGGAAGTACTTTTATGTCTATATATGTATATATGATATATAAGTAATATTGAAACGACCTTCGGATGGTCACCCGAAATCCCACCAAAAGGGGTTTACGGCCCAAGGGAGTTCCTTGGCCGTAAACTCCTAGAAACTTATGGTTTTTATGGCCTTTTGATGTTCTACACAAGCACAAGCACTAGTGGTTAAGTTCCTTACGCATTTGGGGAAAGTTTTAGGGCATTTAAGCCCTTGAAAAGGGGTTTACGGCCCAAGGTAGTTCCTTGGCCGTAAACTCCAAAGACTTATGTTTCTTGGTTGCTTTTTGATCCCTAAATGCCATACCCTATCTCCTATACAAGTCTTCTAGCAAGGGATTGGGACTAGGAAGCCATAATGTTCCATTTTGGAGTTTACTCCCCAAGAACGATCTTGGGCGGTAAACTCCCGGATCTTGACATCTAGACATGTAATTAGTGTTAATGAGCATCAAACAAGCATTGAAACACATATAGAAAAGTAGACTCGCAATCTGGGATGAAAACCCGAAGATCCGTCAGAGAGAATATGGCTTTTCTCTATTTGGAATTGTGAATAATGAATTAATTTAATTCAGAAAACTATTTATAGTCCTGGAATATTTTGACAGAAAATATTTTTATTCCTGACGTTGGACTGTAACATTATGAAACTTGAAATGCCCAAGTTTCACCAAACCAGGAGTATCCACTCTCCTGATATCATCTAAAACATAAACCCTAATGTACACAAACTTGTTCGGAAAAGCTTGAAAATCACTGAAACTGAACTAGCTTCTATTGAATAGATGATGTTCGTACAATGGAAATTTTGGGTTGTCACAGTATGTGGTATTTTGGGGAACTCACTAAACATTTATGCTTACCATGTTGTGTGATATGTGTTTTAGGTACCAGCGACGATCGCGAGAAGGTGCCAGCATGATCCGTACACCCTAATAGAGATTTATGTGTTTGATATTATGGGGCATGTTTTCTGAGATAACATTTGATACAATGAGTTTTGAAATTGTTTTATGAAATTTATTATGTTCGGAAATGAAAAATTGTTTTGAAAATTTACGTTGTTACAAGTTGGTATTAGAGCCTTGGTTTGAGGGATTCGGATGCACCTTCCGGCATATCTGAACTCAAACAGAGGATTTGAGAATTTTTTTCATAAAAGAAACAATTTTACTAAGAAGAGTAAAAGATTTTGAGAAAAAGCAAAAAGGAGCAGTGTGTACGATTAGCCAATGCCCGAACGGTGATTTCCCAAAATACCCTTACATTATGTGTTATGAGATATTATGTGCTACACATGCTAGATTAGGCTAGGTAAATCATATCTTAGGACTAGGGTGGCCTGATATGTGATGCCTTAGCCTAGGAGTTTATGTTGTTGTGAGTTGCTTAGAGTGCATGTATGTAGCAGAGAGTATCTTGTGAGAAGTCTGCTTGAGAGTAGGCTGAATTAAGAGGGTATAAAGTACTTGCGAATTGGGATCCTAGGAGGACTTGGTGTGGATACGGATACGATGTGGAAGGTAGTATTGGGTCTGTACTACTAAAAGCACCGGATCGATAAACATCCCAATTAAGAATCCTTAGGGTGCCAAGGAACAAGTAGGAACGGTTGATCGAGTGTGAGCAATCTCGGTCGAGTCTCTAATTATTTTATGTCGTATTTCAGAGACATCATGATGGGGACGCGCCACAACCCCAGAGGCAGTGGTACCAGTGGTACTAGTGATGAGGAGATCCGTAGGATGATTCACGAGGAGGTGGCAGCGGGCATTTGGGCTGAGATACCAGAGATGTTTGGGTCTATCAAGACCACATTAATTGAGACATTTGACAAGCGATACGTTTCTCTAACCGAGGCTGTTGCTGCTGTAGCCACCGCAGCTGTTGCCGCTACTAGGCCGCAGGGGGTGACTCGTTGTTGTACCGAGAGTTTAGCAACACGAAGCCACCAGAGTTTGATGGGACACAAGATCCGATAGCCATGATAAGGTGGATCTCTGAAGTTGAGGGATTTTTCTACACTTGTTCCTGTCCGGAACATTTGCAAGCACGATTCGCGCTGAACTAGCTTCGCTTGGGAGCGAAGAATTGGTGGAAGTTTGTGACGACGAATTTTACTCCTGGGAGAGGTTCACCACCATGTTCAGGGACGAGTATGTTCCCCCGGTGGAGAGGGAACGGTTGGTGCAGGAGTTCTTGTCCCTCAAGCAGGGGACAGAGTCCATGACTGTGATTACATGGATGTTTCACGAGAGGGCGTTGTTTTTCCCTGAGCACTTGTCCTCTGAGCATGCACACATGAGTCGATACCTGAGCATACTAAGGAGGGACATTCGGGAGTTCATGGTGAACTCTTCATACCGAACATTTTCCGAGCTCCAGGCAAATGCTCAGAAGAGGGAGATCGAGCTGGAGACGCATGCAAGGGAGGAGGCTGAGTCTCAGAAGAAGGACAGGCGGCCGGTACAGTCTCAGCCGGCAGCCAAGCAGGCTAAGCCCGCCGATACGAGATCTGGAGGCCAGAAGGGCCGCACTTGTGGGAAGTGCGACAAGGGATATGATGGAGTGTGTCGAGAAAATGCTTGCTACTAGTGTGGCAAGGAGGGACATATAGCCAAGGATTGCCCCAAGGGATTTATGGTTTGCTTTCATTGCAACCAGACAGGCCATTAGAAGGCCGAGTGCCCGCAGCTATTACAGGGATCAACCCAGGGATCTGCCCCTGCTGCTGCACAAGTTACTGAGGGTTGGCCAGTGAAGGCCGAGGCACCGAAGGCTCGCGGGAGAGCCTTTCAGTTGATAGCGGAGGAGGTCCGCGCAACGCCCGATGTCGTGGCTGTTATGTATTCTTTCATTTATTTATGTTGAGTTTGAGATATTGTGCTTATATTATGGTATGCGTAGGTACTTTTCTTGTGAATTATGTGCCTGCTTTGGTGCTTTTTGACTCGGGTGCGAGTCAATCTTTCGTGTCTGTAACGTTTAGTTAGCACATCAGTATCCGACAAGAGGCGTTGACTTGACCTCTACGAGTTTCCATAGCCAACGAGCGAGCGATGTATGCTACTGATGTGATTCGAGGATGTGTACTCGAGATCTTCGGTGTTGAGTTCCCGATAGATCTGGTCCCGATTACGATGGGGGACGTTTGCGTCATTGTGGGCATGGATTGGCTGAGCCGATTTTGGGGCTGTCATAGATTGCAAGCGTCAGATGGTGACGATATGAGATCCTAGTGGGGGAGTGCTGACAGTATATGGCGAGGGCACCCGATGTGGGTCAGCATTTTGCTCGGCTGCCAGAGCGAGACAGAGTCTACAGTAGGGCTGCAGCGGGTTTGTAGCCTATGTGATGGATACACGAGTGGCCGCAGAGAGGCCGAGTTCGGTCGGTGAAGTGCCGATAGTGCGGGAGTTCCCGGAAGTTTTCCCCGAGGAGTTGCCGGGGGTGCCTCCCGAGAGGCAGGTGGAGTTTTGCATCGATTTGGTTCCGGGAGCGGCGCCCATTGCCAACGCACCCTATCGCCTTGCGCCCCCAGAGATGCAAGAGTTGTCCTCGCAGCTTCTGGAGCTGCTGGGGAAGGGGTTTATTCGACCGAGTAGCACGCCGTGGGGAGCGCCGATCCTTTTTGTCAAGTAAAAGGATGGTTCACACCGGATGTGCATTGATTGCCGGGAGTTGAAAAAGTTGATGGTCAACAACCGTTATCCATTACCGAGGATCGATGATCTGTTCGATCAGCTGCAAAGAGCATCTTGGCTTTC
This sequence comes from Lactuca sativa, assembly GCF_002870075.4. Taxonomy (NCBI): domain Eukaryota; kingdom Viridiplantae; phylum Streptophyta; class Magnoliopsida; order Asterales; family Asteraceae; genus Lactuca; species Lactuca sativa. The sequence goes on from NC_056625.2 coordinate 251,070,585, forward strand.
CAAGATATACCTGAGGTTTGGATATCATCAGATGAGAGTGCGGGATGAGGATATCCAGAAGACGGTGTTTAGGACTCATTATAGGCATTACGAGTTCGTGGTGATGCCTTTTAGGCTCACCAATGCACCAGCAACGTTCATGGATCTCATGAACAGAGTATGCAGACCGATGTTGGATCGATCGGTGATTGTGTTCATCGACGACATTCTAGTGTATTAGAGATGTAGAGAGCAACATGAGGAGCATCTGAGGGAGATCCTCAGAGTATTGAGATCGGAGAGTCTTTACGCCAAGCTCTCTAAGTGCGATTTCTGGTTACGAGAGGTCCAGTTCTTGGGACACCTCGTTAACCATAATGAGATAATGGTCGATCCGACAAAGATTGAGGCTGTTATGAGATGGGAGGTGCCGAGATCCCCCACCGAGATCAGGAGTTTTCTGGGGTTGGCTGGCTACTACCGGAGATTTATCAAGGATTTCTCCAAGATTGTCATTACCCTCACCAGATTGACCCGGAAGGGCGTTGCTTTTACTTGGGGTCCCGAGCAGTAGAACTCGTTTGAAACTCTTCGCCAAAGGCTATGCGAAGACCTGTTGTTAGCCCTTCCAGAGGGAATGGAGGATTTTGTGGTGTCCTGTGACGCGTCGATGTCAGGGTTGGGTGCAGTGCTTATGCAGAGAGGGCATGTGATAACATACGCATCGAGGCAACTGAAGCCTCATGAGGCAAGGTATCCCACCCATGATTTGGAGTTGGGGGAAGTGGTGTTCGCCCTCAAGATATGGTGCCATTATTTGTATGGGGTTCGGTGTACCATATACACGGACCACAAGAATTTGAAGTATTTGATGGATCAGCCCAACCTGAACATGCGCTAGAGGAGATGGTTGGATGTGGTAAAGGATTATGATTATGAGATCCTGTACCACCCGGGCAAGGCTAACGTGTAGCCGATGCTCTGAGCCGCAGGGTGGAGAGTGCCCCGATTCGAGATATATGCATGAGGCGGTGAGGTCGGAGAACCGCAAGAGAGAGCGGGTGATTGGGCAGGTATCCGAGTTTGTTACCAATAACCGAGGGCTTATGACCTTTCATGGTCGGATTTGGGTGCCATTTATGGGCGGGGCATGTAGCATTTTGATGGAGGAGGCACACAGATCGAGGTTCTCGATCCATCCCGGGGCCACTAAGATGTATTTGGATCTAAAGAGAGATTATTGGTGGCCTTGTATGAAGAGGGATGTTGCGTGGGTTGTAGAGAGGTGCCTGACCTATCGCCGGGTTAAGGCTGAGCACCAGCGTCCGCATGGCAAGTTGCAGCCATTGGAGGTTCCCCATGGAAGTGGGAACATATTTCTATGGATTTCATCACCAAATTGCCAAGGACCGCGAGGGGTGTTGATGCAATTTGGGTGATTGTGGATCGGCTGAAGAAGAGTGCTCACTTCCTTGCTATCAGTGAGAGCTCTTCTGCTGAGAGGCTGGCAGAGCTATATGTGAGGGACGTGGTATCGCGACATGGGGTGCCGGTCTCGATTTCTGTCGGACCGAGATGTACGTTTCACTTCCAGGTTCTGGAAGAAGTTTCATGAGGAGTTGGGCACGAGATTGCACTTCAGTACTGCATACCACCCACATACGGATGGACAGAGCGAGCAAACGATTCAGGCGCTCGAGTACAAGCTTCGAGCATGTGTTATGGACTTCGGTGGAAGTTGGGACACATACCTACCTTTGGCTGAGTTTTCTTACAACGACAACCACCATTCGAGTATTTGTATGCCTCTTTTTGAGCTGTTGTATGGGAGGAGGTGTAGGACCCCTATCTGTTGGGGCGAGGTGGGGCAGCGAGTGATGGGTAGCACTGAGATAGTGCTTTAGACGACTGAGCAGATATAACAGGTCAAGCAGAGGTCGCTGACAGCCCACAGTCGCCAGAAGAGTTATGCGGATAGGCGACGATCCGAGCTTGAGTTCCAGGTTGGAGACTTCGTACTCTTGAAGATATCTCCTTGGAAATGGGTGATCCGATTCAGGAAGAGGGGTAAGTTTCGGAGTTGTGTCAGATACATGATACCTTCCATGTATCTCAGTTGAGGAAGTGTTTAGCCGATGAGACAACAGTAGTACCGCTAGAGGATATTCAGGTGGATGCTAGCCTGAATTTTGTAGAGAGGCCGATTGCGATATTGGATCAGAAGATCAAGGTTCTGAGGAACAAAGAGGTTCCCTTGGTGCAGGTCCAGTGGCAACATCGGAGAGGGTCCGAGCTGACTTGGGAGCCAGAGGCGGAGATGCGGGAGTAGCATCCAGAGCTGTTTGTAGAGTGAGACTTCGAGGGCGAAGTCTGATTCTAGTGGGGGAGAATTGTAACACACGGATTTCTAGGTATCATAATTTAAGTATTTATTTTTGAGTTAAGAATACGGACTTGACAAGTTGACGCCTAAACTCGTCGAGTAGAAACGCGACTGATGACTCGGATTAATGAATGGACTCGACGAGTCCGTGTTGTGGGCAGAAGCCCTAAATCTTTGGGCATGTGCCCTATTTAAGGGTCCTTATGGCCTTCATTGGCGGCCACATTCACTCTTGAGAGATCCCTACGAACCAGAGAGCATAGAGAGTGAGACAAGAGCGATCTTGAGCTTTATTGGTGTGATTTTGCAAAGGAAAATAAGGGTTTCAGCAAGAAGGACCAAAGGAGGTTGTCATTCTGAGATTTTGGAGCAAGGAGCTTCACTTTGAGGTAACAAATCGGCCCTCTCTTTCTGTATGGTGTAGATTGCATGAATCTAGGGTTTCTTGACCCTTGTCTTCAAAGGATTTTGGAGTATATGAAGTCCCACTGCGGAATAAGCATTAGATCTGGACCTTAAGAGGTCTAGAGAGTCCCAACCTTCCAGCTTTATGCAGTCCCTTTGGAGTTGTGGACCTTGGTTGCCATTTTAGGAGCTATTTCATCAAATAAGGACATATGAGTGTTGCATGAGCTTAAAGGTTGAACCTTTACGTAATTTTTGGGTGTTAGGAGGTCAGATCTATAAATTAGAGAAGCAGATCTAACCTCAGAAGATCATTTGAGTGTTTCCATTGAGGGAACTCACCGAGTTCATAAGGGGACTCGATGGGTCGAGTTGGGTTTCCCCGCGATTCGTGACCAGTGGTAACCCGTCGAGTGAAAGGCTAACTCGACGAGTCGAGTGAGGCCTTAGGAAGATTCTGAGAACACACATGGACTCGTTGAGTCACCCGAGTGCACTCGACGATTCTGGTCAAAGTTTGACCATTGACTAGAGTTGACTTCAGTTGACCTTAGGGTTTTGGTCAAGCTGATTCAAGAAAGGTCAGGGAAGGGTAGAATGGTCTTCTACCCATTTTTTCAGAGATGCGGACAAGTGAAAGTATTGATTAGAGGTGTTATCATTTTGATAGGAGGAGGCTAGGTCGGGTTATCGAGCACGAGAGGTTATCCGACATCATACGAGATGAGTCTTCTCACTATACTTTACCTAGAGTGGTAATTATGTGTGACCGTAAGGTCTTATGTGCTATTATGAGTATGTGATGTATGTTGTTATGTGATATTTATGTGTTATGCTACGTTATGAGTATTATGATACGGACCGGAAGGTCAACAATGTATGGGCCGAAAGGTCAAGATGATACGGACCGGAAGGTCAGAGAAGTGGGACCGGAAGGTCTACCAGGATTATGGAACAGAAATCCCCTGAGACACATTGACCGGAAGGTATTGTAGAGTTATAGCCCTGAGTGGCGTATGTGCGTATGTGGTATTTTGGGGAACTCACTAAGCATTTATGCATACCGTGTTGTGTGATATGTGTTTTAGGTACCAGCGAGGATCGCGGGAAGGCGCCGGCATGATCCGTACACACTCATAGAGATTTATGTGTTTGATATTATGGGACATGTTTTCTGAGATAACATTTGATACAATGAGTTTTGAAATTGTTTTATGAAATTTATTATGTTCGGAAATGAAAAATTGTTTAAAAAATTTACGTTGTTACATTTACTGTTCATTTTTCTGCAGAATTTTAATATATAATAATAATAATAATAATAATAATAATAATAGCTATAACTTGTTTGTTAAAAAATAGTTTATAAGTTATATTTAGATTATATTTGAACAAAATTCATTTTAAAGATAATTTAATAAAAACTAACTTATAAATTAATTTATAAACTAAAATTAATATTTTTATATATTTATCAAACATTAAATCACAATAAAATAACTTATAAGTTAGTTTATTTTTATCAAATTACACATTTAAACTATTGGACTATCCTCCTTAGACTACTCTGATTCCTGAGAAATCATTTGGCCAAAATATATTAAAATAATGAAAAAATTCTTAAACCCCATCAAGATGTTTGGTACACCCATAACAAGTTGGACATTTATTTTTTAATTAATTAACCCATGTGTCCTATCAAAAATGAAAGTTGAAATTTTATTATGGAAAAATAAATTATACAAAATAATTAGATTTGTTTTCTTTTTTCAAAAAATACAAAAAAATATATGAAAATTGATAATAATCTTCATAAATGGTCCATGTGATTTTCTAGAATCTGAGCTTTAGTTCCTTACTTTTTTTGTTCTTATGGAATGCTCTTATTATTTTAATTTCTATAGTGATTGGTCTCTCTGCATATAAAACCAATGTAGCGAAAATCAAAAGTTGCAAAAATTACTATTAAAACAAACAACAAAGCTAAGGGACTAAACTTGCCATTCCCTCAAACAATAGTGACAAAATTCAGAAAAACAAAAAGTTAATGTTCCTTCTTGTTTCCACTTTTAATATATATATATATATATATATATATATATATATATATATATATATATATATATATATATATATATATATTGTTTTCTTTTTTCAAAAAATATAAAAAATATATCAAAATTGATAATAATCTTCATAAATGGTCCATGTGATTTTCTAGAATCTGAACTTTAGTTTCTTACTTTTTTTGTTCTTATGGAATGTTCATATTATTTCAATTTCTATAGTAATTGGTCTTTATGCATATAAAAAACAATTATATATTTTTATTTTATTTTACCTTTTTCTTTCTGATTAACTTAAAATTTATATCAATACTTGTATTATTATTAAATGAAAAAAAATGCTTCCATCATTACCACCATTATGCACCACTATCTACTAGTCTACCACCATCACCACCACAAATTCCATTCAATTATGTTTCTTATAAATTTCTTTAGATTTCAATTAATTTTACTGATTCCATTTCGTTCATTCAACATTTCATTATATAACACAACTTCAAGAGGTTGAAGAATGGATAGTACATTAGTAGCAACCCAACTCCACGATGGATACATGACATACCTATGGCAAAACAAATGCAAAAAACTCCTCTTATTTCCTAATTATAGAAAAAATCTCTAAAACAATAAGAAATCCTCAAGAATTGAATCAATATGTTATCTTTCTCGTGTCATGTACCATCAAGAAGAAAAACATCATTTTTTTTTCTTGAACACAATCTGCAACTGGTCATCTGTAAGAAATCCCCTAAAATCAATTTATATTTGTGTGTTTCTCCTAACATCCACTATCCAACAGAAAGCCTCGTTTTTCTTTACAAAATCGAATTTTTTTATGTTAGCTCATGTCCACAAAAATTGATTCACGGTGGTAACAAAATTGAGATTGTTGTGGGCAATGACGGGAGGCGTCGATAGTGATATACGACTCTTGGTATTGAATATGAGAGAAATGATAACATAAATAGAATCTCGAAGATGCGTGGAATAAAATGATCAGGTCTTACCTGTAGCCGATGCACAAATTGAAGATAAATATAAGCACATATCCATTTGTTCTAATCTTGAGTTATTTAAAAATTGATATTGTCGGCGACAATTTCTAACAAGAAAGGCAGATTAAATAGATGAATATGGGAAGAGATATAGTAGTGGAAAGAGGATGATTGAAATCTAGAAGGGTTAATGGAAGAAGGAAATGAGATGAAGACGAACCAAGATGAATGACATAACGGTAAGAGAGAATGATAGAGGGTAGTGGCAACATCGTTGAAGAGATAGTGGTTGATGGGATGTTAGGGCTATAAGAAGAAAAATGAGGGTAGAGAGGAAGAAGACGGTGGCTAAACAAATGTGAGGTGGGATTGTTATTTTTTTATTTCTTGTTTTTAAAAATGTTTTAATCAAATAAAAATATAACAAAAAATAAAAATGGCATATAAGTTTTTTTATGTGGGCAAGGGACTAACCACAATAAAAATTAAGAGCACATGGACCATCCATAAGACCAAAAAAATTTGATTAAAGCCCACATTTTAGGAAACCACAGGAATCGTCATATGTTATGTTGCATTCCGAGAGTCAAGGTTAGTATGTATCTGGCTGAGTCAGTCTAAGGCTCTGGTATGGTAGGCATCAGTCGATGATGGTTCAAACTCTAAGTGGGGGAGAACTGAGAATTCGCGATTAAGTTTTTGCAAGTTCGTCATGCATGCTTGGTGGCGTTCCTAGTCAACGACTAGGGGTAGGTACGTCGAAAAGATGATCATCAGTTTTAGAGTATCGCTTCTATAGTTTGGACTTATGGGTTCCCGGTTTTTGTGATGTCTTTTCTTTACCTAACAAACACTTGTTCTCCACGACTTGCTTGGAATTTATTTTGGAGATTACAAATAATTGCAAGTTGAACGATGTTGCTGCGAATAAGGCCTATTCCGACATGATTCGCGGATACATAGCGTTTCACAACACTCTCTTTGTTGTTGTGCCGAAGCTCTTCAAGACTACGAAGAAGACTCATCAGTGAAGAGCCTCCCGCCTCAATTGACACAAAGGGGGGGGGGGATTGTTGGGTATTGATGATGTGCCATTGTACTTAATAGAATAGTCCATTTTGTAACCGGGTTGGGCATGTCCACCTGTTATTCATTATTAGGGTTATAGTATTTAAGGTGCATGCATGCACCGTGTTTTGTATTTTTTTGGACATAGTATTGTAACCCTACACGCCTCTACAATAGCAATTCTTCATCGAGTTCTTATGAGGTTGTGGATTATAATCATATAGCATTAAGCATATTTTGATCCATTCATCGTGTTCTTATTATTTAACCTATTTAAATCGTTTCAATCTAACTAGGATTTATTCCTAACATTAGAACAGTATGCTAGTCATAGGCTAGGGATCTTCAGGAATTGCATGATAGAATTGCTTGATTATATGATGCCTGATAGCCTAGGATATTTACTTTTATGAAATTGACATCATTATTGTAGTTGCTTAGTGTATGCATCATAGTTGTACATAATTAATGTTGGGTTTTGAGCATTCTAACACTCCTAAGTGTACATGCAACCCTAAATACCTTGGATCTATGTTTTCTCTATTATACATGCAAATAAGAACTTCCAAGGTATTATCCTAATCTAGCATACAAAACAATAACTATAGCAAGATAGAATACATACCTCTTTGATGTAGAAAGTCTTCATGAAGCTTGAGTGCCTAGTGCCCCAAGTGTGACACCTCAAATGGAATCACAATCATCAAAACACTTGGAATGACTTGAGAGAAAACCCACACTTCATGAAATCGGCTAGCCCTTCTAGTACACCCACTAGTGGCCGATTTTGGTGAATAATATGATGCTTATATAGTGTTACAATTAGGGCAAACCCTAATTGTCATGACTTTCCATTTCCTTGGATCCATGGGTACAAATACACCATGGAGCATCAATGGACCATCCTATGGGTTTTAGCCCAACTTGATTATCCATGGAGCATTAGCCCACTATACAAGTATGGATGATTTACACAATCAACCCATATATTTAATTAGTCTTCTTTTGATCACTTAATTAATCCTAGATTAATTCTTGATCAATACTAATTAAATAATCTTATCATTCTTATTATTAATATACTAGAACTTATAATATATTAATAACCATAAGTGTCTCATTCCTCTCATCCAAGTGCATGATGGTATGCAACCCAAATGGACCATGCCGGGTCGGGTCAAGTCTTACCAATTATAGTTATGGACTTAGACATTAATCCAACAGTCTCCCACTTGGATAAGTCTAAAACTATTATTGCGTATGACTTCAGGAACCAACCGGCAATCGTAGCTCTCAAAAGCTTCTGTCGAACTCTGACCTTGTCGATGAACTCTGACCTTTGTCAGTGACTTGTCCATTAGATAAGGGATCATATATTCCTCCATTCTAGATATCATATGGACTGAGACATGGATTATAATCATTCTCTCTGTCCATTTGTTGTTTCCCGATTTCCGATTTATGACAACTGACTAATTGAACAAATCAAATCAGTCCTGGCCCGGCCGAGCACTTCCATTTGTCATCATCAAATCATCGAGGGGCCCACAGATATCGCTTTTATCCCGAAGGTAAAAGGAACGGATAAACTTCGACTCATATGGCTTGTTCTACTACTTGTTGAATCATACACAAAGGCACGTTTTATAGCACCGAGTTACCAAATGCGTTTTCGTGCTATCAATGTACTATCAACTCATAGTAACAACTCATATCTCTAGGTTTGAAGAATATAAGATATTATCGTCTCATGATCACTCGTGATAAAATCCATGAAGTGATTCTAATGAGCGCGGGTTGAATCCAATACTCAGAACTTATGAGCACTCATGATTGTTGTAGCCTTGTCCAACACCTTAGACCTCTACAACCCATCATGACAGTCTTAATTCATATCTACTTCCAACATATGACCGACTGTGGATAGTTTGAATAACTTAGTCATTCCGAAAGAATAACCCAGTTTATTCGGGAAGTCAAAACATGCAAAGTGAAACACAATAATAATTGAATCCAATATGGTATCAACTCTTTGAACATAAATAAACACCTTTTATTTATCACCATATGATTACACATTATTCATTGTATACTGTTTCAGCTATCAACTTTAATCTTGAATTTAAAACAATAGTTGTCCCATGCTCTAAGCATGTACACTATGTTTTCTAAACACTAGTCATGCCACACACTAAGTATGCATACTATGTTTGTCTATGATCTTTACTTTGTGAACTAGATCCATTGAACATAACTTCAATGATTCTCTTTTCACACTCCCAAATCCTTACTGCAAATGCAAGAATTCCAAATTCATGCCATTTACTGGAATCTGTCAGATTCTAAACTTATATGCATTGATCCTCTTGTAATGATTATGCACAAAGTCATAAAGACTTGACAACAAACATTACAGATCATTCCAAAGGAGATCAACTCCTTGGAACCATCCTTCTTGCATTAAGTTTCCTTAATCTTACACAGAGTGAAAATTCTAACTTTGAAACATTTCCTGATTCCATTTTGACTATCACTTCTGAACAAGAGTTGCCTCCTTACAGATTAAGTCAATATGGTCCTTCCAGAATTATCACTATACTTCCAACTGTCCTTGAGCAACCAATCTTTGGTAAACCTTAGATTGTCCTCGACAATTGTTTAATCCTTTTAGTCATATCCAGTTCTAAACCTTTTTCCCTTCTTAATGCCTTGGGCATTTTGAAAATTTTAGAACGGATGATTATAGCACATGTAATTGATCCTATATCTGAAGCATATGGGACACGATTCATGATGTCTCACATAAAGACTAAACCAGTCTTTTGCTATAATATTTCCATTTCAATTTGCCAAGTTCTCATAATTCAGATTATGAAAAGGGATGTCGTAATCATAATCGAATTTTAGAATGCAAATAATGGACCCATATACAGAATTTCCTTATGTTGAGCCATTCCAACATGAAATTCATATATATCCTTGACTAAATGATTAAAACGTCAGATCTAAACCTTATAGATTTGATATGAAGTATAATTTCCTCTCCCTTAATTATAGCAAAACAACTTTTTCCCAATTGAAATTTTTTGTTTTCTATAATTAACATTGCTAACTTGCAATACTTATCATAATTATCATGCTCCCACTAACATGATGATTATTAGCATAACACTTATGCTCCCACTAGCTTTGACATGTACTCAGAAATCAGCTGACTTTCTTACCAAAGTTCAGATTTCTGATACTAGATTGTTTTGATAAGTCTTTATCAAAATCATACACCTTCCCTTAGATAGAACACTTGTGTATCTAAACAATTATGAAGAGGGATGCCGTAATCATAATGTTTAGACCTTTTTGCCACTTCTCACAAGTCCAGGTTAGTGTGCCGGTTAACCACACGCGCTCCACTAACGACTTTGAGAATGCAAATATCACAATTGCTATCTAGATAAAATCTACTTAGTGAAAGTGTTTCCTCACCATCATTTTCATGAATCGGAGAGAAACCTTATGACACTTAGATTTATATGGTGTATGAGTTCCTACCCATATGAAGTTGTCAAACCATAATCACAAGACAAAGATAATGACAAATCCAAAACCATATGGATTGAACTCAATCTTAACTTCTTGTCACCTGGCAGCTCAAGGGCCTGCCATTGCTTCCAAGTTGTTATGCAACAAACTGAGAACTCTAAGAACTCATATGCAAAGCCAACTTTAACTGGAATGGGCACAGATATGTCAACACAATAGATTATAAACCTCAAATTGTGTGCTAGAGAAGAACTTTAGGTTTTATTCTTGATTAGTTCTTGAGACTTTCAAGACCTTTAAGACTCCCACTGTCCTCTTGACATATAAGACTCCCTTGTCAAACATCCAAGAGATAGTGCGGATTCTAATCAAGAAAAACACTTTACCCAATTGGCCTAAGTTGGTCTTTGTTTTATCCAAAACATCACAACTTACCAATTTCAAATGTACAAGAGTAGAAAACTTTTACTCTTACATTTGACAAGTGTTTTAAACCTTCTTTAAGACATGTCACTCAAATGACAATCTTGGAGTATGAATCTAAGACTTGTATTGGAACGAAGTATGACTCATCTTCTTGATTTAACCATTTCAACAATTCAAGTTCCTCTTCTTAGTCATAAGAATGCACTAAGACTTCCTTAGAGAACTAATTGTGCTATGGTTTCTTAATCATTAAGATGATCACAAAACTGATACTAAAGTACTCTCCCATCTTTTCAGATTTGAGAAACTTTTATCCTTCTGCCATATTTGATTCTTCTTATTCGCTCTTTTGTGGTGGACTTAATCAGTGCACAAGAATGTGTACTCGATCCCTAAGTCCTTTACTTGACTCACACATCCATGTGAACAAGTAATTAGTCTTAATTTTCCAAAACTTGAAAATTCTCATTCATCATGCTATACAACTTGCATGATTCCAAGTTCCGGTCCAATTGAAACTTGGGTGATGAGAATCTTTCCTTATTTGGTAAATTTAGACATTACCACAAATGAAAGAATCAATTTCATACTTCCACTCTTGCTACTAATGGAATCTTATAAGCAACAAAAATTTCCACAGATGCCATTGTAAGGATATTTTAAAATAAATAAAATCAAAAATTTCCTTTTATTTTAAAACTTTGCGGAAAAACTATCCTTACAATCCATATGAAAACTTGTTGTTATCTATTCCTAAGCAATATCTCATAACTCCTAAGAAGTAGCTCAAGAATCCGATTTTTCAAACTATGCGATAGAAATCCATCTACGCGATCAGATTCAGCATATTCTTTCTTTAAGTTTCTTCACTTTTTTTCCTTTGATTCTTAAAACATCGCCACGTGACCCAGTCACATCATGTATCAAGAATCTCAGAATAGAAACTTAACAGAGTTAGATAGTGGAATTTACCTGAAGTAGAGTCAAACTTATTGACTTTAACATCCTTAGGTAAATTTGGCAGCTTCGCAACCAATGCCCTTTCTTTGGCAATACAAACATATGGACCCTTTGATAATGGTACACAGGACTATCACAGACTTAGCTTTTCTCTTTACCATTTGGTCAACCGAGTTGACTATAGCCGATCCCTTTCCATTGGGAAGAGAATGCTTTAATGGATATCCAATGTCATCATTGTCAATGTCCATAAAGTTTTAGGAAGTTGATCTTAACAAATAGATAAGATCATTAAGGGTCTTGTCATAGTCTTTTTCATAGGTGTTCCAAAAGAACTCACTATGTGACTTAGAAAGTAGTTGAACCACCAACTTTCTCAAGACTTTGACACCCAACTCTCCCGGCTTGTCAATATGTGACTACATCTCCAAGATGTGACCACACCTAGACCTTGCCTTGCCTAATAGGGCCTGAGTGACCTTAAACTTTTCAAGAACTTGTGGGTTAGGGAGAATAATTTGAAGAGGTGAAGAAGTATGATATCCATGGGACATCATCTTCATTAGGAAACCTTGTTTCAAGAGATTTGAGAAGATCATAGGTGTCTAAACCAGACATCTTTTGGGAGATATTCAAGATAGTTGATTTAAAGTCCTTAATATGACACCCAATATGAAATATTAAGGCTAGGACCCAACAAACTATTTTATAACTTAGAAGAGGTATGCCGTAATCCAAGCTATAAAATATTTGAAGGTAGGTGAATGACGATTCACCAATTTCCACCAAGATAAACGAAATGAATTATTAGGTTTTAATTGGTTTTGAAACTCCTAGATCTTTGAGATTCATTGAACTTTTCAAAGGCATGTTTCAATCTCGAGTGTGCCCTTCAGGTTTTGTGACTGGGATGCCGAGGATCACAAAACAAGGTGTGAAGTAACCATGCAAATCACCTGGTACCCTTAATAAATTACCCCTCAATCGATGTGCCGGTTAACCACACACGCTCCATCGATACTATGATAAATATTAAGTCACCCTTTACCTACCTTGTTAAGTCCAAGTTAGTGTGCCGGTTAACCACACACGCTCCACTAACGACTTAAACAAAGTGCAAAGTGTAATTTCATGGATTAGCACCTTATTCACATTTTTCCTAAGTAACTAAGATTGGGTATTATTAAGAGTTTAGTTACTTAGTATTTTTTTCATTAATACTTTTAATGAAGGGAGAATTCTAGTCCTGTCAAACCCGTTCGGCTAACGACCCTCCACCAGTCAAGCAAGCGGTGGGTGAGAGTGGACACCCATTAAGTTGCCATTTTATAGGCAACAACCTTATACCCACCTTATAGACCGGCTTCGTGAATGAGGCGTACTAGCGGTAAGACTGACTTTACTCTTATACATATATATATTATTAACTTATAATATTATAAAGTATAAGGGTTGAATTTTAACTTTTAAAATTCTAAGGGCTAACTTGGAATTAAAGTATTCATACTTGAAAACTTTACAAATTCCAAAACTTGAGGGCAAGTTTTGAAACTATTCAAAACTAATTAATTCCATAACTTATGTGTTTAAAGTAGTTTTAATCCAAAAACTCTTCAAGTTCCATAACTTGAGGACAAGTTATGGAAGACTTTAAACTAATAAAAGAACTAACTTTTCCTTTATTTTATAACTTATGGATTTAATTATGGTTACATATTTTTCTTTAATGAAGTGACTCTTGAACTTCCATAACTTGAGGACAAGTTATGGAGTCATAAAAAGTTATTCAATGACACAAGACTCTTCATTTTGTAACCATTGCCAACTATTATGAGTTTTATGAGTCTTTAATGTGACTCTTCATGTAACTTGAGGACAAGTTACACAAACACATTTTATACTCAACTCTTAGATTAAAATGGATTGAAAACAACTATTTCACTCAACATTTCTATTAATCTAAGCAATTCATAAGAACAAGATAATTCAAATCAAATTTTTTCATGTAATTAGTCTAAACCTTAAACTAATACAAAACATGAATCTATTGACAATTATCTTTGAAAATGGACTAGCATGAACATTACCACATCAAAAACAAGTTTATAAGATCAAAACAACTTAGGGTAATGTTCCTAGTCCATTTCTAGCCAAAAAACTCGAAAATATGCTGTCTGGGGGTCCAACTCGTCGAGTGCATGAACAAACTCGGCGAGTTGGATCGAATTGATCACTTTTAAGGCATGGACTCGTCGAGTCTCCTGATGGACTCGCCGAGTCTGATGGCCAGACAGCACCAGATTCGTTTTTTCAGCTTCTATTGCAGGTATAACAAGAAAACAAGCCTAGGCTCTGATACCACTGTTGGGTTTTGAGCATTCTAACACTCCTAAGTGTACATGCAACCCTAAATACCTTGGATCTATGTTTTCTCTATTATACATGCAAATAAGAACTTCCAAGGTATTATCCTAATCTAGCATACAAAACAATAACTATAGCAAGATAGAATACATACCTCTTTGATGTAGAAAGTCTTCATGAAGCTTGAGTGCCTAGTGCCCCAAGTGTGACACCTCAAATGGAATCACAATCATCAAAACACTTGGAATGACTTGAGAGAAAACCCACACTTCATGAAATCGGCTAGCCCTTCTAGTACACCCACTAGTGGCCGATTTTGGTGAATAATATGATGCTTATATAGTGTTACAATTAGGGCAAACCCTAATTGTCATGACTTTCCATTTCCTTGGATCCATGGGTACAAATACACCATGGAGCATCCATGGACCATCCTATGGGTTTTAGCCCAACTTGATTATCCATGGAGCATTAGCCCACTATACAAGTATGGATGATTTACACAATCAACCCATATATTTAATTAGTCTTCTTTTGATCACTTAATTAATCCTAGATTAATTCTTGATCAATACTAATTAAATAATCTTATCATTCTTATTATTAATATACTAGAACTTATAATATATTAATAACCATAAGTGTCTCATTCCTCTCATCCAAGTGCATGATGGTATGCAACCCAAATGGACCATGCCGGGTCGGGTCAAGTCTTACCAATTATAGTTATGGACTTAGACATTAATCCAACAATTAAGATATTATAGCATGATAATGTTTGTTTGGCCTTATTTCCTATTCTTGTCTGATAAAGGGCTTAGGGTAGGATCAGACATTCAAATGTCTATAGGGTCCAACGTTATGTATGGCTAGCATACACGAGTGTTGTAGAGTTGGTGGAAGTTTCATGGTTGAGTTGCGCGGTTTCAGTCGGCCAGCTGTAAGATGTTTAGCCTTCCTCTAGGAGTGAGGATTGAGCGCTCGCCTATGCTTATGTATACTGTTAGGGCGTTGTGCTGATCTTTGAGACAAATATGGGTAGGTTTGGAATGTAGTATGGGCCCGTACTACTGAAAGCACAGGACCCATACACGTAGCAAGAAAGTCACAACCCCTAGGGCTTTGTTGGGAGTTGGTTCCCTGTTATTTATATGGAATGTCTGATATATTCCTGGTATATTTTCAGTATGGTGACTACGAGGCGACTTGAGACCGGATCCGAGTCGGGATTGGGAGCTGGAAATCAGGGTGGCCCAGCATTACCAGGGACCGTTGTTCATATGAGTTGGATGGAAGGATCCAGGAGATCCTGCATGAGGAGGTTGTTGCTCTTTTTCGGGCACAGTTGTCGGGGATGTTTGGGTCTATCAAGACCGCCATGGTCGAGTACTTTAATGAGCGATATGCAGCCATTGCTGAGACGGTTTCCGTTGTAGCCTTCTCAGCCGTAGCAGCTGTAGGTGGTGGGGCTGCTTGGGCTTTCCAGTATCGGGAATCCAATAACACAAACCCCCCGACTTTCGATGGAGTGTAGGACCTGATTGTGTCCATGAGGTGGCTGTCTATGTGGAGGGATGTTTCTTCACATGTTCATGTCCTGCTGACTAGAGGGGCATGTGCACTCTGAACCTACTGAGGTCCGGAGCAAAGGATTGGTAGAGACTTGTTACTGGGTCGTATTCCGATGAGCATAGAGTTGCAGTTACTTGGGATCAGTTAAGGGAGATATTCAGCACTCGTTACATTCCACGGGTTGAGCGAGAGAGACTTGCACATGAGTTTTTGGATATGAGATAGGGTACGGAATCGGTGATGGAGATCACCTGGTTGTTTATCGAGAGGGCAATGTTTGCCCTGAGTTTGCTTCTAAGTAGGCTCGGATGAACCGATATCTGAGCATGCTAAATACAAACATCATAAATTTTGTGTCTACTCAGAGATGTGATACGTTGCTGGAGTTACAGGAGGCCGCTAGGCGGCGTGAGCTAGAGATTGAGCTACAGTTGAGGGAGCAGAGACAGGCCCGGCACAGGCGCAACCGGCGCCGAAGTGGTTCAAGGCCGCTAATTTGAGGGATGGGGGTCAGCATGACCGCGCTTGTGGGAAGTGCGAGAAGGTTCACAGCGGAGCTTGTCGATCCGATGGTGTGTGCCGCAAATGCGGCAAGGAAGGTCATTTTGCGAGGGATTTCCGCCAGTTAGCCCCACTACAGGATATGATAATTTGTTACCATTGCGATCAGGTTGTTAATGTGAAGACCAATTGTCCATTGCTTGCTACCAAGCCAACGCAGGCTCCAACGTCAGCTACTCTACGGATCACTAACGGGAGTCAGGGTAGGGCAGATTCCCCGAGGGCTCGGGGACGCGCTTTCCAACTTATAGTCAAGGAGGCCATGACATCACCAGATGTGGTGGCTGGTATGTTTCTATCTCTTATCTCATTGATTATATCAATTTTATGCTCATATGTTGTACCTATGTTAGGTACATTCTTAGTGAACTCTCTGCCTACTCTAGTATTATTTGACTCATGGGCTAGTCGGTCTTTTGTCTCTCAATCGTTTAGTATGGAGTTTGGTTTACCCTTAAGGGATATGGAGTTTCCATTGCGAGTCTCTATCGCCAATGAACACGAGGTTTCTGCTTCCCCAGTTTATCAGGGATGCGTGTTGGAGATCTTCGGGGTGTCTTTCCCGATTGACTTGATACCGATTTCTATGGGGGTGTCTGTGTGATCATGGGTATGGAATGACTGAGTATTTTTGGTGCTATGATTGAATGCGAGGGTCAGCGGGTGGTAGTTCGAACCCTAAGTGTGGGAGAACTGGTTATCTACAGAGAGGGCACCAGGTTGGGATCAGGGTTTTGTTCAGATGCCAAGGCTCGTTAGTATTTTCAACACGAGTGGGTGGGTTATTTGGCGTATGTGGTGGATATGCGGGTCAGGGATCAGGTCTCGGTTTCTGATGTTCATGTGGTTAGGGACTTCGCTGATGTACTCCCAGAGGAGTTACCCGGAGTGCTTACGGAGAGGCATGTCGAGTTCAGGATCGACCTTGTGCCAGGTGTGGCCCCTATATCCAAGGCGTCATACATTTTGGTACCGTATGAGATGCATGAGCTATCATCTCAGCTGCAGGAGCTGTTAGGCAAGCAGTTCATTTGTTCGAGCAATTCTCCATGGGGAGCGACGATTCTCTTCATCAAGAAGAAGGATGGTTCACACCGGATGTGCATTGATTACCAGGAGTTGAACAAATTAATGGTGAAGAACCGCTATCCACTTCCACGGATCGACCATGGTCAAGTCATTTGACCATATGGTGAAGAGAAAGGCTAAGTTTGAGATAGTCCTGTGTACCATTCCCAAATAGTCCATATGTTTCTATTGCCAAGAGAATGGGCACTGGTTGCGAAGATGCCATATTTACCTGAAAGATCGCAAGGATGGTAAAGTAAAAAATGTTTCACTCTACTTCAGGTAAGTCCACTATCTAACTCTATTAATTTCCTATTTAGAGATTCTTAATGCATGATGTAATGTAATTACATTTTGATGTTATGTAGAATCAAAGGAAGCTTAAAGGAAGAGTGTGTTGATTCCGATCGTGAAGAGATGGATTTCGATCTCATGGTTTGATGATCAGAATTTAGAGCTGTTTCTTAAGAGTTATGATAGATTGCTTAGGGATAGATAACAACATAGTTTTCATATGTATTTGCATTGTTAGGAAAAGTTTTCCGCAATTTTTAAATAAAAAGAAAAATTTTGATTTTATTTTATTTTAAGTTTCCTTACAATGGCATTAGTGAAAATTGTTGTTTATATGTTTCCACTAATAGCAATATTGGAAAATGGATTTGATTCTTTCATTTGTGGCAGTGTCAAAATTTACCAATAAGGAAAGATTCTCATCACCCAAGTTTCAATTGGATAGAAACTTGGAATCATGTAATTTGTATTGCGTGATGAATGAGAACGTTCATCTTTGGGAAATTAAGACAAATTCCTTGTTCATATATATATATATATATATATATATATATATATATATATATATATATATATATACACATATATGAGTCAAGTGAAGGACTAGGGGACCGGGTACACTTGGTTGTGTGATGATCAGGTCCACCACAAAGAACGATAAGACTATTCGTTATGATTTAATAAAGTTTATTAAATATGGTTATACTTACAAGATTAAGTGTAATTTTGAATCATTGAAAAAGTTTCAATGTATAGCAGAACGAATAAGAAGAATCAAATTAGGCAGAAAAATAAAAATTTCTCCAATATGAAAAGAAGGGAGAGTACTTGAGTATCGTGTTTTATGATTATCTTAGTGATTATGAAACCATATCACAATTGATCCTCTAAGGACACCTTGTGCATTTGTGTGACCAAGAAGAGTAATCAAAAATTGGTGAAATGGTTAAATCAAGAAGATAAATCATACTTCGTTCCAAAATTGAGTCTTAGAGTTACACTCCAAGATCGAGCCTTGAGTGACATCATCTTAAGAAAGGTTTAGGACACTCATCAAATGTAGAGTAAAAAGGTTCATACTCTTTTACATTTGAAATTGGTAAGTTGTGGTGTTTTGGATAAGACAAAGACCAACTAAGACCAATTGTATTAAGTGTTTGTCTTGTTAAGAAACTGCACTAACTCTTGAATATTTGTTTGCCAAGTATCGTTCCTTGACAAAGTGAATCTTATATGTCAAGAGGTCAGTGGGAGTCTTAAAGATCTTCAAAAGGTTCAAGAACTAATCAAGAGTAAACCAATTGTTAATCATTAACACACGACTTGAGGTTTATAACTTATTGTGTTGACATATTCTTGTTCCTGTGCCATTCCAGTTGGTTGACTATGTATGTGATTTCTATGAGTACTCAATTGTTTGCATGACAACTTGGAAGCAATGGTAGGCCCTTATGTTGCCAAGTGGCAAGAAATTAAGATCGAACAAGTTTAGTCCATATGAGTTTTGATTTGTCACTAACATTGTCTTGTATTATGGTTTTGACTCTTGACAAATTCACATGGATAAGAACACATACACCATAAAAATCTAAGTGTCATAAAGTTTCTCTCCAATTCATGAAAATGATTATGTGGAAACACTTTCATTAAGTAGATTTTAAGGAGATAGCAATTGTGTTATTTGCATTCTAAAATTCGATAATGATTATGGCATCCCTCTTCATAGTTCGAATTGTGAGAAATAACAAAAAGTCTAAACATTTGAGACTTATTGCTGTAAGTTCTAAAATTGTTTAGACACACATGTGAGTTATCTAAGGAAAGGTGTATGAGTTTGAGAAGCCTAGATAAAGTCTTATCGAAGCGTCTCGTATCAGAAATTTGAACTTTGGTAAGGAAGTTAATAAGTATTGATTTGTAGAAGTCCAACTGATTTTTGGGTACATGTCAAAGCTAATGGGAGCATAAGTGTAATGCTAGTAAGATAATAATAATTATGCTAGTAAGATAATAATTATTATGGTAAGTGTTGCAAGTTATCAATGCTAATTATAGAAAACAAAAGTTTCAATTTGCAAAGTTGCAGGGTTTGAAAAGTTGTTTTGCTATAATTAAGGGAGAGGAATTCATACTTCATTTCAAATCTAAAAGATTAGATTGAGATTTTAATCAAATTTAGTAAAGGATATATATGAATGTTATGTTGAAAAGATTCGACATAAGGAAATTCTATATATATGGAAATATTATAGCGAGAGACTAGTAAGTATCGTGTCTTTATGTGAAACATTATGTATCGTATCCCATATGCTTCGGGTATAGGATTGATTACATATGTTATAATATTAATTTGTTCTAGTTTTCCTAATGCTTAGGGAATTAAGAGGGAAAAGGGACTAGAACGAGATATGACTAAAATGGTTAAACAATTGTCGAGGACAATCTGAGGTTTACCAAAGATTGGTTTTTTATGGACAGTTGGAAGTATATTGTAAATTTTGGAAGGACCATATTGACATACTCTGAGAAAAGGTAACTTTTGTTCAGAAGTGATAGTCAAAATGGGAATATGGAAATGTTTCCATAAGTGGAAGTTATTCTTTAAATTTGTGTAAGATTAGAAAACTTAATGCATGAAGGATGTTCAAAAGAATGTACTTTGAATGTGAGACTTCGTTTCCATGGAATTGCTCTCCACAGGAATAGTTTGTAATGTTTGTTGCCAAGTCTCAATTAATTTTGGGCATAGTCATTACAAGAGGATTATTTCATATAAGTTTTGAATCTAACAGATTATAGTAAATGACAAGAATTTGGTATTCTTACATTTACGATGAGGATTTGGAATTGTGAAATGAGTTTCATTGAAGATGTGTTCAACTGATCTATTTCACAATGAAAGGACCATAGGCAAACATAGTGTGCATGCTTGGAGCATGGGATAACTATTGTTTTAATTCAAGTATTACGTTGATTAATCGAAACATTATACAATGAATAATGTGTAATCAATATGGTGATTAAATAAAAGGTGTTTTATTTGTATTCATAAGTTCTGAGACTGATATGTGCATATTTCGCTATATATTTAGTTTAGATTTTCATTATTTATTAGCTAATTATTTACATATTATGGACAAAAGGTACTTAATAGTGTTCAAATTGTATTTTCAGTCCAAAAGATATGCTCGGAAGCAGAAGGAAGCATGAGAAGCAGTTGGAAGTTCGGGAGTTGAAACAAAGAAGAAAAATGCCAAAAACAAGAAGGACTCAGTGAGTCAAATCCTGAATCGACGAGTTGGATCGAAGACTCGCGAAACTCTATAAGTACTTGCCGTACACAAATTTTTAATGAGGGACTCGACGAGTTGGGACCTTGACTCGACGAGTCACCTCTGTTTCCAGAAAAATGTAAATAGGGACTTTGAGATCGAGATGGGGACTTCTATGGAACCCTAGGAGGCTCAGATTGCGATTGAAGGTGCTGCTAGACCGGGAGAAGCTGAGGAATCAACCCTAAGTTCGATTTTGAAGAAAATTAAGGCAAATTCTAGTTTATTCTTAGTTAAGCTTTTGATTGAATCATGTTTGAGCTAATTGAATTCGTTTTTGAGTTTGTTTTTATTGCAATTATTAACTAAAACCCTTGTCTTCTGTTTAGGGTAGATGATTTTGTGAATATGGATTGATTTTATTAAGATTAATTTTAATTGGTGATATTGTTTTGTTAAGCTTGTTAAAGAACCTCATATGTTAATAATAACTATTTTCTATTAATAAATCAGTAATTAAGTTGTATGAACATCTCTTAGTTATTAATTTCATATGATTTATATGACCACATAGTTATATGTCTAGGAATAATGAATGTGAAACTAGAATTAATTAGAAGATAGGTAAGTTAATATGTGAGCTTGTGTGATAAACCATCAACAAGAGGTTAAATGAACTACCAATTTAATTAACCATTACAAGTCTTACTTAACCCGAATTAATTAACTAGGGAACTTATTAATTTAGACATCTGGTCACTGCTTGAATTAATCTGTTTTCTAAGGATTAGCAATAACGAACGTGAACCTAATCATCTCAATCGGTAGCCAATGAAAAATTAATCCAATATATTTACCATAAAATCAACCATAGGATCAAATGATTCGAACCTAAACAGAAGTTCTTTTTATCATTGAATTTGGTTGCAATTTAATTGTTTACCTGTTAGTTGCTTAATTAAGTGTTAGTTAAGTTTTAGTTAAGTTTCTATTCTTGTAAAACTAGAGAAACCCTTTCTATTTTATTATTTGTTTTAGATAATATTATTAATTAGTTTAATTTTTGTTCCCTGGGTTCGATACCCTACTTATTTAACTATACCACAATTGATAGGTCCACTGCCTTTGTGTGTTAAATTTACATTTGAAAAGTAGGATTAAAACTAGTTGGTTTCATACACATCAAGTTTTTGGCGCCGTTGCCAGGGAACGGTTCAAAAATAAATTCTAATTTATAGTATTATCGATCCTTTGTATGAGATTAATCTTGCACAAAGTTACTACTTTATTAGTCTAGGTATTAGGTTTAGTTTTAATTTTATCTGATTTGTTAAAAATTTTGTTTGATTTCTTTTTTTCAGTTTTAGCCTTGAACTCGCCGAGTGCAATCTAAGCTACTCGACGAGTCCATCGCTAAAACTCAGTTTCGTTTTTATTTTATTTTTGTTCTTTTTACGCGTGCTTTCTGTTTTGTTTGCAGTTCGTTTATGACCATGGGAGGAGGTACACCTTTGATTCCACCGCTTGAAGACCCAGAAGTAACCTTGAGAAAAAACAAAGGCAAGAACGTAGGAGAAACCGCAACATCGAAGAATTCACCGTTGAAGAATATAAAAGCTGTTTTTAGTATGAAAAAGGGCAAGAAAGTAAGAGAATCCAACTTCTCTTTAGTGGAGGACGAAGAACCGAAGAAGGACACCGAGTACGAAACCGAAAGGGAAGAAACCGAATCCGAAGAAGGAAGCGATTTTGAAGACGAACCCGCTAACACAATGGCTAACATCGATGAAGTTCCTATGGGTGAATGGAAGAAGAGGATACATGACGATACCGGCCCAGGACTCATGCAACCCGTGATTCCCGCGACAACTACTTTCGAACTCAAAGGCCACATACTTGCTCAACTTAAGGAAATTCTCTTTTATGGAAAAGATCACGAAGACGCGTACAAACATTTGGACGAGGTCAACGATGTAGCCGACTACTTTAATGTTCCAAATGTACCTCGCGAAACCGTTTTACTTCACATGCTTCCTGTCACATTCAAAGGAGTTGCGAAAGATTGGCTCAAATCACTCCCTCCCGGATCCATCACTACATGGGCTAAGATGAAAGAAGAATTTATTGATCATTTTTGCCCTCCTTCGAAAATAGCCAATTTGAAGAAATCCATAGCTAATTTTGAACAACAAGCTGGAGAATCCCTTTATGAGGCTTGGGAGAGATATAAAGGTTTACTAAGGAATTGCCCACATCATGATCTTAATAGCCAACAAGAAGTCTCCATTTTCTATGATGGAGTGAATGTGACCACAAGGCAACTCCTTGATTCGCAAAGACCTCTCACTAAGAAGCCACCCCCATAAATCAAAGAACTAATTGAAGAATTCTCTAAGCACTCTAGAGAATATCATAACCTAAGGAATGAGCTAAGTCGGGGGGCGGTGAACTCAGTTAATGATAGCATGGCAGCAATGATGGCTAAACTAGAGAGTTTGGATCGAAGAATGACTAAGATGGACCAATCCATCCATGTCATTAGGGTCGGCTGTGAGAATTATAGAGGGCCTCATCTCACTAAAGATTGTGATCTTGACGAGAACGGGAACCGGAGGATGCAGGTGTGCTATTCAAGTGGTGATAGGTATGATGACAATTGGCGGAAACCCAAGAAGGATTGGCTTCCTTATGATGAGTATAGAAAGGCCAAAGAGGAGAAATTTAAGCAAAAAGAAAGGGGCTTTTATCAAAAAGAGGAACCGGTGCTGGAGAAGAAAGCTGACTTGGAAGATATGTTCACAAGATTTGTAGTCGCATTTGAGAAGAGGCACAATGATACAAATGCTGAAATGAAAGAGCAACGAAATATGCTTAGAGAACATCAAGCTATGATGAAGGATCAACAAAATATGCTTAGGAATCAGCAAGCATCTATTCATAACATTGAAAAATAGCTAGGTTAGCTTGCACAACGAATCAACCAAAGAGCACCCGGTGAACTTCCTAGCAATACCGAGCAAAATCCAAGTATGGCGCATGTGAATGCAATAACAACAGATTATGAGCCAATTTACACTCCTCTGACCTCTATCAAGAAGAATCCCAACAAGGTGAGAACAAAAGAAGTAATTAGCTGGAATTCAAGAAAACCCAACTCGACTCGCCGAGTCGCCAACATGGACTCGACAAGTCGAAGACCTTTAAACAAAAACTGCTCTCTTTTGAAGCCTTACCGACCTTCTTTACCATTTTCGAGTCGAGCCACACCTGATGAGCAGATTCAAGAATATAGGAGGTTTATGGAGCACATAAAGGCACTCCAAGTAAATATTCTGTTTGTTGAAACGATACTACAAACACCGAAATATGGTAGCTTACTTAAAAACCTCTTTACCACTAGAAGAAATATAGAAGAAGTTGCTGAAATAGTGCTAAATGAACTGCCAGAAAAGAGGGGCGATTTGGGGAGCATCACCGTACCTTGTCAATTTGGGAACATAATGACTACATGAGCATTGACGGATTCGAGTGCAAGTATTAATATTATGCCATATTCCTTCTTCCAAAAGTTAAACCTTCCGGTACCAAAGCCAATTCCAATGATGATTCATCTAGCCACCGAAACGATAATACATCCAATGGGAGTATGTGAATATCTCCTTATCAAAATTGATAAGTTAGTATTTCCGGTTGACTTCATAATATTAGACATGGAAGAGGACTCTAAAGTACCAATCATTCTTGGGTGACCATTCTTGAATACCGCTTGTGCCTTGGTAGATATGCGTGAATCTACGCTAACATTAACGGTGGGAGATGATTTGGTAATTTTTGAAGCTGAGAAAAAGGAGAAGCACAAAGAGTCAAAAGAAGATAAGGTTTCATCAATAATTTTGGATGATGAATTGTTAGAGAGAGAGCTTGCTTACTTGCAAGAGGTCAATCCAAACCAATTCTTATTATCCTTGGAAGAGAATTCCGATGCCGAGGGAGATTTGGAAGAGATAGAAAGGCTGATGAAGGAAGCTGACTGCAAAGAACGCCTCAAAAGTGTTGAAGACTCTTTGACTCGCCGAGTCGTACCCGCTGACTCGACGAGTACATGCGAAAAATCCCAATCTGATGGAAATCTTAATCTACAAGCCATTAGTACCCTCCGTGAACCTGATGTGCACGTTTTGCATGTTTACTTGAAGAATCCTCTTAAGGAAAACAAGGCTATTAAAGATCTCATCAACTTTGAGGATGCACATTTGGCTTTTCTTGAAACAATTTTGGTGAATGATGCGGCTGTCCAAGAGGAGGATAGAGGAAGTTTGGAAGATAAAGGGGATCCTAAAACTTTGAATGGTGATAATCATAACTCTTCTATTGAATCACATATGCTAGACCAAGAAGAAATGTCAATCAAAAGAAAAAGAACCAAGCCTCGCGCCATTGTCTCTACTACGTGTGAAGTTTTCACTTTCAAAGCACCATATTTTGTAACAACCAAAAAGTCAATCAAGAAAGATAAGAAAGGAAGAGAAACGATGGAGCACGAAAAGGATGGAGTGGAGAAAAATAAGCATGGTAAAGGGAAAAAGCGTAAAGCTGAAGAAATCAATGCAAGAAAGAGATTGGAATAATTGAAGAGGGCATACAAGAGAAAAATCCATTTGTACAAGACAAAATATAAAGTCCAAAAACTCAAGAAGGAGATCCCAATGGAGGCTGCAGCAGAAACGTAAAGCGGGATGGATTCAGCTGAAGACTCCTAAAAAAAGAAGCGCTTAACGGGAGGCAACCCGTCAATAGAGTTTGCTTTTCTTTTCTTTTCGTTATTTGTTTTTGTTTTGTGTGGATTACTTAGAATTTTTGTTTTCTATCTTCATTATTCATCCATAAATGATTGCTTGAGGGTAATTAAGGCCTAAGTGTGGGGTGTGGTGTTATTTTTAAAGAAGGATTTTTTTTTTAGAAAAAAAATGTTTTCAACAGATTAATAGACTCGACGAGTTTATACATTAACTCGACGAGTCCTTCCGGATATATGAACTAATTTTAACTCGGCGAGTCCATATACTGACTCGACGAGTCGGTTTAATTTACTGAAAAAAATAAATTTTACATTTATGTCAAATTAGGGTTGTAACCTAATTGTTAAACCTTTTCACTTCATATGGTCGACACACCTTACTCGACGTGCCAAGATTCTCTCAAGCAACCCATCCCATTTTTCTTTGATTTCTTCCACTTTCTTCTAACAAGGTAACATCTATGTTTATTATTTTCTTAAAGCTTTAATTTTTGCAGAATAATGGTCCCATTTTGTTGTAATCAGTTTCCTTTAACTTGATTAGGATTCTAGGGTTTTAATTTATGTCTAATTAGGATGTTATAGATGCAATTGATTATGAATTTATACTTTGTATGCATCCTGAGACAAACCCTTGGGGGATCAATTTTGAGTTTTTTATGATGAATTGATAAACCTTAGGCATGCAACTCGACCAGTTCATGTGACTCGTCGAGTCTGTTCATTAACTCGACGAGTCGGTCCCTGAAGGCAATCCCATATTTTGAGTTTTAATGTTTCCGTGTTTTTTGGTTTGTATGGTTTTTTATTGTTGCAGAAAATGTTTTCAAGAGGTGGACAAAGCTCTAGGGGTAACCAAGGAGACCATCCTTGGTTAAATTTTCCAAGAATAGATTCGGAATCCACGATGAAAAGATGGAAGAAGAAGCTGATTGAGGTTAAAATGAAAGAAATTTATGTGCCAAATGCAATAGATTGGGATTGGTTAGGAAAAGTTCGTTATGAAGAGGAGTTGGCCCCGTATCTTGTCAAAGTCTTTATGAATAATGGGGTATCCATCACTTGTGATGGATGGAATCGGCTATTCCGCATTCAAGAACCGGTGTTCAAGGAACTGTGTTGGGAGTTTTTCTCAACCATTAACTTCCGTGAAGGGAACAATTATTACAATCCGGGAATTGTTACTTTTTGCCTTGGCGGTGAATTCCGCCAATGTAGTATGGTTGAACTAGCTTATAGGTCGGGTATTTATGACCAACAATTGGTGTCTACTAAGGGTTTTGGCACCTTTCTTGAGCATTGTCACAAGGATTTCCCAGAGGGTGTTGTGGGTTCCACTTGGTGGAATACCATTGCTAACAAAGTTTATATCCCCAAGTCCGCTCAAGAGGGGAGTATTCGATCACCCACCCATATATTGATTCATCGCCTCATTGCGAATACAATCAACATGCGGAAGGATAATGACAAGGTTCCTAACCTTGATGTTTTCTACTTATGGAGTATTATTACTCCAAACACTTTCTTCAATCTTCTGTACTGCATGGCGTCATATTTAGCTGGGGGGGGGGGGGGGTCAAGGATCGCAAAACTTCAAAGATCAATGGTGGGATGTTTGTGACCCGCCTAGCCAAATCTTATGGGTTAATGGAAAGAGGAGCATGGAACTTGATGACGATGGTCCCTACCCATCCTTTTAAACCCATTCTTTTTAGAAGAGCCAAAATTATTGAAGATTATGGAGGGGGCCACTATGCTATTCTTCATGATGATGCGGTGATATGGCCCGAGGAGCCAGGAAGGAGGGTAAGGTCGAGACGCGAGCAAGCACATCACAATCCACCGGTGATCCCGGTCGAAGATTATATACCCCTGGAGTGGTTAAATGAGGAGGGAAGAAGATATCAAGATGATTTAGGAAGGGGCTTGAATTTTGCCAACCGATCCTTTATCCAATTGTTTAATCATTTCAACATCCAACATTTGGACGGGGGTCAATTTCCTTATGTGCCTACTTGGGAGGAGAGGATAAACACAAGAAGAAGCGAAGCAAGTGGGAGCGGAGCACGAGATGATGATGAAGAGGATGAGGAGGAAGAATATGAAGATTGAAGTTTTATCCTTTTTATTTTGGTTGTGTTAAAACAATTTTTATTGTTTGATTTTGTTTTTTTTTTTTGGTTTAGATAAGTAGTTTAGGATTTGATTGTGGTGTGTTTTTCCTTTTTATTACATGTTTGTTTTAGTCTTTTCAAAATTTGGATAAAGGGTTTGCACACGAAGAGTCTAGAGAGTCGTTCCATAGAAGCAACGAGTCTAGGCAAGAGAGAATGGAGTTTAAATATCGAGTCCGGTTTTAGGGAGGGTTGAAGAGTGCGTAAATACTGAAGAGGAGAAGGGCATGAGTGTCTTTTTTTGATGTTACTTCAATACACCAAAAGCCGAATTTGAAGCAGAATATATTTTTATCACACAACGATGGACTCGCCGAGTGCACATATTGACTCGACGAGTCCCAGTGTAATTTCATGATTTTTTCCTTTTCGCGCTACTACTCGGTGAGTCACCTTTTAGACTCGACGTGTCGATTATCAGTCCACCTCTAAAGTTGCTGATTTGATGCTATTTTATACATTACATGACTATGTTTTCTTTAAGATTGATTCCTGGAGTTTTCCTGCATATTTGGAGCTAACCACACGACATTTTGACACCCAAGGCATGGATGAATTGTTCCTATGCCTAAAGTCAATTGAAGATGGAGCTTTCAAAGAAGAAAATCAGTCTCGCGACTACTATCCCAGGGGAGTTTGTTCCAATTCTCTCATTATTTTCTTTATCATTCATAGTATGCAATAGGGACATTGTATAAATTAAGTGTGGGGTAGGGGGTTGGTTACACTAGTTAAATTTTGAAATTTTTTCATTAAAATTGCTAGGGCTAAATTAGAAAATTTTGGTAAAAAGCAATTAGAAACCATGCTAGATTATGTTTGATGATTTCATAAAGACCCAAATGTTTAGTTGACCCAATATAAGTTCTAGTGCATTTGTGGTCTCCCTTTATTCTAGTGAAATCATGGGAAAAAACACAACCTCGCTTAGTTTGAGGGATGCGATAAGTTTAACATCGTGCACTTGAAATGTATATAGGGAAACTATTATCTTTAACCAATAAAGGTTGAAGTTGAGCGCTCCTGCTTAAGCATGTAGGATTTGAGTGAAAAAAAAGAGAATTACAAGAAAAGTTTGAAGAATTTTGGAGCAATTAAAGTGAAGATTAAAAGATCAAAATTCCGAAGATTCAAATAATTGAAGACACCAAAAACCAAAAGGTGGTGAGTTCCAGGAAATTAAAGTCAAATTATCAAAGAAGTGAAGAATTCCAAATGAGCTCCATTGTGGTATCGAAAAATTGTAATTTTCTAGTTATGTATGCTTGGGTTGCTCGACCAAAAATACCTTGAGGTTAGGAGGTTTTATGCGGATGGATTCGGAGGGATGCATAAAATGAGCATTGTTCAAAAGAAGTGGGCGAGTGTTTATGAGGACTGTTAGTATTTAGAATTGATGGGGGGGGGGTCTTTAGGAAAAATTTAAGACACAAATGCATGCGTTGCGGTCTTGACATAATGGCTGGGTTTGATTGGGATTGTTTTATGTAATATTAGTATGCTAAAATTCAGTTTTGCTTGGGGGCAAGCAAAAGTCAAGTGTGGGGTATTTTGATATGTGCATATTTAGCTATAGTGATAACCCAGCCATTAGTCCAAGACCGCAACGCATGCATTTGTGTCTAAAATTTTTAGTGGGGTCGGTGTAGTATAGTGGTAAGTATTCCCGTCTGTCATGAAATGTATCCAGGGAAACTATTATCTTTAACCAATAAAGGTTGAAGTTTAGCGCTCCTGCTTAAGTATGTAGGATTTGAGTGAAAAAAAGAGACAATTACAAGAAAAGTTTGAAAATTTTTGGAGCAATTAAAGTGAAGATCAAAAGATCAAAATTCCGAAGATTCAAATAATTGAAGATACCAAAAACCAAAAGGTGGTGAATTCCAGGAAATTAAAGTCAAATTATCAAAGAAGTGAAGAATTCCAAATGAGCTCCATTGTGGTATCGAAAAATTGTAATTTTCTAGTTATGTATGCTTGGGTTGCTCGACCAAAAATACCTTCAGGTTAGGAGGTTTTCTGCAGATGGATTCGGAGGGATGCATAAAATGAGCATTGTTCAAAAGAAGTGGGCGAGTGTTTATGAGGATTGTTAGTATTTAGAATTGAGGGGGGTCTTTTGGAAAAAATTTAGACACAAATGCAAGTCTCCTTAATTATTGAATTTAGTTGATTTTTATTTGCTTAGCTCTTAGTTTCTTAGTTTAAGTTTTAGTTAATTGTTTAAGTTTCTAGTCTTGTAAAACTAGAGAAAACCCCCTTTCTATTACTTGTTTTATTTAGATAATATTAGCATTTATTTTAATTGTTTACCGTTCCCTGTGTTCGATACCCTACTTACTTGAACTGAACAGCTAATCGATAGGTACACTACCTTTCGTGTGTTTGTTTATGTGTCTAAGTTAGTAGGATTAAAACTAGTTCGTTTTACACACAGAAAGTTTTTGAAGATTTTAGAAATGATCTTATATGATATTAGTATGTTTGTCTTAACATACTAATATCATAATGATTTTAATGCTTTGGGAATGCATACTAAGTATTTAATCAATATGGTGATTAAATAAAAGGTGTTTATTTATATTCATAAATTCTGAGACCATATTGGATCCAATTATTTTTCTGTTTCACTTTGCATGTTTTGACTTCCCGAATAACTAGGTTATTCATACATCCATAGTCAATCATACTTTGGAAGTAAGTAATGAGGTAAGACTGTCATGAATCTGACTGTAGACTGTCTAAGTTGTTTTGGACACAGCACAAGTTTGCTGCAGTGTTCATGAGTACTCCTGTAATAAGATTTGAGTATTAGGTTAAACCCACGCTCATCTGAATCACTTCATGGATTTTATCATGAGTGATTGTGAGATGATAATATCTTATATTCTTAAAACAGAGACATGTGAGTTGTGTCTTACAAGTCGGTCGCACATTGATATATGTAAACGCACAAGTAACTTGGTGTTATAAAACATATTGTTGTGTGTGATTTGATAAGTAAGTACAAGCAAGCATTTGAGTCGAAGTTGATCGATTCCTTTTACCCTTAGAGGGATAAAAGCGATATTTGTGGTCCCCTCGATGATTTAGTGATGATACCCTAAGCGCTTGGCCAAGCCTGCACTTATTTGATTTGTTCAATTAGTCGATCGTCATAAATCGGAAATCAGGAAACAACAGATGGACAGAGAGAATGATTATGATCCATGTCTCAGTCTATATGATATCTTGTAGAATGGAGGAATATATGATCCCTTATCTAATGGACGCGTCATTCAATAGATCAGAGTTCGACAGTGGCTTTTAAGAGCTACGATTGTTAGTCGGGTTGTGCAGTCATACTTGCAATAATAGTTATTAGACTTATCCAAGTGGGAGACCGGTTGATTAGGTGTCTAAGCCCATAACTATAATTGGTATGTACTTGACCCGAGAGTAGCATGGTCCATTTCGGGTTGCATATCACCAGGACAATTTGATAGGATGGACATGTGAGTAAGAGATTATTTATGATTTATTAATATATTGTAAGTTCTAATATATTAATATGAAATCATATGATTTAATTAGTATTGATCAAGAATTAATTTTGAATTAATTTAGTGATCAAAAGAGACTAATTAAATTAATGGGGACTAATTATGGCAATTAGTTATATATATGGTTTGGCCTTATGATACATGATGGACTAAGTTTGTGTAAGTATCCATAATGATTTAGTCCACTTGAATTATGGATCATGGATAATAAGCTCAAGGGTATGGATTAGGGTTTACCATGACCTTTAGAATCTTATACTATATATATGATGCCCTATAGCTAAAATCGGCCTACATGGGTTCTAGGAGTTCATAAGAGCCGATTTTGAAGCCAAAAAACTCACTCTCAAGTTCTCCTTTGTCCGAGGTGTAATGTGAACCGTTTGAGGTGCAACATTTTACGCACTAAGGGGGTGTTTGGTATAGGGAAATGAGAGGAGGGAAATGGAATTATTTCTATTTCCCTTGTTTGTTTATGGTTGAGAAATCCAAAAACAAGAAATAAATGATTTCCCATTCCACCTTTTTCTTTCTCTATCTAAAACGGAGAAATGGAGAGAAAAGAAAGGTATTCCCAAAACCAAGAATCGAAAGAAAAGGCGGAGAATTGAAACTATAGGACATTTACAAAGTGAATATATGAATTTTTTTCCAACTTTATTGCCTTTTCCAAAAATTATATCTGATTGGTTCCTTTACGCTTTTTGTTCTGGAATTATTTTCACTATTTATTTGACTTGGGGAATATTTGGAGCGAAGTTCATAATTTGTATGATTGAAAAACAGAGGGCTTACTGCAACTTGAGTTTTTTAATTACCTTGTTTTTCCAATTTATTCTTTAATGTTTGATGGCAATCATCTATGTTAAAGGTTAAAGATGAACTTCATCAAAAGCTAAAAACTAACAATACGAGTATTAAGGATTGCATATTTTTTTATAATTGTATAATCTATCAATATTGGTAAAAAGAAATCAAGAAAACCAATTAAAATATGAATAGTTACAAAATGAATTGATATGTATGTTATAAAAAAATTATTAAAAATTAATTGAGAAAATAAAAAATAAATATATAAAAATACATAATATGATACATTAATGTGTAAATTATAATGATATTGTTTAAAAAAATTCTCGAAAAAGATAATTATTATGAAAAAAAATTCATTTCTATTTCATTTTTTAGTACAACCAAACAAGAGAATTGATTTTCGTGTATATTTCTCCAATGAATTCTTTGTTATACCAAACAATGGAATTAATTCTTTTTTCTCTAATTGAATTATCTTTCTCTCCATTTCCATTATCTGCTTCAATTCTTTTTCTCAGTACCAAACGCACCCTAAGTTCTTAAGGCCAAAACTACAAGCTACAACAAGAGGTAATTCTATAACTCATTTTTATGTTGTTTATGTCAATTGTATGCTAGTTTTAGGGTTAATGATTTGAAAAGAATATTGCATGTATAATTAGAAAAAGCATAGATCCAAAGCATTTAGGGTTGTATGTGCACCATAAGATGTTGTAGTATACAAAACCCAACACTCACAAGCTCCATATCTAAAGTCTCAATCTCTTGGTAAGCTCAACACACTCAAAGCCTCAAGGAAAGATGGAATAAGCCCTAAAACTTCTTAAACATGAGATCTGGTCAAAATAACGAGCAAGGTGGTGAATTTTACCTTCAAACAGAAGCTACGGATGGATAAACACTAGATCCAACAGTCCATCCTCTTTCTAAGCCTTGATACTCTTCTATTTTCTTCCAAAAGTGCACTAGAATGCCCAAAGTTAGCTCTTCTTTCTCTCTTGAATCAAACTACACGATTAGGGTTTCACACAGAGGAGTAAGGTGACATGGGAGGCGGAAATGAGGGCTTAAGGTCCTTTAAATAGGACACAACCCCGAAAAGTTAGGGTTTCCTCTCACGGCGCCAACTCGTCGAGTTGGTCGTAAAACCCACGTGACCAAAGCCTTCCCTACTCGATGAGTTGAGCATCCAACTCGTCGATTTGCTCAGGAAACAAGCAAGAAAACCAATTAAATATAGCACCTGGGAGTCGGGATATTACAAATCCATTCTATAAGCCAATGTCACTGACCAAGTTTGATAGTCAGACAAAGTCGAGAGGCATTAAATTTGCAAATAATTAGATTAAGCACTCTTAGTTTAGTTTGTTTTAAACTTGAGAACTTTAAGCAGTATAAGTCTTAATTCGATTTGGCTATTATTAGGTGGAGATCTTAGTATATGATGGAGATCGGTCATTTCACTTATCTTATCACTGTGTTGTCCTTTTGCATGTTTGGAACACACTTCCCGAGTCTTAATTTACTCAAACGCCCACAGACGATCATAATCTTGGAAGTAGGTAGTTATTCAATACTATCGTGGGTATTGGCGGATTGACCAAGTGACTGGTCATAACATAGATATTGCGCTAACACTCATGAGTACTTAGTAGATATTTAAGTATTTGACCAACCCGCGCTTAGAGATTACTCCATGGATCCAGTCATGAGTAATTCTAAGACGATAATATCTTCTACTCTCCAAACCTTGATACATGTTGGGTTTTCCTCCATGATTATGTTATGCATTGTTCTACTCCAAAATTGTTCGTAAAAAGTAGTTATAAAGGGTATGTCCATGTGTGGCATGATTAAATAGAAAAAAAACTATGTATTCAAAGTTTATTTGTTCCTTCTGCCTTAATAGGAGAAGCGATATCTATGGGCCCCTTGATGATTCGCGTTGACATCTAAATTGCTTGGTCGACCCTTACTGGAATTCATGTGTTCAATTTAGTAGTAAGATGCAATCATCACAAGTCTATATTGGGAGACATAATCTTGAATTCTAAGATTGACCATTATCCATATCTCGAATTCATACAAATATCATAGAACGAAGGGATAGTTGATCACTTATCTAACTGCTAAAACTTATTAGATCAAATTTCGGCAAATGCATTGGATGACATTCTCTCTGTTGATTATTGGATAAGTATTGGAACATATATATAGTTGATGACTTGTCCAAGTGGGAGACTGTTGGAAAGTGTGTCCAGTGTCATTAACTATTTGTGATATTTCTGATATTAGCAATGTCCTCTTACGTTGCTCTCAAGACTCAAATTAAGAAGAACAAAAAAAGGAGGAATTAGTTTATTAATTATTATAGTCTAATAATTAACTAGAAACTAACTAGAAAAACAAATTTGGAAATTAATTAACTGTTTAATTAATAGAAGGGTTGAATATCAATTAATCAATAGCTGATTAATCAGAAATATTCCAGAACCATAGACAGAAGGGTGGTGGATGAAAATTCCCTTAGGATAAGGGGAATTTCGTTCTTAAGTTTATCCTCCCCACATGGGCTTGAAGATAAAACCATGGAAGGCATCTAAGGCTATAAATAGGGCCTTATGGATTCATTATTCCTTGCTCATTATTCGCTTGAATTTTCCGCTGCTCTTTCTACCTCTTTGTGGACGAACTCTCCTTATAGTTTGTCTGTGACATCCCCATTTTCACAGCCAGAAAAGACCGATTATTGTTTATGCTTTATAAAAAAAAATCATAGTATCTCTTTTAATAAAAACGTTGCGGAATTTGTTCCCAGAAAAACATGATAATTTCATTATCAAAGCATTTCCGAAGAAATGTATTTTTATTCATTTTAAAACATTTTGGGATGTCATCGTCAATACAGAAACATAAGCATAAACATAACTTACATTCATTTACACTAGTGATCTATATCTCTTTTAAATCTCTCAATGTAAAGTAGCTTTGTATCGATACCTATGGTACAAATAAGCTGAGTGGGTCAGGTTGGGAAACCTGATGAGTACATAGGGTTTTCAACCCACAATAAATAAGTTTATTAACTTTATCAAACCAAACAAACTCGATTACCCGTTCGCGTTATCCTCACTTTACGTCCCTAAAACATCTAACACATGAGACATAGTCTAAGGACTATCATCGGGATGGACACTACTGCTAAAGGGATTCCTCAGCATTAAATGTCCTTAACGCAATCATGTGGGGGATGGAGTACACCTGGTGAGCACACAGTTCAAATAAACACACAGTTCGAATAAACACCTACAGGTTGCGAGCCTGCTAGTGTTCCACTGGACTGTCTAGAATAGTCCGTGGTCGTCATTTATACTCCGCTAGATGACTGGATCATCAATAACATCTAAAACGAGGCCTCTCATTATTTTATTTTGTCACACAGCAACTATTACATCTACCCATGTTTTACCCAACACATTTTGTAGATATAAAATACATATACAGTTTAAATCATTGAAAACATGTATAAAACGTTCATCCAGCATAGATAGCAAGTATTCAGATAATATGCACACATAGCATGTAATTTATATAATATACTTCATATATATGTGTAAGATGAAAGTAACTATGCACTCACTTGATAAGGTGGTGAGTCGGCACTCGGACAGCACTTTGTTACTCTTAAAACATTTATCCTTTGACGAAAACTAGTATCATTACCACTAGAGTTTAGTCTAACGCTTGACGAGACTAATTTAATAGTCTAGCTATTATTACTATTATATAAGCATTAAACAATACTTATATAAGCCATAATAATAGCTCAAATACTCCTTATAAGGTCCTAATAACAATACTATATTGAAACATAAGCTATACTAAAGATAGGATAGGTACAACTCACTTACAGCGGGTTTTCTCGAA
The DNA here is from genome assembly GCF_002870075.4 of Lactuca sativa. Lineage (NCBI taxonomy): Eukaryota > Viridiplantae > Streptophyta > Magnoliopsida > Asterales > Asteraceae > Lactuca > Lactuca sativa. The sequence continues at coordinate 251,106,795 of NC_056625.2, forward strand.
AACCGGGCTTCGCTAGAGCAGCGTTCCTGAGCCGAAAGGCTCTTTTCTTGGGGCTTCGGGAGCCTCGGGGCTTCCTTCGGGTGCTAGGGGGTTTACCTAGGCTTTTAAGGGGGTTAGGGAGCTTAGAGAGAGAAACTAGAGAGAGAAAGTGAGGTTTGAAGGTGTGAGGAAGTGAGGAAACCCGGAACCTCTATTTATAGGGATGTTGACTGATGGGCTCGCCGAGTAGGAGGGCCTACTCGCCGATTTGGGTCATGTGGCAGCCTTCTGGTGGTGCCACGTGTCCAATTATGGTGGTGCCACGTCACCCCCTATCGCGAATCAGCCTTCAAACTTAGAAAAATCATAACTTTTGCATACGAGCTCCGTTTTCGATGTTATTTTTTTCAACGTGTAGGTAAAATCAAGATCTACAACTTTCATTTAGACTTCGTTGGCTAATTCTCGACCGTTCTCAAATTTAACAGTAGGAGGCGTTTAGACTATTAAATGACCGCGAAGAATTCGTAACTCCTTCATACAAACTCCGTTTTCGTCCATCTTTTTACCGTTGAGTTCCTATTAATGAGATCTTCAACTCTTATTTAGGTCGCGTAAGCCAAAAACCGCTCGAACTAAAATTCGAGTTTCGGGTCGTGCACTGTTAAGCCAAATCTTAGAAAAATCATAACTTCCTCATACGAAGTCAGATTTGAGCGTTCTTTTTTTGTATGTTCTCGGTTTAACATATACTACTAATTTCGTTTAGATTGCTAAGGCTAAAAGTCGCTCCATCATAAATTTACTATTTACGCTTCCCGGTGTCGTGCCGGTTTTGCCGTAAAACTTCGACGGGTCACAACTTCTTCGTTATAACTCGGATTTCGGCGTTCTTTATATGTACGGAAACCTTGAGACATATTCTACAACTTGGTTAAGACTATTTATTATAAATAATATTTTGCCGAAAAGACATTTTCAACACTTATTGTCTCCAAATTGACTAGTCCGGATCTGCGGGCGTTACATTGTCCCATCCTAATTATTTTGATTCTACTCTTTTGAGTTCAATGGGTGTGAACCAAGAGAGGGATTCAGGTTTGGGTCCTTTGCATCCAAACAAGGTGTCATGCATGAGAGCTCAAGCAAGAATGTCTTTGGCTGCAAAAGAGGTATGTGATTCTTCTGTGTAGTTTTGATTTCTAAGGTAGATGTAATCAGTATAAAACCATAGATCCTTGGGTGCATGTACACCGACGTATATCGTTGTTTTGATTTTTACGCTACCTATTTTTGAGTGTATTTGATGCATAGAAAACTCAACAGATTTTAGGGTGGCCAAGACATGGTGGGGGGAAGGCCATGAACTGACACTGGATGAGAAAGGAACAAACATCTTTTAGACGTCACAAAGTGGCGATGGACAGCATGCAAACCCTATTTTTTAGGTCTTAAGCCCTATCTAAGAGATATGATGGCTAGGTTTGCTCACCTTCAGCCGCTATCACCTCCCTTTAAACCTGAAGCAACCATAGCCTCCATTATTGACCCCTTGAAGGTTTTTGGTGGTTTTTGGTAGTGTTGAAGAAGAAGAAGAAGAAGGTGTCCTTGGTGCTTTGATCTAGCAAGCAAATCTATTCGTCTCCTTCTTGCATACATTCTAGACTTTTGTAAGTCCTCAACTTTCTACGTTTATGTACCATCCTTCTAGATTTAAGTTTTTAATGGACTTTTCTTCATGTTTAAGGTGGTTTGAATGGATGGATTCCATAAAGTTGGAAACTTTATGGATCCTTGATGCCCCTTTGTGGTTTCATGTTTCAGATCTGGAGTATTATAGAGTTTTGGTCTCGTGCATGAAGTTTTGGCCTTACTTTCTCCATATTTGACCTAACTAGAGTTCTAGACATGCATTGGACATGCATTTCCATATAGTAAGGATTTTTATAAGATATTTTGATGTAATGAATCCTTTTGGAAAAGATGAGTGAGTGACTTAATGGATTAAGAGCTTAATCCATTAAGTTGTCCACAGGTAGCTCCCCCAATATGGCGATATGTTCACCACATCATAGTAAATAGAATTTCTTATGATTGTTTTGTCGTGAGGCCACAATAACATAGTAGATGCTTGGCCACGATGTGGTGTCCAAATGAGTTGGTTTTTGACTGTTGATTTTGACCATTAACGGTTGCTTATTTGACTAAGTTGAATTTTGGTTAACCTAAGGGTTTTTGGACTATAGATTGAGGATATACCTCTGATTGTTGTGTAAGTGGCTTGTAGCACCCGTCTTTGCTTCATGAGAGATGTATTGTTGTTTGCTAGCTTGAAAGGTGAGTTGTCTCTGTATACTTTGTACTACAATATGTATCTTTTGTGTGTAGGATGTTGATATATTATAGTAGCATGTTAGATTGGTATACCTGTTATGATTACATGTATTTTATGGTTAATGTTTGTTTGTTTGCATATGTCTATATATCGTGGCTGGGTTGAGGAGGTCATGCTCTATGATGTAAGCCAAGATACTCAGGCAATCCAATTGATAGTGTAGGCCCAAGAAGAATGGTTCAACCCTATGTTGTAGGCTCAGGAGAGCGGCCCAAATATATGTTGTAAGATTATGAGAGCGGTCCGGGTGTACTATAAGCCTTACTATTGGATTAGGTGTCTAAGCCAATAACTAAATTAGTATAATATTGAACTATTAGCAAAGTCCTTTTGGGTTGCCCTCAAGCCTAGTAATTGACTGGATTGCTTTTTGGAGAGAGAAATTAATTTAATAATTTATTATATGAAGAATAAATTAGTTAGAAATAAAAATAATTAATTTATTAATATATTAATTATAAATAGTATTGTTTAATTAAAAATTAACCAGATATTTATTGGAGTTAACTTTAGGATTAATTAGATTAATTAAAGTGGAAGCATTAAAGGTGACAATGTTCAAAAGTTGAGCATTGACCAATTCTAGAACCTCCTTAGGAGGGCGGACAAATTTCTAGATGTTTATGGGGCTTCTTGAGCTTTTCTTGGGCTCTAAGGAAACACAAATGCCTTAAGGGGAAAGAAAAAGGGTTAAGGCTTATCTAAGGAAACATGCTTTATCCTAGTTCCCTTAGTCACCTATATAAACCCTCCTAAGGGTCATAATTTTCGTCCAGCCCCTTCCATAAGAGTTAGAATCAAAATTCTCATTCCCTATCCACTCTCCTCTTTAGCCTCCAACTTACTAGGGTTTGGGTGTGGGCCATTAAAGGCACGAGATTTCTGGTGCTCATTTTTTAAAGCTAGATCAAAAAGGAATCATTGTTTATTTACTACAATAAAATTAAGGTAAGTAATTTCTAATAACCTTTAGTATTTTCAAAAATAGCATTGTACTTGTAGGGTTCTTGATATTCAATGGTTGTTCGAAAATCATAGTGCGAACATAGATCCTTTACAGTGTATGCAAACTTAGGGTTTATGTTTTTCTGCCGAAAATATGATTTTTGAAACATGTAAAACTCATCAGTGGTATCAGAGTCATTGTTCTCATTGACCTTGCATAAAGTTGAATATATCAAAATTAGGTTTTATAGAAACTAAACCCTAATGGATGCATTTTCGAAAAATTCTAGGGTTTTAGAAACCCTTGCCTCCTCCCTATTTTCGATTACTTAGAGGGAAAGTTGGGGTTTCCTTATTTGATAATTATTGTTTTAATTAGTTAAAATAGAATAATTAAAATTTGGATAACCCTAATACCCTTATTTTCTAGAAAATGTAGTTGGGAATGGATTAGGATTAAATTTAAATTATTTGATTAATAGTTAATAGTAAATAATTATTTAATCCTCATGAGATTTAAATTAATTTAATTAATTTTTAATTAAAAGATAAATATTAAATCTTAATTTTTTAATTTTAAATTAAATTAATGTTTATTTTAATTTTGAACATTTAAATTTAAACCTTGTATTTTGAATAGTTTTAAAATACACCTTATATATATATATATATATATATATATATATATATATATATATATATATATATATATATACACACTATTAAAGGTCTAATATATTATATGTATAAGAAAATTCAATCACATCACTAGTACGCCTCATTATCGAAACCATGTTATAAAGAGCGTATAAGGAAGCGGCTTATAAAATGGTCGTTGAATGGGTGTTCACTCTCACCCACCGCTCTACTGTATGGTGGAGGGTCGTTAGCTAAACGGATTTGACAAGACATAATCTCATTAGTAAGGATAATGATATAAAGTAACTAAAATATTTTTTAAAATCTCACTCTTAGTTACTTTAGAAAAATGTGAAAAGTATGTTAATCCATGAAAACACACATCATGTTTTCTATGTCGTTAGTGGAGTGTGTGTGGTTAACCGACACACTAATACGGACTATAAAGAGATACTATGGACATCTTCAAATTTATCATTGTTAATGAGCGTGTGTGGTTAACCCGCACATCAATGTGAGATGGTAAATGACATAAAGGTTGTCAAGTGGGTTGGCATGGTTATTCACATCTCGTTTGTGATCCTCGGCATCCCAGTCACAAAAGTGAGAGCATAATCTGAGATTACACATGTCATTGATAAGATTCAATGAATCTCAAAGGATTTATGAGTTTCATAAGATTGGAATTGGTAAAAGCCTTACCTACCTAAAATAGATTCGAATTTGATTACGACATCCTTCTTCAAAGTTTGAATAGAAAATATGGATCCCAACCTTAATTTAGATTTATGGTTAATTATTAAGGACTAATATCAACTAATTTGAATTCTATTTTTCTCCTATTTTAAAATATCTTTTGAAGATAGAAATTGTCTTCCCCGTTCTTAAGGAAATAGTTTTCCTCAATCTTCTAGAGATGGTCTTCCAATTTCAAGTCAAGGTTAAATTATTTTCCCTTCCTTAGGAAATAATGGAACTCAACATCATTTTTCTTCCACCTCCTCCTCCTCCTCCTGTGACTCTCCCAACGTCGTGTTTTCCTCGAGTTGAAAGATATGAAGTTACTCAAGCCCTATTGGCATGTAGACATCAAGATGGAAATTATGTATGTGCGCGTGTTCTGGAAATGAAACCATACATTGACAAGTTGGATAGAATGGGTATTGTTTTCCCATAGGAGAAAGCCATTGATTTGGTTCTTCTTTCACTTCCAATGTCATATGAACAGTTCATTGAAAACTTTCATATGATGAACATTGACGCAAACCTAATTGATCTGACCCAAATGTTGATTGTTGCTGAAGTGGAAATGCTTAAAAGCATATCTAAAGCAAAGATGCTTGTTGGGTATAATTCCAAGGTTTCCATGAGCATTGATAATGGTAACAATGGTGGTACATAATATATTTCTCTTCCCAATGGAAAGGCGTCTTCCAAGGTCAAAAAGTTTAATCGTATGGTAAAGAGAAAGGCTAGTTCTAGGATAGTTACATGTGTTAACCCCAAAGACTCCATATGTGTTCGTTGCCAAATGAAGGGACATTGGTTGAGAAGCTGCCCAAAGTACATGGAAGATCTCATAGATAATAAAGTCAAGTTGTTTGACTCTACTTCGGGTACATCCATTATCTAACTCCATTATTTTAATAAGTTCATATTCATAGAATCTAAATACATGATGTGATGATCACATTTTGAGTCACATGGTTCGATGATTGGAATTTAGAGCTAGGATAATTTAATTGATTGCTATTGCTCTTAGGAGATGTCTAGAAACATAGTTTTTCATTTTATGCTTTGTAAGGACAAGTCTAATTTTTCGTTTATTTTCAATAAAAGTGAAATTTTGGTTTATCCGGTTGCCTTATTTATATTTTCTTAGAATGAAATTTATGAAAGTGTTGGTTACATTTCTAATATTATAAATATTAATTGTGGATTTGATTCCTATGATATCACTTGTGGAATTGTCATAATTGACCAAGTGAAAAGAAATCTCATCATCAACTGGACAGATACCTGGTGTTGTACAAGTCACATTGTATAGTTTATGAGAATCTTGTTCATTGTAAAATTATGACTAATTTATTGATCACATGTTTTTGTGAGTAAAGTAAAAGACTAATGGATCTAGTACATGTTGCTATGAACTCTTCAAATCCACCACAAAGGACGATAACTCTATTCGTCATGATTTTCTGATATTTTAGTATTTATGGTTGTGTTTATAAGATTAAGCAGAATTCTGATACTTTGTAAAGATTCAAAGAGTAGCAGAACAAATAAGAAAAATCTATTAGGCAGAAAGATAAAAGTTTCTCCAATCTTAAAGGAATGGAGAGCACTTTAGTATAATGTTTTATGAACATCATATTAATTGTGAAATTATATCACAATTACCTCCTCTGAGAACAAATTAGTGCAATTGTATAACTAAGAAGAGGAATCGAACATTGATTGAAATGGTTCCATCATAGATGAGTCATACTTTATTCCCTTCAAGTTTTAGAGTCATACTCTAGTAACTACAAATCATATCTTGAAATTCATTTCTAACTAAGAAGGTTGAAAACACCTTGAAATATGTGGAGTAAAGATTGTTTCTTACTCTAGCACATATAACATTAGAATTGTGATGTTTTTGTTAATCGAGAAACAAAATATAAACCAAGACCTATTCTATGAAGTATTTTCTTGTTGAGAATCCACATGAACTTTTGAATATTTGTTTTAGCTTGTCAAGGAATGTTCATTGAGAGAAAACTCATATGTCAAGAAGTCAGTCGGAGTCGTATTGATCTTGAGAGTTTCAAGATTCAATCGACAATAAACCTTTTAGTTATCATTAGTACGCGACCTGAGGTTGATAACCTGTCATGTTTGGTTGATACATTCTTATTTCTGTGCACTTCTAGTTGAGCTGGAAATGCTTATGAGTTCTATGCTTTCATTTAACTACAATAGAAAAAAGAATGTTAGTCAGTGAATGTACATTGAACAATATGGGTGAGCTTCTAACAACATGGAAGAAATGGTAGGCCCTTGAGCTACTAGAGGGCAAGAAATTTAGAATTGTGAAGTTCAGTCCATGAAGGAAAGATAAATTTGAATTTTGTTTGTCATAAACCTTATCTTATGAGTATAGGTAGCAAATGATAAATTCACATGGATGAGAATATATGTACCTTGAAATCTATATGGTAAAGATTCGCTCTAATTCACGAGAATGATTATGAGGAATCACTTTCGATAGTAGATTTTAAAGATCTGATAATGAATATGGATATTGGTTATGTTAATTTCATTCTCAAATTCATAATATGATTACAACATCCCTTTTCATATTTCGAATTGTGTGGAATGGCAAGGAATTGTTTTAACCTTCAAGACATATATCTACAAGTTTTGAAAAGGTTTAAACTCACACAAATGCTATCCAATAAAGGTGTATAAGCTTAAGAAGTCTAGTTGGAGACTTATAGAAGCATCACATTACAGAAATATGTACTTCGGTAGGAAAGTCAACATTATTGATTTATAAAAGTCGAGTTGATTTTTGGGTACATGTCAAAGCTACTGGGAGCATAACTGTTATCCTAGTATTGCATGTTGACAATATTGTTCGTAGGGAACAAGGTTCTCAATTTGCAATATTCAAAGTTTGGGGATTGTTTCGCTATGATAGACTTAAGGGAGAGGGAACTCATACTTTGTTTCGAATCTAAAGGGTTAGATCATATAGTTTAATAGAACTTAGTCATAGACATATGCGAATATCATGTTGAAATGGTTCAACATAGGAAATTCCATATATGAAAATATTATTACAATAGATTTAAAAGATATCAGATATAATGAATTGAGTCTCGTATGCTTCAGATATAGGATCAATTACATATGTTGTAATTCACTTATTCTGATTTTTCCAAATGCCTTGAGCATTGAGAGGAAAAGGATTAGAATTTTTTGTGTGACTAGAGTTGTTAAACAACTGTCAAGAACATTTTGAGGTTTACTGAAGATTGGTTGCTTGTGGATCGTTTGAAGTATGGTATAAATTTGGATGGACCATAATAACATGATTATGGGTTGAGATGATTCTTGATCAAAATTGATGGTCATATAGGAAGGTGGAAATGTTTCCATAATGGGAGTTAATTCTTAAATCTACATGTGAGTTCGAAATTTTAATGCAAGAAAAGTGTTCAAGGAGTATACCTTGAATTTTAACCTTCATTATCATGGAATTGTTTCTAGTAACAAAGTTCTAATGGAACATTATGCAATATCGTTGGCTCGGTCTCTGTGACCTTGAAGTCTCGACATCACGGAAGGTCAATGCATGTAAGGTTGGAATTCCAATATATTTATTAGTGACAAGAATTTGGAATTATTGAATGAGCATCATTGGAATAATGTCTAGTTGATTTATTCACAAAGGAAGGACCATAGAGAGGCATAGTATGCATGTTCATAACATGACATGACTAATGGTTAATTCAAGTGGTTAGTTGATTACTTGAAATATTATACAATGAATAAAGTCTTAATTATTATGGTGATTAAATAGTAAGAGTTTTATTTATATTGAATAGTCTTGAGACCATAGTTAATTAGTTTATTCTTGCGTTTCACTTTGCATGTTTTACTTCCTGAATAATTCGATTATTCGAAACTCCACAGTCACTCATACTTTGGAAGTAAGTACTGAATGAAGATTGTAGTGAACTGAATTGTAGATTGTCTATGGAGATTAGACCTTGCAATGGTTGCTACATTATTCATGAGTAGCTAGAAAATGGAGATTTTAGGTATTGGATAAACCCACGCTCAGAGAATTGCTTCATGGATTTTATCACGAGTAATTTTGAGACGATAATATCTTATATTCTTAAAACTGAGATATATGAGTTGTAATTTACAAGTTGGTTGTACATTGGTCTTGCGAAAACACATTAGTAACTTGGTGTTATTAAATGTAGTGTCATGTGCGATTTGATGAGTAAAAGATGCAAGCATATGAGTCAAATTTTATTTGTTCCTTTTTCATTAATAGGAAAAACGATATCTTTGGGCCCCTCGATGATTTGATGACGACATCTGAAGTTCTTGGCTGAGCCTTGACTAAATTGATGTGTTCAATTAGTAATCTGAATTAAGTTGTCATAAATCAGGAAATCAAGAAATAGAGTTTTGGAAAATGAGATTAACTTCAATCCATGTCTCATATCCATATGATATCTAGAAGAACGAAGGAATATTTGATCACTTATCTAAAGGACAAACATCCGATTAGATAAGAGTTTGGCAGTTGCTTTGGAAAGCACCATTTGCTATTTAGTTTAGAAGTTATACCAATAAATTAGTTTTAGACTTATCCAAGTGGGGTACTATTGGATTAGGTGTCTAAGCCAATAACTAAATTATTATAATCTTGAATTTTTAGCATAATCATTTTGGGTTGCCCTCAAGCCTATTAATTGACCGTATTGATTTTTAGAGAGAGAAATTGATTTATTAATTTATTATATGATTAATAAATTCATTAGAAATAAGAATAAATAATTTATTAATATATTATGAGCATAGTGTGTTAATTAGAAATAGTAGTGTTAAATTAAAAATTAATAAGAAATTAATTGGAATTAATTTGATTAATTAAAAGTGGAATGACTAAAGGTGGCAACGTTTAAAGGTTGAACATTGAACCATTATAGAACCTCCTTAGGAGGGGGGACAATATTCTAGATGGTTATGGGGTTTCTAGATGGTTTCTAGAGCTTTTCTTGGGCTCTAAGGAAATTTGGATGCCTTAGGGGGAAAACAAAAGGGATCAGGCTTATCTAAGGAAACCTGCCTTATCCTAGTTCCCTTAGTCACCTCTGTAAACCCTCCTAAGGGTCATAATTTTTGTCTATCTCCTTCTAAAAGAGTGAGAATAAAAATTATCATTCCCTATCCTCTCTCATCTTTAGTCTCCAACTTAATAGGGTTTGGGTGTGAGCCACTAGAGGCACGCGATTTCAGCAGCTTGCTTTCTAAACCTAGATCAAGAAGGAATCATTGTTTATTTACTACAATAAACATAAGGTAAGTATTTTAAAATAACCTTTAGTATTTTTGAAAATGACATTGCACTGGTAGGGTTATTGATATTTAATAGTTGTTTGCAAATCATAGTGAGAACATAGATCATTTAGGGTGTAAGAAAACTTAGGGTTTATGTTTTTCCGCCAAAAATATGATCTTTGAAACATGTAAAACCCATCACTTACGAGGCAGTCTAGTCATACTGTAGGCTCATGTTTGCATGCATTGTATTTGTATTATTATGCGGGGTAATTTGGGGGAACTCACTACGCTTTGGCTTACAGTTGTGGACTTAAATGTTTCAGGTACTACTGAGGATCGACGGAAGGCAAAGACATGATTGTACAGATCATCCCATTGATTTATGTTTGAGAGATGTTACTTGATACTCTAGTTTTATGATTATGTTTTGAAACAATGAATTGGGTGACTTACTGTTTTTATGAAAATGTCTTTTAAAAATGAAAAATTTCACTATGGATTTTGGTATGTTACAAGTTGGTATCAAAGTCCTAGTTTGTGGGATCTGCAAAAGATTTTCACAACATTTTTTCTAGAAATAAAATTTAGAAAAGGAGGATCAATGTGTACAGTCTACTAGAGCTCAAGAGAAAGTTAATCCCAATATACCTACACTTGTTATATGTATATTGGTGATATGTTAAAGTGTTAGAAATGCATGCTAGTTCATAGGCTAGGGATTTTCAGGAATTGCATGATAAAATTGTATGATTTGGGATGCCTCATATCCTAGGGGATTTCTTTTCTATGTTATATGAAACTGACATTATTGTTGTAGTTGCTAAGTGTATGCATCATGATTGTACATAACTAAGATTTTATGGCCTATAAATAATTGATTTAGCCTTATTTATTGTTCCTTACTTGTAACGTAAATAAAATACTAAGTAAAAATTTTTAATTTTAAACCACCCAAACAATACAACCATTTATTTAAAACCAACCAAAGTATATAAAATTCTCAAAAGATCAGAATGTATCAAATAGATAGTTTGAAATAAATCTCTAGGGAGATGCCTTGCGATCTAGCCAAGCCCTTCCATTTCGATACAAAAGTACCTAAAACATTTTAAACATGAAATTGTAAGCATAAAGCTTAGCGAGTTCCCCAAAATGCCACATACGATACATAACATGACATATCTAATTCAACCCTAAGTGAATGCTACATGCCAAATCAAAGTCTTACAATCACTTCGTTCCATGGGCTAAATCATGGTCTTTACTTGTACAAGTGCATGGGGCCAGATCATAGTCTTCCATATAATTTCCAGGGGCCAGATCCTGGTATTCCATCCAATTATCAGGGGTCAAACCCTAGTCTTCAATGAAAGAGTCACAAAGACAACTAGCATCCTACATAATATAGTGAGAAGAATCACCTCACAAACGTAGTCGACAACTAGTAGCCTCACAAAGTAACAAAGCAGGTGCTACATACCTCTTTTAAATCATACAAGGTAAAATCTCAATATACCTTCTTGATGAGTTGAAAAACTCTTTAGATTGATTAGATATTCAACAGGTTAATGAAAAACAAACAATCAAACAATGCAAATGAAATCTGAATCAAAATAAAGCTTAATGATTCCAATATAGTCACACCCCAGCGGAGCCTGATACAGAACTTCCGTTGCAGAGGTGAGCTAGGGTCTTACAATGCAATTAATGAGAGTAATAATCAAAAGCGTTTTTATGATAAGATTGCATGCATGCAACTTATATACTAAACCCTAAAACAAAACACACGGCTGGACAGGCCCAAACCGGTGACAAAACTAAACTAACAACCGAGCCCAAGACGCAACACCATAAGCCCAACAATCTCCCCCTTTGCGTCAATTGGGGTGAGACTTTACTTCGGTGGAGGTTGAGGAGTTCGCTTCACAACTTTGAACAACCTTGGAATAATGGCAAGTATAGTTCTTCTGAAATCCATATACCACCGAATCATGTAGTTGAAGTGCTTCTTATCTACCTCACTGTTTTGATCACATTCCTGGATAATCTCGAGAATATGATTCAAGAAGGAATCAGAGAATATATGTTTATCAGCAAGAGCAAACAAACATCTTTGACCTTCGCTCCTAATAAACATAACAGTCTGAAACTGTGAGTCTATTTTACCCTTCACCATCTGCTCAATATCCCCTGCCTTCCCGATTGGCTTGATTGAAGGCTTCTTTCGAATCGCTAAGGCAACCTATTGATCCATCTTAGCTACTTCGTGAATGTAGCAAACCAACATCCGCTTGATGTGACGTATTATTGGTTCATACTCCTTTGGGTTGGCAAGCAGAATGTTGTTCAGGAGAATCCAATCATGCGGATTCAGATTTGGTAAGTCAGCAAGTGTGATTGTATGAGCCGAACCGTCTGATCCTCGAGTCACTTTGAGCTTGATGTTGAGGAACTTCCCTGCTGGAGTAGGCTTCAGTACTTTAACAATTGTGATCTTGTTATTACTCCAAGTCAGGTACTGGGGTTGAGAGAACTCATGATAATATTCAAGCAAGTCCTGATCAACCTTCGGGTCTGGAGAAGGAATCTCCACTGTAGACTTAAAGCAGTGAAAGATGAAGGCCTTGCGAGTGATAGGCATATCAAATTAAGAATCTTTAGAATTCTCAACATCGAACGAAAGAACAGGCTCTAGCCAATGAGAGCTTGGTGCTTCAATAACCTCCTTTCTAAGCCTTTCTAACGACCACAGAGGAAACTTCAATTTCATGTGATTAATCAAATTCGCTTCTCTCTCTTCATTCTCTTGATTGATCGCTTCTTGAACCTTATCTTTAATCCGTTGAACAGAGGGATTGGCTTTGTAAGGACTTCATTTAGGAACCGTTTCTTCAATATTATCAACATCATCCTCATCATCATCAACAATTCCTTTTCCTTTATTTTGAACACCAGAACCCGAAGCTTCTTTCCCCTTCAGTTCAGTAACCACCTTCAGTTGTTGTGGTTTCGATTGTTGAGGTTTCGGTGGTTGAGACAAAGGCTTCTTTTCTTCCCCCCCCCCCCCTTGTTGCGGAGGGACAACGGACTCTGGAACACCCTCAATCCGACTCAGAATATTAAGTGTTGGCCTCAACTTCTCAGCCAGATGAAGGAGAATTGAATGAACATCACCCACTGAGGTTTTAACCACACACCGCTCTGAATGTAATGCTTCAAGATCCTTGTTTGCTTGATTGAGCTTCAAAGTATGGGTTTTTAGTTGAGTGGTTTTGAGAGTGAGCTCACCCATCACTCTGCTTTCCAAGGCAAGATCTGCCTGAAGTTTATCCAAACGTTCATAGACAGAGACTTGTAGCTTGAGTTGATCAGAGGTCAAGTTCTTGCGAGCCGACTCAAAATGCTCTTTCTCTTTTTGAAGAGATTGAGTTAAGCTCTGAATAGAGGCGTTGACTTTGTTGGCATTTTGCTCTGCAGCACCCTGTAAGGACTCAAGAAAAATATTAGAATCTTAAATTAGTTTATTGACCTTTTCGGTCGCTTCAGTGCAAAATTTGGTTGAAGCATCAATAGCAGAGGTGGCTTTGGTGATTGAAGCTTCATGTTCCTTGACCCAGGTGGCCATCATGCTTTTTACAACAGATTTAGAAGAAGAATCCTAAGTAGATGAGGATGCCATAAGCTTGTCAAGCATTTCGTTCAACTCCTTGAGATGACGCTTAGTGATAGGTTCATCATCATCATCATCGCTTTGCACTCTATAGCGACTGTAATAGAATGTGTCAAAGTCGACATCCTCTCCTCCAAGAACTGAGACAGTTTCGATTGATGGTGTAGGTGAGAGAGGTTTTGATGTAACAGGGGTGTCAGCCACTGAGGTACGAACCCCCGTATCAGATACGGTGGCACGAACCTCAGGTTCGGTAGTATGGGTAGCCGTGACAGTGGTTGTTGTAGTGAATATGGGAGTAGGAGTGTGAATAGTTGTTATGGGATTGGAGGTGACAACGGATGGGATTGGAGTTATGTAGATTGGGATTGAGATAAGTGGAGATGAAAGTGGGATGAAGTGAAGAGGTACCTCATGTACAGGCGAGACGGGAGGTGTATTACCATGGGCCGAACTTTCATCATCCGAATCAGAGCTTGAGCTTTTGCTTTGTGGAGAGTTTGGTTGACGATCTGAAGGAGTGTAGTCTGAATCACTGGAAGAACACAATGTGGTTTCCTGGCAAGTTTCTTAATCTTTTTCTTCTGTGGTTGGGAGGGGGCTACCTTCTCATACTTTCGCTTCTTAGGAGTAGTGACCTTGGACACTTGACCCTCATTCTCCTTATTCTTCAAATCAGGCTTTTTGCCTTTCTTCGGTGGTTTATCAGCTTCCTCTAAGGATTGAATCATCTCTGGAATTAACTCTCTTGGCCCATAAGAAGGAAGAGTTTTGTATGCTTGGAAGAGTTTGCTTGCATCAGGCACACAAGAATACATGGAGGCAGGAATAGAACCGTCAAAGGGAAACCTGGAGGGATCAGTGACTATGATCTTAGTTGTATGAAACATAGCGATTGAGGAGAGTAACGAGTCAGCCATAAAAGGGACATGAAACCTATCCATAGCCCAATGGGTGACCAGATTCCAAAACCTACCACATGAGATTTCTAAATGACGCGAAGCTGAAGAAAGACTTTGCACCAACTGTGTCTAAAGAATAGAACCATAGTCCAAGTTTACTCCAGTGTAAATAACATAGAGAAGAGTCATGAAAAGCTTACTAGCCCCATATGAACCTGCAATCCTCTCCGAAAGACCTTTGAAGAGCATGTGAAGAGGTTATTCCATTGAGGAGGAAGGCAAGACTTCTTGACTTTGGTTACAGTGGTGAGGAGTTTTGTATACCCCATATTATAGAACATGGAGAAGAGCTGAGAAGTAGTGATGGATTCAGGGTTAACCATGGCGGCGTCATAAGGAAGTCGTAGCAGCGAGAAAAGTCGATTCTTGGAAATCGACGTCTTTTGATCGAGAATTTCAAAGAAAACCCTCTCTTTTGTCTTGTCATAGGTTGCTATGGAGTACACCTGTGAAAGAAAAGACATTGGTAAATATTCAACCTTCGTCAAAGCAATGACAAGTGGAGAGTACTTTAGACATTCCACCATATTGAGCATATAGGGATCGTAGGAAAATGGTGTGAGATCGATCAGAAGATTCTGATTTGCCTTGATGGAGAAAAGAGTTGATCGAGCAGAGGTTTCGTAGACTGAAGAGGATTCTGCCATTGTTGAAGCTTGGTGTAAAAGAAGATGAACAATGGAGAAATAATCACCGGTATTCGCTTTGAAAATATGAGAGCAGTAAAAGAGTAAAGGTAATTTATGAAAACCTTTTATATTGTCAAGCGGGAGAGAGAAATAAATCGTAATCATATCACAGACGAAAAAATCTCAATCGACGCCTAGAAAACCGGGATTGTACAACTGTTACATCTAGATAGGCGTTGACATCAGCGATCGTTTCAAATTCACACGTCTTTCCATACTTATCTCATCCTTATCGATCAAAATGTCGGACTCTTCATATCCATGCTGACTCATCTTTTCACTTTTAATAGACTACATTCCATCATAATGAACCGAAGCTATATATATATATATATATATATATATATATATATATGTATGAAAATATCTAATTAGAAACCAAACCAGCAATTGAAAAATCAAAGATCTTCGTGCAAGATAGTGTCAAAGATAAAGAAATAAAGCAAATATTTTGTGGGATAAATGTGATGTCTAGAAAGACATAAAACAATGGATCCCGGGCATGAATCTCTACCTTCAAAGTCAAGAGAGACTTCAAAGTGCTTGTTTGGTTTCCCGTTGATATACGATCAAATGCCTGTAAAGAGAAATTGAAAGGCATCTTCTTATATATATAGCTATTAGGGTGGCTTTGCGCTTCAATCCATACTTTGGTACTTAATATAAGACTGAAAGTGGACGAAGTACTTGTGAGACCAGTCTAGCTTTTAAACAAGTAGGGTTTGACCATTTTCAGTGACTAGGTGATAAAGGAAATCTCAAAAACAAAAAAATAAAATTGGATCTTATGGGAAGAAACGTCTTGGTGTAAGACAATTTCATAAAGATCACGCAAAAATAAAAAGAGATTTCAAGTAATAGCTCGAACGTATGCATAATCACCATCAATTCAAATAAGGTGTTGGATTTTGGGTTTCACTTAGCACATGGTGAACGTATCTAAGATCATCAACACATATGTTGTGTAACCAAAAACCTCAGGAGTAATTGCTGAGAATATCGAGGGTTGCAATTGTGGAGTGAAAGGAGATGGAGAAATAAGATAAGGTGGTTAAGAAATCGTAAGTACCCTTGCTATTTGAAAGTGAAAAAACATAAAACTCTTAACTCAATATGAAAAGAGTAAGGTGGCTCATGACGTGAGTAAATTTAGCAGCCTAATTGGGAAGAAATGTGTTGGGTCGTGTTTTGTATTAAGTGTTGCGTCTATTAGGCTCGTTAGCTAGTCCGTTTTTGTATCTCCGGTATGGGCATGTCCATCCGTGAGTATAGTAGGGTTTATTATAAATATAGGTGCTTGCATGCATCTTAGAAAAACCATAGTAACGATAGATCAGAGCATTATTCAGAAGTTTTAATTATCGTTCTTGTACCCCTAAATCCTCTACAGCGGAAGTTCTTAGTCGAGCTCTGCTGAGGATTGTTTGAATTAATCATTCGACACATTGTGATTCAATCTTGTCTTGTTTATTGTTTTATGTTCTTCGCACTACCTATTACAAAGATCTAATCGATCTTCAAGTTTATTTAATAACTTATCAATTGGTATCAGAGCAGGAGGCTGTGTAATTCATACACTTCTTTTCTGTGAAAAAGGTTGCGATTAGGGTTATTCCGCATTTATTGATATTTATTGAGCCGTCATCCCATAATTGACGTAACTCAACATTTATTTGTGTTGCCCTAATTTAATATATTACAAGTCTGGTCTTTTAAACAGGTTATTCGATCAAGCATGGACGAGTCACAATCCAATCCCATCAATATCTCAAACAGCATTGGATCAACGACAAAGATTCCCATCCTTTACACCCAGGATTACGAGGTCTGGGCACATCACTTTGAAGATTATGTCATCGGATCTGAGGACAATGGATATCTCATCTGGGAAGCAATCGTATCCGGACCATTCGCTCATTCAGCAACTTCAAGAATTATTAAAACTCAGAAGGAGTATAATGATCTTCTGAAAGACGTTAAAGATATTGATCAAGACGAAAAAGATAAATTTCAGTGCAATATTAAAGCATTGAGACTAATCAAATTCGCTCTTCAATCTGACACTTTCAGGCTAGTGAGTTCATGTAGCACTGCCAAAGAAATATGGGATAGGCTGCGAGAGTTATATTCTACGGACGAAGATCTCGAGCATTCCATTCAAACCTTGCTTTTGTCCGAATTTGGTGAATTCAAGCAGAGTCCTGAAGAAACTGTAACTCAGACGTTCGATCGCTTCAATCATCTTCTTAGTAAGATGATTAAACATGATATTGACAGGAAGTTGATTGAACAAAAGGTTACATTTTTAAACGGTCTCAGATCTGAGTGGAGAGCGGTTGTGTCCACTGTTAAAGCGCATGAGCAATTCAAATCTTACTCTTTGGCGAAACTGGTAGGGATTTTGAAATCTCAAGAAAAGATTGTGTTACAGGAGAAAAATGTGGTTTCAAGCTTGGGATCATTGGCCCTTCTGTCCAAAAGCAAAGCTGTGATGGAAGATGAAGACCTCAATCTAGAGGATTATGAACTTACCTCTGAAGACTATGCAATGATGGTCTCAAACCCAAAGAGGTTCATCAAGAAAAGGTTCCCTACAAATAAGAACCGAAATTGGCAGGGAAGTTACAGTTCTGAAAAGGTTAGGGAAGAACCGAAAGCAGAAGAACCAAAGAAGGAACCGAAAGCTGAAGGAGATTCGGGTGTGAGTTGCTATTATTGTGGAGGAAAGAACCATTATGCCAAAGATTGTGCTCTCAAGAAAATGGCAGAAAAGGATGAGGAAAAATAAGAAGAAACTGTGCTGTTGAAAAAGCTGGAAGTGATCAAAAGAAAGAAATCCACTGCTAACCCCTCTATGAATGCTTTAATTGTGCAGGGTTCGGTAGCGGATGATGAGTTCGGTGGCGTGGAGGTCTGGTCAACCGATTCTGAGGGCGATGAAGTCAGGAAGCCATCTCATGGAAAGGCCTATGTTGCAAAAGGTGAAGGGAGCGGTGGAAAGTGTTTAATGGTGTCAGACGTGTCTCAGATGAGGGGATACAACACAAATGGTGGGAATGAAGACACAAAGGAGCGAGAGGACTTGTGCTTCACAGCAAAACCTCTCAGCATGCAGTTTAACAAGCTTGATGAATTAATCAAGAAGGTACAATCAGTTTTTGTTTCATTCAAAGTCCCACAAAGTTCATATGAAAAGGAATTAAAAAATGTTAATTCACGAATATCTCATCTAGACAGCAGTTTAACTCAAACACGAGTCACCAATTCTAACCTAACTGACCAAATAAGCAGGGTATCTTCAAAAAGTGAGGAACGAAGGATGTGGATCGAGCTAAAGGAGTCGGAGTTAATCAAATCCAAGGATGAAAACATTTATTTATAAAGAGACAATTTAAAACTTTTAAAACAGAGAAATGTCTTTTGTTTAATTGCTAAGCGTCTTTACACTAATATCACTAAACTTCATTTAAATTGTGAAATAGGGCAGAAAATTCATCGCATGATTTTGCCCTTCCTTGAGTTTAAGGAGGTTGAAATTGACGATGAAGCATATAACTGTGAAAGTGTTGTTTCGTCTGAGGATGTTAATCCGACATACATGTATGGTCTAGACAAAATCGAATCTTTCATAAAGTCCAAGGACCATAAAGACATGCTGAAAAATCTTTTGGATGAAAATGATAAACTAAAACTAAGAACCGAAACCATACAAAAGTTTGACTCATTGAATGCCAACCTGAGCTCAGAAAATAAAATTGATGTTGAAAATGCAACTGAGCTCAATGAGGACGATGATATGAGTGAAATTTCTGTTGAAGACACAGTTGACTGTTTAGAGTTTGTCAAGAGCGAACCCAAAAACTACAAAAATCTTATTTCAGAAAATTTTGTGGAGTTTGCTCGTCTGTCCCAACAAAAGTCCCCGATCCTTGAAGAAAAAGCTGTTGTATACCAAAAAGTGAGAACAACTCCAAATCAGGTATATAAAGTCACAGGCGTAACAGAACATCAGACAGTCGAACTCACAGCTATTGTAAACGAAGATAATGTTGATGGTTGTGATGAATTCTTCTGGTCTGCTCCTATTGACAATGCTGACGAAACAGTTGGTTTGTCAGAAAGGACTTCATGGAAAACCAAAGGCAGATATGTGCCAGAGCCTTTGAACAAGCCTGAAAGCTTCGACGTGCCAAGTACTAGTGGTACAAAAGATGTTCCTGAAGAAAAAGGAGTTTATGCAAAAGAAGTCACTCCTTCAAGCGACACATCATCAGTTCAAAGTGAATCAGCTGACAAAAAGCAAAAACAAAAAGCAAATATCCATCGTCAGCCGAAGCAGGTGAGAAATCAGAAACAGCAAAGGAATCAGAGATACAATAAAAATCTCTCTGAAAGAAAACAGTTCTGGAAATCTCAAAATGCCCATTTCTCTTATCATGACAGAAATTTAAAGTCAGAGAAAAACACTGTTAGGTCACAAGAAAGTCATAACAACCAAAGAGAGAGGTTCGGTTATGAAGGTCAAAACAACCGAAAGGATACGTTCGGTTCCGAAAAATTTGACAACCGAAAGCATAGGTTCGGTTCCGAGAGCAAAAGAGACCAAAGATCTAGGTTCGGTCCCACTAATGATCAAAAACAAAATGGTCACTTAGAATCTCAAGCCAAGAAATCATCTCAGTCTAACTTCTCTCGTTCTTCTTTTTCTAATTCTTCTAATTCCTCTCAACCTCTTTCTAAATTCAACTATGTTCGCACTCAAAAACCTAAATCATCAACAGATATGAAAGGAAAATCAAAGTTTTCATCGTTTGAAACAAATCAAAATAATCCCAGAGTCCAAATACCTAAACCAGAATCCAAACCGAAAGAAACAAATCACAACAAAATTAAGTTTTTCACCATTAAGAAGAAAGATGAAACAACGTTAATAAAAAGAACATATATTGTTGACATCTCTCTAACTATTCCTATTCTAGTGAAAGGCTCACGTGGACCCAAGAAACTTTGGGCTCCTAAATCTGCTTAATTTTTGCAGGTTATTAGTGACGAGCAGTTTGACGAAGAATGGTACATTGACAGTGGCTGCTCACGTCACATGACAGGAAGGAAGGAAGGAAGAACTGAGGGAGTTTAGGTCTCTTTCAAATGGTGGAAATGTCAAGTTCGGGAACAACTCCTTCGGCACCATAAAAGGCCATGGAATGATTACAAATGGTGATTTTACGATTAGGAAGGTTGCATACGTTGAAGGACTACAGCACAACCTCATCAATGTATCTCAGCTTGTTGGAGGTACCGGTCTCAAGGTTTCATTCGATGATGAGGGTTCGGAAATAATTGAGAAGAAAACAAAAAGAGTCATTCTCAAATCGGAGCGCAAAGGCGAAATGTTTCCCCTGAACCTCAAACCCATCAAAGGGAATCCAGCAATTTGCCTGTTATCCAAAGCACAATCTAACGAAAGTTGGCTGTGGCACCGAAGGCTCTCTCATCTCAACTTCAAGGATATCAACAAACTTGTCACAGGTGGTCATGTTCGAGGTCTTCCATTGCTCAAATTCGATCGAGAACATTTATGTGCTGCGTGTGAAATGGGGAAGCAGAGTCGTCAAAGTCACCCATCGATAGTAAACACTAAAGTTGTTGAACCATTAGAGTTAATTCACATTGACTTGTGTGGTCCATCATCTATCGAAAGCATCGGCGGTAGCAAGTATATTCTTGTCATCGTTGATGATTTCTCGCGTTTTACATGGGTGTTCTTTCTGAAGCACAAATCTGAAGCGACTCTCAAGCTGAAGACGTTTATCAAGCAGATTGAAGTACAACTAAAGAAAGTCGTTCGCAACATCAGGAGTGATAATGGTCTAGAGTTCAAAAAATAAAGAATTCGAAGAATTCTTAGCCGACAAAGGAACCAGTCATAACTTCTCAGCTCCATACACTCCTCAACAAAATGGGATTGTCGAAAGACGAAACCGATCTTTGTGTGAGGCGGCCCGAAGCATGCTAAGTTTTGCTTCTTTACCTTTATATTTCTGGGCTGATGCTATTGCTACTGCTTGTTTTAAGCAGAACAGGTCATATCTCAATAAGCGATTCACTCTCACTCCTTATGAGATCATCAACAACAGGAAGCCAAATGTCAAATTTTTCCATGTATTCGGCTCACGGTGCTTCATCTTCAATTCTAAAGAACATCATAACAAGTTCGATGTCAAAGCCGATGAAGGGATATTTCTGGGCTATTCTCTCACTTCTAAAGCCTACAGGGTATTAAACAAGCGCTCGAGGAAAATTGAAGAAACCTACTATGTGACTTTTGATGATAGCTATGTCAAAAAGCTTAAGGCCAAAGAAGACACAGTTGGAGAAATCTTTTCTCACACAGGACAAGTCACAGCCTCGATTACAAACCTATTTGAGAAGTCCGTCGAGTTATTTGATGAACCAGAGAAGGAAACTCTCTCAGAAGCGAGTGCAGAAGACAACAAAGTAGATCATCTGAAGCAACTCATCGAAGATACTGCAAAGAGAATGAATGAAGGAGGATCAAGTTCTGACGACCCTCCACAGCACGATACTTCAGTTGAGGGGGAGGGCACATCTTCGTCATCACAGGCGAGCTCACATGTTGAGGGGGAGAACTATTCTCCAGCTGCTCCCGAAAGCTCATCTGCACCCGAAAGTCCAGTGGTACCCGAAAGCTCAACACCGCACGAAACTCCTATAGCTCCAGAAACTCAAGACACACCTGAAAGCTTATCTGTCGAGGGGGAGAATGCAGATATGTCTTACGACTATGATAGTCAATCTGAAATAGAAGAGATGGTAAACGTTGAATTAGATCCATCTTATGATCCAAATTACCCTCCTCTTGTCAAATAGACCAGAGATCATCCTGTTTCTCAGGTTATCGGTAATGTCTCTGAAAAGGTCCTGACCCGATCACAACTAAAGGCAAAACAAACTTCCTTATTTTCAAAAGTAGAATTATGTATGTTTAACTCCTTCGTCTCAAAAGTTGAACCAAAGACAGTTAACACTGCTCTTGATCACTACAATTGGGTTCAAGCTATGCAAGATTAACTAAATGAATTTGAAAGGAATAAAGTTTGGCGTCTCATTCCAACTCCTCAAGATGCCTCAGTTGTTGGTCTAAAATGGGTCTTCAGAAATAAGATGGACAAGGAAGGCAACGTGATACGAAACAAAGCCCGTCTGGTAGTGAAAGGATACTGTCAGGAGGAAGGAATCGACTATGAAGAAACTTTCGCTCCTGTTGCTAGGCTGGAATCCGTTAGAATATTTCTTGCCTATGCTGCACACAAAAACTTTGAGGTCTACCAAATGGATGTTAAGTGCGCATTTCTAAATGGAGAACTTGAAGAAACCGTGTACGTGGAGCAACCTACTGGATTTGTCAATGAAAGGTACCCCAATCACTGTTACATTTTGGACAAAGTCGTATATGGACTGAAACAAGCTCCGAGGGCCTGGTATGAAACGCTAACCAAGTTTTTAAAGATGTCCAAATTCAAACAAGGTTCGGTTGACCCAACCTTCTTTCGTAAGAAGGAAGGTAGCCACCTTATGATTGTTCAAATTTATGTCGATGATATCATCTTTGGCTCAACGAATCCTAGCTTAACGGCTGAATTCAGAAAGCTGATGGAGACTAAATTTGAAATGACCTCAATGGGTCCAATTAACTTTTTCCTTGGTTTAAATATTAGACAGGGACCCGCAGGCATCTTTATTAATCAGGAAGCTTACACGAAGACTCTCCTTGCAAAATTTGGCATGATGGGAGATTCAAAGGTTAAAGTTCCAATGGTGTTTGGTACCAAGCTCACTCCATCATTGGATAAGCCGGCAGTTGATATTACGCTATATCGCCAGATGATCGGTTCTCTGATGTATCTTACTGCTAGCAGGCCTACTATAATGTTCTCTGTTTGTTACTGTGCTAGATTTCAGACGAATCCACGTGAACCTCATATGCTTGCAGTGAAGAACATACTTCATTATCTCAAGCGAACTACCTCTTTAGGCCTATGGTATCCATCCAACTCAGGCTTCTTCGTTCAAGCCTACTCAGATGCAGACCTTGGAGGTTGTGGACTAGACAGGAAAAGCACCACGGGAGGCTGCCAATTCCTAGACGGGAAGTTAGTTAGTTGGCAATCAAAGAAACAAACATGTGTGTCTTTATCTACAGCTGAAGCGGATTACATTGCAGCTGCCTCCTGTACTTCTCAAGTGATTTGGATCCAAAGTCAACTCCGGGACTATGGACTCAATATGAAAAAGATCCCATTATATTGTGACTCTGAGAGTGCAATTAGGATCTGTCATAACCCAGTGCAACACTCCAAGACCAAGCACATAGCACTGAGGTATCACTTCATTAAAGATCATGTGGAAGATGGGAACGTCGAAAATCATTTTGTTCGAACCACTGATCAACTGGCTGACATCTTCACCAAAGCTCTTCCTGAAGCATCGTTCAACAAAATTCTACAAAGGCTAGGTATGATGGAATCGGAGTCAGTACCAAACATTACCTCTCAAACTCAAAAGTAAGAAGCGAAATAGACCGAACGTTCGGGTTCGGTTGAATCATCTGGTTTTCGCTCCTCAATCAAAGGTAGTTTTCTTGGTTGTAAATTTTTTATCATTGTTCCACATGCATTTCTCTTATTATCAAAATAATTCTCCTTTTGTAAATCTATTTTCTTTGGTAACCGAAATAGACCGAACGTTCGGGTTCGGTTTCAAAATTTTTCTCACCCGAAATAGACCGAACGCTCGGGTTCGGTTCCAAAGTTTTCCACAACCGAAATAGACCGAACGCTCGGGTTCGGTTCCAAAGTTTTTTTTAAAATTATTTTTTTCTTATTTTCATTCCTTTTTTTTTATCAAAAATTCTAATATTTTTTTTCTTTTTATCTGTTTTTTTATTTTATTTCATTTTTTTTATTATTATAAAAAAAACTCCAAAAATCTTTTATTCTTTATTTTCTTTTTGGCTCTAATTTTATTTGTGTGTTCGGTTATGGGGAAATTGTTGAAATTAGCTAAGTGTCCCTAGAAGCATGCTGCTGTATGCGTCCAAAGCCTCACTTGATTCCGAATAATAGGTCTTACTGACTTGGAATACACAAACCTTGTCTTCCCAATTAGGCCTTCTTATATATTCTAATCATGAGCTACCTAACTCTCTTCTCACATGAGATAAGAGTTTTCTGCTTGGTCCTATTTTTCGCAGCAGAGGTACTTTGATTTCTTACACCATCTACATTTCATTTCTCCATCACACTCGTTTCACATACGTAACCCTTGAGACTCTAATAAATTACCACTGAGGTTTATGGTTACACATTAACTGTGTTCATGATCATAGTTTCGTGCCACTACGAGCTAAGTGAAACCCAAAATTCAATACCCAATACGAATTGACAGTGAACAATTAATTTGCTCTAGTTTTCACCATTGAATTGACAGATGTATCTTAATGCTATCTCAAGTTTTTTTTTCTTTTGTGTGATTCCTATGAAATTGTTACAACCCATAACATTTCTTCCCTTGGGATCTGGTTTTAAATTTTTTTTGAGATTTTATATTCCCAGTCAGTTTAAATTATTCCAAACCTACTTGTTCAACAGACTACACCGGTCTCACAAGTACTTCGTTCACTTTCTATCTTATATCAAGATTAGGAATGTTGAATCGAAGCGAAAGCCACCCTAATAAGCCTAATTAAACGAAGCCTTTCAACACTTCTTAATAAGTGTTTGATCGTTATTCAACGGGAAACCACACAAACACTTTAAGGTCTCTCATGACTTTGAAGGAAGAGATTCGTGCCCGGGATCATTTGTTTCGTGTCTTTATTGACATCACATTTTCCCTAAAAAATTATTGCTTTATTTCTTTTCTTTTACACCCTTAGCACGAAAATCTTTGTTTTTCCACAATTCAGATTCTATTAATTACAGGTATTTTACTTGGATTGGCAGTCGATTAAAGGCTGTGGTTGATTTTAATCCACGTGGCGGTATTTTTCAAAAGATGCCGTTACAATTTAAAGGGATAAGATGAAGACATGCTGACTCAGGCGGGAGTCTAATCGATTTGATTTCAAACGGCGCAAAAGGGAACGCGTGCGAATTGGAACCGTCTCATCTCCAAATGGCGCAGAAGGGGCGTGTGTGAATCTGAAACAGTTCATATCCAAACGGCGCTTGATGGGAGGCGTGTTCTTAGGGGTCTGACACTCTCTCTCATGCGTGATCATCGGCTACCCCAACTGTCACGCATCAGTCAACTCCGGAAAACTCTTCGTTTTTCGATAGAAGATTTGGGAAGATCTTTCTCTCTCCTTACCCCACAATATAAAAGGCAACATCCTCCACCGTTTACCTCTTTACTGCAATTAAAATTCCTAGAGCGCAAGAAATCCCTGAACCTTCACTGTTCATCATCTTCTCCACTTTCTTCAAGCAATGGCAGATTCATCTTCTGTTCACGCAACATCCCACATACTGCCCATTCGCCCACAAAAAAGCCTAATCATCAATTTATCCCCTCATGTTTACGATGCCTTCATGTTCCCCATTATCGAGTGTTTGAAGTTTTCGCCGATTGCTCCTACACTTACAAGAGCTGAATCCGTTCCGATGGAGTTCTTGTCGCAGATCTTTGCGACTGCTCACTACGACAAGGTCGTTGACAGAATCTTCTTTGATATTTTTCAGCACAAGGCGTCGATTCCAAAGCAAAGATTTTGCTCGTTGTTAGGGTTTGAACCTGATTCCTCGAGGGTTAACCCTGAAACGATTCCAATGGGAAATTTGTTCAACATGTTTTACAGCATGGGTTATACGGAGGTGCTTACTTCAGTCGCGAAGTTCAAGAAGTCATGCCTACCTCCACAGTGGAACGGGATGTTCACTGTTCTATTCAAAGGGTTATCTGAAAGAAGCGCGGGATCTGATGGTGCCAGTCGGTTGTTTTTGTCCATAATGTATGGTGTCTACAATGGCATCAACATGGATTATGGGTCTGTTCTGTGGCAACAACTCATCCAGAGTCTCTCCTCTACATCCAGACATTCTGAAATTTCTTATGCTAGGTTCTGGACTTTGGTCACGAAATGGGTGATGGACAAGTACCACGTCCCCATTGTCGCTGGTGCTCCAATGTCTTCGATTGGTACATTCCATACCATGAAGATCATTGTCTCGGATGCTTCCAAGTTTCCATTCAACGGTTCAATTCCGGAAACTATGTATAGAGATGTTCCTGCTGATAGCCGGATTATCCAGACGTACAAAGGATTCAAGCATTCTAGTCCGAGGGATCTCACTCCGGAGATGTTGAAGTCTATTCATGACGCCGACAAGCCTGCTCCAAGAGGTAAGAAGGCTGATAAGGGGAAACAGGTGGCGAAAAGGGCTAAAGGCCCTTCTCCAAAGAAGAGGAAACCAACCAAAGTTGCTTAGTCTCCACAACAAAAGAGACAAAAAACTCAGTCGAGGCGAAAGCTGATTATCGCTTCATCCTCAAGCGAGTCTGAGGGTGAGAGTTCGGATTCTGAAGGCTCTCCACGAGGTAACACTCCACCCAGATCTCCTACCCTAGAGGTTCATGTCTCTACTTCTCCCATTAATTCTCCACCTAGAACCATTCCTATTTCTATTCCCCCCATAACTTCCACTACTTCAATACCACCCACTTCAATCCCAATACCAACACCAATATTCACCGAAGCAACCACAACATCCACTGCAGATGTTCGAGCCAACGTATCTGATACGGGGGTTCATACCGATGCACCCGAAACCACAAAAGCATCCGAACCTACATCTATACCCGAAACAACCCAACCTGAACCTACCCATACTTCTACACCACCACCTTCTCCTGGTCATGCTTCAGAGAATAAAGAACCTTTCCTTGGCGGGGAAGATATGACGTTTGACTCGGTCTACTATAGTCCGTTTCAAATACAGAGTGATGACGATGACGATGCTCCCGTTACAAAACGACATCTCAAGGAGCTCCATGACAAAGTTGATTTGCTCATTGCCTCCTCTTCCACTTCTCAGTCATCCCTTTCTGAAGATGCAGTTCAGAAGATTGTTGACGCTTTCTCTAAGGCTCAGCAAGATTCCATTGCTTCTGCAACCTCCGCCATCGACGCCTCAACAAAAGCCTGTCAGGCTGCGACCGAAAAAGTCGATAAACTATTTTCTGATGCCTCTTCCCTGTTAAAGTCTTTACAGGAGAGTGCAAATGCTGCAAAGACTACGTTGGAACCAATTGTTCAACGGTTGACAACGTCTGTCTCAACTGAGTTGAAGTCCTTCGCTTCATTTCGTCAAACGCTTTCCGACGAAAACTCAGTCTTTCGCACAACCATAGACGAGCGTCTCTCGAAGCTCCAATAAGATTTGGCTGTTGAGAACTCTCTTATGGATGTTCTTGCCAAGAAGACCACTGCTCTGAAGATCAAGAGTGTTCAACTCTCCCATTCTCAACAGGAGATTGACTCTCTTCGGTCCAAAAGGAGGTGATAAAGACGTGTGTTTCGGATGTCCACTCATCCATCTCAAACATCCTCGAAGCACATGATCCTATCCTTAATTATTCTGTAAGGCGTACCCTTGCAGAGAAGCTCGCTCCCGCCCTTGCCCTGTTAAGCAAAATCGAAGGGCTACTTGATTCTGTGTCCATTCCGAAACAAGGGGGAGAGAAGGAGTCTGTATCCCAACCACCTCATTCCTCAAAGGCAACTCACACTACTGAACCTCCTCCAGTAGGCCAAGCCTCCGAATCGGGTGTGAAAGACAAAGGCAAAAATATTGCTGAGGAAGAAGACAAAGAAACAATTGCCGACTTGTTGAAGCATAGAAGTCGATGCAATGAGGCTGATGTCAGTGCTCGTGTGGCAAAAGAGGCTAAAGAAGCTGAACGAAAACAGAAGGAAGCCCACGACCTTCTTGAGAGTAGGAAAACTCTTTTTCCTGCTTGGACCCTCGAGAGGATGATAAAAGAAGCCATCGACACACCGAGTATCTTGTGGCTGGAACCTGTAATTTCTTTTGATTGTTCCAATACTGTCGACTCTCAGTTTGACATGCCATTGACCTGAAAGGCGTTCATCTTTCATGCCTTCTCCAACGTTGCAGAGTTCCCTCATCCTCATCCACAGGTTGATCGGGACTTAATCGATTTCTATCTAAAGGATGCTCAACCTCAGTATCAGACTTGGAGCGCTCAGAAGATTATCAACGTTCGGGTCTTGAAGCCGTATACTGAAGGGAACTTCATTAACATTCGGTTCAAGGTACTTCGGGGATCTGCCGAAACCGAACATGCCATTTCCCTTGCAGATCTTCCAAACCTCAATCCCCATGATTAGATTATCTTGCACAACATCCTTCTCACCAACGAAGCTGAATATGGTCCGATCATCGACCATCTCAAGAGGATGTTAGTGTGCTACATCATGGAATTTGCATTGATGGATCAGGAGATAGCAAGCGTATTTAAGAAGAAACCAAAAATATCTCCTGTTGGCTCGGCCAGTGATCTGAACCAAATGCAGATGGGTAGAATTGACTCAAGAAGGAATTCTGTCATGTTCACCATAAACGAAGGACAGAAATGTCTTTTTGCCTTGGCAGACAAACATCTGTACACTACTGCCTGCTTAGAGCATGTTTTGGGGATCATCCACAGATGCAAGAAAAACTCAGCGGATGATGTCAAGTACTTCGATGACATGATACAATGGTACATTCGGTTCAGATAGACTATTCTCGCTCTTATCACACATTTGTTTGATACTGTAAAGAAGACACCCGCTGCTGGCCCAAGCAAGAAGAAGAAGTAGTCTCGCTCCAATTTGACGCAAAGGGGGAGATTGTTGGGTCGTGTTTTGTATTAAGTGTTGCGTCTATTGGGCTCGTTAGCTAGTCCGTTTTTGTATCTCCGGTATGGGCCTGTCCATCCGTGAGTATAGTAGGGTTTATTATAAATATAGGTGCTTGCATGCATCTTAGAAAAACCATAGTAACGATAGATCAGAGCATTATTCAGAAGTTTTAATTATTGTTCTTGTAACCCTAAATCCTCTACAGCGGAAGTTCTTAGTCGAGCTCTGCTGAGGATTGTTTGAATTAATCATTCGACACATTGTGATTCAATCTTGTCTTGTTTAATGTTTTATGTTCTTCGCACTACCTGTTACAAAGATCTAATCGATCTTCAAGTTTATTTAATAACTTATCAAAATGATTGGTGTCAATCAAGTCATTAAGGCTTCACTCACAGTCTTGGAGGCTTCGGTCTACATACAGCAGCATGCTTCCAGGGACACTTAACTAGTACAAAGATAGAAGTGGTATACCTGCTTTAGCTCCAATCATTATTGCTCTTGTGATCATCAAGCTTAAGAAAAGAAACAAACATGAATCGAAACAGAAAAGAAAAAATATTTTTGAAGTTTTGGAATTTTCTGAAAAGAATAAACAGAATACAAAGAGAACAGAAAATAAAATATTTTTGGAGTTCGTGAATAATAAAAAAAAATTGGAGTTTGTGAATAAGTGTTGATTAATGTTTATAGAAAAAAATAATAATAAAGTATTTTTGGATTTTATGAAAAGCAAGAAAAAAAAATAAAATAAATAAAGTGTACAAAGGGTACAACCGAAAAGTCACCATTATATATGAGGCGAAAAGGACCGAGCGTTCGGTTCATTTCGGTTCCCGAAAAATCAGGGTCTGAAATAGACCGAACGTTCGCTCTATTTCGCTTCCAACTTCTAATGAGGTGAAAGCTATTTTGGTACAGATTCAACTTCCATCATACCTAAGCCTTGTAAGATTTTATTAAAACTTGCTTCAGGAAAGGCTTTTGTAAATATGTCAGCTAATTGATCAGTGGTTCTTATAAAATGTATTTCGACATTACCGTCTTCCACGTGATCCTTAATAAAATGATACCTCAGTGCTATGTGTTTCGTTTTGGAGTGTTGCACTGGGTTGTGACATATCCTTATTGCACTTTGAGAGTCACAATATAATGAAATTTTCTTCATGTTCAGGCCATAGTCTCGAAGTTGAATTTGTATCCAAATGACCTATGATGTACATGATGTTGCAGCTATATACTCTGCTTCGGCTGTAGAAAGAGACACACAAGTTAGTTTCTTCGTTTTCCAGCTGACAAGTTTGCCATCAAGGAACTGGAATCCTCCAGTAGTGCTCTTTCGCTCCAGTCCACATCCTCCTAGATCAGCATCAGAGACTGCCTGAACAAAGAAACCTGATTTTGTTGGGTACCATAGACCGAGAGAAGAGGTTCGCTTTAAATAACGAAAGATATTCTTCACAGCCAACAAGTGAGGTTCTTGAGGATTAGCTTGAAACCTGGCACAATAACAAACATAAAACATTTTGTCTGGTCGACTTCCTGTTAGATACATCAATGACCCTATCATTTGACGATAGAGGGTCATGTCAGCAGCCGGATTGTCCAGATAAGGTTTTAACTTCGTGCCAAACGCCATAGGAACCTTCAATTTTGAGTCTCCCATCATTCCAAACTTAGCAAGAAAGGTCTTCGTGTAAGCCTCTTGATTAATAAAAATGCCTTCGGGACCCTGTCTAATATTTAAGCCAAGGAAGAAGTTAATTGGACCCATTGAGCTCATTTCAAATTTAGTCTCCATCAACTTTCTGAATTCTGTTGTTAATCCAGGATTCGTGGAACCGAAGATGATATCATCGACATAAATTTGAACAATCATACAGTGGTCACCCTCTTTCTTACGAAAGAAGGTTGGGTCAACTGAGCCTTGTTTAAACTTTCACATTTTTAGAAATCGAGTTAATGTTTCATACCATGCTCTTGGTGCTTGCTTCAGACCATAAACCGCCTTGTCCAGAATGTAGCAATGATCTGGATACTTCTCGTTCACAAAACCTGGAGGTTGCTCTACATACATCGTTTCTTCTAATTCTCCATTTAGAAATGCACACTTGACGTCCATTTGATATACTTCAAAGTTCTTGTGAGCAACGTATGCCAGAAATATTCTCACTGATTCTAACCTAGCTACTGGAGCGAAGGTCTCTTCGTAGTCTATTCCTTCTTCTTGATAGTATCCCTTCATAACCAGCCTTGCTTTGTTGCAAATTACATTCCCTTCTTTGTCCATTTTGTTTCGAAATACCCATTTCAGATCAACTACAAATGCATCCTTTGGTGTAGGAATTAGTCTCCATACCTTGTTTTTCTCAAATTCGTTGAGTTCGTCTTGCATTGCCTGTACCCAATCAGAATGATCGAGTTCAGTGTGGACAGTCTTCGTTTCAATTTTGGAGACAAACAAATTAAACATGCAAAATTCCACTTGAGAGAATAATACAGTTTGCTTTGCTTTCAGTTGAGACCGAGTAAGAACTCTTTCTGATGAATCACCAATGATTTGGGTTTTTGGATGATCTTTTGTCCATTTGGTTAGAGGAGGGTAATTTGGATCATAGGAGGGATCCAACTCAGCATTTACTTCTTCTTCGATATCTGACTGAGTATCATCATCATTTGTATTTGCATTCTCCCCCTCAAATGATGAGACAGTTTCGGCTTCAGGCATTGAATTCTCCCCCTCAATTGGACGTTCGGTTGATATGTTGGTTCATGGGTTCTCCCCATGGAATGGTAATTCAGGGTCATCTGATGAAAATGAACCCTCCCCCTGAAATGTAGAACTTTCTTTTGGAGGTTCGCTTTGACTAGGCTATTCGGTAGACCTCGATTGTTCTTTTTTCCATATCCTTCGCTGCGTCATTAATGATTCGCTTCAAGGTATCAATCTTATTGTCAACTGCCTTTGCTTCAGAGTGAATGGCTTTCTCTGGTTCATCAAAGAATGACATGTATTGCTCAAATATATTCAAAATGGAAACAGTGACTTGACTAGACGTTGGAAATGTTTCTTCCATTGAACATTCGGTTGATTGAAGCTTCTTGACGTAGTTGTCATAGAAGGTGACATAATAAGTTTCTTCAATTTTCTTGGAACGCTTGTTCAGAACCCTATATGCCTTGGAGTTTAATGAGTAGTCAAGAAAAATTCCTTCATCAGCTTTGACATCAAACTTGTTTCGGTGCTCCCTTGAATTGAAAATAAAGCATCTAGAACTGAACACATGGCAGAACCTAACATTTGGTTTATGATTGTTCAAGATATCATATGGAGTAATAGAAAAACACTTGTTGAGAAGAGATCTATTATGAGTGCAGCAAGCAGCAGCAATAGCATCATCCCAGAAATATAAAGGTAACGAGGCGAAACTGAGCATGGTTCGGGCTGCTTCACACAACGAGCGTTTTCACCTTTCAACAACACCATTTTGTTGTGGAGTGTATGGAGCATAAAAGTTGTGAGATACTCCTTTTTCAGCAAGAAAGTGTTCAAATTCATTATTCTTGAACTCTAGCCCATTGTCACTTCGAATATTTCGAACCAGCTTACGCAGTTGAAGCTCTATTTGCTTGACAAAAACCTTAAGCTTTGGTGTAGCCTCTAATTTCTATTTAAGAAAGAACACCCAGGCGAAACGAGAAAGATCATCTACAATTACTAGTATATATTTGTTACCACCAATGCTTTCAATAGCCGAAGGTCCACCTAAATCAATATGCAGAAGCTTAAGTGGTTCGATGATCTTTGTGTTGACATGAGTTGGATGACTTTTTATGCTTTGCTTTCCCATTTCACATGCAGCACACAGATGTTCTTTATCAAACTTGAGTATTGGAAGTCCTCGTACATGATCACCAATAACTATCTTTGTAACGCCCCGTTCTAAAAAGTAATTATTTATGGACTCCCGAGATCAAGAGTAAGGGCATTTCGATATTTTATGGGCAATGGGTTTCATTCGAGAAGGTATCGGATCGGGGTGTGTTGCTAGAAGCGAAGGGCTTCTTGCCACCTTTATGTGGATATAAAGTTCGTCGGGAACGAACTTAGAATAAAGGAGTTATGACACTTGGAAGACATTGACATTTATGGCCCTTAATGGAAAAAGTTGACGAGGAAGGCCATGCATGCATTTTGGGACACGCATG
The DNA here is from genome assembly GCF_002870075.4 of Lactuca sativa. NCBI lineage: Eukaryota > Viridiplantae > Streptophyta > Magnoliopsida > Asterales > Asteraceae > Lactuca > Lactuca sativa. The sequence continues at coordinate 251,140,303 of NC_056625.2, forward strand.
GCTACACCCAGCGTAGGTTGGGTTACGCCCAACGTAATAGAGTAAATAATCGCGGGTGAAACAATGCGTACGCCTAGCGTACTAGAGGTACACCCAGCGTACGCTCAGAGTCATTAAACCCTAATTTTAGGACCAGCCACTATATAAAGAACATAAGGGATCAACCCCAGCCTCCTTATCTATGCCCTTATCCTCAGAAAAACCCTAGATAGTCGTTCCATCTCCATTGTTGGGTATGTTTGGCCTTGTGGAGCTTCGTTTGGCAAAGAAAAACTTAGAAGAAGAAAGAAGAGGTTGGCAAGGAAGGAACCTTGGTGGCTGGAGCTTGTAGATCTGAGATAGCATCACCTTTTGCAACTATTTGGAGGTATAAAGTTCACAACTTTCCTTGTAGAAGCATAGATCTAGTTGTGGAGAGCTTTGGGATATTTTTAGGTCCAAATATTGGACCTTTATGGTGTAACTTTGTCCCAAAGCTTGGGATTGCCACCCTTAGAGCTAAAATGTCCCATGAGTAGTAAAGTCTCGATTTTGATGGTCCTATTAAGCCCATGCATGAGATCTATTTCCCTTTATGGATGTAGAAGATCACTTTGGAAGTTTGAGTTGGTTTGAGCCATATAAAGTCACCAAGTCAGTGACTTTATGGTTTATGGCGTGAAATAAGACTTGGATCTGAGTTGGTAGCTTCTGAATCGAGGTATTCAGCTCTTAATAGAAAAAGGACTTAACAGGGGAATTAGGATGAGCGTACGTGCAGGTACGCCCAACGTACCCACCATTTTGCCTGTACGCTTAGCGTACATGGGGGTACGCCCCGAGTACTCTGTCTGTTTGGATCATGAGTTTTTGGGCCGTGGTTTGGGGCATGTTTGGGTATTTGGGCCTTAGTGTGCCATCAGAAATCATATTATATGGGCCAAGGAATATATTTTGGGCTTACGGTGAGGCCCATTAAGAGAGTGGGCCCAATGTAGCAAATTGGGCCATTAGTGGGTCACTAGTGGGCTTGATGTTGGATTAGTGTCTAAGGCTGTAACTATATTTGGTAAGTACTTGACCCGGTTGTGCATGGTCCTTTTGGGTTGCCTTCACCTTAGCAACTTGACAGGATAATTTATAATGAGAGAAGAGATATTATTGTTAATATATTATGAGAATAATATATTAAAGGATTAATAATATTATTTGATTGATATAAGTCCTATATTAATTGATAATTAATTTGGTGAGTTAAAGAGGTTAATTGAATAAAGGGGCATAAACTGTCAAATGTGTGATAGTTGTGTTTTGGGCTAAGTATCCTTATGGATATTAGGGTGGACGGATTTTAGGGTTAGGATACCTTAAAATCGTCCAAGCCTCATATCTAGGAGGATCTTTGGATTGCTTAGGGCCTAAGTTATTCAATTAGGGTTAAGGGTGTAACCCTAGTATCTCATAGTATAAATAGACCTCTTGGGTGAGGGAAATCGGCGAATACTCTTGCAAGGAAGATCCCTACAGCCGATTTCTCATCTCCTCTCTCTCTCTCAAGAGCATCCTCTTGCTAGTTGGTGTTTGTAAGCCATTAGAGGAGTGACAATTGTGACTCTAAGCTCCAAGAACAAGAAGTCTCAAGCAAGCAACTCAAGGTATTCTTCTAGATCCGATTTAATATGATAAGATTCAATTGTTTACACTAGATCTAGAATTTTAAGCCTTGGATACAATGCATGTTCGATTAGAGAAACCTAGATCCAAGCATTAGGGTTTGCATGTGCACATAGGAAAGTTCTTATGGCTCAAACCCATCAGTGGTATCAGAGCTTTGATTGATTTCTATTGAATTAATGCTTTGGTTAATTGCTTGTTGCTTGAAAAATTCGATTTTTGTGCTTCTGACTAGTTAACTCGGCGAGTTCCAATGTGGAATCGGCGAGTAGCTCCAACTCGGCGAGTTCACAGAGGAACTCGGCGAGTTCCAGCGCCAGAAAGAGGAGATTTCGGGATTTCTTTATGTTTTGCTTGAGGATACTTGCCTTAATTGTTTTGGGTCATTAAAATCCGAATTTTATGATATATTGGAGTATATTCTTGACCAAACAAAAGATAATTACCATTTAATTCAATAATAATTTCCTTATATGATAATAATTGATTATTTGAATTAAATTGGTGAATTGTCTTGCAAGTAATATTGATTAGATCAAATTTAAATAATCTAATTGTTAATTTGCATTATTTGCTATTTGATCCTCATGTTTTGAAAAGTTTAAAACTTGTCCTCAAGTTTTGAAATTTAATTTTTGTGATTAAAAGTTAATTTGAATAATTTAAATTTCAAACCCTAGAATTTTACAAGTTTAAAATTCAACATTATACTATTATATTATTACAAGCTTAATATATATATATATATATATATATATATATATATATATATATATATATATGTATGATTTAAAAGTGCTAGTCTTACTGCTAGTAGGCCTCATTCACGAAGTCAGTCTATAAGGTAGGTATAAGGTTGCTGCCTATAAAATGGCGCTTAATGGGTGTACAGTCACACCCACCGCTTGCTTGACTGGTGGAGGGTCGTTAGCCGAACGCGTAGGATAGGGCAATCCTCTCCTCATTAATAAGTATGATGAATCTATATAAAGTAACTAAACGTGCTTCATAAAAATCCCAATCTTAGTTACTTTAGGAAAAGTGAATTGATGCAATCCCATGAAATTACACTTTGCACCCTTGTTAAGATATTAGTGGAGCGTGTGTGGTTAACCGGCACACTAATTGGTTCTAAGCAAAGGTGGAAAAGGGTGATTCATTGTTTGTCATAGTTCGATGGAGCGTGTGTGGTTTACCGACACACCAAATAGGTGACTGTAACAATGAAGGCACCATGTAGATTTGCATGGTTATTCACACCCGCTTTGTGATCCTCGGTATCCCAGTCACAAACTAGAGGGGCATATTGAGATTTAAACATGCCATTGAAAGGTAATGAATCTCAAAGAAATCTAGGAATTCTCAATACATTTAAAATTTAAGCTTGTGTTTTTCATGGTGAAGAATTAGTGAATCGTCATTCACTTACCTCCAAATTGTTTGCATGTTGGATCACGGCATCCCTTTTCTAATGTGTAAATAATGTTGTTGGGTCCTAGCCCTAATTTTATATTTTGGGTGTTAATTAGGGACTTAACTCTAATCAAACTTTGTTCCTTTCTATTTGTAGATGTCTAACGCGAACAACGCTGCTGCTAGCTCATTCACGCTAATGAGCCTTTGTCAAAAAGTGACTTTTGACGGATCGAACTTTAGCGAATGGATAAGATACATTCGCACAATCTCGCGTTACGAGGACAAAGAGTATGTTCTCGATGAGAAGCTCGAGAAGATCAATGCATAAATTGCTACTCCCGAAGAAATGGCTGTCTTTGATACCCATGAGCGTGATGCAACGAAAGTCCATTGCATCATGCTAGCCACGATGAACTCCGAATTCCAAAAGTCCTATGAGGACATGTATCCTTATGAGATGTATCTAGACTTGATGGAGAGATACCACCAAAGCGCGAGGCAAGAGCGCTATGAGATCATAACGAATATGATCACTGCTAAAATGGGAAGTGGAGAGTCTCTAACCGTGCACTTAGAAAATATGTAAAGGTATGTTGATCGTCTTCGCAAGTTGAATGTCAACTTTGGGGAAGATTTGGCTATCGACATTGTTCTTCACTCCTTGCCCTCATGCTATAACCAATTTAGGATGACCTACAACATGAACAAGGAAGAGGTCACCCTAAGCAAACTCCAAGGGCTCCTAAGGACTGCTGAAAGCAACCTCAAGGAAAAGTCTGTTGCACTACCTCCCAATCCACCCGTTGCTCCTGTTTTGGCTATTGGGCATGGAAGGGGCAAGAAGAGGAAGGCTTCTTCAAAGAACCACCACAAGGGAAAATCCCAAGATGGTTCCTCTTCTAGTGGGACCAAGGTTGATCCTGCTAAGCCCAACCCAAACCCAAAGGAGGCAGAGTGCCATCATTGCCACAAAATAGGGCATTGGAAGAGAAGCTGCCCAGAATATCTGCAAGCCATCAAGGATGGGAAGATCAAGCCATCTTTCGCAGGTATTTACACAATTAAATATAATGATTCATCTCATGCTATTTCTTGGGTTCTTGATACAAGGTGTGGTTACCACATTTGTTCTGATTTGCAGGGATTAGGAAGAAATAGGGATGTGGAGCTAGGAAGAATAAATCTAATAATGGGGAACAGAAGATCGTCGCCTGTTACCAAGATTGGAGTGTATTCTTTAGTGCTTAGTAATGGATTGAATTTATATTTAAATAATTGTTGCTACTCGCCAGATATGGCAAGAAACATCATTTCTTTTCATGGTTTATTCAGAAAAGGATTTAGATATTCGTTTAATAATGAGAATGGTTCAATTTATGCTTATCTAAATGGTGTTTTATATTTTGAAGCTATGCCTTGTAATGGAATTTATGAAACTGTTATGGTTGTAGATAACCTAGGAAATGATGTGTTGTGTATGGATTCATCCAATAGTATGGATAAAGCATCCTTGTGGCATTGTCGTCTTGGACATGTCAACAAGAAGCGCATAGCCCAACTCCAAAAGGATGGAGTGTTGGATTCATTCGACCTTAGCGAAGATGACACGTGCGAATCTTGTTTAGTTGGAAAGATGACCAAGTCACCCTTCACTAGCACTTGTGAGACGAGTGAGGGATTATTGGATCTCATACACACCGATGTGTGCGGTCCCTTTAGATCCACCACAAAATATGGGAACCTCTTCTTCGTGACTTTCACCGATGATTATAGTAGATATGGGTATATTTACTTAATCAATCACAAATCAGAAACATTTGAAAAGTTCAAAGAGTTCAAACATGAAGTGGAGAATCAATTGGGCAGGAAAATCAAGATGCTTCGATCCGATCAAGGAGGAGAGTACCTAAGTCTTGAATTCCACGACTATCTCAAGGAATGTGGAATAGTTTTGCAATTGATGCCACCTAGGACACCGCAGTTGAATGGTGTGGCAGAAAGGCGTAATCGAACCCTGTTAAGACATGGTTCGTTCTATGGTGAGTCGTGCTTCACTACCTATATCTTTCTGCGGGGGTATGCCTTAGAGACTGCCACCCATATCCTTAACCGAGTCCCTACAAAGAAGTTTGCCAAAACACCTCACGAGATGTGGACATGGAAAGCTCCCTCGTTGGCACATATCAAGGTTTGGGGATGTGAAGTTTTCGTAAGACGAGAAACTCACGACAAGCTCGAACCTCGTAGTGACCGGTGTATTTTCATCGTCTACCCGCAAAAATCCTTTGGATATCTCTTCTATAGACTGAGTGATAATGTTGTCTTCGTTGCGAGGATATGGGTTTTCCGAGAGCAAGAACTCATAAGCCAAGGAGACAGTGGGAGGCAAATCGATCTTGAGGAGATTCATGAGTCGAGTGATGAAGGAACCTCTAACGCTGGCGCTCAACCCGAGGATGAAACTCCGGTTGAACCAATTGACGAGTCCTTACCTCTTATACGTTCCAAAAGAGTTAGAGTTCAACCCCAGTTTTATGGATTTCATATTACTACCAAAGGTTACACGTATATTAGTGATGGTACACTAATAAATCTAGATGAACCTAATAGCTATAAGGAAGCCATGGCAGGCCCAGAGTTTGCAAAATGGAAAGAGGCAATGGACAGCGAGATTCAATCCATGTATGACAACCAAGTTTGGAATTTGGTTGAGAATGTGCCCAGACGTAAGACGGTTGGGTGCAAATGGATCTTCAAGAAGAAGACCGAAGTGGATGGGAATGTGCACACGTACAAGGCACGACTGGTTGCGAAGGGCTTTACTCAAACTCCCAGAGTTGACTATGATGAGACCTTCTCACCAATTGATAAGATAAAGTCTATTAGGGTGATGTTAGCCATTGTTGCATTTCATGATTATGAGATATGGCAGATGGATGTCAAGACTGCTTTCCTTAATGGGAAGTTGGCTGAGGATGTTTACATGGCTCAGACAGAGGGTTTTGTCGATCCGAAGCATCCCAATAGAGTGTGCAAGCTTGAGAAGTCCATTTATGGACTTAAGCAAGCATCTCGCAGATGGAATCTTTGCTTCGATGAGAAATTAAAAGAGTTTGGATTTGTACGAAGTGAAGATGAATCATGTGTATATGTCAAGGCCAGTGGGAGTATAGTTAGCTTCCTCGTTTTCTATGTCGATGACATACTGCTCATAGGAAACGAAGTCCCGACTCTGCAGGAGGTTAAGTCCTGGCTCGGTAAGTGCTTTGCTATGAAGGACCTTGAAGAGGCTTCCTATATTTTGGGAATAAGGATAGTGAGAGAACGAAGTAAGAGACTAATAGGACTTACTCAGAATACTTACTTGGATAAAGTACTAGAACGTTTTAGTATGGAAAACTCAAAGAAGGGAGAACTACCGATACAGAGTAATATCAAATTGAGTAAGACTCAAAGTCCGAGTAAAGAAGTTGAGATAGCTGAGATGAGCCGAGTACCCTACGCTTACGCAGTTGGCTCAATCATGTACGTTATGACGTGTACTCGCCCTAATGTGGCCTTTTCCTTGAGCATGGTCAGTAGATATCAAGGGAACCCTGGCAGAGCTCAATGGATTGCGGTCAAGAATATACTTAAGTACCTTCGGAGGACCAAGGAATGGTTTTTAGTCCTCAGATGGAGTGATGACTTAAAGGTGCGAGGGTATAGTGATGCCAGCTTCCAGGCCAATAGGGACAACTACCATTTCGCAGTCGGGCTGGGTCTTTACCCTTAATGGAGGAGCAGTGACTTGGAAAAGTTCCAAACAAGAAAACCGTAGCTGATTCAACGTGCGAATCAGAGTAAATTGCAGCGAGCGAAGCGTCAAAGGAGGCGATGTGGTTGAAGAACTTCATTAGTAACCTTGGAGTAGTGCCTGCCATAAAGGGGCCTATGGAAATTTTATGTGATAATGAAGGAGCGGTTGCTTTGACCAAGGAACCGAGGGATCATGGTAGATCTCAGCATATCGACATAAAATATCATTTTAATAGACATCGAGTAGAAGAAGGACACCTCGTAGTAAAGAGGGTATCGTCAGAGGATAACCCAGCAGATCCGCTTACGAAGGGACTGAGTAGGGTTAAGCATTTGCAGCACGCTAGGAGCATTGGGCTGAAAGACGATATGAGTTTAGATTAGATAGTTTTAGAAACATGTAATAGATAAATGTAACTGACATTTGATGATTAAATACAGGAGTATTATTTATAAGTAAAGCTACTGTCTTATGTTAATTGTTTAACTATTGTTTCACTTTGCATGTTTTTGACTTCCTGAATAATTGAGTTATTAAGAATAATCGTATTATTCGAAAGGCCCACAATCGTTCATATGTTGGAAGTAGGTATGAATGAAGATTGTCATGAATTGGTGTGTAGATTGTCTAAAAGGTATTAGACATAGCAAAGGTTTGTTGCAACGTTCATGAGTGCTTATGAACAGGTTTTGAGCATTGGAATAAACCCGCGCTTGCTGGAATCACTTTATGGAACGTAACGCAAGTGACTGCAAGACGATAATATCATATGGTCTGAAAATCAATATATATGTTTTATTGTTTATTAATTGGTTGTGCATTGATAATGTGAAACCGCATCAGTAAATTGATGTCATAAAACGCATTGTTGTGTATAGTTGATTAGTAAATATTAAATGCATATAAGTCGAAGTTTATCTGTTACTTTTATCCTAAGAGGGTAAAAGCGATATCAGGGCCCCTCGATGATTTGATTTGAGTTATGTGTCGGGCCCGGTCAGGACTGAATTGATGTGTTCAATTAAGTTCTATGTCAAATGAATCTAAGATCGAGAAACCAACTGTTGGACAATAAGTTCCATGAGATTTTCCACACAATATCTAAACAGAGGACTATACGATCTCTTATCTAAAGGACAGGATACTGATAAGATCAGAGTTTGATAGCGTCTTTGAGAGCTACGATTGCTAATCGGATTGTGTTTGCATATATAATTACTAGACTTATCCAAGTGGGAGACTGTTGGATTAGTGTCTAAGGCTATAACTATATTTGGTAAGTACTTGACCCGGTTGTGCATGGTCCTTTTGGGTTGCCTTCACCTTAGCAACTTGACAGGATGATTTGTAAAGAGAGAAGAGATATTATTGTTAATATATTGTGATAATAATATATTAAAGGAATAATAATATTATTTGATTGATATAAGTCATATATTAATTGAGAATTAATTTGGTGACTTAAAGAGGTTAATTGAATAAAGGGGCATAAATTGTCAAATGTGTGATAGTTGTGTTTTGGGCTAAGTATCCTTATGGATATTAGGGTGGACAGATTTTAGGGTTAGGATACCTTAAAATCGTCCAAGCCTCATATCTAGGAGGATCTTTGGATTGCTTAGGGCCTAAGTTATTCAATTAGGATTAAGGGTGTAACCCTAGTATCTCATAGTATAAATAGACCTCTTGGGTGAGGGAAATCGGCGAATACTCTTGCAAGGAAGAACCCTAGAGCCGATTTCTCATCTCCTCTCTCTCTCAAGATCATCCTCTTGCTAGTTGGTGTTTGTAAGCCATTAGAGGAGTGACAATTGTGACTCTAAGCTCCAAGAACAAGAAGTCTCAAGCAAGCAACTGAAGGTATTCTTCTAGATCCTATTTAATATGATAAGATTCAATTGTTTACACTAGATCTAGAATTATAAGCCTTGGATACAATGCATGTTCGATTAGAGAAACCTATATCCAAGCATTAGGGTTTGCATGTGCACATAGGAAAGTTCTTATGGCTCAAACCCATCACTTGAGAAGCTTACCTAGTGTTGGGCCTTAGTCATGGACCATATTAGGTTAAGGGTAAAATGGTCAATTTACCCTTAGAAGGATATTGTTTTGGGCTAAGTGTTATTGTGGCATTGATAGTTCGGGGAGCTAGAGGAGCAGCAGTGCGGGGATTTTCAGATAGCAGCCACAAGGGTACCAACAGTGTTTCAACAATTCAAGGTGAGTTATCCTCACTATACCAAGGGTCTAAGGCACCAAGGCTGGCCCTTTGAATTGTTATTTGAGTAATTGTTGTTGTGATATGTTAGTTTGGTATTCTGCTAGAATGGATGATGATATGCTAGTATGGCGGGTTAGATTGGCATCCTGGTAGACTGGATGTGGCTATGCTTAGTGACTTGTAGTTGGTCGGACTGTCTGTATGCTGGTAGGATATTACATGTGATATGTGCGCATGTTTGAATAGTTGTAGAGGGTATTCCATCCTGGTAGGATGATAGGGCCTTAGTACGTAGTTTATGTGGACTATTATGTGATTATCTGGTAAGTGCACATGTTTGTTAGTATGTGGGCATTCCAACCCGATGGTTTTGGGCGAGGAGTATTCCATCCAGGTAGGATGATTGGACTCATAGTATGTTGGCATTCCAACCCGATGGTTGTGGGCAAAGAGTATTCCATCCAGGTAGGATGATTGGACTCATAGTATGTCGGCATTCCAACCCGATGGTTGTGGTCCAGGAGTATACCATCCCGGTGGGATCATCGGACTCGTAGTAGGTTGGCATTCCAACCCAATGGTTGAGGGCCTGGGGTATTCCATCCTGAGGGATGATTGGACCCATAGTAGTAGTTGTTGTATGTGTAGGAGTATGGGCATTCCAACCCGATAGTTGTGGGCCGAGAGTATGCCATCCTGGTAGGATGATTGGACTCGTGGTATGTTGGTATTCCAACCCGACGGTTGAGGGACAGGGGTATTCCAACCTGATGGTTAACCGGACCCATTGTATGTTGTTTATTGATGTATGTGTATGGTTATGTGTGTATGAGTATTTTGGGGGAACTCACTAAGCTTTCGAGCTTACGGTTTCAGTTTATTGTTTCAGGTAAATCAGGTGATTGTGGCAAGGCAAAGGCGTGATCATACCGCTTCTCATATTTCATGATTTTGTGATTTGGTTCTGGGGATACTCTGATGTTTAAAACTATTTTGAAAACAAGTTTTATTAACTTAATGGTTTTTGAATGGATTACAATGTTTTAAACTGGCTTAAATTTTATGGATGATACAAGCTTGTTGATGTCTTTGAAGTTGAGGTGCGAGAGCTTTCGTTTCCATAGCCAACTTTCGTCAGAGTGTGCTTTCGTTAGCAGACACACAACTGGCTTTCCTCAAATGGGATTCGGGATTAGTGGGTACATTTCTCCTTTTCTTATGGATTTTAAAAAAACTGTTTTGGATTTCTTTTCTACTATTTCAGATCCTTCATCATCGAACGAAACCTTCAGTCCTGTTCCCTCTGCCAGTTGTGAAACACTGATGAGACTGTGTTGTAATCCCTCTACGTATGCTACTTTTCTGATCGAGAATTCGCCATTTGTGATCATTCCATAGCCTTTTATTGTGCCAAATGAGTTATTGCCATACTTAACACATCCACCATCCTTAAGAGCTCGAAACTCCCGAAGCTCTTCCTTTTTCCCTATCATGTGACGTGAGCAACCACTATCAATGTATCATTCGTCATCAAACTGCTCGTCACGCATAACCTGCAAAAATTTAAGCAAATTTAGGAACCCAAAATTTATTGGGTCGTTGTGATCCTTTTTCAGAACAGGGTATTACAATAGAAGAATCAACCAAGTAAGTTCGTTTTATTAGGGTTGTTTCATCTTTTCGTTTGATTGTAAAAACCTTGATTTTATTTTCTTTTGACGCTTCGACCTTAGTTTTATTGTTTTCTAACTTTTGGTTTTGTTTCCCTAGGTCAATATTCGTCTTCTTTTCGTCTCCTGATACGATCTTCCCTTTTCCCTTCACATCTTCTTTAGAATTGTGCCTTGAGTGAGAGGAGTGTGTTTTAGAAGCAAAACATTGCTTTCGAGTCCTTTCGCTTGAGGATGAGGAGCCGAAACTACCCTTTCAGTTGTTGGGTTGAGGACTGAAACCACTTTTTCGGTTTCTTTCGCTTCTATTTCGGGGACCAAATTTTCCTTTTTGGTTTGTTTGGCTACATGAATGGCATTGAGCACAAGAAGTAGATTGATTCATTGACACTCCTTTATCCTTAGCATTTGAACTCTTGTCTTGATCGAACATAATTTGGGTTTTGGGACTTCCAAAATTGTTTCCTTTCAGTGAGATCCTTCTTGTATCTCCTGTTACGTTGATTTTTCTTTTCAGACACCTGTTTGGGGGTTTTATGGATGTTTACCTTTGGTTTCGATCTTTCTTTATGACTTTCGCTCTTCAATGAGGAGGTTTCGCTTGTCACCTTAACTGATTCACTTGGAATCTTTTTGGTACCACTGATTGATGGCATACCAAAACGTGTATGCTTTTTGAGTGGTTCTGCCACATATCTGCCTTTAACCCTCCATGAAGTTCTCTCAGAAAGACCGACGGTTTCATCAGCATTGTCTATTGGTGCTGACCAAAAAAATTCATCACATCCTCCAGCATTATCTTCATCGACTAAAGCTGTGAGTTCGGTTGTTTGCTTCTGTGTAACGCTGGTAGCTGTATAGACTTGATTTGGCGTGGTTTGAACCTTCTGATACACAACAACTTTTTCTTTCATGACTTTGGACTTGTTTTGGGACAAACGAGCGAACTCAACAGAATTTTCATAAATAAGATTTTTGGTAGGTTCAGGTTCGCTCTTGAAAAATTCAGAACAGTCCACCTCATCTTCTACATATATTTCACTCATATCATCATCCTCGTCAAATTCAAAAGTATTTTCAATATTATTTTTTGTTTATGAACTCAACTTGGCATTCAAAGAGTCAAATTTTCTATATAGTTTCGGTTCTAATCTTCAATTTATCATTTTCATCCAATAAATTCTTAAGCATGTCCTTATGGTCTTTGGACTGGATAAAAGATTCAATTTTTTCAAGACCAATTTTATAACCAGGAGAAACTTCATCAGATGAGACAACAACTTCACAATCATAAACATCAACATCAAGTTTGTCCTCCTTTAATTCAAGGAAGGGAAGAATCATTATGTCGATTTTCCTGCCTATTTCACAATCTAGATGCAACTGAGTAATATTGGAATATAAACGTTTAGCAATTAAACAAAAAATGTTTCTCTGTTTTAAAAGATTTAAATTATCCCTTTGCAAATAAATTGTCTCATCCTTAATTCTAATTATCTCTTTCTCCTTTTGCTCAATCCATATTCGCCTCTCCTCACTCTTCAAAGACACCCTGCTGAGTTGATCAGTTAGGTTAGAATTTGTGAGGTGATTTTGGGTTAAACTACCACTTAAACTAGAAAATTCAGATTTTAAACCGTTCAATTCTTTTTCATAGTTTGTGACAGGGATTTTTAAAGAATCGAGAATAGAGTGTACCTTCTTGATCAATTGATCACACTCATTGATCTGCTCTCCAATAGGCTTGGCAGTGAAGCACCTGTCTTCTCATTCCTTCGCTTCTTCTTGACCCCCATCGGTGGTGTAACCCCTCATTTGTGACACTCCAGCTGTCACCATCAAGCATTTTCCTTGAGTAACATGCTCATCTTCTTTTGCCACGAAAGCTCTGCCATGTGTAGGCTTTCTCACTTCTTCATCCTCTGAGTCAGTGGACCAAACTTCAACACCACCAAACTCGTCATTTGCAACATTTTCCTACACAATAAGAACATTCATAGTGTTATTTGCAGCAGATTTCTTCTTCTTGATCCCTTCCAGCTTTCGCAGGTGGTATGCTTCATCATCTTCACTTTCATTCTTCTTTGTCATCTTTCTTAACATACAGTCTTTGGCAAAATGGTTTTTGCCTCCACAAAAGTGACAAATGAATCCTGAGTCACTTGACATCTTGCTCTCTTTCTTCGGTTCTTCTTGTTGGTGAGTGATCTTCGGTTCCTCCTTTGCTTTTTCGGAACTGTAGTTTTCTTGCCAGTTTCGGTTCTTATTGGTGGGAAACTTTCTGCGAATAAACTTCTTTGGGTTTGACACCATCAATTCATATTCTTTATTGGTAAAATCAAATTCAGAAAGATCTAAATCTTGTTCCTCCTCAATTGTACTCTTTCCTTTGGAAATTAGAGCCAAGGAACCCATGCTTGAAACCACATTCATTTCTTTATTCACAACACCTTCATGTGACTTCATTATCCCTACTAGCTTCGCCAAAGAATAAGCCTTGAATTGTTCATGGGCCTTTACTGTAGATACTACAGCCATCCATTCAGATCTTAGGCCATTCATGAATGTGACCTTCTGTTCAATAACTTTCCTCTTTATGCCATGCTTAATCATTTTGCTCAGAAGATGATTAAAGCGATCAAAGGCTTGAATAAGCTTCTCTTCAGGTTTCTGCTTGAAGTCTCCAAACTCTGAAAGCAGTAGAGTCTGAATCGAATGCTCAAGATCCTCATCTGTAGAATACAGCTTTTTCAGTCTGTCCCAAACCTCTTTTGCCGTCATGCATGAGCTAACCAACCGAAAGGTGTCAGACTGTGATCATTCTAAGCGCTTTAATATTGCATGCAAACTTATCCTTCTCATCTTGAGGAACATCTTTAACATCAACCATAAGTTGGTTGTACTCCTTCTAAGTCTTTATGATTCTTTCTGTGCCAGAGTGAGCGAACGGACCAAAGGTGATCGCTTCACAGATCAAATACCCATTATCTTCGGAACCGATCACATAGTCTTCAAAGTGATGCGTCCATACTTCGTAATCCTGAGTATAAAGAATGGGAATTCTAGTTGTGGATCCAATTCTGTTGGAAATATTAATAGGGTTTGTGTTGGAATCGTCGTGTGACATGATGATATTGTGAGAAACCTGTTCAAGATCAGACTTGTAAACAAAGTTAGGGTAAAATCGAAATCTAATAACAACGTCAATAACAAGATGACGGTTTCTAACAGAGATCAATATAAGCAGAAAAACCCTGAAACCTTCTTCAACATAAGAGATGCATATAGATTACACAGTCTCCTGCTCTAATACCAATTGATGAGTTAAAAAACTCTTTAGATCGATTAGATCTTCAATAGGGTAATGAAAAACAAAAAATCAAACAATGCAAACAAAATTTGAATCAAAATAAATCTTAATGATTCCAATATAGTCACACCTCAACAGAGCTCGATAAAGAACTTACATTGTAGAGGGTGGGCTACGGTTTTACAATGCAATTAATGAGAGTAATAAACAAAAGCGTTTTTATGATAAGATTGCATGCATGCAACTTATATACTAAACCCTAAAACAAAACACACGGCTGGACAGACCCAAACCAGTAACAAAATTGGACTAACAACCAAGCCCAAGACGCAACACTATAAGCCCAACACTTCTAACACTAGTCGTTTGACTAAAAGTCAAACCATGCCAATAGTCAATGATCAAGGTCAACGGTCAAAGTCAACTCCAACTTCCCTCCACTTGATGGCCATCTAACTTGACCACGGTCAAAATCCACTACCACATCGTGGCATGAATGCCATCACATCATGGCAGAGTTCGACTAAAACAATTATGAAATTCCTAATTATCACGTCGTGGCTACCACACTTAGACAACTTATTGAGTCCCTAATCTGAAAAGCTCCTTGTTCATACTTTCTAGTAAAGTTCATGGGACCCTAGTGTTCCATAAATATACCAAGTTTATGGACATGCATGACCCATGCATTTCCTTTACCCATCTAGGTCAAAATGAAGATAAAATGACCTAAAACTCATGCAAGATTCTCCAAAACTCATACACCTTCTAGATTTAGAAGATATGGTAACCAAGGGACCAAAGTGAGCTATAAAGTTACAAACTTCATCTCATTTATCCAACCTAAACCCAAAAATGAGACAAAACATGAAGCAAAACCTAGATCTAAGAAGAGAGAGCCAAAAAGGTGGAAACTTGAGGAATTACAATGTGTCAAAAATACGCACACAATGAGTAGAGACCAATTGCTTGAAGATATATGCAAAAAACTCCTTCTTCATCCTAAGATCACAAAAACACTAAAACTGAGCCAAGAACATCGAAGGGAGGCTATGGTTTATCAAGGGTGCTTAGGGAGGTGATGTAGGCTGGTGGAGAACGAAACCCTAGCCATCACTTCCCTTAAATAGTGCATAGAATCTGGAAATATAGTGTTTGTATATCTCCCATCACCACGTCGTGACAAGCCTGTTGTCACGTTGTGGTGCTCTTTAATGAAACACATGATTTCTGCAAAATGCCACATCGTAGTGATCCCTTCACCACGTCGTGGCCAACCAAAAACCATAAAATTACAAAATGAAGTTCATACCTGAAACCGATCGTTACATTGTTTTGTTAAGGGATTAGGGTAGAATCAATTACTT
Source organism: Lactuca sativa (assembly GCF_002870075.4). Taxonomy (NCBI): domain Eukaryota; kingdom Viridiplantae; phylum Streptophyta; class Magnoliopsida; order Asterales; family Asteraceae; genus Lactuca; species Lactuca sativa. The sequence continues at coordinate 251,155,742 of NC_056625.2, forward strand.
GACTGTCTATCAAATTTGATGTTATGTATGATTAACATATGCAAGGCGACCGCAGTGTAAGTGAAGGTTTCATGAGTTGGGAGCGTGGTTGATAGGGTGCTAGAAAAAGTGAGGAATTAGTAGTTACCCTTGAGATAGTGAGTGTAAGGTGTATGCATACCCTAGGTTTTTTGGGCGTTGGGGTATAGGAATGTCGTGGTGATCCTTTGAGACAAATACGGGTAGATGTGGAAGGTAATATGGCCCGTATTACTAGAAGTACATAACCCATACGTGTGTCAAGGAATTCATGGGTTCCCAAGGAATGAGTAGTTGAGTAGTGATCTGATATGATGTAATGTGATTTTGTGATGTGTTCCTGGTTTATTTTTATTATGGTTGTTACAAGAAGTTGTGGTTTGTGTGATGATGGTCCGGATAAGGAAGGATTGAGTGATGACGGGATCCTAGAATTGATCACCACTTAGGTGGCTGCGGCAATCAGAGTGGTAATTCTAGTGGTGTTTTGGGTCTATCAAGACCACTCTGATTGAGATGCTTGATGAGCATTATGCTTCCGTCACTAAGGTTGTTGTCATCACAGCCACTGTAATCGTTGTTGTTGCAGGACTTCAGGGAGGAGGGTCTATGTAGTACTAGGAGTTTAGCAACACAAATCCCTCAGAGTTCGACGTGGTCAACAACCTAATTGTGGTCATGAGGTGGATATCTAATGTTAAGGGGAATTTTTACACGTGTGCATGTCCTGAGAACCATAAGGTGAAGTGTAACATCCCAAAAATCATGGAAAATCTATTGTTTATAAAACCATATTAAAATCCATAAATCATACAAAAAATAGTTTCCAAAAGCCATAATATAAGTTAGAGGATCCCAAAATCATAAGTTAAATAAATATTCAGGATGATGTGCACAATCATGTCTTCGCCTTGCCCCTGGTTGATTTTTAAGGTGGACTCGTCGAGTTCCCCAGTGGACTCGGCGAGTTCACTGTCCAGAACCCAGAAAATCAACTTTTTCAACAAGCAGCATCAAGTATAATTGAAAACAAGCCTAGGCTCTGATACCACTTATGACTTTTGAGCATTCTAACACTTTTATGGTGTACATGCAACCCTATAAACCTTGGATCTATGTTTTCTCTATTATACATGCAAACTTTCAATATTCCAAGGTTTCATCCTAACCAGCATACTATGGAGTATATGTAATACAAAAACTAGTAGAATGACATACATTTTCTTGTAGCTTGATTCCTTAAGCCTTTAAGAACCTAGTGCCCCAAGTGTGGCACCTCAAACGGTTTACACAACACCACCAACAATTGGAAGAACTTGAGAGAAGGTTACTTGCACTCAAAATCGGCTAGCCCTCTTATGTAACTCTTTAGTGCCGATTTATTGAGCTAGAGGGGTTCTTATATAGTGTGGCTAATTAGGGTTACACCATGCAAACCCTAATGTGCATGACTTTCCACATTCCTTATACTCCATGGGTCACCACATGGGTTTAGCCTAACATAAAGAACTATGGATCATAAGCCCACTTTATAAGAATGAATGATTTACACAATCAATCCCCATATATTTAATTAGTCTCTTTTAACCTCCATGGAGTATCCATGGGTCACCACATGGGTTTAGCCCAACATAAAGAACTATGGATCATAAGCCCACTTTATAAGTATGAATGATTTACACAATTAATCCCCATATATTTAGTTAGTCTCTTTTGATCACATAATTAATTCCATATTAATTCTTGATCAATACTAATTAAATAATATGATTTCATATTAATATATTAGAACTTATAATATATTAATAAATCATAAATATCCTCTTCTCAAAAGTCCATCCTTCAGATTGTTCCGGTGCCATGCAACCCAAATGGACCATGCTACTCTCGGGTCAAGTACATTCCATTTATAGTTATGGACTTAGACACTAATCCAACAAGTTTCCATCTCCAAAAAACATAAGGTTTCTCCTTCAAACGTCTTTTGTGATTGTATCTTGGAGATATTCGGTGTGTCTTAGCCAAGTGATTTGATTCCTATCCATATGGGGGATGTGTGGGTGATTGTAGGGATGGATTGGTTTAGTAGATTTGGAGGTATGATTGATTGAGAAAGGCAGATGGTAGTGGTTCAAACCCTAAGTGGGGGATAACTAACCATTTACGATGAAGGTACTAGGGTTGGTTTAACTTTCTATTATGCTTTTAGGGCTAGGCAGTATCTTCAACATGGATGTACGGGTTATTTTACATGTGTAGTAGACACTCAAGTGGAATGGAAGAAGTCAGAATCTGATGTGCTAATTATTAAGGAGTTTTTGGATGTCTTCCCAGAAGATTTATCAGGTGTGCCTCCTATGAGAAATGAGGAGTTCAGGATCGATTTAATCCCCGATACAGCCCATATTTTTAAGGCGTTGTATCGCCTTGTACCACCTGGGATGCAGGATTTGTCTTCTTAGCTTCTGGAGCTATTGGGCAAGGAGTTTATCCAGCTGAGTAGCTCGCCTTGGGGGGCACTGATCCTATTCATCAAGAAGAAGTATGGTTCTAACAAAATGTTCCTTGATTTTCGGGAGTTGAATAAGCTGATTGTGAAGAATCGTTATCCATTTCTGAGGATTTATGACCTTATCGATCAGTTGTAGGGTGCATCTTGATTTTCCAATATTGATTTGAGGTCAGGATACCACCAAATGAGAGTCAAAGAGTAGGATATTTAGAAGATGATTTTCTGAACTCGTTATGGTCATTATGAGTTTGTAATGATGCCATTTGGGCTCACTAATGTACCTACATCATTCATGGATCTGATGAATCGGATATGTAAGTTGATGCTCGATCGGTCCGATTATTGTGTTTATTAATGATATTCTAGTCTACTCAAAGACTAGAGAGCAACATGATAAGCACTTGTAGGGAGTTACTAGGAGTGTTAAGGAAGGATAAGTTGTATGGCAAGTTCTCTAAGTGTGATTTTTAGTTGCGAGAGGTCCATTTCTTAGGACATCTCTTCAATTAGAAGGAGATTTTGGTCGATCAGAACAAGATCGAGGTGGTTATACGATTGGAGATCCTAAAGTCTCCATCTAAGATCCAAATTTTTCTTGGGCTGGCAGGTTACTACAAGAGGTTTATTCAGGATTTCTCCAATATTACTGTTCTTTTTACCCACTTAACGGATAAGAGTGTAGATTTTCACTGGGGGCTTGAGTAGCAAGTGACATTTGAGATTCTGAGGCATAAGCTATGTGAGGCCCTGATATTGACCCTTCCTAAGGGCATTGAGGATTTTATGGTCTATTATGAAACTTCAATCACTATTTTAGGGGCAGTACTCATGCAAAGAGGTAAGGTTATTGCTTAATCATCTAGACAGTTGACGCCTCAAGAGGCTTGGTATCCCACACACGATTTAGAGTTAGGGCTAGTGGTATTTGCCCTCAAGATCTGGCGACACTACTTTTATGAGGTCTGTTGTAATATTTACACATATCACAGGAGTTTGAGATATCTTATGGACCACCTGAATCTGAATATGAGGCGGTATAAGTGGATTGGCTTGGTCAAGGATTATACTAGTGAAATCCTTTACCACTCGGGGAAGACCAATGTGGTCATTGATGACTTTAGCCGCAATGTGGCTACTGATCTTATTCGAGACTTGTGTTTGAGGATGACCATCATTTTACCACTTCTAGATTTGATCAAGGAGGATCAGGTTGAGAGAATCAGGAAGGAGAACTGGAAAAAAGAACAAATTAGGGGTCTGGTTGCTAACTTTACCATAAACAATTGGGGTTTATTAACCCAGTGTGGACGAGTTTAGGTTCTAGTTTCTGATGGGGTCTATTAGATATTATTGGAGGAGGCGCATAAGTCCAAGTTCTCGATACACCTTGGAGCTATAAAAATATATCATGACTTGAGGCTTAGTTATTAGTGGTCGTGCATGAAGAGAGACAACTTGGTTGTTGAGAGGTTCCTGACTTATCAAAAGGTAAAGGTCAAACATCAGGGATCACATGACAAGTTACACCCTTTGGTGAATCCTATTTGGAAATGGGAACAAATCACCATGGATTTTGATCACAAAACTGCCAAGGACGGCTAAGAGATTTGAAGATATTCTGGTGATTTTCGACCACCTGATCAAAAGTTTCCATTTCCTTGCTATCTGGGAGAGCTCTTCGGCCGAGAAATTGGCTGATATCTACATACGAGAGATCGTTACTCACCATGATGTGCCCATATACATCATATTTGATCGATATGTTCGATTCACTCACGGGTTTTAGAAGAGGTTCCATGATGAGCTGGGTATTCGATTATTGTTTAGTACTGCTTATCATCCGCAAACATATGTACAAAGTGAGCAGAATATTCATACGCTCGAGGATATGTCGAGAGCATGTGTTATAGATATTGATGGGAGTTGAGACTCCTACCTCCCTTTAGATGAGTTTTTGTACTACAAAAACTATCATTCTAATATTAGTGCACCTCCTTATAGGCTTCTTTAGAAGACGAGGTGTCAGACCCTAATTTGTTGGGGAGAGGTCAGTCATAGGGTTATGGGGAGCACAAAAGTAGTGCTCCATATTACAGATCTCATCTAACAGATCAGCCATAGATTACAGACGGTGTAGATTAGACATAAGAGCTATACTGACAGGCGACGATCGAAGTTGGAGTTCAGGATAGGGATATGGTGTTGCTAAAGGTATGACCCCTGGAAGGGTATTATATGCTTCATGAAGAGGGGCAAGTTAGGATTCAGATTCATCAGGACATTTCGAGTTGTAGGTAAGGTGGATTACCGGTTGGATTTACATAGGAGCTTTGCCAGATTCATAACGTTTTCTACGTCTCTCAGCTACAAAAGTGCTTAGTGGATGATTAATATGTGGTCTCTCTAGACGACATCCAGTTCGACGAGCGTCTGAACTATGTGGAGAGACCAGTGATGATTATTGATAGGAATATGAAGACCTTGCACAAAAAGGCGGTGCCTTTGGTCAAGGTGTAGTGGTAGCACCAGAAGGGCTCAGAGTGGAATTGGGAGCCCGAGGCGGAGATACATAAGCACTACCCATATACGTTCTCGACTAAGGATTTAGAGGATGAAATCTAGTTCAAGTGGTGGAGAATTGTATTTATTTTAGTGTTTATGGAAATTACATACTTCATATATGGATTTTAGGGTGGCCACGACATGGTGTGGCAAGGTCCATGCTATGACATGGCAAAAACTCGCATGCAAATCCTAACTTTTTGGATCTTAAGCCCTATTTAAGGGATTTGACAGTTAGGTTGTTCACCCATAGGCTCCATCACCTCCCTTTCAACCTAAAGCAACCCTAGCCTCCATTTTTTACCCCTTAAAGCTTTTTGGTTGTATTGAAGAAGAAGAAGAAGAAAAAGGTGTCCTTGGTGCTTTGATCCAACAAGAAAATCTCCCTGTCTCCTTGCATACATTATGGACTTTTGTAAGTCCTCAAGTTTTTACCTTTATGTGTCATCCTTAGATATCTAGTCTTTTAATGCACTTTTCTTCATGTTTAAGGTGGTTTTAGTGGATGGATTCCATAAAGTTGGCAACTTTAAGGATCCTTGAAGTCTCTTTGTGGTTTCATGTTTCAAATCTGGATTTTTATAGAGTTTTGGTCTCGTACATGAGGTTTTGATCTCATTTTCTCCATATTTGACCTAATTAGAGTTCAATACACGCATTGGACATGCATGTCCACAAAGCAAGGATTTTTATGAGATATTTGGGTATAAGGAATCCTTTTGGAAGAGATGGGTGAGTGGCTTAATGGATTAAGGACTTGATCCATTAAGTTGTCCAAGAGTAGTTCCCACGATGTAGCAACATGCTCACCTCATCGTGATGAAGGGGATTTATTGCGACTATTTTGTCGTGAGGCTACCACGACATGATAAATGCTTGGCCATGACGTGGTGGATAGTTGAGGTGGTTTTTGACTATTGACTTTTGGTTAACTTGAGGGTTTTTGGACTGTAGATTATGGATATACCTCTTATTTTTATATATGTGGCTTGTATCACCCGTATTTACTTCTTGAGAGTTTTATTGTTGTCTGCTAGCATGCGATGTGAGTTTTCTCACTATACTTTGTATTGCAGTATGTATCATTTGTGTGTAGGATTTTGATATGTTGTAGTGGCATGTTAGATTGGTAGATCTTTTATAATTACATGTGTTTGCTGGTTATTGTTTTTTTTTTTTTTTGCATAAGTCAATATATTGTGGTTGGGTTGAGGCGGTCTTGCTCTTTGGTATAGGCTAAGATACCTAGGCGGTCCAGTTGATACCGTAGGCCCAAGAAGAACGATCCAACCTTGTGTTATAGGCTCAGGAGAGTGGTCCAACTATATGTTATAGGCTCAGGAGAGTAGTCCAGGTGTACTGTAGGCCTTGCAAGGCGGTACAATCAGATTGTAGGCTCATGTATACATACATTGTATGTGTATTGTTGTGCGGGGTATTTTGGGGGAACTCATTAAGCTTTGGCTTACAGTTGTGGATTTAAATGTTTCAGGTACTTCTGAGGATCAGGAGAAGTCAAATGCATGATTGTACATATCATCTCGTGGATTTATGTTTGAGAGATGTTATTTGATACTCTAATTTTATGATTATGGTTTGAAACAATGAATTGAATAACTAATGTTTTTTTTTATAAAATGTCTTTTGAAAATGAAAAAATTCACTACGGATTTTGGGATGTTACACCCTCTTCATCCGTTGCACAATTGATAATATCTAAGACTATATTTGTTTAGGTTTGATCTTTGAAATCAATAATGATCTCTGATTATGCACTAACCAAAGAGAATGGTTATTGATTGCATGAAGGAGGTGTGTCAACTTTGTTTGTTTTTTATTGTCTTACATTTAAAAGTTCTTCTTACCATTTTTTAAAATACTTCTAAAACTACCATACTCTGGTAAATATATTTTTAGATAATAAATGTTTAGTATAAAACTCAATAAAATAATATAATAAATTAGCAATTTCCAATTTGTTTATTTTTACCTTGCATGCCTAGTATTCTGCTTTTAAAAGTGTTATGTTATTTAATTACAAGTAGTAACCGTTCTTAGCAATGTTTTAAAAATCGGTTTTTTAGTTGAACCGGTATAGTGACCGGTTCCCGATTCAAGCGGTTTAACCGGTTCGACTGCCGGGTTAACCGGTTTCTATAATTTTCGTCTTTTTTCTTATTTTCCTATAAATCATTAATTTGATGTTTACAAGTTCATACATTAAAATTACATATAAAAATAAGTTGTAGATCAATCCAAATATATTAAAATAACACATAACCATAAGTTTTAGTGTTCTACATCAATCAATATACCTTAAAAAGAAAATAAAGTATAATACCGAAATAAAATATAGTTGTAGATGAATACAAACACATCAAAAAAGTTTATAACATTTACCATATGTTTTTATTTAAAAAAAACTAAATAGATTTGAAACAAATCACCAAAGTTTATTATATAAATGATTCTTTTTCATGTATTTTTATTCGGTTTAACCGGTTCAACTGAGTTTTTTCTAAAAACCGGTCGGTTCAATCCGCTTTAGAAATCAACGTAAAACCGGTGATAATTGAACCGCTCCCTCCTGCGGTTCCCGGTCCAACCTGTTTTTAAAACATTGGTTCTTAGTCATATCATTGATATATCATCGATATTCTGATACGACGATACTAAACAATTTGTCAAGTAAATTCGTTATATATTAACAAAATGTAACAATACTGACCATTTGCAAATTCTACGTGGTTTAAGATTAAAATGTGTTTGCGTAGATGTAGGATAACTGTATTTTGTTAAACTTTCACTAATATAACATCACTATGTGGAATGAGCTTAATGGTTAATGATCAAACTCTTTAATGGGGGTTGATTATCAGAATGTGGTGTACTTTTATGTAGTTAATATTTTAATGTTTTATGAACTGAGTGTATTTTTATTTTTATGTAGTTAATATTTTATGGTTATCTTATATGATCCATAATATGAGTTTTTCCAAGAGTTTATTTACTCAAATTAGCTCTTCAAAGTTAATAACATATATTATGGAAGCTTTTTAAATTCAACTAGTAATTTGCCTCCACTACGGTGAACCAATCCATTTTATAAGTTGAATTTTGACAATCGTATTAATGAAAGCTAAGTATTTTTGCATTTGTTGTTAGATAAATATATAAGGTCGATACCATTAACTAACTCCAATTTATATTTTTGTATGAAAACATATTATATGTGACTAAACTTATGTATAAAAAACATACATAAAGGTAAGCTCGAAAACGTACACAAAATTTACCTCGAAACGTAATGAAACTCGAATTTATAACGACACATACATAAAAGTAAGTAAACTCATATATAAAAAACATATATAAGGTCGATACCATTAATTAACTCCACTTTATACTTTTGTATGAAAACATATTATATGTGACTAAACTCATATATAAAAAACATACAAAAATGTAAGCTCGAAAACGTACACAAAATTTACCTCGAAACGTAAAGAAACTCGAATTTATAACGACACATACATAAAAGTAAGTAAGTAAGATTATTATTTTCAAGATAACAAATGGAAATTCAAATAATCAAAATTGTATTATATGTGATCTGACTCATACGTAAGAAGCATACATAAAAATAAGAACGAAAACATAAATATATATATATATATATATATATATATATATATATACACGTCGAAATGTAAACAAACCTGAATTTATACTTTCACATACATAAAAAACAAGTAATTTAAAAAAAAATAACGAACAAAAGTTATAAATTAAGATCGAAACATTGATCACATTGAATTTATGCCAACACATACATACAACCTCGATTTTTTTGGCTTCATGGTCCTTTTTGGCCATGTTTCTATGTAGAAATGGTAATTGAAATGACTAAATTGCCCTCTTGACATATTTTTTATGTTTTTTCTATTTAATTTAATGTTTTATTAATAATAAAATGGGGCCTACACCCCATTCTCTCTCTCTCTCTCTCTCTCTCTCTCTCTCTCTCTCTCTTTCTTTTTATCTCTCTGTCTCTTTCTCTCTCTCTCTCTCCCTCTCATATACCCACGTGTTTCAACTAAAATCATAATGTGTATGTTTTCGAGCGGTGGATGTATGACGGTGATAGGTAGTGTTTTCGATTGAAAAACACCCAAATCAAAATTATATATGCAAGTATGTATCAAAAGAATTGATCAGAAACGGGTATCTCCATTCATGATGCTTCCTCTATAACTGCCAATAAACTTGCTCGATTCGATACACACACTTGATTGGGGTCCAATACACACATTGAAAAATTAAAACACATACACACAGTGAAGAACATGAAAATAGTATGTAAACACATTTGAAATTGGAATTGCTCTGTTGGATGGTTTCTCATCGACTGGTGTGCTTCACGAACCAAATCTCACTCCCACCCCTTCTGAATACCTTTGTTGCATATTCCATCCGTTGTACATTTTTTGCAGGTTTTAGAACTTACATGAGAATAACATTATATTGAATCAAACTCAGGAATAAATCACTCCTCTCTTGCAGGTTTCTTCCCATAATTGTATATCTTTCTTTACCAAGTGCCTCCACCCATCATTCCATTCCATAACTCATTGGAATTACAATTCCGATCTCTATATTTCGCAACACATTGTTCATCAAGATTTCTTGATGTGTTCGTTTTGTGACGAAATCTTGAATTCTGAGATGGGAATCATCAATTGCCTTGACTGTGAAAAAACAAAATTAGGTTTAGGGATCAGAACATATACGCAATTAAGAACACAAACCCACAGTTACTGTCACAACTAGCATTTATGGCTAGGAAATTATGTATTCATGTAATCAACTCTCGTGTAACATGTAATCTAAGTTGAAGTTTTGTGCAAATGTTCATTCCAAAAACAACTAGTTGAATCGAAACTCACGCGTGAAGTCCAAATCCAAATTCAATGCATAACATACACTCAATTGTGGGTTTGTAACCCTGATGCCCCAGTTCAAACTCAGAATGGACCAAGATCCTCTAATTGGGCCTAATGGGCCAGTAAACTTTCAATTTGGCTATTTTGGGCCAAGGAACTCCAATTGGGCTATAATTGGACCCACATTCATTAAACCATAGCACTTGGGCCATGTTGGGCCTAAAATGACTCATTTTGTTTTCATGGGCCTTATTAGGCCATGAACCACTTCCATGAACATTATTGGGCCGTAAACCCATTTCTTTATCACTTTCTCTCATTTCTAAAACTCCTCTCTAAATCTCCAAAGAATTCCTCCATTCTTCATCTAAAAATCGTGAGGTAGTGTGGATCTTCAACAAGATTCCATCAAAGATTGTCATTCTTGGTAAGCTACATCTACTCAAAAAGATTATCTTCATTATATTTTATGAACTTATCACTTATAGACACCCTATATCATGATCATGCTTCTTAGAACTCCATAAATCCAAAAACTCATCTCAAGAAGCATCCAAGGCCGAAATCTCCTTCAAACTCTTCATCAAACTGAAACCATCAAACCAAAGTGTAACGCCCCGTTTATTTATATAAATTAATAAATGTAAGTCCCGGGCTAAATTGTGAAGAATTTTAGAAGTCGGGGGTTTAAAAGTGTAAGTTCCGGATTAGTTTTGTAAGTATTTAAGAAAACAGGGACTAAATGGGAATTTATGGAACTTTATTTGAAAAGATTTTAGAAGATGGGGTGGTTTAGTAAAATCTGGACTTAGTTTGCAAGGAATTCAAGGGGCATGGCTTAAAGGGTAAATATGAGGTCCATTTTAAAAATAAATATGAAGGGAAGGGCTGATAGTGTTAAAATGGGCAGAAGTTTGAAAGGGTCGGGTGCGCCTCATGCAGCCTATATATATATATATATATATATATATATATATATATATATATATATATATATATATATATATATATATATATATATATGTATATATATATATATATATATATATATATATATATATATATATATATTTGGTGCAAAAGAAACCCTAACCTGTAACACCGAAAATTTCAAAACAATTTTTCATTTAAAATAATCGTTTAATTCTTAAAAACACTTTGTTTAAAGTCTCATTCATAATCGAATTACAAAACATAACTCCATTTTCACTTGCATGATAAACCAGGATCCTCGAAACATGACTCATTCTCTGGTGTGTACAATCGAGCCGGTGTCGTCCCGTGATACTATAATAACCTGAAACACACAACACAAAACACTGTAAGCACGAAGCTTAGTGAGTTCCCCAAACTACCGCATACAACACATACGCCACTCGAGGCTACAGTACGACCCTCCGGTCAGTGTGTCTCAGCGGGACCCTCCAGTCCCATAGCTCGTTGGACCCTCTGGTCCGGTCATAGCTCGTTGGGCCCTCTGACCCGGTCGGAATCGTTGGACCCACCGGTCCGGTCTGTATCTCCGCATAGCATAAATCACAAAGACATAATGCATAGCATGTCACATACAATAGGATAACATAATACTCAATGTAAGCACATACGACCTTCCAGTCACACAATACTACCACTCAAGGTAACGTAGAGTGAGAAGACTCACCTCGCGTATCTCGATAACTCGCAAATCCCGAAAATCACTCGCGCTCGATCCTCCGAGCTATAATCCTCCTATAACACCATAGATCTCTAATTAACACTTTCTCAACTAAGGTTGACTACTCATATCAAGTCAACACTGGTCAACTCTGGTCAACGGTCAACGGTTGACCCGACTCGCCGAGTATGGTGTGGACTCGCCGAGTCCCTACGGGAACCCGATCCCTCTGAATCTCTTCCGACTAACCGAGTCACTCACCCGACTCGGTTGCTCAACCCCTGGTTCGTAATCACTGAACAACCCGCACCAACTCGCCGAGTCTGGGAATGGACTCGGCGAGTGCATTCCATGCACAACCCCAAACAACCTTCTGAGGTCAGATCCGCTTCACTAACTCATAGATCCAGTCTCCTTAAGCTTATTGACCACGTAAAGTTCAAGTCTTGGTGCTTATTAAGCACCGAATAGCTCATGAATGGTGTTTTAGCCTCAAATACATTGATCCCAAGCCAAAACCTCCATGGATGCATATAAATCTTTGGTAAAGAGGTGCTCTGGACCTCTATGGGTCCAGATCCAGGACCTTAACTTGCTAAGGGACCATGAGGACACTAGATCTAGACACAAATGGGTTCAAAAGCCCTAAATCTACATGAACATCACAATAACAGAGAATGATTCGGAATGGTACCTCAGTTGTGATGTCCTGGACCTCAGTTCTTCAGGAATCCACCCCTCTCTTGCTTCCTCTTGTCTAGATCTCCTCTTTCCTTGCTAGGCAATAACTCCAAGATCAATAATGGCTCCTTCCCTCACTTGAATCGCTCAAATGCTCTAGGGTTTCACTCTGGGGACTGATGAGCGCAAATGACGGCCATAAGGCCCTTTAAATATGCCTCAAACCCGAGAAATTAGGGTTTCATTAAACAGCACAGACTCGCCGAGTCTACCAAGGCGACTCGCCGAGTCCGGGCATCAATCCGGGTGAGAAATCGTGTCTCAACTCGGCGAGTCTACGCACCAACTCGCCGAGTCTTCCACAAAACTCAAAATAAAAACAATAATTAATATTCCTGAAATCCCGGATGTTACAATTCTCCCCCACTTAAATCCGACTTCGCCCTCGAAGTCTCATTCCTGAAATAGCTCTGGATTTGGTCCCACATCTCCCGCTCTGGCTCCCGGGTCAACTCGGATCCCTTCCGATGTTGCCACTGAACCTATACCCGAGGCACCTCCTTGTTCCTCAGAACCTTGATCTTTCGATCCACAATCGCAACTGGTCTCTCCGCGTAGTTCAGGCTCGCATCCACCTGAATGTCTTCTGACGGCACTATCGCCGACTCGTCGGCTATACACTTCCTCAACTGAGACACATGGAAGGTATTATGAATCCGCTCCAATTCCGCGGGTAGCTCTAAGCGATATGCTACCCTGCCCACCCTCGCGATCACCCGAAAAGGACCGATATATCGGGGCCCCAACTTGCCCCTCTTCCTGAATCGGATCACTCCTTTCCAAGGAGAGACCTTCAGGAGTATAAGGTCACCGACCAATAATTCGAGCTCGGACCGACGCCTGTCCGCATAACTCTTCTGGCGACTCTGAGCGGTCAACAACCTCTGCCTGACCTGCTGTATCTGCCCTGACGTCTGAAGCACGATCTCTGTACTTCCCATCACACGTTGCTCTACCTCTCCCCAGCAAATGGGGTCCAATACCCCCTCCTCTACAACAGCTCAAAGGGCGGCATACTGATGCACTAATGATGGCTATTGTTGTAGGAAAACTCTGCCAAGGGCAATTACGGGCCACAATTTCCGCCCGAAATCTAATACACATGCCCGAAACATAACCTCAAGCGTCTGAGTCGCTCGCTCTCTTTGAGGTGTCCACAGACATCACTATGGTAAACTCTAGCTCATTTCTCATATTCATCTTTGATACCGAGCACCATGTCAGCTTTTGGCCCTGCAGCTGAATCCCCAAAGGTCACACGTAACATGATCCAAAACATCTCACTAACTTCCTCCCCGTGACCACTATCACGGCCCAGTGACACGCAAGTCACGAAATTCCCTATTCCTCATGAAGAAATACAATCCAATCAAAGATCGACTCAGCTCTAGCCTCTGGCTTCTGCTGCGCATATTCTCCCGCGCGCCTCGCTGACCCTCCCGACAGAGACGGAGACCCCAGTCTCGACCCGGTTTTAACCACCAGGCTCCAAAAACTCAACACTAGGGCTACTCAAGCCTAAAACTGTTCTGCATCATGCACTTACCAGAGAACACTCCATCATCACACTCTCTTGCCATCTAGTGGGTACTATGGCTTCCTACAACATTACGACAGCCTCTGACTAGTGAGTACTACGGCTCCCCGTAGTATCACAACGCCAACTAACTGGTGGGTACTACGGCTCCCCGTGGTACCACGACTCCCTCCCTCTGACTTGTGAGTACTACGGCTCCCCGCAGCATCACAACACCCTCTGACTGGCAAATACTACGGCTCCTCGTAGCATCACGACTCTCTCTCTCTCTCTCTCTCTGACTTGTGAGTACTACGGCTCCCCGTAGCATCACAACACCCTCTGACTGGTGAATACCACGGCTCCCCGTAGCTTCACCTTATACTCTCATTCTCATTACAATGCCACACTATGTTCACTAACTCATGCATCGAAGACTATCATAGATAGCTACACACACTTGCCCCGATATGCATTACGGACTCTGGCGGCAACCGCCATAACACAGAACCTTCCTCTGCGGAGATCCACTTCCTTAAATAATCCCTCTTGATGACAATACACGAAGGGCTCCCACCGAAACCGTGGATACATGATACATCACTGGTCATCTTAAGCCCAAGACTCTAAATAACTCTGAAATCGGGACGCTATACGCGGAAACCACAGAACACCCTAACAGAGCATCACAATGTCCTGTCTCTACCACTGATTCCCTTACTCCCAGCACCATACACATACAACAATACATTTCCTCTGAATCCCATAACAATTTCCTATATCACTCGATGCGCAACTTCAGTGCATCCAAACACTCGATTGGAATACAAGGAAGGCGCTAACCCTTCAGAACACACTGATGATCTTCTGAAACCCTTTCCACTACTGCTCAAAAATCCAAGCAAGAATACACATCCCGGCCTGGGAGTTGGCTACTCGACAATCTTCTACCCATATTTCAACCCAGAAGTTCTCAACTGCCCATACCATCATTACGAGCCTTCCACTTGAGACAACTCTGACCACCACCAGATTCCTGACCATTGACCACCCGCCGTGGAGACACCCATCCTTCTCTCAGACATATACCACATGCATTATCTCGCCCTACACCTTTCCTTGATCACCAATGACCCTGATCTCATGAATTCAAGCCGCAGGTTTCTGCATCCAACCCCTAACCGCTCTTGCACAAATCTCCGGGACTCTCAATAAACCCCCTAGTTCTCCCCCACTTAGGGTTCGAACCATCACTATCTGACACATCAACAACCTCACGAACTATTTTCACCTGCAACAACGCACCTGCCCCTGGAAAATGCTACGCAACGCCCGATAATCCCCTTTAAGGAAATCAATTGCACCTGCCCCTGCAAAGTGCTACACAACGCCCGATAATCCCCTTTAAGGAAATCAATCGATCTCATAACTCTGAACCTCAGGTTAAATCCTCAAGAACTTCTCGTCACGACTGCCTATAGTCGTTCCAAGTCTCGTACCAATCCAATACCAAGCAACTCAACTGTCCAATAACATCACTGACTCATAAACTGGACCACGAAATCATCATATTCCCCCACCTCGACTCATCAACTGACGTTCCAACACATGGATCATCCCGAGAACAGGGACCCACTCCCATATTCAATACCAACGTAAATAGGAAAACCACTACACTGATTAACTCGACTGGACTCCCCCACTGATACCTCTACAATACGCCTTACTATACTCAAATAGGTGTAACATGGTCCTCGACTATCTCAGTCCCATCTGACTATCTGCTCATGGTAAATCATTGTCTCGCAGCACACATGCTACCTGATACTCTGATGGAAAATCATTATCAATGACAACCTGCAGGGTTTTACCCCCAAACCCGAAACTTAAACATCAGGCCTCTCATGTTCCACACACGAACATAAACAACACCACTCAGGTCATAGAAGGTGACATCTCCTCTATCGACTGATTGCTCAACTCAGACCGAAATTCTCCCCTCCCTCTAACTCCTTACCAAAAATACTCTGATAGGCTCTCGACCTCCCTCTCAAGGGACGCCTCTTCGAACTCAATCATGGCCCACATGCCTAAAACCCATAGTGTCCAATCTCTACCTCATCAATTGTGACCGGATAACCGGAGAACCACAAGCATCATTCACTACGAACCATGGTACTCATCCCATGACATCTCTTCTCAATATGCTCCGGTGTATGGTACTCGAACCATAACATCACTCCTCAACCTACTCCAATGTATGGTACTCGAACCATAACATCACTCCTCAATACGCTCCGATGTATGGTACTCGAACCATAACATCACTCCTCAATATGCTCCGATGTATGGTAATCGAACCATAACATCACTCCTTAATATGCTTCGATGTATGGTACTCGAACCATAACATCACTCTTCAATCCGCTCATTAGAACCTTCAGAATACTCCCTGTATCAAGTATGGGTCCTCTGCTTTCAGTAGTACGAGACCATACTACCTGCCACATCTACCCATACTTTCCACACGGACTATCCCGGAGCTCCTAAGTAGTTGTTCGACCTTCTCGTTCACTAATTCCGTCGCGCGCTCGCTCCTCAGCGAAATCCTCTACTCTGCCAGCGCACTCATCTGGCTAAGGTTACTCCCTAGGCTCTTCCTAGATTCCCGCACTTCTCTGCCATCAGCTGTTGAAGAGCTCCTAATGATGCTAGCCATCTACCTCCTGAATATCGTCATATTCGCTTGGTAGCTGACTCCCATCATCGAGAGTTCCACAAAGCACGAAGCAAGCAGCATTCGAGCATCGAATAATATATATGACTCACTCTGGGTGATAACTCCGCTTGCTCAGCTCATCCTCGAAAGTACCACCGAACTCTGCAACTCTTCCCCTCGCGGGTTCTAACTATTCTTTCTCTAAGTATCACGGTACATATCTAGACATCTCCCCTAGATTACTCCTCTACTCCAATCCCCTAAAGGATTCCAACTAAATATTCTCACTCATCACATACTCAAAAGCACATCACATATAACAACAATCCCTAGGCTAAGACATCACAAATCAGGCCACTCTAGTCCTAAGATATGAAATACATAGCCTGTCTCTAGCATACAATAATATCTCATAAAGTGCATCATAAATATCTCATGTCACAAAAGTAAGGGTATTTTGGGAAATCACCGTTCGGGCTCTGGCTGATTGTACACACTACTCTTTCTCGCTTTCTCTTTGAACTCTTATTCGCTTTAGAAAATTATTTCTTTGAAAACTTTTTTTACTTCCTCAGTTTGAGTCCAGATTTACCCGGAGGCGCATCTGAATCCCTCAAACCAAGGCTCTGATACCAACTTGTAACACCGAAAATTTCAAAACAATTTTTCATTTAAAATAATCGTTTAATTCTTAAAAACACTTTGTTTAAAGTCTCATTCATAATCGAATTACAAAACATAACTCCATTTCCACTTGCATGATAAACCAGGATCCTCGAAACATGACTCATTCTCTGGTGTGTACAATCGAGCCGGTGCCGTCCCGTGATACTGTAATAACCTGAAACACACAACACAAAACAATGTAAGCACGAAGCTTAGTGAGTTCCCCAAACTACCGCATACAACACATACGCCACTCGAGGCTACAGTACGACCCTCCGGTCGGTGTGTCTCAGCGGGACCCTCCAGTACCGTAGCTCGTTGGACCCTCTGGTCCGGTCATAGCTCGTTGGGCCCTCTGACCCGGTCGGAATCGTTGGACCCACCGGTCCGGTCTGTATCTCCGCATAGCATAAATCACAAAGACATAATGCATAGCATGTCACGTACAATAGGATAACATAATACTCAATGTAAGCACATACGACCTTCCGGTCACACAATACTACCACTCAAGGTAACGTAGAGTGAGAAGACTCACCTCGCGTATCTCGATAACTCGCAAATCCCGAAAATCACTCGCGCTCGATCCTCCAAGCTATAATCCTCCTATAACACCATAGATCTCTAATTAACACTTTCTCAACTAAGGTTGACTACCCATATCAAGTCAACACTGGTCAACGGTCAACGGTTGACCCGACTCGCCGAGTATGGTGTGGACTCGCCGAGTCCCTACGGGAACCCGATCCCTCTGAATCTCTTCCGACTAACCGAGTCACTCACCCGACTCGGTTGCTCAACCCCTGGTTCGTAATCACTGAACAACCCGCACCAACTCGCCGAGTCTGGGAATGGACTCGGCGAGTGCATTCCATGCACAACCCCAAACGACCTTCTGAGGTCAGATCCGCTTCACTAACTCATAGATCCAGTCTCCTTAAGCTTATTGACCACGTAAAGTTCAAGTCTTGGTGCTTATTAAGCACCGAATAGCTCATGAATGGTGTTTTAGCCTCAAATACATTGATCCCAAGCCAAAACCTCCATGGATGCATATAAAGCTTTGGTAAAGAGGTGCTCTGGACCTCTATGGGTCCAGATCCAGGACCTTAACTTGCTAAGGGACCATGAGGACACTAGATTTAGACACAAATGGGTTCAAAAGCCCTAAATCTACATGAACATCACAATAACAGAGAATGATTCGGAATGGTACCTCAGTTGTGATGTCCTGGACCTCAGTTCTTCAGGAATCCACCCCTCTCTTGCTTCCTCTTGGCTAGATCTCCTCTTTCCTTGCTAGGCAATAGCTCCAAGATCAATAATGGCTCCTTCCCTTACTTGAATCGCTCAAATGCTCTAGGGTTTCACTCTGGGGACTGATGAGCGCAAATGACGGCCATAAGGCCCTTTAAATATGCCTCAAACCCGAGAAATTAGGGTTTCATTAAACAGCACAGACTCGCCGAGTCTACCAAGGCGACTCGCCGAGTCCGGGCATCAATCCGGGTGAGAAATCGCGTCTCAACTCGGCGAGTCTACGCACCAACTCGCCGAGTTCTTCCACAAAACTCAAAATAAAAAGAATAATTAATATTCCTGAAATTCCGGATTTTACATAACCCTAGCAAGTGATGGTAGATGCGATCATCGGAAGACCTCCAGCAGCCACCCTCATTTCGTGCCCTCCTCCAGCCGCCACTCGCTTCCCTCTCGTTTTCCGACCAACGACGTGCCAAGCGACCGCCGCCTGCGGTGTCGTCACCGCAGCATCACCGTGCTATCCTTCTGTCGGACGCATGAGGACCACCGCTGGAGTTAATCCATGAAGACCTTCGTTTGCTGCCGCAATTTCTCCTCCTTCTTCTTGTATTTCTCCATCATCCACGTCGCTGGTATTGCTGGGATGGGACGCCGCCATGGTCGTGGTAGGGTACTGTCAGCGATGCTGTGAGCATCAAGAACCACCGAGAGCTGCTGTCTGCCTCCCTATGTCCGCCGCCTTTGCAATTCTTCCTAGTTGCTCCGGTTGTGCTCCACCATCCTTCCCGTTGTCACATCGCTAACCACCGCAAGTTATCGATGTTAAGACGTTGCGGCCGCCTCTCCATGTTTCTATCGCCGCCAAGTGCCACCGGGTGGTGGTTGTGTTTCTATTCCGAGCATAGTAGTGGGTGTGCGTTATTTCAATGATGTATGATTGAGTTTGCTAGCCGGGAATCGCAAGGAAGCCACCACCACCGTGAGGTGGTGGCTGCCGCCACGAGCCACTGCCGGCCACCACGGTGTGGTTGTGTGTGTGTGTTAGATTAGTTAGTGTGTGTGTATTTTGGATTAAAAACTTTGTAATTGTAATTAGCGAAAAGATTAATAAAAATAATAATAACCACCACCGTAAGGTGGTGGCCGCTGCCGTGTGCCACCGTTGACCACCACTACCCGAGGTGGTAGTGGGTGGTGCCCCACTAGCAAAATCATAATGGACCTAGCAAAACCCTAATGGGCTTAAGGATTAGTTTTGGGCCTATTGGGCCATGGTTGGGTGGGAAACCCTAATTAGGGTTTAGAAAACCCTAATTGTGAGTATTTAGGCCTTGGACTTATTGGACCCACCATTGGGTCATTGGAATTGGATTGTGTATTAAGCCCAATTACTCCATATCATTTATCTAGTAGAGTAAAGGACTTAATGGATTAATTCCTTAATGGTTTAAGTAAGAAACACTTAACCCTAATCGTCATTTTATGTGAAACCCTAATTTCACATGGGCCTTGAGTTGGGCCTTTTCCATTGGGCTTGGGTAATTGGTTTATTAATGGGCCATCCAATAATAATCAAATGGACTAGAGTAATTAGTTGGGCTTTAAGGTAAGGCCATATGAAGGATTGGGCCCAATTTGGAAATTTGGGCCATAGATGGGCCATCGTTTGGGCCTAGATGGTTGTTTGATATTAGGCCCTTAGAATGAGACATGTTGGACTAGACTGAACAATTGAACCTTAAGGGAAGTACATGTGGAGGTTTGGGTCCAATTTGGAAAATTAGGCCATATGTTGGGCTTTGGTCCCTAATTGACTTTGGGCCTATGGATTGGGCCTTAGGCTTGGGTAAGCCAAGCTTTCGGTAATGTAGTAATTATCCAAAGTATGTATTTATAGTTATGTGTTAGAACCCAATTATTAATTGGGTGTTATTTTGATGTTGACAAATTCGAGAATCTGTCATCCAGCAGCTAGGGTTTTTTCAACCGGACTTCAGCAGTGTGAGGTGAGTCCTCTTCCAGTAGGAATGGGTTTAAGGCCACAATGCCGACCCGTTTAAGTAGTTGTAGTATGTCGGGGTAAGCCCAATGTCGGGGTAAGCCCGATGCAGTTTATATGTTTTTGGACTTCAGTCCGATGCCAAGGCGATCCCGAGAAGTAGTTAAGTATGCATGATGTCTTTGTGATTCATGCAAGTTATATGATATGATATATGTTATATGTTATATGTTTCGGGCTCCAGTCCGATGTCGGGGCAAACCCGATCAATTTATGTGATTATGTTATATGTTTATGATATATGTCATGCTGTGTATGTGCCTGGGTAAGCCCGATGCTGTGGTGTGCCCGATGCGGTCGGATGTCAAGGTGAGCCCGATGCCGGACAGGAGTCCGATGTCGGGATTCGTCCTGATGCAGTTGGGAGTAGTCCCAAAGTTATATTTTGTGTTTATGTTATATGCATTGTTGATATGTTCATATGTGTTCCGGATTACGGTCCGATGCCAGGGCGGTCCCGATGCAGTGGGCTAGGCCTAAGTCATGTGATTATTTGTATGGTATGTGGTAGTATGGGGAGACCCGCTAAGCTTCGTGCTTACAGTTTTCAGTTTTGGTTTCAGGTACTTCAGTTTTCAAATGAGGAGCTCGGGAAGACTGCAGTGCACACACCATTTGTTTAGCCTGGGATGTTATTACTCTGATATATTTTGATATGAGACTTGATACATGACTTATGATTTTTATGAGAAGAAGTTATTTATGGTTTTATTATTAAATTAAAACAAAATTTTCAGACTGTGTTTTTGGGATGTTTCACAAAGTGACTTCATACCCCCGATTTTTGGTTTTTACTATGTTCTGGGGGAGAATACAAAGTTGTTTTGTGTAGATCTATGTGTATATGCATGATTATTTTGTTTTTAATGATATAAGTTGTGATTATGTGTTGTAAACTTTATAAGTTCGAAAATATACTACAATATGATGCTATTTGTAGAACATAACACTTAATACAACTTCTTATGCAAAGAAAAGGTTTAAAACCTCACAAGGTTGTTTAAAACTAAGAAAGTTTACATAAGAGGGTCAAAAATTACAAAAAATCCAAAAAGTAAAGTTATTATATAACTTACGGTTTTGAAAGGAGCAAAAAGGATTTATTAGAATAAATATGGATCTTTATGGTACTTGTGATTTTAAAAGGGTCTAAAAGTGTAAATTTTCACAAATGGGCCTCATAGTGGGCTTTCACGGTTTTTGGGCCAATATTATAAATTTTTGGACTTTTGTGGGCTTGAGTGTGATTTTAAACAAAGTTGAGCCAAAAAGGTTATTTTTCGGTTATAAAGGGCTGAAAATGATAATTTTATCAAACTTGGGCCAAAAAGGATAAATTTTATGCTTTTGGGTCGAAAATGTAAAGTTTCATACACTTGGGCCAAAAATGTCAACTTTACAAAAATTGGGTCAAACAGGCACATTTCTATGAATTTGGGCCGAAAAGATAAAATTTTATACATTTGGGCCAAAACTATAATTTTTTGTACAATTGGGCCGAGATTGCCAAATTTCATAAAGTTTGGGCCAAAAATGATAACTTTGACAAAAGTTGGTTAAAAATACTATTTTATTTGAAACTAACTTTTACATGTAAACTTTTGGTCTTAAAGGACCTAAAGTGCTATTTTTACCAAAGACATACCTAATTTGTAAATTTTTAGTCTAATGGACCAAAAATATCAATATTACAAAAAGTAGGCCTCTTATGTTGTTTTGGTAAATAATTGAACAATAATGATACATCACATGCTTTATGGGCCTTTGTTGTCCTTTTGCATGCTTATTGGGCCACAGAAACAACGTACACTGTGCAATTCAATATTCTCGTAAATTCGGTTAAGGCTCTTGTGAGATATGTCGTTTGGCACCTATCGAGTGTACAACAGTAGCCTGTAGTTCTAACCAGAGTCTCCTAGAAGGAGAGCAGGAGTTTGTGTATAGATTTATACGGGGGTGACACCCCACACATGAGTTGTTCGCTACAGTTAGACTAGGCCAGTCTAGGGTGACAAACCTTATCTTAAAACAAGTTGGCGTCTGTAAAACGTCATGACAAACGGATCAGTCATTATCAAGTATGGTTATAACAACTCACATAGAGAATAACTTCATTATAAATTTACGGAATACACATACGGTTCTAACGATACATAAATACTCATACATTGAAATTGGGTCTTTGGGTTTTAAGACCACACCATTCTTTATAAACAGAAAATATCAGATTTTTTGGGAAAAACATACAAATATACCAAACCTTCTGCTTACAACAGAAAATATAGGATTTTCAGGAATGTTCACTTTATACGTTTTCAAACAGTAACACACATGCATTAATACAGGATCTGACACAAACATTTCAAACCGTTTTTCAAAAAATATCGGATTTTCTGGCATTCACAAA
Organism: Lactuca sativa; assembly: GCF_002870075.4. Taxonomy (NCBI): domain Eukaryota; kingdom Viridiplantae; phylum Streptophyta; class Magnoliopsida; order Asterales; family Asteraceae; genus Lactuca; species Lactuca sativa. The sequence continues at coordinate 251,178,802 of NC_056625.2, forward strand.
GAAATACAAAACTGTTTATTTAAACATGCTTATGAACTCACCAACATTATATATGTTGACGTTTTCAAATTAACTTGTATTCTCAGGAAACCGTTAAGCAGGTGGACTTCAAAAACATGTTAATTTTGTTGTACTTGTTTTGCTATTATATACATTATGTAGTTGGCATGTAACTTATAATACAATACTTGATGTAAACAATGACGGTTGTATTTTGAATGTATGATGATGGTGTTTGTCATGTTTCATTTATATCACTGTGATGATATTTGTAACGCTTTAAAATTTTCAACCAATTTAAACTTTTCGAAAACAACCTAGATTCATAAAGTTATTACAAAAAGGTTTTCAATACAACTATTATCAGAGTCTTCCCAGAACCACATCATAAAAAAAATCATGAGGAGCGGTACGATCACGCTTTTGCCTTGCCACGGTCTCCTGAAGAACCTGAAAAACATTAAACCACAATTGTAAGCCCGAAAGCTTAGTGAGATACCCCCAAAATACCAGCCACATATACCATACACGCACAACATGACATATCATAACAGAACACAGAACAGCCATGCACTTCGGGTCTACTGTGTGACTGGTCCGCCGCACCGGCCTTCAGTCCACCTGGTCCAACCTCCGAGTCTAGCCACATACATCAAGTCTACAGTGTGATTGGTCCGCCCGCACCGGGCCTTCAATCCATCTGGTTCACTCTCTGAGTCTACAGTATGACTGGTCCGCCCGCACTGGCCTTCAGTCGGCCTGGTCCACTCTCCGAGCCTCGACACGTCTGGTCCGCCCTCTTGGGGTCTACAACCTATCCGGACCGCTCGCTGGGCCTTCGGGATAACCGGTCCGCCCTGGGTATGTTGGACTACAACACAAAGCAGGACCCGCCTCAACCCAACCCTAGTCCAACCACCATGTGCACATAAACATTCAATCATATAACAATTCACATCCAATCAAACCGATCTAGCAGAACACATAGCATAACATCATCCTAACCAGGATACCGACCTAACCGGTCACTAGCATAGCATCATCCTATATACCAGGATACCGACCTTAGCTAGGTCTCTAACATATACCATCCTAACTACCAGGATGCAAACATAACAAAGCAATAACATAAAAACGATACCCGAATTACAATCCGATAAAGGGCCGGCCTTGGTGCCGTAAACCCTGTCGATATAGTGAGGATAACTCACCTCGCAACTGCCGACTGAAAAGATAAGACCGAGCTGCTCCGACCTCTGATACGATCTCCACCACTTGCCAAAACCAACACTAAACTCAAAACAATTGCCAACAATTATCAAAATGCTCCTGGAAGTCAACTAGTCACCTTGGTCAAAGTCAAAGTCAAAGTCAACCTCCTGACTGACTCTACTCGCCGAGTCAACCCGATGACTCGCCGAGTCCCCATGCTCAGAACTTCCCCAATCTGCGACTCAACTCGCCGAGTCACCCCGAGACTCGCCGAGTCCAACAACTCTGAGTCCCCTCGCACTTAACTCACCGACTCCTCCCTTGACTCACCGATTCACGGCTCAACCAAAAGAAAGTTAGGACCTCACGACCAGACTCGCCAAGTCCAAGAACAGACTCGCCGAGTCTAAGGCTATCTTCAACCAACTCGTCAAGTTGTTCTTCCAACTCGTTGAGTTTCTGCCCACCTTCAAGCAACTCGCCGAGTACACCTTTGTGACTCGTCGAGTACCTCTACATCTTAATCCATACAGAAGCTTTCCAGGCCATGCAGATGATCCAAACCATAGATCTACCCTTCTACAACCCATCCATCACGTAAAGTGGCAAACTTTACGTGAATCCAAAGAGATCTAGGCATTTTACACTCTAGGGTTAGGGTTTGGGACAAGATGGCTTCACCAATCACTCAAGAACAGGGACTTTAATGCACTCTAGACCTTCTCCATTCCAGATCTGAGGTAGCAACCTCAAATCTAACCTCCAAACTCAAAACACCACATGCTATCTTTTCCAAAAACTCCAAAATGATGAATAATAGCCCAAGCAACGAAATAATACCTCAAAGGAAAGCTCCAACATAAGAGAAATTTGAATCCTTGCAAAGCCCCTTGCTCCAAGCCTCTTAGCTTTCCAAAATCTCTTTTAAAATCTCTTCCAAAATCTCTTCTCCAAGGTTCAAAAGCTCATAAACCACTCACAAACGCGCCTTAGGGTTTTCTGGACTTCAAGAGAGGGTAAAGAGGCTGGGGAGAGGGTATAATGTCCTTTAAATAGGGCTCATCCTCAGAAATTAGGGTTTTCTCCACTCAGCACCAACTCGCCGAGTTGGCCACTTAACACGCGACCAGAGTCGCGACCCTACTCGCCGAGTCCACCCATTGACTCGCCGAGTTGCCCTTTCACATTTACACTTTGAACCCTGAACTTGCACTCCTGAACTCGGGATGTTATAATATTCCAAGAAAAAGTCACCCAACCCCCGGACGTTTCTGTCGTTTCTCCGGTTCGGGGGTGTGACAATTACCCACCTACAATTTGGGTCAAATGAATCTGAGCAAAAAAAAGATGGAGGAATCGATTTCACCTCTGTACCACAATCAATCCATACCAAAAACGATAGCAACATGGTCGCTTCCTGCTTGCCTCGCCTCCTTCCCCCCTCTATCTCAATCTCGATTTCTCTTAATGATTGTTGATATACCCACAACATATATGAGCACATCGTTTTTAATTACACAGAAGTGCATGTTTATCGATTTCTTTATAGCTGTCGAAGAACTCAAATTTGGTTGTTGAATCTTTTTTGGCAACCCAGCAAGTCCAGCCACAGTGAAAGCAAATAATGTCGCTACACGTCGGTTTGAGTATAAATTTGATGAGGTTGTTTCCAATCGATTTGGGTGTTTTGCTTTAGAGTGTGTATGTGTGTGTTTGGGTTCCTATAGGAAGAAGAAAAAGACATGGGGATAACAGAGAAAGAGACCCGAATCTGTGTGTGTGTGTATGAGAGAGAGAGAGAGGATGGGGTCATTTTATTTTTTAATTATTTAAATAAATATTAGATTTAAAAAATGAAAGAAAAATAGAAAATAAATACCCCAAGGTATTATAATCATTTCAGTTTAGCAAGGGACCAAATTCGCAACAAAACAAACTCAAAAGGACCACGAATCCAAAAAAATTGAAGTTTGGACTAAACCTCAGAAAAAATGCATACCACATGGACCATTTTTGCAGTTTTGTCTAGAAAAAATAAAGATGAAAAATATAATTATTGAAAGTTGAGTGTTGCAAACATAGGTAAAAACATCCATCCATGTAATTTAATATATAGTATAACTTTGTTTTTCAAACAGCTTGTAGATTTATAAATCTTTTGCCATAATTTTTTCAAGGCAAAATGACATATATGCCCTATAAACTTTTTAAGGTTAACTCTTTTAGTCACTTAACTTTTTAAGTGGCTTTATAAGGGAACAAACTCGTGGCTACCTGTCTTTTTAGTCTTCTTTACTTGTTATAACCGGTTTGAGTGCCACATATCCAAAAATTGGGCCCATTTCTTTCCTGTTCATCATTTTCCTCTGTGTTAAATGGAAGAGTTTGAAACAAAGGTAGTCAATCGAGAATGAAGAGGAACGCAACTAAAATCAGAAAAGTGGGAAGCCTTTCGGTGTCTGGTTGACTCGATGAAGGTGAAGAACGAAAGGAAAAAAGTTGCAATCGAGGGCTTGTTTGTTTGCGGCGGCCGGTGGAGTTGCAAGGGCACCATAGATGTAATTTGTGTTTCAAAGCTTGGAATCTGTGTTTCGCCATCAAGATTCATTGTTTCAACATAACAGATTGCATCATCGTAGCTGGATGAAGGCAATAGAAGATCTGCATGGAAGAATTCGTCTTTTTCTACTTTTACTATATCTCCACTCTTAGTTTCTTCCATTGGCTCGATTCGAAAACTCCACCACTACGATGAACTTTAACTTTTTCGACTATTTACCTCATGATCCTGAAAATAGATTAGAAATTATAAGGTTTAACTTCTTATAAGATCTACCATTCAATCATGAAATATCTAAATTTCAAACTTATGGACATACCTGTTGTTATCTTTGCCAATCTTCGATCCCTTATTTCACCATTGTAGCACCAATGACGATAATAAGAAGAAGAATAAAGTGAGTAAGGAGCTAATGGTGTAAAAGCTAAGGTCCCAGTAACAAGAAAGTAGAAATTAGCGACAATGATTTTGGGAGACATGTTATTGGGTGTGTACTTTGTTAACCTCACATAATTATCGGCGTAATGAGAACATGACGACATGATTTTGATGTTTACTAATGTGTATTAGGTAACATGACTGAGGGATATCAGATGGGGAAGAAGATGAATAGTACTAGGATAAGAAAATAATTGGTCAACAAACATCTGATGTGGCAAAGGGGTAACCGGATGACCCCTTCATTTTGCCCAAAAGGACCTAATCGACCTGACAAAGTGTAATTTGTTCCCTTAGAAAGCCACAAAATAAGTTAAGTGGCTAAATGACTAAACCCTATAAAGTTTATAAGGCATATATGTCATTTTCCCTTTTTTCAATGATCGGGTGGCAGATCACATAAGTTTTCAAATTGATAACTTATACAAACAACAACAATAAAATGACAAAAAACAAAATTAATGGTCTTATAAATAAGCAAATTGAATAAGTTCTCATATTATGAATATATAAAGATTTTTCGTTCTATTTTTATTTATTTGTTAATAAGCTCCATAAAAAAATCTTTTTTATGAAGATGTTCTTGTGCATGATCCTTACACAGCATATTTTGTTGGGTTCATTAGTGGACTAATGTTACAACTTGCCATATATTTCAACTAGCGTAATTTGCATATATTTTAATATACATATTTGGTTGGGGTACCCTAGACTTGCTCTTAGTCTCTATATGTGCAAAAGACCTAAATACCCTTCTAATCCTCATCATCCAAACAAATTCAAAGCACCAAGCAACATGATAGTAATAGAATTATTAGATATTAAGGAACTTTTTACATGGATACATGAGAGTTATTATATAGCAATCAACAAAAACAATAAGCCAGAAAACTAAGGGACTACAAACAGCATAAAAGATTTGAAGGTGCAAAAGCTTTGCAATATTACTAAAAGCTTGATGAAAATATTATAAAACGTCAGGGTTAAAACGGTAACAATGATGCTCAATAGTGAGAACAGCTTCCAACGCAAACGCTCTTATGTATGTATATGTGTATGGTGATGGTGATGGGCATGATCATGGTCATGATGATGAAAGAGAAGTGTCAAGATTCCAACCAAACAGAGCACAGTTCCCACAAGAAGCTTATCGTAACGTTCCATCCAGTGAAACTTGAGCTTGCTTGCACCATAGAATGATAAAGCCACCAATGACGTCATCACAGTTACAGTGCTGCAAATACATAAATAAATAAATAAATAACATTTTTTTTATCCAGAAAAAATAAAACATGATCTAAAATTACCTGAAAAGCAAGACAATAATAGCAAGAACCATCATGGAAGAGGAGTTTCCAACAGCAAGAAACACAGGGAGTGTAGTGGCACAAGGAGACAAAGCAGGAACAAGAACAAGTCCAGCAACTGCCATTTTTTCCATTGGTTGATTGTGTGAATGTGTGTGGCCTCCCTTTCCACGCATGAACAATATTATGTAGCTTCCACCAAGAAAAACAAGAAGAAGTGATGCAAGTTTATGAACAGTTTCTTCTCCAGCAATCGTGTTTGATATTGTAATTGCAGTGATTCCCAAAAGGGATGTGGATAACACATGCAAAACTGCTCCAAATGCAGCTGCAAAAAGCCAAAAAAAAAAACGTAGTAGTAGATCTATATTAAGTTTAAAGACTTCCATTTTGAAAGAAATAGCAACCTGCTTCTATTTATTTGTTTCTTTCAAGCTCTTTTTCCTATTAGGGCATTGTACTTTGAAAAAATCTACATGATTATAGAAATGATTGGGTAGATTTTTCAAGAGGGTGTTTAAAAAAAACAACAAAATGAGATTACAAAGTTTATATGTTATCCCATCTAATGTATTCTTTAAATTAAAGCACAACTATAGCCCTAAAAATCCTCCAGCATCACATCTTTCCAAGCTTTTTCATGGATAGTAATAACATCATCTATAGAAAGAAAAAGGTCAGCTAAGAGTCCTTGGTTCCAAATATCTTTTCTCATGTGAGGAAATGATCAAAAATACCCAAAATAAACTAAACAAATAGTTCATTAGTCTGAGATCCATTAAAAATGACCCGGTCCATATCAAAGGTATGATTCAATAACACACAGGGAACATTCTCTCAAATTCTCTCCAAGTTGCAAATCTCTCAGGTAGTATCAAACAAGCTTATTTCTAACTTTAGATATGAATTAGCTACGTATGATTATAAGTAAACCCTAATTTAATCCAACAGCCACATTTCCCACAAAATAAAAATCTAACCCTCCACACTAGCTTATAGAGTAAACAATCATCCCTCTGAGTGATTATTGGTTTACCATTCTCATCAAACTTCTAGAAAGCTGAAACCCTTTTCTAATTTCCCCCCCTCTTTTTACTGTTAACGAGATAATTATACATTTGTATACGCAATTACAGAGCTAGAAATATCAGATCAAACCTTTTGCTAGATCTGATCAAATTACAGAAGGAAAGAAACGTACTGACGAGAAGGGTACGAGAGAGGGTCCATTTTTGAGCACGTCCAACAACGGAGAAAGGGAGCCAATGAGTTGGGATGAAGGAATGCAGTAGCGACACGGTCGCTATTCCACCGATTGTTGATAGATCTTCCGCACTAAACCCTCCATTCTCCATTCTTTGTTTCGATTCTTAACGCAATAGAAATTTTCTCCCCAATCTCATGGATCTGGGAGAATAACTATTTAGATTTTCTACAATTAGGTAATGATTTGTTAGCGGATGTCCATTAACGCGTTAAATAAAAATAAAAATTGCTTGTTACAGTTTTTATTTTTTATTTAAAAGGAAAAAAAAAATCACAATAGAATAAAAATTAGGTATATATATATATATATATATATATATATATATATATATATATATATATATATATATATATATATATATATATATATATATATATATATATATATATATATATATATATATATATAGGGGTAGGTTATTTTGTTTCTAGTAACTATTGTGTGCCAAAATATACTGGACCATAGGATGAAATATAATCAAAGGTCATGATCTGAGACTCTATGATAGTACAATAGGGTAACATGTACAATATAATCATACAAAATTCAGCATAAGGGTATTTTAGTCAATTGAGACGAATTTAAAAAATGAAAAGTTGAGATTTATGGGATAATTAATGTTTTTGATTTAAAAATCTGATTTTTTTTTCAAATTAGTTCAATTCCAAACGTAATTTGTAAACATAAACCGATTTTATTTTATCATAATGTTATTTTGTTAGAATGATATTTTGTAATTCTGTCAGAATGGTATACAACTATGAACATAATATTATAAACACATATTATCAAGACCAATAATTTTTAATGAATATAAATTTTATATAAGAATACAACTATGAACATGTAACACCGTAAATTTCAAAATAATTTTTCGCGAATTATAAAAACATTTCTCATTTAATTTTCATAAAAACATTAAGTTTAAATCCCAATTCACATCATACAAAATCCCAAGATCACATATATATCAAAAATCTCATGCGTGTGTACAGATCAAGCCGGCGTCTTCCCACGGTCATCGCTAGTACCTGAAACAACAACACTAACACTGTAAGCACAAAGCTTAGTGAGTTCCCCAAAATACCACATAAGCATATATTAGCCACTCGAGGCTATAACTCTATGGGTCCGTGCACCCAAGCTCTGGGAACCCTCAGGTTCTAACTCTGGGAACCTTCCGGTTCCAACTCTATAAACATGCACAGCATAAATCACATAGACATCATGCAGTACAACACATAGCATACACATATATACATACTCTGACACATAACTCTGATTACCTACTCAAGGTAAAGTATAGTGAGAAGACTCACCTCGTGTATCTCGATAACTCGCGAATCCTGGAAATCACTCGTGCTCGATCCTCCGAGCTATAATCCTCCTATAACATCAGATGTCTCTAATTAACACGCTTACCACTAAGGTTGACTACCCCTATCAAGTCAACACCGGTCAACTATGGTCAACGGTCAACAGTCAACTTTGACCGGACTCGGCGAGTGCACTAGGGCGACTCGGCGAGTCTATACGTATTCACCAACTCTCTGGGATTCCCTTTTTGACACGTCGAGTACACCCCTGACTCGACGGGTTCCACATGGCATGAATCGCGGGGCCACCACGACTCAACTCGCCGAGTCCTAAGAAGAACTCGGCGAGTCCCAGCTCGACTCAGTCCACCTGTCAACCCTCGCTAATTCTCCCTGACTCACCGAGTCAACTCATAACTCGGCTGGACCACTCACTGAGTGGTCAAGGACAATCTTCATGCTACTCGCCGAGTCTGTTCTTCAGACTCGCCGAGTCCATGCCATGCATCTACTCAAACTAGCTTTTGAGGTCAGATCCGCACCATCCACTCATAGATCTGGCCCTCCTAAGCTTATTTACCACGTAAAGTCTATATCTTGGTGCTCATAACACACCTACAAGGCTCTATTTGGAGAAATAACCTCTAAAATGGCAACCCTAGCCTCTAACCCAAAAGAGAGGGCATAAAGCATGACATTAGGGACTCTCTGGACCTGCTAAGGTCCAGATCTAAGCACCATATCCCCATGGGACCTCTCACACTTCCAATACAAAGCAAACAAGGCATGAAGAAACCCTAGATTTGACCAAATCAACAAAATACGGAAATAAGCTCTGAATGATACCTCAAGAAGCCTCCTCTGATGAAATGAAAGAAGATCCAAGCTCCCCAACTCCTCTAGCTTGACTTTCCTCGTCCTTTCTTGCAAAAACACACAAATTTGGTGAACAATAGCCTCATATCTCACTCACACGAATCCCTCAGCTGCTTTGGTGCTCTCAAGATAAAGGTAGCCGCAATGAAGGGCCACAAAGTCCTTTAAATAGGGCTTAGGTCCGGGAATTTAGGGTTTCATTAAACAGCGAGGACTCGCCGAGTCCATTCCTTGGACTCGTCGAGTCCGGGCGCGAACCCGCGTCCTGAACCGCGATCCTACTCGGCGAGTTTGAGCTCCAACTCGTCGAATCCCCTCACAAAACTCCAAAAGTATAAGCATCAAAGATACCTGGAGATCCGGGCTGTTACAGAACATAAATTACATTTATTTTTGAAATCTCTTGCAAAAAAATACAACTATGAACATAAATTACATTTATTCTTGAAATCTCTTGCAAATATATATATATATATATATATATATATATATATATATATATATATATATATATCGGCATTCTTGAAAGAATCATCATTCACTTTCTTGTTTCGTTTCTAGATGTCTTGTGTATGTTTGACCTCTAAGTCACTTCAAAATATGCAAGCATTCTATGAGATTGACATTTTGTGAGATTGACATTCTGCTAGAATTGTATTGTATGAGAATGATTGTATACATCTGAAACATCTGATAAACATAAGAAACAAAAGTCATGTTAAAACTTCAGCCAATTGTAATACAGCCCTTGCAAAATCATTCTTATGTGATTCTACATTAATCATTCTTATGTGATTATACCAAAAATACAATTATGGCATAATGAAATAACTATTCTTAAAGAATACACATAGAAGAATACATTAGATACATAATATTCTTAAATAATGAAATAACTATTCTTAAAGAATGAGCATAAAAACTTAAAAAGATAATCAAGGAACAACAATCTTCCAGGTCTGGTGAAGGTCTTTATCCCCTGAAAATCTAATAAAAGTTAATTTCTAAGAAGGGGAGAGGAGCAACATTCACATATTTATACACATGTATATAAAAAAAGGCACAAGGAGACGCCAAAATAGAGTTTACTTACTTTAAAAGATATATGATTTGTTTCTCATCCTTGTGGACAAAACATGCATAAACATGCTGAAAGTGACTCATTAAGCAAGAAAGAACCAATTTTATAATAAGTAACTTAAGTTCACTAAGACATATTAACAGACAGTTGGTGTGCAAATCGGAATATTTTCAATTCCACCAATAGGGATGTCACTGTTTATGATATTCTTCTATATATTCGAACCTAAAATCAAGAACTGGGAATTTAGAGAAAAATTGAACCATATAAAAATCTCAGCTGAATGGAATCGAGAACTGACAAATTATGGGGCTATCCTTGTCGCTCTACTTTCTTCTAAATACCCACAATAAACATGATACCTGAATAAAGAAGATAACATGATACCTGAGATGTCGTTTACGGTTCGTGGAGGGAAAACGAAGCAGAAGAGTTGTTGCAAAAAAGGAGCGGACTGATTAGGAGGCAGCTAAAGAATTCCATATAGCTACACAGGCGGCGATGATTGGTCAAATTAAGCACCTAAGCAGTCAGGAAGTAGATGGAGGTTAACAAAGCGATGGTGGCTCCCAAACCTCCACTAATCGATGGCGGTGATAGGGCGGAAGCCCTAATTGAGAAATTGATTATGCATACACACGGTTATAGCAGGGTCATGGTCGACATGTGCATCAAAACTCAACTGATGCGGTCGAATGTTGATGGAAGGGGGAGGAGACAATTTTGTGGTTGTCAATGGAAGAGGCAATAAGGCGGAGGCAGAAATAAAATACGTATGATATGAGAGACTAGGGTTTAATAGTTGGTCAAAGAGATTTTTATGGTAATTTTCATAACTTAAGGGATTTTATTTTAATTATCATGCTAAAGTTACATAATTACCCTTATTATAATTTTTAATTATTTAATTATTTCTAAATTCCTATTGGTGCATTCATGCAGACAAAAGTTGCTAGAAACATTTGAACCTAGCTCTCTCTCTCTCTCTCTCTATATATATATATATATATATATATATATATATATATATATATATTTCAATGTGTCAGTTCTATTAGGCAACGTTTGGTAGGTGGAACTAGACTGAACAGAGTGGAACAAACTTTTTTCGGATAGTGTTTGGAGTAGATGGGACACGAACATGATGGGACTCAAATGAGACTATTTTGATTAATTTTAGTCCCATCCAAAAGGGTGGAACACAACGGAACAAATAACATTTTGACATAAATACCCTCTATATCATCATCTCCTGACTCTTCTCCCAGTCTCCCTCCATCATCTACCATTAACTCTGGTCAATAACTTTGTCTCTTCCATCTTCGGTGGTAATCGATCTCTCTCATTAACCCGTAATGCATATTACGTACCAACCATTGATGTATTTTATTTAAGAACAACACCAACCAAAACCTTGATGAACCAAATCAGAACTTGATGATTTTTTTAAGAACAACTAAGTGGGGAGTGAAATAAGATGTCTAGCAGGGTCAGAGTACCGTTCTTGATGATCATGGATTTCCCCACTATCATTCTATCAATATAGCGACTAACAAGATAGGGCTTTTGTAATAGGAATTTTGTTCTTGCTTCTCTTTAATTTTAAAAGCTATTTCCAGTCCTTGAGTCAGCAATTTAACCCTTAAACTTGAATATGTTGATCATCTTGTTGACGATTTGACGATTTGGTAGGATCGTAGTTAATTTATTTTGCATACCTGCAAATTAATGGAAACAGCGACTCCGTTGCTTTTTGACGTCGAACCCATTTGTTGGGTGAAAATCTTAGAATGAAGATGATAATGGGCGGCGAAGGAGGTTTCAGACCCAATTGTAATATTTGTGATGCTAGGGAGGCTAAAAAGTATTAAATAGAGTAATTTCAACATACTATTTTGTTGAGTCCTAGTTTCGCCAAATAAGATACAAATAATCTCTCCAGTCCTGTCCAGTTCTGTTCCGTCCAGTTTAGTCCAGTATTGTTCTGTTCTGTCCTACGTACCAAACGCTACCTTAGATATCTATTGACTATTAATATCACATCATTTATCAACTGATTTTCTATTTTAAATTTTAAATTTTAAATTTTAAATTTATCATTTTAGTTACCTTAAATGAATACCATTAGAATAAAATTTAAAATAAAATTAATACCGATTAAAAGGTCACGTATTTATTTAAATTAACGATTATAATTTTATATAACTAAAAAATATCTCTTAATTAATAATTTATTTAAAATAATTGATTAATAATTTTGAATTTTTACTACGAATGTAACGATCCAATTTTCACAGCCAAAAATTTCATTTTTAAATCAACACTTTGGAAAACATTTGTGTATAAACATCATCATTTCATAAACATAATTCGTGTCCGAAACCGAAACATAAAAACAACCATAATGTCAGAGTACAAATCCCATAATATCTCGTAGTGCGGAAAACAAAGAGCGTGTGTGTGATATGACGCTACCGCGCCAGCTCCTTCCCCTTCGCTGAAGAGGTACCTGAAACAAAACTATAAACCGTAAGCACAAAGCTTAGTGAGTTCCCCCATAATACCACATACCATACAATCATATAATGAACAGCTAGGAGATACGGGCCTCGCCCACACTCATGGAGATACGGGCCTCGCCCACACTCCGCTATCTGGGAGATACGGGCCTCGCCCACACTTCGCTACTAAACCATAACATACAAGTATCACATAGACAACGAGTATAAACAATTCCACCACACTATCATGTATCATCATCAAACTCAACTAAGAGATACGGGCTCTGCCCACACTCCGACACTATCATATCGTCTATACGGGCCGACCTTGGTGCCTTAGACCCGTTCCTACTAGAAGGAAACTCACCTCGAAAAGTAGTTGCTGAAAGTCTGCTTGCTAGACGTCTGACTGCTGCACCGGTAGTCCTCCGGCTATAAATCCATAACATAGATTACTCACTCATAAATACCCTCGAGTCAAATGACTGACCCACCCCTGGTCCAAGGTCAACTCCTTGGTCAAAGTCAACTTCCAGTTGACTGGACTCGCTGAGTCATGGCACAGACTCGTCGAGTCCCTCTCCTATTAACCCAATACCAACTCATTAAGTCCCTCTTCCACTCACTGAGTCACCCATAACTCACTACTTGGGACGATTGGACCGACTCGCGATCCGACTCGCCGAGTCCGAGAACAACTCGCCGAGTCCCACGAGCAGATCTCCTACTCGATTCCAAATCCTCACCAGAGCATCCATCTTGAGGATTTGGGTTTCTGGGACTATTGCTACACGTTAAATTGCTAATTCCGCGTGTAGATACGAAGGGTTGGACCTTCAACACTTAAACCCCTCTTACTCAGTAACAGTTCATACGACTCACCGAGTTTGAAGAACAACTCGTCGAGTTCCAGGCAATCTTCATTAGGACTCGCTGAGCTATTCATCCAACTCGCCGAGTCTAAGGCCATCTTCATAGAACTCGCTGAGTTCCACTTTGGGACTCGTCGAGTCCTTACGACCCATTTCCTATACAAACCAAATCTAAGACATGCAACGCTTCCAAACTATAGATCTATGTTCCTAGGGCATGCTTATCACGTAAAGTTGCAAACTTTATGTGCATGCATGGCCCTATAAGCTCCAAAAGGCAAAACCAAGCTTTTGATGAGGTCATACACTCAATGGGGACCTCAATCACTTCAACTACATAAACTTTATACTTCTTATACGTCCATAAGGTCTAGATCTGAAGTCCTTTCGGATCATAGAGCACAAATACATGGAGTTTGAGGTTTTAGGGCTTGAAAACCACTAATTTGGGACAAAAGGGGGATCTAATGAACTAGTGATCAATGTAAGAACTTTTCTACCTGAATGGAAGCTTCTCACAGTGTAGATTCCGAATCTACCTCCCCTCCTTGCACACTTCAACCTCTTACTTCTTCTTCTAAGCTCCAAACCTTCTTCACAAAGCCAAAAACACTCTCAAGAACAATATGGGGGCTAGGGTTTCGCTCTACAGCTCTCTGGAAGTGTTAGGGACAAATGAGGCCAAGTTAGAGTGCTTAAATAGGGTGCAAACACCCGGTTAGGGTTTTTGCCCAAATAGGGCCTACTCGCTGAGTCCGAGAACCGACTCGCCGAGTTCGAGGCTCAGACCCCGCGTCTCATCCCGCTCCTACTTGGCGAGTTGGTCCTTCAACTCGCCGAGTCCAAGGCAAATTGTATTAATTTAAGAATTATTAATTACAAGGAATACGTACCAGGAACCAGGTGACTTGCAAAAGGATATGTGGAAAAACTAATTTCCCCCCTTGTAGGAGGGCACACGAGGGGCTTTCTAACAGATCCTATGTGGTAGGAACTGAAACATGAACCAAATCTGTTTGCTTTTGAAACAATAAGGATGTGTGTCTTCAATTTCCCAAAATTTGGACTATATGTGCAGACTAAGGTAAACATCATGGAGCATTTCTCTAATATACTCTAATCAAATAACATTAGGGAAACAAAGCAAAACCATCAAAGATATTTGCAAAAAAAAAAAAAAAAAATCAAATATGAAACAAATAATGCGAATAATGATGCAAGACAAGGACCGAATTTGTAAAATCAGTCTTTTAAATATATAAAGTTATGTAAAATTTATCTTGTACGGTACATGCTGCATAGTGCATACTCCATTTATTTACACAAACACTACCAGTTTTAGGGTTTGGAATTTTCGCATCTACATCGATGGCAGAAGTGATGGACACGCCGGTCGATGCAGTGGAACGTCGTAGTAGCCGAGAGCGCAAAGATGAAGACGGAGAAGGCAATGACGACGGCGAAGACAATAACAAGTCCACCGGAATCGAGAACCCCGATGCTGCTTCTTCTCCACCACCGCCACTGCCTCCACGCCGCAATGACCGTGATTCCAGAGAGAGAAGAAACGATGAAAGGGATCGGGACACTGACCGTCCACCTAATCGTCGTTCCGATTACTATGAACACCGTAATCGCTCTCCTCCTGGGCCACCTCCCAGGGATTATAAGCGTCGTGCTGCTAGCCCTAACTCTCCTCCGCCTCCATATCGAGACCGACGTGGTGGCGGTCACTCCCCTCCACCCCGGAGGTCACCCCCATTTCCTCCTTTTAAGCGGTCTCGTAGGGATGACGGTGGTTACGATGGTCGCCGTGGAAGTCCTCGCGGAGGTTTTGGACCTGGTGATAGAAGGTCCGTAAATTGTTTCCTTGTTTTTTCACTTGTTTTACTGCATTTTTTTGAAAGCTGTTATCATAGGATGCTAATTATCACCTTATATGATTCTGATTTTAGTCAGTCAGCCAGGACTTATCCTTTCCTATAAATTGGATGATTAGGCTATATGTTAATTTCTGGAGGCTTGTTAATTGCTTTTATTATGCTCCCTTTAACATTTAATAGGCTTTTTGTAATATCTATTGTGTTTCTGCTAGTAGTGCTTTTTCCAGGTCTGAGCTTATTTTGGGGATATTTTGGCCTTGTCATGTATCTCATTCTTCTCCCCACATGATTTAAGTAGTGTTTGCAACCATTTGTGAAGAGATGCAGCAGTTTGATGCAGGGGGTTATGGATAAATTGATTGTGAGCGAGAGTATCACCCACCCTTTCAAAATAATTGATAGTGAGTGTGAGTGCGAGTATTTCTCGATGTTTTCTAAATACCTGATTGTGAGCGAGAGTATCACTCCATCCACTCTAAATAATTGATTGCAAGCTGTAGTAATACTCCATCCGTTCTAAATTACAGGAGCACTTTCATGGTATGAACAATATAATACACAGGAAAGTGCTCTTATAATTTGGAAGGGGGGAGTATTAATTGGAGGTGAGGATAGAAGCTGAAAAAGGAGCTCTGATGATGTTTAGTAATGGGGAGACATGTCCTCACTTGAAATATGAAGCATTATCCCAGTGTTGAGTTCTTGATTGGATTGAATATGTCTTCAATTTAAAGTATGGAATGACACACTTGATATGCTACACTCCAGACCAATTACAAATACCTTAAACCAATGGATATTAAATTTTAGTAGTTCTAAGGTGCTTATTTTCCCCATTAACTGCTGTTTGGATAAAGTGTTGTTTTGGATAAATAATGTAATTTTTTTTGAGAAAAAGATGGCACCTTTGGGAAAATTGAAGGAAAAGTAAAGGAGGGAAAATTTGTAAAGAGAAGTATGCAATTCCACCATGCTTTATGATAGTATAGCTTCCAATATTGGCAGGTTGAATCATATATTTTGAAAGGCATGTGTTCTGTTGTGGTCATGTGACTCCCACATAAGCTTTTTAGTGAAAAAGTAGCAAAAGTACATTTCTTTTTTCTATAAGTGCATTGCTTTCCATTTGGGATGCATTGCAATAAACAAAATGACTGTTTCATTATCTGGGAAAACTTATTTAACTGAAATACCTATTTTCGTAGTAGTTGTTTGGAAAATCCTAGAAAATTCTTTTGGCCTAGACGATCTACCATGGTTTGAACATGCTAGTTTCTTTTTGAGCATAGTATTCAACATATTTATCAGCAAGGTCATGTGGTCAAAAACACATTTGAGAAAATATAAAAATATTAGATTACTAGGTTATATCTACTTGATTTTCCCAGTGGTCAAAATTAGTTATAAGACAGTTGCTTTCAGTGACTTATAGCATTTCACTAATCAAACTTTGTTCAGACCACATCTATAGTAAAAATACTGGTCAGTACTAACTTCAGTATTTCACTTTTGTGAGATGAGATAAAACGAATTCTTCTTATCTGTGAAAGCACACACACATATCTGTATATGCTGTATATAATCATATAAAATGCATTGTAGCTTAAAGAGACAATTGCTTGAAAATCTTTGTTTGGTTCACACAATATTGTTTATTGTTGATACAGGTTTGGGTATGATTACCCTGGTGGCTATGAGCGTGATATGGGCGGCAGGCCTGGCTATCCTGATGATAGGCCCCGTGGTAGGTATGGTGGGCGCTCATCTGGTGGATACCAAGGTGGTCCATCTGGTAAGCACCAATTTTGTTCATTAGCTCCTATCAGAATTATTAAAATACAACTAAGCTTGATGTTTTGCTGTTAGTATGTTAGTTATCGCTATAATGGGTATGTAAATACGCTAACTTTAAATAAATATAATAATGAAATTCCATCTTGTTCTTATTTTTCATGGAGTTGTTGATTGTGAAAATGTGTACTCACTACTTACATGTTCATATTGTATGGAATTCAGCATGCAATGCATTTAGATAATTTTGTCTTTTTTTAAGTTTATCAGCATTTTTCTGCTTTTGCAGATTGGGATTCGGCTCGTGGGGGTTACAATGATCATGGCAATACACATAGGTGAGCATCATAGAATGGAATGAAAAATTGCAATATAACCCACTTTTATCTATGTAACTTTTAGTGACACAAATGCTTTTTTTTTTTTTAGTTTTTATTTTTATTTTTTATAAGTTTTATGATTATGATTAAATTAAATTTTATTTTCTCAAAAGATTTGAAAAAAATAGATGTTTGTTATAACCTTATTTGGGTTTTAGCCTGCTTTTACTATGTTTAAACGTTACTGTAAAGTTAAAACTGTACATTTTATTTACATATAATATAAAAAGTTCATATGAGAGTTCATTCAATTGTTATAGATTTAATCAAAGTTGATCATCAAATATAATAGCTCAACAAAACATGTAGTTTGTTTTTTGGGAGAGGTTAAGTTAGATGACAACATTTAAGTTAAATACAGAAGCATTATACATAATGTCGACATAAACTAAAATAATACATTTTGACTCTGTTTTGAAGTTATAGAATCACTAGAATGGGACATATACTGTAAATGTTTTAGACATAACTAATAATACAGTTTTTGGCTGTTAGAAGATATTATAGTTTAAAGTTTTTGACAAATATACCCTCTTCAGTATGCCTTCTAACTACTTGCATGTGAATTTGACCTTTGAATTCGACATTTCAGAGAAGGATTGATGTCTTATAAGCAGTTTATTCAGGAGCTTGAAGATGATGTTCTGCCATCAGAAGCTGAACGCAGGTATAATGAGCATACTCATACTAAAGTACATTGCCTTTTCTTGTGCATTAGGTTGTTGGTTATTGAAGACTTCTTTTTCTGTAGGTATCAAGAATACAAATCAGAATATATATCAACTCAGAAACAGGCTTATTTTGATGCTCATAAAGGCGAAGATTGGTATTTTTTTTGCTTCTTTTCTCTCTTTCTTCTAATTATCATTGCATTAATTATAGCCCTTTCCCTTCTGATGCTTGTGTTTATATGTAGGTTGAAAGACAAATATCACCCCACAAATTTGCTTGCTGTTATTGAAAGGTGCGCCTTTTTGTATTAGAAGAAGCTCATTGTTACAAATTAAAGGATTTTTATTCTTGTTAATCAATTTGGTGGTGTTTGGTATGATGAAATCAGGGAAGGAATGGAATTATTCATTTCATAGCTATCAGAAAGATCTGTTTTTTTGACTGATGGAATGGAATGGACCATTCTTGAAGGAATGGGATTCCTTCTATTTTGTTATTTTTCATTCCATAGTCATGGGGCATTCTCTTTATTCCATCATGGAATGGAATGAATCAATATAACTAATTTTTTGTCACAGTTTTATTATATTACATTTAATTTTTTGAAACTAACAAAAAATATTTTAATTTTACTTTAACTTATATTGTGTTTAATGTGTCATTATATTTAATTTTCTTCAAATAAAATTACTAAAGTTAAAATGTCGAGTTTCTCAACAAATGCTAGTTTACATCTTATTAAAGCTTTGTATGAGATATTCTGGCTAACCAAACATGATTATTGAATGATTAATGACTCAATTCTGATTTTTTTTTTCTGTTTAATAATTATTTGCAAATGTTTTTATTTCCAGGAGAAATGAATCTGCACGAAAGCTAGCCAAGGAATTTATACTCGACTTGCAAAATGGATCCCTGGATTTGTAAGAACACCCATTATATCAAAATGTCTCTTTTACCCTTCAAAGATTAAACCACTAACATCTCATTAAAATCAAACAGAGGACCTGGTGTCACCGCTTCATCTTCAAACAAAACCGGTCAAACAAGCAACCCCAATTCCGAAGACGAACAAGATCCAGGCGGCAAAAGAAAGCGGCATGGGCGGAAAGATTCCGACCCATTCTCACCAAAAGCCCACCCAATCAGCTCCGAGCCCAGAAGAATCCAAGCCGATGTTGAACAAGCCCTAGCCCTCGTGAAAAAACTCGATTTGGAAAAAGGAATCGAAGACAACATATTATCAAGAGGCGATTCCGATCGATCACACAGAGATAGATCTCACGGCGGCTCTGGCGGTGGTTCCAGCGGTCCGGTGGTGATCGTACGCGGTGCTGCCGCCGTGAAAGGTCTCGAGGGTGTTGAATTACTTGACACACTCATTACTTATCTCTGGCGGATTCATGGTTTGGATTATTATGGTATGACTGAGAAAAGTGAACCCAAGGGATTCCGACATGTTCGGCCGGAATCGAAGAATTCCGATGCGAAAACGAACGGAATGGAATGGGAGAAGAAGCTGGAAACACGTTGGGGGGAGAGATTGAAGGGTCAGGATCCGCTGGAGGTGATGACTGCAAAGGAAAAGCTTGATGCAGTTGCAGCTGAGTCGTTGGATCCGTATGTGAGAAAAATTAGGGATGAAAAATACGGGTGGAAATACGGGTGTGGGGCTAAGGGTTGCACGAAGCTATTTCATGCTGCTGAGTTTGTTCATAAACATTTGAAGCTGAAGCATCCGGAACTTGTCATGGAAGTGACTGCAAAAGTTCGTGAAGATATATATTTCCAGAATTATATGAAGTAAGTAGTGTTTTTGAATATATATATATATATATATATATATATATATATATATATATATATATATATATTTATGATACTTGTTTCCTTTTTGGAAAGTTGTGATGAAAGTGTTTGAAATTTGCAGTGATGAAGATGCACCTGGTGGGATACCTATTATGCAGCCTTCTCAACCGGTAAGCTTTTTATTTCTGCTACACCGTTTTGTTTATTAGTAGAAGGAATGGGATTTGATTCAAGAGTTGGAATCTGAAGGAATCATAATCTGTTGAACTTTTGGTTGGTAGGAAATAGAATGAATTTGAACGAATAAAAGTTAAATATTTATAGATTCTAATTTGTATTTAAATATAGTTTGTTGGGCAAAAGGTTAGAAAACCTGACTTATTTGAAAAAGCCACTAGGGTTTAAGATTTTCTATGAAAATCACTTTTGGATTTTTTTTTTCATTTTAATTTAAGCCAAGCAGCTGGTTTCATCATATTTGCAGTAACTGGTTATTTGGATTAGTTAGGAAGTAAAGAAAATAAATAAATTAAAATCTTGGTTTTCATGGGAAATTTTGGACCATAGTGTCTTTCTTGAAAAACCAACTAAAATAGGTGGGGTTTCTCTGACATTCTCTCTCTGTGTTATCTGTACACATACATATTTATTTATTTCATTATATACAATAAATTAATAAGTGTATACATTATAAATTGGTATTTTTGGTCTTTTATGAAAGGGTTAATTGCAAGAAATAGAAACGTAGTTTAGTTTGTTTGTTACTATAGCATTAGCATCCTACTTTCATTTATTCTTATCATAGCTTAGTATTTAGAAAAAAATCTACGGATTTAATGGCAATGTCATCCAAAAGCAAAGGCATTTTCACTGCTACAATTGAATAAATAGGGTTTTCAAAGTACAATGCTATAGTTGGGTAGCAGAATCCATAAAGTAGAGTGTTGTATTAAAAAGAAATGAATGTAAGATGCTATGATAATCAACCTAAAACTAATTGTTTCACTCACATGATTGTTATGTTCCCTATTGTTGTTATTAATAACAAGATACTGAAACGTGTTTACAGAAAGATAGGCCACAGAGGCGTAGGCCGGGAATGGAAAATCGACTGAAAGACGACCGACGGAGAGACAATGATGGCAGAAATAATGGCGGTGGGGGTGAAAGATTTGATAGCAGGGGGGAGAATCCAGAGTCGATGGAGTTTCAGGCCAACAATGATGGTGGTGGTGATGATGATCAGATGTTTGATTCTTATGGTGGACAAGGCCTCCATGCACCTTTCCCTTCCGACATTCCTCCACCTCCCGTATTGATGCCTGTACCTGGTGCTGGGTGAGACCTTGACCTCATTCATTTTGTGAAATGCTTTTATCGTATAAGGCTGTAATGTAATAGGAAGAAATAAAAGTAGGATATGCTTACTTAATAAATGGTAGTATGTGTTGTAATGTTCTTTCAATATAATTTTCAGTCCTTTGGGTCCGTTTGTCCCTGCTCCTCCTGAAGTTGCAATGCGGATGCTGCGGGACCAAGGCGGTCCTTCCCCTTTTGAAGGCGGCGGTGGTGGCGGTAGAAACGGGCGGAGTGGGCCCCAGATGAGCGGTCCTGCCCCTATAATTGCTTTGCCTCCGTCTTTCAGACAAGATCCTCGTCGTTTACGAAGGCAAGTTCTCTTCATAAATAAATTAATATGTCCTAAAACAATACTTCTGTATTTTCGTTTCTTGTTTAAGTGTTGTACTTTGAAAAAATTATCTCAAAGTCAATGCTGTAAATTTCAAATTAGACCTAAAGAAAGTGGAAGTAAGATGGAGTAAATAAATATTGTTGGGATTTGAAATGTGTGTGTGCAGCTACCAAGACCTTGATGCGCCAGAGGATGAGGTGACAGTGATAGACTACAGGAGTCTCTAGACCGAAAAGCAGATGATATTCAGATAGTATGAGTTTCTTAAGATCATGGATGACACAAATGAATTAAACGATCAAGACACAAAGTTTGTATTTTTCGTTTGCTGGTAAACAAAAAAAAAAAAATTGTAGTGGATATGTAAAATTCGATTTTGCCCCAAAACACTTTCTGAGGGAAGATTTTTTTTTTTTGGGTTCATTGGATGGTTTATTTTAGGGGTTTTATGGTCATTGATGAATTATATGATATCTGATATTTGACACCAATTTCTCTTTGTTGAATTTGCAAACCTGATTTGCCGGGGAATGGGTTAAATGAATGATATGATATCTGATATTTGATACCTGATTTCTTTAGCCGGTCAAACATGAGTTTTCTGGTCAAGATGAACCCGAAATATACACACATAAACGCACAACCTGAAGCTTCATTAACACACTCCAGAAATCTTGCTCTTTCAGAAATCGATCTCTTGTCAAGAATCCAGATTTTAACATCTTCAGGGATAACATACACGCTCTCTGTTCTTGAAAGAATTCATCTTTTAGGATCTTCAGGATGTGTCAAAAACACACATGAACAACACACACATTGAACCTGCAAACCATACAAATCGCTGATTATAATATTTTTATTCAACTTTTGGATCTTTTGGGTCCATTTTTGGAAATGATAATCAAAACTTGAACTCGATGATCCATAGAAGTCTATTTTTTGAAGATTTAAATCCAGATTTTATATCTCCTGGGTCGATTTTTGGAAACCCAGAATTTAAAGCCCAGATTTTAGCATGAATTTTAGTGTGCTCTTGTGTGTGTGTGTTTGTATGTTCATGAATGTGTGTTCTTGAGTTATGGGAATCATTGAGTTCATGAATGTGTTCTTGAGTTCTGGGGATCATCATTCTAGGCACACACACAAACACAATATCGATTTCATTTTTGTTCTTGAGCGTGAGTTCACTGTTCATTAGTATGTTAGTCCGAAAATTCATACTTGGCCAGAAAACCTACAATACTCTGCCATAATCACATATTTTGAAATTTGAATAACATAAACAAGTTCAATGGCGAACAAAAGATAAAAACTTGTGACTAATTGTATTCCGTAATAAAGTCCTTTACCGTTACAAGTCATTCCGACATTATACCTCTTATTTTTACATGTATAAATAATTAGTTAACAACAAACCAGACCAAACTTTATGTTCTTAAATCTTAATAATACTTTTGGGTTTATGTTTATGTTGTAACTTCTAATTGACCATTAAAAGATGATAAAAACTATTTATTTCAGACTACATCTATTATGTTTTTGATTGACTTTATTCGATATGTGTGAAATCTTAAGCACAAATCAAATATTGAGAAAATGTATCAATTTTATTTAAATCTAACAGAAGTTAAAAAACATGATATACATATGAAGTTTATTATGATACGAGATAATGAAATGTATCATTTAGAAAAAAAAAACTTGTTGAAAATACCTATTTGTACTAGAATTTTTTTATAAGTATTTGTTTCATATAAGAAAAAAAATATATTATAATAGGTAAAAGCTGTCATGTCAGTATATTTGTGAGTGAATAAAAAACCAAAGGAATCAACTGCCCAATCCTTTAACTTTTGTGGATTCATGGAGATAATTTAAAGAAAACCCCAAAAAAATGTCTAGATCTAGAGAAGAAACACATAAATAAATGAATTGGTTTTTTTATCAATAAAGCAAAACTCTAATCTCTTTCCCCATCGTCATGTTTGCTTCATTTTTCAAGGTCTAATTTTACAAATAGGCACGTTTAACAATAAGACGACATGGATAAAAGGGATTTGCCATTTGAGGGACAGTAATAGCATAAAAAATAGAGAAAACAATATATCTAGCCCAACTTGTTAAGCATTTTTAAAAAAATTAACCCAATAAAAAAAGAAATAAGAGAATTTCCACGTGATCACCAATTTTGTAGTGCCCATACGAAATACGTCATACAATGGTGTTTCAATTATTTATTTAGAAAGTTTATACTACGAAATATACTATTCATTAAAATATTATTAGTTTCGGTGATACATTTTAACATTTGATATGGATAGAAAAATTTGATACGGATAGAAGCACAAGTAAGAAAAAAAAATATAAGAAATATTTAATTTCTCTTTAGGAAAAATGAAAATAAATCATTATAACAAAATTTACACTGCATGCTTGTGAAATTATTTATATTTTTATTAAAATCATGATTTTTTAAAAAGTTTTCTTTGTGATATAATTCCTCTAGTGATAGAGTTTTTATATTGCTTAATCGAATTCTTAAGTTTAGAAAATAAACTTATATTATTATGGTATTTTTATTATTTTTTATAGTAAATGAAAAATAATATAATATCAATTTTGATATTTATTTATAGAAGAAAAAAAATTCAAAATTTATATATATTAGGGATGAGTATCGGTCCGGAGCCGGACTGAGTATTGAAAAACCAGAAACCAGTTTAGTAGGAAATGGAGAACCAATAATCAGACCAAATACCTAGTTTCGGTTCCGATTTCGGTTTGGTTCTACAATGAAGTGTGCTCTTTATAGATATGCTATTAGTTCTAACCGATTTCATGTTAATTTATTAATCATATAAATTAATAAATCAATTATTTAACAATTGATCTCATATTATTTTATTAATCACATAATAAATTAACAAATCAACTACCTATTTCCAATTAATATATTAATCATATAATATATTAACAAATCATTTCCTCATAATTTCAAATTAGTTTATTAATCACATCATAATCTAATAAATTATCATTTCTATACATATATCATTCTAATCAAGTTTTAGTTATTAGAGCAACCCCAAAAGGACTTTGCTTCTAATTACAAGAGTATAACAATTTAGTTATGAGCTTAGACACCTTAATTTAATAGTATGATCATTGAGTGGTTCAATGAATTTAATCTTTTCTTTTTTTAATTAAATTTCAAACCAAATACATATTTAATCATATTTTCTTATGATATATATATATATATATATATATATATATATATATATATATATATATATATATATATATATAATTAAACTACAAACAAAGTTAAACATATTTTTAGGTATTATATTATTTAATGTATCATAGTTTTTTTTTTAAAATTAATGCAATAAATAAAATATTATTCAATGTATCATATTTTTAGGTTTCGTAATTTTTAATTCATGTATGAAAATCCATTAAACTTTGTAGGATTTAATAGAGTGTGAGTGTTAAAGAGTAAGGTTAATTAAAAAAATGAAATGTTGAAGTGACAATGATGTGAGAATCCATTGAACTCCTTAGAGTTTAATGAACTGTGGAT
Organism: Lactuca sativa; assembly: GCF_002870075.4. NCBI lineage: Eukaryota > Viridiplantae > Streptophyta > Magnoliopsida > Asterales > Asteraceae > Lactuca > Lactuca sativa. The sequence goes on from NC_056625.2 coordinate 251,204,046, forward strand.
GCCCTTAGTGGGAAATGGAGAACCGAAAATCAGACCTAATACTCGGTTTCAGTTCCTCTAGGTCGAATGCTTATCCTATATATTTTACTTTTTTTTTTATTATAAAAAATAAAATCTAATCATTTGATATTTATTATAAAAATAGAAATTGCCTCCTCCTCACTTCTGAGGACACATATAATGTTTTGCTTACGATGTTCTAATCACACAAAAAGAAAGTAATATTATCCATCATTTTATTGTTTTGTGTACACGATTTTCGTGGGGGACCAAACTTGTCGACATACGAAAGTGTAAAGACCATACCTACAAAGTAAGGGGTGGTCGGAGGGAGTGAGAGTGGTTTTAGGTAGTGACAAGGTTGTAGTATTTAACGAGAGGAATGTGTAGAAGAAGGCGCATGGGTGGGGGTGGGGTAGGGGTAGGATGGTGGGTTAATGTGGTTTTTATATTTATTAAATATAGAAAAAAAATTAGAAAGGATAACACAGTGCAATTTTTCCAAACCATAGAGTTGTAGCCTATTGATTTTTTAACTTAGAAATCAAAACTATTAATTTGACCAAACCACAATGGCCAAAGTTGTAATTTACTCTAATATTTATAAATGATTACTTTTTATATTATATACTAATATTAAATAATAAATAATAAATCCACCAATAAAGAAATGAGACACATGCCGGAGAAAAGATGCCGACTAAAGCGAGTCCACGTAGTTTAAGCCAAATGTTACCATTTTTTTAAACGCTAGAACAATGTTTTCTGTTCAAAACGAAGCGTTTTGTCAAACGCTAGAAGTTAGAAGCTCTCAAACGCCCCGTGCCGAACATGCCCGTAGTGTCTCTTATGAGAATCTTTCCTTATCCAAACAAAAGTAAAGGTTGTCTTTTTTTTAATAATAAAAATATATTTATTTTATCATGTTATAATCAGTAAGTTAAAAATTATTATATAGCTAATAAAAATATTAAATATAAAAAATGCAGTGTATTGATATTCAGTTTAAATGGAGAGTCAGCTAAAAATGTAATCATGATATATCATTGATTTCTTTGGATACATTAAAAACCTTAGGTCATCTCCAATGTATTGAACTTTTAAGAGTTTAACGGATTGCCACATCAACATTCCGTTAAGTAAATCATTTTATCCATTAAACTCTACACTCTATTAAACTCTTAAAAGTTCAGTGAATTTCCACATCAACATTTAATTATATCTTTTTATAAATAATATTGTAAAACTATAATATTACATTAATTAGAAATTAAAAGTTACAAATTAAAAATTATTAATTAAAGATTGTTATATATTATTGTTTGAAAATATTTTTAAGATTTAAATATTTTTTTGTTTAGAATATTATAATATAAAATACCTTGATGATTTGAATAAAAAACAAAATAAATTACAAATATTATAAATAAGAAAATAATGAAATATACCTTGTGCATGTATGTAGGATGTAATTATTTAGTGAAATGAAAAAAAAAAATAAAAAATTGCATGCCACGCTTAATGGGGATTAAACCTCAATTCATTGAACTCCACCAAAAATGATGAGTTTGATGTATTGAACTTACTTTTTCCCCACTGAACTCATCATTAAATCCCCATTAGGGATATCCTTAGAGATTTAATATGATTTTGAATATATTGATACCATATATTTCAAAATTGATATTAGTATAAGATTTTTTATTTTTAAAATTTGAACTGAAATTGATTTCTTATTAAAAAAACTATATCTTAGAAAAGTGCCAAGTATCAAAGAAACATGCTAGAAAAGAGGCATGTGATATTTTTAGATTTCATTTATTAGGATAGATAAATTTGTAGACTGATAGGTTCAATATCATCCATGTTTTTTATTTATTTTTATTTCGTAAAAGCATTTGAACAACAATTAAGTTTTTATAGAACAGTGAATGAACCAATTCAATAAATTGTTTGATGGAAATTTTGTTTATATTTATTTATTTAATAAATGAACGAATATAAATTATATTTTTATCCGTTTAGTTAAACGGATGAACATGAACAATAGTCACATTCATTCATTTATATTTGATTACTATATTACATTATATATCATAGTATATAATCGGTGAGAGTAAAAGAGGATCTTCTAAGAATGATTTAGGTTTTACAAGTTTTGGATTTTGTAAAAGTATCATAAGTGGCATTACTAAAAACAATCAACACATTAAAAATGTTGACGATGCTATTCTTAATTTGAATGTGTATGTTTATTTACATTTGTTTATGTTCATTTAACAAACATAAATGAACGAACAAGATCGAACAACATGCATTGTTAAACAAACAAACATAAACAAAAAAATCGTTTATTTGTTTGGTCAACCATACTTAGTAAATGAGAAATTAAATATCATTTTATTTTTTGTTTCTACAAATTTTCCTATCTATTTAAATGATAACATGTGTCATATTAGTTAACAAAATATTATTAAATTTAATTAAATGAGCATTAAATGTTATATATGTCATCATTTAATTAGGTAGAAGGTGAGATTTGTAGGAACAATATATTTAATTTCTCTTAGTAAATATATAATCAACTAGAACCGAATTACATATCTAGTTCCTGATTGGTGCCGGTTCCTATTCCAATATATCCAAACCTATAGAGATTATCAAACAAAACATTTTATTAGAAAGTATTTTATGTGGTCCTTATTTATTAGTAATTATTAAACAAAGAATGTTAATATATTATATTAATTATGAAATATAAACAAAATACAAGTGTACCATCACGTGCTGAACTTTAACTCTTTAAGTTGTCCCGATTTCACGTAGTTTATTCATGGATGTGCAGCCTATATAGCAGTATTAAAATGAAGTTGGACATATATATATATATATATAGGTTATCCTTAACATATATACCCAAAACCCTCGAGATTTCTCATATTAATTGTAACATCAACCGAATCAACATGATGATGATGAGATCGTACTTGAAGAGGACCCTCTCTGCACCACAATACTTACTCCATTCTCGCTTCTCACATACACCAAACCCATCCATGTCCACTCTTTCATCTTCAACCTTCCGTCACCATTATACTACTCATGACTCCTCATGCAGGTTTGATGATGAAAACAATATTACCAAAAGAGTCGATCTTGAGATAATCTCAATAGGAAGCATCAAACCAGCTTATCCAACTCCAAATCATTTAAGAACATTCAATTTATCCATTATCGATCAAATGTTTTTCGATTCCAACACCCCTACGATCCTATTTCTTCCCAACACTGACAACACTTCTGTTTCAGACGTCATAGCAACAAGATCAGGGCGTCTGAAGGAATCCTTATCTGAGCTTCTAACACAATACTATCCTTTTGCTGGTGAAATCGTTGACATATTTAGCATTGATTGTAACGATAAAGGTGTCTATTTCGTTGAAGCCCGAGTCAATCAAACTCTCCAAGAATTCCTCCATCAACCTGATGATCAGAAACTGAAAGAATTGATTCCAAAACACCCGAGTATCACAACCGAATCTTCATTAGGGAACTTTGTTATAAGTGTTCAGGTGAATGTTTTCAATTGTGGTGGGATTGGTCTTTGCACGAGCTTATCACACAAGATCTTCGATGGAACTACGTATTTCACGTTCATGAAAGCATGGGCTACAGCCGCCAGATCAGGTTCATCGCAGATAATTCCACCATGTCTTGTGGCCTCTGACATCTTCCCGAATAACCCATTCATAAAACAATGGCCTTCCAAGTTATGGAATACGAAATTACCCTGTACAAAACGATTCGTATTTGATTCCATGGCGTTGGCTTCCCTCAAGGCGCAACATGTTTCACCGCCGTTACGTGGGCCAACTCGCACAGAGGTCACGGCCGCCGTCGTGTGGAAGGCTGCTGCCAAAGCCGCCTCCACCGTCCGACGATTTAGCCCGGATTCACCTCACGCTTTGTTCACATTCGTGAATCTACGTAAAAGGGCTTCGCCGCCATTGCCGACTGAGTTGATCGGAAACGTTATCAGTGCAGGAAATGCGATCTGCTTTCCGTACAAACAACCGGATTTGGCGACCATGATCGATGAAGTGAGAAAATCCATATCCAAACTGGATTCAGGTTACGTTGAATCTTTAAAACGTGAAAAGGGGCACGAGACATTCATTGGTTTTCAGAAGATAATAAACGATTTGATCGAAGTGATGAACGAAGAAAACTGCCTTTTTGCTACCAGCTTGTTGAATACCGGAATCTATGAGATGGATTTCGGATGGGGAAAGCCGATATGGTTCTATCATATGAATCCTGGATGCTCGAGGATTGTCTCTTTGAATGAAGTGAAGAAGGGTGGTGGTGTGGAAGCTGTAGTCTCGTTGAGTTCGGAAGAAATGGAGATTTTCGAGAGTGATCCAGAGGTTTTATCATACGCTACTGTCAACCCTAGCCCTCTAAGATTTCTAAATTAAGTAAGACTCAATATGTGATGAGTTTAAGTGTATTTTTGTTTCAAGTAATTGTAATGCTTTACAACTTTAAATCATGGATTGGGTTATGTTGAAAGTTTTTATTCTGCCCACTTCTTCTAAGCGATACTATATATTTTTCCTTTTTTTTTTTATAAAACAAACAATGAAATAATTGAGCCAAGATAAGATATTTTATGTTTTCTTGTGGATGCATCGTCACTATTTTTATTCTATTTCATTTCAGTTAGAATATTAGAATATTGCACCGGGTCAAGGTTGAACCTTGTTTTTGAAAGAGGGTTTTTGCTATCAGAGCACTAGATAGGTATGGACCAACCAGACTAGATAGGTATGGACCAACCAGATGTAACACTATTTTGGTGCCATGATAACTATGTTGTATCCAGACTAGATAGGTATGGACCAACTATATATAACACTATTTTGGTGCCATGATAACTATGTTGTATCTTGTTATGACACAAACTTTTTTTCCATTTTATAATTTATTTTATTTTTTTTCAATTTTCTTTTTAATTTAGACAAATATTTTTTTAAATATAACATAATAAATAAAACATAATGTTTAAAAATTATAAATAACATAAAATAATTTTTAAAGATTAAAATTAACATAGAGATTAAATTACACATAACATTCAAATTAAAAAAAAAACAAAAAAATTACATCCAAATTCAAAAAAAAAAAAATACAACGCTATTCATTATTGTTATTGTTACCATAGAAGATATAATCCACCAAGTCTTCTCGAAGTTGTCTGTTTGCGTCTTGAATGTCAACAACGCGATGCAAATAATCTGCTGTTTCAGGTTAAAACTGAACGTGTCTGGGCTCCGTTGGGATATAGTGTACAATATTTCACCCTTTATCTTCTACTACCATGTTATACATTATGATACATGCATACATGATATATCGTAGAGTTTCTAAATCCAATGGTCGTGCTGCATGTCTGACTATATGCCACTTCGCCTTCAGCACTCCAAAAGCACGTTCCACATCCTTACGTACTCCTTCTTGTCTTCTTTTAAAAAATTTGTCTCGTTTTTCAACTGGGTGGCGGAATGCCTTCACGAATATGGAATACTGAGGATATATTCCATCTGTAAGGTAATACCCATATTTGTATTCGTTTCCATTCACCGTGAAAGGAGCATCACAGGTCTTTTCATTCAAAAGATCGTCGAATATTGGCGATTGATCAAGAACGTTGACGTCATTGTTGGAACCCGCAACCCCAAAAAATGCATGCCAAATCCATAAATCTTGAGAAGCAACAACCTCTAAAACCAACGAAGGTGATCCGTGATGACCACTTGCGTATTGCCCTTTCCATGCTACCTGGACAATTTTTCCATTTCCAGTGTGTGCAATCAATGCTTCCGATCATTCCGGGAAGCCCATGGCGTTCTTCATGCACCGCATACAATTCTTGCAAATCATGCAACGAAGGTTTCACAAATACACGTCCCCAAAAGTTTCAACAACACCCCTTGACAATGTATACAAACTCTCCCTTACGGTTCTTTTGGACATTCTCATATAGTCGTCCATGGTGTCAGGTGACTCCCCCATAGCCATCAAACGAATGGCCGCAACACATTTATGAAACGTTGTAAACCCTTGTCTACCTCTAGCATCATATCTTAACTGAAAAAATTCATACCTAAACATAAATTAACTACAGTTTAAAAATATATTGTATATGTTGTAAAATTAAAGAAACATGTAGTACATTTTTATTTATTTTGTATAAAAGTATAGTAAAGAAGCGATACCGGCTTTCCAAAGCGTTGTCGATTTGTAAGAGCACATCCCTACGCAAACAAAATCTTCTTTTGAAGTCCTTCGCCCTGTATACACAATTATCCGCAAAGTAATCGCGATATAGATGTTCGTGTGCTTCCTCGTGATTTCTATTTAACATCGCACGTTTTGTTAGTAGCGGGGATGGGTCTGGTTGTAACAGGTCGGTAGTGTAATAATGATACATCATCCTGAAGAAAATATCGTCATCTGGATCATTGGACGAGTCGAAAAGCTCCATATTTTTTTTGAAGATAATTGAAACTATGTAGAGAGGAAAAGAGAAATTGTGTGAAATTTTTTATAAAATGGTAGGTATTTATAGGGTAAATGATTTTTTTTGTTAACAGTTAATTTTTTTTATACCGTTGCCATTTTAAACGTTTGAAAACATTTAAAATTTGTGCATTTCATCCAGTCGCGACGGCAACGAGATTCAACCTCGACGAGCAAAAACGAGTAGGGGGGGGGGCGGTGTTCCCCCCGTCACGACGCCATTGAGGCGTGCCACATCATCCCCGTTGCTTCTCGTTTGGCCCATACCGCATAGTCTTATGGTTTTATATCGTGTTGAGAAAAGCTTTGTAAGAATAAAACATTTTTAAATTATGGTGAAATAGTGCTTTGAGTTGACGATTTATGGGGAGTGGTTCAAGGCGGTACTGGCGGCTACACCACTTTGTACCCATGGTACTGCAAAAATGGAAGAATATTGGGTTACCTAAGCAGTCGTCGCCTGTCTCTCTTTCTACCCTCTATTAAGACTATTGACTGATACTCATTTTTTCGTAGTTCCGCAATCAATCCGACACAACTATGCGTGTCATAAAAAGGTGAATCGGAGATAGGATGCCTATTAGCCTAAGATATATAACGAAAGTCATAGTAATCGTAAAAGAGAACTTGTGCATATAAAGAACGTCAAAATATAACTTCGTATGAAGATTCCGTCGATCTAAAGTCAGTCGAGAACGAAATTCGTATGAAAGAGTTATGATTTTTATACGGGTTTTAACACTCTAAGCCATTTAAAAATATAAAATTAAAAATAAATGAGAATTAGCCAACGTAGTCTAAATGAAAGTTGTATTACTCGTCGATAGCTATGTGTGGATATAAAGAACGTCAAAATTGAAGATTGTATGAGAAATATATTGAAACATCCCAAAAATACAAGCCAAAAATTTCATTTGAAAACATTATTAAAACCATAATATCCAAATATCATATAAGAAAACCATAAGTCGTGTATCTCAAAATGTCATAAAATATGTCTCATATCAAAAATGATGTCAAGATCATGTCAAAAATATCAGAGTCTAACTCCCAGGCTAAAACTGTGGTGTGTGCCATGCCATCATCCTGATCCCTTCCCCTTGCTAGCTGAAGTACCTGAAACCAAAACTGAAACTGTAACCACGAAGCTTAGTGATCTCCCCCAAACTACAACATACCATACAATAACATATAAAGCACATACTGGGCCTTGCCCACTGCATCGGACCGAAGTCTGGAACTGAATAGGGCCTTGCCCACTACATCGGACCAAAGTCTGGAACTAACTAAGGCCTTGCCCACTGCATCAGACCAAAGTCCGAAACTAACTAGGGCCTTGCCCATTGCATCAGAACAAAGTCCGGAACTAACTAGGGCCTTGCCCACTGCATCGGACCGAAGTCTGGAACTAACTGAACATAGCATAACATAATCATAACATATAACAATAACACATATACTACATACTGCATCGGACCGCAGTCCGGAACACATAACACATAGACATGCCTGAATCACAAAGACATCAAGCATACTGAACTATTTCTCGGGACCACCCCGGCATCGGACCGCAGTCCGGAACTACTGTTATCTAAACGGGCCGGCATTGTGGCCGTAGACCCGTTCCTACTGGAAGGAAACTCACCTCACACTGCTAAAGTCCCGCTGACAAAACCATAACTGTTGGATGACTACTTTATCCCAATTAATAATTAGTTTCCAACTCGTAACCATAAGTCTATGCTTGGGGTAAAAGACTACTTTACCCCTATCTTAGCTTGACTCAAGCCCAAGGCCCAAAAGTCTAATAATGGACCAAGGCCCAATTATGGCCCAATTTCCCAATTGGGCCCAAGTCTCTACATGGTCTTGATCAAAGGCCCAATCATTCATTCTTGGTCCAACACTTGACATTCTCGTAGTCCAACATCTTATAATCATCAAGGCCCAGATTATGGCCCATCTATGGCCTAATTTTCCAAATTAGGCCCAATCCCTCACATGGGTCTTACTCTAGGACCAATAAATTATTCTAAGCCCAATTGCTTGTTATTGGATGGTCCATTATCATCCCAATTGTCAAAGCCCAATAGAAAGGCCCAACTCAAAGTCCAAGTGAAATTAGGGTTTTACATAAAATGACAATTAGGGTTAAGTTTCCTACTTAACCCGTTAATGACTTAATCCATTAAGTCCTTTAATCTACTAGATAAATGATATGGAATAATTTGGGCTTAATACACAATCCAATCCCAATGGCTCAAAAGTGGGCCCAAATAAGTCTAAGGCCCAAATACTTCCAGTTAGGGTTTTCCACCCAAACATGGCCTAATAGGCCCAAAATTAATCTTTAAGTCCATTAGGATTTTGGCTAGGTCCATTAGGGTTTTGCTTATAGGGCACCACCCACTACCACCTCGGGTAGTGGTGGTCAATGGCGGCTCACGGCGGCGGCCACCACCTTACGGTGGTGGTTTGAGTTTCTTTTCATTATTCTTTTGGAAATTACAATTACAATGCTTAATCCAAAGATAAAAACACAAACACACACACACACACTAACTAACATACACACACACAACCACCTTAGTGGTGGCTCGTGGCGGCGGTGGCTTTTTCCGGCCAAATAAAACACACCACACAAACCCAACGAAAAATACACCCACCTACATTATAATCTTGCAAGCAACTCCAGCCACCCCCTTGGTGGCCCTCGGAGGTCTGACAGCAGCATAGTTGACAGCGACAACCACCATGGCCGGCTGCCATGGTGGTTCTTCATGGCTTGCACCCATCAGAAGAGACGTACCAACCTTCATTCGATCCTGAAACAACAACCCGAACGCACCCAATCCCTTGCAATGACAGGCGGTGATGGGTGACGACCGGAGCAATTGGAAGGTTTTTTGGTGGCGGCAGTGACCGCTAGCAGTGGCCTGAATGAAATGAAGACATGAGAACGTTGTTTGCAGCAAGGAGACGATGCGCCCAACACAACAACGACCACGATGCCCGTCGATGGTCCTAGTCCTCAACCATACCAGAGCAACATGGCGGTCTTCAACATGGTGGCTCATCGCTTCGTCGTTGACCGACATGACGATAGAGCGGCGACTATCGGCAGTTGGAATGCAGCGGCTCTCAGCAGCAACACACATGTCGGTGACGGAGTGGCAGCGTCGGAGAATGGAAAAGGAAGGTGGTGGTGGCGCTGCAAGTTGAAGAAGGGGAAGGGAAATGGCGACCGGTGCTTAGAGGTTGGTGGCTGCAACCTTTTCTTTAGGGATAGGGTTCCCGTAAGGATATATACCCGGTGCCTCTCTAACTTATTTCCAAATTAATAGGATCAGCCCCTCCTATCCTCTTTTCTCTCAAAATGAGTCCATTATTTACCCATTTAACCCTGGCTTTGGAAATCTCTTTCAATTTAAATCCATATATTACCAAACGTACCCCGACCTTCGAAATCCTTTTTAATTTAATCCAGAACTTACACTTTTGACCCCTGACTTTTAAAATTCTTCACAAATTAGTCTGGGGCTTACATTTACTAATTTATTTAAATAACCGGGGCGTTACATATATGAATTTTTGAAAAATTAGAGATCGGCATGCGCCTGCGACACACGCTTCTAGAAGGCGCAGGCGTGGACTAGTCGGAGAAAGCAACGCGTCACATTTATGGAGGAGCTCTACAAATAGGTTACAACCCCTATTCATTCCCTCACACTATAAGAACTCTTTCTTTGAAAATTCTACTTCTTGAGTCCAAAAATTCTTTGTAATTAGGATATTTTGGAGGAGCTCTGAGTCATCGAAGAGTTCATCAATTTGAAGTATTGAAGTCGGAGTTGTGCCTGCGAACTTTTCAGACTTTTTGTCAGAAATCTCTATAAGTTAAGCTACACTTATTATGCTTTAGGTGTAACTTATATTTGTATTCACAGTCGTTGTTATGAATTTATAAATAAGATTTATCAGTGATCTCAAGTCATAATACTGATTGATCTACTTATGTGAAACATCCTAAAAATACGAGCCAAATTTAAAAAAAAAAAAAATCATTTATCAAACATAAATCTCATTGCCATAAAATAAAATTGTAAAACAAGTATCTCAAAACTCATAAAATCTGATAACAAATAACAATCTCACAATGAAAATAAGAGTAAACTCCCAGGCTGTTCATCAGTAGTGTATGTAATGCCATCAGCTCGAGCCCTTTCCTTTACTCGTTGAAGTACCTGAAACCAAAATTGAATCTTTAAGCACAAAGCTTAGCGAGCTCCCCCAAACTACCACATACCATACAAAATACATATAACAAACAACATAACTCTGGGACTACTCCTACTGCATTGGGACGAATCCCAACATCGGCTTACCCGACATCAGACTCCTGTCCGACATCGGGCTCACCCCGACATCCGACCGCATCAGCATCGGGCTCAACCCAACATCGGGCTCACCCCGGCATCGGGCTTACCCCGACACATACACAAAAAAAATATATCATAACACATAACATAATCACATAATCTGCCTCGGGCTTGCCCCGATATCGGACCGAAGTCTGGAACACATACGCATAACATATAAACATGCATGAATCATAAAGACATCAAGCATACACAACTACTTCTCGGGACCGCCCCGACATACTCTAATACTTAAACGGGCCGACATTGGTGCCTTATGTGACAACCCGAAATTTTCATTCGGTCAAACCCTAAAAGTCAATCACTTCATATTATAAGTCAAGTTCACTTTTACTTGTTTTTGGGAAAAGTTCGTTTGATTGTTTTAATATTATTTTTAAACGAACGGGTGAAAGAAAGTGTCGTCTCGAGTTTTGATTTTTAAAAACCGCAAACACCTCGCGTCTTAGAAGTTCCCGGCCAAACTATTTTGTTTGGGTCGAAAAATCATCCCAAAATCCGTAAACTCATGCTTATCCATGATTTTACTCCCTAAGTCTAGTTATAATGTGTTTACTCCCCAAAAGAGTAAACTCCAAAAGAGTAAACTCAAGAAAACCTCTCAAGTAGCAAACTAGAAACAATTCAAGATCTTCCAACTAGTAAGTGTTCTAACCATTTCAAGTTGGTTTAATACTTAATCTAGTGTTTGTTCATCCACTCATCCATTCATTTATTTGTTTTGATTAGATTTACAAAAACACCAAGAACACACACTAAGTGTTCTTGGACTTTTAGCTAAATCCAAGCTTCCTTATAGTAAGTACTTCCATCCTTGAATCTTCTTAAGCTTTTATTACATATTAACATCAAAGAAAAGTCCCAAGAACACCAAGATCAAGGTGTTCATGGTTTTGGGAGGCTCCCAAAACCGTAAACACCATTTATGGTGCAAAGTGGTGCCTTAAGGTGCCTAGATGCTTCACCATGCCTTAGGGACTTGTCTAGCTTCATCCTTGATGATTTTATCACACAAAAAGCACCAAATACTTCCATTTTTATGTGATTACGGTTTGGGGATCTCCCAAAACCGTAAACACCCCAAAAAGTGCATAAAAGTCCCATAAAAGTCCAATGGTTATTCCTTATGTCTAAATCTAGCCTAGACTATTGCCATGATTGAGCTAAGGACTTGAAAACCCCCAAATACCAAACTTATGGGTTTAAGGTAGTAAACTCATGAGTTTAAGGTAGTAAACTCATGATTTTAAGGTAGTAAACCCAAAGAGAAATGACCATGAGGCCGTAAACTCCTCAAAGGAGTGTAATGATGCCCTAATCTCTTCCAAATGCCAAACCACCAAGTAGAAATGCTTCAAAGGACTTGCAAAACCTCAAACCAACTTATGGTAAAAAAGAGAGGAGTTTACGACCGTAAAATCATTAGGTCAAAGTCATGAAAACCGTAAACTCCAAGGGAGTTTACCCTTGAACCCCAAACACTATAACAAGGTCCTTTAGCACTTAGATGTAACCCTTATGACTTGTAGCACCTAAATAAGGTGTTTTACATGCCTTAGGATGTCTTAAATTTGTCAATTAGTAGTTTAAAGTCTAATTGGATATATATATATATATATATATATATATATATATATATATGTGTGATTATATGTTAACTAGGATCATTGAGTGTGAACAAGTCTTCATTTGTCACCTAGCTACCCTACATCATTCTGTACATCCAAACCACCATCTACAGGTGAGTTCATACCCCTTAATCAATATTTTAAATTATTTTAAATGCTTTAATGGGGGGGAGGGGGGGAATACAGGTAGAAAACAACATGTTATTAAATCAATCATATGTATTTATAACTGTGTTTTCATTCAGCAGATTTCACATACTACAAAATGTGATGCATTAAATGGTTTTATATCTTAAAAATACCTTGATAGCAAAAGTATTACGTTTGAAATGTTTATTAAAATGACATCAAGTCATTGTTAATTATTGTTCAAAACTCTTAGATGTCTTACAAAACCATTTTTACCTTCTTGAACAAAACTATATCTATACACTTATGTTCTTTTATATGTATTGATGTTATAGTTTTCATCCTTCATTCAATTTCCCATACTCTTGTGTAGCAAGGGTGTATAAACCTGTTTGGACAATCAATTACCTTCCAGTTAACTATTATAGGGATAGTTAGGAGATACATAACATTATTCATATTACAAGGAATTACATCAGAGTTAGTTCATTCATGAGTCTACACTATACATTACATGTTACATGGATACACTTACATGAGTACCTTACATGAATACATTACATGAGTACCTTACATGAATACATTACATGAGTACCTTACATGAATACATTACATGAGTACCTTACATGAATACATTACATGAGTACCTTTACGTAGATACATTTTCTTGTATACATTTACATGGATACTTGTACCTCGATTCATTAGGATGATTTATTAGTACCTTCTGTGTAAATTGTCCTGCCTATCCCAGTTCAACGGGATATCTAGACGGGACTAACCATTCCAAAGCCCAGCTGTTAGCACCAGTGGTTGATGAACATCTACGGATGCCTACATTTATTTCTTATATTAGGAGTACCTTTACGGGACTAACCATTCCTTGGGCCTACTACTTGCCACAGAGGTTGATAAACATCTACGGATGCCTACGGTTAATACTTATATTAGGAGTACCTTACGAGACTAACCCTTCCTCCCACCTGCTATAGCTACAGAGGAAAATTGAACAATCTACGGATGTTCAAAGGTTATACATTTCGCAAATCGCGATGTCGTGTTAATCATAATACAAAAGGATAACACTTACATGATTATATTTTTCCTATTACTTTATTTTGTGATACATTCACATAAACGATGAGTTAGACTAAGTACTGTTTGTAATAGTCAAAAAGAAGGAAAAACTATCATTATCATAGCAAAACATTCGGGTCTTGGTAGAAGACCATTATATTCTTTTCATATTACTTTATTTTGTGATACATTCATATAAACGATGAGTTAGACTAAATACTGTTTGTAATAGTCAAAAAGAAGGAAAAACTATCATTATCATAACAAAACATTCGGGTCTTGGTAGAAGATTACATTTCATACTAGTAGGAAATATAGAATTTTCTAGGGTTTTTCATACTTATATCAACTGTTTCATTTAAAGATTTACATGGCATTCATAACAGCTTTCCAAAACAAGACAATGACACTTAAATACTTATGAATTCACCAGCTTTAGGCTGATACTCGCTTTCAGAATAACTTGTATTCTCAGGTCACCAGTTAGACAAGTACGATGGCATTCATAACAGCTTTCCAAAACAAGACAATGACACTTAAATACTTATGAATTCACCAGCTTTAGGCTGATACTCGCTTTCAAAATAACTTGTATTCTCAGGTCACCAGCTAGACAGGTACGATGGCCAGGTTTTGAGAAGACGAAGCACAGACAAGACTCATCTTATTTTGATTATTCATTTTATTGTTGTACATTATGAAAGAACACACATGTATTAAAACTTTAATTTTAATGCAATGGATGATGTTGTTGCTTGTTTACTACTTTACACTGTTATGATACTACACATGACGTCCTCCACCCCGAAATGTTTCCGCCGTTCTTGGTTTTGGGGTGTGACACCTTAGACCCGTTCCTACTGGAGGAAAACTCACCTCTCAACCTGACTGCTGAACACTCGAGTGAGGTAATCTCTGCTTGATGCTCCCACGTCTCTCGGGCCGACTCTATACAATAGTACATAATAAGAAACTGAGGATACTACTAAGGGTAAATTGACCAAATTACCCCTTCTCTAAATCTGGACTCTCTCACTCAAGGTCCAAATCCAACTAATCCCCCTAAGTCCACCAATGGCCCACTAAAAGGCCCACTATTGGCCTAATTTCTAAATTGGGCCTAACTCTTCATATGGGCCCTACCTAAGCCCCGAACATGCCCTTGGTCCAAACTCTGACTTCTGATGGAATTACTAAGGCCTAATTGCGGACAAGTCCAATGATTGGCCTAAACCGAGGCCCAAAATGCAAAAGCCCAAATCTGATTAGTATGCGGGGCGTACTCATCTGTACGCAACACGTACCTGCTGCATGGCTTGTACACTGCGCGTATTGGCTGGTACGCCCAATATACTACCCTGTTAGGCTCCTTTCCACATTAAGCACTTAATAATTATGTGACAACCCGATATTTCAACTCTTTGTAATGACCAAAATGAGTCAAGTATTGTAACTACTTTTGAGTAATAAAATTTACTTTCATAATAAAATGTACAAATAGTTCTATTTAATTTCCTTCTATGTTTAAATGTATTTGAACCATGATCGTACGTGAAAAGAACGCCCAAATCCGACTTCATATAGCGAAGTTATGATTTTTCCAAGTTCGGCTTAGCAACAGACAGCTAAAAACTCGAATCGAAGATCGAACGACTTTTGGCCGGAATGACCTAAACGAGAATCGAAGGTCTCGACATTAGTATTCCAGCGGTAAAAAGTCTGGCAAAAACCGACATCAGATTAAGAAGTTATGAATTTTCAAAGAAATTCCTTAAACACGATGAGTTTATATTAAATAATAAAATAATAATTTCGGAATTTGCCGACGGAGTCTAAACGAAAGTTGTAGAGCGTAGTCTCACCTACGCGAGGATATAAAGACCATCGAAAACGGAGTTCGTATGAAGAAGATATGAATTTTTGAAATATATTAAATAAATTAATTATTTATTTTAATCAAAATTCGGATATTATCCGAAGGGGAGTCAGCGTCCTCATCTGAGGTACGCGCTGTGTACCCCTGTACGCCCTGCGTAACCAAGAGGATTGGCCTCTGATCGTCCACGTCGCCCTATCCGAAGAATCCGACCCGTCCGAAGTATCCGACCCGTCCGACCCGCTGTCCCGTCCGACCCGCTGTCGCGTCCGACCCGCCTCCCTAGCAACCCGTCCCATCCAACCCGCGTACCCAGCAACCCGTCCCATCCGAAGCCGAGGCAGTCGAGGCTTCGGTCATGCATGACGTACGCGTACGCGCTGCGTACGAGCGTACGCCCCGCGTACCGAGGCAGACCAGCCTTACTATAAATAGGATGCGAGGGCTTCCAAGAAAAGGGCTCATTTCTCTCCTCTCTCTCACAACCTTGCCTCATTTTCCGTGTCCGTTCAAACCCGAAGCTCTGGTCTTTTTGGCTCAAGTCCCGAGGGTCGATTTTACTCCCGAATTCCCGAGAATCCCAAGGAAAATCCGTTTCCCGAGACGAAACTCTGCCCGGTTTTCCATCTCGCTATCTTCAAACTTTCAAGTGAGTTTCATACCCCTTAATCAACCTTTTTAAATATTCTAAATGCTTTTATATGCTTTCAAGGGGGGGATTACAAGTAAAACACATGAGTATTATCGTGTGTTACATAAAGAAACTCTTTTATATGCTTTTATATATCCAAATCACATGCGATTTACAAACTTTATAAGGAATTTTCATATATATATATATATATATATATATATATATATATATATATATATAATATGTTAAAATAGCATTCTATCTTTTGAAATATACATTGTTGTAATGCATGTATAAACTAAACTTTTCTTAGATTATTCTTGTCTATCTTAGACTCTACACCAAAAATCTACGCTTTCATAAACAAGTGATTTCTTTTCTAGGTATTTCTAAACAAACAAGGCACACTATTAGAAAACTATAATAGGTATAGTTTTACGAACAAATTTCTAACTCTTATGTACTAGGAACATGAATTTCAAGAAGTTTACTTTCATATACAAGAACAAACATAACATTTTAACAAGTAGATCTGTTTTTATACCACGGTTTTGTGAGACACTAACTTCATGTACGTTCGAGTACACATTTCAAGTCCTGTATTATATACCAGAATCCCTTGGAGGGGGAGCATGGTGTTTGTGTATAGATCTATACGGGCTTGACAACCCGCGCCCTGACTGTTAGCTGCAGTCCACCGTTTGGGGTGACAAACGTCATAACATTCCAACGCCTGAAGAACGTTGTGTATAGGCATTCCGAGTCAATAGTATGGTTATAAAACTCACAAGGGGTATTAAAAATGCATTGATTTACAAGGTTTTCAAACTCATTGGTTATTTTACATTTACATACATTTTGGAAACAAACATTGGTCTTGAGTGAAGGCTACTTTTATACTAGTAGAAAATATAGGATTTTCTAAACACAAACAAACAAAGATAAATCATTTCATTCAAACATTGTCACTTAAATACTTATGAAATTCACCAGCTTAAATGCTGATCTACTCTTTCAAAATTACTTGTATGTCCCAGGAAATCAGTAATTTCAGGTATTCATTACGCTTTTGATGAAGGGATGCTGCGGCGACAGTTTAATCTCGTATTTTTGACATCATATTGTAATTGAGTTTTGAACATGTAACTTTTGACGAATGTAAACTTTTAATTATATATATGATGGTTGCATTACTTTCTTTACTATGTATTCATTTGTTACGTTACCACATGAAGTCATCCGCCCCCGAACGTTTCCGCCGTTCAGGTTTGGGGGTGTGACAAATTAGTCTCAGAAGCTACAATTTCATATCCAACTCACCTTCATCATTCTAATCCATAAAGTCGATCACTTGGTGGCTTGCAACCCACCAAACGAGCCCAAACTTGAACTAATGACAACTAACTCTATAGAAATGGCTTGCTCTCATGCATGGCCTCATAATGGCCTCAAAGCTTGCAACTTTACAGCTAAAGGAACTCATTGAGCCTTAAGGGTGGCAACCCTAGGCTCAAATTCGAAGTTGCATGATCAAGATCCAAACTTTGGACCTAAAGAGGTCCAAAACTTCCAAAACCTTAGATCTAGACTTTGAGGAAGAAAGTTAAGAGCTTTATACCTCCTTTAGATGCCAAAGGATGAGTTTAATCCAGATCTTTGAGCTCAAGGCACTCAAAGGCTTCTCCCCCAACCTTTTATTTTCTTCTTCAAAGCTTTCCTTCACCAAAATGAGCTCACAAGGGTCAAACACACACAACAATGGAGTATGGGGCGCAATAAGGGTTTTCTGAGGATGAGGGGACTGGTAAGAAGCCACGGGGAGGCTATAATGGGGTATTTATACGACTTAAACCCTAAAAATTACGGTTTTCTATCTGCTCACGTACGTTGCGCGTACTCCTGGTACGCTGCGCGTACGTATGCGTGTCCCCCACATCCGATGCAGACCACTACGCCCCACGTACACCTAGGCTACGCCCAGCATACGTCTTATGGGCAACCCAAAACTTTGGCCCAAAAGCTTAAGTCCAATCCAAAAGTCCTTCGTATCTATCCTAGACCCAACCACAAATTAAGAAGAATTAATTAATTAATACCTCGAGAGTTGATCATTACAATTGACCCCCACTTGAATTAGACTTCGTCCTCGAAGTTTGCTGTTGCTGCTGTTTTCGGAAATAACTTTGGGTAGTGTTTCCTCATCTCTTCCTCGGACTCCCAAGTCCACTCTAACCCCTTTCTATGCTACCACCGAATCTTCACTGAATTGACTTTCTTATTCTTCAGTTCTTTTGTCTTGCGATCCAGGATCGCTACTGGCTTCTCAATGTAATTCAGACTGTCGTCGACCTGAATATCCTCAAGGGGTACCACTACCGCCTCATCCACCAAGCACTTCCATAATTAAGAAACATGCAACGTGCTGTAAATCTGATTGAGCTTTGCTGGAAGGTCTAACCGATAAGCAACGCGACCCACCCGGGCCAAAACCTTGAATGGACCAATGAATCTGGGGACCAACTTGCCCTGCTTCCGGAATATGACGACACCCTTCCAAGGCGACACCTTCAGGAGGACTATGTCACCCACCTGAAACTCGAGGTCCGAACGCCTCCTGTCGGCGTAACTCTTCTGCCGAATCTGGGCAGTCTGGAGCCTGCTACGGACCTGCTGAATCAGCTCCGTGGTCTTGAGTACTACCTCTGTACTCCCCATGACCCTCTGACTGACCTCACCCCAACATATTGGGGTCCTACACTTCCTCCCGTAGAGCATCTCGAAAGGAGGTCGGTCTATACTGGAGTGATAACTGTTGTTATACGAAAATTCTGCTAATTGGAAGGTACGTATCCCAACTGCCACCGAAATCTAGGACACATGCCCGCAACATGTCCTCGAGAGTATGAATCGTCCTCTCGCTCTGCCCGTCTGTTTGAGGGTGGAAAGCAGTGCTATAATGGAGACGAGTACCCATCTCGTCGTGAAACCGCTTCCAAAACCTGGAAGTAAACCGGACATCTCGGTCTGACACCACCGAGACAGGCACGTCATAACGTGCCACTACTTCCCGCACATAAATCTCGGCCAACTTCTTGGATGAGATACTCTACTGGATCGATATGAAGTGAGCGCTCTTGGTCAACCGATTTACAATGACCCATATCGAATTGACCCCACGTGCGGTCCTGGGAAGCTTGGTGATGAAATCGATAGTGATATCCTCCCATTTCCACACTAGGATGTCTAACGGTTGCATTTTTCCGTGAGGCCTCTGGTGCTTCGCCTTGACCTTCCTACAGGTCAGGCATCTCTCCATATACCAAGCCACATCCCGCTTCATGCAGGGCCACCAGTAATCGGGTCGAAGATGTAACGACATAAATTTCGAAACAATTTTTCACATTTTAAAAACATAATTTCATTCATGATAGTTATAAAAGTATCATTGTGTCACATAACAACCCTTAACATTACATCCCAAGATCATAACATGTAAAACTCCTCGTGTGTGTGTACTGATCATGCCGACGCCTTCCCGCGGTCGTCACTAGTACCTGAAACACATCACACAACATTGTAATCATAAATGCTTAGTGAGTTCCCCAAATACCACATACCACACATACGCCCTTCCTGGCCATAACTCTATGGGATCTTCCGATCCGAGTGTCTCAGGGGACTTCCGTCCCGAACTCCGGTGGACCTTCCGGTCCTACCCATATCGACCTTGCGGTCCGTACCCTCTTAACCTTCCGGTCCATATCATCTTGACCTTCCGGTCCATACCATACATAACATACATAACACATACATATCACATAACAAATAAATCATACATCTCGTAGCATACAAGACCTTCCAGTCGCACATAGGTACCCTTCCAGGTACAATATAGTGGGAAGACTCACCTCGGTATCTCGGATAATCTCGTACTCGGTCACACTGGTCTAGCCCTCGCCTAAACACATAACAATACTCATAAATAAATAATGGCTCTCAAGGCTAGATCTAAACCACTCTATAACTTCCACAGAAGGGTAAAAGACCATTTTACCCCTCCTTGACCCAAAAGTCGAAGGGTTGACCCAAAGCCCTAAAAGTCAACGAAAGTCAACAGAAGGCAATACGCGACGCGTACCCTCTCTGTACGCGGGGCATACGCCAGCGAACCACAATCGGGGCTTCAACCCCTTACGCTGCGCGTACTGGGAGTTACGCCCAGTGTAAGTCCCACTTCAACCATTTCTTAGATTTTGGTCTTAAACGATTAAGACACTCCTTCAACTTCCAGATCTGACTCTCTTATAACCTCTTAATCCATAAAGTCGGAACCTTTAAGCCTTTGCATGGCTGTAAAGGTCCCTACACCCTCAAACCTCTTTCCTTTTCCCTATAAAGGTCTAGATCTTATGCATCGCTTCATCTTTACGTCAAAGTTTGCATTTTTATGAACATACAACACCTAAGGACCAGAAATATGATAGATCTAGGTCAATGGAGACCATTTGCTCATAAAGTCTCCATCTTGGGACCAAAAACCCTAGAAATAGGTCCAAGAAGCACATAACTCAAATAACAAGGCAAGGTTTGAGCTTTTTACCTCCAGAAGAACCTCCAACCTCTGAAAAGCTCAGATCTACTCTTTCCCACAAGCCTCTAGCCTCCAAAATGACCTCTTCTTTCCTTCCTCCACCTTGAAATGACACTAGAAGCTTAGAACACCAACACACTTGCTAAAAACAAAGGGACTCTCTCTATTAGGGTTTTTCTCTCTGGAATGGAGGCTGAGGTTGCAGCCATAACATTCCTTTTATAGTGCTTAAGCCTCAAATTAGGGTTTACATCTGGACACATTACGCCCGACGTAACCTGGGTACGCCCAGCGTACCCAGGCGAGTCCGCATCCAAAACAAGCACGCGAGTACGCGCAACGTACTCCTTAGTACGCCCAGCATACTCACAAGTCTAACACATACATAAAGGACTTAACTTGGCAACTTGGGAAAGGAGAAGGGTTAAATAGCTTTACCTGAATTTCAGGATGTTACAGAAGATCTTTGTACATCTTCGTTGCCCCTGGATGGATAGAGAACCGAGACTTATGGGTCTCATCCATCAGTACTTGCCGTAATCTGCCCCAGTACGGCACCCAGACCCTCCCATGCAGGGTCAGCAACCCTCGACTGTCATAATCAAATGAGGTCACCCGACCCACGATCCTCTCACACTTCTGTCGCTCCTCCTTCAGGGCCTCAACCTGCGTCTCCCTGATCTACTCCAACAATGGAGTCATCACTGTCATCCTCAGACAAATGCCTCGGATCAGGGCCGCCACCGCCTTGCGGCTTAGCGCATCTGCCACAGCATTGGCCTTACCCGGGTGATAAAGGATCTCACAGTCGTAATCCTTAACCACATCTAACCACCGACGCTGCCTCATATTCAGATTTGGCTGATCCATGAGGTACGTCAAACTCTTGTGGTCTGTGTAAATAGTACACCGGACCCCATAGAGGTAATGCTGCCAAATCTTGAGGGCGAATAATACCACCCCCAGCTCCAAATCATGCGTCGGATAGTTAGCCTCGTGAGGCTTCAATTGCCTCGAAGCATAAGCTATCACGTGTCCTCGCTGCATCAACACTGCTCCCAGACCTGTGATCGAAGCATCACAGTAGACTATGAAATCATCTACCCCCTCTGGCAGAGTAAGGATCGTTGCCTTGCACAGCCACTGTTTGAGCGTCTCAAAGGCTGCCTGCTGCTTAGAACCCCAGCGAAACACTACCGACTTCTTGGTCAGTCGAGTCAACGGAACCGCTATCTTAGAGAAATCCTGAATAAATCTCCTGTAATACCTTGTCAAACCCAGGAAGCTCCGAATATCGGATGGAGACCTCGGGACCTCCCACTGCATCACGTCCTCTATCTTGGCTGGATCAACCAATATGCTCTTCTGGTTGACAAGATGCTCCAGATCCTGCACCTCGCACAACCACAAGTCGCACTTGGAGAACTTTGTGAAAAGCCTCTCCCTCCTCAAGGTCTCTAGCACTTCCCTCAAGTGCTCCTCATGTTGCTCCCCAATCTTAGAATAGACCAGGATGTCATGAATGAAGACTATTATCGATCGATCCAACATCGGTCTGCACAGGCGGTTCATGAGGTCTATGAACGCGGCTGGAGCATTGGTGAGCCCGAACGACATCACCATAAACTCATAATAACCATAGCGGGTCCTAAAAGCGGTCTTCTACACATCATCATCTCAGACCCGCATCTGGTGATAACCGGACCGTAGATCAATCTTGGAAAACCAAGATCCTCCTTGAAGCTGGTCGAACAAGTCGTCTATCCTCGGAAGTGGGCCTTATTCAGCTCCCAGTAATCTATACACATGCGATGCGACCCGTCCTTCTTCTTCACAAATAAGATCGGGGCTCCCCATGGCGAACTGCTCGGCCTGATAAAACCCTTGTCTAGAAATTCGTGCAGCTGTGTAGACAACTCCTACATCTATGGAAGAGCCAACTGATACGGTGCCTTGGCTATCGGAGCCGCACCAGGGACCAGGTCAATCCGGAACTCAACCTGTCTCTCAGGAGGTATCCCCAAAAAATCCTTCGGAAATACATCCGGGTACTCATGTACCACCGATACATCACCAACCGTCGCCTTGCCCTTATCCCGGGCATCCATAACATAGGCGACGTACCCCGCGCAACCCTCCTGGAAGTAACGTCTCGCTCTCGCTGCTGAACAAAGAATCGGTCCGTACTGTGCCCTCTCTCCCTGAATCACTAGCTCTCCCCCACTAGGAGTATGAACCCTCACTAACTGCAGCTCGCAATCAATCACTGCCCCATTGGGGCTCAACCAATCCATACCCACTATAACCTTGTTCCCTTGCAGGGGAATAGGAACCAGATCCACTGAGAACCGCTCATCAAATAACCGCAGTGAACATCCTTTATGAACTCTCGTGACCCTGGCGGTCCTGTCATCAGCTATCTCACGTCGAGTGGACAATCCAGTTCCCCTGGAGCTCTACTAAATTGCTTGCTGGGTGCGAGCGACACAAACGATCGGGTGGCCCCTGAATCAAACAATACCAAAGTTGAAATGCCGTTCACTAAGAACGACCCTATACACAAACACATAAACGTGAGAAATAAAAAATATCAAGTGCATAAACAAGAAAAGATACATACTCGTCACCACGTCAGGAGCTGCTCGTGCCTCCTCTGAAGTAAGCTGAAAAGCCCTGCTCCGCACCGTAGGTGCCTCAGCCCGGCCCTGACGGCCATCTGTGATCGTCAAGGTGGCAGGGGAAGGTGCTATCACCTTCCCTGCTGCTGCTAAGCTCGGGCATTGGGACCGCTTGTGTCCCATCTGATTGTACGGAAAGCAAATCAGGTCTGAAGCTGGTGTGGTGGTGGTAGTAGCTGTGCAGTCTTGGCTCATGTGACCAGTTCGGCCACACTTGTAGCAGCCAGAACTCCCAGCCTTGCATGCCCCTTCGTGCCCCTTGCCGCATTTACCACAACGATCATGGCTCTACTGGCTCCGAGATATATGATCTGACACTTTGGGCTTTTTGCCCGAACCTCCTGACTGAACTCCCTCTGGTTTCCTCTTCATCTCCATCTCTAAATCCAACTCTCTCTCTCTCTCTCTCTCTCTCTCTCTCTCTCTCTCTCTCTCCCTCTCTCGCTCTATCAATCATGTCCTCCAACATCCTATAGCTAGAGCGGCTTACAAACTGTCTAATGTTACTCCTCAACATCTCATGGTAACGGGCCTTTTTCTTCTCCTCGTCCGCCACATACTGCGGAACGAGAAAGGATCTTTACCTAAACTTGGCGGTAATTTCCACCACCGTCTCTGTCGTCTGCTGGAGATCCTGGAACTCCCTAGAAAGCTGTTGCACCTCAATGACAGGTGCGAAATCAGCCCTGAACTTGGTCGTGAAATCACCCTAGTTCATCGCATCCAAAACCGTATCATTTTCAATAGCTCTCCCTACCTCCTCCCACCAGTCCCGTGCCCTGTCCTTCAGAAGACAGGATGCCAATCTGACCTTGTTTCCATTGGGACATCTGCTGGTACGGAATGCATTGGCTACATCAGGAAACCATCTAGTGCTCGTGATGGGGTCCCGAGCCCCATGATAATCAGGAGATCCACATGCTCTGAACTCCCTAAAGGTGAGCGTGTGCGATCCCATCATGGTCTCCACCTCAGTATGGAAAGCACCCAATCTCTCATCCATCAGCTCTAGAATACCCTCCTTGATTGAACTGAAGATCACCGGGGTCTGCTCAAGTATAATGCAAGTGATCTCTGAGGAGAGAAACTCCCTGGTCTGCTCATCAAGGTGCTCGACTCCAGTGCCTGCACCTGATCCCTCTCCAGCTCTTGAACTGCCGACTGCTGGTCTAGGGCGTAAAACCACCATTCTGAAAAAGACAACATAACAATATCAGTATACTTAACATAAGTCGAGGGATCTCATACACTACAAGTTCCCTGGTCTTATCTCAGCCTTCCTTGATTCGAGTACGGATCCTCTGCTTTCAGTAGTACGGGCCCATACTACCTTCCACATCTATCTGTACTTTCCTCAAGAAATGTCTTGACTCCACCAAGTCCCTTCTACTACTACTGCTTTCTGCTACTCTCATCCTAGGCTTGCCCTAGGGTAATCACCAACCCATTCTCCACTATCAGCTGCACAAGAAGTCCTGACTACCTCCCCCTAACTAGCTCGTGAATACTATTACATATCACTAAGACTAGATAATTCTTCGAATGAGAGATCCTACCCTACAACGTTTGGACACAGACAAGAGCTGCACGATAGAGCTAGACCTAACCTTCTGAAATTATTTAATCCTCACAATATGTAACGTAACATATTCATTTACTAGTTAGCAAAAGATAACTAAGACTTATAAAAACACAAAGCCAGCAGCATTCGAGCATCACGTACACATAATCAAGCATATACTACTCTGCTATCATACTGACAACTCTATACTAGCATGCAATTCTCATAGAGCTGAAACACATAATAGGCACATAAGGCATCCTTCCTAGATCCTTAGTCCTAATCTAGCATGTTGTTCTAATAAAGCTGATAATCATAACATAGCATAAACTTGTATGGGTAATTTGGGAGTACTTACTTGAGCTCGGCTGATTGCATGCACCACACCTTTTTCTCTTTTCAAGGTTCTTTTCTTTCTAAAAACAATACTTTTTGCTTTTCTAAAACTCTTTTATTTTGAAAATTTTATACCACTTCCTTCGTTTGAGTTCAAACACACCCAAGAGTGTGCCTGAATCCCTCAAACCAAGGCTCTGATACTAACTTGAAACATCCTAAAAATACGAGCCAAAAATTTTGTTTTTTTTTTTTTAAATCTTTTATCAAACATAAATCTCATTGCCATAAAATAAAACCGTAAAACAAGTATCTCAAAACTCATAAAATCTGATAACAAATAACAATCTCATAATAAAAATCAGAGTAAACTCCCAGGCTGTTCATCAGTGGTGTATGCAATGCCATCAGCTCGAGTCCTTCCCTTTACTCGCTGAAGTACCTGAAACCAAAACTGAAACTGTAAGCACAAAACTTAGTGAGCTCCCCCAAACTACCACAGACCATACAAAATACATATAACAAACAACATAAATCTGGGACTACTCCTACTACATCGAGACGAATCCCGATATCGACTTACCCGACATCAGACTCCTGTCCGGCATCGGGCTCACCCCGACATCAGATCGCATCGAGCATCGGGCTCACCCCGGCATCGGTCTTTCCCCGACACATACACAACAAAACATATATCATAACACATAACATAATTATATAATCTGCCTCGGGCTAGCCCCGACATCGGACCGAAGTCCGGAACAAATACGCATAACACATAAACATGCATGAATCACAAAGACATCAAGCATACAAAACTACTTCTCGGGACCGCCCCGACATACTCTACTACTTAAACGGGCCGACATTGGTGCCTTAGACCCATTCCTACTGGAGGACAACTCATATCTCAACCTGGCTGCTGAACACTCGAGTGAGGTAATCTCTGCTTGATGCTCCCACGTCTCACGGTCCGACTCTATACAATAGTACATAGTGAGAATACTGAGGATATTACTAAGGGTAAATCGACCAAATTACCCCTGATCTAACTTTGGACTCTCTCTCTCTCTCTCTCTCTCTCTCTCAAGGTCCAAATCCAACTAATCCTCCTAAGTCCACCAATGGCCCACTAAAAGGCCTACTAATGGCCTAATTTTCTAAATTGGGCATAACCCCTCATATGGGCCCTACCTAAGCCCCGAACATGCCCTTGGTCCAAACTCTGACTTCTGATGGACTTACTAAGGCCTAATTGCGGACAAGTCCAATGATTGGCCCAAACCGAGGCCCAAAATGCAAAATCCCAAATCTGATTAGTACGCGGGGCATACTCATCTGTACGCAGTGCGTACCTTCTGCATGGCTTGTATGCTGCGTGTACTGGCTGGTACGCCCATCATACTACCCTGTTAGGCTCCTTTCCACATTAAGCACTTAATACTTAGTCTCAGAAGCTACAATTGCATATCCAACTCCCTTTCATCATTCTAATCCATAAAGTCGATCACTTGGTGGCTTGCAACCCACCAAACGAGCCTAAACTTGAACTAATGACAACTAACTCTATATAAATGGCTTGATCTCATGCATGGCCTCATAATGGCCTCAAATCTTGCAACTTTACAGCTAAAGGAACTCATTGAGCCTTAAGGGTGGCAACCCTAGGCTCAAATTCGAAGTTTCATGATCAAGATCCAAACTTTGGACCTAAAGAGGTCAAAAACTTCCAAAACCTTAGATCTAGACTTTGAGGAAGAAAGTTAAGAGCTTTATACCTCCTTTAGATGCCAAAGGATGAGTTTAATCCAGATCTTTGAGCTCAAGGCACTCAAAGGCTTCTCCTCCAACCTTTTCTTTTCTTCTTCAAAGCTTTCCTTCACCAAAATGAGCTCACAAGGGTCAAACACACAAAACAATGGAGTATGGGGCACAATAAGGGTTTTCTGAGGATGAGGGGACTGGTAAGAAGCCAGGGGGAGGCTATAATGGGGTATTTGTACGACTTAAACCCTAAAAATTAGGGTTTGCTATCTGCTCACGTACGCTGCGCGTACGTGTGCACGTCCCCCACATCCGATGTAGACCACTACGCCCCGCGTACACCCAGGCTATGCCCAACGTACGTCTTATGGGCAGCCCAAAGCTTTGGCCCAAAAGCTTAAGTCCAATCCAAAAGTCCTTCTTATCTATCCTAGGCCCAACCATAAATTAAGAAGAATTAATTAATTAATACCTCGAGAGTCGATCGTTACATTATAAGGGTGATATCTAGGCTAGATTCAGTGAAGTGTTTAAAGTGAGATTTCCAAACGGTATACTTTATATACCAAAATGACCCTACCTCTGATATGATCTTACATTGTTATTCCTTACTTGCTAGATCTTGATGCAAACATTAGGATTATTGAGGAATCTAGATTATCAGTAGTCACCAGGAATATAAGACTAAGACTTAGTGATGTAAATACCTAGGTCATATAAAATGAAAAGCTAAGGTGTTAGGCGAAGTGTTGCCCAAATCACAGTCATTCACTTTTAACTAGGGACGAGCATTAGAACCGTCAGAACCGGAACCGAACTGGAACCGGAACCGAAATTGGTAATAAGGTCTGGTTATCGATTCTCTATTTTTATGAAAACCGACCCCGGTTCTAAAATCGGAACCGGTTTGACATTTTTATGGTTTTTTTTTAAAATGTGCATAACTCACTCATATGAAGTCGGAATTAGTTGATTTTTTCCAACATATAATTTGGAGTTTGTAATTCATTTTTGACTGTATAAACATATATTTTGGTTAGATATTGAATCAGACACATGCCCTGAAAAAAAAGAATATCCATGCTGCGTTTTTTCTATTTCAACACTTTTTTTTGTTTTTTTGAATTTGTTCCGTTTTTTTTAACTATGCATAACTCATTCATATGACGTCGGAATTACTTTATTTTTTTCTATCATGTAATTTGGTGTTTGTACTTCATTTTAGATTGTACAAACACATATTTTGGTTAGATATTGAATCAACTATAGACTCCGGAAGACAACATATTAATGCTGCATATTTTTTGTTCCAACATTTTTTTTTGGATTTTGTCCCGTTTTTAAAATGCACATAACTCACTCATATGAAGTCGGAATTACTTGATTCTTTTTTATAATGTAATTTAGTGTTTTTACTTCAATTTAGAATGTAAAAAATCACAATTTGGTTAAATATTGAATCATTTACAAGTTTTGAAAGATTACATATCGTCTACAACATTTCAACCGATTCTAGTTTGAAAAATAACCCGAAAACCGGGATCGGCGCTAGAACTGGCGGTCCGGTTCCCAGTTCTTATAATATAGAAAAACGGTTCCAGTTCCGAACCGGTCCGGTTCTAAAGCTCATCCCTACTTTAAACAAGTGAGTACATAGTTACTTTCATCTTACAAATAGATAATAAGTATTTAGATAATTAAATGCTATATGTGTTTATTATCTGTGATTAAGATATTCTGTGTTAGATGAAACAATTTGAGATGATTATTATTTAAACCATATATGTATTTTCATACTTATAATATATTGGGTAGAGATAGATGATGAGAGATGAAAAATGATGAGAAGAGGCCATGACTTTACTAGCGACGTTGCGATGTAGTCATCTAACATAATATAGAAGATGACCACAAACTATTCTAGACAGTCTAGTGGAACACTAACAGGTTCACAACCTATAAGTGATGAAATACATGTTCATGTGATGTACCCTATTCCTTACTGACATGTATTACATATGAATCCCCGACACAGTACTATCTACGTGGTGATCCTTAAGAAAGTTCCTTAGAGATGAATACATAAGAAAAAACAGGGATGTGTAATTGGGTTAAATGTTTGATGTGAAATATATAATCAAACAAATTAATTATATTACTGTGGGTTGAAAACCCTATGTACTCACCAGGCTTCTCAACCTGACCCACTCAGTTTCTTTGTATCATAGGTAGTGGTACAAAGGTACATGGATAGTGATCCTTGGATCCGATGAGAGTTTCGAGGAGATGTAGGCCATTAATATACTAAGATGTTGTAAGGTCGATAATGACTATGTTTATGCTTACGTTTCTTGTATTAGTTATAACATCCTAATGTTATAACAATCAATGAAAAAGGTTTATTTGGAAATATTTTTATGGAACAAATTCCACATTTATAAAGAATAATTTGTTTTAAAATAACCATAAGAAAAGGTCTTTTTGTTTCGTGAAAATGGAGACGTCACAAATTGGTTCCTTCAAAAATTAATTGTTGAAGAGGTGACAAAAGCTCTTAAGGAAATGCTCCTAACAATTGTTTCACCTAAAGTTGAGGCGGATACAAAAGTGATTCATAACCGACTTCCAATTGTTCCAATTATAGAAGGACAATGAGAAAATATGGATGATGGGAGAGGTGAGAAAGTTGTTAGGGATACCACCCCAGAAAATAAATACATGTGTACTTAATTACTTATAAAGCCTTTCTCGATTGTAAATCCACAGAGTTCTTGGGGCTAACTGATCCGATTGTTGCCATGACTTGGTTAACCTACATCGAGAAAATGTTCAGAACTAGTAAATATGTAGAAGAAGATAAGGCAGAATATGCAACAAATTTACTTACGTGGGAAACCCACTATTGATGGGAAATGGTTATTGATACTTTGGGAACGAAATTAACCTGCATGTTGACTTGGGAACAATTTAAAGTTAAGTTCGAGGAGGAATATTGCTCCACCATTTCCATGAAACAATTAGAAGATGAATATATCCACCCGGAAAGATCAAGGTCGGTTCAACTAAATACTATCGAGTTTAACGAGAAGGCTAGATTTGCTAAACATCAAGTCGATACAGAAATAAGAAAGACCGATTGATACATGTGGGGTCTTAAAAGCCAAATACAAGAATTCCTTCAAACAATTCCGTTTTCCATCTATTGACAAGTGGTGGAAGTGGGTCAAAAATGGGAAATTGAATTAAAGTTACAAGAATTAGACAAGGGAAAAGAAAAGAAGTAATGAATCACCGAAGTGAATGTGGGAAAGAAAAAAGGAGGGAGTACGAGAAAGTCTTAATTTTAGGGATCTCAAACCCGACCCGATGCAAAAAGGAGTGAAGGAAAATGGTGTGAGAAGTTCCAAAAGAAACATATTGGAAATTGTGAAATTTTGACTTCACTGTTTTCATGTTGTAAATGCAGAAAACCATATCAGTTGGCGAGAGATTTCCGTGAGAAGGATTAGAACCGTACCTGTTATGGTTGTGGGGAGAGTGGTCATATTCATTCGAATTGTCCAAAAGCTATGGAAGGAATTCAAAAAGGTGCACCACAAATTAATTGAGGGATCTCTCGGGATAATAAGAATAAAGTCAACAAAGCTAAAGGTCGGACATTTCAAATGACAAGGGAAAAAGTCAATAAGAAACCAAATGTTCTATCAGATATATTTACTTTAAATTTGCTCCCAATTCGTGTGTTGTTTGATTTGGATGCATATTTTTTTCCTTTGTCTTGGTTGCACTTGCTACTCGGTTAATTACAACTCTAACCCGGATGAGTGAAAGCATTGCAATGAAATTAGCCGATAGAAACCTTGTACTAGTTAGAGAGAAATTTTATGGGTATCAACTTGAGATTGATGAGAGCATCTTCATTATAGATCTCAAACTAATCATTACCATAGAATTTGATGTCATTACGAGTATAGTCCGATTGACTACATATAATGCTAAGATAATATGTATTAAGAAAATTGTGGTACCAGTCGTTTATCAAACTATCATATGGGGTGAACGACGTTGTAAATCGATCCTCATGATTTCTTTGGCAAATGTGCGAAATAATCTTAATAAAGGGGTTTATATATGTCACATATATAGTACAAATCGAAATAAGAAAGCCAACTATTGACGACGTGGAGATTTGGGAGCAAGGAATAGGTTACTAGAGTTTGATCCTTAGCTCCCTATTTATAGTTATCTAGTAACTTGGTGTCAAAGCTACTCCTTTTTGTTGAAATTGCTCCCTGCACTCTTCCAATTAATTGAACATTTTAATTAATTAACACCTAGTCCATGCAATTGTTTAATTTCTAATTAATTTCAAATTAGCTTCTAATTAATTTATCATAAGATGACAAATGAATTAACTAATTTATTCTGATTTCTTTTTGTCATTTAATTGCTCAATTGGGTCCTAATGGTAACCCAATAGGACCTATTATTATTAGAAGTAGACAAAACTGCAAAAATAATCTTATGGTTAGCTGAAAATTGTCCTTTGGTCAAAAAAGGTTTCAATCAACACCAAAGGTCCAAACTTTTCATTTTACAAGTTTGGTCTGATTTGTTTTGAAATTTTTCTGAAATGACGAGTTTGCCATTCATTAATTTCATTTTCTATTTTCCTATATTTCAATAACTAAAAATAAAAAGAAAAATAAGAAAATTAATGGTGTTACCTCCCCCATTTATCTCTCTCTACATTAAACACACTCAAATACTCAAAATAACAATACCACCGCCAGAAAATATAAAGACCACTACTGCCGCCGGGAGATATAAACACTACCATTACCTTGAAAACCCTTGTTTTCCGACGCCGACTTCACCGGTGTCACCCATTTTGGTACCTTCTTTGCAGAATTGTTGAGATATGAATGCCACCACATGTCAAAACCACCATAACCTCCCTTTGATTCCCTAATCAACTCCCACTACCGGAGAAGACAAATCTAGATCTGAAAAACTTTTAGATCCGAGATTTCCCTATATCTGTTTTCAAATCCGAGGTTTTTGCCAAAAAATGTCAGGGGTACAAGATCGACGACACTAGTTTCGGGTACAAGATCGACGACACTAGTTTCGGGTTTCCAGACGGTGGTGGTGGCTTTAAATGCTGGAGTACAAGAGTGGCGACACTAGGATCATCGGGGAATGAGAGGCAACGACGTATAGATATGCACGATGGCTTCTTCAAGGAGTCGACGGTTAAGGATTCGGCGGCGCAAAATGTCAGGGGTACAAGATCGACGACACTAGTTTCGGGTTTCCAGACGGTGGTGGTGGCTTTAAATGCTGGAGTACAAGAGTGGCGACACTAGGATCATCGGGGAATGAGAGGCAACGACATATAGATATGCACGATGGCTTCTTCGAGGAGTCGACGGTTAAGGATTCGGCGGCGCAAAATGTCAGGGGTACAAGATCGACGACACTAGTTTCGGGTTTCCAGACGGTGGTGGTGGCTTTAAATGCTGGAGTACAAGAGTGGCGACACTAGGATCATCGGGGAATGAGAGGCAACGACATATAGATATGCACGATGGCTTCTTCGAGGAGTCGACGGTTAAGGATTCGGCGGCGCAAAATGTCAGGGGTACAAGATCGACGACACTAGTTTCGGGTTTCCAGACGGTGGTGGTGGCTTTAAATGCTGGAGTACAAGAGTGGCGACACTAGGATCATCGGGGAATGAGAGGCAACGACATATAGATATGCACGATGGCTTCTTCAAGGAGTCGACGGTTAAGGATTCGGCGGCGCTAACACAGAGATAGTCAAGGATTCGACGGTGGCGTTGGAAAGCCAAACGACACATAGACATATTTGGACGCCGACGACATTGTAGATCCGATGTCAGATGTTCAGATCTTGACCATTGGTGGTGGTTGGGATGTTCCGGTGAAAAGGTGGCGGAGCCCTAGCAGTGGGCGGCGGTTTCCGGTGATGTGGCGGTTTCTGGCGGGGCACTGGATTCCGACGATACATTAAAGAGAGAGTTTAAGAGGGGTGGGGATTGGGTGGGTTATTAGGTAGTAGGTTTATATTTTGTTTTCTTATATTTTGTTTTATTATAATTAAATAATAGTAAAGTAAAGAAAAGGAAAAAACAAATAGATATAAGTAAAACTTTTATAATGCTTTGGACCATAACCACAACAAAATTAAAGTTTTGGACCTTTGGTGTTAGTCCAAACCTTTTTAGACCAAAATAACAATTTTCAACTAACCACAAAAACCATCTTTGCAGTTTTATATAAGAAATATTATCAATAGTTATAACATTGGATACTATTTCCGACATGAATAGTAAGAAGTTGGAATTCTAGTCTTTCAAAGTGAAGTGAAATGAGTACTAATAATTAAAATAATATATTTCTTTTTGAACTAATTAGTAAGTTATGATGTGTAAATGTTCCACAATGTTAAAAGTTGCTATGACGTTCAATACATGTTTTACATATGAATGAGTTGGGCAGTGTACGGGGGCATATATCACAAAACCAAAAAAATTGTGTTACAGACTTGCCTAAAATCTTTGGCAACCCTCTTGAATTTGAGTTTTATTGTATGGAGCTTGGTGGAAGGTAAAAGTATTATGGCAATGTATGAGACTAGAAGAAGGATGAAAAAACAACCGCCAAATTTAACCTGGAGTCCATGGCCAAAGTAAATTTAAAGAAGAGACCATTTTTTTAGTAATTTAATTTTAAAGTTAAATTGTTTTAACAGTTTGTCTTGAAATTAAGTCAAGGTAACTAATTCCACATCTCTTACTATAAAAATCAATCGATTGCCACCCAGCACCAACTGATACCTGTATGAGTACCCATTATATTGTTTAAAGTTCTATTGGTTTTTGTATCTCAGTCTTCATCTATTTGACGAAAATTATAGAAAACAATTTATTGTATATCCAAGAGATGGGAAAACTAGTTGATAAATTTACCAATGTTATTTTTGCTACTTTTTACAGTTATTGGAAATCCAAGAGATGGGAAAACTTGTTGATAGATTTCATCTGAAGAGTATTCAGCGACAGATCTGTCCATGACTAATACATGATTTTACAGAAATGAAACTTCTAAAAGGAATAGCAATCTTCACTGACTTATTTGTTTCTCTACTACATAATGATTTAAGAAAACATATGAGAAGTTTCATAACAAAAAGGCATATAAATATATTCATCAGGATGAATATAGGGAACATGACAAAAGCAAATAATTAACATTGAAAGTACACTAATATCAGGTCTTCATCAACAGATTTGAAACTTGATGCATTGTTGGCCTTTCTTGTGGATTTGAGTTCAAACATGATCTTGAGAGATTGAGTACTAA
Organism: Lactuca sativa; assembly: GCF_002870075.4. Lineage (NCBI taxonomy): Eukaryota > Viridiplantae > Streptophyta > Magnoliopsida > Asterales > Asteraceae > Lactuca > Lactuca sativa. The sequence continues at coordinate 251,238,732 of NC_056625.2, forward strand.
ATTAACTTGTTTCTCAACTTGTGGTGAAGGAAGTGGAATACGACTATCTCCAACATTTGCTAACACCAGATAATCAGTAGACAATGTTGGTAGTTCACCAGGATGCTTTCCCATGATCACTTCTAGTGAAACGATGCCAAAGCTATACACATCGCATTTCTCGGTTGCCACCATCGTATAAGCAAGCTCTACATCCAAAAAAACATCAAATAAAAACAAAAAAAAAAGCTATATCAACCCCACAAGATTGTAACATAGATACATATATGTACAAATACTTATTCATATATATAACATGAAACTTAAGAAAATGTAGAGCTAACATCACAAAATGATATTACCTGGTGCGATATAACCATAGGTGCCTGCAATTGCGGTCCAATTGGATGAGTCTAGCTTTAAAAGCTTGGATGTGCCAAAATCAGAAATATGTGCCTCATAATCAGAATCAAGAAGGATGTTGGCTATGGATATGTCTCTATGAATTATAGGAGGTGAGCAATCATGATGCATATAAGCCAAACCATTAGCTATGGCCTTCACAATATTGACCCTTTTCAACCAATCCAATTCTTTTGCTAAGATATCGCTTCTTAAGATTGATCCAAGGCTTCCCTTTTCAAGGTATTCATAAATCAAAAACGAGTGGCGGGCATGGGAGCAATATCCATAGAGTTTCACTATGTTTCGATGCCTTATGTTCGTTAATGCACGTATCTCATTAAGGAATCCATTATGATCAACATTCTCAGATGATGAGTGGAGTTTCTTGACAGCTACCACATTGTTAGGTTGTAGCTCGGCTTTGTAAACAATTCCATATCCTCCGGTCCCAATACAATATGCTTCATTAAAATCGTTTGTTGCTTTCAAGATATCATCATACGCTACTTTTCCGTCAAAACTTGTAATGGAGAAATAATCACCACTTTCTTCTTCCAATGGTTTTTGTGGAGACTTTTTCTTTTGTTTTTGATAAGCAATGAAGCCACACATGAATAAACCAAGTAATATTGCACAACTAAGAGGCAACATAATTACAAGGATGAGCTTATGCTTAAACGGATCCTTTTTCTTCTTAATAATTTGACTTGCACAAGCTTTTATTCCTGTAACATTTCCACACAAACCTGGATTTCCTTTTATGGACGCATTCAAGAAGTTGGAACAAGGGGGAACTCGACCTGTGAGTTCATTGTAGGATAGATTGATATCAATCCCGCTAGGTAAGCTTGTAAAAGCATTAGGAATAGACCCACAAAGTCTATTGTGAGACATATTCATATTCTGCAAAATTTTCAAACTTTGAACTTCAGATGGTATCTCCCCTGTGAGCAAATTATGAGATAAATCAAGTTCTATAAGTTGACCTAATTTACCAATCTCAGATGGAATTTTTCCACCGATCTTGTTATTACTAAGATTTAGTTCATAAATGTGTGACCACTGACCAATACTACTTGGTATAAACCCATTCAATCTATTTGTGGATAGATCGAGTTCAAGTAGTTCATTGAATGATCCGAGCTCCGGAGGTATATTACCTGAGAGTTGGTTATCACACAAGTACATATACAACATACTTTTCATCTTCCCAAACTCCTTTGGGATCTCACCAACCAAATGATTTGAAAATAGAGCTAGCCTTTGTAGTTGAGTTGAATTTCCAAACTCAGGAGGAATAGTACCACTAAGGTGATTGTTGCCCACCTCAAGAATAGTGAGAGACTTCAATTTTCCAACCTCATTTGGAATGGAACCTGATAACATATTCTCATCGAGGTGCAAATTCTGTAGATTGCTCAGGTTTGCTAGTGATGAAGGAATAGAACCACTAAGTTGATTCGACGACACAGCAAGAGCAGAGACATAATTCAAATTCCCAAGTTCGGTAGGAATGGGACCAGATAATATATTCTCATAGAGGTACAAAATATGTACGTTGCTCAGGTTTCCTAGTGAGGAAGGAATAGAACCACTAAGTCGATTCTTGCCCATCTGAAGATGAGTGAGAGACTTCAAATTCCCGAGTTCATAAGGAATGGGCCCAGATAAATTGTTGCCATGGAGGTGCAGACTCTCAATGTTACTCAGGTTTGCTAGTGATGAAGGAATAGAACCACTAAGTTGGTTGATGTACACCACAAGATCAGTGAGAGATTTTAAATTCCCAAGTTCAGTAGGAATGGGGCCGAATAATTTATTCTCATTAAGGTACAGAGTCTGTAGGTTGCTCAGGTTTCCTAGTGATGAAGGAATAGAACCACTAATTTGATTGTGGCTCAACTGAAGATCAGTGAGAGAAGTCAAATTCCCAAGTTGGATAAGAATGGGACCAGATAATTTATTCTGACTTAGGCACAATACCTGTAGGTTACTCAGGTTTGTTAGAGATAAAGGAATAGAACCACTAAGTTTATTGTAGCTCATCTGAAGGTCGGTGAGAGACTTCAAATTCCCAAGTTCAATAGGAATGGGTCCAGATAATTTATTTTTACTTAGGTACAAAAGTTGTAGGTTACTTAGGTTTGCTAGAGATGTGGGAATACAACCACTAAGTTTATTGTAGCTTATGGAAAGTTCAGCGAGAGACTTCAAGTTCTTAAGTTCAATAGGAATGAGACCAGATAGTTGATTTTGAAAAAGATAAAGGAACTTCAAAGATGTCATATTACCCAATGACGAAGGAATTGAACCACTAAGTTGATTGTTGCTCAACTCAAGATCAACGAGATGCTTCAAATTCTCAAGTTCGATAGGAATGGGACCAGAGAGTTGATTTTGGTCAAAATAAAGAACTTTCAAAGATATCAAATCACCCAATGATGAAGGAATTGAGCCAGATATATTGTTTGAGTCTAGGTAAAAGATGGTTAACTGGTGCAAGTTTCCTATTTCAGATGGGATTACTCCAGAAAACTTATTCTCTGAAAAATAAAGGTAGACAAGTTTGGACAGGAGTCTGATTTCTGGTGGGATGGGGCCAAAGAAGTTGTTCATAGCAAGATCAAAATACGTAAGATTGTGTAGCAAAGAGAATGGAAATTGGTGGAGTGTACCTTTCAAGCCAGCTGAACTGAGGTTCAGCCCATGAATGCTCCAATCAGTATTGCAAACTACACCAAACCAAGAAGTGCATGGAACTGATGCATTGGATTTCATAGGGAGAGGAAGCCATGAAGAGAGCAAGGAGTTGTTTGGGATTTCGAGGCTTTCTTTCCATTTGAGAAGAGCATTGGCTTCCTCCAAAGAAGCATAAGTAATAGTTGGTTTGGGGAAGAGTGTAATGATTAATAGAGTTAGAGAGTAGAGTAACAAGTTTGAAGATGGCATTATTTTGCTTAATTTGCTGTGTTGTGTTTTGAAAAATGATGGTTTGTGTGTATACTGATTTATACTTGAGCTACCAATTTCCCTTACTTTTCGTTTTGCCTTATTGGAAAAGGAAAATTTGAGCAATGTCATATTTTTCGACATGATGTGTCTTCTTCTAGAAGTCAATGACTCTATGTCATATTTTCCCACAAGAAGTGTATTTTACTTTGAGTGGTATTTCTCATAGAAATTTTAGAAAATAACTGAAAGTTGATAAAGAAATTAAAAGGTCACTTGGCAAAAAGACAATGATATCATATGTCGATCATGGAAGTAGAAGTGAAATTGTGTGTAGTTGATTCTGAAATCAAACAAGTCAAGATTCTACTATTATTTCCAATTACAGACCAGATTAATATAAAGAAAAAAAACAGAATTTAACTTCATAAATCGAACACTTAGGACTGAAAAAATTACATTGAAAAAATATTAATGGAACAGGGACAAAAGGGCTTAGTGTGTGTTTTATGCTTAAGCAATCAATGCTTTTTAGTGGATGACTATCTTAATGGGTTAGTGGTATGTTTTTTAGTGGACGATTTGTTAATGGGTCAATGGTAATGGTATTCCTTGAACGTGTGAATGGGAGGAAAAAAGATGATTTAGCATAATAATGTCTTTTTTTTATTATGAATATCTAAACTATGTCTTATACTAAAACCAACTAAAAATGAAGATAATTAAATAAAAGGTGAAAAACCAACTACTTTATTATACATACACATAATTATTTTTTGGGAAATTAAGTAATTTAACCATATTTTAGTTGATTATTAATAAAAACTAGTATAAGTGTCCATGCTTTGTATGAGTCCGAATGGCTTTTGTTTTTTTTTTTTTTTTTTTTTTTTTTTTTTTTAATTATGTGTGTGTGGGTAAGATAGTAGCCATTAGGAGACCTTTACTTCACTACAAGAAAATTTCAATTTAGCTACGGAAAAATGCTACAAAATCATATTTTGTAGCTATTTTGCTACGGAATATGCTACAAAATGATTTTCCGTAGATTTTTCGTTACGGAAATTTGTACGAAATAAAATTCCGTTGCAAAGTTAGAACTAATTACGGAAAATTGTAATCGGTAGTTAGTTTGCTATCGAATTTGCTACGAAATTAAAATACATAGCTATTTTGCTACGAAAATTACTACGAAACTAAATTTCGTAGCTATTTTGCTACAAAATGATATTGCGTAGCTATTTTGTTACGGAATTTAGTTACAGAATCGAATTACGTAGCTATTGTGCTACGAAGTGAAATGTCATAGCTATTATGTTACGGAAATTACTACGAAACTAAATTTCATAGCTATTTTGCTACGGAATTTAGTTATGGAAAAGAATTTCGTAGCAATTTTTCTACAAAGTGAAATTTCATAGATATTCTGCTACGAAAATTACTATGAAACTAAATTTTGTAGCAATTTTGCTACAAAATAATTTTCCATAACTATTTTGCTACGGAATTTAGTTACGGAAATGATATCCATAACTATTTTGTTACGTAATGAAATTCCATTGCTATTATGCTACATAAATTTGATACAAAACTGATTTACATAACTATTTTGCTACAGTGGAAAAATCCATAGCTCTTTTGTTACATAAATTTCTACGAAACTAGATTATGTAGCCACTTTGCTACATAATGAAACTTCTTAGCTATTTACCATTATCCTTAATGTTTTTTTAAATATTTGTAATTCTTTTTTCTTTTAATTTTTAAAAATAGAAAACACACTCCACATTTACCATAACCCCACCACCCATCCCGCTTTCACCTACGCTTTCTATTTGAACATGTAAATAATAAGAAAAAAATGTTCATTGTTTTATTTGTAAAGAAATATAAATATAAATATGATTTTTTATTATAATATTTTATTGAACAATAAAACAACATACCTTTGAATCATGCATTTTGTCAACCTAAACTTATTAATACATCCGGATTCAGCTTCATTTTAACATTCAATGAAGGTAAAAGTTTTTCAATGCAGGAAATCATAGCTTGAAAATAACCCTATAAAAAATTAAATAAATGAATAAATAACTTAAAAAAGTTGTATATATTTATCAAATTTATGCTCCCCTTGTCTTGCAAAGTCACATTTTATAACATACATACCAGATTGTATAGCTTCAATTGAAATTTCTAATGAAGCATTAGATTTTGTAAGTAAACATGTCTTTAGTACGACTTAATTCAAAAAACAAAAAAAATAATGAAATTCACCAAAAAAAAAACGAAGTTGGGCTTATATATTTCGTCTTTAGAAGCGGCTACGTGATATGTAAGCAAATGAATTCTTAGGGCAAATTGGTAAAATCACATGACCCAATTATACTTCCTCCCCAAATCAAACATTTAACCTTCCACCGATCACATCTCTCCCTCTCTCAACTTGTCGCCGTCCTCAACCTCCCAATTACGCTGGTCGCTGATGCTAACAAGCAATCTCTTTAATCCTCCATTTATATAACAATCCGATTTCAAGTGGTTTTCTTTCTAATCTTCTATCACAAACTATTTTCCCATTGGTTCAGAATGCTCAATACAAAAGAATTTGCTAAAAAATCTCCAGATCTTTGACTGCAGTCGGGATTTCAAACAAGAAGGATACTACAGGTTTGCCATCCATCTACTTATCTATTTGATTAATTCTCATAGGATGTTGCAGTTAACCTGTGTTTATATTGCATCTATGTATGTATAGGTTAATCATAGGCGGGACTTTTGCTCATTATTTTGACCTAATTCCTCATTCGTCATTCTGCGGTTTTCCCCCGGTGTCAACTAACGCCACTATCGACTGAACTTCACTCTATAGGGAGCTTCTCTCACTCTTTTTTGATCTGTCATTTGGCGCTTGCTCCATCAATCGGTAGATTTTTCTCGATCATCTTCCTCCCTACCAGGTAACATTCTTCTCTTTTATGTTTCCTCCATTTTCTCCTTCTATCATCCAATGACCTAAAGGATTTGTTGATCTATCCATTGAATTTGAGGCGAGTTAATGTTATGTTAACTCTACCAATCCACACACATAGCTGGATTCAAGTTTTTATTAGTGAATTTGATTGCATTTAATGCGAATTGTGGATTTTGACTAGATAAATAATGAATTATTGATGCAACTTTACTGCCTGAGCATCATAGATTAATTAAGTTAATTTACTTCAAGTTACATCATTAACCTTCATAGGTTTTATACTCATGTACATGTACTATATAAGGAGAGTTATGGATTAATGTGATCTAGTATTTCTTTATAGTCCTTTTTTATGTTTTGTACACGAGTTATGAATTTTAATGATCTTGCTTAAACTATTCTAATTTTTGTACACGAGTTCAACTTGATCATAGTTCTGTCAAGGTATAGATGATATTCTCTCTTTTCAATTCATTTTTTGATTTGTTTTATTTGTTTTTCTAGCGCAAATCTTAGCTTTGCACTAATCACTTCACACAAGTTTTTGGATTGAAAGACATACGATTTCTTGTATATACTAATATTGTAATACATAGTTACCAAAAGAAATACATTAAAAAGATGTCAAATTTGAGCAAGTAGATAATAACTGTTTACATTTTCCACAAATCATCAATCAAGTCTTATGCTTTTATTTTCAACTAGGTCTATTGATGGCAATCAATACACAAAAGGAAATGAATAAAATAAAATAGAGAATTAAAGTGTAAAAAGAGGCGAAAGACCATAATGCCCCGAGATGGCAAGTATTCCACCATGAAGATAAAGTAAACAAATGATGTTCACTCAACCCAATTTTGGTCATCTTTATGGAATAATGTCCATCTCTAATATCCGAGATAAAGTGATACTTGCCATTAATGTTAAAATAGTGTTTGAAGTGAGTTGCTTATGGTTTTCTTGAGTTTGCAAACATGCTTTTTAATGAATATGTTTTATTATTATTTTTTATAAGCAAGGTTGTAGGATTTGTGCATATCTTTGTTAGATGACTATGTATCATCTTTAACTTTCTTATGTCAATCTTGTTAGTCTATTAACATCTTGTGTGAAATGCGCTTTTTCTGCCTATCTTTGAACTTTGATGAATACATAGTGGAGTACTTGTATTTTGATATATAAATTATTATAATGTTTATGTTGATAACTTTTATAATGTATCATTGGTTGGTAGGGGCTTTACTGAATTAGGAGATTCTACTTACCAACAACTTTGCAATGAGATCACATTTCATTTTAATGACTGTTCCAAACAAGTAAGCAACACATACTTCCCTCTTCTCGTTTGTGAAAAAGACATAAATCCCTCCTCACCCTCATCATTGAAAACAAATTAAGTTGATGAAAGTTTCTTCACAGGTCCTTGCATTGGAGTCTATATTGAGATCTGTTCAAGTACAGGAAAAGCACAAGCTGCATCTGGTAATTTACATACTACTACTCATATTATACTTTAGACCCTGCAAAAGACATTAATGGACCGTTTGAATGACCTGCTTAGTAACAAAAAGTATCAATTTTTGTCAAGGTACAAAATTCTTGTATAATTGAAGCTATATTTCCATTGACTGAATGTCTAAGTGACCCCTGGTATCACAACATCATCCGGATAACATTAGTATTACACCACTACTAAAAAGAAACAACACTCAGGCACTTCGAGTTAGCTATCTACATCAAGTAATGTTTGTGATTTCATCATTAAATGATCAGTTATTTTGACTTAATGTCTTGACTAGAATATATTTTAATATACTTTCCTTAGATCCAGAAAACATATCCAACGTATCATATTGACTTAGTTGTGATACCGGAGGAAAATATCACAAATTAAAAAGTCGGTAGATTTACAATCTACTAGGAAAACTGTCAAAGCAAAACAAAATGGATTTCATACAAAAGATTGAAATTTAATCAAGTTGATTTTGTAAATTTCATTTTTATGATATTTTCAACTTTAGAGCATATATTCATTTTGCAGGTTTTGCCATTTTGGTCGAGCATATGTGGCTATTTGTGTGTACATCGCAGTTCAAATTTAAACTGTTGACTGTATTTGTAATTAATATTCGGTTTTGATGATTAGATACCCTTGTAGAAGAATTTTTGATGATATATCTGTAAAATTGATGTAACTATTAAATTCATATTTACTACATTTTTATATATTTTTATGAATATTATAATTGAAAATTTTGGATTTTGTTGAATATTTTTATCGTATTGAATTTGCTTTGGAATTCATTGCTACGGGACATGTTGTTGATGAACAAACAACTACGGAAAATTGTTATGGAACAAACGATTATGGAATTTGGTACGAAACAGATTACTACGGAATTCGCTATGGAACAAATGACTATGAAATTTGCTACGGAACAGACGACTATGGAATTTGCTACGGAACAGATGGCTACGGAATTTGCTACGGAACAGATGGCTACGGAATTTGCTAAGGAACAGACGGCTACGGAATTTGCTACGGAACAGACGGCTATGGAATTTGCTATGAAACCGACGACTACGAAATTTGCTACGGAACAGACAACTACAAAATTTGCTATGGAACAGATGGCTACGAACTTTGCTATGGAACAAAAATCTATAGATTTTGCTATGAAAAATAGCTACGGAATTTGCAATAAAACCAAAATTGCAACGAAATAGATGTTGAAACTGTCATAGCAAAATTGCTACGGAATTATAATTCTGTAGCTAAACATTTTGCTACAAGAAATAAAGTTACAGAGTCTACTTTATATATTGCGTAGCAAATTCCGTAGTTATTCAACTTTAGCTACGGAATTTCAGTTTTTTGCTATGGAATTTTTCCGTAGCTAAATTGGAATTTTCTTGTAGTGTTTGTTGTATTATGTTTAGAGATACAAGAGTTTTTTAGAACATTATATATTTCATTAGATTGTAGAAATGGAGTATGTTAACCAAAGACATAGCAACATACTTTCATATATTCATTTATTATGGCACCCTACTTTCATTAAGCAATGACATTAGATATCGAATTGAAAGACAAACAAAGTAGAAGTTTTGGTTATCAAAATTACAACTCGACTCTTGCACCTTTACAACATATGCAACAAAATAATAATTTCTTCAATTTCCATCTTTTTATCTAGGAAACAACTCACATTTTCACAACTCCATTTTCATAATTCTCGTATTCCATATATACATCTTTTGATTTTTTAGGCCCAAAATTAATTTTTTTCCTAAACATACCACCATTAACTTCTTTCATGTGCTTTTGCTCAGGCATTTGGATTTCAAGAATGTAAAACATCAATAAAGATAAAACAGAAACAAAAAATTGAGATCATAAGCCTTATTTAAAAAAAAATAGAAATAAAATTAAAACTTTCGCCTCAGACTTTGATTGCAAGATGTGCATTATGTTGAAAGTTTTAGCTATTACCCATAGTCCATTTGACCAATTCCAAAAGCAGCCACTATAAATGACGTTTATTTTTGAAAAATAAAAGAAATAAGTAAATAAAAAGAAAGAAAGAAAGTGGGTTGCATATGCTCTATGCAACAACGATGTTGTGAAATTATTAACAACATTTGAACCAATGGCAAGAAGGCTTCCATCCATCTTTAACTCAACCGATTTAACATGCCCATATTCTAAACTATATCTGTTATTAGTCCTCTCTGGAATTATCCAAATCCCACCTGTAAAATCTCTAGAACTAAATATTAAGCAATTAAAAAAATCAGCTAATTTCTGCCATTTTTTGTCACAAGTTTTATATAAATCATAGTTACCAGAAACACGGTACGGTACGGAGAACGAGATACGGTACGGTACAGGGTTCGTGACATATAGTGTATCAGGTACCCGGGGGGTGGGGGGGAGGCTCATTTCGGTACGAACCGGTACAGTGTATTGTATAGTCCGGTACAGTGTTCCTAATTCTAAGACATTTCATAAAATATGTATGCTATTACTTAACAATTTAACACTTCAAAGTTCAAACATGAAATACTGAATAACAAAAGTACCAATTACCAAAAAAAGAACAAAAGAAATACCATAATTACTTCATCATAATACTTAATAACATAAATATTAAAATACCATAAACTAGTTTATCCGCGGCCTTTTTCCTCTTTCATTCTCCACACCTTCATCATCAAGGTTCTCCCACACCATTTCCTCTAGACGAGCACTTGAATATTCAATGTGATCACTTTCCGGATTGATGTCCCATTTTTTGTTAGGCCCGTCTTTGTAAGATTCTGAAAACCAGGACAAAAGTCTAATATTAGAGTGAATATACATGAGTTTATCCGCTCTTGGGCCATTTAAACGATTCCTTTTGATGCTATGTATATGAGAGTATGTACTCTAATTCCTCTCCGCCGAAGAGCTACTAATCGGCTGCGAGAGGACTCATTTTGCCATGTCCGCCAGATCCGGAGTCTCCGCTCCATATGTTGCCCACGAATCAATCGCGTCTATAGTCACCGCATCGGCTTGCGTCCCGGGCAATGAATAGATTCCTTTCTTCGTGTGAAAGATTGCAAATTGCTCTCTCAACTGTTTCTCTTCTTCTACACTCTCTAAATTTTTTTTTCAAATGCTTTCAAAACACCAACAATAACTTCTCTTTCTTCATTGGGAGGATTTCTTTTCATGCCTCCTGGTGCCAACTTTGCAAGATAATGCTTGTCATAATAGTTAGGATTTAAAACAAATCCTAAACAATGGAGGGGGATAGTCATCTTGTCTCACCTTTCGAGCACAATTTCTTCAACTTTGGTGTAATACATTGAGACTTTATTGTCCCTTATAGTCATAGCCTCTTTGATTTAACCCATCATATTGTCCATTCGTTCATATATTTCTGCCATTTTCAGGCCTTCACCATCACAAAAGTTTACCATGTAAATGATAGATTTAGTGACAACCAAAATGTGAGCAATATCATCCTAAAAATCTTTATCTTTAATTATATCTGCCACTTTATTAACAAGTACCCGAGTTTGCTCATCCACCTTGTTGACCCATTCCCGCCACGAGTTTACGACAATAGTAGTAGCAAGTGCTTCCGTACACTCGGTTAGTCTTTTCAACAATATGTAATGCGATGCAAATCATGTTTGTGCAACCTTCAACAATTGCAATTTCAAGTTGTCTATAAAGAAAGCTAAGGCATGTGTGTGGTTTAAAAAAACGTGACAATACCCTTACCTCTATTATATGTATCGGACAACCATTCAAATTGCTTCACCATGTCTTTAAAAATCAAATTTAAAGAATGTACACAACAAGGGGGCCAAAAAATATGTTTATATTCCTTCTGTATTTCCCGTCCAACCGCCTTGCTATTCGCTGCGTTATCGGTTACAACTTGAATAACACTACTTGGACCAATCTCGTCAATTGCTTGTCGAAGAAACTTAGCAATCTCCACCTCCGTCTTCTCAATCCCCGAAAAGGCGTCATCGTACATAAAAGTTGCACCTCGTGAATTTTGTGCAATAACATTTATACGTGGTTCACTTTTTACATTCGACCAACCATCCGAGATAACAAATACTCCTTGTGTTAACCACGTGTCTTTCACCAAATCAAGTTCTTTTGTAACGACGGAAATTTTCAAACACACATTTTTTTTCTTTTTAAAGTCGCATACTTTTCATAACATATTGTATAAAATCTCATTTGTTTAATTTACAATACACAACTCCATGTTTGATTAATTAATAATCTAGGATCCTCAAAACATAACTCTTTCTCTGGTGTATACAATCAAGTCGGTGCCGCCCCGTGATCCTGAGAAACCTGAAACACATAACACATAACACGGTAAGCACGAAGCTTAGTGAGTTCCTCAAAATACCACATACATATAACTAGCCACTCAAGGCTATGGCTCTACGAGACCTTCTGGTCGATGTGTCTCAGTGGACCTTCCGGCTCCACAACTCTGGTAGACCTTCCGGTCCTACCCATGATGACCTTCCGGTCCTGCAGCTCGTTGGACCCTTAGGTCCAGTCTAGCTCGTTGGACCCTCTGGTCCGGTCTGGTTGAGCCTTCCGGCCTCATATATCGTTGGACGGTCCGATCTGGTTGAGCCTTTCGGCCTCATAAATCATTGGACCTTCCGGTCCGGTCTAAATAACTCATAGCATAATATCACATAGACAAGATGCATAACTCAAGTAAGCACATAAGACCTTCCGGTCACACATAAATACCACTCTAGGTAACGTATAGTGAGAAGACTCACCTCGGTTAGCAGGTAACCGACAAGCACTCGAAAATCTTGGGCTAGCCTCTGCCTAACACATAAGACAAGCATCTCAATCATTATCTGCCTTGTTACTCTTTACACTTTAAATCCTCTTTTTCTCTTTTGACCCTCAGGATGGGTGAAAGACCATTTTACCCCTCCTTGGCCCCACCTGCCCCTTACTGGTCCACTCATGAAGTCAACAGAAGTCAACCTGGGTCAACATTCCATGTTGACCTGACTCACCGAGTGCACACCTGTGACTTGCCAAGTCCCCTTGAATTCTCCATGATCTTCCTAGGGTCCGCTCAGCTCACTGAGTTGACTCCCAACTTGATGAGTCAACACTGGCCAAGACTACTGGGTCACACCCGCTACAACTTGTCAAGTCATCCCATGGACTCGGCGAGTCAGCTCCATTGGATTACTCACTCAGCCACCTGAGGTCAGATCTGTAGCTCTAACTCATAGATCTAACATCCTACTACCCAAAAGTCGCATAAAGGTCTGATCTTGATGTCCATGCATGGTGTATTTTGCATTATAAACCATAAAAACTCCATTAATGGTTCCTAGCTTCAAAGCCCAATGGTTGCTCCACCATGGCTTCCCACTTTCGGACTCTCTGGACCTTCCAAGGTCTAGATCTATGCTATCAGCTCATAAGAGGGGTTTGATGCATTCAAAACCCCACCAAGAAGGTAATACAGGCCCTAATCTACAAAAGAAAGATCTACTCAAATATGGAAGAAAGGGGTCCAAATTGATACCTCCAACTGATGCTCCTTGGTTGCAAACTGCGGATCTACAACCTCCTCTGGCCCCTTTGGCTTGAAACCTTCCTCTTTCTTGCAAGAAACCCACCAAGAAGCTCAACATGACTCTCTTTCTTGCCCAAAGCACATAGGAATCGTTTAGGGTTCTCTCCTCTGAAGGGTAGCCGCAATAGGAGACCTTAAGTGCCTTTAAATAGGCCCATGCCTGATAGAATTAGGGTTTCTGCCAACAACGCTGACTCGGCAAGTCATCTCTCCAACTCGTCGAGTCCATTCATTATCCACATCCCCAAGTCGTGACCCTACTCGACGAGTTGAGGCACTAACTCGTTGAGTCCCTCCAAAATCCTTAAATTTAATAATTAAAACAATGTACTTGGTAAACCAGATGTTACATCTTTGCCCACTTCTCTCACACATTGATCAAGCAACGATGTTCTAGCTTTTTCATATGAAGGTGGCTTGTAACCTTCCGGTGCTTTCTTAATAGCTTGAATCATTTCAAGGAATTGTGGGTTTCGTAACACATTAAACAGAATCCCATTCGCACACAAGCCTCGAAGTATCTTCATGTCAACCTCCTCTCTCTCGAGCATCTTAAATGCATCTTCAATCCTTCTTTTTGAAGCTGAGTTTTTTAAGAGCAACGAATTCTTCAATGATTTGGCAGCAACACCATTCTTTTCTGCTTCTTTCACCCTATTATCTAGAATGTCATAATACGGGTTAATTTTAACAAGAACCGGACACCTTTTGATCTCAGTTGTTTTCTATACAGGAGGTCCAAAAAAGTGAACATGGATTCGAGTATAAGAGCTGATATATTTGCCTTTATAGTAGTTACAAGTCCAACGTTTAGAACCTCCACTATTCTTGTTGTTTCCTGGAACTTCTTCATATATACCTTCTTCATGGAGTACTTTTCTTGGATCTTTTTCAACATTGCTTTTTTGAGGCTGTTTGTTGCACCTCATCACCAACATGGATTGTTGTTTGATCTTGGGTCTCACTAATGTGAGTGCCTTTTGTTTCACTGTTGGAATGAATTGGCTGAATCTGAGACTCTGAATTTTTTTCTTCCAAATGCCATTCTTCACAATCGGTGTAACACCTGATTCCCGGTGTGCATTTAATTTAAGCGTTCTATATTTCCTCTGGGACTCGACGAGTTGCTAGCCCCACTCATCGAGTAGGGTCAAGATCCGCAGGCATTTTAAGTGACCTACTCGACAAGTTGGGAGACCGACTCAGAGAGTAAGTACTGTTTGAGGGAAACCCTAAATCTGAGGGTTTGCACCTTATTTAAACGTCTTATTGCAGCCTCCATTTTCCCATATGCTCCCAGAACACCTCTAATCGAAATCCTAGCCGCTTGGAGTGATCTAAGACCATTTTTGGTGCTTTTGGGTGGTTGTGAAGCTTGGAAGGAAGGAGGAAGCTTGGGAATTCGAGTTGGGGCTTGTAGATCCAGAGATCTTATTCCATTTTCAGCTTAATCAAGGTAAATGCCCCCTGTTTTGGTCTTTCTTTTGGTTGTTCATCTTTAGGGCTTAGATTCTGGGTGCATTTAGGGCTTTCTAAGCCATTTCCAGATTTGTGATGGGATTCATGGAGTTCTACTTTCAGATCTGAGTCATTGGAGGGGTCTCATGGCATAAAGGTGCCAATTTTATGGCCATGAGAGCCCCATGCACATTGTAGAGCACCTTTTATGGATTTTTGAACAAAAAACCCCATGCATGTGCACCAAGTTTGGAACTTTACGTATAAACTGGACATTAGGAGGCCATATCTATGGTTTTGATGTGTTAAGACCCATTTAAATTGATTGTATAGTATTGGTCAAGGATGGACTCGCCAAGTTGTTCTTGGGACTCGGCAAGTCGAGGCGTAATGACCACCAAATCCATTATGCGAATGGACCAGTTGTTAGGGAGGGGAGTCCTGTGGATGTTTAGACACGAAAAAGGACCCGAGAACCATGGGACTCGACGAGTGTATGAACAGACTCGGCGAGTCCATGGCAATCTCCCAACGTTTGAAGATGAACTCGACGAGTTGTTCATACAACTCGGCGAGTCAAGGGCAGGACTTGTTCATAGAATGGTAATGAACTCGACGAGTTGTTCATACAACTCGACGAGTCAGATGAAGTCTCATTCGGAGTTATTTTAGAAGGAGAACTCGTCGAGTCGTGGCCAAGCTCGACGAGTTGAGGCGTGAAGAAGGCTAGATGAAAGGATAGGGACTCGACGAGTTGGTGACCCAACTCGGCGAGTCGGGTCAACTGGAAAATGACTTTGACTTTGAATTGGTCAGGGGTAAAATAGTCATTTTACCCCAAGAGTAGTTATCAGTGTCTGATTAAGTATTTTACGGATTTACAGCCAGAGGACCGCCGGAGCAGCAGTCAGACATCTACAGATCAACTTTTCAGCAGTCAGCCTTGCGAAGTGAGTTACCTTCCAGTAAGCGGTGGGTCTACGACCACAATCTCGACCCACCAGTAGGAGTTGTATATTAGATGACCGTCTTTGTGATATCATTTAGGTTTGCTACTACCTGATCTGTTATATGCTGGCATGATATGTTATATGTGATAGTAGTAGAGTTCGGTTATTAGGACCGAAGGGTAGGTTAGGCACCCCAGATATGTCTGACAGTATGTGATGATATGTTTATATGTTGGCATGATATGTTATATGTGATAGTGGTAGTAGGAGGGGAATAGTCCCCAAGTTCGGTTGTTAGGACCGAAGGGTAGTTCAGACACCCCGGATATGTCTGATATTATGTTTATGTTATGATATATATGTGATAGTAGCAGTAGGGGTGGAATAGTCCCCGAGGGTCGGTTGTTAGGACCGACGGGTAGGTCATCACCCCAGAATGGCTTGACACGGGTAGGTCAGCACCCCAGAATGACTTGACATGGATAGGTCGACACCTCAAAATGGCCGTACCGGGTAGGTCGGGCACCCTAGAATTGCCCGACAGTATGTATGTTATATGATTGTATGGTATGCGGTATGATGGGGGAACTCACTAAGCTTCGTGCTTACAATTTATAGTTTTGGTTTCAGGTAACTCTTCAGTGAAGGGGAAGGAACTGGCGCGGTAGCAGCACATCATACACACACACATTGGTTTTCCGCACTTGATATATTCTGGGATTGTACTCTGACATGTTACTATTTTATGATTTGGGTTTTCAGACATGATATATTGATTCACGAAATGATATATTTTTACGTAATTTTCTTATGAATGTCTTTATAATCAGTTAAAGAAAAATGAAAATTTTGGACTCGAAATTTGGGATGTTACAATCGGATACACAATTTGTAGTGAATTCTTCAATTAATGTCTTGATTGTAGCCAAATCTTCCTTCGTCATTGGTCCTTGGAAATCAAGGAGTTGTTGGTAGTCACATTTATCCTATCGTAGAAAATAGAAACTTCTTGTTGAACATTGAAATCGTGTTGTGGGCCTTTCCTTAGCTTTCCTTTGTACATATCCCATGCTTTGTGTAAAGACTCGCCATCGTTTTGAAGCTTAGATATCTTCTTTTTAAGCTTAGCTATCTTCGAGGGGGGATGAATTGCTCATTGAAAGCATTGCAAAGGCTGGTCCAAGTTCTAATCGTTCCCGGTGCAAGTGACTTCAACCATACTTTCGCATCACCTGTAAATGTCACCAGAAGCATCCTGAGTAGCACCACATCTCTTGAAACATTTGGCACATGGAAGTAGTTGGCAATGTCTAACACTTCGTCAATGTGTTTGAAGGCGTCTTCAAGAAAATGGAATATCCTTGAGCATCGAGAGAATATGTCCCTTGAGCTCAAAGTTCGTCATAGTTGAAATTTCTGGTGGAACAAGGCTCGATCCGTTGTCATCACGCATCTGCTTCTTGTATTCTTCCATCGTCGTTCTTGTAACGCCCGCCATCTCTTCTACCTCGATTTTGAATTCGTCTTCTGAATCGTCCTCGGTTCCTTCCTCGTAACCAATGCCCTTCTTATATGGAGTCTTGTCAAAGCTTTCAAAACCCTTATCTGATTGAAAATTGCTACTTGATTCGTTGACCTTTTTATCCTCTTCTTGTGGAACTTGGATTCTAGATCGTCAAGTAGGAGCACAATCTTAGAATTTGATCCCTTTGTCATATATCACCGAAAACAAAACAAAACAAAAGCGTAAAAACAAACTAAAAAGCAAATAAATGAAAATTTGAAAAATGACTCTTCTCACATCGTGACAGGACCTGTTCACGACGTGAACACTGTAAGAACAGAAATTTTTTTTATTTAAATGCATAAAATTAACTTTTTTTGGTTGTTATCCCAAAAAAGGATCGATTAACCTAAAGCCATTAAATTAACAACTGAAATAAGCTGTTACATAGCAATGACGCCAAAAACTTGATGTGCAAAAATATACCTACCGATTTTAAATTTATAACCTAACAAAACTTATCTACTGTATAACCTATAGGCAGTGTACCTAATCAATCTATAACATTGAAAAGTAAGTCGGATATCGATCACATGGAACAATATTTAGCTAATAAAATAATTACTAAAAATTAATCTAAAACAATAAATAAAATAAGGGTTATATCTGATTTTGCAAGTTCACATTAACTTAACTATTTAATTAATTCAAAACTAAGCAAACAACTTAACTAAAAACGATTATAATAAAGATAATGAAGACACTTTTCCTTTAACTTTGAATCTCCATTTTTCCTATGGTTAGATTCAATATATGAATTAATTCAGTTGGTTACCAATTTAAATATTATTAAAGATCTTGATCCGATCAAGTGGACACATATTTGTTTTCACCAACTCATTTTCAAGTTTTTACTTTGCTACTACGTTTACAATGTATGATAGCTGCATATTAATAGTATGAAGTTGTAAAAAAAAATTATATTTAGAGGCTCCAACCTTCCTTACTGACATGAACAAGTCCTAAATGGGACGAACCTGTTTTCATAACTTGGGCGACAAATTTTTTGAACACTGCAAGAATTGTCTACTAGGTATAGTTTTGCAAAAATAATAATAATAATAATAATAATAATAATAATAATAATAATAAATAAAAGAAAAATTGGTGATTAGAAACGATCTAAAGCAAACAACCGAGACTCGTTGGGCTTTAAGTTCGTCATTGGCACATATATTTAGTGGCGGGGCCAGAAATTTTAATCAGGGATGAGTGTGGGAAGGAACCGGTACTGACCCGTCCCGTTCCCGATTTCCCGAATACCGAATTTGATCGAAAGTTAATCCCGAATACCGAACCGAATTAACGTCACCGGTACCGGTACCGGGAGTGGTACCGGTACTCGGTACTAGTACCGGTACCTGCGGTACCAATTCTCGAATTTTATGTATTTGGAGTACCAAGTACCGTCCCGTATTTTTAAATTCGGTACGGTTCGGTACCGGTTTCGGTATGGTACCGGTACGGGATCGGGATTTGGGACAAACTGCTCATCCCAAATTTTAATACGGGGTACAAACATAATCGAAATTTAAAATAACATTTGAACAATCAAAATCTACATAAAAACATGAAGCCTCTTGAAGCTGTATTTTTTAACAAAAGTTTTCGAATGGATGGTGGAATACCGATCTTGCTATTGTCTTTAAACTCTTGACAACAATCACTTTGATTAATGAGAAGAAAAAAAAACGGACATCAAGATTTAATGTTTCGAGTTGGGGGTGCAAGGTAGTTAAACTTACTTATATATAGATACTAATATATAAAGTTTAATATATAAATTTTATTTCGGAGGTACAATTGTACCCCCAACATTCTATCTAGCTCCACCACTACCATCACATATATTTAGAGGTAATACTCCACTATAATGTTCAAATTACGGATCTTTTATTGGATAAGAACGTATCAATGCTTGTTTGATCCAATTTTTAAAATGTATTTCTATACTATTTATTTAATAATATTAATAAGAGAAAATGACAAAAATAGCCATTTACATTAATTGAATTACAAAAATAGCCAAAAAAAATCGAAATTACAAAAATGGCCACCCATTTCGCAGATGAGAAGGTCCCATCTGCGAAATGGGCTTCTCATCTGCGAAATTACATCCTCATCTGCGAAATGCCCTCGTTTTGACTATAAAAACGTTTTTTTTTTTTTTTTTTTTTTTTTTTTTTTTTTTTTTTTTCATTTTTCACCATTCTCTACACAAAAACTCTCTCTAACTTTGGGCTTCTCTCGGAATTTTGGCTAGTTTTTGAAGAAAATGGAGGATTATGTCAACAATCCCGCAAATATGGTTAGATTTTAACTCTTT
Organism: Lactuca sativa; assembly: GCF_002870075.4. Classification (NCBI taxonomy): domain Eukaryota; kingdom Viridiplantae; phylum Streptophyta; class Magnoliopsida; order Asterales; family Asteraceae; genus Lactuca; species Lactuca sativa. Next base: position 251,258,479 of record NC_056625.2, read on the forward strand.
TAATGTCAACAATCTCTTTATTTTATCATTTGTTGTATTATTTGTTGTGTTATTTTTGTTGTTTTTTAGTTGTTGTATAACCTGAAATCTTGTATATTCTTATCGTATAATTGTTTATATAAAGTGTAAAATAGTTGTTTGTATATATATTTGTCGTATAAGTATAACATTTGTATTAGTTGAAAATTTGTCGTATATATATTGTTAGAAATTGTTTGTGTTTGTCGTATAAGTATAACATTTGTATAAGTTGAAAATTTGTCGTATATATATTGTTAGAAATTGTTTGTATTTGTCGTGTAAGTTGAAAATTTGTATAAAGTTGTCGTATAACTTGCAAAATTGTTAGTTTGGTTGTCATTTTATTTTTAAATTTTTTTGTTTATATGGTTATAAAATGTTAGTTTTAATTAGAAAGATAAAAATTGTTTATATATTTGTCGTTTAAGTTGAAAATTTGTTTAAGTTGAAAATTTGTCGTTGATATATTATTTGTCGTTTAAGTTGAAAATATGTTTAATAAAATATTTATATAATTATGTATGATATTGTTTTCTATCGTAAATATATTTGTTGTATAACTTGGAAAATTGTTTATATATGTGTATGTTATTGTTTTTTATCGGAAATATATATGTTAGTAATTAAGAAATTGTATTTGCAATTCGTAATCATATATTTAAAAAAAATATATTTTTTAGTTATCTAGTTTGTTTTTGTGTTTTTTTTGCAGCATCATTTTAGTTTAATGAATACGAAAGCCTTTGCGGACCTAAAAGGCTCTGGCGGTAACATATGGGAAGTATTTGAAGTTTTAGATGATGTCCGACATGCTATTTTCAGAGATACCGTCTTTGGCTATTTTATTGATGTCCCTCGTTTACAAGGGGACGCATTATTGTTTCATAAAATGTTCCTTCATCAGATCCGGCCGGACCCTGTTTTATCTCTAGATGGAATAAAACGTTTATATTTTCGAGTAGGCAATACGAAAATGGTTTATGGGCCGGAAGAGTTTTGTTTGATTACCGGCTTCAATTTTGGGGAGTATCCAAAAAACATTGGGAGAAAAGGGTCGGAAAAATTAATAAGCAGTAAAAAAAGATGTTTACTGCGTGAACGGCTATTTCCGGACCATACTAATAGTTCGGTGAAAATCGGCGACCTGAAAAGTTTAATTTTAAATCAAATATTCCTAGCACTTGACGACGTTGATGCAGTTAGAGTATATTTGATATACATTTTGTGTGAAGGTTTTTTGGGCAAAGAAGTTAACGATCGGGTGCCATAAGATTGGTTTTATTTGGCTGAGAATTTGGATCTCTGGAATAGGTATATTTTCTTTACGTTAAAAGTTCTATTTTATTAAAGTTATAATTTATATAATAATCAATTTTGTTTTTTTTGTTTTGTTAGCTTCGCTTGGGGTAGCTATCTCTGGGATTTTACTTATGTTGACCTTGAGGATACATGGAATAAGATACATAATTATTTATCACTTCCTGAGCGTGGTCAAACTTTAAAGTATTCCGTCTCAGGATTTACGGCTCCAATAAGGGTATAAAAATTTTCTTATATTTAAATTGTTTTATTGTTATGTTTTTTATTTTAATTTTAACTTTTATTACTGTAATTGTAAAAAATTGTAGATATGGATATATGAGATGATTCCGGCTGTTCGTGCATGTGGATTTGCATCGAGAAAAAATAAAGACTTGCCTCGGATGAAAAGATGGACTGGAACAAAAAAATTGAAATGGGTTGACGTGAACAAGATTTGGTCAAAGATGCAGGTTTAAAAATATTTCGTTTATTATTAATAAAGTTGATTATTATACTTTTATATGCATTTTTAATATGTTTAATTTTTTAGGAGGGGCTACCACCAAGACAAAACATGTTACCGGGTGATGGTGAGATGACATCTTTTTATTATATGTCATTTCAAGAGTATGTATATGGTGAAGGGAAAACAGTTCCATCCCCAGTACGGGACCATTTTAGGAGACAAGACGAATCTTCGTCTAGTATGTCGTCCAGTGGTCGCTCTCATGGTAGAGGTCGGGGCAGTGGGAAACACAAGCTAGACGAGGTGTTGAAACGGCTACATGCACTGGAGCAGCATGTGTTTATGAACCGACAACCTACAGAGGTTTTTGTTGAAGAAGTGAATAATGACCAATTTTGTAACGACATTTTTTTTGATGATACGACAGTGTCACAAAGAAATTATGATGAACAGGTTAGTTACACGCTACATTATTTATTAAATAACATATATGAATACTTGTGTTCATATTTTATATTTGAAAATATAGGTTGTGCAAGATGAAGTGATGAATAAAAACAATACAACTCAAAATGTTTTTGGTGATACTCAAGACGACAAGGTTGTTATAGATGTTACCTTTACGATTTTAATAATTACTTTTTAATAAAGTGTCTTTCGTTATTAAGTAAAAAGTTATATTTTTAATGTAGGTGTTGGAGGAGAGGAATGAGTATGCGGGGAACAAATTTGATGATGATGTGTTTGATGTAAACGATTATAGTGAAGTTAAAGAGGTTATTATAGTTACATTAATATAAATATTTTGTTTATTTAGATATTATTGCTTATTAAATTATGTGTATTTCGTTATTAAGTATAAAGTATTATTTTTAATGTAGGAGTGGGAGGAGAGGAATGACAATGCGGGGAACAAATTTGATGATGATGTGCCGGACGAAGACGAACTAATAATAACGGGAAATGTAGATTATTTTCATGATGATGATGATGATGACAAAGAAGTTACACCCGATAAACCGAGGAGTCGAAAACCATCACAATATTTGTGCCCTCCTTACACCGAGGTATTCGTTTTATTTATAAACTGATGATTTTATGTTTATGTGAATTATCTGAAAGATATAGATTTAAACATTTGAATATTCTTTTTAGTTGCACACGACACCGAAGCAAAAAAGAAGAACAAAAAAGAAGGTTGATATGAAATCAACAAGCCCCGTTCCTCCTCCAGTTTTTGGTGATGCTCATGACTTCTCCATGTTGCGCCTGCAACCTTATGTAGCAGGCGGTGAGGATGTCATCCAAAATTATGTATTGCATTCATATGATGTGCAGCATCGTTTGTTTAATTTTGTGTTAGATAGAGACTTTTGGAGCTCATTGTTTGGGCATACACACGACGGATGGTTGGAGTCAGCGGTAAATTAATTGTTAATTAATTCTTTTAAAAGTTAATTGTTTTTTAGTCAATAACAAAAGTATCATGTGTGCAGCATATAACCATTTGGTACCGACTTTTGATGGAGAGACGGTTTGAGACCGACCGACATACAATAATGCCTCCAAATTTTTTTGTTTCTCATGCTTTGGAAGAAGGACAGGACTGGAGGGCGTTTATGGCTGGTATTGCTACGTACCCCAACTTCATGGTTGTTTGGTGGGATGTTGATACGGTAAACTTAATAGTTTATATTGAAAATAATATCGTTTTTTTGTTATGTTTTTGTATTGTGATGTTTTTGTATTGTGATGTAAATAAACATAATTTTATTTTCTGATCCTTATACAGGTCTTATTGTCGATTCATTCATCCCCTAATCATTGGCTATTTGGGGAACTACGATTAGCGTCAATGGAAGTGCATATTTATGACAGTCTTGGTAGAGGTGCTTATGAAAAATTCCAATCTGAAGGAATCTTTTCCAAATTTGAACGTCGGGTGGCAAATTATTTGGACAAGATTAAGTATTGGGCCTGGAGGAACATCCCAAGGATTCCACTGAATATGCAATTCATTTATGAAGAAAACGTTCCCCAACAAAGTAGTCATTTGGGAGATTGCGGTGTTTTTCTTTGTATGTTTATGGAGCAATTGGTTTCAGGTCAACCAATACGTGTTCTTATTGACCCAAAGAACGCAGCTTTAGAGTTCCGTCTCCGGATGGCAAAAATTATTTGGGGGTCTAGTCTTGGTCCTATGTAGTTGGATTATATAAATGTATATACAAATTAATGTTGGATTTCATTATTAGTTTATTTTTAGAGTTTACTCAACGGATGACAAAAAATATAACGTTACGACAATTACAAAAATTTAATGACCTACTAATTACTTATCAATACATACAACATAAGAACGACTACAACATTTGTTTTAACGTTACAAATACAACAATTTATTGACCTAACAACTTCAAAACCATAAAAACAATATTGAAAAGCTTACAACTTGTAAACAAGAACTGCCAAGAACAACACCCAACTACAAACCAACGCTATCTTTAACTTCTTATTTTTTGATTGAAAGAGCTTATTAGAGTTAGCTACTTTAGCTATTACCATAGAAGATTGGTCCTTCTCTTCATCAACCCAACTGATAAACCCGCATTTTGGTCCCTATTAAATTTAATATTCACAGTAAGAAAATAAATTTGTGTGATGTAAACACGAGGCTTTAAATTTGAATGACGGTAAGAACATGATACCAAATACGGGCAAGCGTAAAACAATCTTCCTGGGTTTTTAGCTGTACCCGAAATCCTAACGATACGTTTTCCTCCGCAATTGCAGTATGCCATTAGCCTTCTTATTCTTTTAAATCGGAGTTACTTTCTCAGTTAAATTTTTCATAATGAGTGACACCCATTTATAGAATAAATCATATTACGGACAATTCTTTTTGACTATGAAATGAACCGGTTTGACTATGAATTCAAAAAGTTCAACTATGAAATGCAGACAAGTACATTCTGTAGTATTGTCATGTCGGTCAGTGAAATTTGACTATGAAATGAACTGGTTTGACTATGAATTCAAAAAGTTCAACTATGAAATGCAGACAAGTACATTCTGTGGTATTGTCATGTCGGTCAGTGAAATTTGACTATGAAATGAACTGGTTTGACTATGAATTCAAAAAGTTCAACTATGAAATGCAGACAAGTACATTCTGTAGTATTGTCATGTCGGTCAGTGAAATTTGACTATGAAATGAACTGGTTTGACTATGAATTCAAAAAGTTCAACTATGAATATGAATTTAAAAGGCTAAACTATGAATTTTGATCAGTAGAGATATAATATTTTCTATTTATAATTGCATTTGTGTGATCATTGTAGAGCACTATCATCGGTATTGAAAACGAGTAGTTACAACGAAAGAACCTTTTCTCAACTACCAATTTTCTTGCATTACCTTCAAAGAACAAATCCTAATACCTTCACAGCCATTAAGAAAACCGATACCAACCGCTTTCAATTCTGTTTTGTGGCTTTAGGTTGCGTGGTATAACATACTTCTTTTATTGAGTTATACAATATTTCATGGTAATGTATCTCGATTAGTTTTTACTTATCACTAATATGTGTTCGTTTTTATGTAGATTCGTACCTTCCTTAGGTGCATGATACCGCTGATATATGTGGGTTATTTACCCCTTCTTGGGAGCTTTCTGACAACAATGTACTTCGCAGTGGCTTTAGATGGAAATCATGAACCACTAATCATAGCACTTGGTTTGGGAACCTTACAGTGTGAAGAATCATGGAGATGGTTCATGATGAGGTTAAGAGATTGTTTAGGTGAGGACATAGAGGTTGGTTTCATAAGCAACCTGTGTGATAACATAGACTTTGGTGTTGAGAGTGCCTACCCGGATTCCTATCATGGATATTGTCCTAAAGATATAGCTCGAAAGATACGTGAGTCTGTCGGACATAACAATACGGAAGTCGAATCGTTGTTTTGGAAGTCATGCAATGCATATAGAGTTGATGATTTTTAGTTGTGTTTGGAAAGGTTGCAAAGTACATGTAGGCAACCACCTTTCTGCACCTTGCTTATGAGTCCAATTTACTGGCTTGACGATATACCGATTTCAAAATGGACAAGAGCATTTTTCCCAAAAATACGTTACAATGTTAAATCGATTGACGTCCCTGAAATTTTGCAAATTATATCCTCACGTGAGTTTCCTATAACAACGATAATTGAGTTAACCACCACGTCGATACAATCAAAGTATGCTGAACGGGTCGAACCGGCTGGTAAGGGAGATTGTTATATTTTGTTTTTTTTATTGTGCTACTATTTTTATTAAAATATCAAATTTTACAGGGAGGTTGTCTGGTGGGTTGACCCCTTACGTTGAGAGTAAGGTTCAAAAAAGTCTCAACAAGTCTTATAATTGTAATGCAAGACGTTTGTATGGGGATACATTTGAAGTCGATGACATTTTTGCCACCAGCAACGTACAACTTGAACGAAGGGTATGTAGTTGTGGTAAATGGCAAAAAAGCGGTATACCATGTGGCCACGCTATAGCATGTCTAAGAACCCGTACATCTGAGTCCATTCAGAGAATGGTTGATTACAAGTTCACTAATTATGTGTATCGACTTGCATATGGATCTGAGTTGGTGAATGATATACCATCACATGTGCATTGGGAAATACCAAATGAAACGGTGGTCCTGTTACCTCCCTCAATGCAGTAGTTATTCATTTAGCACCTTTATGTTTTATGTAGTATTATGTATTAGTTTTTTATGTACCCCGTTTTTATTTTAGTGCTGTGTTACGTATTAGTTATCCATGTACCCAGTTTATATTTTATGTCGTATTATGTGTTATTTATTTATGTACCCCATTTATATTTTATTGCGTTCTAAATATTGGCTATTGAGGAAACAACATACATTAAAAGAAATGGACGTTTATTAAATAGTAGCGACTAGACACATACAACAACAAGCAACTTAAATAACGAAAAACAATTAACTTAACCAACATGCATATTAAAAATAAGGGACATTCTTTAAAAGATTCCATGCATCTAAGTGGGTAAACTCGCTACCATCATATTGAAAACGGTATAGTTCCAAAGCCACCTGCCGTAGAATGTCTTCATCCGTATTTGCATGTTCGTTATCCAACTCGTTATAAATACGTTGAAATTGTTTCACCTTCATTTTCATATCCAGAAACTTCGCTTTGACATCTCTTCTTCTTCGATATTGAGTGCGGTTCATTAAATGGTGAAACAAATGACAGACACGAGACCAAAATGATCCAGCATGAACTTGTGGGGGACCCGGTGGAAAATCCACCTCTATAGTTGTAATCCAAGCTTGAACCAAAGCGACCTCCTCTGCGTTCCTCCATATACGTGGTGAGTCCATAATTGCAAGGAGAGAAGTAATAGAATACAATTACAACGGATATTGAAATCTATTTATAACGACTCCTTACTTTCCTGGTGCAATGACTTGTCAACTCAAACAGCAATGTATTGTGTTGTCATTCAACCGGGGATGAATTGTCAACTCGAACAGTGATCTGTTGTGTTATAAGTATAGTACACTGCATTCATCAGTTAATTTTGAGTATGAATTGCAGACATATTAGAAGATTGGACTGCGATTTTGTGTAGAAACTACTATAAATTGACCTTAAATTACATGCAATACTTTATTAAATTAACCAATATAGTTGTTCAAATACTGTTTTATAGATTCTACTCTCTTTGTTTCAATCCAAATGACTTCTATATCATGGAGCAATGAAGAGTTCTTGGTTCTTACACATGCTTATATTCATGTGTACGAGACAAGCAAGTTGAACGATCCAATGTTTTGGAGCCGTTTAACAAATATTTTCAATGCTGAAAACCGAATGGCTACAAGAAACAATCGTGACGAACTAGACATCTTAGCAAGATGGTATGAAATGAAAACCTAAGTTCTATTATTCAACGATCTTTATACCAAAATTGACGACACCCGTTTAAATGCTACTGAGGATGTCATCTTGGAAGCTGCTAAGGAGGAATACAAGTCATTAAGTAACGGGTTGGAATTCCAGTTTGAAGCCCCTTGGAATATTTTGAAATATATCCCGTTTGTTTAAAATCTATTTTAGTTTATTATTTGAGTACTAGGTTATTTTCATGTATTTCTGATGTATTTCGTATGTATTTCATTTGTTTAAAATCTATTTTAGTTTATTATGTGAGCAACTCGTATGATTAACTTGAGTTAATAAATGACCATTGCATTAGTTATCACAATATATTAGAATACATTAGTAACAAGGATTCCATGAACCATTAAAAACATCACAACAATTACATGAAAAACAACGACATAATACGAACAAAGCATTAACGTAAAACACAAGTCCATGAGTTATTCTTAACACAAATTAGAGCGGTCTACTTGAAATACTGTTTATCTCTAACAACCTTCCAAACTTCCTCATATTCGAAGTCTCTGCCGTCATGCTCACAGATGTAAAACTCTGTAACAACTTCCAAGAACTCTTCTTCGTCACGATAATGAACATTGTTATGTTTCGCATAACTACATGCTCGATTGAACCATGTCACTTCTTCCTTTACATCCATCCACTTAGTAACAACATCTGATTTTTCTCTTTTTTGTCCTTCTCCCATCTCATGGTTAAACAAAGATGTGAGGCGACTCCATTCATCACCAATTAGGCAATGCAGGGGAGCAAGTAACGGTTCACCATCCTTAACACTTAGCCAGCATCGTGTTAGAAGTAACACCTCGTTTGTCGTCCATGGCCTTTCAGAATTGGAACCAGGTACTTCATTCGAAGAACTTGCTGCATTTGACGACATTTCTAATAATGGGAATTCGTTTCGTTTAGGTGATTTGGGTGTTTGGTTTATAGATCTTAAACATCTATTTATATAAATAGATAGACTATGAATTAATACTTTGACTACGAAATGGTAATATTTGGACTACCATTTTCAGCTTTATGCAATGTTTTGTCATGTCAAACTGTCATTTATCTCTTGTTACTTAAGGGTCCCACTGGGATGTGCAGGTTACTACAGTGACTTGTCATTACTGTCTAGTCATTTCAAAGTTGGACATCTCATTACTGTCTAGTATGTATAAATACCACTTATTGCTCCAGTTTAATACAATATCGACTTTATTATGAGTTCCTCACACAAATTCGAAATTTGCTCATGCAACGAAGTAGATTGTTACTACTGTGATTCGGTAGACCCTTTTTTTACACCCTCTTCAGCCGGGCCATATATGTCACATGAAAATTTTGAAGAATTAAAGAAGGCTGAAGCACAACAAGAAGAGGACAAAGAGTCATCCCGACTTCTCACTCAACTTGCTAATGATATAGATTCGGAATGCAAACAAGCTCAAGAATGGATTGACCTCAATAAAAACAAAATCAAAGAGCATAAAGATTGGATAAAAAAGAGTAAGAAGGCAATCAAAACGACTGAAAAACGGCTTGCTGAGAAGGATGAGCAGTTGATACACATTATGGTAAAAAAGGATCGTTTCGAAGACAAGATGAGAATTAGGGATGACTATATAACAATGGAGAAAGAGAAGTACCCGTTGCAGTTCCCTGAGTTTAAAAATTAGTTATAAAGTTGTTGTAATATTATCATAAAACAGATTAGGTTGCCAAAGGATCGTTTGTTGTTTTTTTTAAATAACATGTTGTAACTGTTAAAATAAATCTGCAAACTATATTTTATAATATAAAAGCTTCATTCATTGTTATAATCAACAAAATTAACTAAAATATGAAAGCATAACAATGTCTTGTAAGAGTTAATAAAAATATTACAATACATAATAAGCTAACAACTCGTCATTACTCTTAATTTCAAGGTTGTTTTATATCAAAATCAGCGTTATGAGTTTGTGAGCAACCCGCTGAACCACCAATATTATATGCCATTTCTGGAGTAGAAATTATGTGACCTGCTCTGCTACCAGACGCCCTTCCAGTACAATTATTTCTCGTGTGTCCTAGTTGACCACATGTAGAACACTCTTTTATAATTGGACCCTCGCCTTGGGATGGAATGCGGTCTGTGTTTCTTGGCCTGCCTGGCTGACGTTTATCCATTATAGGTGGCTTAACAATCATCAAATCATCGGGGATCTCCCATTCGGATGGCTTCGGCAGAGGGTTTATTGATTCCTCATATGTTTTCCTCAGTGTTTTGGTAAGGTAAGCATTTAATGCAAACCTCGAGCAGTCTTGGTAATTGTTCACTGTTAAACATCTTATGACATGACCACAAGGTATCCCATCAAGTTGCCAATGCCTACATGTACATGTCATATGTTGAAAATCAACAATCACATTTTGTGCCCCCTTTTTGACCTCGCATTTCGTATTTGAGATCATGCGAACATCCCATTTCGTAAAAGTTTTCTTGTTTTCTTTTACAACTTCATCCGCCCAAGGGGTAAGTGTTGTTGTTGCTTCCGCTAAAAAAACAGCCAAAATGAAGAAGTTAAGATCAATAACATCAAAACTAATAAAACATTAATATTACAAATTCACGTAATACCTGCAAAGTTACGTCTTTGAAACCACCATTGTTGCATTGTAGCACGAAAAAAATCAATCAACATAAGTATTGGCACCTTACGTGCGTGTCTAGATAATGCATTTATAGACTCCGCACTGTTGGACGACATAAGATTGTATCGGTTCCCTTTAAAATGTGCCCTTGACCAGGTTTCTGGATTTATACTTTTTAAGTACTCCCATACTGGTTCTTTTGTCTTTTTCATAACATCCATGGCAGCATCAAAAGCATCAACTGTGTACGCCCTACACGCCTCCCAAAAAATTCCTTTAACCGTCTTACTCTTGCCGAATCTAGATACTATGTTGAAATACAAATGGACACCACATATTCCATGATGAGCGTGAGGAAAAATGTTGGCAACGGATGTTGCTATAGATGGAGACCTATCAGATATAATTGTAAGCTCCTGCATATTTCCTATGCAATCACGTAGTTTTTGAAAAAACCATGTCCAAGAATCAGTACACTCATTTTTGCATATACCATATGCAACCGGTAATATTTTATTTTGTCCGTCCTTAGTAACTGCAAGTAGCATGGTACCTTTGAACTCGCCCTTTAGGTGAGCTCCATCTACTACTAGGGCCGGCTTACAAAAATTGACAAAAGCTCGTACCTACAATACATTGTATATCTATTCAAATACACCAAAATAAATATTAAAAAAAAAAAAATTAGGACATGATAATACTAACCGAGCAACCGAGTGCGACGTACAAAAACTCAAAGCGATCATCAGCATCTGTTTTAATATGTGTGACAGTACCCGGATTATGTTTGGCCAAGTTGTGACAATACGCCGGAAGTTTGGTAAAAGAATCCTCTTTCGTACCCCTTAACGACAACAATGCATATTGCTTCGCACGCCATGCCTGATGGTATGAGATATTGATATTCAATTGAGCATTCATATCATTAACAATTTCTTTTCCCCGATAAACTCTACTATAGTCTTCAGCCAAAACATCAGCAACATATTCACCCAAAACATATTTGTTTGCTTGTCGATGATTAGGTTGCAACAATGTTGAAGAACATGTGTGTACATCAACAAATTTATTCACTTGGAAAAGTCCATCAGAATTTTTAATTGCTTTTGCTCTTAGTAACCAAGAACAATTTTTCGAAACACACACAGCTTCATACCTTGATTTGGTGGATCTACTTGTCCTCGTCTGGAAACCTTCTCGAAGACATTTTTTTACCAATACACCGCTTTAAAAGTTCTTTGTTTTTAAATATACTCTCACATTGAATCTTTTGAAGATTAATGTCTACCATCTGTGTTGGGATATCTTCATTAAGATCAACTGGCCATGCTGGTACGGGGGCGTACCGTGAAAAAGGTTATCGGGATACTTAGCTTTAACTTCATCACCCAACTCATCTCTATCGGAATTACTTTGTAGCTCGGTTATATCTAAACATACATCACCAACATCAACATAATGCCCGTAAACATGATTTTTTTCATTTTTTGAGTTGATTTTTTTTTCTTTTTAGTTTTATCTACCACACGCCTATTCACAAGTTTAACTTCTTGTTCGGCAACATCATCACAACGGCCACCCACATGATTAAGATATGTACCAACATCATCATCACCAACAGACTTGTAATTCTCGGGATCCACATAGTGAATAGGTGAATAACTAACATTAACATTTTCAGCAACACTGTGAAACTGAGTTACACTAGGAGTATTGAAAGTACCTATCAGATCGTTGCTCCCTTTATAACTGCATAAATTACCAACAAGTTGGTTTCCAATTTCACCACCCCCATTAACCTCCTCAACTTCATCAACCACCACAAACACTTTCACAGCCCTTCCTCCACTACATTTGATTACGTTTATCAACATTCTAACATCCACGTCTTCAACTATAGCTATATAATAATTTAATTCAGGATGGTGGAAACGAAGACTAATTCTATATTTGTCTAACAAACCAATTTTGCTTCTTACCAAAGATTCAAAATCATATAACTAATATACTCAGAAAATATCAAAGCGAGTTCAGAAATACCTCCCTGTGGACATATGTATTCCAAATTAGTTCTATTAACTTGCCATCTCCCACCGGTTACAAGACAAACCAAATATTCAATCATTTTTTGAGCAAATTGTAGAGAGTATTTCTTTACAAGACAAACAAATAACAACCAAAATGATATTTTTTCTACAAAAGTTTTTATATAGCAACGTGATTTCGTAGTCAAACCAATTCATTTCATAGTCAAACTTAAAAAAAAAATAAAAATAAAAATAAAAATAAAAAAAATACACCATTTCACAGATAGGCTCAAAGTATTTCGCAGATGGACCTATTCCATCTGCGAAATTAACCCTATTTATACAGAAAAAATATTAAAAAAAAAAAAATCTTGCTTTAGGTACTTGTACTTTCGCAGATGAGAAGCCCATTTCGCAAATGGGACCTTCTCATCTGCGAAATGGGTGACCATTTTTGTAATTTCGATTTTTTTTGGCTATTTTTGTAATGCAATTAGTGTAAATGGCTATTTTTGTCATTTTCTCTATTAATAATAATGAATTTATAAAATAACATATTTATTTATATATTTAATAAAATAATAATAAAAAAAATAATAAGATTACTTTATCGAAAATCTTAATGTTTTGAATTCATAAATTAAAAAAATATATTTTTATCGGTTTTAGGACATTTTTCTAAAAAAATAATAATCTGATATTAGTATTAGTATTTATATAAGGGCAAAGAAGTAATTTTAGACTCTGGATAAATGATACAATCATACCAAGGCTAATGGTCCCATGTAGACGTCCACATTATGTCCATCCAGTATTTATGCTCCAGTGCTTCGCGGGACTGGGTCCGAACCGCTGACTCTGCCCATCAAATTTACAGGGCATTCTTCCTTAAATCGTAACAGCCGTTAGATCTTAATCCAACGATCACCACAGCGCGTCCACTATTGTCATCCCAAATCTGTGCGCCACCTAACTCACTCTCTCCTCCTTCCTCTCCGCAACCATCTCTCGCCGGTGAAAAGAGAAAACGAAACCCTAACGACGACGGTGATCATCTTTTAGCCTTTACCTACCAGTCAAGCAAAGGTACATATGCACATATACATACACATATATACGCATATTCCTGTATTTGTTTATAGATTATATGTTCCGACTTGCATATATTTGAAGCAAATTGTATCATCTGACGAAATTTATGCGTAATTTGACGATCAATTTGATACAGAATGGTAACATTTGATCGAAGAATATGATACCAAAAAATGGATGGTGACAAGTATTCTTACTTTCTAGTCTTTTTTTTTTTTTTTTTTTTTTTTTTTTTTTGGGTTTAATGTTCCTGCATATTCTTCATATAATTATAATTAATTGAAGACGTCAGAATTTTCTGTTCAGAGTCGATTAATCTTGTCAAGTTTGAAATTATAGAGTGATTGATGACTCATATGACACTCAGAAGTTAATTTGTAGTCTGCAAGTGAAATTGAACATTGCAAATAATTAATTAAAAGTTAAGAAGGATTAAACTTCAGCTTAGATATGTTTTTGCTTTATACATTTAACCTCAGAATCATGGAATATCCCCCTAGGGCCTATCATAGTTGGTTCCTGGATAGTAACTAGCAGAAATGGTTGGAAAAATAATCATTTTGCACTATGAATGATGGCATATCTGCAATCTTTTTTAATCCTTTTTTACACTTGTATGCACACATACATAATTATGTATAATTGTATATCATCAAGGTTTAAGAGTCTTTTGGATCCTGTTGTAGGTTTTGGTTCTCTTTGTGATAAAGCCTAGGCTTTTAACAGAGGGTGACTTTCATAAAGTTGAATAGAAGAACATGATAATGAAATGAAACTGAAAGTAGGTAATAACGTTTTCTTTGTTACTTACAAAAGGGTCCACTCATTTAATGATATGATTCCTGTAATATTATCAATGGGCAAACTTCTTTATATACTAATCCTCTGTCTAATGTGTCAATGCTATACTAAATTCCCCTTAAAGTGAATCTTAGAATACAAATAAGATCAGAAAGACCATCATAAGAGCAAACAAAGCAATGCCTTTTGTGAGAGCAAACCCTAAAATGTCATAATGAAACAACTTAGCAAACCTCCATAACTTTGTTAAACTTTTCATCTCAGTCTATTCATTGGAAGCAGGATTGCTATTTTGATGTTAAATTCATCATACACGTTAAAATCATATTTTGCAGAAATTCCTCTAGTAATTTAATCATCATGATAATATGATATGTGGTTTGTATTTAACCCATCTTATTTTCAGGAAATTCCTCTATATTACTTGTTACAATGATCAAAACCAAACTACTAGCAAATGGGAATCTTTTATGTTTCAAGATTGGAATTTTGGCACGGATGTTGTAGTGATGAGGGTGGAAGAGGATAGAATGGGGCAACATGGTGTTGCCTTTGACCAATATAACGATTTCAATGGTGGACCCGACCCAGACCCACCCGGGATTCCCACACCACACGATAAATCCCGGGATTCCCGCACCTCACGACCAAGAAAACGTAGTGTTCCTAGCGGTGTCATGTATCTATCCGTGGACGGAAACCGGATTCCCCCCGAAACATCCCGCAGTTCTCGAACCCCGGAATCAAAGATTCCGGATTCCATCACCAATTCCGCTCGTTACACAACTAGCAAACGTTCACTAGGTCGAGACGCCCAAAACCTACTCGATTACTTCCGAAAAATCCAAGCCGAAAACCCGGGTTTTTACTACGCGATACAGCTCGATGAAGATAACCGTATGGGAAATATATTTTGGGCGGATGCAAGGTCAAGAACTGCTTATTCCCATTTCGGTGATGCAGTTACACTAGACACAATGTATAGAGTCAAACAATACAAAGTCCCATTTGCTCCTTTTACCGGGGTCAACCACCATGGTCAAACGATTCTCTTTGGTTGTGCATTGCTTCTAGATGAATCCGAATGTACATTCACATGGCTTTTCAAGACCTTTCTTGCAGCCATGAATGACCGGGCCCCGGTTTCCCTAATCACCGACCCCGAGAAATCGATCCAAGATGCGGTTTCACAAGTTTTCCCGGGAACCCGTCATTGTATTAACAAATGGCATGTGTTAAGAGAAGGTCACGAAAGATTAGCTCATGTTTGTCACATTCATCCTAATTTTCAAATCGAGCTGTATAACTGTATAAACATGACTGAAACAATCACGGAGTTTGAATCCGCATGGGATTTCATCCTCGATAGATACGATCTTAGAAGAAACGATTGGCTTCAATTGTTATATTCCGTTCGACACCAATGGGTCCCGGCTTATTTTCGCGACACATTTTTCGCGTTCAATAACGTTTTCGAAAGCTCGTTTTTTGATGGATATGTAAACGAACACACAACGGTTCCCATGTTCTTCAGACAATATGAAAGAGCTTTAGAGAATTCGTTCGAGAAGGAAATCGAAGCTGATTTCGACACGATTTCCACCACCCCGGTGTTGAGAACTCCATCACCTATGGAGAAACAAGCTGCGAATTTATACACGAAAACAATATTTTCAAAGTTTCAAGAGGAATTAGTCGAAACATTTGTGTATACTGCAAATCGGATCGATGGAAATGGTGATGTGAGTACTTTTCGTGTTGCGAAATTCGAAGATGATCAGAAATCGTATCTTGTTTCGTTTAACGTGAGCGAGTTACGCGCGAATTGCAGTTGTCAGATGTTTGAGTATTCTGGGATTCTTTGTAGACATATTTTGACTGTTTTTACAGTGACAAATGTGCTCACGTTTCCTTCACATTACATTATGAAAAGGTGGACACGGAATGCGAAAAGTGGGAATTTGTTGCAAGAATCGGGAAATGGGAACGAGTCGTTAGGTGTTCGTTACAATTTTTTGTTGCGGGAAGCTGTGAAATTTGCTGAGGAAGGTGCGGTTGCTCCGGATACTTTTACGGTGGCGGTTGCCGCCCTGAGAGATGGCGGGAGGAAGGTGGCTGCCGCCAAGACAAATGTGGCGAGTTTTGCTCCGGCGAATTCACAGGTGAGTGTGATTGGTTATGATAACCGGAAAATGAATTGTACATCAGATATGACACCTTTGTTGTGGCCAAGACAAGATGAAGTGACAAGAAGGTTTAATCTTAATGATGGTGGTCTTTTGGGTCAACCTGTTACGGATTTAAATCTCCCGCGTATGGCTCCAGTTTCCTTAAGGCGTGATGATGCACATCATGACAACATGGTATGATCTTTTCTTTTTGTTTTATGATCTTTTTCTTTTTGGGATATATGATTGTTTCATCTTTTTCCCAATTTATGCAAGAAAGTTGTATTTAACCGGTTGAAACTTTTGGTTTGTTTTTTTTTTTTTTTTGCTTATTTAGTGTATTTTGTGACACACAGGTGATTCTTCCTTGTCTTAAGTCGATGACATGGTTGATGGAAAATAGAACTTTGCCTCCAGCAAGCAGAGTAGCTGTCATAAACCTGAAGGTATGCTCATATTAAGCTACTATTTTTATATGCAAATCTGACATAGTTGCTTGTTTCTCAAAAGGGTGGGTTATTAAAGATATTTGATATCTTTTTGACAAACCTATAATGAACATAAATGTGGGAACTTTATGCATAATTTTGCAAAATTTTAAGGTGAAAAATGCTTTGTAGGCAGCATCTTCATTTTTCATATTGTGGTAGGTGATGGAGGTGAGGTGAAAATGGTGGACAAAGAGAAGAGCGGTTGATAAACACTTCTTTTCTTTAAACCTGATTGCCAGCTTACTTTATAGAACACATGTGCGTGATACATACATATATATCTATAAACAGATATGTATGTGCCTATATACACACATACATACATACATATACTGATGATATACATGTGCTCATGTATATGCCTATATGTCTAAAGTTATAAATGCATAGAAGCATACATACTTACATATATGCATGTATGTGTGTATATATACATGCAAATATATCCATATCCATACAAATGATATGTGTATGTGTGTTATGTAGACCCTATTTATAAGAGGTAGAGCAGCAAAAGACTAAAATCTGTGCATTGTTTTTGTAAAATCTCCCAAATCAAAATAATTTATAGATAACATGGGAAGCAAAAGAGAGTAAGAGACTATCTATTTGCATTTCTTAAAGGTGATTTTTTTTATGATGCCCAGTTGATTCCTATTATGCTAAAATGGAAGTCACTGATTGAAAATAGAAAAGACTAAACTACCCCTACCAGGATTCTAAGTCACTTTATTTAACTGTATTTGTGTATTTAGACTAGTTACAAGAGATAGCAAACAGTAAAACATGGATGTAAGATGCATGTCTGATGTCAATGGGACAAAAACTACATTTTTGTCCCACCCAAAAATATGGAACGAGGTGGGACAGAGACTTGCTCATCTGTGCAAAAAGACAAAAATGCCCTTTTCATCCTCATCATTGAGAACAGCCTTAGAAAGTTTGTCTGGTCTTCTCTCTTGTAACAACCACAGCCTTAACATGAATAGAATCCATGGTGGTTTCCTATGTTGAACTGATTATATTTTATTTGATTATTTCTGATATTTTAAGGTTTTGTTATTTGCAGTTGCAAGATTATAGAAGGACACCCGCAAGTGAATCGGAGGTTAAGTTTCAGCTTTCAACAGTTACACTAGAGCCAATGTTGAGGTCAATGGCTTATATCAATGAACAGCTATCTGCTCCTGCTAATAGGGTTGCTGTTATTAATTTGAAGGTATGAAAAATAATGTTTTGTTTTGTTTCCATCAAAATTTAAGAAATAGCAACGGACTTTCATTTATCTATTAACTAAGCATCCTACTTTCATATCTTCCTATTACAACATTAAACTTTGAGAAATCTACTCAGTTACAACAGTGCCATCCAAATACAAAGTAATTTTCAGTGCAATAATTGACTAGTAGATTTTTCATTGTACAATGCTATAATTGGTTGGGTTTTCAAGAGTGCAATGTTTTAATTAATAAGAAGAAAACGGAAAGTACAATGTTGTAAATTGTAACAGAAAGAAATGCAAGTATGATGCTATAATAAACATATAAAAGTACATTGTTATTTTTTGCATTTATCCATATCTAATGTGAACATAGAACTCAACATGAAATTCGACATATATCCACAGCACATATATCAACATATAGTTTGATCTTGTTTTGAAGATTTATCTGTTGTTATTATGTGTTTCCAGCTTCAAGATACAGATACTAGCACAGGAGAATCTGAGGTGAAGTTTCAGGTGTCTAGGGACACATTAGGTGCCATGTTGAGATCAATGGCTTATATCCGTGAGCAGCTCTCAAATGCAGTAAGCTTTATGATGTTCCTTCATTTTAAAATCTATTTATTTAAAACGGAAAACTCATATTATTATAATTATAAAATCTTAAATAAACTTCTCTTAGGGGGAGGGACTACAGGCAAACCAAAGTCACAGCTTTGCCAGTTCTCACATTTGCTTTTTGAAAGTGGATTAATTGCAAGAAATAGCAACATACTTTCATTGATTTATACCTACTTCTATTTCTTAATAAATCTATCCACTTATAGCAATGTCATCTAAACACAAAGCTATTTTCATTGCTATAACTGGTCAGATTTTTCAAGATAACTAAAAATTTGAAATTATAATGCTATAATTAGGTAGAAATTTCTCTGTATAACATTCTAATAAGACAAAAAATGTGCAATGCTATAATTGGGTAGATTTTTTAAAGCACACTGCCCTAGCAAGAAATAAAATTAAAAGTACAATGCTTTTTTTTTTCATGAGAAAATTTGCATGGAAGTAAACATGAATCTATTTTGCAGGCTGAATCAGCATCAGAGATTCCATCAAAGAAACCAAGAAAATAGAACCAACTATTTTTTTTTCTTCTGTTATATAAACATCATCATCAACAATTGAGCCACCATTTCTTCAAAGTTTTGCAGGTATAAATTACCATCGAGTAATGTTCTTGCAAACTTTTGAATGTGTTGATTGGTGGGTTTTGTTTTTAGTTTTTAGAGGTTAATTAGTTTTTAATTTACGTGGTGTTTTGTTACTAGTTATTAGTTTCAAAGTGTTGAGAGATAGAAGTAAAGGTGTTGTAGGTTGTTGTTAGTTGAATTTTCCTCCATTGATGCCGTGATTTATTGTATATACTTTTTGATGATATAACGCTCTTTAGAGGAGTTGTTGATAATAGTAATATGTTCATGTTTGTTGGCTTTTCAATGGGGTTGAAAGATATATTTGTTTGATTATTAGTAAAATTAAAAGATAATTTTTATTGGTCTTCAGCTTGAGTTAGACACCTGTCTTCAAATCCATCCAGAGTTGAGGAGAAATCAAAAAGCTCTACATTCTTCTTTTTCTTTCTATTTGCAAATAATGTTATTTTTTTGGGAGAGCTGTCAAATGATACTTATAAAATCAGTTCTTGATGGTGTGGGGAATTATTTATTTTAATATTTAAGGTTCCTATTGGAGTTTTAAGCAACCTTAAAGATTCCAATGTATGTTTTGGGGAGATGAGATAGGTGATAAGAAATTACATTTGGTCAATTAGAAAAGAAAAAAAAAAAAGTTCTTGCTTCAAAAGATGTAGGGTGGTTGGGGATTGATAGTTTATATGTGATGAATCGTGCTCTTTTAGCTAAATGGCATTGGAAGTTTTTCAGTTAGCTAAATGCTCTTAGTCATATATTACATACAAGATTTTATACTATTTTTTGTTTAAAGTGCTTAAAGCCATAAATGGTTTAGTGCGAGATAATATGATAGGGTCATTATATGGTAAAAACAAGCGAACGAAGAATGCAAGTAAGCCTGACAATTGAGTTGGGTTCGGGTTGACGGGTTGAAATTCAGAAACTCAACCCAACTCATATAATATATGGGTTGGCGGGTCACGGGTTAACGGGTTGGAAAACATCAACCTAACCCAACCCATATAACCCGTATAAATATATGGGTTGGCGGGTTCACGTGTCAGTGGGTAGAACCCAACCCGTATAATCCATTTAATAAGCAACACATTTTAAGATGAAATTGAAAAATCCAAATAAAATGAAGTCTAAAAGTCATAAACATTAAACATAAAGTCATAAACATCCAAAATAAACATCAAACATCAAGTCATAAACATCCAAATAAAACTCTAAAAATCAAAACATTCAGAAAAGTTCAATTGTTCAAAAATACTGTAGAGTGTAGATTGTTACTTACCGTAAAGAGAAAGGAAGGTGGGTCGAAAACGTCAAAGCTGACAAGAGTGAGTGCGAACAGCGATGAGAGGATGAGGAGCGGGTGAGGATCGGCCCGATGAGTGATTAAATCGTGAGTTCGTGATGTTGCTTCCTTCGAAGATCAGTCTTTAACTCCTTAATCTTTATCCTTCGTTCAATCGTTCGTGAATGTGGAGACTGGAGCGGGTGAGGAACGATTTTTTTTTATTATGGCACACAAATACGTAATGGCTGGCTACACAAGGACTCAACAGTCAACACTTAAGGAGTCAAGGTCAAAGATGGATGATGGGATCATGAGACACAAGCCCAACAGTAGCCCACAACACAATGCCACATTGCCCAATCATATGGCTGATTATATACGAAATTACAAACGAATACCAAATTAAAATTTAAGGATATGATAAATAGAAACTAATAGTATAATATGATCTTAGATTGTTAAAAATTAAAATAAATAGATAATTAAATATATTAGGCGGGTTGGCGGGTTGACCCGCGAACCCAAACAGGTAACCCAACCCAACCCATTAAATAAACGGGTTGGCAGGTTGACGGGTTGACGGGTCAGAAATCTCAACCCTAACCCGTTTATTTTCGTATCGGGTTCGTGTCGGGTTACAGGTTGAGTCGAGAGTTGCCACCCCTAAATGCAAGTAGTTTATTTCTAAATACATGACATGGAACGAGTTCTCTTGCTAGTAGCCCGAGATTATATGATTTAAAAACTCATAAAAATCGGTTGGTGTCTACATCTCTACATACTATCAAATGGCTTTTGGGTGTGGAATTGGAAGCATCATCCTAATCAAGGAAGGGAATGGATGGAGAAGATTCAAGGAATCACCAAGTTCTCTTGAAAATGTGGATCCTTTGTCCGTGGATATAAGATTTATCTAGAGCCAATAAAAACCTATTCAACACTTCAATCTAATTCGAATTTAATCTAAAATTAATGGATTGAGTTGATCTCATCAAACTACATGGGTCAATCTATCAAACTCTTTTAATTAAATGGGTTAACTCTTTTAATTAAATGGGTTGGGTTGAAGTTCTTAATTTTTTTCAAGTCAACCAAATTAAGTATAATATATAATTTTATTTTAGATTTAATTGAATATTATTGTTTAATTACAATATCATATCATTGATTATATCTTAAAAGAGACGACCCTATTTTGAATCATCTTCACTACGATACTCAATGGAGTTAGTGAATGTGGAAATGGAATTAGGGGTGTTATTCGGCTGGTTTTTTCGGTTTTTGGTTTAATCAGTTCAGTTTTTTTACATCTTAAAGCCAACCATAACCAAATCAAATAAGGTTTGGTTTAATCGGTTGTGATTAATTCGGTTATGGTTTATTCGGTTCGATTTACCAGTTAAACTAAATAAAATTTTGTATACAAAAATAAATATTAAACTAAAAAAAAAAATATTCCAAAATTTTACCAAATGAAAATATATATATATATATATATATATATATATATATATATATACACACACTAATACATAATATATTATATTCAGTTTTTCACGATATGTTGTCTTGAAATGTCATTGTAGTCATACATGTTGTAGAGACCGGTTAGTATAACTTGAGTCGTATATGAAAAGGATAAAAATGATCGAAGGTTAATTGGCATTTGGCTAATTAGTTGTTTTGTAAGACAATATATAAACAATTATAGATTTATAATGGTTAATAATTACATAATGAATAAAGAAAATATTTTTTATTGACTGATCTATTAATTAAAATACAAAATTTTAATTTATAGATATAAACTATAAAAATATATAATAATTAAAAATGCTTAATTGTTATAAAATATGATCAAATAACAAGATAAATTATAGAATAAAGAAAGTCATGAGAGTAGAGAGAACTTTTATTTCAATACTTGTGATGAAAATCATCAAACTTTACAATACATAATATTCACTATTTATACTAGACAAAGAAGGTGAAAGGTGATGTATGATATGAATGCTCATTATAGTGGTGCATAACTACACTCATAAAACACATAATAATGTTTGCTATAATGTGCACTAATTATGGAGAGTAATGGGGGAATATGGAGAATCCAATAGTCATTCACTAAATAATAATTCATAACACTCCCCCTTGAATGACGATTGTATCATGTCTCGTTAAAACCTTAATCGGTAAAACCTCATGGGAAAAACCCTTTATTAAGGAAAAAGAGTACATGATTAATAATAGATATTGGAAACAATTGTCTCGTTAAAAACCTTGCTAAGAAAACCCGATGGGAAAAACATAGCTAAGGAAAAGAGTACAATATGTTTCCAACTCCTCCTGATTATCACATCACTTGATTTTCTTGAAGCACCACATAGCAATGTTTCGTACCATCGTTTCAAATTTCGATGTAGGAAGTGCTTTAGTAAGCCAGTCAGGAAAGTTGTTACTGGATTGAATTTTCTAGATGTTGATGGCACGCTCTTTTTGAAGATCATGAGTGAAAAAAACATTGGTTATATATGTTTGGTTCTGTCTCCTTTGATAAATCTTTCCTTGAATGGAGCTATACAAGTTGTATTATCTTCATATAGTATGGTTGGAACATCCCTGGTAGAAGTTCTTCCTTGCAAATATGTTGAGTTAAAATTCTTAACCAAATACATTCATGACTTGCCTTATAAATTGCTATAATCTCTGCATGGTTAGAATAAGCAGCAACTAAAGTTTGTTTAACAAAATGACAAGAAATTATGTTACCTCCACAAGTGAATAAATAAATGTTTGGGATCGAGCTTTGTATGGATCAGATAAATATCCCGCATCTGCATAACTAATTAACTTCACATTTTATGAATTTGATTCGTATAAATTCATATCTATTGTACCTCAAAGATATCAAAGAATGTGTTTGACGCTATTTCAGTATCTTCTTGTTGGACAAGAACTATATATTTCTAATAAGTTTACGATAAAAGCTTTATCAGGTCTTGTATTAATAGTAAGATATATTAGTGCACCAATAGCACTAAGATATAGTTCTTCGAGAACAAGAAGATTTTCATGTTTTTTATGATGCTAAAGTTGGTCCTTATTTGGCATCTAATTGCCTTACCACCTTCGGGTTACTCATTGTCACACCCCCAAACCTGAACGGCGGAAACGTTCGGGGGCGGATGACTTCATGTGGTAACGTAACAAATGAATACATAGTAAAGAAAGCAATACAACCATCATATATATAATTGAAAGTTTACATTTGTCAAAAGTTACATGTTCAAAACTCAATTACAATATGATGTCAAAAATACGAGATTAAACTGGCGCCGCAGCATCCCTTCATCAAAAGCGAAATGAATACCCGAAATTCTGATTTCCTGGGACATACAAGTAATTTTGAAAGAGTAGATCGGCATTTAAGCTGGTGAATTTCATAAGTATTTAAGTGACAATGTTTGAATGAAATGAAATGTTTTATCTTTGTTTGTATGTGTTTAGAAAATCCTATATTTTCTACTAGTATAAAAGTAGCCTTCACTCAAGACCAATGTTTGTCTCCAAAATGTATGTAAGTGTAAAATAACCAATGAGTTTGAAAACCTTGTAAATCAATGCATTTTTAATACCCCTTGTGAGTTTTATAACCATACTATTGACTCGGAATGCCTATACACAACGTTCTTCAGGCGTTGGAATGTTATGACGTTTGTCACCCCAAACGGTGGACTGCAGCTAACAGTCAGGGCACGGGTTGTCAAGCCCGTATAGATCTATACACAAACACCATGCTCCCCCTCCAAGGGATTCTGGTATATAATACATGACTTGAAATGTGTACTCGAACGTACATGAAGTTAGTGTCTCACAAAACCGTGGTATAAAAACAGATCTACTTGTTAAAATGTTACGTTTGTTCTTGTATACGAAAGTAAACTTCTTGAAATTCATGTTTCTAGTACATAGGAGTTAGAAATTTGTTCGTAAAACTATACCTATTATAGTTTTCTAAAAGTGTGTCTTGTTTGTTTAGAAATACCTAGAAAAGGAATCACTTGTTTATGAAAGCATAGATTTTTGGTGTAGAGTCTAAGATAGACAAGAATAATCTAAGAAAAGTTTAGTTTATACATGCATTACAACGAATTTATATTTCAAAAGATAGAATGCTATTTTAACATATATTATGTATATATAAAAGTTCCTTAAAGGTTTATAAATCGCATGTGATTTGGATATATAACAGCATATAAAAGAGTTTCTTTATGTAACACACGATAATACTCGTGTGTTTTACTTGTAATCCCCCCCCCTTGAAAGCATATAAAAGCATTTAGAATATTTAAAAAGGTTGATTAAGGGGGTATGAAACTCACTTGAAAGTTTTGGAGATAGCGAGATGGAAAACCGGGCAGAGTTTCGTCTCGGGAAACGGATTTTCCTCGGGATTCTCGGGAATCTCGGGAGTAAAATCGACCCTCGGGACTTGAGCAAAAAGACCAGAGCTTCGGGTTTGAACGGGCACGGAAAACGAGGCAAGATTGTGAGAGAAAGGAGAGAATTTAGCCCTTTTCTCGGAAGCCCTCACATCCTATTTATAGGAAGGCTGGTCTGCCTCGGTACGCGGGGCGTACGCTCGTACGCAGCGCGTACGCGTACGTCATGCATGACCGAAGCCTCGACTGCCTCGGCTTCGGATGGGACGGGTTGCTGGGTACGCGGGTCGGATGGGACGGCGGGTCGGACGGGACAGCGGTCGGACGGGTCGGCGCTTCGGACGGGTCGGATTCCTCGGATAGGGCGACGTGGACGATCAGAGGCCAATCCTCTCGGTTACGCAGGGCGTATAGGGGTACGCAGCGCGTACCTCGGATGAGGACGCTGACTCCCCTTCGGATAATGTCCGAATTTTGATTTAAATAAATAATTAATTTATTTAATAAACTTCAAAAATTCATATCTTCTTCATACGAACTCCGTTTTCGATGGTCTTTATATCCACGCGTAGGTGAGACTACGCTCTACAACTTTCATTTAGACTCCGTCGGCAAATTCCGAAATTATTTTTTTTATTATTTATTATAAACCCATCGTGTTTAAGGAATTTCTTTGAAAATTCATAACTTCTTTATCTGATGTCGGTTTTTGCCAGACTTTTTACCGCTGGAATACCATTGTCGAGACCTTTGATTCTCGTTTAGGTCATTCCGGCCAAAAGTCGCTCGATCTCCGATTCGAGTTTTTAGCTGTCTGTTGCTAAGCCGAACTTGGAAAAATCATAACTTCGCTATATGAAGTCGGATTTGGGCGTTCTTTTCACGTACGATCATGGTTCAAAGACATTTAAACATAGAAGGAAATTAAATAGAAGTATTTGTATATTTTATTATGAAAGTAAATTTTATTACTCAATAATGGTTACAATACTTGACCCATTTTGGTCATTACAAAGAGTTGAAATATCAGGTTGTCACATCATCCCCCCGTTAGAGAGAATTTCGTCCCGAAATTTAAAGTAGTAAAGATACTAGTGAACATGAAAGAGATGAGGGTACTTTTGTTTCATCTGATCTTCGCGTTCCCATGTGAATTCAGGTCCCCACTTGGCGTTCCAGCGAACCTTCACGATGGGTATGCGACTTTGTTTTGTTTGTTTGACCTCTCGGTCCATGATTTCTACTGGTTCTTCCACAAAGTTGAGGCTCTCGTTGATCTCGATCTCGTCGAGTGGAATAACAAGAGTCTCGTCGAACAGACACTTTTTCAAGTTTGAGACGTGGAAGGTTGGATGGATGTTACTAAGCTCGCGCGGTAGGTTAAGCTTGTAAGCCACAGGGCCGATTCTGGCAAGAATCTCGAAAGGCCCTATGTATCTTGGATTTAGTTTCCCACGCTTTCCAAATCGTATTAAACCCTTCCACGGTGAGACCTTTAATAAGACGTGGTCTCCTACCTGGAATTCCAAAGGTTTCCTCCTTTGGTCAGCGTAGCTTTTCTGTCGGTCTCTAGAGGCTTTCAATCGTTCACGAATCTGAACGATCTTCTCTGTCGTTTCACGTATGATCTCCGGACCGGTGAGAGTGCTTTCAGGAATTCTTCCTCTAGCTAACTGGGTATCGCCAACTTCAGTCCAGCACAGAGGGGATCTGCACTTTCGACCATAGAGGGCTTCAAACGGAGCAGCCTTTATGCTTGTATGATAACTATTGTTGTATGAAAATTCGACAAGGGGTAAATGAATATCCCATGCCTTTCCAAAGTCAATCACGCAGGCTCTCAGCATATCTTCTAAAGTTTGTATTGTTCTCTCACTTTGTCCGCCTGTTTGTGGGTGGTAGGCTGTACTCATGTCTAGCCTAGTTCCCAGGGAACTTTGTAGTGACTGCCAGAATCTTGAAGTGAATCTACTATCTCGATCGGAGATAATGGATATCGAAACACCATGCAGTCGCACTACTTCCCTTAAGTAAGTTCTTGTAAGCTTCTCCATTTTGTCAGTCTCCTTGATGGGTAGGAAATGCGCGGATTTGGTCAATCTGTCGACAATGACCCATATGGTATCGAGTCCACTTGTCGTCTTGGGTAACTTGGTTATGAAGTCCATAGTAATCCGCTCCCATTTCCATTCTGGTATCTCTGGTTGTTGTAGTAATCCTGACGGTTTCTGATACTCGACCTTAACCTTAGCGCAAGTAAGACATTTACTCACGAAGGTAGCA
Source organism: Lactuca sativa (assembly GCF_002870075.4). Lineage (NCBI taxonomy): Eukaryota > Viridiplantae > Streptophyta > Magnoliopsida > Asterales > Asteraceae > Lactuca > Lactuca sativa. The sequence goes on from NC_056625.2 coordinate 251,285,901, forward strand.
ATTTCTGCTTTCATGTTAGGCCACCAGTACAGTTTCTTAAGATCCAGATACATTTTATCTGAACCCGGGTGAACGGAATATCTTGAGTTGTGAGCCTCGGTCATGACTACATTTCTGAAACCACCATGTTTCGGGGTCCAGATTCGGTCCATGAGATAGTAGGCTCCGCCACCCTTGACTTCTAGATTCTTCTCCATTCCTCGCAGGGATTCACCTGCCACATTTTCAGGTTGCAAAGCTTCCATTTGTGCCTCCTTAATTTGTGTGGATAAGTGGGAATGGATGGTCATAGTCAGAGATTTGACCCTCCGACCAGTGTATTCCTTTCGACTGAGGGCGTCAGCTACTACGTTGGCCTTGCCAGGATGATAACGAATTTCGCATTCGTAGTCATTTAGTAACTCAACCCATCGTCGTTGTCGCATGTTGAGTTCCTTCTGATCGAAAATGTGTTGAAGGCTCTTGTGATCGGTGAAAATAGTACTCTTTGTTCCGTATAAGTAGTGCCTCCAGATCTTCAGAGAAAATACCACTGCTCCTAACTCAAGATCGTGTGTCGTATAGTTTACTTCGTGTGTCTTAAGCTGTCGGGAGGCATAAGCGATAACCTTCCCTCTCTGCATAAGAACACAACCAAGTCCTTGATTTGACGCATCGCAATACACTACGAAGTCTTCTATCCCTTCGGGGAGGGATAGTATCGGTGCGGTGCACAAGGCCTGCTTTAGTGTCTGGAATGCCTTCTCTTGTTTCGCTTCCCAGTCAAAAGCCACACCTTTCTGGGTTAATGTAGTAAGAGGTTTCGCAATGCTCGAAAAGTTCTTTATGAATCTGCGATAGTAGCCAGCTAGACCTAGAAATTGACGAATTTCTGTAGGTGTCTTTGGTGCCGACCAGTTCTCAATAGCCTTAATTTTGGAGGGGTCCACGTGTATACCTTTCTCGCTAACAACGTGACCTAAAAATTCGACTCTTCGAATCCAAAATTCGCATTTAGAGAACTTCGCATAGAGTTTCTCCGTTCGCAGTGTTTCTAGGACTTTTCGTAGGTGCTGACTATGCTCTTCCTCACTTCGAGAGTAGATAAGTATATCATCGATAAAGACGATGATGAACTGATCCAAGTAAGGGCGGCATACCCTATTCATTAGGTCCATAAATACTGCTGGTGCATTGGTTAATCCGAACGGCATCACTACAAATTCGTAGTGTCCATAACGAGTTCGGAAAGCTGTCTTTGGAATGTCCCCCTCTAGAACTCGTAATTGGTGATATCCGGATCGTAGATCTATTTTTGAGAAGTAGTTCGCCCCTTGAAGTTGATCGAATAGGTCGTCGATACGGGGTAGAGGATAGCGGTTCTTGACAGTAAGTTTGTTCAGTTCTCTGTAGTCGATGCACATACGGAACGATCCGTCTTTCTTCTTTACAAACAAGACCGGTGCTCCCCAAGGTGAGAAACTTGGTCTTATAAATCCTTTTTGAAGGAGTTCATTAAGTTGACTGGAAAGTTCCTGCATCTCTGCTGGCGCAAGACGATAAGGCGACTTCGCTACCGGGGTAGCTCCTGGAACTAAGTCGATTCTGAACTCAACTTGGCGTTGTGGTGGTAATCCTGGTAGTTCTTCTGGAAAGATATCGGGAAAGTCGCGTACTACCGAGATGCTCTTGATGTCCTTCAGTTCTTGACTTGTATCAACGATGTGTGCTAGGAATGCTCGACAATCCTTCCGCAAGCACTTTCGAGCTTGGATGCACGAAATGATGCGAAGGTTTGTACTAGATTTGTCGCCGTAGATAACTAATGTTTCGTTGTTAGGGAGGTTAAGACGGACTGCTTTCTCAAAGCACATGATGTCGGCGCGAAGAAGACTCAACCAATCCATGCCGACTATGACGTCGAAACTTTTAATTTGAACCGGCATGAGATTGATTGGGAAAGAATGACCGTCTAATGTTAACGTACAGCCCATGTATATGTAATTAGTGTTTTCGGTTTTTCCATTGGCCATCTCTATAGTGAATGATTTTTCTAACTTGCTAGGTTTAGGTTTAAGTAAATGAATAAAGTTTTGACTCACGAAGCTTCTCTCAGCTCCATTATCGAATAATATGCATGCGTATGAATTATCGAGAAGGAACGTACCAGCAACTATAGTTGGGTCAGCTACAGCTTCGTCGTGGCCTATTGCCAACACTCGTCCCACACCTCTGGTGCCTGCTGCCTTAGTACAGTTCCTCTTGTAGTGGCCCACCTCGCCACAACCGTAGCAAGCCTGCCCTACACCCGCACCGGGAACTTGAGTGATCGGCTTTGCGGGTTCCTTGCAGAAACGGGCTGTGTGTCCTTTCCTGTTGCAGTTGGCACACTGCATTTCTCAACAAGGTCCATGGTGGTGGTAATTGCATTTGGTGCATTTTGGGAGGTTACCTATATAAGGCTTTGTTGGGTAGGTATTTGTAGGGGCTGTAGTAGGTACAGTGGCAGCATTCACTGAAACCAATTGTTTCTTTGCGGATTCTTGGGAAGACCCACCCTTCCCTTTATTCCACATCCTCTTCTTGCTATAGTTGTTGTTGTTGTTGTTGTTGTAGTTGTTGTTGCTGTTGTTGTTTCCTTTCTGTGGTTCTGGTACACGAGTGGTTGAGTTCTGATGACCTCCGTAGTCAATCAGAGATTGTGCCAGTTCCTTAGCACTTTCAAAGGTGTCAGGTTTGGAAGCTAACACGCTTGATCGAAGTTGGGGCGTCAGTCCCCAGATGTACCTTTCTATCTTCTTGCTCTCTGGAGCAATCATATCTGGACAAAGAATTGCCAGCTCGCAGAATCTGTTGGTATAAGTAGCGATGTCGGTACCAACCATTCCGAGAGTCCATAGCTCGTGTTCAAGCTTTTGAATCTCTCCCCGTGGGCAGTATTCTCTCATCATCATGGCTTTCAGGCTCTCCCAGCTTATGGAGTTTGCCACGATTAGGGTAAGTACTTTAACGTGGCCATTCCACCAGGTCAAAGCTTTATCAATAAAGGTGAAAGTTGCAAATTTGACTTTGTTGTGCTCGGGACAAGAGCAGATTTCAAAGACTGCCTCCGTCCTTTCAATCCACTGCCTCAGGGCCATCACACCACCAGTTCCATAAAATATCCGGGGCTTGGCATTAGTGAAGTCCTTATAGGTACATTCTCGCGGTGGTCCATGACTCTCGCCATGGTTGGATGGGTGTGTGCCAGATCCCGAGCCATTAGCACTCGAGTTATTGATTTGCGACATGGCAGCTGCCACCGCTGCGGTGACTGCTGCTTGAAACATTACAGCATCAAATTGGGGTGGTGGAGGTGGTGGTGGTACAGGTGCTTCTTCACCGTTGTTTCACCTTGGATTCCTACGCGGAGGCATCCTTCAACTATAGGTTGAAAAGACAAGGATAAGAATTTCATAGAATAGAAAATGTATGTGTCTCATGAACTAAATCGCTATAGTTCAACAACAGATGATAGTATGAGTCTTAAAATAGAAGAATGAAAGTTATTTGTAAGACTGAAGGTATGAAACAAGTATTTGGGTTCACAAAGACCATTCAAGGTTCAAACAAAATACTTAACATAGTAGTAATAGTGCCACTTATATTAATATAAAATTTGTTACAACGATCATGAAAATTTGACCCCTATAAGGGTCTCCGATTACAAAGTTCGAGAAATTTAAAGACTTTTAGCCGAGGTCCTAAGCTATAACAAAATTTGAGTCCTTGACAAGCACTACTTGCGTCGAAGGTTGCGCTTGGAGCTTGACTTTGCATCTGATTGCTTCGACTCCATTAGACGCCTATCAAAAGCGGCTTGTTGTTCCCTTAGTTCGGCGAGGGCTGCAATCATTTGCGCTTGAAATGCTTCGGTTTGGAATTGAGCGTTGTCTTGCATCTTGTCCAGCCTACGGATGTCAGAAGTGTGAACCTGCACTTCCACGTTGATATCCCGGAGTCGACTAGCTTGAACTCCAGACTGATAGGACTGATTGGCTAACTTACCCACCATTACCGGGAGTGCTCGATCAGCAGAACCTCCGCCGCGGACATCATAGAAGTCCCGGCACATGCCTTAGGGAGGGCGTAGGTTTTGCTGTTGGCTCCAATGGTGGAGGTGACTTCCCCAGACGGGAGTCGGTCCTTGAAAGTTCCTTACGAAGATGGGAGGTTGAATGGGTGGTGGATCGATAACTTCCGGCTCTGAGTCGGTACCGGAGTCATCACCCACTTCTATGGGTTCCTCGTCCTCTTCGGGATCATCTTCGATCCATCCTCCGTTGCCTTGGTTGGGAAAGTAGGGGTCGCTAGGGTGGTGAAATCCAGCCATTTGACTGTACGAGAAATAGGGTTATAAGAATTGAATAAATTCGGAACATGCAAAACATGTAAGTTAAACTAGTTTAGATCGCAAATACTCCTATAGTATTTTAATTCTTGTGTTTGATTCTTGTAATGGTTTGGTAAGGTTTGACTTGTTGCTTACTACGATCATTCCTCGATATACGTTGGTCCAATCTCGGGCAAATATAGTTGATCACACTATATTTGTCCCAAATCAGATTACATATATCGAGTCTTAATCGTAGTGTCAACTTGTCTAAATACTTGTTGTATAGTTAGATATCATGAAAATAATTTGTTGTATGCATGTAATTGTACTTAAATGAACTATCAATTTAAGTTGAACGAAATGCTGCTTAAGCGTAAAAAGAAAATTTGTTTTGTCAGAGAGTATTAGTCCCTTAAGCATTTATAGTTTGTATATCTTATGTGGTTCGATATACTTAGTTCACTATAAACACTGCTCTGATACCAATCTGTCACACCCCCAAACCTGAACGGCGGAAACGTTCGGGGGCGGATGACTTCATGTGGTAACGTAACAAATGAATACATAGTAAAGAAAGCAATACAACCATCATATATATAATTGAAAGTTTACATTTGTCAAAAGTTACATGTTCAAAACTCAATTACAATATGATGTCAAAAATACGAGATTAAACTGGCGCCGCAGCATCCCTTCATCAAAAGCGAAATGAATACCCGAAATTCTGATTTCCTGGGACATACAAGTAATTTTGAAAGAGTAGATCGGCATTTAAGCTGGTGAATTTCATAAGTATTTAAGTGACAATGTTTGAATGAAATGAAATGTTTTATCTTTGTTTGTATGTGTTTAGAAAATCCTATATTTTCTACTAGTATAAAAGTAGCCTTCACTCAAGACCAATGTTTGTCTCCAAAATGTATGTAAGTGTAAAATAACCAATGAGTTTGAAAACCTTGTAAATCAATGCATTTTTAATACCCCTTGTGAGTTTTATAACCATACTATTGACTCGGAATGCCTATACACAACGTTCTTCAGGCGTTGGAATGTTATGACGTTTGTCACCCCAAACGGTGGACTGCAGCTAACAGTCAGGGCACGGGTTGTCAAGCCCGTATAGATCTATACACAAACACCATGCTCCCCCTCCAAGGGATTCTGGTATATAATACATGACTTGAAATGTGTACTCGAACGTACATGAAGTTAGTGTCTCACAAAACCGTGGTATAAAAACAGATCTACTTGTTAAAATGTTACGTTTGTTCTTGTATACGAAAGTAAACTTCTTGAAATTCATGTTTCTAGTACATAGGAGTTAGAAATTTGTTCGTAAAACTATACCTATTATAGTTTTCTAAAAGTGTGTCTTGTTTGTTTAGAAATACCTAGAAAAGGAATCACTTGTTTATGAAAGCATAGATTTTTGGTGTAGAGTCTAAGATAGACAAGAATAATCTAAGAAAAGTTTAGTTTATACATGCATTACAACGAATTTATATTTCAAAAGATAGAATGCTATTTTAACATATATTATGTATATATAAAAGTTCCTTAAAGGTTTATAAATCGCATGTGATTTGGATATATAACAGCATATAAAAGAGTTTCTTTATGTAACACACGATAATACTCGTGTGTTTTACTTGTAATCCCCCCCCCCCTTGAAAGCATATAAAAGCATTTAGAATATTTAAAAAGGTTGATTAAGGGGGTATGAAACTCACTTGAAAGTTTTGGAGATAGCGAGATGGAAAACCGGGCAGAGTTTCGTCTCGGGAAACGGATTTTCCTCGGGATTCTCGGGAATCTAGGGAGTAAAATCGACCCTCGGGACTTGAGCAAAAAGACCAGAGCTTCGGGTTTGAACGGGCACGGAAAACGAGGCAAGATTGTGAGAGAAAGGAGAGAATTTAGCCCTTTTCTCGGAAGCCCTCACATCCTATTTATAGGAAGGCTGGTCTGCCTCGGTACGCGGGGCGTACGCTCGTACGCAGCGCGTACGCGTACGTCATGCATGACCGAAGCCTCGACTGCCTCGGCTTCGGATGGGACGGGTTGCTGGGTACGCGGGTCGGATGGGACGGCGGGTCGGACGGGTCGGACGGGTCGGATTCCTCGGATAGGGCGACGTGGACGATCAGAGGCCAATCCTCTTGGTTACGCAGGGCGTACAGGGGTACGCAGCGCGTACCTCGGATGAGGACGCTGACTCCCCTTCGGATAATGTCCGAATTTTGATTTAAATAAATAATTTATTTATTTAATAAACTTCAAAAATTCATATCTTCTTCATACGAACTCCGTTTTCGATGGTCTTTATATCCACGCGTAGGTGAGACTACGCTCTACAACTTTCGTTTAGACTCCGTCGGCAAATTCCGAAATTATTTTTTTTATTATTTATTATAAACCCATCGTGTTTAAGGAATTTCTTTGAAAATTCATAACTTCTTTATCTGATGTCGGTTTTTGCCAGACTTTTTACCGCTGGAATACCATTGTCGAGACCTTCGATTCTCGTTTAGGTCATTCCGGCCAAAAGTCGCTCGATCTCCGATTCGAGTTTTTAGTTGTCTGTTGCTAAGCCGAACTTGGAAAAATCATAACTTCGCTATATGAAGTCGGATTTGGGCGTTCTTTTCACGTACGATCATGGTTCAAAGACATTTAAACATAGAAGGAAATTAAATAGAAGTATTTGTAAATTTTATTATGAAAGTAAATTTTATTACTCAATAGTGGTTACAATACTTGACCCATTTTGGTCATTACAAAGAGTTGAAATATCGGGTTGTCACACTCATGGATGCGAGTTATTCATATAAAACCTTTTTAGCACCTTTTCTAGATATTAACGTACAAAAACTTCATTTTTGTGTGCTTAATTTGAAGACCCAAATAGAATTTCATCTTACCAAGATCATTCATTTCAAAAATTTCTTTCAAACAAGAAGTGACCTTTTCCAATTCCCTAGGAGTTCCAATTATGTTCAAATCATCTACAATAACATTAATTATAATAAATTATTATCTGGATGTTTTTATGAATACACATGGGCTTAATGGATCATTTTTATAGCACTCTTTCAACAGAAATATACTAAAACAATTGAAGCATATACGGCCAGATTGTTTCAGTCTATACAAAGATTTATTTAATTTACCAAATATACTTCATGAGAATTAGAAGTTTGTGCTTCTGGCACCTTAAACCCTTGTAGGATTTTCATATAAATATCATTTTGAAGTGAACCATATAAATAGGCGGTAAATACATCCATTAGACACATCTCCAGTTTTGCATATATTGTTAAACTTATAAAATAACTGAATGTAATTGCATCAACTACCAGAGAATACGTTTCTTCATAATCAATTTCGGGCCTTTGGGTAAAACCTTGTGCAACAAGTATTGTTTTATATCTCACAACTTCATTTTTCTCGTTTCTTTTGCGCACAAATACCCATTCGTGTCCCATTGTTCATACTATGTTTGTTGTATGGACTACAACTCCAATAACTTTTCGTTGAGTAAGAGAATTAAGCTCTTTATTTATTTCATCTTTCCATTTTGGTCAATATTTTCTATTCATACATTTCTCAGTAGATTTAGGTTCAAGATCCTCATTTTCTTTATAATCGCGCACGGAACATAATATGAAAAATTATCGTTGACTTCTGTCTTATGTTGGTACCATTTTATTTTTGTGATGACATAATTTGATGAGATCTCATCATTTTCATTTTTTTCAGGTACCTTATATTCTTTTGTTATGTCATTGGGCTCTTCTAGAGCTTCATTAATATTTTCAAGAGATTTTGTTTTCTCTTTTGGACCATCAATTGTATTTGCTCCATTTCATTTTCGAGGATTTTTATCTTTGGAACCGGCTGATCTTCCACGCTTCAGACGTGCCTAAGATTCATTTGTAGTTGTATTTTTTTTTTCTTCTAGGATATATATTCTAACTGGAGTATGTATAGCTGGTACATGAGACGTTATTACTCACTTAGGGTCAGTAAATGCTTCTGGCAATTGATTTGCTACATTTTGTAAAGGAATTATCTTTTTTATTTCAAGTTCACATTGACTTGAATGAGGATCTAAAACTGAAAGTGATAATTCCTTTCAAGAGATTTTATTTTCCAGCTTCTTTATTTCTCCCCCTAATGTTGGAAAATATGATTCATCAAAATAATAATCATCAAATATAGTTGTAAATAAATCTCCAATTGATGATTTTAAATATTTTACTATAGATGGAGATTCATATCCAACATAAATTCTCATTCTTCTTGAGGACCCGTTTTTGTGAAGTGAGGTGGAGAAATGGGTACATAAATTGTACATCCAAACATCCTTGGATGGTAAATATTTGGTTCCTGACCGCAAACCAGTTGAATAGGGGAGAACTCATGATAACTAGTTGGCATTATGCATATAAGTGATGTTGCATGTAAAATTTCATGCCCTTATGTTGATTAGAAAGTTTATAATGCATTAGTAATGGTCTTGCAATTAATTAAAGGTGTTTGATTAATTAATCAATTAGACCATTTTGCGTATGGACATGTGTAACAGGATGTTCTATCCAATTGACATGAAATAATCACTAACAACTTGCAATGAAAATTTTGCAGCATTATCAAGTCGAAGTATCTTAATTGGGTAATCGTGGAAATGTGCCCTTAGGCTTATTATTTATGCAAGTAATATTGCAAAAACCAAATTACAGCTAGACAACAAGCACACATGTGACCATCTAGTTGACTTATTAATTAAAACCAAAAATATCTAAATGGTCCACATGGTAGTTGAATTGGTCCACACATATCCCTTTGAATTTTTTCTAAAACTACGACTTTCATACCCAACTTTGTTCAATGATGGATGAGAAATTAATTTTCCTTGAGAGCATGCAACACAAGACAATTCATTATCTTGAAAAATCTTCTGGTTTTTCAAGGAATGACCACTTGAAGTTTCATTTATTCTACATACCATAATTGATCCGAGATGGCCCAACCGATCATGCCAAACTTTGAAGGTATTATGATACCTTTTATTTTCAATATCATGAGATTCAATCATTCTAATATCTGTATAATACAATCCGGAGAATAATACATGTAATTTTTTTTAAAAGACTTTTCTTACCCGATATCATTTTTGTAATATTGAGATAATTTTTATTACCATCATTAGTTGTTTCAATATAATATTCGTTAGATCGAATATCCTTAAAACTTAATAAATTTCTTGATGATTTTAATGAAAAGAATGCATCACCAATTGTAATTATTGTCGTTTGTGGTAATACTATATTCGCTCTTCCGGAGCCTTCAATCTTGGTGATTTAGACGAAAATAATGCATCACTAATTTATAATTAGTGTCCCTTGTTGTAATATTATATTCGCTCTTTCGGAGCCTTCAATCATTTTTGCGTTACCTGTTATTATATTAACATTTGTTTCTCTAATTGATAAGTAAGCAAAATACTTTTCATTATTAAAAATGTTATGTGTTATTGCATTGTCTGTAAGAAATATATCTTCCTTATTTCTTTTGCGAATATCCATATTTCTTTTCAATAAATAAATAAAACACAAGAAACATTCGACTTAGAGAAATAAAGTCATATTTTATTAATTTGGGAAGATTGTGACGACATCATTTCTCATGAAATGAATATGACATAAAAACATAATAAATGTCATGAAACAAAACTACACATTATTCTGATCAATCATCATCCATATCAGCACTTGTCCCTTCTGGGTAGACAAGAAAATCGGCAACATCCAAATGTGTCATTTCTAGTTGATCTTCATGAATATCACTTTGAATAAAATTTGTTTCGATATTTTTCTTTATATTTTAGAGAATCTTGATAAAGATCAACAAAATGATTTGGTAAGCGGCATGTACAAGACCAATGATCGGTCATTCCACATTAGTGACAAACATTTTCAACTTTTTTTTTTTTTTTGCCTTGACCACTTTTATCATTAGGATGTGGATTTTTGCTATTTTCCAACTTCTGGTGGTTACTTGTAATCTTGTTATTTTTATGATAATTATGATAAGCTCCACGACATCGGTTAGACCCATGACTATTATAATTATATGATGTTGCATTCACGTCAGGGAATGCACGAAAACCGGTCGGGTTTGATTTGTGATTTTTCATCAATAACTCATTGTTTTGTTTAGCCACAAGAAGACATGAGATTAATTCATATTTATTTTAAACCTTTCTCATGATATTGCTACTACAGGAGCATGTTAGTAGTATGAAAACTAGATAAAGTTTTCTCTAGCATGGTTTTCCATAATGAAAATATAAATCAAAATAAAGACTTGTATGTTAAGGAATTGTTATTTAAGAAATTTCATAAAATAAGTTGTAAGCGTTGTACATGTAAAATTATAAAAAATACATACCTGAAAATGACAAGAACAATAAGGAGTTAGAGCTCCATGGTAGAGTCGTGCTGATAACGTGTTATAAAATATGATCAAATAACAAGATAAATTATAGAATAAAGAAAGTCATGAGAGTAGAGAGAACTTTTATTTCAATACTTGTGATGAAAATCATCAAACTTTACAATACATAATATTCACTATTTATACTAGACAAAGAAGATGAAAGGTGATGTATGATATGAATGTTCATTATAGTGGTGCATAACTACACTCATAAAACACATAATAATGTTTGCTATAACGTGCACTAATTATGGAGAGTAATGGGGGAATATGGAGAATCCAATAGTCATTCACTAAATAATAATTCATAACATTAATTGATTTTTTCGGTTTAACCAAAATAATAAAAACTTAATTAAAACCAAACCAAATAAGATATTCTCATTCGTTTAACCAAACCGAATTAACCAAATAACCCAAAACAAATAAACCAAACATCATTTGGTTCGATTCATTTATTCGTTTTCGGTTTTTTTTATCATACCCCTACCTGGAATCAATAAAAATGTACGTCTAAGTTGGTGGAAGTAGAATATAAGCTAAGATATTAAATTTTTCCAAGGTTATTTAAACAATTTAAATTTATATTGGTGATTGTATTTTTGACATAAAAATTAGAGTTTGTAACTTATTGTAGTACTCTTTTTATATTGTTTACATTTTGGATTTTAAATGGGTTAAACCATTTAGTTAAAAGGTTGGACAGGAAAAAATTAACTGATCAACTCAATGTTAACTCATTTATTTAACAAATTGTGTTGGTGGGTTAAAAATATCAGAGACATTTAATTAAACATGCTTGGATTGAGATTTTCAACCTATTTCGGAAATAACTCAAACCCAACCTCAAATGGATTAAGCCCAAACCAAACCCATTACTAGCTTCAACTTTATCTTATTCGGGTTTTTGTTTCTTATTCCCTCTATTCAAATGATAGGAATTCGGTTGTAGGTTGTAGTCAAATTGACCGGATGAGGGAAATGTGCCGATTAAAATTAATATTTTTGGATGGAAAGTTGGATATACACTAGCTAATTTGGATCGTTGGAGGTATAGTGGTAAACTACTTTTATGTCTGGTTTGTGTGAGCATATTTTGTATCAAGTGAGCTTGTGAAGAAAGCATGGCAACAAGTGGTCATGTGTGGGAGGGAATTGATTCCCTATGCTACTAATTTATCGACACTGTTAGGATTTTGGACGACGATGTGAAGCTCAAGACTTCAAAAAGGCATCGTTGCGAAAGAATTTAAACTTTTATACCTTTATGCTAACTTCAGTACTAGATTCTAAATATATGTTTTTATAAAGTATTTTTCTATAAATTTGTTTTTCAACTTGTTTACTTGTTCGTTTTCTACATTCAGAAATTTCTCACATCACATTCTCTAGTCCCTAGAAATTTGTATTTTCACAGGACAACTCCACGCTCGTTTTCACTTGATAACAATCTCGTCTTGTTCAAAATAACACAAATAAGTTGATTCTGATTATATACGTAAACTTAACGATCAAAAAAAAAAATTCAAGTGTAGATAGAACAAACGAGGTTGGTGAACTAAGCTTATATATTAGCATTCTCATCACCTTATGCAATAAAGCAAATTTTGACACAAACTTCATATGTTTGAGAATCAGATGTAAGCAAGCAACCCAAATCAAGTCAATTGCAACCATAATACAACAGAGCTTGTGCACTGGATAACTTAACAATGCATATTAATTAATCGTTATACAGACATGAATGTGATCAGAAGGATTTCTTTTCATAAGACACAAGACCATGAACTCCACCTTCCACCTGTGCTGCCCCTGTCCGCACCTAAACAAAAGTCAAAAACAAAAATACAGTTAATGACCAAATTTGTTTTTGGGACAAAAATCGTCCGCTTTCGATTATTTAGGGTAAAAAAACGATAATTGGAAAAAGGTTTTGGTATACCTCAAGCCTTAGGACTCCAGACCTCAACAAATCATGAGCTGATTGCAATGAAGAAGCACCAAGATCTTGGAAACCTTGTTTCACTGCTTGCATGGTGTAAGGAATAAACTTTAACACTGAACCTTTATCTGCAACTGCTCCAACAACTCCTTGAGCAATCTTCATTTTAGCAGTGTCACCAAGGTAACGTGCATCACTTCCTTTTGTCATTGCTTCTAGAGATCCCATTCCTCGATATTTTTTGACCCGTTGACCACCCTGGTTGACCAAAACGAGAAAAAAAAGCACTTAATCTGGTAAGTTATATACGGGTGTTTTCTTTTTTGCTTAATAAATTTAAAATTGCAAGTTAACTTAACCTACCTGATTTGTATAAGCTCCAGGAGCTTCAGTACTTCCTGCTAAAAAGCTCCCCATCATGACAGTTGATGCTCCTAAAGTCAAAGCTTTGACTATGTGTCCAGAATTTGAAATCCCACCATCAGCAATCACTGGGATACCACTTTTTGCAGCAACTGATGATACCTTGTACACTGCAGTTGCCTGCAATGAATAGAAATATCAACCTACTTTCATTCATTTGTGTCTATTACAGCAATGTACTTTTAATTATTTTCTTATTAAGGCATTGTACTTTAAAATTTCTACCCAATTTATTATGCCAGTGAAAATTGCTTTGTACTTCAATGGCATCTCAAATGCACTATTTTACACTTTTGGCCCAAGTTGTAAACTTTGTTACAAATTTGGTCTGATTTGTTTTTTACAAATTTGTCTCAATTTTTTTATTTTTTTTTACAACTTTTTAAAATTAAAGACTTTTTGCCCCAAAATCTTTTCACACTTTGTACAACTTTTTACACAATTTTTTACAAGCCTTTTTAAACTTTTTTACAGCCTAAGAAGGTTGGAAAACATAAGAAAAAAGTTTCAGAAGTTTGAAACGTACGTAAAAATGTTTAAAAAGGATGATTTCTTTTTAGAGGTTTTAAAAAAAGTTTCATAAAAGTTTTTTACAACTTATGTTTTTTGTATGTTTCAAACCTTTTAAACTTTTTTAGTTGTATTTTTTCAACATTCCCTAGGTTGTAAAAAAAGTTTAAAAAGGATTTTAAATTAGTTTAAGAGGGTTAGTAAAAAAGTTTAAAATGTTGTAAAAATAAGTTTAAAAATGGTATAAAATAACTTTAGAAAGTGTTAAAAGCATTTAAAAAGGTTGTATAAAAAGCTGCAATTTTTTTATAAAGGTTCTGAAACAATTTGTAAAAAAGTTGTAAAAGAAGTTTAAACAAGGTTGTAAAAAGTCTAGAAAAAGTTTGTGCAAAAACTTTTAATAATTTAAAAGATATTGTAAAAAAAAGTAGATTTGAAAAAAAAAAGTTCCAGGCAGATTTGTAAAAAGAAAATGGACCAAATTTGTAAACAAAGTTTAAAACTTGGTCCCCACTTGAACCAAAAGTGTAAATATCTAACTTGTAAATTGTAACTGCAACTTGAGGACAATTTGAATAGTTTGTTACATAAAAATCAGTGATAACTCTATATTTAAGTTGTAAGTACAAAATAGCCCATCTTTTATTGTGACTTATGATTTAGTTCTTGTTGCAACAAATAGTGTTAAAGAGGATATAGCAACGTCCTTTCCTCTATTTGTCTTATAGCACACTTCCATTTCTCTCTATAATAGAATTGTACTTTGAAAATTCTACCCAATTATAGCAATGTCATTCAAATACAAAGCAAATTTACTGCTATAATGGGGTAGATTCTTCAGAGTACAATGCCTTAACAAAAAAAAAACAATCAAAGTATAATGTTGTTGATGCTATAATAAAGAAATAAACAGAAGAATGTGGCTATTTCTTCCATTTAGGCATTTAGCCCAAAAGGTACCGGTTTGGAAGAGCAAATTACAAGTGAAAGGTGAAGAAAAACAATAAAAGCACCAAATTTAAGCTGATAGTTTTCAAACAATACCTGTCCCCTGCCAACAGCACAAACTTCTTGAGTAGTACAAATCGAACCAGACCCCATTCCAACTCTTAAACCATCAACTCCAGCCTGAATCAAGTTCTGGGCTTGATTCATCGTAACCACATTTCCACCAATCACATCCAAATCAGGGAACATCTTTTTAGCATACTTAATCATCTCAATCTGATAAATCGAGTTTCCTTGTGAACTATCGATCACAATCACATTAGCACCAGCTTTAACAAGATGTTCTAACCTCTGTTTATCACTCTCCCTCGTCCCAATGGAAGCTCCGACCAAAAACTCGCCATTTTCTCCAACAGAAGGAAGACCGGACTTTGGGAACCCTTTAATCCTCTCTACATCCCACTTACTCACCACATCTATCACCTCCCCTTCTCCGCTCACCAAAGGCACAAAATCCATCTCCTTCGTAGCTAAATACCCAGCAACATCTTCGAACTTATACGTATTCGGCAACGTTACCACGTTCTTCTGCATATAACTTGAAATCCTAGCTTCCTTATCAGCTAAACCCTCCCAAGTTAACTTATCAACAACGCCTAACAGCTTCTTATCACTTTTGGATCCGTTTGTGGTTATAAAAACGCAAGGGGAGGAATCGAAAATAGAACCAGATGAAATGGAATCATCCGGTGACAAAAATGGGATATCGGATGATGCAAAAGGGATACGGTGGGATTTGGCGGATCGGATTAAGGATGACTGCTCAGAAGCGGTGTTATTGGAGTGGATGATTCCTATACCACCTAAAGCCGCCATAGAAACAGCCATGGATGCTTCGGTGACGGTGTCCATCGGAGAAGAAACACATGGTACAGAGAGGTTTATGTTACGAGAGAGTTTCGTGTTTAGCTGAACGGCGTCGGTTGGGAAGTCGATATAGTGAGGGAGGAAGATAACGTCGTCGTAGGTGTAAGAATATCCTTGGTTGAAGAGCCTGGTTGCCGGAAAGCCATCCTCCATATCTCCGGCGGTGGTCATGGTTGCCTGCGGTGGCGTTGTTAGGGTTTTAGATATGACCAATAGACGAAATACAGATGGGTTTTGAAGGTTAGTTGCTATCTTATGGAACCGGATTTTATCAATTTATAGAACTAGGGCTTCTTTTTTGGCGTGACATATATACAAGCGCTAAAAAGCCTTTAAGCAACACGGAACAATCACACGTTTCTTTCCGGTCAACAACAAAGCTCGATTTCGAATTTTTACACTTTTCTCCATCAACGCTTTCCATAATGGCATAAATCACTCTCAAAACAATTTCTTTTTTATTTTAAGTTATGATTTTAACACTTTTAATCCGTCCTTTGAACTATAATATACTAGATGTAAAACCCGTGTATTACACAGGTTGATTAAATAAAATAAACTATTAAATTATAAATAATAAGTATTTTTTAAAATAAAATTTTGAAAGAAGGAATAAAGAAACATTAATTGCAATTTATTATAATATTTATTACATTTAATACTTTTTATATTTTTAATCTTAAATTATATGGTTTTTTAATTTTAAAAATTGAAAAAACCATAAATTGACATGTGGATATTATTTATTTAAAAAATATCACAAAATGACAAGTGTGAAAACTTATTAAAAATTTACATGTGACAAAATTATTTTCATTTATTATAGCAGATGTTAGGTCTAACATTATTATAAATAAGTTTTACTATTAATATTAGATAGTGTAGCTACCCATGCTTCGCATGGGTCGATGTATTTCATTTTTTTGCATGGGCAAGTGAGTTTATTGTGATATTCTATCATACCTTATGAAATACACTCAAGCAAACAAATTAAATTCCAGAGCTAATCTTGAAACTTGTTCATGAGATAATGAGTTAGCATTTGACAAACATCTTAGGCCCTAAGGTATAACCCGTTAACTTTTTTTAGTTTTACCCTTAGATATTGCACATGGCAGCGAATGAAACCATCAAAACAACATGAAAAACATGAAATTTTATTAAGTGTTCAGAAAAATTGAGAATAAAAAGACAAAGGATTCCCATAACATCCACTGTTTTGATTACATGAAAAAGAGTGGATGTTGTAGGGTCCCAAATGAATTGGCTTACCAGCCACTTCAACAACGTCCTTATCAACAACAGTGTCAACGTAGAAAGCAAATTTGAATGCGATAACCCGTACATTCTTCAAAATAAAATACAAAGAATTGCATATTTAGCAAACTTAAAAAAAAAAGGAGTTGTTTTCTTTACCTGGGAGGTTTTATTATCACTTTGTTGACTCTTTACATCCAATTTCTGTCTCATTCATCTTTTCAATCTCATTTTCCTTTTCTTTGATGTAATCTCTATTGTTTTTAACTTTCACTATCTATAAAAGTCAAATAATAACAAAGATAAAGAAACAGAATTTAAAAAAAATACAAATCAAAGATAGATATCATAGAACAGTCATGGTTTCCAATAAACCGAAATCCAAACTAAAAGATTAAAATTTCAAGGAGTCCCTACTCCCTATAACCTACTCAACCATTGCCCAGATTGCCAAATGTAGATTACCTCATCAGTCATGCAATTGTGTTTCACAGTTTTATATAACTGTAGTACTTACCCAAATTTTAGACGTTATGACTTTTGACAGCCTTGAATTTCGTGTACTCATTTTTCCCTTCTTCTACAATCGTTTAAAAATTGGTTGGGAACCTAAAAAAATATGAAAAATGTTTACTATATTTATTACAAAAATTTTTACTATATTTATTAAAAAAATATGAAAGATGTAAAACCCAAATAAAACATGATAGTAGTTTCTGGAAGCGATAACACCCAAATAAAACATGATATATACCTGATAAAATCGAGAAGGGATTATGTAGTTTGAGAAAATGCCATTAGCTTCAAATGGTGGAAAAGACACGGTCATTGTCTTCATAGTGCTCCTCTTCACCGACCAAACCGACGGAATTCATCTGAAATTGATGAATTAGAGGTAGGTTAAAAAGACGAGAGAAGAAGAAGAAAACATAACATTGTAAAGGAACCAACATAGAAAACCCAAACACACACAAAAAAACGGAAAAATTAACAAAAAAACTTTGAACGGACCTTGTGTTTGAAGTGGGTCTTTGAAGTAGGTATTTGGAACATGTTCCTGGGATAACATTTCACACCAAGAATCGTTGGAGGAAATGTATTTTAGCAAACTCTTTCATTGCTTCATTCACGTTATCAAATCAAAAACGACATCAACAAACGGTCGATAAGAGGCGGTGGAACCACCTCCGTCGCACACCCCGAAGACCATAATAGCCATACATAATCGATTTAGAAGACGGTGGTGAACGATCGCCTGTAGGGTGGTGGTGGTGAGAAGAAGAATCGAGAAGTGACGAAATAAGAACAGAGTTGAGCCAACTCTTAGGTTTCCAAGCGGGCGGCGGTGAGGGAGCAGAGGGTAGAAGATGAGCGGTGGTGGAAGGATCGGGAAGTTGAGGAAGAAAGAACATTTCGGGAGCAAAGAAAGGTTCGAGAAGCAAGCGGTGGGGGATTAAACTATAACCATGGTACACTAACTAACCCTATGAACAGTGGGGGGTAAGGTACTGTAGCTAAGGAAGGAGAATTTTAATATATATATATATATATATATATATATATATATATATATATATATATATATATATATATATATATATATATATATATATAAATTACTATTTTATATACTTAACTAATTTAGTTTATATAACCAGTTTATAATTATTTTTATTACATTATTTTATTCTATTTATTTATTTATTTCGTATAAATCTACTTTTATTAATAATTTGTCATATTTTTCCAAGGTCTTTTTTTTTTTTAATTTAAGGTGAATTACAGATGTTATTATCTTTTTATTAATTAATCACTTAAAATTTATATAATGATTAAACTATTTCTAAAATTAATATGTTACTTATAAAAATAAACAAAATGAACATTATCTATTTAATTATTACGTATCATATGAAAAAATAAATATTAAAACTATTTTAACAAATCAACACATAACAAGAGGTTCGTGACTAGTTTATATGCATCATATACACACACTTTTATATATATATATATATATATATATATATATATATATATATATATATATATATATATACACTCAAAATTATATAAAACAATATTTTGTTTTTCTAAGAGAACTTTGATGACAAAATATGCATGTAAATTTTTGTCATGTAAAATAACAATTATAAATATGTCATAGAAAATATGATCAACATATACACAAAATAATATACAGAATAATTCACAATACAGAATGCATGATATCTCATATCTCAGTATAAGCACATAAGATCAACATATACACAGAATAATACAAAATCATAAGTCGCAGAGACAGTATGCACGATAACACATATCACCGTATCAACAAATAAGACCCTCCTATCAATAATGTACTAAGACCCTCCGGTCAATAATGTACTAAGACCCTCCGGTCAATAATGTAAATAAGACCCTCCGATCAATAACACGAATAAGACCCTCCGGTCACACATAAATTACCACACAGGTAAGTATAGTGAAAAGACTCACCTCACAGAGTAAAACAATGTATTCCACACTCGAGTTGTTGGTCTAATCTGTGCCCCTCCATAGCCTCTAAAATCCACAGTTGACCAAGACCCTAAAATCCACGGAAGTCAACACTCAAGACTAACCCAACTCTAAAAGTCAACGGAAGTCAACACTCAAGTTAACAACCCATGTTGACTCAACTTGCCGAGTGCAGCTCATGAACTCGTCGAGTTCCTCTGAACTCAATAGACCGCAAAAACCCGAGTCGACTAGCCAAGTTGCTAGCCAACTCATCGAGTCCATGCAACATCTAGAAGATCAGGAAAAACCCTAACAACTCGTCGAGTTGTCCCACCAACTCACCGAGTTCACTCTAAATCCAAGGACGGTTAAAACCCTCTCAACTCATCGAGTTGTCTCATCAACTACCAGAGTCTGTAACGTGTCCAGACCATCGGGGTAAAACCCTAACCGAATCGTCGAGTCAGTTCACCGACTCGCTGAGTCCCTTCAGTCCAATATCTCATTCAGACGATTTTAGGCAGAAATGATGTCTCATCCTCTGGATCTAACCTTCTAGGGCCCTCTTATCACGTAAAGTTGCAAGCTTTACGTTCTTGCATGGCATATAGGGCTCAAAATGCCAAAACAAGCTCCATAAAAGGCTTTCATGCATGGAGACTTGTTCAAAGCTTGTTAAAGCTCGAATCTTTGGGCTCATGGGGTCCCAAAATGTCCAGATTTGGAGTCTTAACTCCAGAACAAGCTCGTAACACTCTAGGACTCCAAGAAAGGTGGGATAAATGTTCTAATTTCTCTAAGAACGAGATCTAATCAAAACAATAAGTAAGTTGTGGACTTTTTACCATCAAACAGAAGCTATGGACAAATGCACACCAGATCCAAAAGCTTCTTCCCACCCAAGGTCTTTTGCTCTTCAACTTTCCTCCAAGAGACTAGCCAAGAAGTTGTATGACCATGGCAATAAGAAGAGTGACAATGCAGGAGAAACTGAAGTCAAAAGGGAGGGTGATAACAAGAAGGGTAAGAGCAACAAGCGAAAAGGACGACAACACTCAGAGGCATCAAAGAAACAACAAACAGTGGCAGTTCATGCTGCTACTGCTCAGGTCCCCTCAACACCACATGCTCCAGCCTCATCCACACCAAATGCTCCCAAATAGTACTCCGGAACCCTACCCAAGTGAAACAAATGCAATTTCCACCACCATGGAGAATGCAGGGAGATGTATTGCACAAGTTGCAATCGAAAGGGTCATATTGCAAGGTACTGTAGAACTCATCCTCAACAGAACCAGCAACTAAATAGCAAGAACAACAACAACAACAACAACAACAACAACAACAATGTTGGGGCCAGTCACACCTGCTATGGGTGTGGGAGAATCGGTCATTTCAGATACAACTGCCCCAATGCTAACAACCAAGGAACTGGAGGATCAGGAAGGGTTCTGACCCTGGGTCAAGGTGAAGCAGTCCAAGACCCAACCGTTGTTACCTATACGTTCCTACTTAAAAACACATACACATGCATCTTATTTGATAGTGGAGCGGAGCGAAGTATTGTTAATCATAAATTCAAACACTTACTAAATCAACAACCCCAAAAGCTCAATGAAGCCTTCACGGTGGAAGTGGCTAATGGGAAAACCAAAACAACCAAAGACGTCTATGTAGGGTACACGTTAACACTAAACAATCACTCTTTTCAAATAGATTTGATTCCAGTAAATATTAGGAGTTTTCATGTGATCATTGGCATGGATTGGTTAATCCCCCATCATGATGATATTTTGTGTCGCGAAAAGGCCGTTTGCCTTCATATTCCAAATCATGAAACCCTAATAATCTATGGTGATAAACCTGACACCAATCTTCGCCTTATCTTGTGCATCAAGGCACAGAAGTGCCTACACAAGAAGAACTACGATTTTCTCGCTCACGTGGTGAATAAGACTAAGGGAGAGGTTAACATTCAAGATATCCTAGTGGCATGCGACTTCCCAGACGTATTTCCTAAAGATCTTCCAGGAATACCCTAGGAAAGGCAAGTTGAATTTCAGATCGACCTCGTACTAGGAGCCACTCCAATTGCAAAATCACCCTATAGGTTGGCTCCCACGGAAATGCAAGAATTATCAAGCCAACTAAGCGAACTCTTGGATAAGGGATTCATCAGGCCAAGATTCTCGCCATGGGGAGCTCCGGTTCTTTTCGTCAAAAAGAAAGACGGATCCTTCAGGATGTGCATTGACTATAGGGAACTGAATAAGCTCATTATAAGGAATCGGTACCCACTCCCTCGAATCGATGATCTATTTGACCAGCTCCAAGGAGCTAGCTATTTTTCAAAAATAGATCTGAGATCCGGTTATCATCAACTCAGAGTCCGAGAAGAGGACATGCCGAAAACTGCCTTCCGAACTCGGTACGGTCATTACGAATTTGTCGTGATCCCCTTCGGTCTAACAAATGCCCTCGCTGCATTTATGGACCTCATGAATCGAGTTTGCCGCCCATTCCTTGACAACTTCGTAATCATTTTCATCGATGACATTCTCGTATACTCTCGAAGTAAAGAAGAGCATGGTCAACATCTCTGTCAAATCTTGGAAACCCTGCGAGCTGAAAGGTTGTATGTGAAACTCTCCAAATGTGAGTTTTGGCTCCACAGTGTGAACTTCTTGGGTCATGTTGTCAGCAAAGAAGGGATTCATGTAGATCCTTCCAAGATCAAGGCCATTGAGGGCTGGCCAATCCCAATAACACCAACAGAAATTCGCCAATTCTTGGGTCTCGCGGGCTACTACCGCCGGTTTATTCAAAAAATTTCCAAGATAGCCAAACCTCTCACCGTACTGACGCAAAAAGGTGTGGCTTTCAACTGGACCAAGAAGCAAGAGGTTGACTTCCAAACCTTGAAGCAAGCCCTCTGTATTGCACCAGTGCTATCCTTACTAGAGGGAACCGAAGATTTCGTAGTCTACCGCGACGCTTCAAATCAGGGTTTAGGCTGTGTACTCATGCAACGTGGAAAAGTTATAGCGTATGCATCTAGGCAATTGAAAACGCATAAAGTAAATTACACCACTCATGGTATCAAGCTGGGAGCTGTGGTCTTTGCCTTGAAGATTTGGAGGCACTACCTTTATGGTACAAAGTGCACCATCTTCACCGACCACAAAAGTCTCTAGTATATTCTGAATAAAAATGAATTAAACATGAGGCAGCGAGGATGGGTTGAGCTGCTAAATGATTATGAGTGCGAAATAAAGTACTACCTGGGCAAGGCTAACATGGTAGCCAATTCCCTGAGCCAAAAAGAATACTCAAGTTGCCGGGTAAGAACTCTATCAATAACCATCAAATCCCACCTAACTTCACATATCAAGGAAGCCCAATTAGATGCATTGAAGCCAGAGAATGTCACCAGTGAAACACTACGCAGGATGGATAAGAACTTGGAAGAGAAGTAGGAAAGAACTCACTACTTCATGAATAGAATCTGGGTCCCTAAGTTTGGGGGATTCAGAGAAGTAGTCATGAACAAGGCTCACAAGACGCGATATTCCATCCATCCGGGTTCAGATAAGATGTATCTAGATATCAAGCAACATTATTGGTGGCCAAATATGAAGGCAGAGATCGCCACTTACGTGGGCAAGTGTCTCACTTGCGCAAAGGTGAAACTGGAATATCAAAAGCCCTCGGGATTATTACAACATCCAGTGATACCCGAGTGGAAATAGGAAAGGATTACTATGGACTTCATAACCAAATTACCCAAGACAACTGATGGGCTGGATGCTATATGGGTAATTGTCGATAGACTAACTAAATCCGTTCATTTCCTGCCAATAAAAGGAATCTTACAAGATGGAAAGATTGACCCGAATCTACATCAAGGAGATTATAAGACTTCATGGGGTGCCAGTGTCTATTATCTCGGACCGAGATAGTAGATTTACTTCATGATTTTGTGTGACAACCATCACTTTCTGGTAAACCCAAAGTCAAATAAAGTCGACAAGTCAAACCGGTCAACTCAATTAACCCTTCTATATTAGGGTTTACATTATGTTTACTATTGTACAACACACCATCCTAATACAAAGTATCACTTAGAGTTTTCACGTGTTCAGAAAAATCTAAACCCTAATCAGGGTAAGTGATGGAACTACTCGATAAAACATTATTACATACCCTCCGGGGGTGTATAACTCTCATAACGAGGCTTAATGGGGTTTACAAACATTGCATTAGGAGGCTAAACACTAATAAAAGCCACAAAAAAAGTCTACCTCAATCTCTCTCGCTATATATATATATATATATATATATATATATATATATATATATATATCCCAAATCTCTTTCAAAGTCTCTTTCAACTTTTCATGAACACTCGGGGCATCCCGACCCTTAACTTAGTCAAAAACCACTCAAAACGGGAAGATTATTTGAAAAACAACCGTATAGGGCCGAACCCTCTTAGAACCGCACCTCTTATAATCGAACCTCTTAGAGCCGAACCTCTCAGGACCGAACCTACTTAAGAACCGAACTCCCCCTTAAAGACCGAACGTACCCTTCGGCCCGAAACCTACTTCGATTCATCCCACCTTCGGTTCGAATTATTCACTTCGGTTCGGATCAAAACCCTTTGGACGAAAGCTTCACCTTCGCTTCCAATACACCTTTGCCTACGAGCTTCTTGGACCAAACCTACTTTCGGTCCTCAGCAGCATGAACCGAACCCTCGCAGATTCGCTTCTTTTTTCCCGATTTTCGAGTAGTTTCGCGTTTTAGCCCCGTTCATAACTTTAACGTGGGATTTTCACCCAAATCCATATTTTATCATTTTCAACCCTCTAACATCATGATTTATCCATATCTTGGAGATTTCTAAGATATAATCCATAATATTGATTAGGATAAAGTGCAAGTACAAGAAGGTACTTTTTACTTTCCCCATAAAACTATGACAACAAGTCATCCCCCATACCCACTCTATGACAACCTCTAGTCACTATTCACACCTTACCATATCAAATCACTATCCTTTTATGCACCTTCCAACACTCCATATGATTCCCTAACCAAATCTTAGACAAACATTACCTTTCCCCTCTAAGACATCACTCTTTCACCAAAAAGCAAACATATCTCTCTCTTATTTCCTCTCTCTCAAAACTCAAGATTTCAAAGGCTGATCTCAAGCTTTTCATCCACTTTTGGTAATTGTCTTCATCCTACACTTGAACATTCTACACACCTTCACTCGAATCATTGTTTTCTTACACAAATATCGACATATTTAACCTTAGGATCTTCAAATCCTCAAGCTTTCTCCAAGTGTTCTTGACTTGGAAACCTCTTCTCTTCAATATCCATCTCAAGTAATCACTCAACGTGAGTTCATACCCCTACATTTTCATGTTTTCTTCAAGTTTTAGGAGGGGGGGGGGGTGGGAGGGGAATACAAGTTAAAACACCTTAACATAACTCAAACTCATACTTCAGCTTTTCACAAAAAATTTGAGTTCTATTCACAGACTGTTTTGACCATCTTAAACTTAATATCTTTCAAAACTGTTTAATATGCAAGTAGTTCAGGTTTATAACTTTCTAATGACTACTTGCACGTGTTCATACTATTTTTTTTCTACAATTTATGGCGATTTTTACAAAACTGCCTATCATTTTAGAAACAACTTCGGACCAATTTGTGAAATTGAACATTTTCACACAAGTTAGAGACTTCAAAAAATCATAATAAAATTATGAACAAACTAGACACATATTCTAAACTCTCAGAGTTTACGGAATCACTTTTCTACTTTGCATGATTTTCCTGTGATATTTCTAAAACAAGGCAGAAAAGTTAAACACTAGTTAAACAGCTTACAATATTAACAACACTTTGTAACATGTTGAGCAAAGTGTATAACAATAAGTTTCTAAACGTTGAAGGTAATTCTTGTCATGTAACATCATAAATAGAAATTAGTCATTCATGATGAGATTTTCCATTTACTACAAACATATGTAATAAACTATAATAGGTATAGTTTATGGTACTTACACACCACAAAATCACTATGAAAAGTACTATATTTACTCCACAAAAAGGGTTTTCAATTACTTCAACGATGTATAACAACTATAATAGATATAGTTAATGGCTCCTTATACTACCAATACACTAGAAAAAGCGGGCCAGTTAGAACCAGTCAGAATTATGCAGAGTCGAAGAACCAGTCAGAATTATGCACAAGGAAGTGAAGCGTACGAAACAGAGTCGCATTCTGAGTGTGAAGGTTCGATGGAACGCTAAGCGTGGACCAGAATTCACATGGGAACGCGAAGACCAAATGAAGCAGAAGTACCCTCACTTATTCTCTCATTCATATTCCTATCTTTCAAAAGAATTTCGGGACGAAACTCCCTCTAACGGGGGATAATGTCATAACTAGCATTTTAGCTAGGAAATTCTCTACTCATGTAAACATCATCTACTGTGATACTTATAACTCTAATTTGATATTATGTACTATGCTCATTCAATGACAACAAACTTAATCAAGGTTCACAAGTGAAGGTCAAAACCTTATACAAAGCATTTTAGATAGTCAACTATGGGTTGAAAACCCTAAAAGTCTCGGTTCAAGTTTAACACGAACTAGGATTCTCTTATTGGGCCTAATGGACCAATAGACCTTCAACTTGACTATTTTGGGCCTAGGAACCCTAATTGTGCACTAATTGGACCTGCATTCATGAAACTATAGCATTTTGGGCCATGCGGGCCTACAATTATGCATCTAAACCCTAATGGGGCATGTGGGCCATAAATGGTTTCCTTCGTCCTATTGAGCAGTAAACCCTTTTAATTGGGCTTCATTGGGCCGTGAACCTTCATAAGGGGCCAATGGGCCGAAAAAATATTACTAGGCTTCATAAAAATTGAACAAAACCAAGAACGGTCCCAAACCATTCCATTTCCATTTCTTCTTAGCCCATTATCGGCCCAACCTTGTAAAAAAAAGGAAAACAAATGGAAGGATATTTGAGGTGCCACCTCATAATTACCTAGTGGTTTTCTATGCTAATTACCGTTCAAATAAACAACTAGTCTCATGTCTCTAAGCAACTATCACATCTCAATCTCTCATCTCTTTTCCCTCTCTTCTTATTACACTCGGTCGAACACACCCTCCAACCACCTTCCATTTCCTTTCAAACACATTCAAGACTCTCAAGAACTCCTCTCTACTCCTCAAAATTTTGTGACCATTGGTGGGTGCTTTTAAGAAGTTTGCATCAAGTCCTCATCCATAATTGGTAATCTACTCTTACTTAAGCAAGTTTAACTTCATAATTTTGTTAAAATTTGTTACTCATTTGCTCTAACCGTGGATCATACTTCACTAGAACCATCTAAGTTCAAAAATCATCTTAAGGAGCTTGCTAGGGCCGAGAATCACATTATCTCCTTCCATCTCTTCATCAAACCGAGAACAACAAAGCAATGTGAGTTCATACCCCCTTGTTTTCGGACTTAATATGTTTCAGGGGAGAATACAAGTTGCATATGTGGTAGATCTATGTATTTATGCATGTTATGTGTGTTTTTCTTGATTTAAGTTGTGATTATGTGATGAAACACTATAGATCTCGAAAATTCTAACCAAAATTTGTGATATTTGTAAACTAAAACACTTTATACAACTTGCTATAAAGATAAATGTGTTAAACATGTGAAGATTCATAAGAAACTAAACAAAATCTTGAAAAAGGGCCATTTTTGTCAAATAAACAAAAAGATGAGACCTTTTTGACATTTACGGTTTTTACAAGGGTCAAAAGAGTCATTTTATTTTAAAAGTGGGTCTTTATGATATTCATGACATTCAAAGGGCCAAAAGTGTAATTTTCGCATAATGGGCCATATTATGGGCCTTTACGGTTATTGGGCCCAAAATGTAAAAATTATGTCTTTTGTGGACTAAAAAGTCATTCTATACAAATTTGAGCCAAAATTAAAATTTACGGTTTTATGAGCTGAAAATGACACTTTATTCAAATTTGGGCCGAAAATGTGATTTTTATCAAAAATGGGCTAAAAATGTAAACTCTTATAATAATGGGCTGAAATCAGAAATATATATATATATATATATATATATATATATATATATATATATATATTTGGGCCAAAAATGTCATTTTATTAGAATTAAGCCCATAAATGTAAACTTTTAAGTCCTAAGGGACCCAAAGTGTCAATCTTACAAAAATGTGCCTAAAACCTTATATTTTCAGCTTAATGGGTCAAAATTGTCACTATTACATAAATTAGGCCTTTTTATGTTATTTTGGTAAACCATATAGCTTAAATAAATTAAGTACGACAAACGAACTAAATACATTAATAAAACAATTATTAGGTCTAATACTCTCGTGGCATGGTTAATGGGCCTTAGTGGTCCATTTACATGTTTATCGGGCCTAATACTTCCATTACATGCTTATTGGGCCTTTGTGGTCCAATTACATGTTAAATTGGGCCTAAAGCATAGATCCCATGTGTATTGGGCCTTTGTGGTCCATATACATGCTTATTGGGCCTGGACTATACCTCACTTGCTAGTAGGCCTTTAGTGTCCTTTTTCATACCTTTTGGGCCTGGAAATAACATACATGTTTAATGGGCCATAGCTACCCTTTTTCATGTCTGTTGGGCTCATTTCATTCATATACATATTATTTCTGGGTTTTGGCAAATAATAATACATACACGAAAGCATTATACATATTGTAATACAATACTTGCAAGGAAACAATTAAGGATCGAGTGAGACATGTCGGTTGACACCTTTGAGTGTATGATCGTAGCCTGTTGTTATAACCAAAGTCTCCTGGAGGGAGAGCGAGAGTTTGTGTATAGATCTATACGGGGGTGACACCCCCACACATGGGCAGTTGGCTACTGTTAGACTCAGCCAGTCTAGGGTGACAAACCTTACCTTAAACAAATCTGCGTTTGTAAACGCCAAGACAGGCGAATTAGTCATTATCAAGCATGGTTATAACGACTCACATAGAGATCAATACCATTACAACTTTACGGAATACAAATACAAAGCGTGACAATACAAAACATACATATACTAATACATAGCCTTCGGGTTTTAAGACTAGGATACTTTAAAATCAGAAAACATCGGGTTTTCTGGGAGAAATACATTTGTACATTACATTATACTTACAACTGAAATATACATATTTCTTCTGGATTATTTAGTTAAAACTTATATCTACAACGGAAACCACACATGCATATAATAATCGATTTAATACATCGCTTTCAAACTATTTTTCAGAAAATATCGGATTTTCTGGTGTTTTACGAACAATACAAAAACAAATTATTCAATCATGCTTATGAACTCACTAACATTATATATTTTGACCGTTTTCAAAATAACTTGTATTCCCAGGGAATAGTTAAGCAGGAGAATCAACAAGATTATGTGGATTTTATTTTTATGTACCGTTAATCATCATACATTTAATGTTTTGGGATATTTAATTTAAGATAATATACTTGATGTAAACTAAGACAGTTGTTATATTGTATGTGTGGTGATGTGTATGTTATGTTTCAATTATATACATTGTGATGGTATTCCAATTTAAAGTCACTCAAACCCCCGGACGTTTTCGACGTCTGGTTCGGGGGTGTGACAGGTTGGTATCAGAGCATTGTTTATAGTGAACTGACATATCTAATCATACATGATATGCAACTATAAAACACATTTGGACTGAATAACTCTAAACAAAACAAATAAAGTACATACTTATATGTGCATTTTAGAAAATTAGCATAGTAATAAACACTATAAGTCTTTTAGAATTTGATGTGTTGCAGTTAAACCTGGGCAGACATGTAATCGTATTAGGGATGAATGTAGCCTGATCAACTACATTCCTCCATAGTGCGACCAACATATGTTCAGGAGTAATTGTGATGATCAATGAACCTAAAACTTACCCTTTCAATACCCAAAAAGGAGCATATAAAAACCAAACTTAAAATAATTAAAATCCTACGGAAATAATCTATGTGTAATTTATTTCTAGTATTTATACACTTTCGTTCAGACGTTATGGCCGAATTTCATCACCCCAGAGATCCTTATTTCCCCAATTAGGGGAATGGTGGATGAGTGGAAGAGACGAAAGAAGAAAACCCCGAAGGAGACCCTGTAATGGGTCAAGGGGTTGGGCCTAGAGTGGAGCCGGAAGAATACATGGAGATAGATTACGAGTTTTAAGACTTTGACGAAGTTATAAAGAAAGATGAAAACACCGATGAAGTTTCCAGTGATCCCCCTACTTCGGAGACAATGTAGGATCGCACCGCAATACCACAAGATCCCATCAACAGGACTCATATCTTGGAGGAGGAGGTTGCCACTCTTCGACAACAACTATTAGTAGTAGAGGCGTGAGCCGTGCAGGCAGAACATGAAAGGGATGAGGTCGTCAGAGAGATGACTGAGATGGCTAATCTTGTGGCACAACATTTTGGCATATGACTGCACCACCCCCCTGACACATCTCAGCATGACTAGGATAAACCGTATTTTCCCCTGCTGTTGTGTTTCTTTTATGTATGCTACTTTGTGTGTCATCAACCTTATGTTTAAGTGATTACACTACTCATGTGTAGCATCTTGTTTGAAATAGAGCAATTAAATAATCAACCTGGAACCCCCAAGATGTGAATTTATAATTTATAATATTTTATAATGGCCCTAAAATCAATAATAGTTAGCGGGGTGTTGGTCTCGGGGAGCCAAATAATATAAGTTGGACTTTCGAGGGCTAAAGTGTATCTCCGGGATTTATTTTCTGAAGATTTTTAGGAGTCAGGGGCTGTTTGGTAAGATTGGGATTTAAATTTAAAGGATATTGAAATGTTGAGGGCTGAATGGTAATATTTGGACTTAATTTGAAAATATTATACAAGGGAGGGACTAGTTGAGTCAATTTTGATAGAAAGTTGGGAGCATGGAGACGGGACCTTAAACCCGATAACTCCCTACCTATTGGATGGATGTGCCTTAAGAAACTCGTCACTATGCTAAAACCCTAAACCTAAGAGACCATTTTAGCCGCCACCATTGATGAAGACAAGCTCGTCCACCGCCTGCCCTGTTGAGTTCGACCGTTGCCCCTCTCCACTACTTTGTCGTCGATCACCACCACCACAACCCTGTTTTCGGTAACATTGTGAGCGGTCAAGGGGACTATCGAGATCAAAGTTGAGATGCGAACGACTAGAAGGCTCTCGGTAAGATTACTCGCCGCCCACTCTCCCTTTTCTTCGTTCATTTTGTGGGTTGAACGTGGTGTATGTCCCTACTGCCGCTGTCGGCCTTGACTACGATCCTTTTAGCTCTGACGGCCTTTCTGCCGCCATGTAGGTGGTTGAGCGAGTACATGTTTGCATGTGGGGGCTATTTTCGGAATTTATGGTGTAATATGTACATTATTATCATAGAGAATCAAGAAGACCAAGAGGACCCGACACCACCACCACCACCGTTATGGGGAGACTGTCATCTCCAACCATCGGTTGCCGCCATGAGGTTCCTGATTGAGTGCGTATTCAAGTGTTGTTGCATTTTAGGCGGGTGTGTGTGTGTGTGTCGTTGCTGGCCGGAAAACTGAGGAAAACCCCATCACCACCATGAGGTGGTGGTTGCCACCAGGTGCCACCGTCGGCCACCACAAACGTGGTTATGTGTGTGTGTTTAGCATTATTATGTGTGTCATTTTAGAGATTAACTTTGTAAAATGTAATTAGAAATGTGAATAATGAAAAAGAAAGTCTAACCACCACCGTGAGGTGGTGGCTGCCACCACCAGCCACCATGTTGGGTGGCGGTGTGTTAGTTGTAGTTGATTCATTGGGATGTTTGGACAAAGGGACTAAAACCCTAATGGGCCCAAAGAGACCCTAATGGGCCTAATGAAGCCCTAATTGACACAAAAGCCCAAACATGTGACCAAGGGGCTAGTATTGGGTTGGAAACCCTAATTAGGGTTTAGAAAACCTTAATACCATGAAACCCTAATTTTGGGGTTAATCGGGACACGCACGGGAATTATTTAATAAACTTAAAATATTAATTATCAATCATTGGCAAATTAACCTAAGGCAATATTGGACTTAATGGATTAAGTGCTTAATGGGTTAAGTAGGAACACTTAACCCTAATCGTCATTTTATGTGAAAAACCATAATTGGGTTTGGATTTTTATTGGGCCATTTATCGGACTAAGCTGCTGTGGGCCTTGGTGGGCCAATTGGGAACATATGTATGGACTAAGGAAATTATTGGGCTTTAGGATAAGACCCATTAGAGAGGCTTGGGCCCAATTTGGAAAATTGGGCCTTAAGGATTATTAGCTATTGGGCCATCAGAATGCCAATTGTTTGGACTAGAATAATTGGTTGGGCCTTAAAGTAAGTTCATGAAGAGGTTTGAGCCTAATTTGGAAAATTGGGCCATATGTTGGGCTTTGGCCCATTACTTGAATATTGGACCTTTGGGGTGTGAGTTGGACCTTAGGCTTGGAACCCAATTATTAATTAGGTATTGTTTGATGTTGGCAGTTCAGGAATCTGTCAACCAGCTGTTGGAGTTGCATCCGCGATACTTCAGCAGTGCCAAGTGAGTTTCCTCACTATACCAATGGGTTTAAGGCACCAAGGCCAACCCATTTTATGATATGTGGTACACTAGCTGAAGTTGTATTATGTGGCATGTTAGCTGGTTATGAATTATGAAGTATGTTAGTGGTTTATGTGTTATGCTTGTATGGGAGCCCATTGGAGAGCCCATGACACCTGGATGTAAGACCATGTGGAGAGCCCATGGCTTTCCTACTATGCTGTAGTGTTTATTATATATTCACTATTCATATGTTTGGTATGCATGTATATGTGGTATGCTAGTGATCATGTGGTATGCTAATTGTCTTTGTGATATTTGCATGGAAGACCATGGGAGAGCCTGTGACAACCCGATATTTCGAATCAATGTAATGACCTAAAAAGTCAAGAGTTGTAATCTCTTTTGATATAATGA
Organism: Lactuca sativa; assembly: GCF_002870075.4. Lineage (NCBI taxonomy): Eukaryota > Viridiplantae > Streptophyta > Magnoliopsida > Asterales > Asteraceae > Lactuca > Lactuca sativa. Next base: position 251,318,434 of record NC_056625.2, read on the forward strand.
AATTATCGTCAAAAAAATAAAATGTTCAAAAGTCTCTACTGGATCTTAAATGATAGATATCGTGTCAAGGGTTTCAGAAATATAAAGAACACTAAAATCCGAGTTATAACGAAGAATTTACGACCAACCTAAGATTCATAGCAAAACCGTCAATACGGTTAAACGTATAACGCGAAGTTTTAATAAAATACTTTTTAACCTTAGGTATCTAAATGAAAGTCGTAGATACCATTAAACCGTAAACAAACATAAAAAGAACGTCCAAATCTGACTTCGTATGAGGAAGTTATGATTTTTCGAAGTTTCAGAGATAGCAGTAGACAGCTAAAAACTCGAAATAGAGATCGAGCGACTTATAGCCGACGCAACCTAAACGAGAATTGAAGGTCTCATCAATAGTAGTACAATGGTAAAAAGACTGACGAAACGGACATCGTATGAAGAAGTTAGGGATTTTTAACGGACTTTTCCAGTCCCGACCTGTAAAAATATATATTAAAAATGAACTGAAAATTTGCCGACGGAGTCTAAACGAGAGTTGTAGAGTATATTCTCACATTCGCGTGCATATAAAGAACATCGAAAACGGAGCTCGTACGCGAAAGTTACGACTTTTACAAGTTCGGGGCACAACATCTGAGGCTGGTCCGCAGGGAACGCCCTGCGCTCCCTAAGGGAACGCCCCGCGTTCGTGCTCGCAGACCTGTCCCTTTTCCATCCCATCCGAGGTTTGTAAGCGATGACGTATTTCAGCTTCGTAGCACGCTGTGTTCAGGGAAACACCCTGCGTAGGGGAAACGCCTCGCGTACCCAGCAGGAATGCCTCGCATTCGCATCTTTTCCAGCCCCTATATAAAGGGTGCGAGGGTGACAGGCAAAGGTTGCTAATTCACCACCAACGCTCCCGATTTTCACGCTTCTAACCTCTCGAGATTATCCCGACATTCCGATTTCATATTCAAGCCTTGACGGAAGTTCTACGCTCCCGAGGGTCTCGAGAATTCCCGAGAAATCCGTTTTCTTAAGTTGAAGTTCTGATCGGTTTTCGTCTCACCTTCTTCAATCTATCAGGTGAGTTCATACCCCTATAACTACGTTTTTAAATGTTTTGTAAATGCTTTTATACACTTTTAGGGGGGGGGGGGATACAAGTACACACACGGTTATCCCCGTGTGAAAAGCATCAATCTTATGCTATACTTTTGTTATATAATAAATCATATGTGATTTATAACTATCATACGAAAACATTCTCATACAACATATCATGATAACACTTTGTCTTTTTGGAATGAAACATGTTGTTATATAAATATCAAACACTTTATTTATATTTTGAGTATAAATGTTCAATAATGTTATTACAAATGTTATACTTTACATACAAAGTCGACACTACACTAGGGTTTATCATACAAACGAATCACACATTTGGAAAAACTATACTAGGTATAGTTTACTAGATATTCATGAGATTTTACGTTCTATAAGTACTATATCAAGGAAATACATTCATATACAAGAATAATTGGACTTTTCATACGTAAATCTATTTGATACTAAGTTTTGTGAGACATTCAACTTCACGTACTTTCAAGTATGCAGTTAAAGTCCTATATTATATACTATAATCTCTTGTAGGGAGAGCGTGATACTTGTGTATAGATCTATACGAGATTGACAATCCCGCACCTAAACTGTTAGCTACAGTTAGACCGGCAGGTCTGGGGTGACAAACGTCATAACAATCCAATGCCTGAAGAACGTTGTTACAGGCACTCTGGGTCAATAGCATGGTTATAAAACTCACATGGAGTATTAAAAACACGTTGATTTACAGGGTTATCAAATGCATTAGTGATTTTATACATACATAAATCTACTATTCTAGGCATGAAAAACACTATTGCATTACAGTTTTGGAACTTTTAAACTACCACACACTTATGGAAAAATATTGGATTTCTAGAAGCAATCATTCAAAAACAGTCGGGTCTTGGTAGAAGACTACTTTTATACTAGTAGGAAATATGGGATTTTCTAGGAGTTTTCAAACATCTACAAACAATTTCATTCAAGTTTATACAAACATTGACATTAAATACTTATGAACTCACCAGCTTAAACGCTGATCTACTCTTTCAAATTTACTTGTATTTCTCAGGGATTCAGTAATACAGGTAAACTTCAGCTTTTGGAGAAGTGACGCTAAGGCGTCAGTTTAAAACTCATTTTGTCATCATATTGTAATTTGTTTTGAAACAAGTATCATTCAACAATGTAACTTTTAAATTATATATATGATGGTTGTTTTACTTTCTTTACTATGTATTCAACTGTTACGATACTACATGAAGTCATCCGCCCTCGAACGATTCCGCCGTGCTGGTTTGGGGGTGTGACAGAGCCCATGGCACATGGATGTAAGACTATGTGGAGAGCCCATGGCTTTCCTACTAGAAGACAATGGGAGAGCCCATGGCACTCGGATGTGAGACCATGTGGAGAGCCCATGGCTTTTCTATTAAAGACCATGGGAGAGCCCATGGCACTTAGGTGTAATACCATGTGGGGAGCTCATGGCATCCTGGAGTAAGACCCTGGGGACGAGCCCACGGCATTCATAAATGTTTATATGCATGGCTATGTGATTAATATGGATAGGTGATTGATATTTGTTTATGTAGCTGTTATAGCTGATATGGATTATGTGGTTATGTGGATTGTGTGGGGTATGCTCTAGGGAACTCACTAATCTTCGAGCTTATAGTTTTGTTTATTGTTTCAGGTATCATCGATTTGGAAAAGTAGGGCCCAAATTGATCGCAATGCACATACCCGTGTTTTCCGCATTGAATGATTTTGGGATGGACTCTGATAAATGTTTTAATTAATAATGTTTTGGATGTTTGGAAATAATGATATCTATGTTTTTACTATATTAAAAATGAAATTTTTACCCTTGATTTTTGGGTCGTTACATCATGAGGTCGTCATGCTGTCGGATTATATATGTATTGTATGCCTCTCTAGGCAGATATTCATGTATTCAAAATGGTTATTATTAAGAGGAACAATTATGTGTTTTATCATGATGTTGTTATCTGTTATGTGTTCTAATTAAATTCTTTATTTCATGCTAATATATGAAATCACTTATATGCACAAATCGAATCACCGAGATCGTGGGATTCCAAACCTAAGCTACGCTAGGTACTGACCATCTCTCTGCTCCATGATAGAAGATGCCTTGAAGGAACCCACCAACAAACAATAACGCCGATGCACCGCCACCACCACCACCGCCTACACCGAAGATTAGCTCGGCTGCGTTCCAAGCAGCAGTTTCAGCTGCAGTTGCAGCAGCACTGACACACATCCACAATGGGAATAACGGTGGAGGAAACGGGAATGGAGCTGGAAGTTCGAATCAGGGAATGAACCAAGGACCTACAAAGGTCTGTACCTACAAGGATTTCATGAACGCGAAGTGACGAACCTTCAATGGGATAGGAGGAGTAATAACTTTAAAAATATGGATAGAAAAAGTTGAGTCAGTCTTCAAAATCCGTGGGTGCCCTGAGGAGTGCAAGGTGAAGTTCACAGCCTGCACATTTGTTGATCAAGCTCTCTCCTAGTGGAACGGACATGTAGACGCCATGACACTCCCTGTGGAAAATGCTATGTCGTGGGAGGAGCTGAAAGAAATGTTAATAGCAGAATATTGTCCAAGAAGAGAAGTTCAAAAGATGGAACAGGAGTTGTGGAACCTCACGGTTCAAAACTCCAACATTGACGCTTACATCTCAAGTTTTAGTGAACTATCACTTCTGTGTCCAGGGATGATCACGTCTCACTACTAGAAAAACAACCTTTTATGACGCGCAATGCGTGTCGTAAAACGTTCAGACAACGCGCAAATGCGTGTCAAGGAAGGCCCTATCATAACGAGAGACGACACGCTTTTGCGCGTCGTCTATTTACGAGGCGCATTTACGACGCGCATTTATCACACGCATTTACGACGCGCAGTTATGACACACAATGCATACCAAGGAAGGTCGTGTCATAAAGGAAGATGACACGCATTTTCATGTCGTAACCTTACGACGCGCGTATTTATGGCATGCAATGCGTATCGAGGAAGCCCCTGTCATAAAGGAAGACGACATGCATTTTTGCGTGTCATAATTTTAACTGTTTTTAAAATTATATATTTTTGATAGATTTACTAATTTTCAAATTAAATACCAAATTAAAAGTCACATAATACAAAATAAAATACCATAAACAATAAAGATAATTTATTGCAATATTATGTCAAATGAACATTCCTTCTTTGTACAATACAATTATTGTAAATAAAGTTGTATGATAACTTAAAACTAAATTATATAAATTAACTTACATCTAAGAAATGAAAAGTCAAATGAACATTCCTTCTCCTTTTTAATGTTTGTTTTTTCATTGCTTCCTCTTCACTTTCCTTTCCCCTATAGAAGAGTATTTTCAAACCTCCCTCATCAGTGATCGTCAACTTTTGTGCCAAAGGCTCTTCACCTGTAGTCACTCAAAGTAACTTAGTCGGGTATTTTATACAGATTAATACAACAACATCAGTAACTTAAATACTTAATGGGGGAAAAAACATGACAACTACTTACATAGAACCAACCATCTACTTCGTACTCGACTTCAACTCTTCTCCATCAGTTAAACTCAACTGCAATAATATACAAACAAATATAAATAAGTAAAAAAGAAAATCTCCAATTCATGTGTTGTTTTGGTTTGACTTTCTTAATACAGAAAATGTCTACTTGTTTTTTTTCTTCAATTTTTGCCATTATTATTTTATCCATACAGGGACCACAACAGTTAATGGGAAAAGAAGAAAGAAGGTGTAACATGACAAAGGGATTGTAACTTCAACACCAACTCGTGCAATAAGGGCATAAGAGCTCAATCTCTCATCCATGGCTACCAAAAAAGAACACATGAGTCAGATAATGCCTCAAAGAGAACCACAAAATAAGTCAAAATATAAGACAAGTAAAGAGATACCAACTATAAATAGGATTTATGTTACAATAAAGCATACTTTTATAAATACACAGACTCCCAAGGTTAAGAACAATTAGTTTAGATTGTATATATTATGTAGTTATAATTAATGAGAAAGTCAAATGAGGGCAAATTTGTTCGTTTTGTATAAAAGCTAGAAAACAGAACTATGCCTCGGATAAACGTAATGGCAGAAACAACACCTACATGTCTCTTCAAAATAGAAATAGGCATCCCATTTTCACAATTTATACACGTACCTTGCTATAGGATTAATACAACTATTTGATGGTAAACGGCTTGCTATATTGGTCTTTCCAGTTGCACAATATCTTCCTGTTGCTCCTCCTTCACAAACTAGATTACTTGCAAGACTGGAAAGTAGTAGAAAAGTATTTCCATAAGAAGAAGGATAAAATGGATGGGAAGCGAATAAAAGAAGGATAAAAAGGATGTGAGCTCACTTTAAGCTCATATTATATACAGATTTTTGAGTGAAGTCAACAATTGAATTGTTTGTCAAATCAACATTCAATTCACTGCTATAGGTGTTTCTCACGTCTAGTATTCCGTTAAGACCATTGTTGCTTAGCACCCTATGAATATAGATAAAATAAGTTGATGTTCTATTGTTTGAAATGATTACAATTGCATATGCAGATTAAATTGAGTAGAAAGCATTCAGTTGATACTCACAATTTTTTCCAACTGAGGTTGGAAGAGAGTTGATGGGATTTCTCCTTGAAGTTGAGTCTTCTCCATTAATCTGTTAGTAGAAGATTAAGGATGCTTAATAATAAATCCATCAATATTTTACAAACACACAGATTGAGGAACTACTTGGACTAGTCTTTCTGGTGAAAGACATGAAATGAGTGAAAGAAAGATTACAATGTTGTTAAAGATGGAAGTTCTGTGAACCATGTTGGAATATCTGATGCATCAAACTATTATTGCTCATGTCCCTGAGAATGGCATATGTCATGTTAGAAACTAGAAGATGATGATTTATGAAGTTTAAACTTTAAATTAACTTACACATAAAAGAGGGAAACCATTCCTGTGAGATTTGGAACATGTCCACTCAGTTTGTTGTTCAACAAGTATCTAAAAATGAATAAATCTCAACCACCAAATAAAACTATTATACAAAAAAAACATTGATCGACTTCTATTATCACTTACAGCTTACTAACACTTTTGAGATTCGTGATGTTTTGAGGCACTATCCCATCCAAGGAATTTGAGTCCAGGCGTCTGTGAAATAAAGGAGGGAAAGAGTAAATACATTGAATATTTTCAGATCTAGCTATAATGTTCAAGGATTATTAATTAATGATACTTACACTGCCTTAAGAGTACTCATAAGTCCTATCAAGGAAGGAATTTTTCCAGATAATTGATTGTTATTGAATATCCTGTTTGAAAAGTGTATATATATTTGTTAACCAATTATACTTGAGATCTTTCGTCAGGTAATCTGATACTTACACATGTATTAGAGTCATATCTGATCTGAACAGTTCAGATCGAATGTCACCAGATAACTGATTATCTACTAAATGGCTGCATAATTGTCATAAGATTAAGATAACACAGGTGAGAAAAATCACTATAAAAGCTTAATAACTGACAATGTACATAAGATACAAAACTTACAAGTGTTTTGCATTCTTTAACCTGTCAAGACCAGGGGCTGTTTCATTAGACATAGGAATGGGTCCCTGAAGCTGGTTATCACTTAGATCTAACCATGAAAGATTGGATAAATTACCATTTAAATTTAGCTGAGAGAAACTGCAAAAATAATAAATAATTTTTTCTCAAAAAAACAGTTAATGAAACAAAGAAAATAAAAAGAGGGGCTATAAAGACTAAAGAAACACAACAAAAGAAAATGTGTATAAAAGAGACCGACTAATTGTACTCTCCAGCTAAAGGGGTAGAGACCGACTAATTGTACTCCATTACACCTCCCTCACCTTCCTGGCCGAATGAAATAGCCCATGGGCAATCAAATACTAGATAATCATCTTCCATGTAATTCTCCAGCTCTTCTGTTAACCACTCATCTAAATTTTCTTTAAGATGTGTAGTGAGTGAGGTTTAAGGACAAATTTACCCTTCTGTTTGGAATTACTGCATGAAAGGATGTTGTGTGTTTATGAAGTGTATAAAAGAGGGGCTATAAAGACTAAAGAAACACAACAAAAGAAAATGTGTATAAAAGAGACCAACAAAAGAAAATTGTGGGTAGTTTAAGTCCTCTAACATCTATCAAGTTAAGAGCTTGAAGATTAGGGAAGGACTTATTCAACTGGATTAGTTCCTTATCATCTAATCATATGGACTCGAGTGTAAATGACTGGTACTTAATCAATAATTACAATACCTGAGTTGATTATACACATACCATGCCAGATTTTTGGCACATTTGGACCAACTGATGACAAAAACTTTGAGCAACACTATCTGGAACAGTTCTTGAGAAGTTGATACAAGCCCAGTAATTAACAACACTTCCATTTATAACTTTCGGTGTCATGAAAATAGTATAATATTAATTATATTATAAACAATTGAAATGTTATTATCCTAAGGTTTGTACACTTCCTTTTTTATTTGATATTTGGCAGCTTCCAAGAACACCTTGCCTGATAAATAGATTAGAAGTTTACCCTCTGTGGTAATTCAAGAGCTGGCCTTGATGAACTTGATGGATTTCCCTACAAAAGACAACAAACAACTGAAACTCATGAATAAAGAATGTTAGAAACATTATCATGTGGTACAGGAGCCAGATTGTTAATTGTCATACTCATACTACTTTTAACTAATATGCACAGAACCTTCAATAAGTATTTATAGTATCCCCATACAAACAACTAACTGAATGAGAATGACACCTTCAAAACAAGTGCCATTGTTGCTATTAAAACACTCTTCCGAACAATATTTATAGTATAAACTATATACAACACCAACCACCCTTCATCACGTGCCCAATGAACAAGCATTGCAAGAGCAATACTCTTTCCACAACTTTCAGGCCCATCTAATACTATTTGCTTCTGAAAACTGAAACCTGAGATTCATGAGAAACAACAAATATAACTACTACAATCAACTTCTGAAGCAATGAGCTAAAACCACACCTACCTTTGCTGTTAGTAGATTGCAAAGGTGGATCAAAAATACACCTGCAATTATGGTGGATCAATAATACACCTGTAATTATCTCGCAGATCCAAGAAGTTGTGTCTTACTTGCAATGCATCTCTCATTGATTCATCAAACTCCTTCTCCATTCTAACTGGCAATCTCTCCGGCAACACCTCCTCCAGTTTCTTCCTATTATATGTCAAAAGAAAGCCAAGTTCCAGTATGAATCCACATCAAATTCAATGCCTAGCTTTTGGGGGATTCAATCAATGGATAAAATTTAGATTTGCAAATGTACTGGTAAAATGAAAGGAATAGACAATACCTAAACTTCATCTAAGTATAGGTGTCCTTTCTACTGAGTTCAAATAAAGAAGCAACGGAAGTAAACAACGGTCGTCCGTTGGGGCCGATGTCAAGTGACATATCGCGCTTATCTTCATCGAGGAGGCGCCTCTGGTTTCTTTCATCCGAGATGAGGTCATGAGCTGCATCATCGATAGAGGAACCAATAGCCTCTTCCTGTTTCAAATTTTTTTTCACACCGGCTTTGCATTTAGGCTGAGCTTTCTTATTGCCCGCCTTTGCACCCAAGGATTTGGCTTTCTTTGCCGCGAAGGCTCTGGAAGATGTCAACTGAGAAGATTTCAAATTTGATGCTGCAATGGAGATCGGGATGAGAGTTGATTCTCAGCCTTACAAAGGCTTTGTGCTCTAGTTCTTTTCTTAGAATATCAGCAGAATGAAAGAAGATCGACTTCAGTAGATAGCAGAATGAGTGTGGATGGGTCCGCTTTATCATCATAAAAAATCTCCGATCTTTATGATAGTATAGGATCTCCAGTCTCTTCTGAAAAAACCCTAAAAAGACAAATCACAATCAATCCAATAATTGGTGATTTTGATCAAATAATCAATGGGGAAGGATCAGTGGTCAACGACAAAGGTGGGGAATGAGATGTTTGATGAGACCGATAAGAAGGAGGTAAGGAGTAGTGGATAAGCGGATCGGATAGGAGAGATATGAACCGAGAGGGGAGAGTCGTTTGAGAAGATGAAAGATAGAAAAAAGGTAGAAGGCGGATTTTCAAAAATTTGGGGATTTCGTTTCCCCTGTCTAAACGCGTATTTCATTTTTAAAATTATAAAGCGACAGGTATAGAGGACGCGCCTTTAAGATAAAGCGCCCTTTGAGTTTTTGTTTTTTTTTTCTTTAGACACTAGTTCAATGGCACGCAATAATGCGTGACGTAAATCTATAAATTTTTTGAAGATATGGCACTATTTTAAGGTCACTCTCTTTTGCGGAACATAAATCAATGCGTGTCGTGGTTTGCGCGTCGTAAAAGGCTGTTTTTCTAGTAGATCTGAAGGCCTGAAGGAAAGAAGATTGAGAGGTTCATCTGGGGATTAACCTCCCTAATTAAAGGAAATGTGATAGCAGCGAATCCTAAAACTTTTGATAGTGCCAAGAGACTAGCCAAGAAGTTGTATGACCACGACAACAAGAAGAGTGACAAGGCAGGAGAAACTGAAGTCAAAAGAGAGGGTGATAACAAGAAGGGTAGGAGAAACAAGCGAAAAGGACGACAACACTCAAAGGCATCAAAGAAACAGCAAACAGTGGCAGTTCATGCTGCTACTGCTCAGGTCCCCTCAGCACCACATGCTCCAGCCTCATCCACACCAAATGCTCCCAAATAGTACTCCGGAACCCTACCCAAGTGAAACAAATGCAATTTCCACCACCATGGAGAATGTAGGGAGATGTATTGCACAAGTTGCAATCGAAAGGGTCATACGGTAAGGTACTGTAGAACTCATCCTCAACAGAACCAGCAACTAAACAGCAAGAACAACAACAAAAACAACCGCAACAACAACAACAACATCAACAATGTTGGGGCCAGTCACACTTGCTATGGGTGTGGGAGAACCAGTCATTTCAAATGCAACTGCCCCAATGCTAACAACCAAGGAACTGGAGGATCAGGAAGGGTTCTGACCCTGGGTCAAGGTGAAGCAGTCCAAGACCCAACCGTTGCTACCTATACGTTCCTACTTAACAACACATACACATGCATCTTATTTGATAGTGGAGCGGAGCGAAGTATTGTTAATGATAAATTCAAACACGTACTAAATCAACAACCCCAAAAGCTCAATGAAGCCTTCACGGTGGAAATGGCTAATGGGAAAACCGAAACAACCAAAGACGTCTATGTAGGGTACACGTTAACACTAAATAATCACTCTTTTCAAATATATTTGATTCCAGTAAATATTAGGAGTTTTGATGTGATCGTTGGCATGGATTGGTTAATCCCCCATCATGCTGATATTTTGTGTCGCGAAAAGGCCGTTCGCCTTCATCTTCCAAATCACGAAACCCTAATAATCTATGGTGAGAAACCTGGCACCAATCTTCGCCTTATCTTGTGCATCAAGGCACAGAAGTGCCTACTGAAGAAGAACTACGATTTTCTCGCTCACGTGGTGAATAAGACTAAGAAAGAGGTTAACATTCAAGATATCCTAGTGGCATGCGACTTCCCGGACGTATTTCCTAAAGATCTTCCAGGAATACCCCAGGAAAGGCAAATTGAATTTCGGATCGACCTCGTACTAGGAGCCACTCCAATTGCCAAATCACCCAATAGATTGGCTCCCGCGGAAATGCAAGAATTATCAAGCCAACTAAGCGAACTCCTGGATAAGGGATTCATCAGGCCAAGATTCTCGCCATGGGGAGCTCCGGTTCTTTTCGTCAAAAAGAAAGACGGATCCTTCAGGATGTGCATTGACTATAGGGAACTGAATAAGCTCACTATCAAGAATCGGTTCCCACTCCCTCGAATCGGTGATCTATTTGACCAGCTCCAAGGAGCTAGCTATTTTTCAAAAATAGATCTGAGATCCGGTTATCATCAACTCAGAGTCCGAGAAGAGGACATTCCAAAAACTGCCTTCCGAACTCGGTACGGTTATTACGAATTTGTCGTGATGCCCTTCGGTCTAACAAATGCCCCCACTGCATTTATGGACCTCATGAATCGAGTTTACCGCCCATTCCTTGAAAACTTCGTAATCGTTTTCATCGATGACATTCTCGTATACTCTCGAAGTAAAGAAGAGCATGGTCAACATCTCTGTCAAATCTTGGAAACCCTGCGAGCTGAAAGGTTGTATGCGAAACTCTCCAAATGTGAGTTTTGGCTCCGCAGTGTGAACTTCTTGGGTCATGTTGTCAGCAAAGAAGGGATTCATGTAGATCCTTCCAAGATCAAGGTCATTGAGGGCTGGCCAATCCCAACAACACCAACAGAAATTCACCAATTCTTGGGTCTCGCGGGCTACTACTGCCGGTTTATTCAAAAAATTTCCAAGATAGCCAAACCTCTCACCACACTGATGCAAAAAGGTGTGGCTTTCAACTGGACCGAGAAGCAAGAGGTTGCCTTCCAAACCTTGAAGCAGGCTCTCTGTAGTGCGCCAGTGCTATCCTTACCAGAGGGAGCCGAAGATTTCGTAGTCTACCGCGACGCTTCAAATCAGGGTTTAGGCTGTGTACTCATGCAACGTGGAAAAGTTATAGCGTATGCATCTAGGCAATTGAAAACGCATAAAGTAAATTACACCACTCATGGTCTCGAGCTGGGAGCTGTGGTCTTTGCCTTGAAGATTTGGAGGCACTACCTTTATGGTACAAAGTGCACCATCTTCACCGACCACAAAAGTCTCCAGCATATTCTGAATAAAAATGAATTAAACATGAGGCAGCGAAGATGGGTTGAGCTGCTAAATGATTATTAGTGCGAAATCAAGTACCACCCGAGCAAGGCTAACATGGTAGCCAATTCCCTAAGCCAAAAAGAATACTCAAGTCGCCGGGTGAGAACTCTATCAATAACCATCAAATCCCACCTAACTTCACAGATCAAGGAAGCCCAATTAGATGCATTGAAGCCGGAGAGTGTCACCAGTGAAACACTACGCAGAATGGATAAGAACTTGGAAGCGAAGGAGGAAATAACTCACTACTTCATGAATAGAATCTGGGTCCCTAAGCTTGGGGGATTCAGAGAAGTAGTCATGAACGAGGCTCACAAGACGCGATATTCCATCCATCCGGGGCCAGATAAGATGTATCTGGATATCAAGCAACATTATTGGTGGCCAAATATGAAGGCAGAGATTGCCACTTACGTGGGCAAGTGTCTCACTTGCGCAAAGGTGAAAGTGGAATATCAAAAGCCCTCGGGATTATTACAACATCCAGTGATACCCGAGTGGAAATGGGAAAGGATTACTATGGACTTCGTAACCAAATTACCCAAGACAACTGATGGGCTGGATGCTATATGGGTAATTGTCGATAGACTAACTAAATCCGTTCATTTCCTGCCAATAAAGGAATCTTACAAGATGGAAAGATTGACCCGAATCTACATCAAGGAGATTTTAGGACTTCATGGGGTGCCAGTGTCTATTATCTCGGACCGAGATTGTAGATTTACTTCATGATTTTGTGTGACAACCGTCACTTTCTGGTAAACTCAAAGTCAAATAAAGTTGACAAGTCAAACCGGTCAACTCAATTAACCCTTGTATATTAGGGTTTACATTATGTTTACTATTGTACAACACACCATCCTAATACAAAGTATCACTTAGAGTTTTCACGTGTTCAGAAAATCTAAACCCTAATCAGGGTAAGTGATGGAACTACTCGATAAAACATTATTACATACCCTCCGGGGGTGTATAACTCTCATAATGAGGCTTAATGGGGTTTACAAACATTGCATTAGGAGGCTAAACACTAACAAAAGCCACAAAAAAGTCTACCTCAATCTCTGTCGCTATATATCTCTCTCTCCCAAATCTCTTTCAACTTTTCATGAACACTCGGGGCATCCCGACCCTTAACTTAGTCAAAAACCACTCAAAACGGGAAGATTATTCGAAAAAGAACCGTATAGGGCCGAACCCTCTTAGAACCGAACCTCTTATAATCGAACCTCTTAGAGCCGAACATCTCAGGACCGAACCTACTTAAGAACCAAACTCCCCCTTAAAGACCGAACGCACCCTTCGGCCCGAAACCTACTTCGATTCATCCCACCTTCGGTTCAAATTATTCACTTCGGTTCGGATCAAGACCCTTCAGACCAAAGCTTCACCTTCGCTTCCAATACACCTTTGCCTACGAGCTTCTCGAACCGAACCAACTTTCGGTCCTTAGCAGCATGAACCGAACCCTCGCAGATTCGCTTCTTTTTTCCCGATTTTCGAGTAGTTTCGCGTTTTAGCCCCGTTCATAATTTTAACGTGGGGTTTTCACCCAAATCCATATTTTATCATTTTCAACCCTCTAACATCATGATTTATCCATATCTTGGAGATTTCTAAGATATAATCCATAATATTGATTAGGATAAAGTGCAAGTACAAGAAGGTACTTTTGACTTTCCCCATAAAACTATGACAACAAGTCATCCCCCATACCCACTCTATGACAACCTCTAGTCACTATTCACACCTTACCATATCAAATCACTGTCCTTTTATGCACCTTCCAACACTCCATATGATTCCCTAACCAAATCTTAGACAAACATTACCTTTCCCCTCTAAGACATCACTCTTTCACCTAAAAGCAAACATATCTCTCTCTTATTTCCTCTCTCTCAAAACTCAAGATTTCAAAGGCTGATCTCAAGCTTTTCATCCACTTTTGGTAATTGTCTTCATCCTACACTTGAACATTCTACACACCTTCACTCGAATCATGGCTTTCTTACACAAATATCGACATATTTTTCCTTAGGATCTTCAAATCCTCAAGCTTTCTCCAAGTGTTCTTGACTTGGAAACATCTTCTCTTCAATATCTATCTCAAGTAATCACTCAAGGTGAGTTCATACCCCTACATTTTCATGTTTTCTTCAAGTTTTAGGGGGGGGGGGGGGGGGGAGGGGATTACAAGTTAAAACACCTTAACATAACTCAAACTCATACTTCAGCTTTTCACAAAAAAGTTGAGTTCTATTCACGGACTGTTTTGACCATCTTAAACTTAATATCTTTCAAAACTGTTTAATATGCAAGTAGTTCAGGTTTATAACTTTCTAATAACTACTTGCATGTGTTCATACTATTTTTCTACAATTTATGGCGATTTTTACAAAACTGCCTATCATTTTAGAAACAACTTCGGACCAATTTGTGAAAATGAACATTTTCACACAAGTTAGAGACTTCTAAAAATCATAATAAAAATTATGAACAAACTAGACACATATTCTAAACTCTCAGAGTTTACGGAATCACTTTTCGACTTCGCATGATTTTCCTGTATTATTTCTAAAACAATGTAGAAAAGTTAAAAACTAGTTAAACAGCTTACAATATTAACAACACTTTGTAACATGTTGAGCAAAGTGTATAACAATAAGTTTCTAAACGTTGAAGGTAATTCTTGTCATGTAACATCATAAATGGAAATTATTCAATCATGATGAGATTTTCCATTTACTACAAACATATGTAATAAACTATAATAGGTATAGTTTATGGTACTTACACACCACAAAATCACTATGAAAAGTACTATATTTACTCCACAAAAAGGGTTTTCAATTACTACAACCATGTATAACAACTATAATAGATATAGTTAATGGCTCCTTATACTACCAATACACTAGAAAAAGGGGATCAGTTACACTGCAGAAAAGGTTTTTCATTCATTCTACACGTAAACTCGTTAACGTAAATTGTGAGACGTGTCTTCATTGTACTCTTAGAGTACGGGTTAAAATTCCTGTAAATTATAACCAGAGTCTCTTGTAGGGAGAGTGTGATAATTGTATATATATCTATATTGGGATTGACAACCCACACCCAAGCTGCTTGCAACAGCCCGACCGGCTGGTCGGGGCTGATAAATGTCATAACAGTTCTGAAGCCTGAAGAACGTCGCAGCAGGTCTACTCTGTCATAGTATGGTTATAGCGACTCACATAGGGAGATAACGACACATATAGTTTATGAGAATTTCTACTTTAAAAAGGGTTTTTATCTATTTAAAACTGCATACATCGTTACAAAGTAAGAAACACACACATACATTCGGTCTTGGGATTTAAGACTACATAACATTTTATAAGGAGAATATTGGATTTTTCTTGAGTATACATTACATTTACAAACAAAGGTTTTCAAACTCTACATCCAAAAGCTTATGAAATCACCAACTTAATTGTTAACACTCTTTCAAAATTTACTTGTATTCTCAGGTAATCAATAGAAATCGGTGACTACCAGCTTTTGAGGATGGAACGCTTCGGCGTTAATCAAAACATATTGTCATTATTTTGTAATCGATTTTGAAGCATGTAACTTTCTTGATTATATTTATAGTGGTTGTATTTACTTTGAGCACTATTATACTCGTTGTTGTGATATACATGAAGTCCTCCACCTCCATACGTTTCTGCCATCCTTGGTTTGGGGGTGTGACATTTTGGCAGTCGCTTCAGAAGGCAATGGTAACACAATTAGACATGAGCACTGCCTACCACCCCCAAACCGATGGTCAAAGCGAATGCACCATCCAGACACTTGAAGACATGCTTTGAGCCTGTGTGATTAACTTCAGTAAGTCATGGGATATTCACTTGACTTTGGTTGAATTCTCATACAACAACAGTTATCACACAAGCATCAAGGTTGCTCCTTTTGAGGCATTTTATGGTCGCAAATGCAGATCACCTCTGTGTTGGGCTGAGGTGGGTGACACCCAACTAGCAAAAGGGCAATCACCAACCAGCACTCTCATAGGACCATAAATCATGCATGAAACTACTGAAAAGATAATCCAAATCAGAGCCCGACTTCAAGCATCACGAGATAGACAGAAGAGCTATGTTGACAAACGACGAAAACCGCTGAAATTCCAAGTCGAAGATCAGGTGTTATTGAAGGTCTCTCCCTGGAAAGGGATGATTCGTTTGGGAAACTGGGGAAATTGAACCCACGATACATTGGACCATTTGAGACTCTTGCCCAAATTGGTCCAGTGGCTTATAAGCTGCAGCTACCTGCTGTGCTCAACAATGTCCACCCCGTGTTCCACGTATCGAATTTAAAGAATATTTATTAGATGAAACTCTTGCCATTCCTTTGGAAGAGATTGAAATTAACGAGAATCTCCTTTTCATCAAAGAACCAGTCAGAATTATGCACAAGGAAGTGAAGCGTACGAAACAGAGTCGCATTCTGATTGTGAAGGTTCGATGGAACGCTAAGCGTGGACCAGAATTCACATGGGAACGCGAAGACCAAATGAAGCAGAAGTACCCTCACTTATTCTCTCATTCATATTCCTATCTTTCAAAAGAACTTCGGGACGAAACTCCCTCTAACGGGGGGATAATGTCATAACTAGCATTTTAGCTAGGAAATTCTCTACTCATGTAAACATCATCTACTGTGATACTTATAACTCTAATTTGATATTATGCACTATGCTCATTCAATGACAACAAACTTAATCAAGGTTCACAAGTGAAGGTCAAAACCTTATACAAAGCATTTTTAGATAGTCAACTATGGGCTGAAAACCCTAAAAGTCTCGGTTCAAGTTTAACACGAACTAGGATTCTCTTATTGGGCCTAATGGACCAATAGACCTTCAACTTGACTATTTTGGGCCTAGGAACCCTAATTGGGCACTAATTCGACCCACATTCATGAAACTATAGCATTTTGGGCCATGTGGGCCTAAAATTATGCATCTAAACCCTAATGGGGGCATGTGGGCCATAAATGGTTTCCTTTGTCCTATTGAGCTGTAAACCCTTTTAATTGGGCTTCATTGGGCCATGAACCTTCATAAGGGGCCAATGGGCCGAAAAATATTACTAGGCTTCATAAAAATCGAACAAAACCAAGAACAGGCCCAAACCATTCCATTTCCATTTCTTCTTAGCCCATTATCGGCCCAACCTTGTAAAAAAAAGGAAAAAAATGGGAGGATATTTGATGTGCCAACTCATAATTACCTAGTGGTTTTCTATGCTAATTACCGTTCAAATAAACAACTAGTCTCATGTCTCTAAGCACCTATCACATCTCAATCTCTCATCTATTTTCCCTCTCTTCTTATTACACTCGGTCGAACACACCCTCCAACCACCTTCCATTTCCTTTCAAACACGTTCAAGACTCTCAAGAACTCCTCTGTACTCCTCAAAATTTTGTGACCATTGGTGGGTGCTTTTAAGAAGTTTGCATCAAGTCCTCATCCATAATTGCTAATCTACTCTTACTTAAGCAAGTTTAACTTCATAATTTTGTTAAAATTTGTTACTCATTTGCTTTAAACCGTGGATCATACTTCACTAGAACCATCTAAGTTCAAAAATCATCTTAAGGAGCTTGCTAGGGCCGAGAATCACATTATCTCCTTCCATCTCTTCATCAAACCGAGAACAGCAAAGCAATGTGAGTTCATACCCCCTTGTTTTTGGACTTAATATGTTTCGGGGGAGAATACAAGTTGCATATGTGGTAGATTTATGTATTTATGCATGCTATGTGTGTTTTTCTTGATTTAAGTTGTGATTATGTGATGAAACACTATAGATCTCGAAAATTCTAACCAAAATGTGTTAAACATGTGAAGATTTAAGTTGTGTTTTTCTTGATTTAAGTTGTGATTATGTGATGAAACACTATAAAGATAAATGTGTTAAACATGTGAAGATTCATAAGAAACTAAACAAAATCTTGAAAAAGGGCCATTTTTGTCAAATAAACAAAAAGATGAGACCTTTTTGACATTTACGGTTTTTACAAGGGTCATAATAGTCATTTTACTTTAAAAGTGGGTCTTTATGATATTCATGACATTAAAGGGGCCAAAAGTGTAATTTTCGCATAATGGGCCATATTATGGGCCTTTACGGTTATTGGGCCCAAAATGTAAAAATTATGTCTTTTGTGGACTAAAAAGTCATTCTATACAAATTTGAGCCAAAATTAAAATTTACGGTTTTATGAGCTGTAAATGACACTTTATTCAAATTTGGGCCTAAAATGTTATTTATACAAAATTTGGGCTGAAAATTTGATTTTTATCAAAAATGGGCTAAAAATGTAAACTCTTATAATAATGGGCTGAAAACAGATATATATATATATATATATATATATATATATATATTTGGGCCAAAAAATTCATTTTATTAGAATTAAGCCCATAAATGTAAACTTTTAAGTCCTAAGGGACCCAAAGTGTCAATCTTACAAAAATGTCCCTAAAACCTTATATTTTCAACTTAATGGGCCAAAATTGTCACTATTACATAAATTAGGCCTTTTCATGTTATTTTGGTAAACCATATATCTTAAATAAATTAAGTACGACAAACGGACTAAATACATTAATAAAACAATTATTAGGTCTAATACTCTCGTGGCATGGTTAATGGGCCTTAGTGGACTTCCATTACATGCTTATTGGGCCTTTGTGGTCCAATTACATGTTAAATTGGGCCTAAATCATAGATCCCATGTGTATTGGGCCTTTGTGGTCCATATACATGCTTATTGGGCCTGGACTATACCTCACTTGCATAGTGGGCCTTTAGAGTCCTTTTTCATACCTTTTGGGCCTGGAAATAACATACATGTTTAATGGGCGATAACTACCCTTTTTCATGTTTGTTGGGCTCATTTCATTCATATACATATTATTTTTGGGTTTTGGCAAATAATAATACATACACGAAAGCATTATACGTATTGTAATACAATACTAGCAAGGAAACAATTAAGGATCGAGTGAGACATGTCAGTTGACACCTTTGAGTGTATGATCGTAGCCTGTAGTTATAACCAGAGTCTCCTGGAGGGAGAGTGAGAGTTTGTGTATAGATCTATACGGGGGTGATACCCCCACACCTGAGCAGTTCGCTACAGTTAGACTCGACCAGTCTAGGGTAACAAACCTTACCTTAAACAAATCGGCGTTTGTAAACGCCAAGACAGGAGAATTAGTCATTATCAAGCATGGTTATAACGACACACATAGAGATCAATACCATTACAACTTTATGGAATACAAATACAAAGCATGACAATACAAAACATACATATACTAATATATGGACTTCGGGTTTTAAGACCAAGATACTTTAAAATGAGAAAACATCGGGTTTTATGGAAGAAATACATTTGTACATTACATTATACTTACAACTGAAATATACATGATTCGTCTGGATTACTTAGTTAAAACTTCTATCTACAACGGAAACCACACATGCATATAATACTCGATTTAATACATCGCTTTCAAACTATTTTTTAGAAAATATCAGGTTTTCTGGTGTTTTACGAACAATACAAAAACAAATTATTCAATCATGCTTATGAACTCACCAACATTATATATGTTGACCGTTTTCAAAATAACTTGTATTATCAGGGAATCGTTAAGCAGGAGAATCAACAAAATTATGTGGATTTTATTTTTGTGTACAGTTAATCATCATACATTTAATGTTTTGGGATATGTAATCTAAGATAATATACTTGATGTAAACTAAGACAGTTGTTATATTGTATGTGTGGTGATGTGTATGTTATGTTTCAATTATATACATTATGATGGTATTCCAATTTAATGTCACTCGAACCCCCGGACGTTTCCGCCGTCTGGTTTGGGGGTGTGACATTTTGAAAGAGTGTCAACAATTAAGTTAGTGAGTTCATAAGCGTTTGTATGAAGAGTTGAAATCCTTTCTTCATAAAAGTAGTGTTTGTTCCAAAAAAATCCAATATTTTCCTTATAATCATGAGTGGTAGTCTTAAGACCCAAAGACCGAAATGTTCAAGTATTTTCGATATTTATACTAGTATATGTAGTTTTAAAATATATAAAACCGTTTGAGTAAAAGTATGCCCATAGATTATATGATCTGTTGTTTCCCCATGTGAGTTGTTATAACTATGCTAAACGACATAGATGACCTGTTACGATGTTCTTCAGGCGTCAGAATGTTATGATATTTGTCACCTTAGACCTGCCGGTCTAGCTGTTGCAAGCAACTTAGATGCGGGATTGTCAGTCCCAATATAGATCTATACACAATTATCACGCTCTCTTAATTGAGACTCCAGTTACAATGCATGACTCTTGTAGGTACACTAAAGTTGTATGTGAAGACTTTAGCTCAAAAATTTGATTCAACAATTTTACGTGTTGTGAAAATGAAAACCTTTTTGTAAGTGGGATAATAACTTTCCAAAGTGAATTTCATAGGGAAAACGATCCATAAACTATACCTATTATAGTTTATCATAAATGTTTTGTAGTGATGAGAAACCTTTATAAGTATGATTATCACCTTTCCATGAAACAAAATAGCATGATAAATAATCAAAATACATCTCATAAATGTTATACACTTTGCTTAGCATGTTACAAAGTGTTGAAAAATCATAAACCATTCTTAAAGAGTTTATTATAGTATTTTGTTCAAGATGCTCATTTTTCTATTCTTTAACTTTTCTGTTCATGTTCTTGGAAAAATTATAGAAAATTCAACGCAAGTCAAAATTTGGATCTGTAAACTCTGATAGTGTGAAAATGAGCATTCTCACTGACTGGTCCAAAAACTGTTCTGAAATGATTGACAGTTTTGTAAAAATCACCAAAAATTGTAGAAAAATCGTATGAACGCATGCGAGTAGTCCTTAGAAAGGTATAGACCTGAACTACTTGCATATTGTACAGTTTTGAAAAAAATTAAGTTTAAGATGTGTAAAAAAGTCCGTGAAGAACAAATCATAACTTTTCTATGGAAGGCTTATGTTTAAGTTTATATTATGTTTTGGTGTTATAACTTATATCCCCCCCCCCCCTAAAACTTGAAGAAAACTTGAAAATGTAGGGGTATGAACTCACCTAATGTGATTTCTTGTTGAGTGGAAGGTTGAGGATGAAGAGTTTTAAGTCAAGAACACTTGAAGGTGCTTGGAGATTTTGATGATCCTATGAACGATAGTGTGTGAATATGTGTGTAAAAGATTCAAGATTGTTGTGGAGTTATGTAGGAATATTAGAAGTTGTAAGGAATACTTCCCAAAAAATGAGGGAATAACCTACGAACACCTCTAAAGACGTGGCTGGAATGGAGAGAAAATGGGAGCTCTCTTTTTGGAAAAGGTGGAGTTTGGAAGAATTATTGAAGTAATTTTAAACCTCCTATATGTTTCCTTTTATGGAAGGAAAGATGATGCAAGTGGATTGGTTGGTATGTGTGAAGGGATAATGATTTGACCAATGATGTTGAGTCTAAGAGGTTGCGCCATTGGGATTTAGTAGCTCGGTCCATTTGTTTTCACGGTCTGGGCTTGTCCAGCCGTGTTTTGATTTAGGGTTTAGTATATATAGTGCATGCATGCATTATATTAAATGATGCTTTTTGATTTTTTTTGATAGATCTGGTATTGTAACCATAGCACACCTCTACAGTAGCAATTTGAATTCTTCTAAGGTGGAGCATATTAATCATTCTACACACGTTTGATTCATCTTTGTGTTTATTGTTTTATGTTCTTGTCATTATCCTTTTAATATTTGTTTGAATCTATCGATCTAAGAGAATATCAATCTCATCAATTGGTATCATAGCAGGAGACTATGTAATATATACACATCTCTTTTGTTGGAAGAATATCTTTTAGGGTTTCCGATTTTATCGAATTTGTAAGAGCCGTCATCTCTTCATTGACGCTGTTTCTTGCTTTTGATAAAACCCTAATTCAATCTTTACAAGTCTGATTCTTAGCAGATATCTGAAATAGATCATTATGTCTCTCGACGATTCACAAACCAATCTGATCAATATCTCCAACAACATTGGTTCCACAACTAGAATCCCGATTCTATACACTCAAGATTATGAAGTCTGGACGCATCACTTTGAAGACTACGTTGTTGGTTCTGAAGACAACGGTTATCTTATCTGGGAAGCAACAACATTGGGTCCTTTTGTTCATTCTGAAACAAATAGAACCATTAAGACTCAAAAGGAGTACAACAAAATCTTAACTGATGTGGAAAAGATTCCTCAAGACGAGAAAGATAAGTTAATGTTAAAGCCACGAGAATGATCAGATTCGCTTTACAATCTGATACCTTTCATTTGGTAAGCCCATGCACCATGGAAAAGAGATCTGGGATAAACTTAAAGTGTTGTATTCCACTGATGAGGACCTAGAACATTCTATCCAAACTTTGTTGCTCTCTGAGTTCGGTGCTTTTCAACCAAAGCCAGATGAAAAACTTATTCAGACATTCGATCGTTTCAACCATCTCTTGAGCAAGATGATCAAGCATCGTATTGGAAGAGAAGTGATCGAATAGAAGGTCACATTTTAGAATGGTTTAAGACCCGAATGGATGGCTGTGACATCAACTGTGAAGGCTCACGAGCAATTTAAAGCCTATTCATTGGCAAAGATGGTGGGTATTTTCAAGTCTCATGAAAGTGTTTTGACAAAGGAAGCGAAAGTGGTATCTAGTATGGGATCGTTGGCCCTTCTCTCTAAGGAGAAGAATGTGGTAGAAGAAGAAGAAGAGTCAGAAATGTCAGAATGTGATCTGACAAGTGAAGAGTATGCAATGATGGTTTCTAACCCGAAGCGGTTTGCTCGCAAAATTTCCCCATTGCCATGAACCGAAACTGACAGGGAAGCTGCAGCTCAGAAAAGGAAAAAGAGGATAACAAAAGTAATCCTCCAGAAGAAGAAGAGAAGAACGAGAGCAAACTGGTGGGAGACTCCGGATACAATTGCAATTTCTGCCATGGCAAAAACCACTTTGCCAAAGATTGCATGTTAAGAAAGCTATCAGAGAAGAAGGAGGGTGAAGATGATGAAGCATACCATATGCGCAAGATGGAGGAGATAAAGAAGAAGAAAGCTACTAAAAATTCTATGAATGCTTTGATTGTGCAGGAGAATGTTGTTGATGATGAGTTCGGTGGCGTGGAGGTCTGGTCTACAGACTCAGAAGATGAAGAGGTACGTAAACCCACACATGGCAGAGCTTTTGTGGAAAAAGAAGGTAGTACTGAGTTCGCTAGGAGATGCTTGATGGTGACAGATCAAGTGTCACATATGATGGGCTACACAACCGAAGGTGAGCATGATGAGGCGAATCAGAATGAAGATAAGTGTTTTGCAGCCAAACCTGTGAGTGAAAGGATCAACGACTGTGATCAGTTGATCAGGAAGGTACAATCCATTCTCGAATCACTTAAAATACCTGTAACAAACTATGAAAAGGAATTAAAAAAATTAAATTTCAAATTTTCTATGCAAACACGCCTCACAAATGCTAACTTAACCGATCAACTTAACAGGGTGACATCCAAGAGTGAGGAGCGAAGGATGTGGATCGAGAAGACCAAGTTAGATTTAGTTAGAATGACAGATGAGTTGATATATTTACAACATGACAGTTTGAAGTTTTTAAAACAAAGGAATATTTTTTGTTTAATTGCTAAACGTATTTACACTAATATTACTCAGTTACATTTGAATTGTGACATTGGCAAAAAGGTTCACAAAATGATTTTGCCGTTCCTTGAATTTAAGGAGGATGAAGTCGATGTAGATTGCTACAATTGTGAATCTATTGTATCATCAGATGAGGTTTCAGATGCTTACAGGATTGGTCTGGACAAAATTAAGTCCTTTATCAAGTCCAAAGACCATAAGGACATGCTTAGGAATTTATTGGACGAAAATGACAAACTAAAAATAAAGACCGAAACTATGCAAACATTTGACTCATTGAGTACCAAATTAAGTTCAGAAAATAAGATGAATGTTGAAAATACTTCTGGATTTGATGAGGACAGTGATATGAGTGAAATTTCTGTAGAGGATGAGGTTGACTGTTCAGAGTTCCTCAAAAGCGAACCCAAACCGACAAAACCTTTCATATATGAAAACTCAGTTGCATTCGGTTGTATGTCCAAAGACAAGTCCAAAGTCCTTAAAGCAAAGGCGGTTGTATATAAAAAGGTGCAAACAGTACCAAATCAAGTATATGCCACCACTGGCATTACCAAGAAGCAAACAGTTGAGCTAACATCCTTGGTAGATGAAGAGAATGCTGATGGGTGTGATAATTTTTTTTGGTCAGCTCCCATTGACAATGCAGACCAAACAGTAGGTGTGTCTGAGCAAACTTCATGGCGAGTCAAGGGTAGATATGTGGCTGAACCTCTTAACAGGCCTTCAAGCTTTGATATGCCAAGTACAAGCGGTACTAAAGAAATTCAAGGTGAACCGGTAAAATCATCTAGTGAATCATCTCCAAGCGAAGCTCGTAAAGATGAACCGAAAGCAAAGGCAAATATTCACAAGTCTTAAAAACAGCTTATTGAGCAAACACATCAAGGGAACAGAAGGTATCAGAAGAATCTCAAAGAGATAAAGCACTTTTGGAATTCTCAAAACACTAATCATTTTCACAAGGTATCGAATCCATAGGCAAAAGTAAGTCCTCAGAAAAACAAAGGTCACTTTACACACTGTCAGTCTTGCAGCCAAACAAACCGAAGAAACAGTTTCGGTGCTGAATCAAACAGTAATAAGAACCGAAAGACCGGCTTCGGTTCTAAAGTCCATCAACAACCGAAGCCGAACCCAATCAAGGATATCAAAGGAAAGGGAAAACTAGTCTCTCATCCTGAAGTTCATGTCAAGAAGACGTCAGCTAACCCTAGGAATCTAAAGACTAGTTTAAATGAGAATCAAAACAAAAATAAATAGTCTGAATCAAATAAATCAAAACAAGAGAACAATAAAATCAAGGTCTTCACCATCAAAAGAAAAGATGAAACCACTTTAATAAAAAGAACATATTTGGTTGATCTTTTTGATGCAATTCCCTGTCCTGTAAAAGGCTCACGAGGACCCAAGAAACTTTGGGTTCCTAAATCTGCTTATTTTTTGCAGGTTATAAGTGACAAGAAGTTCGACGACGAATGGTACATTGATAGCGGTTGCACACGTCACATGACAAGAAGGAGGGAAGAGCTAAGGGATTTTCGGTCCCTTAAGGATGGTGGATATGTCGAATATGGGAATAAATCATATGGCACGATCAAAGGCTACAGAATGATTACAAACGGTGAATTCTCAATTCAGAAGGTAGCATGTGTAGAGGGATTGCAACACAGTCTCATCATCGTCTCTCAACTAGTCGTGGGAACCAGCTTGAAAGTTTCATTCGATGATGAAGGTTCTGAGATTGTAGAAAAGAAGTCGAAGAATGTTCTGTTAAAATCCAAGCGAAAAGGAGAGATCTATCCTCTAAATCTGAACCCAATTCGAGGAAAGTCGGGTGTATGCCTTTTATCAAAAGCACACTTAGACGAAAGTTGGCTCTAGCACCGAAGGCTCTCACATCTAAACTTTAAGGATATCAATAAGTTGGTTATCGGTGATCATGTACGAGGACTTCCCCTTCTCAAATTTGATAAGGAACACTTGTGTGCTGCATGCAAAATGGGAAAGCAAACCCACACGTGTTAACACAAAGATCATTGAACCACTT
Source organism: Lactuca sativa (assembly GCF_002870075.4). Classification (NCBI taxonomy): domain Eukaryota; kingdom Viridiplantae; phylum Streptophyta; class Magnoliopsida; order Asterales; family Asteraceae; genus Lactuca; species Lactuca sativa. The sequence continues at coordinate 251,344,310 of NC_056625.2, forward strand.
GAACTTCTACACAATGACTTGTGTGGTCCTTCAGCAATCGAAAGCATCGGTAGTAGTAAGTACATTTTGGTAATTGTTGATGACTTTTCACGTTTCACTTGGGTTTTCTTTCTCAAACAGAAATCAGAGGCAACTCCTAAACTGAAAGCATTTATAAAGCAAGTGGAACTTCAACTGCGAAAGGTGGTTAGAAATTGTGACATCCCCATTTTCTCGGCCAGAAAAGACCGATTTTGTTGATGCTTTGTTTGAAAATCAGAGTAACATTTTAAATAAAAGTGTTGCGGAATTTGTCCAAAAACAAAACATGATAAAGATTTATCAAAAGCATTTCCAAGGAAATGTATTTCATTAAAAGACTTGGGATGTCATGTTTGATACAGATCAAAAACATAAACAGTACAATATAAGCCTTACTACATTATTTCGTATCTACAGACCTATATCCATAATCCCTCATCCCAAAACATCACATCTATGCTCATGCACCACTACCTGTAATACAAGAAACTGAGCGGGTCAGACTGGGGAGCCTGGTGAGCACATAGGCTTTTCAACCCACAATAAATAAGTTTATTAATTTCATCAATCAACAATAACCCGATTACCCATTCCCATTATCCTCACTTACGTCCCTAAACACCTATCATAAGGGACCTGGCCTAAGGATCATCATCGGGATGGACACTACTGCTGAGGGGATTCCTCAGCACTAAATGTCCTAAAGGCAACCATGTGGGGGATGGAGTACACCGGTGAACACATCGTTCACAAACACCTACAGGTTGTGAGTCTGCTAGTGTTCCACTAGACTGTCTAGAAGAGTCTGTGGTCGTCACCCATACTCCGCTAGATGACAGAATCAACAACATCAACATCGAGGCCTCTCATCATTTTATCACACATCACCTATTACATCTACCCATGTTTTACCCCAACATTTTCGTAGATATAAAATACATATACAATTTAAATCATTGAAAACATGTATAACAATGTTCATCCAGCATAGATAGCAAGTATTCAGATAATATGCACACATAGCACGTAATTTATATAAAATACTTCATATCTATGTGTAAGCTGAAAGTAACTATGCACTCACCTGAAAGGTGGTGACTCAACACTCGGACAGTGCTTCAATACTCTCAAAACAATTTTCCTTCGATAAAACCTAGTACCAATACCACTAGGGTTTAGTCTAACAATAACCGCGACAATTTAATTAGTCTGACTATTATTATTATATAAGCGTTAATAACAGTCAATATAACTCATAATAATAGCATAAATAATTATTTTAAGGACCTAATAACATTCCTATAATTATTTGAAAGCTATATTAAAAATTGTGTAAGCGTAGCTCACTTACAGCGGATTTTAACGAAAACCGGAACTTTATTTGGAGTAGCGTTTCGAAACTGAAAGGCTCTTTTTCTCGGGACTCCGGGAGCCTCGGGGCTTCCTTAGGGTGCTAGCGGTTCACCTAGACTTTAGGTGACTCAAAAGGGGCTAGAGAGAGAAAGTTCTTAAAGAGAGAATGAGTTTTGGTGCAAGAAAATCGGCTGCCTTCACACCCCTTTTATAGGTGCGAGGCCTCGCAAGTACGCTGGGCGTAAGGAGGTTACGCGGGGCGTAGTCCTCGGATAAGGCTTCCAGGTCGGATCCAGCTGGCTCGCACGCGCCTACTCTCAGAGTGGATAAGAAGCGAACGTACGCGGGGCGTACTAGGCCTCGGACGCGGGGCGTAGCGAAGCGACATGTCACCATCCGAAGCGAGCACCGTGAGCCGCAAGCGACAGCTGTGATCTTGCCACGTCATCGATTGAGCAACAGGCTTCACAAATTCGAATGAAATCTTTAAAAATTCGTAACTATCACATACGAGCTCCGTTTTTGACGTTCTTTATATCCACGCAAAGGTGGGAACGTACTCTACAACTTTCGTTTAGAATCCGTCGGCTAATTTTGACTCTATTTTAAAAGTTATATTATTAACAGGCCGGGACAGGATTGGTCCGTTAAATTTTCATAACTTCTTCATCCGACGTCCGTTTTCGCCCATCTTTTTCTCGTTATACTACTCTTAACGAGATTTTCGATCCTTGTTTAGGTTGTGTCGGCTAAAAACCGCTCGATCTAATATTCGAATTTCGGGTCGTACACTGCTAATCCGAAACTTCGAAAAATTATAACTTCTTCATATGAAGTCAGATTTAGGCGTTCTTTTTATCGATGTTCTTAGTTTAACATATTCTACGACTTTTGTTTAGAGCACTAAGGCTAAATCTCGCTCTATTGTAAATTCACTATTTACGCTTCCTGGTATCTAGCCGGTTTTGTCGCGAAACTTCGACGGGTCATAACTTCTTTGTTATAACTCGGATTTTGGTGTTCTTTATATCACTGGAATCCTTTTTTCAACCACTACAACTTTATGTAGAGATATCGGGCTTATCTCACACTTTAATTTTGACGCTTATTTTTATTCTTTATTAATTATACATTTATAATTAAATAATAAGCACATAAATACACATAATTCACATAATACTCAAATATTTCATCTTTATTACTTCAAAAAGAGTTACAATAGTTTATCTAGACTATTACATCGTCAAAAATGCTTAGCCCTGAAACCCGGATGTTACAATTCTCTCCCCCTTAGGTTGATTCCGTCCCAGAATCATGCATCAGCAAACAGATGTGGATAGCGACTCATCATGTCATCCTCTGTTTCCCAAGTGAGATTTGGCCCATTCGAATGTTTCCATCGGACTAGCACCAAGTCGACCATCTTGCGTCGTAACTTCTTAGTCTTACGGTCAACAATTGCCTCGGGCTCCTCGATCAGCCTTTTGTTCTCATCCATCCTTAATTCTGAGATTGGAATTATATCGAGAACATCTCCCGTGAATTTCCTCAAATAACACACATGGAAGGTGTTATGAATACCATTGAGTTCTTGGGGAAATTCCAGCTTGTAAGCTTGGTTCCCTATCTTCTGAAGAGCTTTTAACGGTCCAATAAACCTTGGACTCAACTTTCCTCGTTTCCCAAATCATATAAGTCCCTTCCATGGTGATACTTTTAGCAAAACCAAATCCCCAACTTCGAAGATTATAGGTCGTCTTTTCTTGTCAGCATAGCTCTTCTGACGATCCTGGGCCGCTAACATTCTTTCCCTAATCACCTTCAACTTCTCAGCATTCTCATGGACTATCTCGGGGCCCATAAACTGCTTCTCTCCAGCTTCAAGCCAACAAGACGGCGTACGACACTTCTGTCCATACAAGGCTTGATAAGGTGCTATCTTGATGCTTGAGTGAAAACTATTGTTGTAGGAAAATTCCACCAAAGGTAAGTGCTCGTCCCAATTCCCTTGGAACTCAAGGGTACATGCTCTCAGCATATCTTCTAGTGTTTGAATCATTCTTTCGCTCTGACCATCAGTTTGTGGATGGTAAGCAGTACTCAAACACAACTTTGTACCTGTGACATCCCCAAAATCTCGACCAGAAAAGACCGATTTCATTTATGCTTTTTAAAATAATTTCTGAGTAAATCCTTTTGATTTAAAAGTTTTGCGGAATTTGTTCCCAAAACAAAACATGATAAAGTAATATTTATCAAAGCATTTCATCAAGAGATGCATTTTCATTATATAATCAAAACTCGGGATGTCATGTTCCGATACAGACCATAAAGCATAAACGATAACATTACAAGTCATTCAATATATATATACATATACAAACTTGTAAACAAAACAACTTGATGATTCAACCATCTTATGCCCTCGCGCCACTACCTGTAATACAAATAAAACTGAGTGGGTCAGGCTTGGGAGCCTAGTGAGCATATAGGGTTTTCAACCCATAATAAATTAATTATATTTAATTTCACCAACCAATCACTATCCCGATTACCCATTCCCGTTATCCTCACTTTACGTCCCTAAAACAACATCTATCTCAAGGGACCTAATCTAGGATTTTCATCGGGACGGACATCACTGCTAAGGGGTTTCCTCAACAATAGATATCCTAAAGGCAACCATGAGGGGTATATAGTACACCGGTGAACACATCGTTCACAACACCTACAGGTTATGAACCTGCTAGCGTTCCACTGGACTGTCTAGAAAAAGTCTGTGGTCGTTATCCATACTCCGCTGAATAACTAGATCAACAACAACAACAACATCGAGGCCTCTCATCTGTTTATTTCACACCAACTATCTACCCATGTTCTACCCAACATATTAGTAGATAAAAATATATATTTTTATACATAGTTTAAAACCTGTATATCATTTTCATTCAATATATATTCCACATAACAGATGAGGCACACCCACATAACACGTATTTCATAGAAAGCAATTCAGATCTATGAGATGGAAGAGGGTGAATATACATTCACACACATAACAACAAAATTATACACATAACACGTATTTCGTATAAAATACTTCATAATCATGCGTTAGAAGAAAGTAACTACACACTCACACATATAAACAACAATATACTTAATACACTCTAACCATGCTTGTATTATTATCGTGTTTATGAAAGGTAGTATACACTCACTTGATCAAAAGATGATCGGACAGCACTACGACTTGCAGAAGTAGTAATCCTCAGCAGATCTGGAAGATCTCTACAAAAATCGAACTTCTCGCGGGCAGAGCTTCAGCTCGGGAATCGCACTTCTCGGGATCTCGGGATCGTAAAATTTCCTTCTTAACTTGGATATGAGATCCGGGGTGTCGGGATGGCTTCGAGGGTTTACGCACAGAGCTTCGGCACAAAAACGAGGAGAAATGAGCAAATAAGCCCGGAACCCTCGCATCCTATTTATAGGAGGCTGGAGCCTCGGAGTATGCGGGGTGTACGCCTGTACGCGGGGCGTACTCGTCCGAAATCGTCATGGCGTTCGTCATCCGAAGAACTCGAGTGAGAAGGTCGTCATGCTTCGCTGTACGCAGGGCGTACAGCAGTACGCTGGGCGTACTTCAGATATGCCCGGTGACTCCCCTTCGGATAATACCGGGTTTAATAATTAAATTTAAATACAAAATATTTAATAAACTTCAGAAATTCATATCTTCTTCATACGAACTCCGTTTTTGACGTTCTTTATATCCACGCGTAGGTGAGACTACGCTCTACAACTTTCGTTTAGACTCCGTCGGCTAATTTTGAATTTATTTTTATTATTTATTTTTAATAGGCCGGGACAGAAAAACTTCGTTATAAATTCATAACTTCTTGGTTTGACGTCCGTTCTCGCCTAACTTTTCATCGCTTCGATACCAACAACGAGACCTTCGATCCTCGTTTAGATTGCTTTGGCTAAAAACCGTTCGATCTCAAATCGAGTATTTCAGGCTGCATATCGCTGAGTCGAAACTTCAGAAAATCATAACTTCCTCATACGAAGTCAGATTTGGGCGTTCTATATATATTCGGAAACCTCGTTTCAACTACTACAACATTATCCAAAGATATCAAGTTTATTTTACACTTAAATTTTGACGCTTATTTTTATTCTTAATTAATCAAACCACATAATTAAGCAATTAAGCACAAAACACATATTACTCAAATAATACACTTCTATTATTTCAAAACGGGTTACAAAGGTTAACCTAGACTATTATATCAACATTAATGACAGGCCCAGAAACACAGGCGTTACAATTCTCTCCACCTTAGAATGATTCCGTCCCCGGAATCACACATCAACAAACAAATGCGGATAGCGACCCATCATGTCACTCTCTGTCTCCCAGATGAGATTCGGCCCATTCGTGTGTTTCCATTAGACAAGCACTAACTCGACCATCTTGCGTTGCAACTTCTTAGTCTTTCGGTCAACAATTGCCTCTGGTTCTTCAATCAACCTTTTGTTCTCATTGATTCTCAACTCCGAAAGTGGAATCATGTCGGGAACTTCCCCCGTGAACTTCCTCAAATAACACACATGAAAAGTGTTATGAATTCCATTCAGTTCTTCTGGTAGTTTGAGCTTGTAAGCTTGGTTCCCAATCCTCTGAAGAACTTTAAATGGTCCAATAAAACTTGGACTCAACTTTCCCCTTTTACCATATCTTATAAGTCCCTTCCACGGCGAGACTTTAAGCAAAACCGAATCTCCAACTTCAAAAGTCATCGGTCTTCGCTTTTTGTCAGCATAGCTCTTTTGACGATCTTGAGCTGCTAACATTCTTTCCCTAATTATTTTCAACTTTTCAGCAGTTTGATGAACCATCTCCGGTCCCATAAACTGCTTTTCCCCAGCCTCAAGCCAACAAGACGGCGTACGACAATTCTGTCCATACAAAGCTTGGTAAGGTGCCATCTTAATGCTCGAGTGGAAACTATTATTGTAGGAAAATTATACCAAAGGTAAATGTTCATCCCAATTACCTAGAAATTCCAAGGTACATGCTCTCAGCATATCTTCAAGTGTTTGTATCGTTCTTTCACTCTGACCATCAGTCTGCGGATGTAAGCTGTACTTAAACATAACTTGGTACCCAATTCCTCTTGTAGACTTTTCCAAAACCTCGAGGTGAAACGGCTATCACGATCCGATACAATCGTTAACGGAACACCGTGAAGCCTCACAATTTCCTTCACATAAGAATTTGCAAGCTTCTCCATAGACCATTTTCCTTGGCTGCTATGAAATGCGCACTCTTAGTGAATCGATCAATGACCACCCAAATCATGTCGTGACCATTCTTTGTTCTGGGCAGTTTAGTGACAAAATCCATAGCAATTTCTTCCCACTTACCCATAGGCACAGGCAAAGGTTCTAAACTCCCGTACGGTTTATGATGTTGTGTCTTTACTCTCGCACAAGTCACACACTCAGCCACATACTTTGCAACATCAAGCTTCATCGTCGGCCACCAGTAGTAGGGTTTCAGGTCCCTATACATTTTAGTGCTACTAGGATGAATCGAGTACATGTTTTTGTGAGCTTCTTCCATCAGAAGATCCCTAATTCCTCCTGACTTAGGTACCCAAATACGATCTTGGAATACCTTCAGTCCATGACCGTTTGTACCAAACACCAACGTTTTACCCAAACGTTCCTCCTTTCGATCATTCTTCTCAGAAGCTTCGCTTTGAGCTCTCTTTATACTGTCCACAATTGTCGAGACAACTTCTATTCTCAACACTCTTGGCCTTTTCCTTTCAAGATTGACTTTCCGACTGAGAGCATCAGCAACAACATTAGCTTTACCGGGGTGGTAAAGTATCTCGCAGTCGTAGTCTTTAAGTAATTCTAGCCAGCGTCGTTGCCTCATATTCAATTCCTTCTGAACAAAGAGATATTGGAGACTCTTATGATCAGTGAAAAGTTTGCACTTCGTGCCATAGAGGTAATGCCTCCATATCTTTAGAGCGAAAACTACCGCTGCCAACTCCAAATCATGAGTCGGGTAGTTCTTTTCATGTTCTTTTAGCTGTCGAGACGCATATGCTATCACCTTTTCTCTTTGGGTCAAAACACAACCCAATCCAACCCCAGGCGCATAGCTATAAACAGCGAAGTCTTCAACTCCATCGGGTAGAGAAAGTATCGGTGCCTCGCATAGCTTCTTCTTTAGCTTCTCGAATGCTTCTTTATGCTTATCACTCCAAGCATAAGTAGCTCCTTTGTGGGTCAAAGCTGTCAACGGAGTAGCGATCGAAGAAAAGCCTTGGATAAACCTTCGGTAATATCTGGCTAATCCTAAAAAGCTTCGGATCTCCGTGGGACTTTTCGGTTGTTCCCACTTCATTACAGCTTCGATCTTCGCTGGATCAACCATTATCCCTTCTTGGTTGACCACGTGACCCAAGAATTGGACTTCTCGAATCCAAAAATCACATTTGGAGAACTTAGCATACAGCTTCTCCTTCTTCAAGACTTCCAACACTTCTCGCAAGTGTCTGCCATGCTCCTCCTGGCTTTTCGAGTAAATCAGAATGTCGTCTCTGAACACTATCACGGATTTATCAAGGAAAGGATTACAAACCCTATTCATTAAATCCATGAATGCTGCCGGAGCATTAGCTAGTCCAAACGACATAACCAAGAACTCGTAGTGTCCATATCTAGTTCTGAATGCAGTCTTCTCGATATCTTGCTCTCTTACCTTTAGCTGATGATATCCTGACCTTAGATCGATCTTCGAGAAATAGCTCGAACCTTGCAATTGATCAAACAAGTCATCAATCCTTGGCAACGGATATCTATTCTTTATTGTTGCCTTATTCAGCTCTCGGTAATCAATGCACATTCTCATACTTCCATCTTTCTTCTTCACGAATAACACCGGAGCTCCCCAGGGCGATGAACTAGGTCTAATGAAACCTTTGTCCAATAACTCCTGAAGTTGCATCATCAGCTCCTTCATCTCCGTCGGTGCTAATCGATAAGGTGCTTTTGCAATTGGTGTTGTTCCTGGTGACAAGTCTATTCTGAACTCCACTTGTCTATCAGGTGGTAATCCAGGAAGATCTTCGGGAAATACTTCCGGATAATCACACACCACGGGAATATTCTGCATCACCTTCTTTTCCTTCTTAGCATCAATCACGAATGCTAAATATGATGTACATCCCTTGTTCAAACATTTTCTGGCTTTCATTAGGGAAATGATTCTAGAATTCACTCTACGTTTGTCTCCATACACCATAAACGAATCTTTCCCAGGCGGGTTTACTTTCACTATCTTCTTCTTGCACAAAATTTCGGCATCATTGGCGCTAAGCCAATCCATTCCCAATACGATGTCGAAACCATTAAGCTCGATAGGCAATAATTCCTCGTGGAACTTATTCCCATTCAGATCAATTAAGATGTTTTTCATACGATGGCTAACAGGTACAAACTTGCCACTAGCAACTTCGACTAATAAGGCATTATCTAGTCTAACAACAGGCAAAACTAGTTTTCTACCAAATTCATGCGATATAAAGGAGTAGTTGGCTCCAGAATCAAATAAAATTTGGGCAGGCAATGTGTTTACGAGAAAGGTACCTGAAGCGACATCAGCTTCATCTTTAGCAGCTTCTTGTGTCATCTGGAATGCTCTCGCCTTTGGCTTTGGCGGAATGTTGGGTCTAGCTGCCTCTTTCTTCTTCGGGCAGTCCCTCGACATGTGTCCGTCCTCACCACAACCATATCAAACTTTCTTGGTGAGAGTGCACTCATTGACATAGTGCCCTGGCTTTCCACACTTGTAGCATGTGGCCACTACCTCACATTTTCCATGATGCTTCTTCTTACATTTGTCGCACCATTTCGCTTCTCCTCCACTTCCCCTCGAACCAGACTTCGAGAACTTGTTTTTCTTATTGGACCCTGAAGTTCCATCGAACTTCCTCTTTTCACCAACTTCTATCCTTTCCAGACCCTTTTCCTTCTGTTGGGCCTCCACATTCTTAGCTGCACGAACAGCCGTTTTTAGAGTAGTTGCCATCTTGACTGTCGGACCAAAATCGGCAGGCAGTCCATTAGCAAACCTCTCAATCTTGGAGAGTTCCGTTGGCACTAGGTACGGAAATAACTTCATTTTCTCAGTGAATGCAGTAGCATAGTCATCTATGCTCATTTTCCCCTTCTTCAAGTTTTGGAACTCATTGCTCAGATCTATCTCTGAACAATACTGCACCCTTAGTTGTTCCAAGAACTCCTCCCATGACATTTTCAGGGCTTCTCCTCGTGGAATAGTATCTGCCAACAACTTCCACCAACTCAAGACTCCAGTCTTCAGTTGTCTAACTGCAAAGACGGTCTTCTGTTTGTTGCTACAGTCGGAACTTTCAAATACCATCTCCATTTCGGAGATCCAATCCATTATTTCAACAGGCCTTGGGCTTCCAGAAAGACTTGGCGGCTTGGCGCCCAAGAAATTCTTGTACATTCGCCCATCCTTGTTGTTTCTCCTTTCCGGATCGTTCCTTCGTTCTCCTTGAGTCCCAACTTGACTCATAATGCGACTATTGTTCCCTTCCTCCGATTGCTCGGGAATCAATTCGGGTTCCTCAGTAGGTAGGATAGGTTCATCCCTATTATCATGCAACATCTGTCGCATCTCATCCCTTTGTTCGGCTAATATAGCCCGAATCATGGCTTGCACCGCAGCCATTGTTATCGGTTCTGGTGTTGCTGCTACAACAGGTATTTGCTCAATCACTGGCGGTTGATTCCTGTTTTCATCCACGTTTCCAACGCCACTCCTTGTTCTCACCATTTTTGATCTACACACCGAATAAGGTGAAATTTAGATCTTCATTCACGATAGATATTTAAATCATCCTTATTACTCCGAAACCTTTACATGCGAGTTCTAATAACGTAGGCATACGCTTAGAATCCTACACACATAAGGTTTCCAGATCCGGTCGGCAACAGACCGTAGATCCGAACAATTAATATCATATATGACAACATATAACATTTAGCACATAAAAGCATTTTAGGCAACTTTCCTAAAATAAACTAGTGCTCGTGTCTAAAATCCAACAGACACACATCTCAAAATTCCACTTAGCATTCTAAGTTTAAGTCTAGAAGTCCTACAAATTCCTAGTTCGCTTAAACTAATGCTCTGATACCAACTGTGACATCCCCAAAATCTCGACCAGAAAAGACCGATTTCATTTATGCTTTTTAAAATAATTTCAGAGTAAATCCTTTTGATTTAAAAGTGTTACGGAATTTGTTCCCAAAACAAAACATGATAAAGTAATATTTATCAAAGAATTTCATCAAGAGATGCATTTTCATTATATAATCAAAACTCAGGATGTCATGTTCCGATACAGACCATAAAGCATAAACGATAACATTACAAGTCATTCAATATATATACATATACAGACTTGTAAACAAAACAACTTGATGATTTAACCATCTTATGCCCTCGCGCCACTACCTGTAATACAAATAAAACTGAGTGGGTCAGGCTTGGGAGCCTGGTGAGCATATAGGGTTTTCAACCCACAATAAATTAATTATATTTAATTTCCCAACCAATCACTATCCCGATTACCCATTCCCGTTATCCTCACTTTACGTCCCTAAAACAACATCTATCTCAAGGGACCTAATCTAGGATTTTCATCGGGACGGACATCACTGCTAAGGGGTTTCCTCAACAATAGATATCCTAAAGGCAACCATGAGGGGGATAGAGTACACCGGTGAACACATCGTTCACAACACCTACAGGTTATGAACCTGCTAGCGTTCCACTAGACTGTCTAGAAAGAGTCCGTGGTCGTTATCCATACTCCGCTGAATAACTAGATCAACAACAACAACAACATCGAGGCCTCTCATCTGTTTATTTCACACCAACTATCTACCCATGTTCTACCCAACATATTAGTAGATAAAAATATATATTTTTATACATAGTTTAAAACCTGTATATCATTTTCATTCAATATATATTCCACATAACAGATGAGGCACACCCACATAACACGTATTTCATAGAAAGCAATTCAGATCTATGAGATGGAAGAGGGTGAATATACATTCACACACATAACAACAAAATTATACACATAACACGTATTTCGTATAAAATACTTCATAATCATGCGTTAGAAGAAAGTAACTACACACTCACACATATAAACAACAATATACTTAATACACTCTAACCATACTTGTATTATTATCGTGTTTATGAAAGGTAGTATACACTCACTTGATCAGAAGATGATCGGACAGCACTATGACTTGCAGAAGTAGTAATCCTCAGCAGATCTGGAAGATCTCTACAAAAATCGAACTTCTCGCGGGCAGAGCTTCAGCTCGGGAATCGCACTTCTCGGGATCTCGGGATCGTAAAATTTCCTTCTTAACTTGGATATGAGATCCGGGGTGTCGGGATGGCTTCGAGGGTTTACGCACAGAGCTTCGGCACAAAAACGAGGAGAAATGAGCAAATAAGCCCGGAACCCTCGCATCCTATTTATAGGAGGCTGGAGCCTCGGAGTACGCGGGGTGTACGCCTGTACGCGGGGCGTACTTGTCCGAAATCGTCATGGCGTTCGTCATCCGAAGAACTCGAGTGCGAAGGTCGTCATGCTTCGCTATACGCAGGGCGTACAGCAGTACGATGGGCGTACTTCGGATATGCCCGGTGACTCCCCTTCGGATAATACCGGGTTTAATAATTAAATTTAAATACAAAATATTTAATAAACTTCGGAAATTCATATCTTCTTCATACGAACTCCGTTTTCGACGTTCTTTATATCCACGCGTAGGTGAGACTACGCTCTACAACTTTCGTTTAGACTCCGTCAGCTAGTTTTGAATTTATTTTTATTATTTATTTTTAATAGGCCGGGACAGAAAAACTTCGTTATAAATTCATAACTTCTTCGTTTGACGTCCGTTCTCGCCTAACTTTTCATCGCTTCGATACCAACAACGAGACCTTCGATCCTCGTTTAGATTGCTTCGGCTAAAAACCGCTCGATCTCAAATCGAGTATTTCAGGCTGCATACCGCTAAGTCGAAACTTCAGAAAATCATAACCTCCTCATACGAAGTCAGATTTGAGCGTTCTATATATATATTCGGAAACCTCGTTTCAACTACTACAACATTATCCAAAGATATCAAGTTTATTTTACACTTAAATTTTGACTCTTATTTTTATTCTTAATTAATCAAACCACATAATTAAGCAATTAAGCACAAAACACATAATACTCAAATAATACACTTCTATTATTTCAAAACGGGTTACAAAGGTTAACCTAGACTATTATATCAACATTAATGACAGGCCCAGAAACACAGGCGTTACAGTACCCAACTCCTCTTGTAGACTCCTCCAAAACCTCGACGTGAAACGACTATCGCGATCTGATACAATTGTAAGAGGAACACCGTGAAGTCTTACAATTTCCTTCACGTAAGCATTTGCGAGCTTATCCATAGACCACTTCTCGTTGGCTGCTATAAAATGTGCACTCTTGGTGAAACGATCCACGACTACCCAAATCATGTTGTGTCCGTTCTTCGTCCTGGGCAATTTAGTCACAAAATCCATGGTGATGTCTTCCCATTTACCCATGGGTATAGGCAAAGGTTCCAAACTCCCATACGGTTTTTGATGTTGTGCCTTAACTCTCGCACATGTCACACACTCGGCCACATACTTCGCAATGTCGAGTTTCATCGTCGGCCACCAGTAGTAGGGTTTTAGGTCCCTATACATTTTAGTGCTACCGGGATGAATCGAGTACATGGTCTTGTGTGCTTCTTCCATCAGAAGGTCTCTTATTCCTCCCGTCTTAGGTACCCAAATCCGATCTTGGAATACCTTCAGTCCTCAACTGTTTGTACCGAACATTAACGTTTTGCCTAAACGTTCTTCCTTTCGGTCATTCTTCTCTAAAGCTTCTTCTTGAGCTTTCCTGATACTTTCCACAATCGTCGAGACGACTTCGATTCTCAACGCTCTTGGCCTTTTCCTTTTCAAGGTTGACTTTCCGACTGAGAGCATCAGCAACAACATTTGCTTTACCGGGGTGGTAAAGTATCTCACAGTCATAGTCCTTGAGTAACTCTAACCAGCGTCGTTGCCTCATGTTCAATTATTTTTGATTAAAGAGATACTGGAGACTCTTATGATCAGTGAACAACTTGCACTTCGTGCCGTAGAGGTAATGCCTCTATATCTTTAGAGCGAAAACTACCGCTGCCAACTCCAAATCGTGAATGGGGTAGTTCTTTTCGTGCTCTTTCAATTGTCGAGATGCGTATGCTATCACCTTTTCTCTTTGGGTCAGAACACAACCCAACCCGACTCCAGATGCATCACTATAAACCGCAAAGTCTTCAACTCCATCGGGTAGAGAAAGTATCGGTGCTTCACATAACATCTTCTTTAGCTTCTCGAATGCCTCATCGTGTTTCTCACTCCACGTATACGTAGCTGCTTTGTGAGTCAAAGCTGTCAATGGAGCAGCTATTGAAGAAAGGCCTTAGATAAATCGTCGATCATATCCGGCTAATCCTAGAAAGCTTTGAATCTCCATGGGACTCTTTAGAAATTCCCACTTCATCACAGCCTTGATCTTTGCGGGGTCAACCATTATCCCTTCTTGGTTAACCACATGACCCAAAAACTGGACTTCTCGTATCCAAAAGCCGTATTTGGACAACTTAGTGTAAAGCTTCTCCTTCTTCAATACTTCCAACACTTCTCGTAGATGCTTGCCATGCTCCTCCTGGGTTTTCGAGTAGATGAGAATGTCGTCGATGAACACTATCACGGATTTATCGAGGAATGGTTTACAAACCCATGAATTCATCAAATCCATGAATGGTGCTGGAGCATTGGTTAGTCCAAACAACATAACCAAGAACTCGTTGTGTCCATATCTCGTTCTGAATGTAGTCTTCTCAATATCCCGATCTCATACCTTCAGCTGATGATATCCTGACCTAAGATCGATCTTTGAGAAGTAGATCAAACCTTGCAGTTGATCGAATAGGTAACAATCCTCGGCAATGGATACTTATTCTTCACCGTTGCCTTATTCAGCTCTCGGTAGTCTATGCACATACTCATGCTTCCGTCCTTCTTCTTCACGAATAACACCGGAGCTCCCCAGGGTGATGAACTAGGTCGAATGAAACCGTTGTCCAACAGAAGTTGCGTCATAAGCTCCTTCATCTCTGTCGGTGCTAATCGGTAAGGTGCCTTTGTTATCGGTGTTGTGCCTGGTAACAAGTCTATACGAAACTCGACTTGTCTATCAGGTGGTAATCTGGGAAGATCTTCGGGAAAGATTTCCGGATAATCACACACAACTGGTATATTCTGCACCTCTTTCTTTTCCTTCTTAGCATCGATTACGAATGCCAAGTATGATGCACATCCTTTGGACAAACATTTCCTGGCTTTCATCAGGGAAATGATTCCAGAATTCACTCTGCGTTTGTCCCCGTACACCATAAATGATTCTTTTCCGGGTGGGTTTACCCTTACTATTTTCTTTCGACATTGAATCTCAGCATCATTGGCGCTAAGCCAATCCATACCCAAAACGATGTCGAAACCGTTTAACTCTATGGGTAATAGCTCCTCGTGGAATTTGTTTCCGTTTAGGTCGATGACGATGTTCCTAATATGATTACTAACAGGTACGAATTTGCTACTGACAACTTCTACAATCAGGGCATTATCAAGTTTTCTACAGGCAATGCTAATTTCCCACCAAATTTATGCAACACAAAGGAGTAGTTGGCTCCAGAATCAAATAGTATATTTGCAGGCAAACCATTTACAAGAAAGGTACCTGAAGCGACGTCTGCGACCTCCTTCACAGCCTCAAGCGTCATCTGCAAGGCTCTCGCCTTCGGCTTCGGTGGTACGTTGGGTCTTCCTGCCTCCTTCTTCTTCGGGCAGTCCTTCAAAATGTGCCCTTCTTCATTACACCTATAACAGGCCTTCTGGATGAGGGTTCATTCATTGGCATAGTGCCCAGGCTTTCCGCATTTGAAACAAGTGACTCCTCCATCACATTTTCCCTGGTGCTTCTTCTTGCATTTGTCGCACCATTTTGCTTCAGTTCCTCCTCCTTTCGAACCAGACTTCGAGAATTTACCCTTCTTACCAGACCTCGAGGATCCGTCAAATTTCCTTTTCTCTCCCACCTTCGCTCTCTCCAGACCCTTCTCTCGTATGTGGGTCTCCACATTTTTAGCAGCCCAGATGGCAGCTTTCGGAGTGGTATTTTGCTTGACCATTGGACCAAAGTCCGCTGGTAATCTGAGGGCAAATTTGTTAACCTTGGAGAGTTCAGTTGGGACGAGGTGAGGAACAAGCTTCATTTTCTCAGTAAAGCTTGCAGCGTATTCAGTAACACT
This sequence comes from Lactuca sativa, assembly GCF_002870075.4. NCBI lineage: Eukaryota > Viridiplantae > Streptophyta > Magnoliopsida > Asterales > Asteraceae > Lactuca > Lactuca sativa. Next base: position 251,360,228 of record NC_056625.2, read on the forward strand.
CATTCTTCCCTTCTTCAGATTCTGGAATTCATTGTTGATCTCCAGAAGATCCTGCTCAAAGCAGTATTGCATCTTCAACTGTACCAGAAAATCCTCCCACGGCATCTTGCTTGCTTCACCTTTGGGCATTGAATCAGCTAATAGCTTCCACCAGCTTAGTACTCCAGATTTTAACAGAGGAACCATGAGAGTGGTCTTCTGCCTGTTGCTACACTCGTAACTCTCAAACATCATCTCCATTTCAGAGATCCAGTTCATGACTTCCACCGGCATCGGGCTTCCAGATAGACTCGGTGGCTTGGATGCCATGAAATCCTTGTATTTGCATCCACGTCCGTCATTTCCTCCATCCTGGTGGTTTTGCCTAATTATCGGTGGGTTGGCTTGACCAACAGACCCACTGTAGTTTCCTTCCTCAATCTGCCCTTCGTTCAACTCGGGTTGTTCGATCTGAATAGTCGCTTCCTCTTAATTTTGCTGGAGCAAACGTCTGGTTTCCTCCATTTGACAATCCAACATCGCCTGGATCATCGCTTGCACTCCGGCCATCGTTATTGGCTCAGCAGTGGCTTCCACAACCGGTATTTGCTCAATTACTAGGGTTTGGTTTCTGTTCCCATTTGCATTCACGTTTCCGCTACGGGTCCTTGCTATCTTGATCTATACACTGAATAAGGTGAATTTAGATCTTTATTTAGGATAGACGTTTAAATCGTCCTTATCACTCCGAAACGTTTACATGCTAGTTCTAATATCGTAGTCGTACATATAGAATCCTAAACACATAAGGTTTCCAAATCTGGTCGGCAACAGACCATAGATCCGAACAATTAACAACATATCAGGCACAAAGCATTTAGCACATAAAAGCATTTTAGGCATAATTCCTAAAATAAGCTAGTGCTCATACCTCACAATTAGCATTCTAAGTTTAAGTCTAGAAATCCTACAAATTCCTAGTTCGCTTAAACTAATGCGCTGATACCAACTGTGACATCCCCATTTTCTCGGCCAGAAAAGGCCGACTTTGTTTATGCTTTGTTTGAAAATCAGAGTAACATTTTAAATAAAAGTGTTGCGGAATTTGTCCCAAAACAAAATATGATAAAGATTTATCAAAAGCATTTCCAAGGAAATGTATTTCATTAAAAGACTTGGGATGTCATGTTTGATACAGATCAAAAGCATAAACAGTACAATATAAGCCTTGCTACATTATTTCGTATCTACAGGCCTACGTCCGTAATCCCTCATCCCAAAACATCACATCTATGCTCATGCGCCACTACTTGTAATACAAGAAACTGAGCGGGTCAGGCTGGGGAGCCTGGTGAGCACATAGGCTTTTCAACCCACAATAAATAAGTTTATTAATTTCATCAATCAAAAATAACCCGATTACCCGTTCCCGTTATCCTCACTTTACGTCCCTAAACACCTATCATAAGGGACCTAGCCTAAGGATCATCATCGGGATGGACACTACTACTGAGGGGATTCCTCAGCAATAAATGTCCTAAAGGCAACCATGTGGGGGATGGAGTACACCGGTGAACACATCGTTCACAAACACCTACAGGTTGCGAGCCTGCTAGTGTTCCACTGGACTGTCTAGAAGAGTCTGTGGTCGTCATCCATACTCCGCTAGATGACACAATCAACAACATCAACATCGAGGCCTCTCATCATTTTATCACACATCACCTATTACATCTACCCATGTTTTACCCCAACATTTTCGTAGATATAAAATACATATACAGTTTAAATCATTGAAAACATGTATAACAATGTTCATCCAGCATAGATAGCAAGTATTCAGATAATATGCACACATAGCACGTAATTTATATAAAATACTTCATATCTATGTGTAAGCTGAAAGTAACTATGCACTCACCTGAAAGGTGGTGACTCAGCACTCGGACAGCGCTTCAATACTCTCAACACAATTTTCCTTCGATAAAACCTAGTACCAATACCACTAGGGTTTAGTCTAACGATAACCGCGACAATTTAATTAGTCTGACTATTATTATTATTATATAAGCGTTAATAACACTCAATATAACTCATAATAATAGCCCAAATAATTATTTTAAGGACCTAATAGCATTCCTATAATTACTTGAAAGCTATATTAAAAAATGTGTAAGCGTAGCTCACTTACAACAGATTTTAACGGAAATCATAACTTTATTTGGAGCAGCGTTTCGAAACCGAAAGACTCTTTTTCTCGAGACTCTGGGAGCCTCAGGGCTTCCTTAGGGTGCTAGGGGTTCACCTAGACTTTAGGGGACTCAAAAGGGGCTAGAGAGAGAAAGTTCTTAGAGAGAGAATGAGTTTTGGTGCAAGAAAATCGGCTGCCTTCGCACCCCTTTTATAGGTGCGAGCCCTCGCAAGTACGCTGGGCATAAGGAGGTTACGTGGGGCATAGTCCTCGGATAAGGCTTCCAGGTCGGATCCAGCTGGCTTGCATGCGCCTACTCTCGGAGTTGAAAAGAAGCAAACGTACGCGGGGAGTACTAGGCCTCGGATGCGGGGCGTAGCGAAGCGACATGTCACCATGCGAAGCGAGCACCGTGAGCCACAAGCGACGGCTGTGATCTTGCCACGTCATCGATTGAGCAACATGCTTCGCAAATTCAAATGAAATCTTTAAAAATTCGTAACTATCGCATACGAGCTCTGTTTTTGACGTTCTTTATATCCACGCGAAGGTGGGAACGTACTCTACAACTTTCGTTTAGAATTCGTCGGCTAATTTTGACTCTATTTTTAAAAGTTATATTATTAACAGGCCAGGATAGGATTGGTCTGTTAAATTCTCATAACTTCTTCATCCGACGTCTGTTTTTGCCCATCTTTTTCTCGTTACGCTACTCTTAACGAGATTTTCGATCCTCGTTTAGGTTCTGTCGGCTAAAAACCGCTCGATCTAATATTCAAATTTCGGGTCGTACACTACTAATCTGAAACTTCGAAAAATCATAACTTCTTCATACGAAGTCAGATTTAGGCGTTCTTTTTATCGACGTTCTTAGTTTAACATATTCTACGACTTTTGTTTAGAGCACTAAGGCTAAATCTCGCTCTATCGTAAATTCACTATTTACGCTTCCCGGTATCTAGCCGGTTCTGTCGCGAAACTTCGATGGGTCATAACTTCTTTGTTATAACTCGGATTTCGGTGTTCTTTATATCCCCAGAATCCTTTTTTCGACCACTACAACTTTATGTAGAGATATCGGGCTTATCTCACACTTTAATTTTGATGCTTATTTTTATTCTTTATTAATTATACATTTATAATTAAATAATAAGCACGTAAATACACATAATTCACATAATACTCAAATATTTCATCTTTATTACTTCAAAAAGAGTTACAATAGTTGACCTAGACTATATGCTTAGCCCTGAAACCCGGGCGTTACAGAAATGTCTGAAGTGACAACGGGCTGGAATTCAAAAATCAAGAATTTGAATAATTTCTTGTTGATAAGGGAGTATCTCACAACTTCTCTGCTCCCTACACTCCACAATAGAACGACATAGTTGAAAGGCGAAACTGCTCCTTATGTGAAGTAGACCGAACCATGCTCAGCTTCGCCTCCTTGCCTTTATATTTCTGGGCTGATGCAATAGCTGCTGCCTGTTATACCTAGAACCGATCCTTCCTCAATAAGGGATTTTCCATCACTCCATACGAAATCTTGAATAATCGCAAGCCAAATGTCAATTTCATCCATGTGTTTGGTTCAAGATGCTTTATTTTCAACTCCAATGAAAACCGAAACAAGTTCGATGTCAAGGTAGATGAAGGGATTTTTCTTGGTTACTCACTAACCTCAAAGGCATATAGGGTTCTGAATAAGCGTTCAAAGAAAATTGAAGAAACCTGTTATGTAACCTTTGATGATGATTAAGTGAACAAACTTCAATCAAGTAAAGGACCAAAAGAGGAAATCTTTCCAGCATCCGGTCAAGTCTCGGTCCCAATTTCCAATCTATTTGAAGAATACATGTTGCTCTTTGATGAACCAGAGAGAGCAATTAATTATGAGACAAAGAAAGTTGACTACAAGATCGATAACTTGAAGAAAATTATCGATGAAACAACAAAAGAAATGGAAAACGGACATCAAGGACCAACCGAACAGCCAGGTCCAAGCGAACCTCCAAAAGAAAGATCTATATTCCAAGGGGAGGGTTCATCCACATCAGATAACCCTGGTTCGTCTTTCCAGGGAGAAACTCCATCACCAACAAAGACCCATGACATCCCATTCGAGGGGGAGCATTCTAATCCTGATGTTGAAATTGTCTCATCATTCGAGGGGGAGAATCATAATGTGAATGATGATTCAGATTTTCAATCAGAATTGGAAGAGGAAATCAATGCCGAATTGGATCCAGCCTATGATCCAAACTACCCTCCTCTCACAAAATGGACAAGAGATCATCCAAAAACTCAAGTAATCGGTGAATCATCTGAGGGAGTTCTTATTCGGTCTCAAATAAAAGCGAAGCAAACTGCTCTGTTCTCTCAAGTAGAATTTTGCATGTTTAATTCGTTCGTCTCAAAAATAGAACCGAAAACAGTTAATATTGCACTTGATCATTCAGATTGGGTACAGGCAATGCAAGACGAACTCAATGAGTTTGAATGAAACCGGGTTCGAAGGTTGATTCCCACACCTAAAGATGCATCTGTAGTCGGGTTAAAATGGATTTTTAGAAATAAGATGGACAAAGAGGGAAATGTAATTCGCTACAAAGCTAGGTTGGTTGTGAAGGGATATTGTCAGGAAGAAGGCATGTACTATGAAGAAACCTTCACTCCTGTAGCAAGGTTAGAATCATTGCGAATCTTTTTGGCATATGTTGCACACAAAAACTTTGAAGTGTTTCAAATGGATGTCAAGTGTGCCTTCCTGAATGGAGAACTAGAGGAGACTGTATATGTTGAGCAACCACCAGGTTTCGTGAATGAAAGGTATCCTGATCGCTGCTATATTTTGGATAAACTCGTCTATGGTTTAAAGCAAGCTCCTAGAGCGTGAGCACTTAATGTCCAAGTTTAAACAAGGTTCGGTTGACCCAACCTTCTTTCACAAGAGAGAGGGAGAGCACTTAATGATCGTCCAAATTTATGTTGATGACATCAACTTCGGTTCCACGAATCCTAGCCTAACAACTGAATTCAGGAAGTTGATGGAGACTAAGTTTGAGATGAGCTCAATGGGTCCGATTAATTTTACCTTGGCTTGAATATTAGACAGGGACCCGAAGGCATATTTATCAATCAGGATGCTTACACGAAGACCTTGCTGGCTATGTTTGGCATGATGGGAGATTCCAAAGTAAAAGTTCCTATGGCATTTGGAACGAAGTTAACACTATCTTTGGATAAACTGGATGTTGATATGACTCTCAATCGACAAATGATAGGGTCTCTAATGTATCTAACAGCTAGTAGACCAGACATTATGTTTTCTATTTGTTATTATGCCATGTTCCAAGCTAATCCACGCGAACCTCATATGGTGGCTATTAAGAACATCTTTAGATATTTGAAGCGAACCTATTCTCTCGGTTTGCGGTATCCTGCTAAATCAGGATTTTTCGTTTAAGCATTCTCTGATGCTGATCTTGGAGGATGTGGTTTAGACCGAAAGAGCACAACTGGAGGATGTCAATTACTAGATGGTAAACTCGTCAGCTGGCAGTCCAAGAAACAAACATGTGTTTCACTCTCAACAGCCGAAGCTGAATATATTGCTGCAGCATCTTGCACTTCCCAAGTCATTTGGATCCAAAGCCAATTAAGAGATTACGCCTAAATATGAAGAAGATTCCTCTTTATTGCGACTCTAAAAGTGCCATCAGGATCTGTCATAATCCAGTGCAGCATTCCAAGACGAAACACATATCACTGAGATATCACTTTATCAAGGATCACAAAGAAGATGGGAATGTTGAAATTCACTTCGTTCGGTCCTCTGATCAATTGGCTGACATCTTTACTAAGGCCTTTCCTGAAGCATCGTTTAATAAAATACTACAAGGCTTAGGAATGATGGAAGCTAAGTCAGTTCCAAAACCACACTCATTTCATTAAATATAACTTTCCCTTTTGATTTCCTAAAATTATCTAACAACCGAAATGAACCGAACGCTCGGTTTATTTCGGCTCCTGATTTTTTGGACACCGAAATGAATCGAAGGCTCGGTCTATTTCAGCTCCTGATTTTTCGGGAACCGAAATGAACCGAAGGCTCGGTCTATTTCGCCTCTTAAAAATTTTTCAAAGCGAGTGATTGTTTCATCTTATGGTTTGGTACTTACATATCCTTTATATTTTACTTTCTCTTCAATTCGTTACCAAAACTCAAAAATATTTTCTTTTCTGTTTTTATTTCTTTTTCAGAAAATTTATAACACTCAAAAATATTTTCTTTTCTGTTTTTATTTCTTTTTCAGAAAAATTTCATAAAATCCAAAATTATTTTCTTTTTATATTTCAGTATCACAGATGCACTTACATGATGGAGCTGGGGTAGGTATAACATTCTTTATCTATGTACTAGCTAAGTGTCCCTAGAAGCATGTTGCTGCATATCGATCGAAGCCTCCAAGACTTTGAGTGAAGCCTTACTGATTCGATATATACCAATCGTTTCTTCCCAATTTGGCTGATAAAATCACTCAAGTCATGAGCTACCTTACTCTTCTCACATTGAGTTAAGAGTTATATGTTTGGTCCATTTTAACAGCAGAGGTACTGTCGGTTCTTTAACCACCTACTCTTGTTTCTTCATTTCATTTCGATTCATAATCGTAACCCTTGAGACTCTCAGCATTTACCACCGAGGTTTATGGTTACACAACATCTGTATTGATGATCTTAGTTTCGTTTCACCACATGCTAAGTGAGACCCCAAATCCAATGCCTTAATCGAATTGACGGTGAACATTTCACAGTTCTAGTTTTTCACTCATGAATTAACGAAACCAATTTGATGGTCTGTTCCTTGAAATCTTTTTCATTTTTGCGAGATCTGTATGAATTTGTCTAACACCAAGACTTTTCTTCCAAAAAGATCCAATTTTTTTTTTATTTCAACATTGTTATCACCAAGCCACTGAATATACTATCCAACCTACTTGTTCAATAGGCCACACTCGTCTCACAAGTACTTCATCCAACTTTCGGTCTTATGTCAAGTACTGAAGTTCGGTTGAAGCAAAGCTACCCCTTAAAGCCTTAATTTGAAAAGATGCCTTTCAATGTTTCTTAATAAACATTTGATCGTATTTCAACGGGAAACCACATAGACACTTCTAAATCTCTCTTGACTTTGAAGGAATCGATTCGTGCCCGGGATCCATAATTTCATGTCTAAATAGACATCACTTAAATCCCACAAATACTTTGCTTTACTTCTTTTCTATTAGCACACTCTTGCACGAAGATCTTTATGATTTTCACAACTCTTGTTTGTGGTACTAATGGCAATTTTTCAAATTTGATGCTTCGGTTGTAAATATTGTGGTAGTACTCTGTGTTAAGGCGTGAACATTGCCAACCCTATTTGAAGCGAACGGGTTTATCATAGTTTGAAAATCGATTTGAAACGTTTTCGTAATTGGAAAGGCGGGAACAAGATAAGATTTCCAATCAAGTAATTGGATAGGAATTGCAACAGGTGCGTGAATTTGAAACGATTCCTATTTTCACGCCTGGTGACGTCTTCCTAGGGAAACATAACTGTCAAATCGTGCTTTTACAGGCGTTGATTCAGAAGATCGTATCATCATTACTAGTGATTCTTTCTCTCTCCTAGGAATGGTATATAAGATTTTTCTCATACCTCTTGTACCTTTTTACCTCTTCTGAATTCTTTCAAGAACACATCGGCGAATTTCACCTATTCATCATCTTCTTCTCACCTGCAACAATGGTTGAATCTTCGTCCGTTCATGAGCAAACTGTTGGGTTTTGAGCATTCTAACACTTCTAAGTGTACATGCAACCCTAAATACCTTGGATCTATGTTTTCTCTATTATACATGCAAATATGAGCTTTTCAAGGTATTCATCCTAACTAGCATAATAACGTTGATTCATATGAATATATCAAGTTAGAATTACATACCTCTTTGATGTAGAATGTCTTCATGAAGCTTGAGTGTCTAGTGCCCCAAGTGTGACACCTCAAATGGTTCACACAACATCATATGCACTTGGAAAGACTTGACAGAATATACACACTTCATGAAAATCGGCTAGCCCTTTCTATCACACATAGTGGCCAATTTTTCCCAAGAATATGATCTTTATATAGTGTCACAATTAGAGTAAACCCTAACTGTCATGGCTTTACATTTCCTTGGATCCATGGGTTCAAATACACCATGGATCATCCTATGGGTTTTAGCCCAACTTGATAATCTATGGAGTCTTAGCCCACTATACAAGTATGGATGATTTACATAATCAACCCATATATTTAATTAGTCTTCTTTTGATCACTTAATTAATTCTAGATTAATTCTTGATCAATACGAATTAAATAATCTTATTAATATATTAGAACTTATAATATATTAATAAACCTTAAGTGTTATTTCTCTCATTTTAGTCTATCCAAATGCATGATGCCATGCAACCCAAATGGACCATGCCGGGTCGGGTCAAGTCTTACCAATTATAGTTATGGACTTAGACATTAATCCAATAGTCTCCCACTTGGATAAGTCTAAAACTATTATTGCAAGTATGACTTCAAGAACTGAATGGAAATCATAGCTCTCAAAAGCTTCTGTCGAATTCTGACCTTGCTGATGATCTCTGACCTTTGTCAATGACTTGTCCATTAGATAAGGGATCATATATTCCTCCATTCTAGATATCATATGGACTGAGACATGGATTATAATCATTCTCTCTGTCCATTTGTTGTTTCCCGATTTTTGATTTATAACCACTAACTAATTGAACAAATCAAATCATTCCAGGCCCGGCCGAGCACTTACATTTGTCATCACCAAATCATCGAGGGGCCCACAGATATTGCTTTTATCCCGAAGGTAAAAGGAATGGATAAACATCGACTCATATGGCTTTTTCAACTACTTGTTGAATCATACACAAAGGCACGTTTTATAACATCGAGTTACCAATGCGTTTTCGTGCAATCAATGTATAACCAACTCATAGTAACAACTCATATCTCTAGGTTTGAAGAATATAAGATATTATCATCTCATGATCACTCGTGATAAAATCCATGAAGTGATTCAAATGAGCGCGGGTTGAATCCAATACTCAGAACTTATGAGCACTCATGAGTGTTGTAGCACCACTTTGTCCAACATCTTAGACCTATACAAGCCAACTCATGACAGTCTTGATTCATATCTACTTCCAACATATGACCGACTGTGGATTGTTTGAATAACTTAGTCATTCAGGAAGAGCGACCTAGTTATTCAGGAAGTCAAAACATGCAAAATGAAACACAAGAATAATTGAATCCAATATGGTCTCAGAACTTATGAATATAAATAAAACACCTTTTATTTATCACCATATGATTACACATTATTCATTGCATACTGTTTTAGCTATCAACTTTATACTTGAATTAAAAACAATAGTTGTCCCATGCTCCAAGCATGTACACTATGTTTTTTTTCCTTAAACACTAGTCATGCCATACACCAAGTATGCAAACTAAGTTTGTATATGATCTTTACTTTGTGAAAGAGATCGATTGAACATAATTCCAATGATTCTCATTTCATACTCCTAATTCCTTACTGCAAATGCAAGAATTCCAAATTCATGCCATTTATTGAAACCTGTTAGATTCTAAACTTATACGCATTGATCCTCTTGTAATGATTATGCACAAAGTCACAAAGACTCTACACAAACATTACAGAGCATTCCAAAGGAGATCAACTCCTTGGAAACATCCTTCTTATATTAAGTTTCCTAATCTTACACAGATTTATTGAACAACTTCCACCTATGGGATCATTTCCATATTCCCCTTTTGACTATCACTTCTGAACAAGAGTTGCCTTTTTCCAGAATATGTCAATATGGTCCTTCCAACAATTAACACTATACTTCCAACTGTCCCTGAGCAACCAATCTTTGGTAAACCTTAGATTGTCCTCAACAATTGCTTAATCCTTTTAGTCATATCCAATTCTAGACCTTTTCCCTTCTTAATGCCCCATACATTTGGAAAATTTTAGAAAGGATGAATATTATAGCACATGCAATTGATCCTATATCCGAAGCATACGGGACACGATTCATGATGTCTCACATAAAAACATGATAGATCAGTCCTTTTGCTACAATATTTCTATTTGCCAAGTTCTCATAATTTTAGATTATGAAAAGGGATGTCGTAATCATAATCGAATTTTAGAACACAAATAATAGACCCATATATAGAATTTCCTTATGTTGAGATGAAGTATAATTTCCTCTCCTTGACTAAATACGATTAAAACCTCAATCTAAGCTTTTAGATTTGAGATGAAGTATAATTTCCTCTCCCTTAATTATAGCAAAACAACTCTTTCCCAATTGAAACCTTTTGTTTTCTATAATTAACATTGCTAACTTGCAACCTTTATCATAATTATCATGCTCCCACTAACATGATGATTATTAGCATAACACTTATGCTCCCACTAGCTTTGACTTGTACTCAGAAATCAGCTGAACTTCTAGAAAAATAATACTTTATTGACTTTCTTACCAAACTTCAGATTTCTAATACTAGATTCCTTTGATAAAACTTTATCAATATCATACACCTTATCTTAGATAGCTAACATGTGTGTCTAAACAATTTTAAGAACTATGAAAAGAGATGTCGTAATCATAGTCTCGATTGTTTAGACCTTTTCCATCTGCTTCAAATCTACTTGGTGGAAGTGTTACCTCACCATCCTTTTCATGAATCGGAGAGAAACCTTATGACCCTTAGATTTTATGGTGTATGTGTTCTTATCCATGCGAATTGTCAAAACCATATTCACAAGACAAAGATAATGACAAATCCAAACTCATATGGACTGAACTCAATCTGAATTCCTTGCCACATGGCAGCTCAAGGGCCTACCATTGCTTCCAAGTTGTTATGCAACCAATTGAGAACTCTAAGAACTCATATGCAAAGCCAACTTTAATTGGAATGGGCACATAAATAAAGTATGTCAACACGATAGGTTATAAACCACACGTCGTGTGCTAGTGTTAAACCACATGTTTTAATTCTTGATTAGTTCTTAAGACTTTCAAGACCTTTAAGACTCCCACTGTCCTCTTGACATATAAGACTATCCTGCCAGATATTCAAGAGATAGTGCGGATTCTTTATCAAGACAAACACTTCACACAATTGGCCTAAGTTGATCTTTGTTTTTTCCAAAACATCACAACTTACCAATTTCAAATGTATAAGAGTAGAAAACTTTTACTCTTACATTTGACAAGTGTTTTAAACCTTCTTTAAGAAATGTTAGTCAAGTTACAATCTTAGAGTATAACTCTAAGAATTGTTTTTGGAACGAAGTATGAATCATCCTCTTGATTTAACCACTTCAACAATTCATAACTTCTCTTCTTAACTATCAGAATGCACTTAGAGGATGAATTGTGATAAGGTCTCAAAATCATCAAGATGATTATATAAAATGAGACTAAAGTACTCACCCATCTTTTTAGATTTGAGAAACTTTTATCCTTCTGCCTAAGTTGATTCTTCTTATTCGCTCTGCCAAACATTGGAACCTTTTCCAATGTCTCAGAATTACACTTAAGCTTGTAAGTATAACCATATTTACTGAGCTATAGTAAATTATGACGAATTGTCTTATCGATCTTTTGTGGAGGACTTAACGAGCGCACAAGAATGTGTACTCGATCCCTTAGTCCTTTACTTGACTCACACATCCATGTGAACAAGTAGTTAGTCTTAATTTTTCCAATGCTTGAAAGTTCTCATCCATCATGCTATACAACTTGCATGATTCCAAGTCTCGGTCCAATTGAAACCTTGGGTGACGAGAATCTTTCCTTATTTGGTAAATTTAGACATTACCACAAATGAAAGAATCAAATTCACTTTCCAATATTGCTATCAGTGGAATCTTATAAGCAACAATTTTCCATAAACACCATTGTAAGGATACATAAAATAACTAAAATCAAAAGATTTACCTTTTATTTTAAAACTTTGCAGAAAACTATCCTTATAGTGCAAAAGCAAATGAAAACTTTGTTGTTATCTATTCCTATAACTCCTAAGAAGTAGCTCAAGAATCCGATCTTCAAACTATGCGATAGAAATCCATCTACGCAATCAGATTCAGCATATTCTTTCTTTAAGTTTCTTCACTTCTCTTTGATTCTTAAAACATCAACATGTGACCCAGTCACATCATGTATCAAGAATCTCATAATAGAAACTTAGTAGAGTTAGATAGTGGACTTTACCTGAAGTAGAGTCAAACTTATTGAATTTAACATCCTTAGGTAAAATTAGCACCTTCGCAACTAATTCCCTTCCTTTGGCAATGCAAACATATGGACCCTTTGGTAATGGTATGCAGGACTATCACAGACTTAGCTTTTCTCTTTACCATTTGGTCAACCGAGTAGAATATGGCCGATCCCTTTCCATTGGGGAGAGAGAGCTTTACTGGATATCTAATGTCATCATTGTCAATGTCCATAAAGTTTTAGGAAGTTAATCTTAGCAAATAGATAAGTTCATTAAGGGTCTTGTCATAGTCTGTTTCATAGGAGTCCCAAAGGAACTCACTATGTGAATTAGAAAGTAGTTGAGCCACCAACTTTCTCAAGACTTTGAAACCCAACTCTCCCGGCTTGTCAATATGTGACTACATCTCCAAGATGTGATCACACATAGACCTTTTCTTGCCAATAGGGCTTGAGTGACCTTAAACTTTTCAAGAACTTGTGGGTTAGGGAGAATAATTGGAGGAGGTGGAGGAAGTGAAGTTCCAAGAGATTTGGGAGGATCATAGATGTCTGAACCAGACATCTTTTTGGGAGATATTCAAGATAGTTGATCTAAAGTCCTAAATATAACACCCATTATGAAATATTAAGGCTAGGACCCAACACAATACTTTTATAACTTGGAAGAGGGATGTCGTAATCCAAGCTATAAAATATTTAAAGGTAGGTGAATGACTATTCACCAATTTCCACCAAGATAAACGAAATGTATTATTAGGTTTTAATTGGTTTTGAAACTCCTAGATCTTTTGAGATTCATTGAACTGTTCATTGGCATGTTTTCAATCTCGAGTGTGCCCTTCAGGTTTTGTGACTGGGATGCCGAGGATCACAAAACAAGGTGTGAAGTAACCATGCAAATTACTTGGTACCCTTAAGTGTTTACCCCTCAATCGATGTGCCGGTTAACCACACACGCTCCATCGATACTATGATAAACATTAAGTTACCCTTTGCCTACCTTGTTAAATACAAGTTAGTGTGCTGGTTAACCACACACGCTCCATTAACCGACTTAAACAAAGTGCAAAGTGTAATTTCATGGATTATCACCTTATTCGCATTTTCCTAAGTAACTAAGATTGGGTATTATTAAGAGTTTAGTTACTTAGTATTTATCATTAATACTTTTAATGAAGGGAGAATTATAGTCCTGTCAAACCCGTTCGGCTAACGACCCTCCACCAGTCAAGCAAGCGGTGGGTGAGAGTGGACACCCATTAAGTTGCCATTTTATAGGCAACAACCTTATACCCACCTTATAGACCAGCTTCGTGAATGAGGCGTACTAGCGGTAAGACCGACTTTACTCTTATACATATATATATATATATATATATATATATATATATATATATATATATATAATTAACTTATAATATTATAAAGTATAAGGGTTGAATTTTAACTCTTTAAAATTCTAAGGGCTAACTTGGAATTAAAGTATTCATAAGTGAAAACTTTTCAAATTCCAAAACTTGAGGACAAGTTTTGAAACTATTCAAAACTAATTAATTCCATAACTTATGTGTTTAAAGTAGTTTTAATCCAAAAACTCTTCAAGTTCCATAACTTGAGGACAAGTTATGGAAGACTTTAAACTAATTAAAGAATTAACTTTTCTTTATTTTATAACTTATGGAATTAATTATGGTTACACTTTTTTTAATTTATTATTTAATGAAGAGACTCTTGGTCCTCCATAACTTGAGGACAAGTTATGGAGTCATAAAACCATTTTAATTAGAACTAGACTCTTCATTTTTTGTAACCTTTGCCAACTTTTATGAGTTTTATGAAACTTAAATGTAACTTTTCATATAACTTGAGGACAAGTTACAAAAACACATTTTAGAATCAACTCTTAGCTTAATTTGGATTGAAAACAACTATTTCACTCAACTTTTCTATTAATCTAAGAAACTCACAAGAACAAGATAATTCAAATCAAACTTTTTCATGTAATTAGTCTAATCCTTAAACTAATACAAAACATGAATCTATTGACAATTATCTTTGAAATTGGATTAGCATGAACATTACCACATCAAAAACAAGTTTATAAGTTCAAAAACATCTTAGGGTAATGTTCCTAGTCCAATTCCAGCCAAAAAAGTCGAATTTATGCTGTCTGGGGGTCCAACTCGTCGAGTGCACGAACCAACTCGTCGAGTTGGATGCTTTTTGCCTTGGACTCGGCGAGTCTGCTGGGCAGACAGCATCAAAACTCGATTTTCTAGCTTCTTTTGCAAGTATAACAAGAAAACAAACCTGTCTCTGATACCACTGTTGGGTTTTGAGCATTCTAACACTCCTAAGTGTACATGCAACCCTAAATACCTTGGATCTATGTTTTCTCTATTATACATGCAATTATGAACATCCAAGGTATTATCCTAATCTAGCATACAAAATAATGAATATAACAAGATAGAATACATACCTCTTTCATGTAGAAAGTCTTCATGAAGCTTGAGTGCCAAGTGCCCCAAGTGTGACACCTCAAATGGTTCACACAACACCAAATACACTTGGAATAACTTGAGAGAAATCTACACTTCATGAAATCGGCTAGCCCCTCTATTACTCACACTAGTCACCGATTTTTTCAAGAATAAGATCTTTATATAGTGTTACAATTAGGGTAAACCCTAATTGTTATGACTTTCCATTTCCTTGGATCCATGGGTTCAAATACACCATGGAGCATCCATGGACCATCCTATGGGTTTTAGCCCAACTTGATTATCCATGGAGCATTAGCCCACTATACAAGTATGGATGATTTACACAATCAACCCATATATTTAATTAGTCTTCTTTTGATTGGAGGAGGTGGAGGAAGTGAAGTTCCAAGAGATTTGGGAGGATCATAGATGTCTGAACCAGACATCTTTTTGGAAGATATTCAATATAGTTGATCTAAAGTCCTAAATATAACACCCATTATGAAATATTAAGGCTAGGACCCAACACAATACTTTTATAACTTGGAAGAGGGATGCCGTAATCCAAGCTATAAAATATTTGAAGGTAGGTGAATGACGATTCACCAATTTCCACCAAGATAAACGAAATGTATTATTAGGTTTTAATTGTTTTTGAAACTCCTAGATTCTTTTGAGATTCATTGAACTTTTCAATGGCATGTTTCAATATCGAGTGTGCCCTTCAGGTTTTGTGACTGGGATGCCGAGGATCACAAAACAAGGTGTGAATAACCATGCAAATATACTTGGTACCCTTAATATTTACCCCTCAATCGATGTGTTGGTTAACCACACGCGCTCCACCGATACTATGATAGACATTAAGTTAGCCTTTACCTACCTTGTTAAATACGAGTTAGTGTACCGGTTAACCACACACGCTCCACTAACCGACTTAAACAAAGTGCAAAGTGTAATTTCATGGGTTAGCACCTTATTCACACTTTCCTAAGTAACTAAGATTGAGATTAATACTTTTAATGTAGGGAGAATTATAGTCCTTGTCCTACCCGTTCGGCTAACGACCCTCCACCAGTCAAGGAAGCGGTGGGTGAGAGTGGACACCCATTAAGCTGCCATTTTATAGGCAACAACCTTATACCTCCCTTATAGACCGACTTCGTGAATGAGGCTTGCTAATGGTAAGACTAATTTTCTCTTATACATATATATATATATATATATATATATATATATATATATATATATATATATATATATATATATATATAATTAACTTATAATATTATAAAGTATAAGGGTTGAATTTTAACTTTTAAAATTCTAAGGGCTTAACTTGGAATTAAAGTATTCATAAGAGAAAACTTTTCAAATTCCAAAACTTGAGGGCAAGTTTTGAAAATATTCAAAACTAATTAATTCCATAACTTATGTGTTTAAAGTAGTTTTAATTAAAAAAACTCTTCAAGTTCCATAACTTGAGGACAAGTTATGGAAGACTTTAAACTATTAAAGAATGTAACTCTTTTTTTTGTAACTTATGGAACTAATTAAGGTTACACATTTTAATGATTTAAGGAAGTGGCTCTTGAACGTCCATAACTTGAGGACAAGTTATGGAGTCATAAAACCATTTAATGAGGACAAGACTCTTCATTTTTGTAACCATTGCCAACTTTTATGAGTTTTAAGAAACTTTAATGTGACTTTTCATGTAGCTTGAGGACAAGTTACACAAGCACATTTTAGAATCAATTCTTAGATTAAAATGGATCAAAGACACATAATCAATCAACATTTTCTATTAATCTAAGCAACTAATATGAACAAGATAATTGGAATCAAACTTTTTCATGTAGTTAGCATAACACTTAAACTAATACAAAACATGAATCTATTGACAATTATCTTTGAAATTGGATTAGTATGAACATTACCATATCAAAAATAAGTTTATAAGTCCAAAAACAGCTTAGGGTAATGTTCCTAGTCCAATTTCAGCCAAAACAGTCGAATATATGCTGTCTGGGGGTCCAACATGTCGAGTGCATGAACAAACTCGACGATTTGGATGCTTTTTGCCTTGGACTCGGTGAGTCCATCAGTGGACTCAGCGAGTCTGCTGTGTAGACAGCACCAAATTCGATTTTTTAAGCAGTTTAAGCAAGTATAACAAGAAAACAAGCCTAGTCTCTTATACCACTATTGGGGTTTGAGCATTCTAACACTCCTAAGTGTACATGCTACCCTAAATACCTTGGATCTATGTTTTCTCTATTATACATGCAAATATGAGCTTTTCAAGGTATTCATCCTAACTAGCATAATAACATTGATTCATATGAATATATCAAGTTAGAATTACATACCTCTTTGATGTAGAATGTCTTCATGAAGCTTGAGTGCCTAGTGCCCCAAGTGTGACACCTCAAATGGTTCACACAACATCATATGCACTTGGAAAGACTTAGGAGAATATACACACTTCATGAGAATCGGCTAGCCCTTTCTCTCACACATAGTGGCCAATTTTTCCCAAGAATATGATATTTATATAGTGTCACAATTAGGGTAAACCCTAATTGTCATGGCTTTCCATTTCCTTGGATCCATGGGTTCAAATACACCATGGAGCATCCTATGGGTTTTAGCCCAACTTGATAATCCATGGAGTCTTAGCCCACTATACAAGTATGGATGATTTACACAATCAACCCATATATTTAATTAGTCTTCTTTTGATCACTTAATTAATTCTAGATTAATTCTTGATCTATACTAATTAAATAATCTTATTAATATATTAGAACTTATAATATATTAATAAAACGTAAGTGTTATTTCTCTCATTTTAGTCTATCCAAATGCATGATGCCATGCAACCCAAATGGACCATGTCGGGTCGGGTCAAGTCTTAACAAATATAGTTATGGACTTAAACATTAATCCAACACAAACTGCATCATCCCCTCTGTTGACCATCAAACCCAACCAGAACCTGATTATTGATCAATCACCGTTCCAGTATGACCCCTAAATGCAGCAAGTGGTTGAATGCCTCAAATATTCACCACTTGTTGTTGCACTGACCAATGTGGAGTATGTTCCAATGTCGTTACTCTCTCAAGTCTACTCAACTGCTCTCTATGACAAGGTCAAGGAGAGAATCTTCTTTGATATCTTAAATCACAAGGCGTCGATTTCCAAAACTCGATTCTGCTTGTTACTAAGGATGGCTATCGATGATTCCATGCTCAACCCTGATACCGTTTCCATTGCTCAACTCTTTGCAATGTTCTATGATATGGGGTATACTGAGGTTCTCACCACCATTACAAAGTTCAAGAAGTCGTGCCTTCCTCCTCAGTGGAATGGTCTTTTTACCCTCCTCTTCAAGGGCTTAGCGGAGAGGGTTGCTGGGTCTCATGGGCGCGAGTAAGGCATTTATGACCCTTCTGTACGGTCTCTACCATGGAGTAAACATGGACTTTGGATCCATCTTATGGTCACAACTGGTTCAAAGTCTCAGTTCTTCTTCTCGCTACTCTGAAATCTCCTGTGCTAAATTTTGGACTTTAGTTACTCACTGGGCGATGGAGAAATTTCAAGTTCCAACGATGGCTGACTCTTTAATGTCACCGTTTGCCACCTTTCACACGACGAAGATAATAGTTTATGATCCATCTAAGTTCGTGTTCATTGGTTCAGTTCCGGGATCAATGTATCGTTGTGTCTCTACTGAAAGAAAATTGATGAATGAGTACAAGAAGCCCCCTCATTCAGGACCAAGGCAGCTTACTCCAGAAGTGTAGAGTTTGCTGGTCGTAGCAGACAAACCAGCCAAACGAGGGAAGAAGATGGAAAGAAAAGGAGAGAAGGACGGTCCATCCTCTAAACTCTCTACCCCCAAGAAGCAAAAGCCTAAACAACCAGCTCCTTCGGATCCAAAGAAAGGTAAGACTAAGAAGAAGGCGCACAAGACAAGGGCTCATTCATCAAGTGACCAAGACTACGTTCCATCTGATCTACAACCCGAACCTGAGTCTGGTGATGATGATGTTTCTCAAAACGAAAGTTCCCTTCGAGGTAATTCGTCTCCACCCTCACCAACTCATGAAGGTAACCGAAACTCACATCCTCCTTCTCCTACTCAACCGGTTCCAATTACCATTGCTCCATGTCCTCCTCCCATATCCTCTTCCACTACTACCTCAATTCCAATTCCCACTCCTTTATTCACCGAAGTTACCACAACCACTACCACTTCAACTCTACCTGAAGTTCGTGTCAACGTATTTGCTACGAGGGCACCTACTTCAGAATCACCAATTACTTCAAAACCTTTATCCCCGCCTCCCTTACACGAATCTAACATTGTTCTTGGCGGAGCAAATATGGAGTTTGATTCTGTTTATTTCAGCCCATATCGTGTTCAAAGCGATGATGATGTTGATGCTCCGGTCACGAAGAAGCATTTAAAGAATCTGAATGACAAGCTTGATCAAATGCTCTCTTCTTTCTCTTCTACTCCCACTCAGGCGTTTTCTGAAGCTGTAATCAAGGCTCTGTTGGCAACCTTTATCGAGGAGCATGACACTACCATTTATAATGTCGTTAAAGCTATCGATACTTCTACTTCATCCTGCCAGAAAGCTTCTATTGTAGTTTATGAATCCACTAAATATTGCAAGCAAGCAACCGCAAACGTCGAAAAACTAATTTCTGATGCTCATATTTTCCTTGATTCTCTTCAAGCTGCAGCTCAGAAGAATGTTCAACTGGTGAATGCTTCGGTTGATACTCTTACCAGTTCGCTTCAAGCTGAAAAGAAGCATTTTGCCGATGCTCGCAACGTCATCAAATCTGACTACTTTGAGTTTCAATCTTCCATCAATCAGCGTCTTGAAAAACTTCACGTTGATCTAACCATGGAAAACAAACTCATGGATGAACTGGCTCTCAAAACCACCAAAGTCAAAACTCAAGCTCTGAAGCTCACGCATGTTCAAAAAGAGAATGATGAACTCAAGTCCGAGCAAGCTGTCATCAAGAGAAGCGTTGGTGATGTGCATTCCATTCTACTACATCTTCTGGAAGCACATGACTTAGTTCTTACTATTTCGATTCGACGCCACTTGGCTGAGAAATTGAGACCTGCTCTGGCCATATTAAGCAGGATTGAAGGTGTTCCAGAGACTGTTGTCCCTTCGAAATAAGGGGGAGAAGATGTCGGTGAAGGTCAATCACAACCGCCTCCAACAAGCAAACCCATCTCTCAACCAAAAGTCACTGCTGAACCGAAGGGTAATGAAGCTTCGGGCAGTATGAAGGACAAACGAAAAGAAAAAATTGATGATGATGATAAGGTGGAAATCAAAGATGTGATCGAAATCGAAGAAAAAGCTTCCAAACCTGAAAATCTCAAAATCAAACAAAGTGAACGAGAGCTTGAGGAAAAGCTTCGTAAGGCGAATGAAGAAATTGAAAGGTAGAAGAAACAAAAAGAAGCGAACGATGTCTTGGAACGAAGGAAATCCTTATTCCCTTTGTGGATGATGGAAAGACTTCTGAAGGAGGCAATCGAATCTCTAAGCACACATTGGCTTGAACTGGTCCTTTCGTTCAATCTTGAAAACTCCAAGGATTCTCGGTTTGACATGCCAATCACCCGAAAGGCATTTATCTTTCATTGTTTCGAGTCAACTATTGCCATCCCTTCTCCTGACCCAAAGGTTGATCGAGACCTCCTCGAGTATTACCTTGCATTCTCTCAACCGCAATACCTGACATGGAGTAATCAGAAGATCACAACAGTCAAGGTGTAGAAACCTACTTCGCCAGGGAAGTTCATCAACGTCAAATTCAAAGTGACCAGAGGCTCAAACAGTTCAGTTCATATGATCTCCCTTGCTGATCTACCGAATCTGAATCCCCATGATTGGATTCTCCTGAACAATATCTTACTAACCAATCAACAAGAGTATGAGCCCATCATTGATCACATAAAGTGAATGCTGGTGAGTTATATTCTTGAAGTTGCAAAAATGGATCAGGAGATCGCCTCTGCCCTGAGAAAGAAGCCCATCGTCAAGACAATTGGGAAGGCAAGCGACATCAATGCAATGATGAAGGGAAAGATCGACCCACAGTGTCACATAGTTACATTTACTAGGGGCAAAGGTAAAAAATGCTTGTTCGCTCTTGCTGACAAACACATGTTCTCCACCTCTTGCTTGGAGCATATTCTTGAGATCATATATAGGTGCGATCAAAACAATGATGTAGACAAGAAACTGTTTTTGGATATGCTTCGGTGGTATATTAACTTTCATCAAACTCTACTTGCCATCATACCGAAGCTGTTCGAGACTGTGAAGACAACTACCATTACTCAACTGAAGTGATCTCTCGCCTCAAATGGCACAAAGGGGGAGATTTTTGAGTCTAAGAGGTTGCGACATTGGGCTTTGGTAGTTTGTTCCGTTTGTATTCACGTTCTGGGCCTATCCAACCGTGTTTTGATTTAGGGTTTAGTATATATAGTGCATGCATGCATTATATTAAATGACGCTTCTTGATTATTTTTTTTGACAGATCTGGTATTGTAACCATAACACACCTCTACAGTAGCAATTCACATTGAATTCTTCTGAGGTGGAGCATATTAATCATTCGACACACATTTGATTCATCTTTGTGTTTATCGTTTTCTGTTCTTGTCATTATCCTTTTAATATCTGTTTGAATCTATCGATCTAAGAGAATATCTTTCTCATCAAATGACAAGTGGAAAAGTGACATAAAGGTGACAAGTGGGGATCCACTTGACCCACTTGTGCAATATAATATCTATTTATCTTAAGATATTTCTTAATGTAATAATATGATTTATATATAATAAATCTTTAAGATGTGGATAGAATATGAGTTTAAGGGGTCTAAGATGTAAAAAATATGAGTTGGATGAAAATCCCACATTAAAAACTCCTAAAACTGACGAAAAATGTGAAACAACCAAAAATCTAGAATGGGATGCGAGGGTGCGAAGGCTGCTGATGTGAAAGAGAGGTTCGCTACGAAGGTTGCTAATGTGAAAGGGAGGTTCGTTGCAAGAGGTGTAGGTGCGAAAGTCCTCGACTGCGAAAGTGGGGTTCGGTCTGAAAGTAGGAGGTTCAGTGCGAGAGACGTAGGTACGAAAGTGTCCGAACAGATGTGAAAGTTACCAGGTAGGATACGAAAGTTGTCGGGTAGGATGCGAAAATGACTGATACATGCGAAAGTTCCCAGTATATGCGAAGGTTCATGGTTTATGCGAAAGTGCCCGGTTCATGCGAAAGTGCCCGGTTTTGGTCCAAAGGTGAGGTTTGCAGGTAGTCAATGGCTACTAATGCATGCTAAGGTTCGCAGGTGAACAGTAACTTGCGAACCCTTCTTGGTATTTTTGGTTTTCTCCTTCCTTTTTTAGCCATTATCAACAAAGGAAGGGTTAGGATGGTATGGGTGTTTATGGAAAAGTTAAATGTGATTTTTAGTACCAAGAGAGATTTAGGAGCGATTCAAGAGAGATTGGGAGAGATTTAGGAGATAGATAGAGAGAGAGAGAGAGAGACTAACAGAGATACAAAGAGATTTAGTTTGAAGCCTTTGTTATGGGTTTTGCCCTGTAGTGATTGGATTGTAAACTCCACTACGCCTTGTTATGAGTGTTATACATCCTTGACGGATACATATTTGTGTTTATCGAGTTGTTATATTTCTCACCCTATATAGGGTTAAGATTGCTAAACATATGAAACTTATGAGTGATACTTTGTTATAATAGTAAGTTGTACATTAGGAAACGTAACATAAACCCTAACATACTAGCACTAGTTGAGTTGACCGGTTTGACTTGTTGGCTTTGATTGACTTTGCTTGACTAAAATTGATGGTTTTCACAACAACTCAATCCCCTAAACCTAAAAGATCTCCTTTAATACTGTAACATCCCAAAATTCAAGGCCAAAAATTTCATTTTTAAATAAGTTATTACATAAATCCATCAGTATAAAAACATTCATAAAAATGTCTCATGTCAAACCAAAGTGTCGGTAATCAACATATTATCATAAAACCATATCAGAGTGTAATCCCAAGGATCTCATATGTGGAAAATATAGTGTGATGCGCTGCGATCGAGTCGGCTCCTTTCCTTTGAAAACCAAGCGCCTGAAACCAAAACTGTAAACCGTAAGCACGAAGCTTAGTGAGTTCCCCCATCATACCACATACCACATAATACCATCGGTATCTTTCAACCGGTATCCGACATCGGTATCTTTCAACCGGTATCCGCCATCGGTATCTTTCAACCGGTAACCGGGGACTATTTCACCCTTACCACCATCACATAATAATATATCATAAGCATACTGGTCACATACTAATATCATAACATACCGATCACATACTAACATCATAACATATCGATCACATACTAACATCATAACATACCGATCACATACTAACATCCTAATGTAAACAAACAGGTAAGCATTGCATGGGTTCTGTATACCCCTTCGGTATCTTTCAACCGGTAACTGCCATCGGTATCTTTCAACCGGTAACTGCCATCGGTATCTTTCAACCAGTAACTACCATCGGTATCTTTCAACCGGTAATCGAGGACTATTTCACCCCTACCACTATCACATAATAACGTATCATGATCATACAGCTAGGCATGCATGGGTACTACCTACCCCTTCAGTATCTTTCAACCGGTAATTGGGGCTATAACACCCCTACTATTACTAACACCTGGCATCCTAGCATATAAGGCATATCTCATAAGCATATCTCATAAGCATATCACATAAGCATACCAAGATAATTATCACAAAGACAATTATCAACCAACTACCCCTGTTGGTGGGTCGGCATTGTGGCCTTAGACCCACCCCTACTGGAAGGTAACTCACCTCACACTGCTGACATCCCGCAGACTCAATCCCACACTGCTGAAGTCCCGTAGACCCATCCCCAGCTGCTGGATGATAGATTCCCGAATTGTCGACACCAAAATAATACCCAATTAATAATTGGGTCCCAACGCATAACCATAAATACATACTTGGATAATTACTACATTACCCCAAGGTTGGCTTTATTCAAGCCCAAGGCCCAATCCAAAGGCCCAAAAGTCAACTATGAGTCAAAGTCCCAACATATGGCCCAATTTTCCAAATTGGGCCCAAACCTTTATAAGGTCTTACCATAAGGTCCAACCAAAAGTCCAGTCCAACATTTGACCTTCTAATAGCCTAATATCACATAATCATAAAGGCCCAAACTATGGCCCATCTATGGCCCAATTTTCCAAATTGGGCCCAAACCCCTTACATGAGCCTTACCCTAGGCTCATTAAATATTCTAGTCCATTTGCTTGACTTTGGATGGCCCATTAATAACGCAATCATCAAGGTCCAATAGAAGGCCCAACAATACACCCATGCGAAATTAGGGTTTCACATAAAATGACGATTAGGGTTAAGAGTTTCTCACTTAATCATTTAAGGACTTAATCCATTAAGGACTTAATCCATTAAGTCCATCATTCTTCTAAATAAATCATATGGTATGATTGGGCTTAATCACACAATTCCATTATTCCAATGGCTCACAAGTGGGTCTCAATAAGTCCAAGCCCATAAATCCAATATTAGGGTTTTCTAAACCCTAATTAGGGTTTCCAACCCCATCTTAGCCCAATAGGCCCAAAACCAAGTCCTTAAACCCATAAGGGTTTTCCTTAGGTCAATTTGGCTTATTACACCCATTAGTCACATGTTTGGGCTTTTGGGTCCATTAGGGCTTTATTGGGCCTATTAGGCCCACTAGAATATCATTGAGTCCATTAGGATTTGCATTGGGTCAATTTGAGTCCATTAGACCCATTAGGGTTTTCACTAAGCCCATTAAGGCTTCTTTGGGCCCATATGAGCTTACAAGGCCCATTAGGGTTTCAAGCACCCTTCCCAAACGAATCAACTCACGAGGCAAACACACCGCCACCCGACATGGCGGCAGGAGGCAGCAGCCACCACCCTATGGTGGTGGTTAAGGTTTCTTTCTCATTATTCCATTTCCAATTACATTTTACAAGGCTAAATCTCAAGATGACACACACACACACTAAACAAAATAAGCACACACATGGTGGCAGGCTGTTCTTGGTATTCCAACTAGACAAAACACACACACATAAACTTCAGATTGCATCCAACACTCCAGCCACCCAACTGACGGCTCAAGGTGGCGGCAACAACACAAAAACAGCAGCAACAGTGGTTACAACGATAGCCACTACCTCACGGTGGTGGCGGTGGTTTTTCTTTGTCCCCAGCCGAGCAAACGAACAACAACCACAGCCCACCCCCAAGCTTGAAACCCACGAGCTGAAGCACACCAAAACTGCCTCTTCGGGTTAGCAAATGACGACGGGTATGGGCGGAGAAGAAGAACTAAGCGACGGCAGCGCTTCGACGGTCACGAAAATGGACGCAGCAACGATGCTTTCGATGGCGAAGAAGTGAAGGTAGCAAGGTTGTGCATGTCGGCGCTCAACAACGTAAAAGGTGGGACGGCGGCGGTCGACTCGGACTCGTCAAATCAGAAACGCACGAAGAAAGGGAGTGGCGGCAATGTAACAGTGGGACGGTGGTGCTCCGATCCCGGCTTCTCTTCTCGTCAGAATGATAGCAGCGACCACAGCAAGGCGGCACGCTTGTGGTGGCGGATGAACTGAGCCATCGGACTCGGTGTAGCAACCGGCGGCTGATGAGGGAGGCATAAGGGTGGGTGACAATTGCCTCTCATCTTAGGGTTAGGGTTTGATGACTAAAGGATTTATATACCCGATCCATACACATCTTTCCCATACTTACAATTCTGGTCCCTCCCCTTGGGATCTTTTCAAATCTAATTCAATAATTACCCTTTAGACCCCGACTTCTAAAATTCTTTTCATAATAAACCCCTAAAATTTCTAAACAGCCCCTAATATCGTAATTATGACATATTCAGCCCCTCCACCTCTTTTCCTTTTTAATTTAAATCCAATTAATTAGTATGGGGTCCCTGCCTTTATATATATTTATAAAATGAGTCCCAAACCCACGCTTTTAACCCCCGGCTTCTAAAAATGTGGCAATTAACTCCTCGAACCCAACACCCTAAATATATAATTATTTATGTATAAATAATTATTTTTACATTGACAATATGGCTGTAAATGTATAATTATAATTTTTACATTAACAATATGGCTGTAAATGTATAATTTTTGTATTAAATTGTGAATTTATTATGTTAAATTGTGAATTTTGTAGATTAAACTATGAATTGAATTTATTAAGATATGAATAGTTATAAATTTTGTGTTAAAATATGAATTATTTATATATAAATGTTTGTATTAATTTTCTTGTGAATATATTTATTCTTTGTGTTGTATAAATATATAAGAATATAGCAGTTTTAATATTTGTTTTTCATTAAACTTTAAATGAGTGAACTAATAAGTTTATTAAACTGTGAATGTAGTATTTAATTTGTCAATGTATGATTTTATATACAGATCTAATTTGGAAGGAAAGATTATGGCCACGGTGGCACAAGTGGTTGTTGGCGGCGTGTGGTAGTTGGTGGTGGTTGTAGAGTTTGATATTGTCTTTTCTAAATCTTTGAATTAGTGTAGAATGTATTGTATTAAGTTGTGAATTTTTTATATTAAACTGCAAAGGAACTGTATTATATACATATTGCGTTAAAATATCAATGAAAATATTAGACTATAAAAATTATGATTTTACCCATTTTTTAACAAAAAGAAAAAAAAAGGTTTTTACATATTTAATAAGTATTCACATATTTAATAACTATTAAATGAAGGTTCTTAGAGTTCTTAACCTTTTTTTGTTCTCATTTGAACCACTCCATATATATATATATATATATATATATATATATATATATATATATATATATATATATATATATATATATATATATATATATATATATATATATATATTAGCCGTTTACCCGCGCAAAGCGACGGGTGCGGATCAACAAAATGACATAAAAATTTTGTTAAACAAAATGACGAACAGATACAGATTTCTTATACCTGGGCTAGGATTAAACGTAATACATTTTTGGGCTTATTCGATTTTAATAGAAAGAAAAACAAAGGAGGAGGTAGCGAGCATGTCCAAGGTTTTGCGGTCAATGGCAAGACATTCATGATAGACGAATGCTAGATCAATGCGCCTCTTCCAGTTTATATGAAATGTTTTATAACGTGTACATCGTATTAGACCGATTCAAATGGATATGAAGAACACTTGGTCAAACTTTGACCCGTTCAAAATCTTATCATCATCTTATTTGACTTTTTTATTATTATTGACAGATTCAGTATTTAGCGATTCAATTGGATATGAAGAACACTTGGTCAAAGTTTGATCCATTCAAAATCTTATCATCATCATCTTATTTGACTTTTTCATAAATGTTGACCGGATAAGATTTAGTATTTACTGATCCAATTGGATATGAGGAACACTTGGTCAAACTTTGACCCATTTAAAATCTTATCGTCATTATCTTATTTGACTTTTTCATAAATGTTGATCGGATAAGATTTAGTATTTACCGATTCAATTGGATATAAGGAACACTTGGTCAAACTTTGACTCATTCAAAATCTTATCATCATCATCTTATTTGACTTTTTCATATTTAACCCATTCAATTTGAAGATAAGCTTAGAAGACCTATTCAAAATCTGTCTTTGACCGGATAAGATTTATTATTCTCCGATGCATAAAATTATTGTATATGATGCTTAAAAGCTTGTACCTCTTAAAATTCAGCAAAATCTTGTAAATGCTTTTTAAGGTATATATATATATATATATATATATATATATATATATATATATATATATATATATACACATATATATATATATATATATATATATATATATATATATATATAATATAGGTTCAGGTTCATTTGAGACCATTCTAATTTTGTGAGACCGTGAGACCAAATCTAAAAATAATTTTAAAATGAAAAATAAATGAAAAAATCCAAAAATTCTTTTTTAAATATTATTTTCGGAACTTGAATTAACTAAAAAAAATCCCGTTTTTTTTGAAAAATACGTGAAATATTCTAATAGAATATTACACTAACATATTCTAAAAAATAATTTTAAAATGCAAAATAAATGGAAAATTATAAAAATTATTTTTTTAAATATTATTTTCGGAACTTGAATTAACTAAAAAAATAAAAATAAAATAAAATAAATCCCATTTTTTTTAAAAATACGTGAAATATTCTAATAGAATATTACACTGTACATATTCTAAAAAATAACTTTAAAATGCGAAATAAATGGAAAAATCTAAAAAAACAATTAATATTATTTTCGGAACTTGAATTAACTAAAAAAATAAAAATAAAATAAAATAAATCCCATTTTTTTTAAAAAGACGTGAAATATTCTAATAAAATATTACACTGTACATATTCTAAAAAATAACTTTAAAATGCGAAATAAATGGAAAAATCTAAAAAAAAAAATTAATATTATTTTCGGAACTTGAATTAACTAAAAAAAATAAAAAAAAATCCTGTTTTTTTTTTTTTTTAAAATACGTGAAATATTCTAATAGAATATTACACTGTACATATTATAAAAAAATAATTTTAAAATGCAAAATAAATGGAAAAATCCAAAAATTTCTTTTTTTAAATATTATTTTCGGAACTTGAATTAGCTAAAAAAAATAAAAATAAATAAATAAATTTTTCTCACAATCTCACAAAATATAGGTGGTCTCAAATGAACCTAACCCTATATATATATATATATATATATATATATATATATATATATATATATATATATATATATATATATATATATATATATATATATATATATATAGAGAGAGAGAGAGAGAGAGAGAGAGTTAGGTTCATTTGAGACCACCTATATTTTGTGAGACCGTGAGACGTATTTTTTTATTTTTATATTTATTTTTATATTTTTTAGTTAATTCAAGTTCCGAAAATAATATTTAAAAAAAGAATTTTTTGATTTTTCCATTTATTTTGCATTTTAAAATTATTTTTAGATTTGGTCTCACGGTCAAAATTAAAATGGTCACAAATGAACCTAAACCTATATATATATATATATATATATATATATATATATATATATATATATATATATATATAGGTTCAGGTTCATTTGAGAGCATTTTAATTTTGTGAGACCGTGAGACCAAATCTAAAAATAATTTTAAAATGCAAAATAAATGGAAAAATCAAAAAATTCTTTTTTTAAATATTATTTTCGGAACTTGAATTAACTAAAAAAAATAAAAATAAAATAAAAATAAAAATAAATTTCGTTTTTTTTTTTTGAAAAATACTTGAAATATTATAATAAAATATTACACTGAGATATTCTAAAAAATAATTTTAAAATGCAGAATAAATGAAAATATCTAAAAAAAATTTAAATATTATTTTTGGAACTTGGATTAACTAAAAAAATTAAAACTAAATAAAAATAAATTCCATTTTTTTGAAAAATACGTGAAATATTCTAATAGAATATTACACTGACATATTCTAAAAAATAATTTTAAAATGCAGAATAAATTGAAAAATCTAAAAATTCTTTTTTTAAATATTACTTTCGGAACTTGAATTAACTAAAAAAAATAAATAAATAAATTCCATTTTTTTTTAAAATACGTGAAATATTCTAATAGAATATTACACTGTACATATTTTAAAAAATAATTTTAAAATGCAAAATAAATGGAAATATCCAAAAATTCTTTTTTTAAATATTATTTTCGGAACTTGAATTAATTAAAAAAATTAAAAAACATAAAATAAAAAATAAAAAAATGCGTCTCACGGTCTCACAAAATATAGGTGGTCTCAAATAAACCTAAGCCTATATATATATATATATATATATATATATATATATATATATATATATATATATATATATATATATATATATATATATATATACTAGCCGTAGACCCGCGCAAAGCGGCGACGAAAAATAGTTTCTCATTCGACAATAAGTTCTATACGGAAACATGTTAGATTTCAAGTAACACAAAACATATGCATATTGTTATCGATCGGTTTTACAGAAACAAATAAATGTAACCCTCGCAATATAAAAGAAAATAAATATTTTGGTGTGTAGTGTACGTTTATAGTCCTTCATTTTAGAAATCAGGACAAATCCATACGAAGTGACTTGCTTATACCTTTATTGGTATTGATAAAGTTAATAAAATGGAGAATCAAAGTTAATCTTAACAACCCAGTTTGCTTGATACATATAAGTCTAAACGGATATATCCTATTATCCACTTTACTATCTAAAGTTTTAAACGAAAAATAATAAAATTAATACAACCATAATTCATGGAACATGAATAACAAATGGAATACTAATTTTCTATTAGTCATAAATCATACATAGATATTTTTTCTTAATATTAAACAAAATATTTGATTTTACAACTGATTAGTCAATTTCGATTAGAGGGCATAAATAATAAATAAAGCTTAAAAAAATTACAAATAAAATGGTCTATATAATGAATTATTTGTTTTATTTTAATTGGATAAGAGATCGGGTCAAATTTTTAGAAGAGATAAGATTTTAAAGGTAGTCAGATTAAAATTTAATATTATTTTATTTATGATTAGTTGTACTTTACGCTTAGAGAGTTCAACGTCTTAAAAAAATAATATTATTTTATTTGATCTATTTATAAAAATAGTAAGATTTTTTTTATAAATTAGTATATATATATATATATATATATATATATATATATATATATATATATATATATATATATATATATATATATATATATATATATATATATATATATATATATATATATATTTCATTGACTTTCGTTCAATTTTAAAGATATGGATCTTATTTCCGAAACCAATGCAACATTGTTGCAGTTTTATGACTTTATCAGAAAAAAGCAATAATAATAATAGTAAGGTGTCTTCAACCGCTTATTCTCCTTCTCCCCCGCATTTTGGAATACATCTGTATCGACCACCGCTTCCCTCTTCCAAAAAACCACAGCTGTCTTCCGTTACTTCCATCGATTATTACCGCCACCTGTTAGGTTTTAGGGACACCTCTACTCCATCGTTCCCCGCTTAGCAAGTGACACGAAGCAGGACACCTGCCCTCTCCACCGCTTCCCCTATCGTGTTTCCCTGCGACTGCTTTCTGCGCCGGTAGCGAACGCATTCCGGTGTTCGATGTTATTTTGTAACCTCATCGTTGTCAAATTAATTGTTTTATAATTTATTTTTAAATTATCTATTTTTGCCTTGATTTCTGAATCATGGTGTCCGGCTCCAGAAACCGTTCGAGAACCAAAGGCATAGATTTTTATTTTCTTCCAAGAGGTTTGTCATTTCTATGATTGCTCTGGTAACTAAACAATGACTATGCGATTTGGGGTATACTCGATCACAAACATCAACGATTTCTTTGAGTAACATGTATCAGGATTTAGGGTTCCTATTCTAATTTTGTATTTGGGTTTTTAACTAGATTGTCATATGTCATTGCAAGTTTCTCCTAACTAATTACTGAGTTAATTAGTATGATTAGTGAAATTTTGGGTTTTCTTATTTCGTTTGTGAAGATTGTTTTTTGCCCACAAAATTGAAAATCCTTTTTTTTTCTTTTTTTTTTTTTTTTTTTTTTTTTTTTTTTTTTTTTATCTTCACTCTGTAGGGAGTTCAAGATACATTAAGTTTCGTTTCATCTTTACTTCTGTGCCCCTTTTGTAAAAAAAAAAAAAAAAAGTCTTCAGTACTCGCTAAATCATATGTATGGTATTTGATGTTGCAGGTATTCTCTTTATCGGTGGCCGATCAGAATAAAAGTTAAGGGCAGCACAATTTTTTTATCCGGTTTTATATAATATGAATTTTTTGTGTGGAGTTAAATGAGGTTTGGGATTTTTATAAGGAACTCCGATTTTTTTTTGCTAAATGTCAATTTCTCATGAGTTTTGATATTTGTCATTTTGTGGTATTTTTGAATAAATGTTTTTTTTTTCCATTTGTCATTTTCTTATTCTTTTTATCCTTTTTAATTAACAATCATATTTACATCTTAATTAATAATTGTCTCAATTGAAAATAACCAATAAATTACAATACTACAACTTATATAGTATTTAATATGTTTCCTTTTAAATTTCAAATTTAAATAAACTTTTGTTTTAATCTTCATATTTAATTTTTTTGTTTTATCAAGCCCGTATAACATACGGGTTTTATAACTAGTTTAAATAATAAATAGCTGAGACTTTCTTCAAACTATAATCATTTGCTAATTTGCTAAGCGGATAGGTTTAAGATCATAGGTAGGTTGTAGGTAGGTTTTAATCGTTGGATGTTGTGATATTTCTTTTTTATTTATTTTTTTATTTTTTATGTTTGTAGGTTTAAGATGTCTAGTTTTTTTAAGTGTAAGATTTTTTTTAATGTCATTTTTTTTTTCTAATTAATGCAATGTAAATGTTTTTTTATTATTATTTTGAAGTAATGAAATTTTATGGGTTTTTTTTTTTTTTAAAATGAAGTTTTTATTTAAATTTAATTATTAAAAAAAATATGACACCACTCCCTCCAGCTTTATACTCCCTCTGGCTAGGGGTGCAAACGAGCCGAGTCTGGCCAGGCTCGGCTCGGGCTCATTTAAGTTCTAAGAGGCTCGAGCTCGAGCTCGGCTCGATTCGAGCTTCTCGTACTGAGCTTGGCTCGAGCTCGTAAATAATTATACAAGCTCGACTCGGGCTCGGGCTCGGGCTCGGCTCATAAATAATGTAGTTATGTCTAGGGTCAATATAGCTTGATCAACTATATTCATTCGAGACACAGCCAACATGTGCTTGGGAGTGACTGTGGTGTCCAACATGCCTAAAACTTACCCAATACCCAAACAACGAGCCATCGTCGCAGCGAAACATGAAATACTATGGGAGTATTTCTAGAGCCAACTTCGTTATAGAAATCCTCATTCCAGCGTTGCTCCTCAATCATTCCTTTAGCGATAGTTTATCTGCTTTGATAACTCTTTCCTGCTTTATCGCTTAATAGAATCCTTTAATAGTCTTAATGAGATATCTCTTGTTTCATATCTCTTGATTCAATTCAGAGGACTTACCATCCTCTCTTTCCTGATCTTTTTAGATCAAGATGCCTCCAAGAAAGAGACCCAGCTCAAAGAACAACAACCCTCCGCCACCACCTCCTCCTCAATTTGATCCTGTCTTGTTCCAGGCAGCTGTTACTGCCGCAGTGGCAGCCGCCATGTCTCAAATGAACTTCGGTGGACCCGGTGGTTCAGGAGGTGGTACCCAATCCCAAAACCAGGAAGGTAACCAGGGACACCGGAAGAAGTGTTCCTATAAAGACTTTATGAACGCGAAACCCACATCTTTCGATGGCACTGGAGGTGTCATTTCCCTAACCCGATGGTTCGAGAAAATTGAATATATCTTCGAAATCTGTGTTTGCTCTGAAGCTGATAAGGTGAAGTTCGCCGCCTGTACGTTCACCGATAAAGCCCTGATTTGGTGGAATGGCCGAGTCAAATCCTTAACCCTACTTGTAGCCAATGCTATGGGTTGGGAGGCTATGAAGGAACTTTTGCTTGCGGAGTACTGCCCTCGGGGCGAGCATGAACTCTGGAACCTGAAGATGAAGGGTTCCGATATCGCCGCTTACACTTCCAGATTCGATGACTTGGCGCTACTCTATCCAGGAATGGTTACCCCTGAGAGTAAAAAGATTGAGAGATTTATCTGGGGGTTGACCCAGCCAACCAAGGGTAATGCCTTGGCTGCAAAGCTAGACACCTACGACAACGCCAAATGCCTAGCGCAAACCCTGATCGACCATAGCGATGACCTAGAGGAAGCAGCCACCACTCCTGAGCTGACAGAGAGGAGTGGTGAGAAAAGAAAATTTTGGAAGAAGAAGAAAAGTCAGTCTTCACAGGAGTCCTCGAAGAAGCAGCAAACTGTGGCAGTCCACACTGCTACTATCCCTGTTGCTGTTTCTGCCGTCGGATCCACAGCTCAAACACCTACCAGTAGGTATGCTGGTACCCTCCCTATGTGTAAATAGTGCAACTATCATCACCTCACTTCCAGCCCATGTCGAGAAGTGTTTTGCAACAGCTGTGGAAAAAAAGGGTCACACTGTGAAAAATTGCAAGACACCAACCCAATCAACCAATCAAGCTTCCGAAGCGGGTATCAGTCAAGCCTGCTACGGTTGCGGTGAAGTCGGGCATTTTAAGAGGAACTGCCCCAAAGCGGCAACAACTGACAATACTAGAAGAGTCTTAGCTATGGGAGAAGATGAGGCAGCCGCCGATCCCACCGTTGTCACAGGTATATTCCTCCTCGACAACCCTTATACTTGCAATCCTTTTCGATTATATTGTTGAAAGAGAATCTGTTATCTATTCATTCAAACATCATCTTAATCTTAGTCCTTCATTAGTAACCGAAATGTCTACCGTCAAGATGACTAACAATGAGAAAGAGGACGCTAGCGATATATTCATAGGTTATACCCTTACCCTCGGTGATCATTCTTTTCCCATCGATCTTATGCCGGTTTTTCAACAAAGAACTTTGATGTTATCATTGGCATGGATTGGTTAAGTCCCAATCATGCAGATATCCTTGTTACGAAAAACCATCCATCTTAATCTCCCCTCTGGTCAGACTCTCATAATCTTCGGCGATAAACTTAATTCCAATCTTCGCCTCATTTCATACATCAAAGCCCAAAAGCTTCTGCGAAAGGAGTGCCATGCATTCCTAGCCCATGTGGTAAACGAGAAACAGGAAGTTAAACACCTCGAGAGCATCCCCGAAGTCTGCAATTTTTCCGATGCCTTTCGACCTAATCCCTGGAGCTACCCTCCCCGTAGCCAAGTCCCCATATCACTTAGCTCCAGCAGAAATGCAGGAGTTATCCAGTCAGCTTAATGAGCTACTCCGTAAAGGGTTCATCAAACCGAGTTCCTCACCTTGAGGAGCCCTGGTATTGTTTGTTCCTTTCGAATGTGTATCGACTACCGTGAGTTGAACAAATTGACCATCAAGAACCGATATCCTCTTCCTCGAATAGACGACCTTTTCGATCAACTTTAGGGAGCCAAATACTTCGCGAAGATAGACATCAGGTCAGAGTACCATCAGATACGAGTTCACGAGAATGATGTTTCCAAGACGGCATTTAGGACTCGATATGATCACTACGAGATTGTAGTGATGCCCTTCAGTCTAACCATTTTCCCTGTTCACGTGGTAAGAGAGGAAGGCATACACGTGGACCCGTCCAAGATCCAGGCGATAGAGAATTAGTCGGCACCGAAGACACCCACAGAAATCTGTTAATTCTTGGGTCTCGTCGACTACTATCATAGATTCATTCAAAACTTTTCCAAAATTGCCAAACCCCTAACCACTCCGACACAGAAAAGTGTACTCTTTG
This sequence comes from Lactuca sativa, assembly GCF_002870075.4. Lineage (NCBI taxonomy): Eukaryota > Viridiplantae > Streptophyta > Magnoliopsida > Asterales > Asteraceae > Lactuca > Lactuca sativa. The sequence continues at coordinate 251,395,929 of NC_056625.2, forward strand.
TTGGAGACTATGTTCTGTTGAAAGTCTTGCCCCAAAAAGACATGATACGCTTTGGATAGCACGTAAAACTTAACCCGAGATACATAGGACCTTTCTAAATCCTCGTTAGGATTGATCCCGTAGCTTACAAACTCCGACTACTTTCAGAACTTAGCAGCATCCATCCGGTATTCCACGCCTCCATTCTTAAGTAGTACCTATCCGATGAAACCCTAGTAATCCCTTTGATGAGACCGAAACCAACAAAAGTCTGAACCTCATGGAGGAACCAATCGAAATCATAGATCGAGAGATTAAACGTACGAAACAAAGCCGTATCCCAATAGCGAAGGTTCGCTGGAATCCCATGCGAGGACCCGAAAACACTTGAGAGCGCGAAAATCCGATGAAGCAAAAGTATCCGTATTTCTTTCCGAATCCATGAATTGTATCTAATTTCGGGACGAAATTCCCTCTAACGGGGGGATAATGTGACAACCTGAAGTTTATTCCATCGCCGTAACTCGTTTCCGTCCATAAAACTCGTCTTTAGTAAATTGTTCCGATTACGTTTTTGGATTAAGTCATTTAAGTTAAGACTTTTATTATGACCTCGTAAGTATCCAAACCCATTAGAAAAACATGAGTACGCCCCAAATTATTATTTGGAAAAATTTTTAGTTTCGACCACGTCGGGTTACAAACATTAAATCGGGTACGACCAAAAGCCCCTTCTAACGTCAGTATCGGGTAGATTTCCACCGAGCCTCAAACTCAAACCATATATAAAGTAGAGTGAGTCTCATTTGAAGCTTTTTCACTCTCTCTCTCTCTACTCTCTCTCTCCTCAAATCCAAGTTCTTGATCCAAAAACCATCAAATTTAAGCTCCAAATCGGTAAGATAACTATCCTAGCTCATAGATTAACATCTTTAGCCTTCAAATTCGTGTTTGAATTATGAAATAGGACCAAGAACAAGTGTTTATGGCCCTGGAATAGCCCTAGGTCGCAAACACACATAAATGGGGTTTTTGAGCCTCAAAACCCTTCCAAACCACCTTTAGAGCTTAGATATGACTTAGGGGCTTACAAGACCGGACTTGGAACACCAAAAACTCAACATTTGAGGGGTAAACATGAGTTTACGGCCCAAGAACATGCTTGGACCGTAAACACCCTTTCATAAGCCGTAAACACCTTTTAAGGTGTTAAAATTCCCTTTAAGCACCTCCTAAGCCTTGGGATAAAGTCTAGAACCATCCAACAATGTGTTAGGGACCTTAAACATGCAAGATACCACTCCCTTAGGAGTTCATGGCCATAAACCCCCCAAGGAAAGGTTCCTGGGCCGTAAACTCCTATAACTTGGTCAAATGGTGCCTTAACTTCATCCTTTAGCTTGTACTTTGGACTAGAAACACTTGTGATTGACCTAGGACCACCAAAACACAATAGGAATGAGTATTTGAGAGTTTACGGATGTAAACTCCTAGTTTACTACCGTAAACTCCTCAAATGGTCCATAAGTTGATTTAGTCCCCTTCCATAGCCTTAGAACTAAACCTAGCACCATCCCTCAAGAGCTATAAGGCCATTAAACACCCAATAGCACCACCCATGAGTTTACGGCCGTAAACTCATGGGGATATGGTCATTAGGGCCGTAAACTCCCTTAGGAGTTTACTCTTGAAGAGCAAACTCCATATCTAGGCCATACACATCCATAGATGCTACCCGGGTCACTCCAAACACTTGAATAGAAGTGTTTTCGCGTCTCGAAGTGTTATTCATATTTAATTAGTAGTTCAAATCCTAATTAGATACAATTGTGTATCTCTTCATATTACATAAGAACCTCGCGCGTTTTCAAGCCCCAAACTGACGTTTAGCATCCAAACCGACACATTCCTCCATTGGTGAGTTCATACCTATACACTTTTTTCCGTGTTTTTCAATGTTTTCAGGGGGGAATACAAGCAAAAGTACAAGAAATCTTGTACTCAAACTTATTATTTCATTTGAAATGTTTCATATTTCGTATGCTTTTAACACTGAAATCTGTATTAACCAACCGTTTTAACTTGCAGAGTTAGTTTTCAAACCGTTTGCGAATTCCGTTATAAAATGTTATATTTTATTTTCACAAATGATTTTCCATCATCATTATTGTTAAAAGCATTAACTTAGAACTTTAGACCCGTCCTTGATAACACTCCCCCTAGATACGAGAGTGAAGGACTAATGACATTAAATTTAGAACTTTAGACGCGTCCTTGATAACACTCCCCCTAGATAGGAGAGTGAAGGACTAATAAACAGAGTTTTCTGTTTTATTTACTTTAAAATGTCCTTGGTAATACTTCCCCTAGATTCGAGATTATAGGACAATTTTTAAAATTCATTAATCTTAAGATTGGAGACACATCCTTTGTAACACTTCCACTAGATACGAAAGTGGAGGACTACCCCTGTAACCAGAATCTCTTGGAGGGAGAACGTGACTTGAGTGTATAGATCTATACGGGATTGACTACCCTGCACCTGGCTGCTAGCTACAACCGAACCGAAAGGTTAAAGGGTGACAAAAGTCATAAAAAGATATTGGCCCCGTTCCGATCCTTATTTAGTCTGTAGTATGGTTATGGAACTCGCAATCAGGATTATGAAAACTTTTCTACTTACTTATTAGTTTTATATACGTGTTAAGACTAAAGTACTTTTCAAGGATAACAGACTTTCAGGAAACTTCACACAAACACATTAAGTATGGTAGATACTTGTACACTTTCATTTCGGATCGATAACCAACCACGACTTTTAGGAAAATAAGGGTTTTTCCTGGGATAACATAACTGCTCTTAACCAAACTGTGTAACAAATGGATAACTAAACTTTACTTTTAAGAAAATATGAGATTTTCTTGGATTCATAACTTTTACAGAAACCCAAAGGAAACTTGTTCATTTTCAGAAACAAACCGCTTATGAACTCACCAGCTTTATGCTGATTTTCAAACTGCTTGTATTCTCAGGTCCACATTAGACAGGTACCCGCGATCTTTTGGAGAAAAAGGAGCGTTTTATCAGACTTGTCTTAACTTTTGTTCATATAATATATATGTATAACACTTGTAACACTTTGTTTTCAGATAATGTAAATATTTCTATGTAATGTAATGGTTGTGTTTACTACGCTTACTATGTACATTGGTTGTGATACTACATGACGTCCTTCGCCCCAGAACGTTTCCGCCATCGGTTTCGTGGTGTGACACCATGCGAAAATTGTAAAATGTTTTAGTGCTACGTATCTCTTCTCTCTTATCTATTAGGGGTGTGTATGAGGTGGTTTGGTTCGGTTATAGGTTAAAATCGAACCATAACCATTACAATTCATTACAATTGGTTAATGTATTTCGATAACCATTGGGTAGCGGTTAATATTGGTTTTGGTTAATGGTTTTAGTCGGTTAATGATTATGGTTAATGGTTAATATCGTTTAACCATAATGATTCATAATGACATAAAAACAAGAATACTTTACTATAAAAATCGAAAAACATAAAAGTACATTGTTATAAAAAGTGAGTGATTATGTATATATAATTATATTGATAGAAGACTAAATATCCTATTTGATTCCAAATAATTACCTTTTAAATTTTCAATTTCTAATATAACTACATACCATATATATATATATATATATATATATATATATATATATATATATATATATATATATATATATATATATATATATATATATATATATATATATATATATATATATATATATATATATTATATTACAAACATTTATTAATCCGAATGGTTCGGGTCAGTTTATAGTGGTTCCGTTTTAGATGAAAACCATAATCAAACCATATGTACTCGGTTGATCAAAATTTGAATCGCACCATATCTTTTAGTAATGGTTCAGTTAAAATGGTTCAGCTATCTCGGTTAATTTGATTATGGTTCGGTTTTTTGGTTAATATGCTCACCCCTACTATCTATGTGCTCATCGCTACCAATTTCTATTGGTTGTGTCTCGGGGATGGTTTCATGTTCGTCATAGGCATAAATTTCTCTTCCTTCATCTTCAATAATCATATTATGCAATATGATACATGTGTACATGACTTCTTGAAGTTTTTCCTCGCCGAAAAAAAGCGCTGGTTTTTTCAGTATGTACCAATGGTTCTTAAGAGCTCCAAAAGCCCGCTCGACATCTTTCATAGCTCTTTCTTGAGCTCTCTTGATTTTCTTCCGTATAGAATCACGTGGACACAAACACGATTTAACAAACACAACGTACTCAATGGATACACTATAAACTTGAAAAGAATAATATGGTGTAAATATGTCATACATGTTGTTAAATATAGGTGAACAATTACGAACATTGATGTCGTTAATCAAACCAGGGGAACCGAAAAAAGCATTGCAAATCCACAGATTCTATGACGCCACCGTTTCAAGTATGACGTTGGGTGACCATGATCACCTCGGGTAAGTTGACCACGATGTGAGATACGAAACCCATGCCCAATGGAGACAATATGTAACGCCTGTGTTTCTGGGCTTGTCATTAATGTTGATATAATAGTCTAGGTTAACCTTTGTAACCCGTTTTGAAATAATAGAAGTGTATTATTTGAGTATTATGTGTCTTGTGCTTAATTGCTTAATTATGTGGTTGGATTAATTAAGAATAAAAATAAGTGTCAAAATTTAAGTGTAAAATAAACTTGATATCTTTGGATAATGTTGTAGTAGTTGAAACGAGGTTTCCAAATATATATAGAACGCCCAAATCTGACTTCGTATGAGGAAGTTATGATTTTCTGAAGTTTCGACTTAGCGGTATGCAGCCTGAAATACTCGATTTGAGATCGAGCGGTTTTTAGCCGAAGCAATCTAAATGAAAATCGAAGATCTCGTTGTTGGTATCGAAGCGATGAAAATTTAGGCGAGAACGGACGTCAAACGAAGAAGTTATGAATTTATAACGAAATTTTTCTGTCCCGGCCTATTAAAAATAAATAATAAAAATAAAATCGAAATTAGCCGACGGAGTCTAAACGAAAGTTGTAGAGCGTAGTCTCACCTACCCGTGGGTATAAAGAACGTTGAAAACGGAGTTCGTATGAAGAAGATATGAATTTTCAAAGTTTATTAAATAATTAATATATAAATTTAATTATTAAACCCGGTATTATCCGAAGGGGAGTCACCGGGCATATCCGAAGTACGCCCAGCGTACAGCGAAGCATGACGAACTTCGCACTCGAGTTCTTCGGATGACGCATGCCATGACGATTCGGACGCGTACGCCCCGCGTACAGGCGTACGCCCAACTTACGTGCGAGGCTCAGCCTCTATAAATAGGATGCGAGGGCAGCCGACTCCAATTGCCAAATTTTCTTCTCTTTCTCCCGTTTTGCATCGTTTTGCGTGCCAGAAGTACCCCGAAGCCCCGGTAATATTCCCGAGTCCCGAAGCAAGTTTCGAAGCCCCGAAGATCCCGAGGAGTGCGATTCCCGAGCCGAAGCTCTGCCCGCAAGAAGTTCGATTTTTGTGAAGATCTTCCAGATCTGCCGAAGAATACTACTTCTACAAGCCGTAGTGCTGTCCGATCATATTCTGATCAAGTGAGTGTGTAGTTACTTTCTTCTAACGCATAATTATGAAGTATTTTATACGAAATACGTGTTATGTGTATAATTTTGTTATTATGTGCGTGAATGTATATTCACTCTCTTCAATCTCATAGATCTGATTTGTTTTCTATGAAATACGTGTTATGTGGGTGTGCCTCATCTGTTATGTAGAATATATATTGAATGAAAATGCTATATAGGTATTAAACTATGTATAAATATATATATATTTTTATCTACTAATATGTTGGGTAGAACATGGGTAGATAGTTGGTGTGTAATAAACAGATGAGAGGCCTCGATGTTGTTGTTGTTGTTGATCTAGTTATTCAGCGGAGTATGGATAACGACCACAGACTTTTTCTAGATAGTCTTGTGGAACGCTGGCAGGTTCATAACCTGTAGGTGTTGTGAACGATGTGTTCACCGGTGTACTCTATCCCCCTCATGGTTGCCTTTAGGATATCTATTGTTGAGGAAACCCCTTAGTAGTAATGTCCGTCCCGATGAAAATCCTAGATTAGGTCCCTTGAGATAGATGTTGTTTTAGGGACGTAAAGTGAGGATAACGGGAATGGGTAATTAGGATAGTGATTGGTTGGTGAAATTAAATATAATTTATTTATTGTGGGTTGAAAACCCTATATGCTCACCAGGCTCCCAAGCCTGACCCACTCAGTTTTATTTGTATTATAGGAAGTGGCGCAAGGGCGTAAGATGGATGAATCATCGAGTTGTTTTGTTTACAAGTCTGTATATGTATATATTTGTTGAATGACTTGTAATGTTATCGTTTATGCTTTATGGTCTGTATCGGAACATGACATCCTGAGTTTTGATTATATAAATGAAAATGCATCTCTTGATGAAATGCTTTGATAAATATTATTTTATCAAGTTTTGTTTTGGGAACAAATTCCACAACTCTTTTAAATCAAAAGAATTTACTCTGAAATTATTTTAAAAAGCATAAATGAAATCGGTCTTTTCTGACCGTGATTTTGGGGATGTCACACAATATAAACTTCCTATCATTCGAAAAAATTCATGTATACTAGCATGATGAGCTTGCAATTAAAAGATGTCATTGCGTGTAGGCTTACGTAAACATTTTGGACCATAAAACTCCATCACAGTTTTGTGAAAAAAAATGGAGGCTATCTCGTGTGGTCCTAGAGAACATCCTAAAACTCTCATACAATGCATTAAGAGGGATGCCATATACTAATTAACGAAGTGCGGCTGTGCATTTTCGTAAGGGAGTGAAATCGGGTGTACCTCTAGCATCGAGACGTTGATGGAAAAAACTACACTCCCTCGTTAAATCTTTGATTATACATTCATATAAAGGTTTGACCACTATGAAGCGCATTCGAAAGTAGTACGCTTGAAAAGTGGTATTCTCGTGAAAATAGTCTTGTATCAAGCGTTATTGGGAATATTCACGGTTTCTGTGAATATATCTTCGAGTTCTCTGTTGAGAAATTCCAGTTGTGTTATTGCATAAAGCGTCGTACATTTGCTCCACCATTTGAGCAGCAGCGACAACAACATCAAACATAAATTGAAATTCTTCAGAAGACAAAGATGATGACATTTTCTAGTGATTTTGAGAGAAAAAGAAATAAAAAGATATAAAATTTTGATTTAGGTTTCAAGAAATAAGGGTTGTGATATTTAATTATATATATGTTCGAAATTTGACCTTTCAAATCATTGGGGGAAGGAAAACTAGTAAAAGAAGAGAAAGGGTGCAACATTTTCTTACCGCCTGTGACTAAACCGTAGGGTGGGGGTGGTGTTCCGCCTTGACACCGTGGCAATACTGCGGTGAAACCGCAAAGTCTAAGTAGCTTTCATCTAACATTTTACTGTATTAGTGTTCTTGAAAATTAATAATATAAAAACATCATAATCATGCCAGCAACATCTAACGACACGAATACAAAATTCAATGGAAGTCTAAAAATTTGATTTTCATCAATTACACACCGAATTTCAAACTTCAAAGAAAAATATGAAACTTACTTGTTGAGTTATTTCATGATTTGGGTTTTTATTGAAAGCTTTGATTTCTAAGTTTCTAACGCTTTGGTTCCGATGATTTCTTCCAACAAAGGCAGCACATGCTCCTTCTAGTTAAATGTCACATTTGACAAAGAGTCCATACGAATACACGATTCACAAAGTCATTTGGGCGTAAATTATTGGGCTTTTAGCCTTATGGAATTTAAACTTTGGGCTAATGGGTAACACATCATATTTGTATGGCTTATACACAATGTTCTTCCGACGTAGACATATCTGCTTCTTAATTTATTATACTGCTCGGGAATTTTGAGGGGTAGCACAACCCTGTCTTCTATATCATCGTAGAACTTGTTTTCATTTTCTTTGCTTGTCTAATATTCAGGTATATCAAGCTACTAATGATAATGAAATGAATCTTTAAATTGTATGCCAGACTCCTCTATTATGAGTATTGTTTTACAAGCATGTGAGAAAGTAGAGAGGTTTGATAAAGTTACATTTGTCATACAAGTACGCTTTACTTACAATCATGTTCTGAATAATCAAACTTCATGAAACTAAGAAATCTAGTTTTGAGAAGCGAGATGTCACAGAGTAGATTTCAGACCATGCAGACATAGCAATCTTGTTGTCAAAGATGCTAAGTAAGTTGAAAATTATATGAGAGGTTAAAAAGGAAACACTTGCAAATAAGAAAATGTTGGAAACTCTTTGTATTGATAAGGAAATTTTTGATGTACAAATACAAGTGAAGGGGTCTTTATATATGTTGGGTTTTGAGCATTCTAACACTCCTAAATGTACATGCAACCCTAAATACCTTGGATCTATGTTTTCTCTATTATACATGCAAATATGAACTTTCCAAGGTATTCATCCTAACTAGCATAATAATATGATTCATATGAATATATATCAAGTTAGAATTACATACCTCTTTGATGTAGAAAGTCTTCATGAAGCTTGAGTGCCTAGTGCCCCAAGTGTGACACCTCAAATGGTTCACACAACACCAAATACACTTGGAATAACTTGAGAGAAACTTGAACACTCCTTGAAATCGTCTAGCCCTCACACTCACACATAGCGCACGGTTTCTTGAGCCATGAGATTCTTTTATATGGTAGCTATTAGGGTTACACCATGTAACTCATGACTTTACCCATTCCTTATGCTCCATGGATTTTAACCTCCATGGAGTATCCATGGGTCAACCCATGGACTTAGTCCAACATAAGGAATCTTGGATCACAAGCCCACATATATAAGAATGAATGATTTACACAATCAACCCATATATTTAATTAGTCTCCTTTTGATCACTTAATTAATTCCAAATTAATTCTTGATCAATACTAATTAAATAACCTTATTAATATATTAGAAGTTATAATATATTAACAAACCTTAAGTGTTATTTCTCTTATTTTAGTCTATCCAAATGTATGATGCCATGCAACCCAAATGGACCATGCCGGGTCGGGTCAAGTCTTACCAATTATAGTTATGGACTTAGACATTAATCCAACAGTCTCCCACTTGGATAACTCTAAAACTATTATTGCGTATGACTTCAAGAACCGACTGGCAATCGTAGCTCTCAAAAGCTTCTGTCGAACTCTGACCTTGTAGATGAGCTCTGACCTTTGTCAATGACTTGTCCATTAGATAAGGGATCATATATTCCTCCATTCTAGATATCGTATGGACTGAGACATGGATTATAATCATTCTCTCTGTCCATTTGTTGTTTCCCGATTTCCGATTTATGACGATTGACTAATTGAACAAATCAAATCAGTCCTAGCCCGGCCGAGCACTTCCATTTGTCATCATCAAATCATCGAGGGGCCCAAAGATATCGCTTTTATCCCGAAGGTAAAAGGAATGGATAAACTTCATCTCATATGGCTTGTTCTACTACTTGTTGAATCATACACAAAGGCATGTTTTATAACACCGAGTTACCGAATGCGCTTTCGTGCAATCAATGTACAACCAACTCATAGTAACAACTCATATCTCTAGGTTTGAAGAATATAAGATATTATCGTCTCATGATCACTCGTGATAAACTCCATGAAGTGATTCAAAAAGCGCGGGTTGAATCCAATACTCAGAACTTATGAGCACTCATGAGTGGTGTAGCCCTTTGTCCAACACCTTAGACCTCTACAAGCCAACCCATGACAGTCTTAATTCATATCTACTTCCAACATATGACCGAATGTGGATGTTTTGAATAACTTAGTCATTCCGGAAGAATAACCTAGTTTATTCTGGAAGTCAAAACACGCAAAATGAAACACAAGAATAATTAAATCCAATATGGTATCAAAACCTATGAACATAAATAAAACACCTTTTATTTATCACCATATGATTACACATTATTCATTGTATACTGTTTCAGCTATCAACTTTATTCTTGAATTTAAAACAATAGTTGTCCCATGCTCCAAGCATGTACACTATGTTTTCTAAACACTAGTCATGCCATACACCAAGTATGCATACTATGTTTGTCTATGATCTTTACCCTGTGAACTAGATCGATTGAACGTAACTTCATCGATTCTATTTTCACACTCCCAAATCCTTACTGCAAATGCAAGAATTCCAAATTCATTCCATTTACTGAAATCTATTAGATTCTAAACTTATATGCATTGATCCTCTTGTAATGATTATGCACAAAGTCAGAAAGACTTGAGAACAACCATTATAGAGCATTCCAAAGGAGATCAGCTCCTTGGAAACATCCTTCTTGCATTAAGTTTCCTAACCTTACACATATTGTATAATTTCTAACTTTGAAACATTTCCATATTCCATTTTGACTATCACTTCTGAACAAGAGTTGCCTCCTTACAGATTATGTCAATATGGTCCTTCCAGAATTATCACTATACTTCCAACTGTCCTTGAGCACCCAATCTTTGGTAAACCTTAGATTTTCCTCGACAATTGATTAATCCTTTTAGTCATATCCAATTCTAGACCTTTTCCCTTCTTAATGCCCTAGGCATTTGGAAAATTTTAGAAAGGATGAATATAGCACATGTATTCGATCCTAAATCCGAAGCATATGGGACATGATTCATGATGTCTCACATAAAGACTAAACCAGTCTTTTGCTATAATATTTTCATTTCAATTTGCCAAGTTCTCAAAATTCAGATTATGAAAAGGGGTGCCGTAATCATAATCGAATTTTAGAATGCAAATAATGGACCAATATACATAATTTCCTTATGTTGAGCCATTCCAACATGAAATTCATATATATATATATATATATATATATATATATATATATATATATATATATATATATATATATATATATATATATATATATATATATCCTTAACTAAATACGATTAAAACCTCAATCTAAGCTTTTACATTTGAGATGAAGTATAATTTCCTCTCCCTTAATTATAGCAAAACAACTCTTTCCCAATTAAAACCTTTTGTTTTCTATAATTAACATTGCTAAGTTGCAATACTTATCATAATTATCATGCTCCCACTAACATGATGATTATTAGCATAACACTTATGCTCCCACTAGCTTTGACATGTACTCAAAAATTAGCTGGACTTCTAGAAATCAATACTTTATTGACTTTCTTACCAAAGTTCAGATTTCTGATACTAGATTGCTTTGATAAAACTTTATCAATATCATACACCTTATCTTAGATAGCTCACAGGTGTGTCTAAATAATTTTAAGAACTATGAAAAGGGATGTCGTAATCATAGTCTCGATTGTTTAGACCTTTGCCACTTCTCACAAGTCCATGTTAGTGTGCCGGTTAGCCACACACGCTCCACTAACGACTTTGAGAATGCAAATATCACAATATCTATCTAGCTAAAATCTACTTAGTGAAAGTGTTTCCTCGCCATCATTTTCATGAATCGGAGAGAAACCTTATGACACTTAGATTTAATGGTGTATGTGTTCTTATCCATGTGAATTGTCAAAACCATAGTCACAAGAAGAGGTTAATGACAAATCCAAACTCATATGGACTGAACTCAATCTTAATTTCTTGCCACCTGGCAGCTCAAGGGCCTGCCATTACTTCCAAGTTGTTGTGCAACCAATTGAGAACTCTAAGAACTCATATGCAAAGCCAACTTTAACTAGAATGTGCACAGAATATGTCAACACGATAGGTTATAAACCTCAAGTCGTGTGCTAGTGAAGAACTTTAGATTTTATTCTTGATTAGTTCTTGGAACTTTCAAGAGCTTTAAGACTCCTACTATCCTCTTGACATATAAGACTCCCTTGTCAAATATTCAAGAGATAGTGCGGATTCTTTATCAAGACTAACACTTTACACAATTAGCCTAAGTTGGTCTCTGTTTTATCCAAAACATCACAACTTACCAATTTTAAATGAATAGTGTTAACAAACCCTTTTTAAGATATGTCACTCAAGTTACAATCTTGGAGTATGACTCTAAGAATTGTTTTGGAACGATGTATAAATCATCTTCTTGATTTAACCACTTCAACAATTCATAGCTCCTCTTCTTAGCTATCAAAATGCACTTAGAGGATGAATTGTGATAAGGTCTCTAAATCATTAAGATGATAATATAACATGATACTAAAGTACTCTCCCATCTTTTCAAATTTGAAAAACTTTTATCTTTCTGCCTAAGTTGATTCTTCTTATTCGCTCTGCTTTACATTGGAACCTTTTTCCAATGTCTCAGAATTACACTTAAGCTTGTAAGTATAACCATATTTACTGAGCTTTAGTAAATTATGACGAATAATCTTATCGATATTTTGTGGTGGACTTGACCAGTGCACAAGAATGTGTACTCGATCCCTTAGTCCTTCCCTTATTCACATAAGGAATTAGTCTTAATTTTCCAAGCTAAAAGTTCTCATTCATCATACTATACAACTTGCATGATTCCAAGTTTCGGTCAGATTGAACCTTCGGCGAGGAGAGTCTTTCCTTATTTGGTAATATTAGACACTACCACAACTGAAAGAATCAAATCCATTTTTCCAATATTGCTATCAATGGAATCTTATAAGCAACAACTTTTCACAAATGCCATTGTAAGGATACTTAAAATAAATAAAATCAAAACCTTTTTCTTTTATTATAAAACTTTGCGTAAAAACTTATCCTTACAATCCATATGAAAACCTTGTTGTTATCTATTCCTAAGCAATATAAATATCTTAACTCTTAAGTAATAGCCCAAAATTCTGATCACCGAACCATGCGATTGAAATCCATCTTCGCGATCAGAATCAGCATGTACTTAATAAAGTTACACAATGGACTTTACCTGAAGTAGAGCCAAACTTATTGACTTTAACATCCTTAGGTAAATTTGGAAGCTTCGCAACCGATTCCCCTTCCTTTGGCAATAGTTACCTATGGACCCTTGATAATGGGACTATCTCAGACTTAGCCTCTCTCTTTACCATTTAGTCAACCGAGTTGACTATGGCCGATCCCTTTCCATTAAGAAGAGAGAGCTTTATTGGATATCCAATGTCATCATTGTCAATGTCCACATCGTTTTAGGAAGTTGATCTTAGCAAATAGATAAGATCATTAAGGGTCTTATCTTAGTCTGTTTCATCGGATTCCCAAAAGATCTCACTATGTGACTTAGAAAGTAGTTGAGCCACCCACTTTCTCAAGACTTTGACACCCAACTCTCCCGGCTTGTCAATATGTGACTACATCTCCAAGATGTGATCACACCTAGACCTTGCCTTGCCAATAGGGCTTGAGTGACCTTAAACTTTTTAGGAACTTGTGGGTTAGGGAGAATAATTGGAGGAGGTGAAAGAGGTATGATTTCCATGGGACATCATCTTCATTTAGGAAAGCTTGTTTCAAGAGATTTGGGAAGATCATAAATGTCTAAACCAGACATCTTTTGGGAGATATTCAAGATAGTTGATTTTAAGTCCTTAATATGACACCCAATATGAAATATTAAGGCTAGGACCCTACAAACTATTTTATAACTTAGAAGAGGGATACCGTAATCCAAGCTATAAAATATTTGAAGGTAGGTGAATGATGATTCACCAATTTCCACCAAGATAAATGAAATGTATTATTAGGTTTTAATTGGTTTTGAAACTCCTAGATCTTTGAGATTTATTGAACTGTTCAATGGCATGTTTCAATCTCGAGTGTGCCCTTCAGGTTTTGTGACTGGGATGCCGAGGATCACAAAACAAGGTGTGAAGTAACCATGCAAATTACTTGGTACCCTTAAGTATTTACCCCTCAATCGATGTGCCGGTTAACCACACACGCTCCATCGATACTATGATAAACATTAAGTTACCCTTTGCCTACCTTGTTAAATACGAGTTAGTGTGCCGGTTAACCACACACGCTCCACTAACCGACTTAAACAAAGTGCAAAGTGTAATTTCATGGATTAGCACCTTATTCACATTTTCCTAAGTAACTAAGATTGGGTATTATTAAGAGTTTAGTTACTTAGTATTTATCATTAATACTTTTAATGAAGGAAGAATTGTAGTCCTGTCAAACCCATGCGGCTAACGACCCTCCACCGGTCAAGGAAGCGGTGGGTGAGAGTGGACACCCATTAAACTGCCATTTTATAGGTCCGCTATGGCAATGCTCCAAAATTTCTCCGCTTTCATTCCCGAATACGCATCTCCTTATGATCCCATCCGTGCAACTTCAGAAATGATATGGCTCATCCCAAACGTAGTATTTTATTTCCGAAAAGAATTTCTTCTTTTGTTGGCAGGTAAAGTCTTTTGGGATGTACTTGGTAGCTAAGTAATTAGCTATGTCCGCAAACCATGGCTCTTCCCCTGTGGTCACCAAAATGTACTCGTCCGGAAAATCGTCTCCAATTTTATCTTCTTCTAATGCTTCCAACTGCGGGTTTTCTAGCCTTGATAAGTGGTCGGCTGCTACATTCTCAATTCCTTTCTTATCGCGTATCTCGATGTCAAATTCTTGTAGAAGTAGAACCCAACATATCAATCTTGGCTTTGCATCCTGCTTGGCAAAAAAATACATAATAGCAGAGTGGTCAGTAAAAATAGTGGTTTTAGATAAAACTAGATAAGGGCGGAATTTGTCAAAGGCATACACCACTGCTAGTAATTCTTTTTCAGTTGTGGTGTAATTTTCTTGGGCTGGATTCAAAGTCTTACTTGCATAATAAATGGGTCGAAAGTGCTTATCAACCCTTTGACCAAGGACAGCTCCTAATGCAAAGTCACTAGCATCACACATTATTTCAAAAGGTAAATTCCAATTCGGGGCAATAATGATCGGGGCATTAGTTAATTTTTCTTTCAAAAATTCAAAAGCATCTAGACACTCTTTAATGAAATTAAATGGTGCATCTTTTAAAAGCAATTGTGTTAAAGGTCTAGCTATTTTGGAAAAATCTTTTATGAAACGTCGGTAAAAACCCATGTGTCCTAAAAAACTCCTAATGCCCTTTACATTAGTTGGTGGAGGTAATTTGGCAATTGTTTCTATTTTTGCCCGATCCACCTTAATTACCGATTTAGAAACTTTGTGGCCCAAAACTATACCCTTTTTAACCATGAAGTGACATTTCTCCCAATTAAGGACCAAATCGGTCTTTTCACACCTTGGAAGCATTAAATCAAGGTTAGCAAGACAATTATGGAAAGAAAATCCAAAAACAGAAAAATTGTCCAAAAATACTTCCATGAACTTTTCCAGCATGTCCTGGAATATGGTTGTCATACACCTTTGAAATGTCGCAGGTGCATTGCATAACCCAAAGGGCATGCGGCGATAGGCAAAAGTTCCACTCGGGCAAGTGAAAGTGGTCTTTTCTTGGTCCATTGGGTCTATGGGTATTTGGAAGTAACCCAAAAATCCGTCTAAAAAACAATAATAACTATGACTGGACAATCTTTCAAGCATTTGATCTATAAAAGGCAAAGGAAAATGGTCTTTACGAGTGACATCGTTTAGCTTTCGATAATTGATGCACACTCGCCAACCGGTTACTGTTTGTGTCGGAATAAGCTCGTTCTTCTCGTTTGATATGACCGTCATCCCTCCTTTCTTGGGCACCACTTGGATAGGACTAACCCATGCACTATCGGAAATAGAATAAATGATCCCTGCATCTAAAAGCTTGACTACTTCCTTCTTGACCACTTCTTGCATGTGCGGGTTTAATTTTCTTTGGTGTTGCACTACCGACTTTGCTGCTTCTTCCAGATTGATCTTGTGAGAGCAATAAGAAGGGCTTATTCCCTTGATATCGGTGATACTCCATGCAATGGCACTTTTCCTCTTCTTCAAGACTTGAACTAATTCTTCTTTTTCAGATTTAGAGAGGCCAGAAGCTATTATAACGGGTTTTTGTTGACCATCTTCAAGGAATGCATACTCCAAGTGATCTGGTAGTGCCTTGAGCGCAGTTTTTGCATTCTGCATGCTAAACACGTCGAGTACAGGTAAGGGACTCGTCGAGTATGGTGCACAAATCGCGATTCCTCGGAATTCTTCAAATGAACTCGGCGAGTAGGTCGTGTCTACTTGGCGAGTAGGTTGCTCCATGGTCTTCATTAACTCATCATAATCAGCCTCTTCCAGCAGTCTCTCTATTTCCATCATGTCTTTTGCAGCATCAAGTTCTTCAGTAAAGATGATGGTGGACTTGTTTGGATCTTCATTATGCCATTCCTCCATCAATTCATCCAACATATCAATTGAAAATGCCGTGTCATCACTATGCCTTGCATGCTTCATGGCTTGATCAACCCCGAAAGTGATTGAATCATCCCCAACCCGTAGAGTAAGTTTTGAATCTCTCATGTCAACTATAGCGCTTGCGGTGCTAAGGAAAGGTCTTCCAAGGATGATCAGGACTTGAGGATCCGCTTCCATGTCTAGAATTATAAAATCCGCGGGAAACACAAATTAATCTACCTTTACCAATAGATCTTCACATATTCCTCTTGGAAATGTGACTGTTTTATTTGCTAAGTGTATTGCCATTCGAATTGGCCTTGGTTCCGGGAGATCCAATTTCTTGAAAAAAATGAATAAGGCATGAGATTCACACTTGCTCCCGAATCAGCCAAAGCATGAATGGTGGCCAAATTCCCAAATTGGCAAGGCAAAGTTAAGCTTCCTGGGCCACCCTTCTTCTTCGGTAGCTTGTTTAACATGGCAGCTGAGCAATTCTCATTAAGAACTACTTCCTTCACTTCCTCCATCTTCCTTCTATTAGTTAGAAGCTCTTTGAGAAACTTGGTGTATTTTGGCATTTGGGCAACCGCTTCTATGAATGGTATGTTCATTTGAAGAGCTTTTATATGATCTAGGAACTTCTGGTAGTCGTCTTCTGTCTTTTCTTGCTTAGCTCGGGCTGGATATGGCATTGGAGGACGAAATGGTTTTGCTGGAGTCTGACTTTTCTGATTAGGCACTGGACTCGTCGAGTCAGTATCATGGACTCGGCGAGTAGGGTCTGTGTCATGCAGATTTTGATTTTGGCTCGGTTTTTCTATATCCTCCTTTTGTGGCTGCTTGGGCTCTTCATTCTGAATAGGTGCCAGAGTGGTAATTATCTTCCCACTTCTAGTTGTCACAATATTTATATGTGAGCCTCGTGGGTTGTTTTCATTTTACTAGGAAGTTCTCCCAGTGATCTTTGAGTAATTTGTTGAGCAAGTTTCCCCAGCTGTGTCTCTAAGTTGTGGATAAATGCTTGCTGATTACTAAGCATTGTTCTTGTCTCATGTGTTGCAGTATCATGGTCATTGTGTCTCTTTTCTAAAGCAGCTACAATCTTGGTAAGCATCTCCTCCAAACTTGTTTTCCTTTCTTGTGCCGGCTACTCCTTTTGGTAAAAACCTCTTCCTTTTTGTTTAAACTTCACCTCCTTAGCCCTCTTGTACTCCTCATAAGGAAGCCACTCCTTCTTGGGTTTCCGCCAATCTTCATCATAACGGTCACCACTTGAGTAGCATACTTGCACCTTCTTATTCCCATTCTCATCCAAGTCACAATCTCTAGTAAGATGAGGTCCATTGCAATTCTCACAACCCACCCGAATAGCATGTATCGTTTGATCCATTTTATCCATCCTCCTATCCATGGTTTTCAACATAGCCATGACTGCTGACAAATCTTCTGAAGTTGCATAAGCACATCATTCCTTGGATTGTGGTATTCTCTAGAATGCTCAGAGAATTCTTCAATTAGTTGCTTTATCACCGGGGGTGCTTTCTTTGTGAGTGGACCTTGCGAGTCAAGTAATTGCCTTGTTGTAACATTCACTCCATCAAATAAAATGGAGACTTCTTGTTGACTATTAAGGTTATGATGTGGGCAATTCCTTAGTAAACTCTTGTACCTCTCTCAAGCTTCATAAAGTGACTCTCCAGCTTGTTATTCAAAGTTGGCTATGACTTTCTTTAACTTAGATATCTTGGAGGGTGGGCAGAATTGATCCATAAACTCTTTTTTCATCTTGGCCCATGTAGTGATGGATCCGGGGGGAAGTGACTTGAGCCAATCCTTTGCAGCACCCTTCAATGTAACCGGAAGCATGCGAAGTAGCTGAGTTTCGCGAGGCACTTTTGGAACATTAAAATAATCAGCTACATCATTGACTTCATCCAAGTGTTTGTAAGCATCTTCGTGGTCTTTTCCCTAGAAGGGGATCTCCTTGAGTAGAGCAAGAATGTGACCCTTTAGCTCAAAAGTGGCACTTGCGGGAATTGCGGATTGCATGAGTCCCGTCCCGGTATCATCGCATATCCTTTCTTCCATTCCCCCATGGGGACTTCATCGATGTTAACCATGAGAATAGCTAATTCGTTATCGGAATCGGAATCGTGCCTGAATGTAGGTTCTTCTTCTCCTTCGGTTTCGTACTCGGTGTCCTCTTTTATTGGGTCTTTGCTTGCTAAAGAGGTGCTGGATGCTCCTAATTTGCTACTCTTCTTCTTCCCAAAGACCGTCTTCAAGTTAGACAAAGGCGACTTCTTAGGTGTATTCGAGCTTTCAACATCTTTGCCTTTGTTCTTCCTTAACGCGGATTATGGGTCTTCAAAAGGGGGCACTAGTGGAGTGTTGTATCCTCTGGTCATGAAAAGCCTGCAACAGAACAAAAAAAACGCTTAAAAAGAACAAAAGATGAAACAAAATGAAAATAAAAACTAAACTATCAAACAGTAGTGAACTCGCCGATTACGTTCGAGTGCACTCTGCGAGTATGCTGTATTAAACAAAAAAATTAGACAGAATTAAATAAAACGATTAAAAACCAATAAATACTAAAACATAACCTACTTACTGAATTACTAAAAATTTAACTTTTTGCAAGAAAAACTCACACAAAGGATCGATAAAATTAGGAATTAGATTTAATTTTTGAACCGTTCCCCGGCAACGGCGCCAAAAACTTGATGTGTGTGAAATGCATTGGTTTTAATCCTACTTCAAAACTATAAATTTAACACACAAAGGCAGTGAACCTGTCTTTTAGTGGTATAGTTGGATAAGTAGGGTGTCGAACTCAGGGAACGAAAATTAAACTAATAATTAATTTTAACTAAACAAGTAATAAAAGTAAAGGGTTTTTCTCTAGTTTTACAAGACTAGAAACTTAAATATACCACCTAACAAGCAATTAACTAAGCAACTAAAAACAAGTAAAAATTCACCAAATTTAATAAAGGGTTTCTATTTAGGTCCAACCAATTCACTCCTATGGTTAATGTTATGATAAAGTGATAAATTAATTGATATTGGTTACCAACAATAGTGGTTAGGTTCGCATTCACTATTACTAACCCTTAGAAAATTAATCAATTCAAGCAGTGGCCAATTGTTTAAACTAATTAACTCCCTAGTTCAATTATTTGGATTAAATAAGATTTGTAATTGGTTAATCAAATTGATAATTCAACTAACCTCTTGTTTGTTGGTTTCTCAAACAAGCTCAAACATTAATTTACCCATTCTCTAATTAATCCTAGTTTCATATTCACTAATCCTAGGCATATGATGAAGTGTTCACATAAAGCATATGAGGTTAACAATTAAGAGATGTTCATGTAGCCTAATTGTCTTCTAATTAACAGAAAATAGTTATGGTTAATGCATAAGGTTCTTTAACAAACTTAATTTAATAAAATCACCAATAATCAATCAATAAAAGTATAAATCAAACCATAGGAGTAACTCGGTCTTTCCTAAATAGAAACTACGAAAATTCAGCTCATGATTACAGTAAGAACAAGCTCAAAAATGAATTTAACTAAGCTAGACATGATTCAATCCTAAGATTAAGTGGAAAATTTAACCTAATTCGCCTTGAGTCTTCAAGAGATCAAAGATTAGGGTTCTTCAGGTCTCTAAAGGTTTCTTTAATCGCAGGTTATCCTCCAAAAAAGCCAGAAAGTCCCCCAATTCGGAATAAGATCCTTTATTTATACTTATCTCAAAATAGGGGCAACTCGGTGAGTAGCTCTCCAACTCGCCGAGTACCTTCGTTAAATCCATGTGCGGTATGGATTATGGTCATTACTTCGCGAACATTCTTCGGAACTCGCCGAGTAGCTTCGTGGACTCGCCGAGTATCTCTAGGTTTTCTCTTCTTTCTTCATTCTCCGGCTTCTAATTGCTTCTCCTCCTTCCTTTTGCTTCCAAGTATGTCTTCTGGACTGTTTTAAACCTTATTAAGTACCTTTTGTCCATATTATACAATTAATTAGCTAAAAATTAATAAAAATATATACTAAACATATGGCTAATTATGCACATATCACTGATCTACCAAGATGCAATCAATCCCTTTGTTAAACTGGGTTGTGATGGTCGTTGGTGCCCGCTTGGACTAGTTTCTATTGGAATCGCCTTCGTCTCCATGATACCGTTTAAATAAGCTAACATGTACCACCACATGAATCTTGAATTGTAGAGGCAACTCTAGTTGGTAGGCTGTTGACCCAATTCTTTTGATAATGGGGAATGATCCGTCATACTTCCTGATTAGACTTTTATGCAAAGAACTCAAAGCTTTGAATTGATTATGTAGTAATTTCACCATCACCAAGTCCCGAACTTGGAACACGATGGGTCTATGTTTCATATCATCCCATTTTTCATTTTCTTTCTAGCCTTCTCAATGTACACTACAACATGAACACCCTATGGCGATGACAAATTCGGACCCTATCCAGACAACATGAACACCCTATGAACACCCTCTACGGTCGCCTTACCCTTATACCGGGTATCCATGACATAGGCGACGAAACCCAAGCAACCGTGATGAAGATAGCGTTAGGCCCTCGTTGCAGATCACATAACCGGCCCAGGTTGCGGTCTCTCACCCTGAATCACCAACTCTCCCCCACTTGGGGTTTGAACCCGCACTAGCTGCTGCTCACAGTCAATCATTTCCCCATTAGGGCTCATCCTATCCATGCCCACAATGACATTGTTCCCCCACAAAGGAATGGGAACTAGATCAACCAGATACCGCTCACTAAACAACTGGAGAGTATAATCCCAATGAACTCTTGCAAACCTAGCCGTCTTATCATCAACAATCTCCACATCAAGAGGACGATCCAACCCCCCCATAGCTCCAAAAAATCTCTTGCTAAGCGCAAGTGACACAAAACAACGGGTAGCCCCCGAATCAAATAATACCAGAGCAGAAATATTGTTCACAAGGAACGATCCTAAAATAAGACACATAAACATAAGAAACAATTCAATATAAATAAAGAGATAAGTAGAAGATACATACCCATCACAACATCGGGAGCTGCACGCGCCTCCTCTACCGTCAGCTGGAAATCCATTCTCTTCATTGCAGGCGCATCTGCCTGGCCCTGCGGCCATTAGTAATCCTCGAAGTCGCAGGAGCAGGTGCTGACACCGGTCCTGCTGTAGCCAGACTTGGACATTGGGGCTTCTTGTGTCCCCTCTGATTTTAATGAAAGCAAATCGGATCTTGTCCCTGTGTAGTGGTAGCAGTACAATCCCTGCTATAATGACCGGTTCGGCCGTACTTGAAGCAGCCAGAACTACCACCAGTACCACTCCTACATGCACCCTCGTGTTTCCTGCCGCACTTGCCATAGTGGCTACGACCCTGATGTCCCCTCGATCTCGCATCCGATACCTTGGGCCTCTTTCCCAAACCCCCTGATGTCTGAACCTCATATGAATTCCTTTCCCTCTCCATCTCTAGGTTAATCTATCTCTCCTTGGCTCAAGCAATCATATCCTCCAGCATCTTGCAGCTGGATTGACTCATAAACCGTCGGATGTCACTCCTTAGCATTTCATGATATCAGGCATTCTTTATCTCCTCGTCCACCACATATTGCGAAACCAGAAGCGCCCTCTCCCTGAAACATAGCGGTGATCTCAGCCACCGTCTCACTAGTCTAGCGGAGATCCTGGAACTCTCGCGCCAACTGCTACACCTTAATAATCGGTGCAAACTCAGCTTGAAACCTGGTCGAAAAATCATCTTGGGTCATACCATCAACCGCATCATCACCCACAACACTACCTACCTCCTCCCACCAGTCTCGAGCCCTGTCCTTCAAAAGACAGGAAGCTAGTCTGACCTTGTCCCCCTCAGGACAACGCCTAGTGCGGAAAGCGTTAGCAACATCTGTTAACCAACGCCTACTCGCAATGGGGTC
Source organism: Lactuca sativa (assembly GCF_002870075.4). Lineage (NCBI taxonomy): Eukaryota > Viridiplantae > Streptophyta > Magnoliopsida > Asterales > Asteraceae > Lactuca > Lactuca sativa. The sequence continues at coordinate 251,418,335 of NC_056625.2, forward strand.
CTTCTCCCCATGATAGTCTGGAGTTCCACAAGCTCAGAACTCCCTGAATGTCAACGATCGAGCTCCTGCTACATCCATCATCTCGGAATGAAACGAGCTCAATTTCTCCTTCAAAACCTCCAAGATACCCTCCTCTACCGAGCCGAAGATCACATGAGTCTGATCGAGAATGCAACGAGTAATCTCTGATGACAGAAACTCCCTAGTCTACCCATCGAGCTTCCCGACTCCGGATCTTGAGCATGAACCCTCCCCAGCACCAGAACTGCCGACTAGTCTGCCTTGCAATACCACCATACTAACAAGAGACCACAAAACTATCAGAATATACATCAAAATAACCCTACAAGCTTCCTGATTTTATCACATCCCTCCTTGAATCAAATATGGATCCTCTGCTTCCAGTAGTACGGTCCCATACTACATTCCACATATATCCATACTTTCCTCAACAATTGCCTTAACTCAACCAGGTTAGTCCAAGTCCATCTATCCATCGCTCATAGATAAGGCTCCCAACACCATATCTTCTCCACTACTAGAAAACAGCCCTTTAATGACGCGCAAACAATGACACGCGGTGATTTATGATACGCAAAAGCGTGTGCCCTAAAAATAATGTTTTCTCTTCTAAATTTTGAAGGATAGTGGACACGCTTTTATGCGTGCCCTAAAATTAATGTCGAACAACAAAAAAAAAACACGGAGGGCACTTATTAAAAAATGGGCGTCGTCTAGAAATGTCACTTTATATTTTTTTAATGAAAGGCGCGTTCTTTTCTTTTGCAGCTGGGGGGAAACGAAAATCCCAAAAGTTTGAAAGACCGCCATTGTTACCCTCTGCCTTATTTCCATCGTTCTTCTCTCTCTCTCTTTCTATCTCTATCTCTCTCACTCTGATACCCAAAAAACCCTAATAACATCACCAATCCTCTTTTTTCCCACAACAAAATTGCAATATAGTCCCTTCTTTTGAACATATCAAACTCATAGGGGTTCTCGACGGAAGAGATACAGCTTCATATGAGCCCTAATTTCTCATCTGAATTCGTTAACTTCTTCAAATGGTTCTCAGACTTTTTTTCTCTCTCTACATTTTCTTCTCCTTCATTTCTCAATCCCCAGAAGGTCAGGAGAACATTGCGTCTGCAATCGGATTACTTAGTCGTAATCCTGAGAGCGTTGAACACCGGTGTATGCTCGTTGTTTGTTAAAATTCTCAAAGAAGGTCCCATGAAAGAGCAAGCAGTTATCTCCTGGGCTGTATCGTTCGATTGACACAACTCATCAAACCCTAGAATCGTAAAGGAAACCTAGCCCCCATAGCTTTCTTCACACTTCACCTCCTCAAAGATCTATCGGTAATAAATCAAATTATTCTTTGCTTTATACTATTTTTATGCGACCTTCTAAACATGATGGCAAAGTTTCTTCCATGGCTTTCAGCTTCTGTATTTTCTGAAGAACGCCATGAGATGTGTAATTGTTTATGCAAAGTAATCCCATAAGAAAAGCTACTTAAACAGGTGAGCAAGGGTATTTTTGTCCGTGTTCATCTTTTACTCATTTTCTCGTTCCTATCTGACAAATTACTTCTTATTCTAATTTAAGATTATATTCACATGGATGGATGGTGCAAATGGTTTTAAAAAGCGAAAAAGCTCTCAAGAGTGTGAGGAACGGCATTATTGTCCATGTTTATCTTCCAGACCTAAAAAACGAGAATCTTTCTTGAGGTCAATTGACGATTCCACAGATTCATTACCTGATCACCATGTAGATTAAATATTACACTGGCAAAAAGCCATAATAAAAGAATTAATTGATATAGCTGAAACAGCTAGAAGGATACAGTTATCTGGAGACTTTTCAGATATATCCGCGTTTAATAAAAGACTCCAATTTATTGCAGAAGTTTGCATATTCCATAGGTACCCTTCTGTAGCAATCACGTGAATTTGACAAGTTTGCATATTGAAACATTGATAATTTGATACTAATTTTATCCTTTTGAATGTAGTATTGCGGAAGATAAAGTTATATTCCCTGCTGTAGCTACTGAGCTGTCATTCGCCCAAGAACACACAGAAGAAGAGAGTGACTTTGACAAATTTAGATGTTTGATTGAAAGCATAGAAAAAGATGGAGCAACTTCATCTTCATCTGAATTTTGTTCAAAGTTATGCTCACATGCTGATCATATCATGTCCATCATTAAGAAACATTTCAAAATGAAGAACTTCAGGTGAATGAGTGAAATAGTGAATCACTAGTCTTTCTTTTTATGACTTTTATTTACCATAACGCCCTTATGTGATTTCAATTTCAGGTTCTCCCACTTGCACACAAGCATTTTACTCCTAAAAGACAACGAGAGCTCTTATACCAAAGTTTATGTGTAATGCCTTTGAGAGTAATTGAATGTGTTTTACCATGGTTAGTTGGATCACTTACTGAAGAGGAATCAAAATCATTTCTCCACAATATGCATATGGCAGGTTTGTCTATTTTTGTCAAATTTTTCTCAAACCATTGTTTATTTATTTCTTCATTGTGAAGTCTAAGTTTCTAACTCTTAACACATGGTTTTTGTTAGCTCCTCCTTCCGATATTGCCCTTGTCACCCTGTTCTCCGGTTGGGCTTGCAAAGGGCGTCCAAGGGAAATATGCTTGTCTTTAGGCACAACAGGTTGTTGTCCTGCAAGGGCATTTTTGGAATCCAGTAATGGTTGCAATCCACCTTGTTGTGCAAGGGCATTTTTGGAAATATGCTTGTCTTCAGGCACAACAGGTTCTTTCTCTTTCTCTCTCTCTCTAACTATATATATATATATATATATATATATATATATATATATATATATATATATATATATATGATGGAGTTTCACTTGATTGCTTTCTGGTTAAAATTAACACTACACGACACATGCAATAGTCTTTAAAATTAATAGCCAGTTGGTAGTATGTTCACTCATTATGTACCCTTTTTAAAGTTGTTTAATTATATATATAGCTAAACAAGCTAGCTAGGTGCATAATACGATTCATTTGAATCTTGAGTTTTCTACTGAATATTGCTTTGGACTCATAACAGCAGGTTGGGCGCAAGTTTTACACCAATGGACTATAAGGTGGACTGAGGTGATAGATCAACCAGAGGGGTCATCCTTTTAAAATATTGATTTTATCCCCTTTATATGTTAAAGGACTTGGTAGATCACCATCTGGTGGAATCTTGAGTTCCATTAGTTATGGAGCCAATGAGATTGCTTCTTCTGTTCTAGCAAGTGTCACAAGTCAAAGTAAGAAAAACAAAGGGAATTTCAATCGAGTGAATTTAGATAAAGATAAAGGTCATTATCATTTTTCCCTGAAAACCCTGAACCTCTGAATATTTAGTCAAAAGCAAAAGGGTTGGTAATTATTATTATTATTATTATTATTATTATTATTATATTTAATTTTAATAATGTTTGCAGATAAAAGTGGAAAGAAAGAAAAGGGGGAGAAGTCTGGTGTTGGTGAAAAAGCAAAAACAAAGGGAGCTGTTGTGGAAAAGGAAGTAACAAAGGGAGAGGATTCTTTTCCACTATTAACTAAAATTACATGAAGTTAAAGTTAGGTCCTCTTCTTTGTGTTGAGTGCTTGTTGCTCTGATTTTGATGTATGTGTTGAGTGCTTTTCTGTTGGTGTTGAGGTTTATCCTCATAAAAGCAATCATCCATATAGAGTTATGGTTAGTAATTTCTTGTTTGTATACAATTGTTGAAGTATGTTGTTGTGTTCCCGTATATCCCCGATGACCACAAGCCACCACCGGAGGAACACCGTTGAACACCCCCAAAATCCGGTGGCCACTGCCCACAGAACAGGTAAGGATTCTTTGATTTGTTTTTTTTTACGGATGTGTTGTTTTTCGGTGACCACCAGCCACCACCTGAAGACCACCTTTGAAGCCAACCCGGAGAAATCCCGCTGCCACTGCCATATAACAGGTATGTTTTTTTTATGTTATTTTATTTTGGTTGGATAATCTTATAAATTTTTCGATATCCTGTATGCCTCCTATGATTCTTTGTATAATTGTTTGAAATTGATTGTGTGAAAGTCATCTACTAAAGCAAGGTTGGTGTAAGAGTTGATGACGAGAACATTGTTCCAAGACCTTCAGTGACTTATGATGATGTCCTTTAATAGCAATGTAGTATTAGGTTATATAGTTAGCAATGATTATTTGTGTTTGACATTTTAGTGCAATGAATTATCTTTCTTATTTATTGTATTTTATTTTGTATTTTGTATGACATTAACTTTTGTGTAATGGATTGTATTTTTTGTATATGGTATTTTATTTTCTATTAGGAGACATGAAATGCAAATTTAATTTGAAAATTAGTAAATCTATAAATAAGTTTTTTTAAAAGAAAAATAAAAATTACGATACGCAAAAATGTGTGTCATCTTCATTTATGACATGGCCTTTCTTGACAAGGGGTTTTAATGATACGCATTGTGTGTCATTAACACGCGCGTCGTAAGGTTATGACACGCGGATGCGTGTCATCTTCCTTTATGACAGGGCCTTCCTTGATACGCATTGCGTGTCATAAACGTGCGTCATAATTGCACGTCGTAATTGAGCGTCGTAAATGCGCGTCGTCTATAGATGACGCGCAAAAGCGCGTCGTCTCTCTTTATGATAGGGCCTTCCTTGACGCGCATTTGCGCGTCGTCTGAGCCTTTTACGACGCGCAACGAGCGTCGTAAAAGGTTGTTTTTCTAGTAGTGCTCCTAGGTTTTCCTAGGGCAACTCCACACCACTCTCCGCCATTAGCAGCAGAAGGAATTCATGCTATCTCCTTTTAACTAACTCGCGAATACTATCACATATCACTAAAATTAAATAAATTTTCGAATGAGAGGTCTCACACTACAATGGTTGGACTCAAACAAGAGTTGTGCAATAGAGTTAAAACCTAACCTTCTAAAATTACTTAGTTCCCATGATATGTAACTTAGTATATTCTTTTATTAGTTAGCTGAAGCTAGTTAGAACTCCTAAAAGCACAAAGCAAGCAACATTCAAGCATCAAGTATCAGAATCAAGCATAACCTAATCAGGCCATCCTATCACTGATTGATCAGTAATAGCATGCAAGTCTACAAGCTCATACAACAGGCATACAAAGGCATCTCTACTAGCATTCTATTATGCAAAACTGAGTAGATCCTTATCCCTAACTAGCATGTGATTCACAGATTCAAGCATATCAAATAACATGTATGGGTAATTTGGGAAAACTTACTTGAGCACGTTCGATTGCATGCATCACACCCTTTATCTATTTTTAGAACTCCTTTTTATAAAACATCTTCTTTTGAAAATTCTACAAAGTCCTTAGTTTGAGTTCAGACACATCCGAGAGTGTGCCCGAATCCCTCAAAGCAAGGCTCTGATACCAACTTGTAACATCCCAAAATATGGTCCCAAAAATTTCATTTTTGAAATAGATAAAATAGTATTTCCAAATATCATCCATACATCTCAAAATATCCAATGTATCAAATGTCATAAAAATCATAGTAAAATATCATATGCGGAATCCCAATAATGTGTGCGATGCAGTCAACCCAAACTCTTCCCTTTGTAACCGGAAGTACCTGAAACATAAACTGAAAACAATAAGCACAAATCTTAGTGACTTCCCCAAACTACCCATACCATACATAATAAATCACATACTGGGCCCCCGCTTGACATCGGGCCTCGCCCGATGTCGAGCCCCGCTCGATTTATAGATATGTTATTCTCAGACCTCGCCTGTCACTGGGCCTCGCCCACTATACACATATGATCAATATAACATAATCATGCTAACACATATAATGATCATAAACACTAGCATATGTTCCAGTCCCCAGGCCTCGCCTAGCATCGAGCCCTGCCCGGTATATATAGCAGCACATAACACATGCATGGGTCACGCAGACTCCTAGCATCCTAACATAATCAATAGGGGTCAGCATTGGTGCCTTAGACCCGCTAAACCCAGTGAGGAAACTTACCTCAAATGTTGAATCTCACATAAAGAAATCCCTAACTGCTGCCCTGACGACTCCTCTAGCTATTAATTCAAAATAACACCTAATCAAAACTTAAGTCTTAATCAATATTCAATACTCCATACTTGGGGTAAAATGACCATTTTATCCCTGGTCTAATTTGATCCATGAATAAATCCCAAATCCACAATATCAAAGGCCCAACACTAATCAATCTCCCAAAGCCCACTAGTGGCCCACTTATCGCCTAATTTTTCCAAATTGGGCCTAAAACCCTCTAATGGGCCTTACCCTAAAGTCCAATCATATCCTTAGTCCAAAATCATGATTTCGGATGGCCCAATAAGGCCCAAAGCAACAAGGTCCAAGAAATGGCCCAAACCGAGGCCTAAATATGTGAAGCCCACTTTGATTGTGTACGCAGGGCGTACTCAGCTGTATTCAGCACGTACTCGCTTGCTGGCTTGTACGCTGCACGTACAGATTTGTATGCCCATCATACTCCTCTATTAAGCCATCTTTTGACATTAAGCACTTAATGCTTATCCGAAAGGTCCAAACCACAGATCTGAGTCCTAATCAATTTCTAGACCCATAAAGGCACGAACTTGGTGACTTTGCATGCTTCAAATGAACCCAAACTCAAAATATAACATTCCACTTCCATGAAAATGGCCCTAACTCATGCATGGATGGATCTCAACCTCAAAATGACAACTTTATGACTCAAGGACCCAAATAACACCAAGAGTGGTAACTCTAAACTTCAAAAATGATGTGGACTCATAAGATCTCATCAATGGGACCAAAAGTGTCCATAAACCCAAACCAAAAGAGACCTGAGCTATTAAGCATCAATTTCACGACTTTATACCTCAAATAAGTGCCCAAGGATGATAAGGTTTTGGATCTATAAGCCTTCACTCCTTCAATTAAGCTTCAAGGATGGACACCTTCCTTCAAGCACCAAAATACTCTTCCAAATGGCCTTCAAAACTTCAAAATCACACAAGATGAGATTAGGGTTCAAATGCAGGGTAAAAGGGACAAGCTAGCTGGTGAAATAAGGGTTTCAAGTCCATAAGGATGCTTATATAGTGGCCAACCCCTAAGATTAGGGTTTTCATTAATCATTGTGTATGCCCCGCGTACGCATCTGGACCCGATCACACCCTCCCATGAGTACGCTAAGCGTACCCCTAGGTATGCCCCGCTTACTCGCTTCATCACTTGTACGCTAAGTGTACCTCGTTGTACACCCCGTGTACAGCTCAAGGGTCAAAATAGGACAATTTAAATATGCAAGGTCAAAAGAGGAACTTACCAAGATTCAAGCGTTACACTCTCTCTCTCACTATATATATATATATATATATATATATATATATATATATATATATATATAGGTGCATATTAACCATATCAGTTTAGCAGTTAAATGTTAGATGCAAATTGCATCATATAAGCCTAAATTTATAGTTGACAGGTGGCCTATTTGACTTGAAAGTCAATTGGAAAGATTCAAATATAAGGGCTACAATCTATATTACATGCAAGTATATAAATTACATAAAAGAAGTGTATTGGGATCTTCACTACAAGGATCGAGCCATATGCAGACGACAATTTTGGACTCTGTCCAAACGACTTGTCATCTCTAAAACTTATACAGATGACATGTGGTCTGTAAAAAGTCGTCGGTATAGGTCCATCGCTAAAAGTCGAAAATGTCGTCGGGATAGGTGTCGTCGGTATAGCATAGTCAATCCAGACGACATGTCGTCTATAAAAGGTCGTCGGGATTGATTTTCGAAGAAATAAGAAAAAGTTTTATTCAGACCCTATACCGACGACTTGTAGTTGTTAAAAGTGTGACCCTATGGAGACGACTTGTCGTTTGGAAAACTTGATCAATACGGACGACATGTCGTATGGAATGGGAAATCATTTTTTACATTTATAAAGCTATACAGACGACATGTCGTCTCTATAGCCTTTTTTTTTAAATATTTTCCACAGGTTTTGTTACATATACCATTTAAAACAAATCCAAAAGGGAAATTTGCAGAATAATATAAACATAACATAACATACCATTAAAATCCAAAAACACTTCCAAATTGAGATAAGACAAATACAATATGATCTGAAATGATTATGGTTTTGAAGATAAGACAAATACCTTCTAATAACAGAAACACCACATAATCTCTTACAAAAATCTACACTTGTGTACAGTTCTTACATTTTTTTTACAGAAATCATCATTTTAATGATAAAACACAAAATGACATTTCTAGCCCTGAAAAATACAACTCACCAAACAGATCAAACGATCTGCATAAAACAAAAAAATATGTTTTGTTGTTTCAACATCACGTATCAGTGTATGCATGCCATGTATCTGCATCACAACAAAAAAATATATGGAGATATAACAATGAAGAAAAAAAGATACAAATAAGGTTATATTATATATATTTTTTAAGAAAATGGTACCTGAAAAGTTGAGTGAATGACATATAAATTAGGATATATTTTACAAAGATCATGTTGTCCAAGTTTTGTCCGAATATGTTGGACAATTAAATCAATAGCTACATGATTGTCTCCTCCATGAGGTATGATGATGTCAACATACTTTTTTGTTGGATGTATAAAGTCATCAAATGCAGGCTTCACGAACTTTGAGTACTGCATTAATATAAGTTAAATAAACATTTTAAAATTCCTATAAGAAACTATAATTTTTTATGTAGAGATATATTAATTTTGGATCTTGAACTGACCAGATCAAGAACCATACCAGTATCTCTTCCCTTTTCACTTGTGTCACGCCTAATTCTCCTTGCCAGGCATACATCAGCATCTGCATTGAAAATAACAATTAAGTAAAAAAAGATAATCCATTAAAGCATTGAGCATTGGGCTGATGTTATATATATAGAACCTGTATGAACAAAGATCTTCATGTTCATCAAATCACATACACGAGGATCATGAAAAATCAGTATGCCTTCCAAAATTATCACATCTGAAGGATTCACCTGCCATATGTTCAATAAAAGATACAATCAGATGCTCAAAAAGCTACAAAAATGACATTTTGAAATGTGTATGTTAAATGAACTAACTAACCCTTCGAGAGATGTTGTTCTTGTAACTTCTGAAGTCATATTTTGGAATATCCACTGCTTCAACATCTCCACAACTGAGAGTAACTTCTCATTATCAAAAGCATCTTGAAAAGTACAATAAGAAACAAGAAAACAAAACTGTGACAACCCGAAATTTCCATTATGTACAAACTATATCACTTCAATAGAAGTTATAGCAGTCACAGTTAATTTTCAGACTTTTTCGTGTAAGTTTGAGTAATTCAGGGTTTACACTTCAGGAGATATCAGGAGAGTGGATGCACTAGGGTTTAGTAAAACTCTATTATTCCATCACTCTATTATATTAGAGGTCATTTCAGGAATAAAAATATTTTCTGCCAAAAATATCTCAGGACTATAAATAGAATTCTAACCAAATTCATTCATTATTCACATTTTCAACTAGAGAAAAGCCATTTTCTCTCTCACAGATCTCCGGGTTTTTATGCCAAAACGTGAGTAACTCTTTCTAGTAGTGTTAGAAAGCTTTAAATGTGTTCATAACATAGATTACATAGCTAAATCAGTCGATTTAGGAGTTTACTCCCCAAGGTGTTCTTGGGCGGTAAACTCCCGAAACCAAGCCTAGACTGTTCCCCGTGATATACTAATGCCTTGGACTTGTATAGGAGTGTGTTAGGGATATAAAACCAAGCAAGAACCACTCATGTTTGGGAGTTCACGGCCCAAGAATATCTTAGTCCGTAAACTCCAAATTCAAGCTCAAAATGGTGCTTTTAAGGCACCTAAGGCATTGGACATTTACTAGGAATTGTTCCCACTTAAAACAAGGACCAAAACACATCAAATTCACCTTCCAAAGTGAGTTTACGGCCAAGACATGGTTCTTGGTCCGTAAACCCAAACCTGAACCCCCGTCCCGCATTTCAAGGACCCACACCTCTGTGGGCCACTAACTTGAATGCATGGAGTCATGAACAGGGTCAACCCATTCCCTACAATGGAGACCGAAGTTTCTACAACCTCACTGAAGGAGGTTCTGCTGATAGAGTCCTACCAATCATGGTGCGTAGGATTTCTCGGAACACGATAATGGCTCAGGTGGCTATCAATCAAATCTTGGAAGTTGACGCCAACTCTGGTGTTAACACTGTCCACATTCGCCAACTAGAGTCTGCTCATGAAAGGACTCTGGTCCGTAATGCAAATCTGCAGAGGGAACTTGCTGAAACTCGAGCTGAAGTTAGAGAACTTCGAGCTCAGCAAGTGAGAGCTGACAGGCGTATGAGGGACATTGAACGTCTACTGTTGGGATCGAGAACTCATGCAAGCAGTTCTCGTCGCCGATAGAATCTCGTCGACTCATCTTTTGGATATAACCTAGTTTATGTAAAACTTTGGTCTAATTTCCTGTCTTTATAAATCTTAGACCTGTTAGGTCTTGATCTAGTCTTAATTCTGTCAAAATTTTCCATCTTGGTTGATGTAAGGCCTACTTCTAGGCCATTTTTCCCAAACTTGTTACATCTGTAATCTCAATATTATTGACAGATATCTAATCTTATGGAAATCATTATCTAAATGTTGTCATCTTCATTTAGTCATTTATTCATTCTGTTGTTGGACTATGGGTAGTTAGTCCATGAGACACATTCATTAAGCATTTACTCTTATCCATGTCGTCATCTTTTAAACGTATAGTAAAGATGCCGCCACGTAGAAGTACAAGGCGTAACCCAAACAACGAAACACCGATACCACCACCTGAACCTCTTCAACCACCTAACCCCTTTGATGCCAACATGTTCCAGGCAGCTTTCACCGCAGCAGTTGCAGCTGCTGTGTCAGCAATCAACGCTCCTGTCCCTAGTGGATCGGGAACAGGTGCACCTCCCTCGAACCACGGCGAAAGCCATGGACACCCTCGGGAATGCACCTACAAGGACTTCACAAACGCCAAATCCCGAAACTTCACTGGTACTGGTGGGATTATGGTGTTAAGGCAGTGGATTGAGAAGATGGAATCTGTCTTCGAAATCTGCGGATGCCAAGAAGGCAACAAGGTCAAGTTCGCAGCTTATACCTTCTCTGACAGAGCATTAACATGGTGGAACGGCCATGTTAAGTATCTGACTCTGGTGGTGGCGTATTCCATCAGCTGGGAAAAGTTGAAAGACATGCTGATGAAAGAATACTGTCCTCGAGGCGAAGTACAAAAGCTCGAGCAGGAATTCTGGGGTCTACAAATGGTTGGATCCGACATCACAACCTACACAAATAGGTTCTGTGATCTGGCGAACTTATGCCCCGATATGGTTACTCTCGAGAGCAAGAAGATAGAGAGGTATATCTGGGGACTATCGCCCCAGATCCAGTCAAGTGTGCTAGCCTCCAGGCCTATCACCTTTGATAGTGCCAAGGAACTGGCACAATCTCTCATAGATCACAGGAAACCTCAGAACCCAACAATCCCTACACCCGTACCACAAAAGTCCAACCCCGACCCCAACAACAGGAAGGGGTGGAATAAGAGGAAAAGAGGGGCTTCTCAAGGATCCTCCAATAAACAACAACTTGTGGCAATCAATGCTGCCACAGTAACTCCTGTTGTCCCTGCGAACCCCTTACCAGCAAAAACTTATGCTGGGTCTCTCCCGAAGTGCAATAAATGCAGCTTCCACCACCGCGGGCCTTGCAGGGAGATGCAATGCACCAACTGCAACAGGAAGGGGCACACAGCCCGTTTCTGCCAAACTCCAACAGCTCAGGCTGCCCAAGTTCCTAATACCGGTATGGGCCAAGCCTGCTACGGCTGTGGCGAAGTGGGCCACTACAAGAGGAACTGCCCTAAAGCAGGGATGGCTGGCGGAGTAGGAAGAGTTATGGCCCTAGGCCACAAGGAAGCGGTAGCTGATCCTACGATAGTTACTGGTACGTTTCTCCTCGATAACTCATATGCTTGCATACTTTTCGATAGTGGGGCAGAGAAAAGTTTCGTAAGTCACAAATTTGCACACCTGCTTAAACAAAAACCGCGTGCATTAGATCATTCATTCACAGTAGAGATGGCTAACGGGAAAACGGAGAGTACAAACTGCATATACGTAGGTTGTACCTTAACTTTAGATAGCCATACTTTCAAGATAGATCTCATGCCAGTTCCAATTAAATGTTTCGACGTTATCATCGACATGGATTGGTTGAGTCTTCTTCGCGGCGACATCATGTGCTTTGAAAAAGCAGTTCGTCTTGACCTTCCTAACAACGAAACCTTAGTTATCTATGGCGACAAACCTATTACGAGCCTTCGCATCATTTCGTGCCTTCAAGCCCAGAAGTGCTTGCGAAAGGAATATCATGCATTCCTCGCACACGTCGTTGATACAAGTCAAGAAATGAAAGACATCCAGAGCATCCCAGAAGTACGCGATTTTCCCGACATATTCCTAGAAGAACTTCTCGGTTTACCACCGCAACACTAAGCCGAGTTCAGAATCGACTTAGTTCCAGGAGCTACCCCAGTAGCCAAATCTCCTTATCGTCTGGCACCAGCCGAGATGCAGGAACTTTCCAGTCAACTTAACGAACTTCTCAAGAAGGGATTCATTCGACCAAGCTTCTCTCCATGGGGAGCACCGGTCTTGTTCGTCAAGAAGAAAGATGTATCGTTTCGCATGTGCATCGACTATAGAGAACTCAACAAACTTACCATTAAAAATCGTTATCCCTTGCCCCGCATTGACGATTTATTTGATCAACTTCAAGGAGCCAACTACTTCTCGAAGATAGATCTACGATCCGGATATCACCAACTACGAGTGTTAGAGGAGGATATTCCCAAGACAGCCTTCCGAACTCGTTATGGGCACTACGAGTTTGTAGTGATGTCGTTCGGATTAACTAACGCGCCCGCAGTATTCATAGATCTGATGAATAGGGTGTGCCGTCCTTACTTGGATCAGTTCGTCATCGTCTTCATTGATGACATACTCATCTACTCTCGAAGTAAGGGGGGACATAGTCAACATCTCCGTAAAATCTTAGAAACATTGCGATCGGAGAAGCTCTACGCGAAGTTCTCAAAGTGTGAATTTTGGATTCGGCGAGTCGAATTTTTGGACCATGTTGTTAGCGAAGAGGGAATACACGTGGACCCTTCCAAAATTAAGGCCATCAAGAACTGGTCAGCACCGAAGACACCTACAGAAATTCGTCAATTTCTAGGTCTGTCTGGCTACTATCGCAGGTTCATTCAGAACTTCTCCAGCATAGCGAAACCTCTGACAACCCTAACCCAGAAAGTCGTGGCCTTTGACTGGGAAGAGAAACAGGAAAGAGCGTTCCAAACACTCAAACGAGCCTTGTGCACCGCACCGATACTATCTCTCCCCGAAGGGATAGAAGACTTCATTGTCTATTGTGATGCATCCAATCAAGGACTCGGATGTGTTCTGATGCAGCGAGGTAAGGTCATAGCCTATGCCTCGAGACAGCTGAAGACACATGAGGTTAACTACATCACCCACGATCTCGAGCTAGGAGTAGTTGTGTTTGCTCTGAAGATCTGGCGTCATTACCTATATGGTACAAAAAGCACGATCTTTACAGACCATAAGAGTCTACAACACATTTTCGACCAGAAGGAGCTCAACATGAGACAACGACGGTGGGTCGAGCTACTTAGTGATTACGAGTGCGAAATTCGTTATCATCCGGGTAAAGCCAATGTAGTAGCCGACGCCCTAGGTTGGAAAGAATATACTGGTCGTAGAGTCAAATCTTTGACTCTAACTATCCATTCACACTTTTCCACGCAAATAAAGGAGGCTCAGCTCGACGATATGAAACCTGAAAAACGTGGCTGGTGAATCCCTTAGAGGAATGGATAAGAACTTAGAAGTCAAGGGTGGCGGAGCCTTATACCTCATGGATCGGATCTGGACACCGAAACACGGTGGCTTCATAGACTTGGTCATGATGGAAGCTCACAACACTCGTTATTCTGTCCACCCGGGTTGAGATAAGATGTATCTGGATCTTAAAAAGTTATATTGGTGGCCTAACATGAAAGTAGATATGGCTACCTTCGTGAGTAAATGCCTTACTTGCGCAAAGGTCAAGGTCGAATACCAGAAACCCTCCGGTCTCCTGCAGCAACCGGAGATACCAAAATGGAAGTGGGAGCGGATCACTATGGACTTCATAACCAAGTTGCCCAAGACGACAGGTGGACTTGATTCCATATGGGTCATCGTCGATAGATTGACCAAGTCTGCACACTTCCTGCCGATCAAAGAAACAGACAAGATGGAGAAACTTACCAGAACTTACATTAGGGAGATTGTAAGGCTGCACGGTGTTCCTTTATCTATCATCTCGGACAGAGATAGTAGATTCACTTCGAGGTTCTGGAAGTCATTACAAAGTTCCCTAGGAACTAGGCTGGACATGAGTACAGCCTACCATCCACAGACCGACGGGCAAAGTGAGAGAACTATCCAAACCTTAGAAGATATGTTGTTTTCCTGTGTGATTGACTTTGGAAAAGCTTGGGATACCCATTTACCCCTTGTCGAATTTTCCTACAACAACAATTATCACACGAGCATAAAGGCAGCTCCATTCGAGGCCCTCTATGGCCGAAAGTGCAGATCCCCTCTGTGCTGGGCTGAAGTGGGTGATACCCAGTTAGCTAAGGGACGAGTTCCCGAAAGCACTCTCACGGGTCCGGAGATCATTCGGGAAACAACAGAGAAGATCGTTCAAATTCGTGAACGATTGAAAGCCTCTAGAGACCGACAGAAAAGCTACGCTGACAAGCGTAGGAAACCATTGGAGTTCCAGGTGGGCGATCGAGTCCTACTGAAGGTCTCACCCTGGAAGGGCTTGATACGCTTTGGAAAGTGTGGGAAGCTCAATCCAAGATACATAGGGCCTTTCGAGATTCTTGCGAGAATCGGCCCTATAGCTTACAAACTCAATCTACCGCACGAACTAAGTAACGTACATCCTACCTTCCACGTCTCGAACTTGAAAAAGTGTCTGTCCGACGAGACTCTTGTTATTCCACTCGACGAGATCGAGATCAACGAGAGCCTCAACTTCGTGGAGGAACCAGTAGAGATCATGGACCGAGAGGTCAAGCAAACAAAGCAGAGCCGTATCCCGATAGTGAAGGTTCGCTGGAACGCAAAGCGTGGACCTGAATTCACTTGGGAACGAGAGGATCAGATGAAACATAAATACCCTCATCTTTTCGCTTAGTTATTTGTAAATTCTTAATTGCTTAAATTCTAATTTCGGGACGAAATTCGTTCTAACGGGGGGATGATGTGACAACCCGAAATTTCCATTCTGTACAAACTATATCACTTCAATAGAAGTTATAGCAGTCACAGTTAATTTTCAGACTTTTTTGTGTAAGTTTGAGTAATTCAGGGTTTACACTTCAGGAGATATCAGGAGAGTGGATGCACTAGGGTTTAGTGCAACTCTATTATTCCATCACTCTATTATATTAGAGGTCACTTCAGGAATAAAAATATTTTCTGCCAAAAATATCTCAGGACTATAAATAGAATTCTGAACCAAATTCATTCATTATTCACATTTTCAACTAGAGAAAAGCCATTTTCTCTCTCACAGATCTTCGGGTTTTTATACCAAAATGTGAGTAACTCTTTCTAGTAGTGTTAGAAAGCTTTAAATGTGTTCATAACATAGATTACATAGCTAAATCAGTCGATTTAGGAGTTTACTCCCCAAGGTGTTCTTGGGCGGTAAACTCCCGAAACCAAGCCTAGACTGTTCCCCGTGATATACTACTACCTTTGACTTGTATAGGAGTGTGTTAGGGACATAAAACCAAGCAAGAACCACCCATGTTTGGGAGTTCACGGCCCAAGAATATCTTAGGCCGTAAACTCCAAATTCAAGCTCAAAATGGTGCTTTTAAGGCACCTAAGGCATTGGACATTTACTAGGAATTGTTCCCACTTAAAACAAGGACCAAAACACATCAAAGTCACCTTCCAAAGTGAGTTTACGGCCAAGACATGGTTCTTGGGACGTAAACATGAAAGAAGGGCACCAAATTGTGCCAAATGCCTTCATATGCTTTAGGTAAAAGTCTAGAACCTATCCTTCATATGCAAGAGACTTGAAAACAACAAAAACACCATTCCAAGGGAGTTTACGGCCGTAAACTCCAAAGGAAATGGCCTTGAGGCCGTAAACTCCTCAAAGGAGTGTTTCTAGGCCTTAAACCCTTCCAAGAATTGAACAACCAAGTTGGAATAATTCTAGGAATCATTTGGAACTTCAAAACACACAATACCCCCATGGTTGGGAGTTTACAGCCATAAACTCAAGAGTTTACAACCGTAAACTCCATGTGTGTTGGTGTTTGAAGAGTAAACACATATATGGGGTCCTTTGGAACCCTAAACACAAGTGCCTTGTCCCACAATAGCTTAGATGCAATCCTTAGGGCTTAAAACACTTATATAAAGTGGTTATTATGTCTAGGATGTCTTAACATTATCAATTAGTAATTCAAGACTAATTGAGTGCATATATGTGTGATTATATGTTCATTAGGATCGTAGTGTGTGTACAAGTCCTCACTTGACACCTAACAATCCTACACCGTCCGGTTCATCCAAATCACCATCTACAGGTGAGTTCATACCCCTAATCAATGTTTTAAATGATTTTAAAGGCTTTAATGGGGGGGGGAGTACAAGTAGAAAACAACATGTTATTAAATCATCTATATGTATTTTATAACTGTGTTTTCGTTCAACAGATTTCACATACTACAAAATGTGATGCATGAAATGGTTTTATATCTTTAAAATACTTTGTTATCAAATGTATTACTTATCAAACATTATTCCTATTACAAAGAATCACACAAGAATCAGTTCATTCATGAGTCTATAACAGTACATTACCTGATACATGAGTATATATACCTATGCTTACCTGATACATGAACACACTTACATGAATACCATACATGAACACTGTTACATAGGTGCATTATCATATATTTACTTACCTAGATACTTGTACTTAGAACTACGTGGATGATTTATTAGTACTTTCTGGGTAAATTATCTTTCCTATCCCGGTTCAATGGGATATCTTGGCGGGACTTACCATTCCGAACCCCACATATTAGCACCAGTGGTCGATGACCATCTACGGAGGTCTAAGGTTACTATTTATATTAGGAAGATCGATAACCGGGGCTAACCCCTCCACCCACCTGTTGCTGCTACAGAGGACAAGTGGACAATCTTCGATTGTTCATAAGGTTATACTTTTCGCTTATTGCGATGTTGTGTTACTCCTAGTACCCAGCGATGACACTTACACTATTACTTTTCTGGACAATCTTCGGATGTTCATTAGGTTGCAGTTTTCGCTTAACGCGATGTCGTGTTAGTCCTAGTACCCAGTGATAACACTTACAGTAGTACATATTCCTGTTTACTTTATTTTGTGATACTTTCACATAAACGATGAGTTAGACTAGGTACTTTAGTACTAGTCAATAGAAGGAAAAACTATCATTTTACTTACAAAACGTTCGGGTCTTGGTAGAAGACTACATTATCATAACAAAACATTCGGGTCTTGGTAGAAGACTACATTATCATAACAAAACATTCCGGTCTTGGTAGAAGACTACATTATCATAACAAAACATTCGGGTCTTGGTAGAAGACTACATCTCACACTGATAGAAAATAAGGGACTTTCTAGGGCTTTTCATACTTACATCAACATTTTCTTTTAAAGGTTTACATGACTTTTAAAACAGATTTTAGTAAGCAAGACAATGACACTTAAATACTTATGAATTCACTAGCTTTAAAGCTGATACTCTCTTTCAAAATAACTTGTATTCTCAGGTCATCAGTAGACATGTACGAAGGCCAGGTTTTGAGAAGACGGAGCAAACAAGTCTATTCTCTTATTTTGATTATATTTTGGTGTCTTATTACAATGAAAGAACACACATGTATTAAAACTTTACTTATAATGCAATGGATGATGTTGTTGCTTGTTTACTATTTTACATTGTTGTGATACTGTAGATGACGTCCTCCACCCGTGAACGTTTCCGCCATTCATGGTTTTGGGGTGTGACAAAAACCAGATTAGAAACAAAAAAAATATCAAGAAAATAGCAAGTTAAAGTAACAAAACTTGCCAGGATGATCAAAGTTGTACCTATCAGCTAAATAAACCAGCTTTTCTTCAAACAAAATATAGTAAAATGGATCGATTCATATCATAGACAAAAGAACAGATTAACAAAGACTATAAATAGAGAGGAATAAGGATTATATCAGCAAAAAAAAAGATACCTGATTGACAAGTACTACACGCTAATCATACATGTACACAATGCATATGTATATAAGCAATTAACCAAAAAAAATATCTAAGAAAGTATATATATCATGGTGTATTGAAGGAAAAAGAAAAAAAATGAATTGCAGTGCATTCACGTTTCCTTAAGCAGGGGAAAAAAAACAAAAAAAAACCAACCTTAAAGTCGGTGGTGAAGATAGGTATATCACGAAATCGTTTTCTATGGCGGTGTTCACCGTTCTTGTCCGGCCGACGGCAATATTTTAGGGCTCCAAAACCGGAAACAAATCCCCCAAAATCGGAATAAAAACGCAAGCTCTTACTAATTAAGAAGAAATCAAGGACCAAAACCTTACCTTTTAGCTGACCGATGAAGTGGAATGTCGGAAAATGCCTGGGATCGCCGAAGCTTGAGAGGAAAATGGAAGGGGCAGCCGATTGGAAAATGAAGACCGAAAGCGTTTTTGTTACAACGAAACCCATGTCGTCTCTATAGGCAAACGAAAACGGGGCCGTTTCACTTCACGTCATTAAAAAATAAAATAAAATAAAAAAAAGGTTTTCACGCGGATCGGTCCCACCTTTTCCAGACGACATGTCGTCTGGATAGCTTTACCAAAACGACATCGTATTCCATTTCAGCAAGACGGATAAAAAATAAATTGAAATTAATTTTTAAGCACCCTATAGCGACGACATGTCGTCTGCATAGGCTGACGGCATTGTATTGCTTTTCTGCGACAAAGAATTAAAATAAATCGAAGATATTTTTTTAATTCCTCCTCCCGATGACATGTCGTCTGTATAGAAATTCGATATACCGCCAATATTTTGCCCCTTCCCACCAAGCCTATGCAAACGACTTGTCATTTGCATAGCTTTTCTGGTCAACGACATATGGTTAATATTTGAAAACTCTATCCGGACGACATGTCGTCTCTATAGATCGACTTTTGCCGACGACATATGTCGTCTGGATAAGTGTCGTCTGCAAAGGGTTAGACCCTTGTAGTGCTTTCAAACATCACAATTCCATTAAATTATTAAATTATATATGCAACTGATCAAATGCATATATGACATCATATAGTTTGAAATGGTTTCAATTTTTTTGGATTCAGTGTACATTGTTAGTTAGAAATTTAATCCTTTTTTGTCTACTATCACTTTCCTTTTAGTATTTTTCTATTACATTTTTAGGGAGTTTTCGGCAAAACTAGCTAGTAGCGGTTGGCGGTTAACGGGTAGCTGGTAGCGTTTGTTTTTGGAGCGTTTTGTTGAAAACTAATCCAAGTAGCTTTTGATTTTAGAGCATTTTGTTTAGACTAAAAGCTAAACGATCTTGTCGCCGAACGATGTTTTTCTTTTTTACTAACGTTTTCTTAAAAGTTAGAAGCCAGAAGTTCTCAAACGGTGCAAGCCTAACACGCCCTTAATTGTCCTTTCAATTTAAGGAAAACATGTTGTTATTTTTACATATTACATACCTCTCCAGTTTCAGTCTAATGTGTGGCTACTTCCAAACGCAAAAAATATAAATTACGTACAAAATATTATGCATGCACTTTGTTTTCTAAAAACTTTTATAAATATGAATGACTTCTAAAAAAAAAAAAAAAGTAAAACAATGTCAATTAAGAATTTAATGTTTTATACCATTTCCTATATCATTTTTATCAATTTGATCTAAAAAAATGTTATGGGTTGTTTATATAAGATAAATATTTATCCAGATGCGAACCATATTTGGGAAGTAAGCTTAAATAGAAAATGATTGGGATCTATGAGTGGAAAAGTAGGCTTTATTTAAGATTTTAATACCAAATTATATTATTAAAGTGAAGTGCATCAAGTGATAAATAGTAATGACATTTTTTAATTAAAAAGCAAGAAAAAAAGTATCTCGGATTATAAAATAAAAACGACATCACATTTTAAGATGTTTGATGTACATGGTTGGTTGCATTCCAGTTTTGTCCTCGTGTACACCATGGCAACTAAGGTTTTCTTTTTTATATCACGAAAACCTTTTTCGATATTACCTTCCAAGTTTCAACAATCAACTTTAATTTATTGTTTATAATTCGACTTGAACAAGACTCCATTTGATAGTTTTACATGCACGTTATGTATTTGATAAAATGTTTAACGTGCATGATAAAATTATTGACCAAAGTTATGAACTGAAACAAGAATAACATGCAAATGCAACATTTGGTTAATAGATAGTCTTTTCACAAGCAATTAATGTGTATTTTTCTGACCGAGTATTTGTCCCTATTTGCCGCATCTAAGCAATTTCTGAAATATTAACCCAATCAATAATTTTTTTCGTGTAAAGAATCACTTTGGGTGATAACATTAGTCATGCTGATCAATCTGCAACAATGACTAATGATCTTCAAAAGTCATAACTTTCTACTTGATGAAAGTTATTGTTTGAAATGGATAATGATAGAAATGATTTGAGATGGATTCTCTAAATCTGTAGCATATTATTTGTTTCATTATTAATCATATATTGATAACTTTCATACCGCAATTTGTTTCTAAGCATTCAAGGAGTTTTTTTGTTCAACATAATGTGAAGCAAACACTATTTCTCTGGTATCGAATTGACAAAATCAATTCTGAAAATTTGGAATGTGGATCTGAACAATGGTTCACAAACTATATCTATAATAGCATTGAATCTACTTGTGTTTATCTCAATGGTTCACAAACTCCATTACTCTCTAGTGGCCGTGATCACCATCGAACCACTATTCTTTGTATGATACTATCTCTTTCATTGTCTCTAATCTATTCTACAAGTTATCTTCCATCATGATTGTTAAACAATGATTGATTTGGTGTTCACATTGACTTCAGATGGATGAAGTTTTCTCAATTATTCCAAGTTAGTTCTCGTTCTTCATCTCATTTTTCTTATATAGTTTTTTATTACCCTTATATATAAGTCAAATAATATTCCCTTATTCGTATAAGCGCAATTCTTATAAGCATAATATTTTAGAGGTCTAGAGGACTCTATTGATGGCGTAAACTTGTAAAGCAGAGGATTTAACAAATCATTTAGAGACTGAAGTCCTTAAAAAGTTACATTTTCATGCGTAGGCACAAAATCATTGCAAGATCACACTCTGGCCTCATATTGAGCATCTCATATTATTTAGCATAAGTATACATCGGTTGGTTGTTGCCAAAATCATGGTTAAATTTGGAAAAGCATTTCAAATCGGTCATGGTTATATCCTTGGCTAGTTCCTTCTTAGATCAACTTGTAAAGTAAAAAGAAAAAGGTAGTGAAAAATTTATTCCAAAAGCTCTTGCAAATAAATGGTACTAAAAATGAGTTCTCCTTCCTATCTTGTTAAATACAATACAAATAATAAATCCCCTTTTATTTGTTTATTATTTTCCCTTTAATTAAACATATATATACATGAGTTTCTAATATTTCATATACAACTCACCCAAAACATCTGGATCACCCCTTGAAATTAAGTTGATTTGTCTACTTGTGGAGAAGATATGCAGAAATCAGGAATACGTCTTTTTCTGCTCACACTAGTCTGCAATTGACAGAGATGCCACAGAGAGCAATTCCAAATCATTCCTATTTCACAAATCAAATTTCAAACCATCATATCCCTTCCATGTTCATAACTAAATGATATTTTTTTAACAAAAGAACTTCCTGATATTGTGACATAAATTTATTTTTTATGCTAAAACAAGCTCTAGGGTATGCTTTTATAGTGCAAGCAAAATGTATTATTAAATTTATGTGTATATAAACTAAAAGAAGTCAAGGCTGAGGGAGGGGATACCTTTTTTTTTGTATCATCATGTTTGGGAAGCGAATCCAAGTTCTCAATTAAGTGGCCTGCCAAATTTCAGAAAGCAGGAAGAGTTGATAAAGTTAAAAAAACTGCCTGTCCATGTTTACAACATTTATATATATATATATATATATATATATATATATATATATATATATATATATATATATATATATATATATATATATATATATATATATATATATATATATATATATATATATATATATGCAAACAATTTCTTTTATTATATATATACATGCTTATGTTGGATATAATATTGGCATTTTGTTGGTTGAAAGAAAGCAAAATCAAATATTATATTTATAATTTATAATTTATCATCAGCAGAGGGAGGAGCATACCTTCAGATTAAGTTTGTAACTGCTCAGGATATGTAAATGCAGGGGATACGTGATATGAGGGGCCGGTAGGAGCCTCTTTTACTACTCGTTTTTTTCAGATTTGGGCATTCCCATATTCTCAAACTCAAGAGTGAAGGCAGCAACATTTCTGGTAGATCCATCGCCTTTGGGCAGTTGTTAATAGTGAGATGCTGGAGGGAGGTGAGGTGTCGGAGTCCCATTGAAACTGATTCCACTTTCTCAAATTCTTTTATACAAAGTGAAGTAAGAGATGAAGGAAGAAGATGGGACAACTGACTCAAATTACTCGCATCTTCCGACCGTCCACCAATTAAAATTAGGTCCACAAGTGAGGTTGGAAAAGTCTGTGGGCCCCACTTTGAAATGGGTTTCTTCAACCTCCCTATGACAAGGTGATGCAACTTTGGAGGCCATAGCCCACCAGAAAAGGAAGCATCCATACTTTGACAATTTGCTATCGTAAGATATGTTAATACATTGAGTTTCGGCAACTCGTGGTCAGGAAATGACTCCATATTTGGACAATTTTCAATTACGAGATTCCTGAGGTGATTGAAGGAAGTCAATTCGGTGATCGATTTCAGATTTGACCACTCAGTTATGTATATAGATTCAAGCATCCGTAAGTTTGTGTTGATCACAGGCTTCTCTCGTCCTCCTACCAACTCTTTTTCCTGTAATTTATTACAATTCCAAATGGAAAGTGACTTGACACTATTTGGACAGCTGCAATGCTCCAAGCTGTCACAACCGAATAAGGTCAAGCTCGTAAGAGATGTTAGGTTGCTCCCAGAATTATCCTCCTCTTTCTCTCCTAAACTCACCAAATTTGAACAACCACCTACATCCAACTTCCTTAAATTCACAAGAACCTTACTTGCCTCGGCTTCTGATTCCCACAAGTATCTTATTTCATTACAGCTTGCAATATATATTTCTTCAACTGCCCCAAGATACTCAATAACACCTCCCCACACCTGATCATTAAGTCCTGAAATAAAACTTATCTGCAACCTGCTGACTGATGAAGCTACATGAACTAGACTATCTAACACTCGATGGCTACAACCACTTATTTTCAGAGACCTGAGTGAAGATAGTGCTTCAACAGAGACTTTAACCAAATTAGGACAACTTCTAATATGAAGCTCTTGAAGGCATGGAAATGATGTATCAACAACTCCACTATAATTGGTTGACCATACCTCCCACCCTTTCATGCCTTGGAAACTTAGAGTTTCAAGTTTTGGGAATGCAAGACCAGTACCAAGAAACTCTGAGCCCACAACTTTCACCTCATCCATGCCTCTGATAACCAACTCCTTAAGGAACGGTAGCTGCCCAAGTAGAGGTAGAGACGTACACTTTTTACAACCATTTAATGTCACTTTAGCCAACTGATGAAATGATGGATCCCCAACCCAATTCGGAAACTCTGTACCTCCATACGACACAATTCCAAGCTTTTTCAGAATGTCATTATGAGGCTTCAGCATATTCAGGACCTCCAGTTCAACTGTTTCCTTTCGAGAATCATCAAATTCATCACTCCATTCCACCTCTAACTCACTTAGCCTCCTGTGGGATAAGTTCACTTCTTGTGCGTGCATTGGGTTTCGCACTTTGTCAAGCCCCTGAAAGGAAATTTTACCTTGGAGATCCTTTAGATCTTTAAGCTCGGTTATTGAAAAGCCGTTGTCTCCTTCAATAATGATCTTAGACAGAGTTCGTAGGCTTTTCAACTCACCAATCCCTAAGGGCGTCTTCTTCAAAAGTGGAGTATCTCTCATGTCAAAATGACGCAAATTTTTAAGCTTTTTGAAGCTCTTGGGCAACTCTTTTAAACTAGGACACCCAAAAACAATCAATGTCTGTAAATTAGAGAGGTTGCAAATATTATCCGCTAAACATGTGATATCTGTTTGAGATAAATTAAGATACCGCAAGTGCTTCAGACTACCAATGAATTCCGGTACCTCACTTATGCTAAGTCGACTCAAACTTAAGACCCTTAATAATGGTAACTCAGAAAGTAAGTCTGTCAGAATTGTATTTGATAAGAAGAATCTATTCCAACTGTTTCGCTCAGAAGATACTGCTAGGAATGTTCTCAAACTATTAGCTCCTTTGAATGCCTTGAACTTTGTGTAAACCATATATGTCTCACAAACAAATGACATGTGGCGGTACTTACGCGAATCTTCCTTCCCAACTTCCTTCTTCGTTTCAATGTCTAACCTTGAAAAAAATTCTCCAGCAACAGACATGGCTAAGTCATTCATCAGGTCATGCATCACAAAGAAAGATTCATCATTAGGCGCATGTTGGAAAAATGACCTTGACAACAAGTCTTCAAAACATTCAACGCCCATACGTTCCATTGATTTCCCTGTACTTGATTGATGCAAAAACCCTTCCGCCATCCATAATAGAATCAACTCCTCCATGTCAAACATGTAGTCCTTAGGGAACAAGGAACAATATGCGAACAACAGCTTCAAATCAGCAGAAAGATCATGGTAGCTTAGCCTAAGAGCTGGAGTAATTTCATCTCTCTTTCCTAAGCTCCATATCTCACTATTTAAATGTTCCTTCCATTCTTCCTCGTCTGATTTTGTCCTCAATAGCCTCCCAAGTGCTATCAAAGCCAATGGCAAGCCATCACATTTTTCAACAATACCTTCACCATGTGGTTTGAGTGTTGGATGTGAATCAAAGTTATTTTCACCGAATGCATGTTGACAAAATAAAGATACAGCATTCTCATGTGACAAAACTGACAGACTGTAAGGTTGACTGCAACCCAGTTGGGTTAGCAACGATAGCTTCCTGGTGGTGATGATAATCTTACTTCCAGGTGCCCCTGCAAGAAACGGGCGTTCTAGAATTTCCCAATCGGTATAGCTTTCACTCCACACATCATCAAGAACAAGAAGAAACCGTTTCTTCGAGATCTTCTCTCTTAAAGCCACTTGAAGAAGGTTTAAGTCCTTAAATTCTTCGTTTCCCCCACCTACCGATTGAAAGATAACTTTGCTTATAGTGAAGATATCAAATTCATCGGAAACACAAACCCACGCCTTGAGTTCGAAGTGAGCCTTCCCTTGCATTTCATCGTACAAAAGTCTAGCTAGAGTGGTCTTACCCACTCCACCCATACCAACTATGGGCACGATGCTAAAGTTTTTATCACATGCTTCATCCCCCAGTAGCTTGTGGAGCAACGCATCCTTTTCACCTTCGCGTCCAATAATCCTAGATGCATCTACCAAAGAGGTCTCTAATCTTCTATTCATATGTTTTGGGCTTTCATCTTTCACACTTAAACCAAGATTTTCCCTTTCCTCTACCAGCTTTTGTAACTCGGTGGTAATAGCATCTAATTTGCTATGAATCTTAGTACTTAGTGAGAAATTTGTGCAACAAGCTGGGATTAGCGTTCTTACCATGCTGGTGGTGGCTCCAGGTTCCTCGGTTAACTCACGACGCATAGCTTCTGTTGACAAATCATCAAGTAGGTCGTCTATGTCGTAAGCCAGATGTTGGAGACCATTCAGCCATCTTTTAACAGCTTTGTCAGCTATTTCCTTTTGGGCAGCATCATTAAGCAGATCTTGGATCTGGTCTAATGACCTCTTCAATTTCTTGAGCTCATAATCAACTCCCTTGGAGCGAGCGATCTTCTTCAAGGCTTCAGAGGCAAGCTTTTCAAAAGCCACTGAGAAGAAGGCAGAAACAACGATTTCAGCCATTGTTTATGAAAAGGGCAGAGAAGATTAGTAGAAATGGGAAAAATAGGTGCGCAGAGAGAATAATTTCAATTATTGTTTATAGTAGAGATGTGAAGGTAGATGGAGAAAGGTTCCAATTATTGATGAGCGCATAGATTCGGATTCAATCAATACACACTAACACACCATAATTTTGTGACCCCAAAAGTTAAGTAGTCCTGTAGTTTGAAAAATGGTTAATAAACCATTTCGAATTAAAACTAAGGAAAATCAAAGAACAATCTAACCTCAGTGCGAGGTCCGAGTTGGCAATGGTTGGTCCAGATAGAGACTGATGGATAGCCGAAACCATCCTTCACCTCCAACTCTCCGTTCGACTTTTCCATGGCTGTCACCATCTTCTTCCTGCTCATCGTTCTCTTCTTCATCGCCTTCTTTTCTAAAATTGTGTTTCGTGAGAATTCCCGCTGCTTGTGTGGGATTTGGAACGAACCGAGTGGATTAAAATAATCTCTTCTCGCTATGTTATTTGTTTTTAGGAAATTTGGAGATTGCTTATAAAGACATTAGGTTATTCTAATAAAACCAATTTACTTTTTTACTTTTATTCGCAAATGCACAAAAGAAAATTAAAAAATAGTTGCATGGAGTCATAAGAATTACATGACATTTTTTTGTTCAATTATAAGGTTTATATTGAATCATTAATAGCTTTTAGAAGTTAATGACATTATAGTTTTTGGTAAAATGATGATAATGTTTTGGAATATCAATTATCGGTACTAGAAACTAATAATGCCAAAAAAATATTTTAGTAAAAAATCATTTAGGAAGATAACCATGTTTGTGTTTTGTTAAAAAAATAGTAATAAAATAAATAAAATAAAATCGTTCTATATTATTCAGTATATGAATCTTCAATTCAAAATAGACATTTCTTATACCCAAGATTAGTATGTGAAGTACAAGGAATTGAAACTTTTGTCGGGAATACCAGAGAACTTGTTCACACTACTTTCCATGTATTATCATAATCTGAATAAAGAAAAAGAAGAAACCATAACACATCATATCAAGATGTATTCGTAAAGTCGGTTTGAGCTCTTATTCACCACAATTGGTTGTGTTGTAAGATTCAATTGTATTATGCCCTTACGTCATATATATTATATTGATTATATTGTGACTCACATCGTTTATAAATTAACACATTAAGCTTGTGATGAGTACTTATTATATATGGTGTCCACTTGAAAGGAAAATACTTATGAATGTTGTTCTTGTTGGGTTTTTTATGCATCTATATGCATGATCAAGGCAATGGAAACAAAAAACAAAATACATATGTGTACATGCACCCTAGGATCTAGGGTTTACCAATAATAGCAACCTACTTTGAAATTGAACTAAATAAAGGTAAGAACACTAACATCTTGATCTTTTGATTAAGACTATGTGATTGACAACTCTTGCAAATGATGAAGAACCCAAAGGAGAATCTTTTTAATATAGTCAGACTCAAGACTTCAAAAAGCAAAAACCAAGGAAACTTTAAGAAGGAATAATGTAACACCCGGTTCCTGGTATGTATTTCATTCAAGTATTTTTCACAATTTGGACTGAGACTCGGCGATTTGATGGCCCAACTCGTCGAGTAGTAGCGATCTAGACTCGGGGGTTAAGTGGCGGACTCGTCGAGTCGGAGGCATGATTCGACGAGTAGACTCTGGCTGGACAAACCCTAATCCAAGGGTTTGCACCCTATTTAGACGTCTCATTCAGCCCCCTTCGTCCCTATTGCCCTCGGAACTCTCTATAGCCAAAACCTTAATCGTTTGTGTGAAGAGCTAAGGCATTTGTGGTGGTTTTTTGGTGATTTTGAACACAAGGAAGAAGGAAAAGCCTAGTGGGATCAAGAGAAGACCAAGGGAGTTCAAGTTTGTGCATCATTTGCAGTTCCTAGAAGGTATAAAGTCGATATCTTGCTTGTTCATGTTGGATTAATGTCTAAGTCCATAACTATAATTGGTAAGACTTGACCCGACCCGGCATGGTCCATTTGGGTTACATGGCATCATGCACTTGGATAGACTAAATGAGAGCAATAAGACACTTATGGTTATTAATATATTATAAGTTCTAGTATATTAATAATAAGAATAATAAGATTATTTAATTAGTATTGATCAAGAATTAATCTAGGATTAATTAAGTGATCAAAAGAAGACTAATTAAATATATGGGTTGATTGTGTAAATCATCCATACTTATATAGTGGGCTAATGCTCCATGGATTATCTAGTTGGGCTAAAACCCATATGATGCTCCATGGATGCTCCATGGTGTTTTTGTATCCATGGATCATGGAAATGAAAGGCCATGTTAATTAGGGTTTACATGGTGTAACCCTAACTATATATGCATCTTATTCTTGACCAAAATCGGCACTAGTGTGTGTAAAGGAAGGGCTAGCCGATTTCATGAAGTGTAGATTTCTCTCAAGTTATTCCAAGTGTATTTGGTGTTGTGTGAACCATTTGAGGTGTCACACTTGAGGCACTTGGCACTCAAGCTTCATGATGACTTTCTACATGAAAGAGGTATGTATTCTATCTTGTTATATTCATTGTTTTGTATGCTAGATTAGGATAATACCTTGGATGTTCATATTTGCATGTATAATAGAGAAAACATAGATCCAAGGTATTTAGGGTTGCATGTACACTTAGGAGTGTTAGAATGCTCATAACCCATCAGTGGTATCAGAGCCTAGGCTTGTTTTCTTGTTATACTTGCAAAAGTAGCTGAAAAATCGAGTTTTGATGCTGGCTGCACAGCAAACTCGCCGTCCATGAATGGACTCGCCGAGTCCAAGGCAAAATGCATCCAACTCGCCGAGTTGGTTCGTGCACTCGACGAGTTGGACCCCCAAACAGCATAAATTCGACTTTTTTGGCTGGAATTGGACTAGGACATTACCCCAAGATGTTTTTGGACTTATAAACTTGTTTTTGATGTGGTAATGTTCATGCTAATCCAATTTCAAAGATAATTGTCAACAGATTCATGTTTTGTATTAGTTTAAGGTTTAGACTAATTACATGAAAAAGTTTGATTTGAATTATCTTGTTCTTATGAGTTGCTTAGATTAATAGGAAGTTATGTGAAATTATTGTTTTCAATCCAAATTAATCTAAGAGTTGATTCTAAAATGTTTTTTTGTAACTTGTCCTCAAGTTATATGAAAAGTCACATTTAAGTTTCATAAAACTCATAAAAGTTAGCAATGGTTACAAAAGATGAAGAGTCTTGTCCTCAAGTTATGGAAGTTCAAGA
Organism: Lactuca sativa; assembly: GCF_002870075.4. Lineage (NCBI taxonomy): Eukaryota > Viridiplantae > Streptophyta > Magnoliopsida > Asterales > Asteraceae > Lactuca > Lactuca sativa. Next base: position 251,448,205 of record NC_056625.2, read on the forward strand.
GTCACTTCATTAAGAAATAAAATGTGTAACCTTAATTAGTTCCATAAGTTATAAAATAAAGATAAGTTAATTCTTTTATTAGTTTAAAGTCTTCCATAACTTGTCCTCAAGTTATGGAACTTGAAGAGTATTTGGATTAAAACTACTTTAAACACATAAGTTATGGAATTAATTAGTTTTGGAATAGTTTCAAAACTTGCCCTCAAGTTTTGGAATTTGAAAAGTTTTCACTTATGAATACTTTAATTCCAAGTTAGCCCTTTGATGAGGAATGGTCCATTAGCGTGGCCTAGACTGCTCTAACACGCCAGCTTAGCCTGGCGCGCCCCTGCCAGCCCTGCCTGGCGTTCCCTTGTCAGCCCTTGTTGGGGACTCCCTTGCCAGCCCTTGTTGGGGACTCCCTTGCCAGCCCTGCTGAGGATTCTCCTGCCGGCTCGGCCAGGCGCTCCCCCGCCTGGCACTCCCTTGCCATCCTCTCCTGGTGCGCGCCCGCCAGCCCCGCCCGGCGCCTCCGGGCGGCCTTGCCCAACTCCTTGCTAGTTGGGCCTGAATTAGGTTGGCCCAAGGCCTGACCTAATTGTCCCCTATATAATGAATAGTACCTCCTCCATGGAGAGGGACCCTTTCCCTAAACCTTCCCCAGATCTTCCCCCATGGCTCAGCCGCCACTATACTCCGGCTAGGTGGCTCAGCCGCCACCCGCCGCCATACACCACCACTAGCACCAAGATGGTTCTCTCCAGCTATGGAGGACCATATCAGATCTTCTAGTTGATCTAACTTGACCGTTGGAGCCCGCTCCCGGGGCACAGTCCCTAGGACGGCTCTAACGCGTCTCCCTAATTGTGACTTGCAGATCTCCGTCGTAGCAGAAGACCAGAAGCGCTGCCGGAGGTCCATGTTCCATCATTCAACCCTTATACTTTATAATATTATCAGTTAATAATATATATATATATATATATATATATATATATATATATATATATATATGTATGTATAAGAGTAAAGTCAGTCTTACCGTTAGTAGGCCTCATTCACGAAGCCGGTCTATAAGGGGGGTATAAGGTTACTATCTATAAAATGGCAGTTTAATGGGTGTCCACTCTCACCCACCGCTTCCTTGACTGGTGGAGGGTCGTTAGCCGAACGGGTAGGACAAGGACTAGAATTCTCCCTTCATTAAAAGTATTAATGATAAATACTAAGTAACTAAACCTTTTATAAATACCCAATCTTAGTTACTTAGGAAAATGTGAATAAGATGCTAATCCATGAAATTACACTTTGCACTTTGTTTAAGTCGGTTAGTGGAGCGTGTGTGGTTAACCGGCACACTAACTCGTATTTAACAAGGTAGGCAAAGGGTAACTTAATGTTTATCATAGTATCGATGGAGCGTGTGTGGTTAACCGACACATCGATTAAGGGGTAAACACTTAAGGGTATCAAGTAATTTGCATGGTTACTTCACACCTTGTTTTGTGATCCTCGACATCCCAATCACAAAACCTGAAGGGCACACTCGAGATTGAAACATGCCATTGAACAGTTCAATGAATCTCAAAGATCTAGGAGTTTCAAAACCAATTAAAACCTAATAATACATTTCGTTTATCTTGGTGGAAATTAGTGAATCGTCATTCACCTACCTTCAAATATTTTATAGCTTGGATTACTGTCACAACTGGAAATTTTGTGTCGTGTAATCTATACACTCAAGTTAATGTGAATCAAAAACTTAAGAGCATGTGTGATACCTACTATTATGACATCAAAAACTTCAATCAAATACATCATACAAGTGCTACAAATAGTCATCAAACAATTGGAAACCCTAGAAGTTCTTGTTTAGGTCCATTTTTGGACTAGGACTTCCTTATTGGACCCAAATGGACCAATAAGCTTCCAATTTGACTATCATGGGCTTAGAACCCTAATTGGGCTCTAATTGGACTCACATTAATTTATTTCAACATTTTGGGCGATTTTGGACCTAGAATGAAATGAATTAAAAGCTTTGATCCATGAATAACCTAAACTAGTCCAACAAAAATGTAAAAATCCTACCACATTCTTTTAGGTTGAAACACACTCAAACAAACTCTAATATTGGGCTTAGGGGCAAAAAGCCCAAATTTTTCCTTTTCCCTTCAAAACTCTCGGCCCAAGGCCCAAACCCAAGAGGAGATGAAGAGAGTTGACTTTCAAGTGACACCTCACTATTACCTCATGGTTATCCATGCATTATATCTCATATACCCATACATACATCACCTCAAAGATCACTTCTTCTTCCTTTCCCTCACTCTCGGCCATATCAAACACACACACATCTCATAAACTCTCTCAAGAACACTCAAGAAAACTTCCTCCCTCTCCACTCAAAGATCTCGAAATTTAGGAAGCATTCAAGAGGAAATTTCCACAAATTCTTCATGTAAGGTAAGATTATGTTTGGATCTATGACTTAGATTCTTTTTGTCATCAAAATCTTTTCCTAATCCATGCCAAAACCGTGATCTTACCTCTTAGAAGCACATCAAACTCGAGATCTTCAAGAAAAGGGTGCTAAGGCCAAAAATCACCAAGTTTTCTTCCATCTTTTCTTCAAAAACCGAAATCACACACTAAGGTGAGCTTCATACCCCCTATTTTTCTGTTTTTATGAGTTTTATGGGGGGGGGGGAATACAAGTGAAAGTGTAGATCTATATGTGTTTTGTATGCCTTGTATGATTTCTATGCTTATATGTGTGTTTTTGTGTGTTTATAATGTTGGATCTAGCCATAAACCCCTAAAAATCGAGATATGCTTTATGTTAAATGATACTAGCATCAAATATATTTCTACATATAAAGTGTTACAAGAAAAATAGCTAAATGGCTTAGTAACATTTTCTTTGGGCTAAAAACTAAATTTTTGGACCTAAAATGTTAAAAATATAAAGTTAAAGGGCCCAAATTGAAATATTTCGAAATCTGATGGGTGAGATGAGTCAAAACAGTTTCCATAATGTATTTTCTGAAAATATACTTGTTGGAGGATTAAAAACATAAATTTCAAGCTTAATGGGCTAAAAATGACATTTTCGGCCCAATAAGGCCCATTATGCGACATTTTCTGTTTTGGAGGGCCAAAACTGTGTTTTTCTGTAAAACAGTGGACTACTAGTGTTCCAAGTACTTTTCAAAGGTTTAAAATGCTTTTTAAATTTAAAAAGGACCAAAGTTGCAAAAAATTTCCAATTTGGGCCAAAATTGTCAAAACTGCGAAAAAGAGGGGTTGTAACCGAGAAAACTGCATTTTCAGGGACTTAAACTGTTTTCAATGAAAAATATGCTGAAAAATATTAATTTCAATAATTTTTGGTGTTAAAATGTCAAGAAAAATGATTTAAGGACCAAACCGGAAAGTTATTTAATTAGAGGGTTGAAAAAAGTAAATTTTACAAACAATGAGGGGCTGAAAACAGAAAACTTTCAATGCAAATTCAATACACGCAAATTGATCAAATAATGGCACCGCGACTACCGACGAAATACAATACACAACAATACCAAAAGTCGTTAAACGAATTGGTTCGGTCTCGAACCAATAAAAATCCGAAACTACTAACGCGACGATACCTCGATTCATGCAAGTAACATTTGAGAATTCAATATACACGTGAGAGTGCACAGACGTCTACGCACTATCTTTGGGCCCCAAAAGTGTAAAATCTTGTTCGTTGGGCCTAGCTAGCCCAATGACCTGATCTTAAGGCCCGAAGACTTCTACCTTACGAGTTGTTGGGTCTTACACGATCTAACACAGCGTAAAAGGACTTTCAATGGCTTGTATACTATCGGTCCCCAAGGGTCCTTTGGTATTGCTAGTAAAGTCGGTATTTCATGCGAGGCGGGTCCGGGACCCCTCGTACCTTTTTTTTTATCCCCAACCGGTTAATGGAGTCATCGGGGTCTTCGTGTCCTCTTTCTCTTCGGATGTGGGATTACTCGAAGTCAGGGCGGTCGGATAACGTGATTAGTACGGACGACGCCTACGGGGTCGTTAGTATAGTTATAAACTGGTCGTTTGTGTAACGCGTGTTTATAGCAATTAATCATGCTCAAAAATAATCCGATGTCGCCTGGAATTGATAACTTCACGCGTTGCAATGGTTTTATTTTAACTTCATGGAATTCAAAGAATTAGGAAAACATCGGGTTTTCCTAGGGTTTTTCAATGCATTCGGTTTTCAAAACATACACAAGCATGATGAACATTTTCTTTACAACTATAGAAACAAACAAGCATACTTATGGATCTTCACAAATGTTTTCAAGAACTCTTTCAGAAAATATCGGATTTTCTGGTGGTTTTCAAAATGATACAAAACATTGCTTTTCAAATACCGCTTATGAACTCACCAACATTTCGCATGTTGACGTTTTTCAAAATACTTGTATTCTCAGGAAACCAGTGAATCAAAGGAAAATGTACTCAGTGATGGCTTGCAGTTTACTTATTAACGAATCGAACAATTTATTTTTGGGAATGTAACGTTTAAACAATGTACTTCATGTAAACTTTATTGGTTGTACTATATTAATGCATGGTGACGAATGTTGTTACGTTTCATATATATTCAATGTTATGGTATTCAATTAAGTCACGACAGCCCTCGGACGTTTCCGCCGTCTGGTTCGGGGGTGTGACAGGTTGGTATCAGAGCTTTGTTTATAGTGAACTAGCATGTCGAGCCACACATTGATATGCAACTATAAACCAAAAAGAGAGACTAACATAACTCTAAACAAAACAATGTAAATAAAACACTCTTGCTTGCATTAGGAATAGGAACATAACGCCGAACCAAACACAATAATGCTAGTATCTCGGTTAATTCGGGACTGTTCTTAGTGATACCACGGAGTGAATGTAGCCTGATCAACTACATTCTCTCCAAAGTAAAACTAACACACGCCTTGATGAGATCGGGATAGCTAGGGAACCTAAAACTATACCCTTTATCACCAAAAGGAGAATGTTTGCTTAGTCCGTACAATAGTCATAGCACCCTAGGAATAATGTTAGCATATTTACATACTCGCGCAGACAGCATGGCTGGTTTTCATCACCCTGGAGACCCCTATTTCCCTAATCAGGGAAACAACGGATGGCTAGAGGAGGAGGAGCCTGAGGAAGAACCTGAAGAAGAACCTGAGGAAGACCCCGAAGAGGAGTCTGACGGGGAACCGGAGGCAGAAGTCGAGGGCGAGCCTGCCGAACCCGAAGAAGACGAAGAGCATTTCGAAAAGGAGCTCGATGACAGCAAAGGGGGTGATTCGGACGCGGAGTCCGAGGTCATCGACCCCCTTACCCGATCAGGGTGCCTGCTTATCGTGTGGGCCCCACTGGTCCTACCCCTCCTTGGGGCATTGATCTTTGGAGATGGAGCAGACGTCAGGGACAGCGGCCCCCGTTTGGCATGTCACGTGAGTTCTTTGACCTGAGGGACGGAGGACCGGCCGACCGAGCCCTACCGGTCATGGTGAGACGATTACGGGACACCGGCGACCTTGCCCAGGGCACTGCAGATTAGGTACGCCAGCTGTGGACTAGGGTCGAGCGTGCGGAACAGGAGACGCGTGATGTCCTTCGGGAGTTTCACATGAGGCAGGTAAGGTGGGAGTCTCGACTTCAGGACGCAGAACGCTTGGTGGCTCGTCTTCAGGGAGCATCCACATCCTCGGCACCACCTCCGGATGCAGCTCGTCACGGTTAGGGATAGACTTGTCTTAGTAGGTTGTTAGGAACTATGCTATGTACTCCGACTCTATGTTTAAGTGACTACACTACTCATAGAGCCGTTATGCTGTCGAAATAGCGTCACTTATGTATGCCCTTACGAGCAAAATTTTCTTGTATTAAATGCGGATAATATTAATGAACTTTTGTGTGCTTTACTACGATATTACAAATTGCTATGTGTTGAGAAGTTATGATTGTATGTCCGATGGTAGTAATGTCTAAGTCCGTACCATACCCCTAGTTAGTAGGATCACAACCTCACCGAAATCACATCCACTCAACATCTTTCCGTTTCGTGACAGAAAGATGCCTCTCCGACCTACTCGCGGAAACCCAGGACCAACCCCACCTGAGATTGACTCCACTGTGTTCCAGGCAGCCGTGTCTGCTGCGGTCACCGCAGCTATGGCACAACTCCATCAGGGGAATAATGGAGGAGGCAACGGGCAAGGGGCAGGAAGTTCGAACAACGGGATGAACCAAGGTCCTACCAAAACATGTACCTACAAGGACTTCACGAACGCTAAACCACGAACTTTCAACGGCACTGGAGGGGTGATCACTCTGAAGCGATGGATTGAAAAGGTGGAGTCGGTATTCGAGATATGCGATTGCCCCGAGCAGATGAAGGTGAAGTTCGCGGCCTGCACTTTTGTGGACCAAGCACTTACTTGGTGGAACGGACACGTAGAAGCTATGACGCTCCCTGTAGCCAACTCTATACCATGGGCAGAAATGAAAGAAATGTTAATGGCTGAGTACTGCCCCCGAGGCGAAATACAGAAGATGGAGCAAGAGCTATGGAACCTCACTGTGCAGAACGCGAACATCGATGCCTACATATCGAGATTTAGCGAACTATCTCTGCTGTGCCCGGGTATGATCACATCAGAAGGAAAGAAGATTGAACGATTCATCTGGGGACTGACATCCCCCATTCAAGGGAATGTGATAGCCGCGAACCCTGAAACGTTTGACAGTGCGAAGAGATTGGCGAAGAGGTTATATGATCATAACAACAAGAAGGGCGAGAAGCCAGTGGAGACTGAGAAGAAAAAGGAGGGTGATGGCAGGAAAGGGAAGAACAACAAGAGGAAGGGACATCAGGGCCCCGAGACCTCTAAAAAGCAGCAGACAGTGGCAGTTAACGCTATCACCGCACCGGTTCCAGCCACACCACATGCTCCAGCCTCAGCTGCTTCAAATGCTTCAAGACCCTATTCTGGTAATCTTCCCAAATGCAATACGTGCGGTCTCCATCATCACGGCGAATGCAGGGAATTCCATTGCACCAGTTGCAACCGAAGGGGACACACTGCAAGGTTCTGCAGGACTTATCCTCCTCAGAACCAAAGTCAGGGAAACAACCACAACAACAACAACAACAACCACCGCAATAACCACAACATCAATGCCGGCGGCAACAATGCAGGGCCTAGCCACACCTGCTTCGGGTGTGGAAGGACGGGGCATTTCCGCCGAGATTGCCCTACCAACAACAATTCAGGAAACAGAGGAGCAGGAAGGATGCTGACTATGGGTCAGGGTGAGGCAGTTCAGGACCCCGCAGTTGTGACCGGTACGTTTCTCCTAAACCACACTTATGCATGCATCTTATTTGACACCGGAGCGGAGCGAAGTTTCGTAAGCGAGAAGTTTAAACATTTATTAAATCAACAACCCCAGAAGCTAAAAGAAACCTATACGGTGGAAATGGCCAATGGGAAAACCGAATCCACTGGGGAAATCTACATCGGATGTACCCTAACCCTTAACCAACACGTCTTCCGAATAGACCTAATGCCAGTATCAATTAGGAGTTTCGATGTGATTATCGGCATGGATTGGTTAAGCCCCCACCATGCTGAGATTATGTGCCACGAGAAGGATGTTCGCCTTCGTCTCCCAAATCACGAAACCCTAGTAGTTTACGGAGACAAACCCAGCACGAATCTTCGTCTCATCTCGTGCATCAAGGCACAAAAACATCTGCGAAAGAACAATTTGGCGTTCTTGGCTCACATAGTGGATAAGACCAAGGAAGAAACTGACATCCGAGATATTCCGGTAGCGTGTGAATTTCCAGACGTGTTTCCTGAAGATCTTCCGGGAGTACCCCCAGAGAGACATGTTGAGTTCCGAATCGACCTCGTTCCAGGAGCAACTGCTCTCGCTAAATCACCCTATCGGTTGGCTCCTGCTGAAATGCAGGAATTGTCCAGCCAACTCAGTGACCTTCTGGACAAGGGATTTATCCGACCTAGCTACTCGCCATGGGGAGCTCCAGTGCTCTTTGTCAAAAAGAAGGACGGATCTTTCAGAATGTGCATCGATTACAGAGAGTTAAATAAACTCACTGTTAAAAACCGCTACCCACTCCCACGAATCGATGATCTATTCGACCAGCTCCAAGGAGCTAGTTATTTCTCTAAAATAGACCTACGGTCCGGATACCACCAACTCAAAGTCCGGGAAGAGGATATTCCTAAAACCGCTTTCCGAACCCGCTACGGACATTATGAGTTCGTCGTAATGCCCTTCGGTCTAATAAATGCACCTGCCGCATTTATGGACCTAATGAATCGAATTTGCCGACCGTTCCTCGACAACTTCGTCATTGTGTTTATCGATGACATTCTCGTCTATTCTCGAAGCAAAGGGGAGCATGGCCAACATCTCCGACAAGTCCTAGACACTCTGCGATCGGAAAAGCTTTACGCGAAACTCTCCAAGTGTGAGTTCTGGCTCCAGAGTGTGAATTTCCTAGGCCACGTAGTTAGCCAAGACGGAATTCATGTGGATCCCTCTAAGGTCAAAGCTGTGGAAGGATGGGCAACTCCGACCACGCCCACTGAAATTCGTCAATTCTTAGGTCTAGCGGGCTACTATAGGAGATTCATTCAAAACTTCTCTAAGATCGCCAAGCCACTTACCTCGCTTACCCAAAAGGGCGTACCATTCAAATGGACAGACAAACAAGAGATTGCATTTCGAACCTTGAAGCAAGCTCTCTGTAGCGCTCCCGTACTATCTCTACCTGAAGGAACGGAAGATTTCGTGGTCTACTGCGACGCGTCGAATCAGGGCTTAGGTTGCGTTCTCATGCAACGTGGAAGAGTGATAGCATACGCGTCCCGCCAACTAAAGACGCACGAAGTAAATTATACGACCTATGACCTAGAATTAGGAGCCGTGGTCTTCGCTCTGAAAATTTGGAGGCACTACCTGTACGGTACGAAGTGCACCATCTTCACGGACCACAAGAGTCTCCAGCACATCTTGAACTAGAAGGAGCTGAACATGAGACAACAAAGATGGGTTGAATTGCTAAACGATTACGAGTGCGAAATCAAGTACCACCCAGGCAAGGCCAACGTGGTAGCTGATGCATTAAGTCGGAAGGAGTACTCTAATCGCCGCACGAAAACTCTCTCGATAACCATTGTTATATGAGAACTCGATCAACGGTAGGTGGGTATCCCAAGACCTTCCAAAGTCTATCACACTTGCACGAAGCATGTCTTCAAGCGTTTGAATGGTTCGTTCACTTTGACCGTCCGTTTGTGGGTGATATGCGGTGCTCATATCGAGATGAGTTCCCATTGCCTTGTGGAGTGATTGCCAAAAGCGCGATGTGAACCTACTATCCCTATCCGAGATGATAGATTTTGGCACTCCATGGAGTCTTACGATCTCTCGTAGGTACAAACGTGTTAGTCTCTCCATCGTGTAGGATTCTTTGATTGGCAGGAAATGGGCAGATTTCGTCAGTCGGTCGATTATTACCCATATGGTGTCCAGTCCGTCCGACGTCTTGGGCAGCTTGGTCACGAAATCCATAGAAATCCCCTCCCATTTCCACTCAGGGATTGCCGGTTGCTGTAACTGTTGGTTTTGAGCATTCTAACACTCCTAAGTATACATGCAACCCTAAATACCTTGGATCTATGTTTTCTCTATTATACATGCAAATAAGAACTTCCAAGGTATTATCCTAATCTAGCATACAAAACAATGACTATAGCAAGATAGAATACATACCTCTTTGACGTAGAAAGTCTTCATGAAGCTTGAGTGCCTAGTGCCCCAAGTGTGACACCTCAAATGGAATCACAATCACCAAAACACTTGGAATAACTTGAGAGAATTCTACAACTCATGAAATCGGCTAGCCCTTTCACTTCACACACTCGTGGCCGATTTTGGTCAAGAATAAGATGCTTATATAGTTAGGGTTACACCATGTAAACCCTAATTGACATGGCCTTTCATTTCCATGATCCATGGGTACAAATACACCATGGAGCATCCATGGACCATCCTATGGGTTTTAGCCCAACTTGATTATCCATGGAGCATTAGCCCACTATACAAGTATGGATGATTTACACAATCAACCCATATATTTAATTAGTCTTCTTTTGATCACTTAATTAATCCTAGATTAATTCTTGATCAATACTAATTAAATAATCTTATTATTCTTATTATTAATATACTAGAACTTATAATATATTAATAACCATAAGTGTCTTATTTCTCTCATTATAGTCTATCCAAGTGCATGATGGTATGCAACCCAAATGGACCATGCCGGGTCGGGTCAAGTCTTACCAATTATAGTTATGGACTTAGACATTAATCCAACAGTCTCCCACTTGGATAAGTCTAAAACTATTATTGCGTATGACTTCAGGAACCAACTGGCAATCGTAGCTCTCAAAAGCTTCTGTCAAACTCTGACCTTGTAGATGAACTCTGACCTTTGTCAATGACTTGTCCATTAGATAAGGGATCATATATTCCTCCATTCTAGATATCGTATGGACTGAGACATGGATTATAATCATTCTCTCTGTCCATTTGTTGTTTCCCGATTTCCGATTTATGACGACTGACTAATTGAACAAATCAAATCAGTCCTGGCCCGGCCGAGCACTTCCATTTGTCATCATCAAATCATCGAGGGGCCCACAGATATCGCTTTTATCCCGAAGGTAAAAGGTACGGATAAACTTCGACTCATATGGCTTGTTCTACTACTTGTTGAATCATACACAAAGGCACGTTTTATAGCACCGAGTTACCAAATGCGTTTTCGTGCAATCAATGTACAACCAACTCATAGTAACAACTCATATCTCTAGGTTTGAAGAATATAAGATGTTATCGTCTCATGATCACTCGTGATTAAAATCCATGAAGTGATTCCAATGAGCGTGGGTTGAATCCAATACTCAGAACTTATGAGCACTCATGAGTGTTGTAGCCCTTTGTCCAACACCTTAGACCTCTACAAGCCTACCCATGACAGTCTTAATTCATATCTACTTCCAACATATGACCGACTGTGGATGGTTTAAATAACTTAGTCATTCTGGAAGAATAACCTAGTTTATTCGGGAAGTCAAAACATGCAAAGTGAAACACAATAATAATTGAATCCAATATGGTATCAACCCTTTGAACATAAATAAAACACCTTTTATTTATCACCATATGATTACACATTATTCATTGTATACCGTTTCAGCTATCAACTTTATTCTTGAATTTAAAACAATAGTTGTCCCATGCTCCAAGCATGTACACTATGTTTTTTCTAAACACTAGTCATGCCACACACGAAGTATGCATACTATGTTTGTCTATGATCTTTACTTTGTGAACTAGATCAATTGAACATAACTTCAATGATTCTCTTTTCACAGTCCCAAATCCTTACTGCAAATGCAAGAATTCCAAATTCATGCCCTTTACTGAAATCTGTTAGATTCTAAACTTATATGCATTGATCCACTTGTAATGATTATGCCCAAAGTCAGAAAGACTTGACAACAATCATTACAGAGTATTCCAAAAGAGGTCAGCTCCTTGGAAACATCCTTCTTGCATTAAGTTTCCTTAATCTTACACAGATTGAAAAATTCTAACTTTGAAACATTTCCAGATTCCATTTTGACTATCACTTCTGAACAAGAGTTGCCTCCTTACAGATTATGTCAATATGGTCCTTCCAGAATTATCACTATACTTCCAACTGTCCTTGAGCAACCAATATTTGGTAAACCTTAGATTGTCCTCGACAATTGTTTAATCCTTTTAGTCATATCCAGTTCTAAACCTTTTCCCTTCTTAATGCCCCAGGCATTTGGAAAATTTTAGAACGGATGAATATAGCACATGTAATCGATCCTATATCCGAAGCATAAGGGACACGATTCATGATGTCTCACATAAAGACTAAACCAGTCTTTTGCTATAACATTTCCATTTCTATTTGCCAAGTTCTCATAATTCAGATTATGAAAAGGGATGCCGTAATCATAATCGAATTTTAGAACACAAATAATGGACTCATATACAGAATTTCCTTATGTTGAGCCATTCCAACATGAAATTCATATATATCCTTGACTAAGTGATTAAAACCTCATGATCTAAGCTTATAGATTTGAGATGAAGTATAATTTCCTCTCCCTTAATTATAGCAAAACAACTTTTTCAACCCATGCAACCTCACGGATTGAAACTTTTGTTTTCTATAATTAACATTGCTAACTTGCAATATTCATCATAATTATCATGCTCCCACTAACATGATGATTATTAGCATAACACTTATGCTCCCACTAGCTTTGACATGTACTCAGAAATCAGCTGGACTTCTAGAAATCAATACTTCATTGACTTTCTTACCAAAGTTCAGATTTCTGATACTAGATTGTTTTGATAAAACTTTATCAAAATCACACACCTTCCCTTAGATAGCACACTTGTGTGTCTAAACAATTATGAAGAGGTATGCCGTAATCATAATGGTTAGACCTTTTTTTCCACTTCTCACAAGTCCAGGTTAGTGTGCCGGTAAACCACACACACTCCACTAACGACTTTGAGAATGCAAATATCACAATTGCTATCTAGCTAAAATCTACTTAGTGAAAGTGTTTCCTCACCATCATTTTCATGAATCGGAGAGAAACCTTATGACACTTAGATTTAATGGTGTATGTGTTCTTATCCATGTGAATTGTCAAAACCATAGTCACAAGACAGGGATAATGACAAATCCAAACTCATATGGATTGAACTCAATCTTAACTTCTTGCCACCTAGCAGCTCAAGGGCCTGCCATTGCTTCCAAGTTGTTGTGCAACACATTGAGAACTCTAAGAGCTCATATGCAAAGCCAACCTTAACTGGAATGGGCACAGAATATGTCAACACGATAGGTTATAAACCTTAAGTCCTGTGCTAGAGAAGAACTTATGGTTTTATTCTTGATTAGTTCTTGAGACTTTCAAGACCTTTAAGACTCCCACTGTCCTCTTGACATATAAGACTCCCTTGTCAAACATCCAAGAGATAGTATGGATTCTAATCAAGAAAAACACTTTACCCAATTGGCCTAAGTTGGTCTTTGTTTTATCCAAAACATCACAACTTACCAATTTCAAATGTACAAGAGTAGAAAACTTTTACTCTTACATTTGACAAGTGTTTTAAACCTTCTTTAAGACATGTCACTCAAATGACAATCTTGGAGTATGACTCTAAGACTTGTATTGGAACGAAGTATGACTCATCTTCTTGATTTAACCATTTCAACAATTCAAGTTCCTCTTCTTAGTCATAAGAATGCACTAAGATTTCCTTAGAGAAATAATTTTGATATGGTTTCTTAATCATTAAGATGATCACAAAAACTGATACTAAAGTACTCTCCCATCTTTTCAGATTTGAGAAACTTTTATCCTTCTGCCTAATTTGATTCTTCTTATTCGCTCTGCCTTACATTGGAACCTTTTCCAATGTCTCAGAGTTACACTTAAGCATGTAAGTATAATCATATTTACTGAGCTTTAGTAAACTATGACGAATAATCTTATCGATCTTTTGTGGTGGATTTAATCAGTGCACAAGACTGTGTACTCGATCCTTTAGTCCTTCACTTGACTCACACATCCATGTGAACAAGTAATTAGTCTTAATTTTTCCAAAACTTGAAAGTTCTCATTCATCATGCTATATAACTTGCATGATTCCAAGTCCCGGTCCAAATGAAACTTGGGTGATGAGAATCTTTCCTTAATTTGGTAAATATAGACATTACCACAAATGAAAGAATCAACTTCATATTTCCACTCTTGCTCTTAATGGAATCATATAAGCAACAATTTTTCCTCAAAAGCCATTGTAAGGATATTTTAAAATAAATAAAATCAAAAAAATTTTCTTTTATTTTAAAACTTTGCGGAAAAACTTATCCTTACAATCCATATGAAAACTTGTTGTTATCTATTCCTAAGTAATATCTCATAACTCCTAAGAAGTAGCTCAAGAATCCGATCTTCAAACTACGCGATAGAAATCCATCTACGCGATCAGATTCAGCACATTCTTTCTTTAAGTTTCTTCACTTTTCCTTAATTCTTAAAACATCACCATGTGACCCAGTCACATCATGTATCAAGAATCTCAGAATAGAAACTTAGCAGAGTTAGATAGTGGACTTTACCTGAAGTAGAGTCAAACTTATTGACTTTAACATCCTTAGGTAAATTTGGCAGCTTCGTAACTAGTTTCCCTTCCTTTGGCAATATAAACATATGGACCCTTTGATAATAGTACACGGGACTATCACAGACTTAGCTTTTCTCTTTACCATTTGGTCAACCGAGTTGACTATGGCCGATCCCTTTCCATTGGGAAGAGAATGCTTTACTAGATACCCAATGTCATTATTGTCAATGTCCATCAAGTTTTAAGGAAGTTGATCTTAACAAATAGATAAGATCATTAAGGGTCTTGTCATAGTCTGTTTCATAGGTGTCCCAAAGGAACTCACTATGTGACTCAGAAAGTGATTGAACCACCAACTTTCTCAAGACTTTGACACCCAACTCTTCCGGCTTGTCAATATGTGACTACATCTCCAAGATGTGATCACACCTAAACCTTGCCTTGCCAATAGGGCTTGAGTGACCTTAAACTTTTCAAGAACTTGTGAGTAAGGGAGAATAATTGGAGGAGGTGAAAGAAGTATGATTTCCATGGGACATCATCTTCATTTAGGAAAGCTTGTTTCAAGAGATTTGGGAAGATCATAAATGTCTAAACCAGACATGTTGTGGGAGATATTCAAGATAGTTGAATTTTAAAGTCCTTAATATGACACCCAATATGAAATATTAAGGCTAGGACCCAACAAACTATTTTATAACTTAGAAGAGGTATGCCGTAATCCAAGCTATAAAATATTTGAAGGTAGGCCCTGACGCCCCTTTCTCTTGTTGTTCTTCCCTTTCCTGCCATCACCCTCCTTTTTCTTCTCAGTCTCCACTGGCTTCTCGCCCTTCTTGTTGTTATGATCATATAACCTCTTCGCCAATCTCTTCGCACTGTCAAACGTTTCAGGGTTCGCGGCTATCACATTCCCTTGAATGGGGGATGTCAGTCCCCAGATGAATCGTTCAATCTTCTTTCCTTCTGATGTGATCATACCCGGGCACATCAGAGATAGTTCGCTAAATCTCGATATGTAGGCATCGATGTTCCCATTCTGCACAGTGAGATTCCATAGCTCCTGCTCCATCTTCTGTATTTCGCCTCGGGGGCAGTACTCAGCCATTAACATTTCTTTCATTTCTGCCCATGGTATAGAGTTGGCTACAGGGAGCGTCATAGCTTCTACGTGTCCGTTCCACCAAGTGAGTGCTTGGTCCACAAAAGTGCAGGCCGCGAACTTCACCTTCATCTGCTCGGGGCAATCGCATATCTCGAATACCGACTCTACCTTCTCGATCCATCGCTTCAGAGTGATCACCCCTCCAGTGCCGTTGAAAGTTCGTGGTTTAGCGTTTGTGAAGTCCTTGTAGGTGCACGTTTTAGTGGGTCCTTGATTCGTCCCGTTGTTCGAACTTCCGGATCCTTGCCCGTTGCCTCCTCCGTTGTTCCCTCGGTGAAGTTGTGCCATAGCTGCTGTGACCGCAGCAGACACGGCTGCCTGGAAAGCAGTGGTGTCAACTTCGGGCGGGGTTGGTTCGGGATTTCTGCGAGTAGCTCGGCGGGGCATCTTTCTATCACGAAACGGAAAGATGTTGAGTGTACGTGGTTTCGGTGAGGTTGTGATCCTACTAACTAGGGGTATGGTACGGACTTAAGTACTTCTATCATTTAGCACACAATCCTATATTCGCAACACATAGCAAACACGTAAAAGTTCACTAATATTATCCTATGTCTCTTCCACTATTGCAGACTAAACATACGTTCTCTTTTTGGTGTTAAGGGGTATAGTTTTAGGTTCCCTAGCTATCCCGATCTCATCAAGACGTGTGTTAGTTTTACTTTGGAGGGAATGTAGTTGATCAGGCTACATTCACTCCTTGGTACTACTAAGAACAGTCCCAAATTAACCGAGATACCAGCATTATTGTGTTTGATTCGGCGTTAGGTTCCTAATGCAAGCAAGCGTGTTTTATTTACTTGTTTTGTTCAGAGTTATGTGAGTCCCTCTTTTTGGTTTATAGTTGCATATCAATGTGTGGCTCGACATGCTAGTTCACTATAAACAAAGCTCTGATACCAACCTGTCACACCCCCGAACCAGGCGGCGGAATCGTTCGGGGGCTGTCGTGACTCAATTGAATACCATAACATTGAATATATATGAAACGTAACAACATTCGTCACCATGCATTAATATAGTACAACCAGTAGAGTTTACATGAAGTACATTGTTTAAACATTACATTCCCAAAAATAAATTGTTCGATTCGTACATAAATAAACTGCAAGCCATCACTGAATATGATTTCCTTTGTTTCACTGGTTCCCTGAGAATACAAGTATTTTGAAAAACGTCAACATGTGAAATGTTGGTGAGTTCATAAGCAGTATTTGAAGAAAAACAATGTTTCGTATCGTTTGAAAACCACCAGAAAATCCGATATTTTCTGAAAAGAAATGCTTTTAAAAACGTTTGTGAAGATCCATAGGTATGCTTGTTTGTTTCTATACTTGTACAAATTGTTCATTAAAGTTGTATGCATTTCGAATCTGTATGTATTGAAAAACCCTAGGAAAACCCGATGTTTTCCTAATTCCTTGAATTCCATGAAGTTACATTGAAACCATTGCATAGCGTGTAGTGTCAGTCCCAGGCGACGTTGGATTATTTTTGAGCATGATTAATTGCTACAAACACGCATTACACAAACGACCAGTTTATAGCTATACTAACGATCCCGTAGGCGTCGTCCGTACTAATCACGTTATCCAACCGCCCTGACTATGTGTAGTCCCACATCCGAAGAGAAAGAGGACACGAAGACCTCGATGACTCCATTAACCGGTTGGGGATAAAAATGTACGAGGGGTCCCAGACCCGCCTCACATGAAATGTAGACTTTACTAGCAATACCAAAGGACCCTTGGGGACCAGTAGTATACAAGCCGTTGAAAGTCCTTTTACGTTGTGTCAGATCGGTAAAACCCAACACTTCGTAAGATAGAGGTCTTCGGGCCTTAAGATCAGGTCATTGGGCTAGCTAGGCCCAACAAACAAGATTTTACACTTTTGGGACCCAAAGATGGTGCGTAGACGTCTGTGCACACTCGCATGTATATTGAATTCCCAAACGTTACTTGTATGAATCGTAGTGTCGTAGTGTCGTCGTGTTAGTAGTTTCGATTTTTATTGGTTCGAGACCGAACCAATTCGTTTAACAACGACTTTTGGTATTGTAGTGTATTGTATTTCGTCGATAGTCGCGGTGCCATCATTTGATCAAATTGCGTGTATTGAATTAGCCTTGGAAGTTTTCTGTTTTCAGCCCCTCATTGTTTGTAAAATTTACTTTTTCAACCCTTTAATTAAATAACTTTCCGGTTTGATCCTTAAATCATTTTTCTTGACATTTTAACACCAAAAATTATTGAAATTGATATTTTTCAGCATACTTTTCAATGAAAACAGTTTTAGTCCCTGAAATTGCAGTTTTCTCGGTAATAGCCCTTCTTTTTCGCAACTTTGACAATTTTGGCCCAAATTGTAAAATTTTTGCAACTTTGGTCCTTTTTAAATTTAAAAAGCATTTTAAACCTTTGAAAAGGACTTGAAACACTTATAGTCCACTGCTTTACAGAAAAATACAGTTTTGGCCCTCCAAAACAGAAAATCTCGCATAATGGGCCTCATTGGGCCGAAAATGTCATTTTTAGCCCATTAAGCTTGAAATTTATGTTTTTAATCCTCCAAAAGAGTATATTTCCAGAAATTGTTTTATTGAAACTGTTTTAACACACCTCATCCATCAGAATTCGTGATATGTCAATTTGGGCCCTTAACTTTGTATTTTTTTCATTTTAGGTCCAAAAATTGTGTTTTTAGCCCAAAGAAATTGTTACTAAGCCACTTAGCTATTTTTCTAGAAGCACTTTGTATGTAGAAATATATTTGATGCTAAAATCGTTTAACATAAAGTATATCTCGGTTTTGAGGGGTTTTATGGCTAGATCCAACATTATAACACACAAAAGCATACATATAAGCATGGAAATCATACAAAGCATACAAAACACATATAGATCTACACTTTCACTTGTATTCCCCCCCCCCCCCACAAAACTCATAAAAACAGAAAATAGAGGGTATGAAGCTCACCTTAGTGTGGTTTCGGTTTTGAAGAGAAAATGAAGAGATTTTCGGCCTTAGCACCTTTCCTTGGTAGATCTCGAGTTTGGTGACTTCTAAGGTGCATGATCACAAGTTGGAATAGATTTAGAAGAGGTTTTTAATGGAATGAAGTAGCTAGATCATGGATATAAGTAAAAACTTACCTAAGATGATGATTAACTTGCAATATCTTCTTGAAAGCTTCTTAGAATCTCGAAATTATGGAGAGGAAAGGAGAGAGTTTCTTTGAGAGAAGAATGAGTAAATTTTTGTGTGTGTGTTTGAATGTGGCCGAGAGTGAGAGAGAGGAGAGAAGAGAAGTGATCTTTGATGAGATAGGTGCTTGGAAGTATGAGTTCCATGCATAGATATCCTTTGGTTAATAATGAGGTGGCATGAGCAAGTCAAACCCTCCTCTTGGGCTTGATTTGGGCCGAAAACATGGAAGGAAAAAGGAAAATTTTGGGCCTTTGTCCCTAAGCCCAATATTAGAGTTAATTTTGGGTATGTTTTAAGCCTAAAAGAATGTGGTAGGATTTTTATATTTTTATTGGACTAGTTTAGGTTATTCATGTATCAAGGCTTTTAATTCATTTCATTCTAGGCCCAACATGGCCCAAAATGTTGAAATAAATTAGTGTGGGTCCAATTAGAGCCCAATTAGGGTTCTAAGCCCATGATAGTCTAATTGGAAGCTTATTGGTCCATTTGGATCCAATAAGGAAGTCCTAGTCCAAAATGGACTTAAACCAGGACTTCTAGGGTCTCCAATTGTTTGATGACTATTTGTAGTACTTGTATGATGTATTGGATTGAAGTTTTTGATGTCATAATCATAGGTGTTACACATGTTCTTAAGCTTTTGATTCACATTAGCTTGAGTGTATAGATTACATGACACAAAATTTCCAGGTGTGACATCATCCCCCCGTTAGAGGGAATTTCGTCCCGAAATTCTGTTTGAAAGCTAGATTTGAGAATGCTAGAATAGGTGAGGGTACTTTTGCTTCATTTGATCTTCGCGTTCCCACGTGAATTCTGGCCCACGCTTTGCGTTCCACCGTACTTTCACGATCGGGATGCGACTCTGCTTAGTACGCTTCACCTCCCTGTCCATGATTTCGATTGGTTCTTCGACGAACAGGAGATTCTCATTGATTTTGATTTCGTCAAGAGGAATGACAAGGGTTTCATCTGATAGGCACTTCTTCAGGTTAGAGACATGAAACACGGGGTGTACACCGTTTAGCTCCGCGGGTAGTTGTAGTCTGTATGCTACCGGACCTATTCGGGCGACGATTTCGAAAGGTCCAATGTATCGCGGGTTCAGCTTTCCCCGTTTTCCGAAACGTATAACCCCTTTACAGGGTGAGACTTTCAACAGTACTCGATCACCGACCTGGAATTCTAAGGGCTTCCGCCGTTTATCGGCGTAGCTCTTTTGTCGGTCACGCGATGCTTGTAATCGAGCTCTGATCTGGACGATCTTTTCTGTGGTTTCGCGAATGATCTCCGGTCCTGTTAGTGCCCTGTCCGACGTATGCGTTCTTGCTAGCTGGGTGTCACCTACTTCAGCCCAACATAACGGTGATCTACATTTACGCCCGTACAGTGCTTCGAAAGGAGCCACCTTGATGCTCGAATGGTAACTATTGTTATATGAGAACTCGATCAACGGTAGGTGGGTATCCCAAGACCTTCCAAAGTCTATCACACATGCACGAAGCATGTCTTCAAGCGTTTGAATGGTTCGTTCACTTTGACCGTCCGTTTGTGGGTGATATGCGGTGCTCATATCGAGATGAGTTCCCATTGCCTTGTGGAGTGATTGCCAAAAGCGCGATGTGAACCTACTGTCCCTATCCGAGATGATAGATTTTGGCACTCCATGGAGTCTTACGATCTCTCGTAGGTACAAACGTGTCAGTCTCTCCATCTTGTAGGATTCTTTGATTGGCAGGAAATGGGCAGATTTCGTCAGTCGGTCGATTATTACCCATATGGTGTCCAGTCCGTCCGATGTCTTGGGCAGCTTGGTCAAGAAATCCATAGAAATCCCCTCCCATTTCCACTCAGGGCTTGCCGGTTGCTGTAACAATCCTGAAGGTTTCTGGTATTCCACCTTTACTTTGGCGCACGTAAGGCACTTACTAACATAAGTCGCGATTTCCGCCTTCATGTTAGGCCACCAATAGTGTTGTTTAATGGCCAAATACATCTTGTCCGAACCGGGATGAATGGAGTATCGTGTTTTGTGGGCTTCCTTCATAACGGCCTCCCTAAATCCTCCGATTTTTGGGACCCAAATACGGTTCATGAAGTAGTATACCCCATTCTCCCTTGCTTCTAGGTTCTTTTCCATCCCGCGCAATGCCTCGCTAGTTCTATTTTCTGATTTCATAGCCTCTGACTGGACTGATGCAATTTGAGTGGCCAGATGAGATTGAATGGTTATCGAGTGTGTTTTCGTACGGCGATTTGAGTACTGCTTCCGACTTAATGCATCGGCTACCACGTTGGCCTTGCCTGGGTGGTACTTGATCTCGCATTCGTAGTCGTTTAGCAATTCCACCCATCTTCGTTGTCTCATGTTCAGCTCCTTCTGATTCAAGATGTGCTGGAGGCTCTTGTGGTCCGTGAAGATGGTGCACTTTGTACCGTACAGGTAGTGCCTCCAAATTTTCAGAGCGAAGACCACGGCTCCCAGTTCTAGGTCATGGGTCGTGTAATTTACTTCGTGCGTCTTCAGTTGGCGGGACGCATATGCTATCACTCTTCCACGTTGCATGAGAACGCAACCTAAGCCCTGATTCGACGCGTCACAGTAGACTACAAAATCTTCCGTTCCTTCAGGTAGAGATAGTACAGGAGCGCTACAGAGAGCTTGCTTCAAGGTTCGAAACGCAATCTTTTGTCGGTCTGTCCACTTGAATGGCACGCCCTTTTGCGTAAGCAAGGTAAGCGGCTTGGCGATCTTAGAGAAGTTTTGGATGAATCTCCTATAGTAGCCTGCTAGGCCTAAGAACTGACGAATTTCTGTGGGCGTAGTCGGAGTTGCCCATCCTTCCACAGCTTTGACCTTAGAGGGATCCACATGAATTCCGTCTTGGCTAACTACGTGGCCTAGGAAATTCACACTCCAGAGCCAGAACTCGCACTTGGAGAGTTTGGCATAAAGCTTTTCCGATCGCAGAGTTTCTAGGACTTGTAAGAGATGTTGGCCATGCTCCTCTTTGCTTCGAGAATAGACGAGGATGTCATCGATAAACATAATGACGAAGTTGTCAAGGAACGGTCGACAGATTCGATTCATTAGGTCCATAAATGCGGCAGGTGCATTTGTTAGACCGAAGGGCATTACGACGAATTCATAATGTCCGTAGCGGGTTCGGAAAGCGGTTTTAGGAATATCCTCTTCTCGAACTTTGAGTTGGTGGTATCCGGATCGTAGATCTATTTTAGAAAAATAGCTAGCTCCTTGGAGCTGGTCGAATAGATCATCGATTCGTGGGAGTGGGTAGCGGTTTTTAACAGTGAGTTTATTTAACTCTCTGTAATCGATGCACATTCTGAAAGATCCGTCCTTCTTTTTGACAAAGAGCACCGGAGCTCCCCATGGCGAGTAGCTAGGTCAGATAAATCCCTTGTCCAGAAGCTCACTGAGTTGGCTGGACAATTCCTGCATTTCAGCAGGAGCCAACCGATAGGGTGATTTAGCGAGAGGAGTTGCTCCTGGAACGAGGTCGATTCGGAACTCAACCTGTCTCTCTGGGGGTACTCCTGGAAGATCTTTAGGAAACACGTCTGGAAATTCACACGCTACCGGAATATCTTGGATGTTAGTTTCTTCTTTGGTCTTGTCCACTATGTGAGCCAAGAACGCCAAACTGTTCTTTCGCAGATGTTTTTGTGCTTTGATGCACGAGATGAGACGAAGATTCATGCTAGGTTTGTCTCCGTAAATTACTAGGGTTTCGTGATTTGGGAGACGAAGGCGAACGGCCTTCTCGTGGCACATAATCTCAGCATGGTGGGGGCTTAACCAATCCATGCCGATAATCACATCGAAGCTCCTAATTGATACTGGCATTAGGTCTATTCGAAAGACGTGTTGGTTAAGGGTTAGGGTACATCCGATGTAGATTTCCCCAGTGGATTCGGTTTTCCCATTGGCCATTTCCACCGTATAGGTTTCATTTAGCTTCTGGGGTTGTTGTTTTAATAAATGTTTAAACTTCTCGCTTACGAAACTTCGCTCCGCTCCGGTGTCAAATAAGATGCATGCATAAGTGTGGTTTAGGAGGAATGTACCGGTCACAACTGCGGGGTCCTGAACTGCATCGCTCTGACCCATAGTCAGCATCCTTCCTGCTCCTCTGTTTCCTGAGTTGTTGTTAGGGCAATCTCGGCGGAAATGCCCCGTCCTTCCACACCCGAAGCAGGTGTGGCTTGGCCCTGCATTGTTGCCGCCGGCATTGGTGTTGTTGTTATTGCGGTGGTTGTTGTTGTTGTTCTGGTTGTTTCCCTGACTCTGGTTCTGAGGAGGGTAAGCCCTGCAGAACCTTGCGGTGTGTCCCCTCCGGTTGCAACTGGTGCAATGGAATTCCCTGCATTCGCCAAGATGGTGGAACCCGCACTTATTGCATTTGGGAAGATTACCGGAATAGGGTCTTGAAGCATTTGAAGCAGCTGAGGCTGGAGCATGTGGTGTGGTTGGAACCGGTGCGGTGACAGCGTTAACTGCCACTGTTTGCTGCTTTTTAGAGGTCTCGGGGCCCTGACGCCCCTTTCTCTTGTTGTTCTTCCCTTTCCTGCCATCACCCTCCTTTTTCTTCTCAGTCTCCACTGGCTTCTCGCCCTTCTTATTGTTATGATCATACAACCTCTTCGCCAATCTCTTCGCACTGTCAAACGTTTCAGGGTTCGCAGCTATCACATTCCCTTGAATGGGCGATGTTAGTCCCCAGATGAATCGTTCAATCTTCTTCCCTTCTGATGTGATCATACCCGGGCACAACAGAGATAGTTCGCTAAATCTCGATATGTAGGCATCGATGTTCGCGTTCTGCACAGTGAGGTTCCATAGCTCTTGCTCCATCTTCTGTATTTCGCCTCGGGGGCAGTACTCAGCCATTAACATTTCTTTCATTTCTGCCCATGGTATAGAGTTGGCTACAGGGAGCGTCATAGCTTCTACGTGTCCGTTCCACCAAGTGAGTGCTTGGTCCACAAAAGTGCAGGTCGCGAACTTCACCTTCATCTGCTCGGGGCAATCGCATATCTTGAATACCGACTCTACCTTCTCGATCCATCGCTTCAGAGTGATCACCCCTCCAGTGCCGTTGAAAGTTCGTGGTTTAGCGTTTGTGAAGTCCTTGTAGGTGCATGTTTTAGTGGGTCCTTGATTCGTCCCGTTGTTCGAACTTCCGGATCCTTGCCCGTTGCCTCCTCCGTTGTTCCCTCGGTGAAGTTGTGCCATAGCTGCTGTGACCGCAGCAGACACGACTGCCTGGAAAGCAGTGGTGTCAACTTCGGGCGGGGTTGGTTCGGGATTTCTGCGAGTAGCTCGACGGGGCATCTTTCTGTCACGAAACGGAAAGATGTTGAGTGTACGTGGTTTCGGTGAGGTTGTGATCCTACTAACTAGGGGTATGGTACGGACTTAAGTACTTCTATCATTTAGCACACAATCCTATATTCGCAACACATAGCAAACACGTAAAAGTTCACTAATATTATCCTATGTCTCTTCCACTATTGCAGACTAAACATACGTTCTCTTTTTGGTGTTAAGGGGTATAGTTTTAGGTTCCCTAGCTATCCCGATCTCATCAAGACGTGTGTTAGTTTTACTTTGGAGGGAATGTAGTTGATCAGGCTACATTCACTCCTTGGTACTACTAAGAACAGTCCCAAATTAACCGAGATACCAGCATTATTGTGTTTGATTCGGCGTTAGGTTCCTAATGCAAGCAAGCGTGTTTTATTTACTTGTTTTGTTCAGAGTTATGTGAGTCCCTCTTTTTGGTTTATAGTTGCATATCAATGTGTGGCTCGACATGCTAGTTCACTATAAACAAAGCTCTGATACCAACCTGTCACACCCCCGAACCAGGCGGCGGAATCGTTCGGGGGCTGTCGTGACTCAATTGAATACCATAACATTGAATATATATGAAACGTAACAACATTCGTCACCATGCATTAATATAGTACAACCAGTAGAGTTTACATGAAGTACATTGTTTAAACATTACATTCCCAAAAATAAATTGTTCGATTCGTACATAAATAAACTGCAAGCCATCACTGAATATGATTTCCTTTGTTTCACTGGTTCCCTGAGAATACAAGTATTTTGAAAAACGTCAACATGTGAAATGTTGGTGAGTTCATAAGCAGTATTTGAAGAAAAACAATGTTTCGTATAGTTTGAAAACCACCAGAAAATCCGATATTTTCTGAAAAGAAATGCTTTTAAAAACGTTTGTGAAGATCCATAGGTATGCTTGTTTGTTTCTATACTTGTACAAATTGTTCATTAAAGTTGTATGCATTTCGAATCTGTATGTATTGAAAAACCCTAGGAAAACCCGATGTTTTCCTAATTCCTTGAATTCCATGAAGTTACATTGAAACCATTGCATAGCGTGTAGTGTCAGTCCCAGGCGACGTTGGATTATTTTTGAGCATGATTAATTGCTACAAACACGCATTACACAAACGACCAGTTTATAGCTATACTAACGATCCCGTAGGCGTCGTCCGTACTAATCACGTTATCCAACCGCCCTGACTATGTGTAGTCCCACATCCGAAGAGAAAGAGGACACGAAGACCTCGATGACTCCATTAACCGGTTGGGGATAAAAATGTACGAGGGGTCCCAGACCCGCCTCGCATGAAATGTAGACTTTACTAGCAATACCAAAGGACCCTTGGGGACCAGTAGTATACAAGCCGTTGAAAGTCCTTTTACGTTGTGTCAGATCGGTAAAACCCAACACTTCGTAAGATAGAGGTCTTCGGGCCTTAAGATCAGGTCATTGGGCTAGCTAGGCCCAACAAACAAGATTTTACACTTTTGGGACCCAAAGATGGTGCGTAGACGTCTGTGCACACTCGCATGTATATTGAATTCCCAAACGTTACTTGTATGAATCGTAGTGTCGTAGTGTCGTCGTGTTAGTAGTTTCGATTTTTATTGGTTCGAGACCGAACCAATTCGTTTAACAACGACTTTTGGTATTGTAGTGTATTGTATTTCGTCGATAGTCGCGGTGCCATCATTTGATCAAATTGCGTGTATTGAATTAGCCTTGGAAGTTTTCTGTTTTCAGCCCCTCATTGTTTGTAAAATTTACTTTTTCAACCCTTTAATTAAATAACTTTCCGGTTTGATCCTTAAATCATTTTTCTTGACATTTTAACACCAAAAATTATTGAAATTGATATTTTTCAGCATACTTTTCAATGAAAACAGTTTTAGTCCCTGAAATTGCAGTTTTCTCGGTAATAGCCCTTCTTTTTCGCAACTTTGACAATTTTGGCCCAAATTGTAAAATTTTTGCAACTTTGGTCCTTTTTAAATTTAAAAAGCATTTTAAACCTTTGAAAAGGACTTGAAACACTTATAGTCCACTGCTTTACAGAAAAATACAGTTTTGGCCCTCCAAAACAGAAAATCTCGCATAATGGGCCTCATTGGGCCGAAAATGTCATTTTTAGCCCATTAAGCTTGAAATTTATGTTTTTAATCCTCCAAAAGAGTATATTTCCAGAAATTGTTTTATTGAAACTGTTTTAACACACCTCATCCATCAGAATTCGTGATATGTCAATTTGGGCCCTTAACTTTGTATTTTTTTCATTTTAGGTCCAAAAATTGTGTTTTTAGCCCAAAGAAATTGTTACTAAGCCACTTAGCTATTTTTCTAGAAGCACTTTGTATGTAGAAATATATTTGATGCTAAAATCGTTTAACATAAAGTATATCTCGGTTTTGAGGGGTTTTATGGCTAGATCCAACATTATAACACACAAAAGCATACATATAAGCATGGAAATCATACAAAGCATACAAAACACATATAGATCTACACTTTCACTTGTATTCCCCCCCCCCCCCCCCCCACAAAACTCATAAAAACAGAAAATAGAGGGTATGAAGCTCACCTTAGTGTGGTTTCGGTTTTGAAGAGAAAATGGAAGAAAAATGAAGTGATTTTCGGCCTTAGCACCTTTCCTTGGTAGATCTCGAGTTTGGTGACTTCTAAGGTGCATGATCACAAGTTGGAATAGATTTAGAAGAGGTTTTTAATGGAATGAAGTAGCTAGATCATGGATATAAGTAAAAACTTACCTAAGATGATGATTAACTTGCAATATCTTCTTGAAAGCTTCTTAGAATCTCGAAATTATGGAGAGGAAAGGAGAGAGTTTCTTTGAGAGAAGAATGAGTAAATTTTTGTGTGTGTGTTTGAATGTGGCCGAGAGTGAGAGAGAGGAGAGAAGAGAAGTGATCTTTGATGAGATAGGTGCTTGGAAGTATGAGTTCCATGCATAGATATCCTTTGGTTAATAATGAGGTGGCATGAGCAAGTCAAACCCTCCTCTTGGGCTTGATTTGGGCCGAAAACATGGAAGGAAAAAGGAAAATTTTGGGCCTTTGTCCCTAAGCCCAATATTAGAGTTAATTTTGGGTATGTTTTAAGCCTAAAAGAATGTGGTAGGATTTTTATATTTTTATTGGACTAGTTTAGGTTATTCATGTATCAAGGCTTTTAATTCATTTCATTCTAGGCCCAACATGGCCCAAAATGTTGAAATAAATTAGTGTGGGTCCAATTAGAGCCCAATTAGGGTTCTAAGCCCATGATAGTCTAATTGGAAGCTTATTGGTCCATTTGGATCCAATAAGGAAGTCCTAGTCCAAAATGGACTTAAACCAGGACTTCTAGGGTCTCCAATTGTTTGATGACTATTTGTAGTACTTGTATGATGTATTGGATTGAAGTTTTTGATGTCATAATCATAGGTGTTACACATGTTCTTAAGCTTTTGATTCACATTAGCTTGAGTGTATAGATTACATGACACAAAATTTCCAGGTGTGACATCATCCCCCCGTTAGAGGGAATTTCGTCCCGAAATTCTGTTTGAAAGCTAGATTTGAGAATGCTAGAATAGGTGAGGGTACTTTTGCTTCATTTGATCTTCGCGTTCCCACGTGAATTCTGGCCCACGCTTTGCGTTCCACCGTACTTTCACGATCGGGATGCGACTCTGCTTAGTACGCTTCACCTCCCTGTCCATGATTTCGATTGGTTCTTCGACGAACAGGAGATTCTCATTGATTTTGATTTCGTCAAGAGGAATGACAAGGGTTTCATCTGATAGGCACTTCTTCAGGTTAGAGACATGAAACACGGGGTGTACACCGTTTAGCTCCGCGGGTAGTTGTAGTCTGTATGCTACCGGACCTATTCGGGCGACGATTTCGAAAGGTCCAATGTATCGCGGGTTCAGCTTTCCCCGTTTTCCGAAACGTATAACCCCTTTACAGGGTGAGACTTTCAACAGTACTCGATCACCGACCTGGAATTCTAAGGGGTTCCGCCGTTTATCGGCGTAGCTCTTTTGTCGGTCACGCGATGCTTGTAATCGAGCTCTGATCTGGACGATCTTTTCTGTGGTTTCGCGAATGATCTCCGGTCCTGTTAGTGCCCTGTCCGACGTATGCGTTCTTGCTAGCTGGGTGTCACCTACTTCAGCCCAACATAACGGTGATCTACATTTACGCCCGTACAGTGCTTCGAAAGGAGCCACCTTGATGCTCGAATGGTAACTATTGTTATATGAGAACTCGATCAACGGTAGGTGGGTATCCCAAGACCTTCCAAAGTCTATCACACATGCACGAAGCATGTCTTCAAGCGTTTGAATGGTTCGTTCACTTTGACCGTCCGTTTGTGGGTGATATGCGGTGCTCATATCGAGATGAGTTCCCATTGCCTTGTGGAGTGATTGCCAAAAGCGCGATGTGAACCTACTGTCCCTATCCGAGATGATAGATTTTGGCACTCCATGGAGTCTTACGATCTTTCGTAGGTACAAACGTGTCAGTCTCTCTATCTTGTAGGATTCTTTGATTGGCAGGAAATGGGCAGATTTCGTCAGTCGGTCGATTATTACCCATATGGTGTCCAGTCCGTCCGATGTCTTGGGCAGCTTGGTCACGAAATCCATAGAAATCCCCTCCCATTTCCACTCAGGGCTTGCCGGTTGCTGTAACAATCCTGAAGGTTTCTGGTATTCCACCTTTACTTTGGCGCACGTAAGGCACTTACTAACATAAGTCGCGATTTCCGCCTTCATGTTAGGCCACCAATAGTGTTGTTTAATGTCCAAATACATCTTGTCCGAACCGGTATGAATGGAGTATCGTGTTTTGTGGGCTTCCTTCATAACGGCCTCCCTAAATCCTCATATTGTTGGGACCCAAATACGGTTCATGAAGTAGTATACCCCATTCTCCCTTGCTTCTAGGTTCTTTTCCATCCCGCGCAATGCCTCGCTAGTTCTATTTTCTGCTTTCATAGCCTCTGACTGGACTGATGCAATTTGAGTGGCCAGATGAGATTGAATGGTTATCGAGTGTGTTTTCGTACGGCGATTTGAGTACTCCTTCCGACTTAATGCATCGGCTACCACGTTGGCCTTGCCTGGGTGGTACTTGATCTTGCATTCGTAGTCGTTTAGCAATTCCACCCATCTTCGTTGTCTCATGTTCAGCTCCTTCTGATTCAAGATGTGCTGGAGGCTCTTGTGGTCCGTGAAGATGGTGCACTTTGTACCGTACAGGTAGTGCCTCCAAATTTTCAGAGCGAAGACCACGGCTCCCAGTTCTAGGTCATGGGTCGTGTAATTTACTTCGTGCGTCTTCAGTTGGTGGGACGCATATGCTATCACTCTTCCACGTTGCACGAGAACGCAACCTAAGCCCTGATTCGACGCGTCACAGTAGACTACAAAATCTTCCGTTCCTTCAGGTAGAGATAGTACAGGAGCGCTACAGAGAGCTTGCTTCAAGGTTCGAAACGCAATCTTTTGTCGGTCTGTCCACTTGAATGGCACGCCCTTTTGCGTAAGCAAGGTAAGCGGCTTGGCGATCTTAGAGAAGTTTTGGATGAATCTCCTATAGTAGCCTGCTAGGCCTAAGAACTGACGAATTTCTGTGGGCGTAGTCGGAGTTGCCCATCCTTCCACAACTTTGACCTTAGAGGGATCCACATGAATTCCGTCTTGGCTAACTACGTGGCCTAGGAAATTCACACTCCGGAGCCAGAACTCGCACTTGGAGAGTTTGGCATAAAGCTTTTCCGATCGCAGAGTTTCTAGGACTTGTCAGAGATGTTGGCCATGCTCCTCTTTGCTTCGAGAATAGACGAGGATGTCATCGATAAACATAATGACGAAGTTGTCAAGGAACGGTCGACAGATTCGATTCATTAGGTCCATAAATGCGGCAGGTGCATTTGTTAGACCGAAGGGCATTACGACGAATTCATAATGTCCGTAGCGGGTTCGGAAAGCGGTTTTAGGAATATCCTCTTCTCGGACTTTGAGTTGGTGGTATCCGGATCGTAGATCTATTTTAGAAAAATAGCTAGCTCCTTGGAGCTGGTCGAATAGATCATCGATTCGTGGGAGTGGGTAGCGGTTTTTAACAGTGAGTTTATTTAACTCTCTGTTATCAATGCACATTCTGAAAGATCCGTCCTTCTTTTTGACAAAGAGCACCGGAGCTCCCCATGGCGAGTAGCTAGGTCGGATAAATCCCTTGTCCAGAAGCTCACTGAGTTGGCTGGACAATTCCTGCATTTCAGCAGGAGCCAACCGATAGGGTGATTTAGCGAGAGGAGTTGCTCCTGGAACGAGGTCGATTCGGAACTCAACCTGTCTCTCTGGGGGTACTCCTGGAAGATCTTCAGGAAACACATCTGGAAATTCACACGCTACCGGAATATCTTGGATGTTAGTTTCTTCTTTGGTCTTGTCCACTATGTGAGCCAAGAACGCCAAACTGTTCTTTCGCAGATGTTTTTGTGCTTTGATGCACGAGATGAGACGAAGATTCATGCTAGGTTTGTCTCTGTAAATTACTAGGGTTTCGTGATTTGGGAGACGAAGGCGAACGACCTTCTCATGGCACATAATCTCAGCATGGTGGGGGCTTAACCAATCCATGCCGATAATCACATCGAAGCTCCTAATTGATACTGGCATTAGGTCTATTCGAAAGACGTGTTGGTTAAGGGTTAGGGTACATCCGATGTAGATTTCCCCAGTGGATTCGGTTTTCCCATTGGCCATTTCCAACGTATAGGTTTCATTTAGCTTCTGGGGTTGTTGTTTTAATAAATGTTTAAACTTCTCGCTTACGAAACTTCGCTCCGCTCCGGTGTCAAATAAGATGCATGCATAAGTGTGGTTTAGGAGGAATGTACCGGTCACAACTGCGGGGTCCTGAACTGCATCGCTCTGACCCATAGTCAGCATCCTTCCTGCTCCTCTGTTTCCTGAGTTGTTGTTAGGGCAATCTCGGCGGAAATGCCCCGTCCTTCCACACCCGAAGCAGGTGTGGCTAGGCCCTGCATTGTTGCCGCCGGCATTGGTGTTGTTGTTATTGCGGTGGTTGTTGTTGTTGTTCTGGTTGTTTCCCTGACTCTGGTTCTGAGGAGGGTAAGCCCTGCAGAACCTTGCGATGTGTCCCCTCCGGTTGCAACTGGTGCAATGGAATTCCCTGCATTCGCCAAGATGGTGGAACCCGCACTTATTGCATTTGGGAAGATTACCGGAATAGGGTCTTGAAGCATTTGAAGCAGCTGAGGCTGGAGCATGTGGTGTGGTTGGAACCAGTGCGGTGACAGCGTTAACTGCCACTGTTTGCTGCTTTTTAGAGGTCTCGGGGCCCTGACGCCCCTTTCTCTTGTTGTTCTTCCCTTTCCTGCCATCACCCTCCTTTTTCTTCTCAGTCTCCACTGGCTTCTCGCCCTTCTTGTTGTTATGATCATATAACCTCTTCGCCAATCTCTTCGCACTGTCAAACGTTTCAGGGTTCGCGGCTATCACATTCCCTTGAATGGGGGATGTCAGTCCCCAGATGAATCGTTCAATCTTCTTTCCTTCTGATGTGATCATACCCGGGCACAGCAGAGATAGTTCGCTAAATCTCGATATGTAGGCATCGATGTTCCCATTCTGCACAGTGAGATTCCATAGCTCCTGCTCCATCTTCTGTATTTCGCCTCGGGGGCAGTACTCAGCCATTAACATTTCTTTCATTTCTGCCCATGGTATAGAGTTGGCTACAGGGAGCGTCATAGCTTCTACGTGTCCGTTCCACCAAGTGAGTGCTTGGTCCACAAAAGTGCAGGCCGCGAACTTCACCTTCATCTGCTCGGGGCAATCGCATATCTTGAATACCGACTCTACCTTCGCGATCCATCGCTTCAGAGTGATCACCCCTCCAGTGCCGTTGAAAGTTCGTGGTTTAGCGTTTGTGAAGTCCTTGTAGGTGCACGTTTTAGTGGGTCCTTGATTCGTCCCGTTGTTCGAACTTCCGGATCCTTGCCCGTTGCCTCCTCCGTTGTTCCCTCGGTGAAGTTGTGCCATAGCTGCTGTGACCGCAGCAGACACGGCTGCCTGGAAAGCAGTGGTGTCAACTTCGGGCGGGGTTGGTTCGGGATTTCTGCGAGTAGCTCGGCGGGGCATCTTTCTGTCACGAAACGGAAAGATGTTGAGTGTACGTGGTTTCGGTGAGGTTGTGATCCTACTAACTAGGGGTATGGTACGGACTTAAGTACTTCTATCATTTAGCACACAATCCTATATTCGCAACACATAGCAAACACGTAAAAGTTCACTAATATTATCCTATGTCTCTTCCACTATTGCAGACTAAACATACGTTCTCTTTTTGGTGTTAAGGGGTATAGTTTTAGGTTCCCTAGCTATCCCGATCTCATCAAGACGTGTGTTAGTTTTACTTTGGAGGGAATGTAGTTGATCAGGCTACATTCACTCCTTGGTACTACTAAGAACAGTCCCAAATTAACCGAGATACCAGCATTATTGTGTTTGATTCGGCGTTAGGTTCCTAATGCAAGCAAGCGTGTTTTATTTACTTGTTTTGTTCAGAGTTATGTCAGTCCCTCTTTTTGGTTTATAGTTGCATATCAATGTGTGGCTCGACATGCTAGTTCACTATAAACAAAGCTCTGATACCAACCTGTCACACCCCCGAACCAGGCGGCGGAATCGTTCGGGGGCTGTCGTGACTCAATTGAATACCATAACATTGAATATATATGAAACGTAACAACATTCGTCACCATGCATTAATATAGTACAACCAGTAGAGTTTATATGAAATACATTGTTTAAACATTACATTCCCAAAAATAAATTGTTCGATTCGTACATAAATAAACTGCAAGCCATCACTGAATATGATTTCCTTTGTTTCACTGGTTCCCTGAGAATACAAGTATTTTGAAAAACGTCAACATGTGAAATGTTGGTGAGTTCATAAGCAGTATTTGAAGAAAAACAATGTTTCGTATCGTTTGAAAACCACAAGAAAATCCGATATTTTCTGAAAAGAAATGCTTTTAAAAACGTTTGTGAAGATCCATAGGTATGCTTGTTTGTTTCTATACTTGTACAAATTGTTCATTAAAGTTGTATGCATTTCGAATCTGTATGTATTGAAAAACCCTAGGAAAACCCGATGTTTTCCTAATTCCTTGAATTCCATGAAGTTACATTGAAACCATTGCATAGCGTGTAGTGTCAGTCCCAGGCGACGTTGGATTATTTTTGAGCATGATTAATTGCTACAAACACGCATTACACAAACGACCAGTTTATAGCTATACTAACGATCCCGTAGGCGTCGTCCGTACTAATCACGTTATCCAACCGCCCTGACTATGTGTAGTCCCACATCCGAAGAGAAAGAGGACACGAAGACCTCGATGACTCCATTAACCGGTTGGGGATAAAAATGTACGAGGGGTCCCAGACCCGCCTCGCATGAAATGTAGACTTTACTAGCAATACCAAAGGACCCTTGGGGACCAGTAGTATACAAGCCGTTGAAAGTCCTTTTACGTTGTGTCAGATCGGTAAAACCCAACACTTCGTAAGATAGAGGTCTTCGGGCCTTAAGATCAGGTCATTGGGCTAGCTAGGCCCAACAAACAAGATTTTACACTTTTGGGGCCCAAAGATGGTGCGTAGACGTCTGTGCACACTCGCATGTATATTGAATTCCCAAACGTTACTTGTATGAATCGTAGTGTCGTAGTGTCGTCGTGTTAGTAGTTTCGATTTTTATTGGTTCGAGACCGAACCAATTCGTTTAACAACGACTTTTGGTATTGTAGTGTATTGTATTTCGTCGATAGTCGCGGTGCCATCATTTGATCAAATTGCGTGTATTGAATTAGCCTTGGAAGTTTTCTGTTTTCAGCCCCTCATTGTTTGTAAAATTTACTTTTTCAACCCTTTAATTAAATAACTTTCCGGTTTGATCCTTAAATCATTTTTCTTGACATTTTAACACCAAAAATTATTGAAATTGATAATTTTTCAGCATACTTTTCAATGAAAACAGTTTTAGTCCCTGAAATTGCAGTTTTCTCGGTAATAGCCCTTCTTTTTCGCAACTTTGACAATTTTGGCCCAAATTGTAAAATTTTTGCAACTTTGGTCCTTTTTAAATTTAAAAAGCATTTTAAACCTTTGAAAAGGACTTGAAACACTTATAGTCCACTGCTTTACAGAAAAATACAGTTTTGGCCCTCCAAAACAGAAAATCTCGCATAATGGGCCTCATTGGGCCGAAAATGTCATTTTTAGCCCATTAAGCTTGAAATTTATGTTTTTAATCCTCCAAAAGAGTATATTTCCAGAAATTGTTTTATTGAAACTGTTTTAACACACCTCATCCATCAGAATTCGTGATATGTCAATTTGGGCCCTTAACTTTGTATTTTTTTCATTTTAGGTCCAAAAATTGTGTTTTTAGCCCAAAGAAATTGTTACTAAGCCACTTAGCTATTTTTCTAGAAGCACTTTGTATGTAGAAATATATTTGATGCTAAAATCGTTTAACATAAAGTATATCTCGATTTTGAGGGGTTTTATGGCTAGATCCAACATTATAACACACAAAAGCATACATATAAGCATGGAAATCATACAAAGCATACAAAACACATATAGATCTACACTTTCACTTGTATTCCCCCCCCCCCACAAAACTCATAAAAACAGAAAATAGAGGGTATGAAGCTCACCTTAGTGTGGTTTCGGTTTTGAAGAGAAAATGAAGTGATTTTCGGCCTTAGCACCTTTCCTTGGTAGATCTCGAGTTTGGTGACTTCTAAGGTGCATGATCACAAGTTGGAATAGATTTAGAAGAGGTTTTTAATGGAATGAAGTAGCTAGATCATGGATATAAGTAAAAACTTACCTAAGATGATGATTAACTTGCAATATCTTCTTGAAAGCTTCTTAGAATCTCGAAATTATGAAGAGGAAAGGAGAGAGTTTCTTTGAGAGAAGAATGAGTAAATTTTTGTGTGTGTGTTTGAATGTGGCCGAGAGTGAGAGAGAGGAGAGAAGAGAAGTGATCTTTGATGAGATAGGTGCTTGGAAGTATGAGTTCCATGCATAGATATCCTTTGGTTAATAATGAGGTGGCATGAGCAAGTCAAACCCTCCTCTTGGGCTTGATTTGGGCCGAAAACATGGAAGGAAAAAGGAAAATTTTGGGCCTTTGTTCCTAAGCCCAATATTAGAGTTAATTTTGGGTATGTTTTAAGCCTAAAAGAATGTGGTAGGATTTTTATATTTTTATTGGACTAGTTTAGGTTATTCATGTATCAAGGCTTTTAATTCATTTCATTCTAGGCCCAACATGGCCCAAAATGTTGAAATAAAGTAGTGTGGGTCCAATTAGAGCCCAATTAGGGTTCTAAGCCCATGATAGTCTAATTGGAAGCTTATTGGTCCATTTGGATCCAATAAGGAAGTCCTAGTCCAAAATGGACTTAAACCAGGACTTCTAGGGTCTCCAATTGTTTGATGACTATTTGTAGTACTTGTATGATGTATTGGATTGAAGTTTTTGATGTCATAATCATAGGTGTTACACATGTTCTTAAGCTTTTGATTCACATTAGCTTGAGTGTATAGATTACATGACACAAAATTTCCAGGTGTGACATCATCCCCCCGTTAGAGGGAATTTCGTCCCGAAATTCTGTTTGAAAGCTAGATTTGAGAATGCTAGAATAGGTGAGGGTACTTTTGCTTCATTTGATCTTCGCGTTCCCACGTGAATTCTGGCCCACGCTTTGCGTTCCACCGTACTTTCACGATCGGGATGCGACTCTGCTTAGTACGCTTCACCTCCCTGTCCATGATTTCGATTGGTTCTTCGACGAACAGGAGATTCTCATTGATTTTGATTTCGTCAAGAGGAATGACAAGGGTTTCATCTGATAGGCACTTCTTCAGGTTAGAGACATGAAACACGGGGTGTACACCGTTTAGCTCCGCGGGTAGTTGTAGTCTGTATGCTACCGGACCTATTCGGGCGACGATTTCGAAAGGTCCAATGTATCGCGGGTTCAGCTTTCCCCGTTTTCCGAAACGTATAACCCCTTTACAGGGTGAGACTTTCAACAGTACTCGATCACCGACCTGGAATTCTAAGGGCTTCCGCCGTTTATCGGCGTAGCTCTTTTGTCGGTCACGCGATGCTTGTAATCGAGCTCTGATCTGGACGATCTTTTCTGTGGTTTCGCGAATGATCTCCGGTCCTGTTAGTGCCCTGTCCGACGTATGCGTTCTTGCTAGCTGGGTGTCACCTACTTCAGCCCAACATAACGGTGATCTACATTTACGCCCGTACAGTGCTTCGAAAGGAGCCACCTTGATGCTCGAATGGTAACTATTGTTATATGAGAACTCGATCAACGGTAGGTGGGTATCCCAAGACCTTCCAAAGTCTATCACACATGCACGAAGCATGTCTTCAAGCGTTTGAATGGTTCGTTCACTTTGACCGTCCGTTTGTGGGTGATATGCGGTGCTCATATCGAGATGAGTTCCCATTGCCTTGTGGAGTGATTGCCAAAAGCGCGATGTGAACCTACTGTCCCTATCCGAGATGATAGATTTTGGCACTCCATGGAGTCTTACGATCTTTCGTAGGTACAAACGTGTCAGTCTCTCTATCTTGTAGGATTCTTTGATTGGCAGGAAATGGGCAGATTTCGTCAGTCGGTCGATTATTACCCATATGGTGTCCAGTCCGTCCGATGTCTTGGGCAGCTTGGTCACGAAATCCATAGAAATCCCCTCCCATTTCCACTCAGGGCTTGCCGGTTGCTGTAACAATCCTGAAGGTTTCTGGTATTCCACCTTTACTTTGGCGCACGTAAGGCACTTACTAACATAAGTCGCGATTTCCGCCTTCATGTTAGGCCACCAATAGTGTTGTTTAATGGCCAAATACATCTTGTCCGAACCGGGATGAATGGAGTATCGTGTTTTGTGGGCTTCCTTCATAACGGCCTCCCTAAATCCTCCGATTTTTGGGACCCAAATACGGTTCATGAAGTAGTATACCCCATTCTCCCTTGCTTCTAGGTTCTTTTCCATCCCGCGCAATGCCTCGCTAGTTCTATTTTCTGATTTCATAGCCTCTGACTGGACTGATGCAATTTGAGTGGCCAGATGAGATTGAATGGTTATCGAGTGTGTTTTCGTACGGCGATTTGAGTACTGCTTCCGACTTAATGCATCGGCTACCACGTTGGCCTTGCCTGGGTGGTACTTGATCTCGCATTCGTAGTCGTTTAGCAATTCCACCCATCTTCGTTGTCTCATGTTCAGCTCCTTCTGATTCAAGATGTGCTGGAGGCTCTTGTGGTCCGTGAAGATGGTGCACTTTGTACCGTACAGGTAGTGCCTCCAAATTTTCAGAGCGAAGACCACGGCTCCCAGTTCTAGGTCATGGGTCGTGTAATTTACTTCGTGCGTCTTCAGTTGGCGGGACGCATATGCTATCACTCTTCCACGTTGCATGAGAACGCAACCTAAGCCCTGATTCGACGCGTCACAGTAGACTACAAAATCTTCCGTTCCTTCAGGTAGAGATAGTACAGGAGCGCTACAGAGAGCTTGCTTCAAGGTTCGAAACGCAATCTTTTGTCGGTCTGTCCACTTGAATGGCACGCCCTTTTGCGTAAGCAAGGTAAGCGGCTTGGCGATCTTAGAGAAGTTTTGGATGAATCTCCTATAGTAGCCTGCTAGGCCTAAGAACTGACGAATTTCTGTGGGCGTAGTCGGAGTTGCCCATCCTTCCACAGCTTTGACCTTAGAGGGATCCACATGAATTCCGTCTTGGCTAACTACGTGGCCTAGGAAATTCACACTCCAGAGCCAGAACTCGCACTTGGAGAGTTTGGCATAAAGCTTTTCCGATCGCAGAGTTTCTAGGACTTGTAAGAGATGTTGGCCATGCTCCTCTTTGCTTCGAGAATAGACGAGGATGTCATCGATAAACATAATGACGAAGTTGTCAAGGAACGGTCGACAGATTCGATTCATTAGGTCCATAAATGCGGCAGGTGCATTTGTTAGACCGAAGGGCATTACGACGAATTCATAATGTCTGTAGCGGGTTCGGAAAGCGGTTTTAGGAATATCCTCTTCTCGAACTTTGAGTTGGTGGTATCCGGATCGTAGATCTATTTTAGAAAAATAGCTAGCTCCTTGGAGCTGGTCGAATAGATCATCGATTCGTGGGAGTGGGTAGCGGTTTTTAACAGTGAGTTTATTTAACTCTCTGTAATCGATGCACATTCTGAAAGATCCGTCCTTCTTTTTGACAAAGAGCACCGGAGCTCCCCATGGCGAGTAGCTAGGTCAGATAAATCCCTTGTCCAGAAGCTCACTGAGTTGGCTGGACAATTCCTGCATTTCAGCAGGAGCCAACCGATAGGGTGATTTAGCGAGAGGAGTTGCTCCTGGAACGAGGTCGATTCGGAACTCAACCTGTCTCTCTGGGGGTACTCCTGGAAGATCTTTAGGAAACACGTCTGGAAATTCACACGCTACCGGAATATCTTGGATGTTAGTTTCTTCTTTGGTCTTGTCCACTATGTGAGCCAAGAACGCTAAACTGTTCTTTCGCAGATGTTTTTGTGCTTTGATGCACGAGATGAGACGAAGATTCATGCTAGGTTTGTCTCCGTAAATTACTAGGGTTTCGTGATTTGGGAGACGAAGGCGAACGGCCTTCTCGTGGCACATAATCTCAGCATGGTGGGGGCTTAACCAATCCATGCCGATAATCACATCGAAGCTCCTAATTGATACTGGCATTAGGTCTATTCGAAAGACGTGTTGGTTAAGGGTTAGGGTACATCCGATGTAGATTTCCCCAGTGGATTCGGTTTTCCCATTGGCCATTTCCACCGTATAGGTTTCATTTAGCTTCTGGGGTTGTTGTTTTAATAAATGTTTAAACTTCTCGCTTACGAAACTTCGCTCCGCTCCGGTGTCAAATAAGATGCATGCATAAGTGTGGTTTAGGAGGAATGTACCGGTCACAACTGCGGGGTCCTGAACTGCATCGCTCTGACCCATAGTCAGCATCCTTCCTGCTCCTCTGTTTCCTGAGTTGTTGTTAGGGCAATCTCGGCGGAAATGCCCCGTCCTTCCACACCCGAAGCAGGTGTGGCTAGGCCCTGCATTGTTGCCGCCGGCATTGGTGTTGTTGTTATTGCGGTGGTTGTTGTTGTTGTTCTGGTTGTTTCCCTGACTCTGGTTCTGAGGAGGGTAAGCCCTGCAGAACCTTGCGGTGTGTCCCCTCCGGTTGCAACTGGTGCAATGGAATTCCCTGCATTCGCCAAGATGGTGGAACCCGCACTTATTGCATTTGGGAAGATTACCGGAATAGGGTCTTGAAGCATTTGAAGCAGCTGAGGCTGGAGCATGTGGTGTGGTTGGAACCGGTGCGGTGACAGCGTTAATTGCCACTGTTTGCTGCTTTTTAGAGGTCTCGGGGCCCTGACGCCCCTTTCTCTTGTTGTTCTTCCCTTTCCTGCCATCACCCTCCTTTTTCTTCTCAGTCTCCACTGGCTTCTCGCCCTTCTTGTTGTTATGATCATATAACCTCTTCGCCAATCTCTTCGCACTGTCAAACGTTTCAGGGTTCGCGGCTATCACATTCCCTTGAATGGGGGATGTCAGTCCCCAGATGAATCGTTCAATCTTCTTTCCTTCTGATGTGATCATACCCGGGCACATCAGAGATAGTTCGCTAAATCTCGATATGTAGGCATCGATGTTCCCATTCTGCACAGTGAGATTCCATAGCTCCTGCTCCATCTTCTGTATTTCGCCTCGGGGGCAGTACTCAGCCATTAACATTTCTTTCATTTCTGCCCATGGTATAGAGTTGGCTACAGGGAGCGTCATAGCTTCTACGTGTCCGTTCCACCAAGTGAGTGCTTGGTCCACAAAAGTGCAGGCCGCGAACTTCACCTTCATCTGCTCGGGGCAATCGCATATCTTGAATACCGACTCTACCTTCTCGATCCATCGCTTCAGAGTGATCACCCCTCCAGTGCCGTTGAAAGTTCGTGGTTTAGCGTTTGTGAAGTCCTTGTAGGTGCACGTTTTAGTGGGTCCTTGATTCGTCCCGTTGTTCGAACTTCCGGATCCTTGCCCGTTGCCTCCTCCGTTGTTCCCTCGGTGAAGTTGTGCCATAGCTGCTGTGACCGCAGCAGACACGGCTGCCTGGAAAGCAGTGGTGTCAACTTCGGGCGGGGTTGATTCGGGATTTCTGCGAGTAGCTCGGCGGGGCATCTTTCTGTCACGAAACGGAAAGATGTTGAGTGTACGTGGTTTCGGTGAGGTTGTGATCCTACTAACTAGGGGTATGGTACGGACTTAAGTACTTCTATCATTTAGCACACAATCCTATATTCGCAACACATAGCAAACACGTAAAAGTTCACTAATATTATCCTATGTCTCTTCCACTATTGCAGACTAAACATACGTTCTCTTTTTGGTGTTAAGGGGTATAGTTTTAGGTTCCCTAGCTATCCCGATCTCATCAAGACGTGTGTTAGTTTTACTTTGGAGGGAATATAGTTGATCAGGCTACATTCACTCCTTGGTACTACTAAGAACAGTCCCAAATTAACCGAGATACCAGCATTATTGTGTTTGATTCGGCGTTAGGTTCCTAATGCAAGCAAGCGTGTTTTATTTACTTGTTTTGTTCAGAGTTATGTCAGTCCCTCTTTTTGGTTTATAGTTGCATATCAATGTGTGGCTTGACATGCTAGTTCACTATAAACAAAGCTCTGATACCAACCTGTCACACCCCCGAACCAGGCGGCGGAATCGTTCGGGGGCTGTCGTGACTCAATTGAATACCATAACATTGAATATATATGAAACGTAACAACATTCGTCACCATGCATTAATATAGTACAACCAGTAGAGTTTACATGAAGTACATTGTTTAAACATTACATTCCCAAAAATAAATTGTTCGATTCGTACATAAATAAACTGCAAGCCATCACTGAATATGATTTCCTTTGTTTCACTGGTTCCCTGAGAATACAAGTATTTTGAAAAACGTCAACATGTGAAATGTTGGTGAGTTCATAAGCAGTATTTGAAGAAAAACAATGTTTCGTATCGTTTGAAAACCACCAGAAAATCCGATATTTTCTGAAAAGAAATGCTATTAAAAACGTTTGTGAAGATCCATAGGTATGCTTGTTTGTTTCTATACTTGTACAAATTGTTCATTAAAGTTGTATGCATTTCGAATCTGTATGTATTGAAAAACCCTAGGAAAACCCGATGTTTTCCTAATTCCTTGAATTCCATGAAGTTACATTGAAACCATTGCATAGCGTGTAGTGTCAGTCCCAGGCGACGTTGGATTATTTTTGAGCATGATTAATTGCTACAAACACGCATTACACAAACGACCAGTTTATAGCTATACTAACGATCCCGTAGGCGTCGTCCGTACTAATCACGTTATCCAACCGCCCTGACTATGTGTAGTCCCACATCCGAAGAGAAAGAGGACACGAAGACCTCGATGACTCCATTAACCGGTTGGGGATAAAAATGTACGAGGGGTCCCAGACCCGCCTCGCATGAAATGTAGACTTTACTAGCAATACCAAAGGACCCTTGGGGACCAGTAGTATACAAGCCGTTGAAAGTCCTTTTACGTTGTGTCAGATCGGTAAAACCCAACACTTCGTAAGATAGAGGTCTTCGGGCCTTAAGATCAGGTCATTGGGCTAGCTAGGCCCAACAAACAAGATTTTACACTTTTGGGGCCCAAAGATGGTGCGTAGACGTCTGTGCACACTCGCATGTATATTGAATTCCCAAACGTTACTTGTATGAATCGTAGTGTCGTAGTGTCGTCGTGTTAGTAGTTTCGATTTTTATTGGTTCGAGACCGAACCAATTCGTTTAACAACGACTTTTGGTATTGTAGTGTATTGTATTTCGTCGATAGTCGCGGTGCCATCATTTGATCAAATTGCGTGTATTGAATTAGCCTTGGAAGTTTTCTGTTTTCAGCCCCTCATTGTTTGTAAAATTTACTTTTTCAACCCTTTAATTAAATAACTTTCCGGTT
Organism: Lactuca sativa; assembly: GCF_002870075.4. NCBI lineage: Eukaryota > Viridiplantae > Streptophyta > Magnoliopsida > Asterales > Asteraceae > Lactuca > Lactuca sativa. The sequence continues at coordinate 251,490,460 of NC_056625.2, forward strand.
TGATCCTTAAATCATTTTTCTTGACATTTTAACACCAAAAATTATTGAAATTGATATTTTTCAGCATACTTTTCAATGAAAACAGTTTTAGTCCCTGAAATTGCAGTTTTCTCGGTAATAGCCCTTCTTTTTCGCAACTTTGACAATTTTGGCCCAAATTGTAAAATTTTTGCAACTTTGGTCCTTTTTAAATTTAAAAAGCATTTTAAACCTTGGAAAAGGACTTGAAACACTTATAGTCCACTGCTTTACAGAAAAATACAGTTTTGGCCCTCCAAAACAGAAAATCTCGCATAATGGGCCTCATTGGGCCGAAAATGTCATTTTTAGCCCATTAAGCTTGAAATTTATGTTTTTAATCCTCCAAAAGAGTATATTTCCAGAAATTGTTTTATTGAAACTGTTTTAACACACCTCATCCATCAGAATTCGTGATATGTCAATTTGGGCCCTTAACTTTGTATTTTTTTCATTTTAGGTCCAAAAATTGTGTTTTTAGCCCAAAGAAATTGTTACTAAGCCACTTAGCTATTTTTCTAGAAGCACTTTGTATGTAGAAATATATTTGATGCTAAAATCGTTTAACATAAAGTATATCTCGGATTTGAGGGGTTTTATGGCTAGATCCAACATTATAACACACAAAAGCATACATATAAGCATGGAAATCATACAAAGCATACAAAACACATATAGATCTACACTTTCACTTGTATTCCCCCCCCCCCCCCCACAAAACTCATAAAAACAGAAAATAGAGGGTATGAAGCTCACCTTAGTGTGGTTTCGGTTTTGAAGAGAAAATGGAAGAAAAATGAAGTGATTTTCGGCCTTAGCACCTTTCCTTGGTAGATCTCGAGTTTGGTGACTTCTAAGGTGCATGATCACAAGTTGGAATAGATTTAGAAGAGGTTTTTAATGGAATGAAGTAGCTAGATCATGGATATAAGTAAAAACTTACCTAAGATGATGATTAACTTGCAATATCTTCTTGAAAGCTTCTTAGAATCTCGAAATTATGGAGAGGAAAGGAGAGAGTTTCTTTGAGAGAAGAATGAGTAAATTTTTGTGTGTGTGTTTGAATGTGGCCGAGAGTGAGAGAGAGGAGAGAAGAGAAGTGATCTTTGATGAGATAGGTGCTTGGAAGTATGAGTTCCATGCATAGATATCCTTTGGTTAATAATGAGGTGGCATGAGCAAGTCAAACCCTCCTCTTGGGCTTGATTTGGGCCGAAAACATGGAAGGAAAAAGGAAAATTTTGGGCCTTTGTCCCTAAGCCCAATATTAGAGTTAATTTTGGGTATGTTTTAAGCCTAAAAGAATGTGGTAGGATTTTTATATTTTTATTGGACTAGTTTAGGTTATTCATGTATCAAGGCTTTTAATTCATTTCATTCTAGGCCCAACATGGCCCAAAATGTTGAAATAAATTAGTGTGGGTCCAATTAGAGCCCAATTAGGGTTCTAAGCCCATGATAGTCTAATTGGAAGCTTATTGGTCCATTTGGATCCAATAAGGAAGTCCTAGTCCAAAATGGACTTAAACCAGGACTTCTAGGGTCTCCAATTGTTTGATGACTATTTGTAGTACTTGTATGATGTATTGGATTGAAGTTTTTGATGTCATAATCATAGGTGTTACACATGTTCTTAAGCTTTTGATTCACATTAGCTTGAGTGTATAGATTACATGACACAAAATTTCCAGTTGTGACACTAATTACTTGTTCACATGGATGTGTGAGTCAAGTAATGAACTAAGGGATCGAGTACACATTCTTGTGCACTGATTAAGTCCACCACAAAAGATCGATAAGACTATTCATCATAGTTTACTAAAGCTCAGTAAATATGATTATACTTACAAGCTTAAGTGTAATTCTGAGACATTGGAAAAGGTTCCAATGTAAGGCAGAGCGAATAAGAAGAATTAACTTAGGCAGAAAGATAAAAGTTTCTCAAATCTGAAAAGATGGGAGAGTACTTTAGTATCAGTTTTTGTGATCATGTTAATGATTAAGAAACCATAACACAATTAGTTCTCTAAGGAAATCTTAGTGCATTCTTATGACTAAGAAGAGAAACTTGAATTGTTGAAGTGGTTAAATCAAGAAGATGAGTCATACTTCGTTCCAATACAAGTCTTAGAGTCATACTCCAAGATTGTAATTTGAGTGACATGTCTTAAAGAAGGTTTAAAACACTTGTCAAATGTAAGAGTAAAAGTTTTCTACTCTTGTACATTTGAAATTGGTAAGTTGTGATGTTTTGGATAAAACAAAGACCAACTTAGGCCAAATAGTGTGAAGTTTTTGTCTTGATTAGAATCCACACTATCTCTTAAATATCTGACAAGGAAGTCTTATATGTCAAGAGGACAGTGGGAGTCTTTAAGGTCTTGAAAGTCTCAAGAACTAATCAAGAATAAAACCTGAAGTTCTTCACTAGCACACGACTTGAGGTTTATCGTGTTGACATATTCTGTGCCCATCTAGTTAAAGTTGGCTTTGCATGTGAGTTCTTAGAGTTCTCAATTGGTTGCACAACAACTTGGAAGCAATGGCAGGTCCTTGAGCTGCCAGGTGGCAAGAAATTAAGATTGAGTTTAGTCCATATGAGTTTGGATTTGTCATTATCTGTGTCTTGTGACTACGGTTTTGACAATTCACATGGATAAGAACACATACACCATTAAATCTTAGTGTCATAAGGTTTCTCTCCGATTCATGAAAATGATGGTGAGGAAACACTTTCACTAAGTAGATTTTAGCTAGATAGCAATTGTAATATTTGCATTCTCAAAGTCGTTAGCGGAGCGTGTGTGGTTTACCGGCACACTAACCTGGACTTGTGAGAAGTGGCAAAAAGGTCTAACCATTATGATTACGGCATCCCTCTTCATAATTGTTTAGACACACAAGTGTGCTATCTAAGGGAAGGTGTATGATTTTGATAAAGTTTTATAAAAACAATCTAGTATCAGAAATCTGAACTTTGATAAGAAAGTCAGCTGATTTCTGAGTACATGTCAAAGCTAGTGGGAGCATAAGTGTTATCCTAATAATCATCATGTTAGTGGGAGCATGATAATTATGATAAGTATTGCAAGTTAGAAATGTTAATTATAGAAAACAAAAATTTCAATTGGGAAAGAGTTGTTTTGCTATAATTAAGGGAGAGGAAATTATACTTCATCTCAAATCTATAAGCTTAGATCGTGAGGTTTTAATCATTTAGTCAAGGATATATGTATGAATTTCATGCTGGAATGGCTCAACATAAGGAAATTCTATATATGGGTCCATTATTTGGGTTCTAAAATTCAATTATGATTACGGCATCCCTTTTCATAATCTGAATTATGAGAACTTGGCAATTTGAAATGGAAATAGTATAGCAAAAGACTGATTTAGTCTTTATGTGAGACATCATGAATCATGTCCCATATGCTTCGGATATAGGATCGATTACATGTGCTATATATTCATCCTTTCTAAAATTTTCCAAATGCCTGGGGCATTAAGAAGGGAAAAAGTCTAGAATTGGATGTGACTAAAAGGATTAAACAATTGTCGAGGACAATCTAAGGTTTACCAAAGATTGGTTGCTCAAGGACAGTTGGAAGTATAGTGATAATTCTGGAAGGACCATATTGACATAATCTGTAAGGAGGCAACTCTTGTTCAGAAGTGATAGTCAAAATGGAATCTGGAAATGTTTCAAAGTTAGAAATTATTTAATCTGTGTAAGATTAGGAAACTTAATGCAAGAAGGGTGTTTCCAAGGAGCTAATCTCCTTTGGAATGCTCTATAATGATTATTGTCAAGTCTTTCCGACTTTGTGCATAATCATTACAAAAGGATCAATACATATAAGTTTAGAATCTAACAGATTTCAGTAAATGGCATGAATTTGGAATTCTTGCATTTGCAGTAAGGATTTGGGACTGTGAAATAGGATCATTGGAGTTATGTTCAATTGATCTAATTCACAAAGTAAAGATCATAGACAAACATAGTATACATACTTGGGTATGGCATGACTAGTGTTTAGAAAACATAGTGTACATGCTTGGAGCATGGGACAACTATTGTTTTAAATTCAAGAATAAAGTTGATAGCTAAAACAGTATACAATGAATAATGTGTAATCATATGGTGATAAATAAAAGGTGTTTTATTTATATTCATAAGTTCTGAGACCATATTGGATTCAATTATTATTGTGTTTCATTTTGCATGTTTTGACTTCCAGAATAAACTAGGTTATTTTTCCGGAATGACTAAGTTATTCAAACCATCCACAGTCGGTCATATATTGGAAGTAGATATGAATCAAGACTGTCATAGGTTGGCTTGTAGAGGTCTAAGATGTTGGACAAAGGGCTACAATACTCATGAGTGCTCATAAGTTCTGAGTATTGGATTCAACCCGCGCTCATTGGAATCACTTCATGGATTTTATCACGAGTGATCATGAGACGATAATATCTTATATTATTCAAACCTAGAGATATGAGTTGTTACTATGTGTTGATAGTACATTGATTGCACGAAAACGCATTGGTAACTCGATGTTATAAAACGTGTCTTTGTGTATGATTCAACAAGTAGTAGAACAAGCCATATGAGTCGAAGTTTATCCATTCCTTTTTTCCTTCGGGATAAAAGCGATATATGTGGGCCCCTCGATGATTTGATGATGACAAATGGAAGTGTTCGGCCGGGCCAGGACTGATTTGATTTGTTCAATTAGTCAGTCGTCATAAATCGGAAATCGGGAAACAACAAATGGACAGAGAGAATGATTATAATCCATGTCTCAGTCCATATGATATCTAGAATGGAGGAATATATGATCCCTTATCTAATGGACAAGTCATTGACAAAGGTCAGAGTTCATCTACAAGGTCAAAGTTCGACGGAAGCTTTTGAGAGCTACGATTGCCAGTCGGTTCTTGAAGTCATACGCAATAAAAGTTTTAGACTTATCCAAGTGGGAGACTGTTGGATTAATGTCTAAGTCTATAACTATAATTGGTAAGAATTGACCCGACCTGACATGGTCCATTTGGGTTGCATGGCATCATGCACTTGGATAGACTAAATGAGAGAAATAAGACACTTATGGTTATTAATATATTATAAGTTCTAGTATATTAATAATAAGAATAATAAGATTATTTAATTAGTATTGATCAAGAATTAATCTAGGATTAATTAAGTGATCAAAAGAAGACTAATTAAATATATAGGTTGATTGTGTAAATCATCCATACTTATATAGTGGGCTAATGCTCCATGGATTATCTAGTTGGGCTAAAACCCATATGATGCTCCATGGATGCTCCATGGTGTTTTTGTATCCATGAATCATGGAAATGAAAGGCCATGTTAATTAGGGTTTACATGGTGTAACCCTAACTATATATTCATCTTATTCTTGACCAAAATCGGCACTAGTGTGTGTAAAGGAAGGGCTAGCTGATTTCATGCAGTGTAGATTTCTCTCAAGTTATTCCAAGTGTATTTGGTGTTGTGTGAACCATTTGAGGTGTCACACTTGAGGCACTTGGCACTCAAGCTTCATGAAGACTTTCTACATGAAAGAGGTATGTATTCTATCTTGTTATATTCATTGTTTTGTATGCTAGATTAGGATAATACCTTGGATGTTCATATTTGCATGTATAATAAAGAAAACATAGATCCAAGGTATTTAGGGTTGCATGTACACTTAGGAGTGTTAGAATGCTCATAACCCATCAGTTCATTTGCTTGAGGGGTCCGGGGGAATGACCCAACGTATTGGGCTAAGCCATAGTCCTGGAGTTCATAGGATTGGGCGAGTGCACGAGCAGACTCGGCGGGTCCAAGGCAACCTCCCACTATTTGATGATGAACTCGACGAGTTGTTCGTACAACTCTGTGAGTCAAGGACAGGCGTGTTCATCATATGAAGGTGAACTCGGCGAGTTATTCATACAACTTGGCGAGTCGGATGAAGGATCCTTCGAGGATTTATATAGAAGGAGAACTCGTCGAGTCATTGCTAAACTCGAAGAGTAGAGACGTGGATGAGGACAATTGGAAGGATAGGGACTCGACAAGTTGGCGGCCCAACTCGGCAAGTCAGGTCAACGGGAAGTTGACTTTGACTTTGACTCGGTCAGGGGTAAAATGGTCATTTTACCCTAAGAATAGATATCAGACTCTGATTAAGTGTTTTGTGGGGATTATAGCCGGAGGATTTCCGGAGCAGCAGTAGACAGAGGTTTCTCGCGTAGATTATCAGCAGCTACTCGTTCGAGGTGAGTTGCCTTCCAGTAGCGGTGGGTCTACGGTCACAATGTCGGCCCACCAGTAGGAGTTGTATGAGTAGATGATTGTCTTTGTGATATTCATCTAGGTTTGCTACTACCTGTTATGTTTTATGTGCTAGTATGATATGATGCTATGTGCTAGTGACAGTAGGGGAGATAGTCCCCAAGATACCCGGTCGATAGGGCCGAAGGGGTAGTCATACCCAGTCATGCTAGTAGATTATGAATATGTGATACATGTTATGTGGTAGTAGTAGTAGAGGGGTAGAATAGTCCCCAGTATCCGATCGACAGGACCGAAGGGGAGGCCAACACCCAAATATGCTAGGCAGTATCCAGTCGACAGGGCCGAAGGGGAGGCCAACACCCAAATATGCTAGGCAGTATCCAGTCGACAGGGCCGAAGGGGAGGCCAGCACCTAGATATGCTAGGCAGTATCCGGTCGATAGGACCTGATAGTATATGCATGTTATGTGATTGTAGGGTATGTGGCACGATGGGGGAGCTCATTAAGCTTCGTGCTTACAATTTTCATTTTTGTTTCAGGTACCTCTTCAGCGAAGGGGAAGGAGTCGGCGCGGTAGCGGCACATCATACACACATATTTTCGGTTTTCCGCACTATGAGATATTCTAGGATTGTACTCTAACATGTTACTATTTTATGATTGGTTTTCAGTCATGTGTTATGGATTTATGAAATGATATAATCTAATGGTGTTATCTTACAATTGTTTTATAAATCAATTAATTAAAAATGAAATTTTTGGACTCGAAATTTGGGACGTTACAAGTTGGTATCAGAGCCCTGGTTTGAGGGATTCGGACACACCTTCGGGAGTGTCTGGACTCAAATCGAGGGATAAAAATATTTTTGCAAAAGAAAATGGTTTCAAAAAAATTTATTTAAAGAGTTGAGAAAGAACAAGATGTGTGATGTGCACGACCGACCGAGCTCAAGTAAGTTTTCCCCAAAGTACCCATACACGTTATGTTATAATTATCAGTTTCAGTAGGACAACATGCTAGAATATGAATAAGGATCTAGGAATGATGCCTTATGTGCCTGCTTTATGTGTTTCAGCTTATAACGATTGCATGCTAGTATTGAGTAGACAGTAGTAGGATATCCTGTTTAGGTTATGCCTCATAGTAAGAGCTTAGCATCGTATGCTAGTGCAGTTTCCTGTTACAAGGATATGATTGCTTGAGATTGTAACGCTCTAAAAATTCCAACCAATTTGAAATTTTCAAAAACAACCCAATTTCATTAAGTTATTACATAAAGGTTTTCAATACATTTATTATCAGAGTATTCCCAGAACCATATCATAAAACATAAACATGAGGAGCGGTACGATCACGCCTTTGGCCTGCCACGGTCTCCTGAAGTACCTGAAACATTAACCCACAACTGTAAGCCCGAAAGCTTAGTGAGATACCCCCAAAATACCAACCACAATACCACACACATGTCATAGCATAACCAGAACAGAACAACCATGCACTTCGGGTCTACTGTGTGACTGGTTTGCCGCACCGGTCCTTCAGTCCACCTGGTCCACCCTCCGAGTCTAGCCATGTACATCGAGTCTACATTGTGATTGGTCTGCCCGCACCGGGCCTTCAATCCACCTGGTCCACTCTCTGAGTCTACAGTATGACTGTTCCGCCCGCACCGGGCCTTTAGTCGGCCTGGTCCACTCTCCGAGCCTCGGCACGTCTAGTCCGCCGACCTTGGTGCCATAGAGCCTGTTGATATAGTGAGGACAACTCACCTGCAACTGTCAGCTGAAGAACTAAGATCACGCTGCTCCAATCACCGACACTAACTCCCCCACTGGTCAACACCAAATCACTAAACTCAAAGAATGCCAACAATCACTAAAAATACCCCTGGAAGTCAACTGGTCAACTCTTGGTCCAGGTCAAAGTCCTTAGTCAAAGTCAAACCTCCTGGTTGACTCTACTCGCTGAGTCAACCCGCTGACTCGTCGAGTCCCTATACTCAGAAACTCCCAATCTACGACTCAACTCGTCGAGTCGCCCCAAGACTCGTCGAGTCCAACAAACTCTGAGTCCCCTTCATGCTCAACTCACTGAGTCATCCCTCGACTCACCGATTCACAACTCAACCAGAAAAGGATAGGACTCCACGACCAGACTCGCCGAGTCCAAGAACAGACTCGCCGAGTTGTTCTTCCAACTCGTCGAGTTCTTGCCTATCTTCATCCAACTCGCCGAGTTGACCCATGCGACTCGCCGAGTATCTCCAGCTCTTAATCCATGCAGTGGCTTTCTAATCCATGCAGGGGCTCAAATCCATAGATCTACCCTTCTACAAGCTATCCCTCACGTAAAGTTGCAATCTTTACGTGATACCAAGGAGATATAAGCTCAAAACACACTATGGCTTGGGTTTTAGACAATAGGGGCTTCACCAATCATCAAAGGACTGAAACTTTATGAACTTAGGACTCAAAAGAGGTTCAGATCAGAAGTTTCAGCTTCAGATGTAGCTTCCATAACAAATCCCTTAACCAAAACCCTAGCCTCCACATATGAATGATTCTAGAAGGAAAGGTTAAGGTAACAGCTTATTACCTCTCAAATGTGCCCAAATCTGGAGTGGGTTCTGGATCCACACGAAATCTTTGATGGTTGCCCCTTGGTCTTCAAGTCTCCTTCACCAAATTCACTCCTCAAAGCTCTAAACACTTTCCAAGCTCTCACTCACGGCTATTAGGGTTTCTGGGACTCAAAGGGAAGGTAAAGAGGCTGATGGAAAGGTATTATGTTCTTTATATAGGGCAAAACCCTGGATTAGGGTTTTTCTCATTCTAGCACCAACTCACCGAGTCCAGCCTCCGACTCGCCGAGTTGGTCACTTAACACGTAACCGGAATCACGACTCGACTCGCCGAGTCTATTCATCGACTCGCCGAGTCGACCTTCCTTATTTACACTAAGAACCCTGAACTTGAGCTTCTGAACTCGGGGTAGGGGTGTCGAACGGGTAATATTTTCGGGTTTCGGCTAGAACGGGTCGGGTAGAACGGGTATTTCCTTAAGAAAATATTACCCGATACCCGACCTATATTGTAATTCGGGTTTTCGGGTTTCGGGTATTTGGGTTTGAGGTCGGGTCGGGTAATTATCGGGTATACTCGAAAATTTCTCAAATGACACTTATTGATATTTTTTTTACATGTTAGTTGGTTTAATAAAGAATTTGGTAGGAAAATACTCCATACAATTAACAAGTACATCTATAATAACAATACAAATCATTATAATATGTTATGTACTTTTTTAATTGCATTACGTAAAATAGAGAGACACTGAGTATTGTGATGATGGTTCAGGACTTCAGCTTCAGCATCGTATTCCCTTTGCAAGTTTGCGTCGACTGTCGTGCCGTCGTTCATAAGAAGGAAACGAAAAGTTTTGTTTTATTTGAAGTGTGCGTACGTGACTGCATTGTATATTTGATATTATTTAAAAAACGCATTCGGGTATTCGGGTATACCCGAAAATAAATATTCATACCTAAAACCCGACCTATATTATTATCGGGTTAACCTATTACCCGAATGTTCATACCCGTTACCCGTTCTACCCGACCCATTCTACCCGAATTTGGAACGGGTCAGGTGGGTAGAACGGGTTTCGGGTTTTTTCGACAGGCCTAACTCGGGGTGTTACAATTCTCCCCCACTTAAATTAGGCTTCGTCCTCGAAGCCTACTATAGCATACACTTCAACTCAAACCCTTGCTCTGCAGACTCCGATTCCTCAATCAACTCGGGTTCTTGCAACCCTACTACTGCATTTCTCTTATGGTGACTACTTCTTGCGTGACCTCCTTGCCACTACTCCAAGCCGACCATCGATCTTCCACCTCAATGACACCACATATCGACCACGTATCACCCGAAGATACCTTCCCTTCAAATCAGGGACATACTATTGCAACCTGCAAGTTGTCAGATACCACATCAACCCACTGAGCTCTGCTGAGTCACTAATCCATCTCTCTTCGCCTCAAAATTGGCGATAACTCTGATATCTTGCAACCTGGGACCAACCTTTTCCCCCTCTGGATCTATCCTTCGCATGTGGACAGGACGTCGCATCCTTTAGCTTTTGCAAGCAACTCACTCACACCTTCTCATCACGGTTTCAAGGTTCTTGGCCTCCGACCGTAATATCCTCATACGGTCCTCAGCACCGGTCCAGACTACTCCCGAGTCTGTTAACCTGCTGTCTCACCTTCCTCTGTCCCGGTCTCCAATCTGGAACCACTATCCTCCTCCTCTTCCGAGGGGGCTGAAAAACATGCCTGCGCATCACTTGACATTGCCATTACTTCTACAAGTAGCCCACCCGAAGGTGCTCCCATATATCTGGTACAAGATCTGTACTTACTACCAATATCCGAAGCGTGTCGGTCATCCATTTGCTCTACTTCCTCCCCTCACGGAGGACCCTCGCTCCTTCCGGAGCTACGTACCCTTTTCCTTTCCAGGAAATCCACTCGACAACCTTTTTCGCACACGCATGTGCCACGGAGCTAAACTCCACTCTACACTATCCATGTGGGGCAATTACTATTCTCAAACTTCATTATACTCTGATTCTGCTCGCAAGGACTCTCGGGTCCATGCACTTCCTTCCACTAACATGATCAATACTTGGGGCCAGACCATATCCATTTTCATTTCCCTGGTGACGCATTTCCTCAATATCCTCATACCTGATCCACTAACACATACAAAGTTTTCAGCATGACTGGACCGCCTTACCAGGCCTTCAGTCTATCTGGACCACTCTCGGAACCTTCAGCATGTCTAGACCGCCCTGTTGGGCCTTCAGCCTGTCTGGAACGTTCTCAGAACCTTCAACAGGTCTGGACCGCCTCTCCGGGCCTTTCAGCCTGTCTGGACCGTTCCCTGAGTCTTCGGCCTGATTGGTATGCCTTCCGGCCTTTAGTCTCCTCGGACTGCTCAAACTATCATACATCATTCCAAACTACCCTTCCAGGGAATCTTTCCCGTACATACTGTTCTAGCCCTCCAGGGGGGTTCCGAACTCTCGTTCCGATCCCGGAATCCTTTCCATGGCCTAAACCCAGGCCTCACCTCAACCACTACCTTCCCTGTAATCATGGTCTGCTCCCTGCCCCCACTTATCTGTCACTTACTCATACCAGCCCGCACTCTTGGCTGACTGAAACACTGCCGAATCTCAACGGCTAATCAACCTCTAATGCTTGTCGATCCTCCTGAGAATTTTCCAATTCTCCCCACTTGGAACACTGACTTCCAACCACCGGTGACTCAACCAGCATTAAAAAATCATCCAAACTCAACATACTCCTCGTATCCACGAACTGGTTTCCTCTTAAACGAGCAATCTCCACAAAATCATTTCCAGCATCGCACCTCACAAACTCTAAAGGAGTTCGACTCTCTGCTGAACACTTCTCAGATCATAATTTCTATACCCAACAATAAGATCATACAACCAAAATGGCCATCAATCCCTTGGATGCTAATCGCCTACAAGTTCTAGTTACTAACACTCCCAACCAAACCAGGAAACACGCAGAACGGCGAATAAAATACTACACCACATAAATAACATGATAAGCAAACAGCAGCGAAACGAAAACATACCCGCAACTGCATCCGGATCTGCCCTGACCTCCTCTGCTGTAAGCTGAAAAGCGCACCCATGAGCCCTTGGGAGCTTCGCTCCACCCTGACCTCCACCCGTAATCCTCAAAGTGGCCGGTGCTGGAGCCTGCACCAGTCCTGCAGCAAGCTGTAGACAGTTGGCCCTCATGTGACCAACCTGGTGACACTGGTAACAAATCCTCATATCCTGAACCAGGGCTGACTGACGACAATCCCTTGTGTAATGCCCCTCTCTCCCGCACTTGCGGCACGCACCACCGGACCTACAAACTCCGGTGTGACCCTTCCTACACCTCCCACAAGTGCGGATGCTCTGATCTCCAAACCTAGAATCAACGGTCTTGGACCATTTCGACGCTGGCTGCGACTGCACTGGGGCCTGCCTCTGCTCTCGCAACTGTAACGCAATCTCTTGCTCACGCCATATGGCGGCCTCTTGCAGCTCTAACAAGGTATCGCATCTTTGAGTGGCCACGAACTGCCTAGTGTCCCTCTTGAGCATACTCAGATATCGGGTCATCTGAGCCTGCTCCGAAGCAAACTTAGGGAAAAACATCGCCCTCTCTATGAACATCTTGGTGATCTCCGTCACCGACTCCGAATCCTGCTTCAGCTCTAGGAACTCCTAAGCCAACCTCTCTCTCAACCCGTGGAACATAACGGGCACCAAACATGTCTCGGAACCGATCCCAAGTAACCGCAGCTCTCTGCGCATCAGAATATGATCCCGTGGTCAATCTCCACCAATCCTTTGCCCCGAGCCTCAACAGGTTCAGAGCACACCTCACCCTCTAATCACCAGGGCATGAACATGTGAAGAAACATCCCTCCACATCTGACAACCATCTCATAGCAATAATCGGATCCTGAACTCCATCAAAAGTAGGGGGCTTCGTATTATCAAAATCCTGATACTGAAAGCCCCGACTAACTCCTCCCCCTGCCGCTGCCACAGCCGCTACGGCTGCCGCGGCCGCTGTCTCTGCAAGAGCTGCATAGCGCTCATCGAAATACTCGACCATGGCGGTCTTAATCGACCCAAACAGTTCTTGTAACTCAGCCCGAAACATAGCAGCAACCTCATCATGCAGGATCTCACGAATCCTAGCATCCAATTCGTTTATGCTCATCTGACCAATAACCTCGGGTGGTGCTGATCCACCCTGACTGCCCTCTCCTACTCCCGATCCTGATCCGGATCCGCTCCCAGCATGCCTTGTAACTACCATACTGAAATCACCACAAAACATCAAATGCTTCTCACTAACCCGGGAACCAACTCCCAACCCAACCCTAGGGGTTGTGACTTCCTTGATACACGTATGGGTCCTGTACTTTCAGTAGTACGGGCCCATACTACCTTCCACACCTACCCATATTTATATCAAGTATCACCACAACACCCTAGTGATGAACATAGAGAACAAGCACTCAACCCTCACTCCTAGAGGAACACTGAAAATCTCATATAGAAAGGAACCCTTGGCTAGGAGGCATCATAAATCATGCAACTCTATCATGAGATTCCTGAAGATCCCTAGCCTAGTACTAACATGATGTTCAATCATATCTCATAAACAAATAACTTGTATGGTATTCTGGGGTTACTTACTGGCTGCGGCTGATCGTACCCTCTACGTCCTCCTTTACTTATTTTTGAAAGCCATTTCAACTTCTCTTTGAAAACTCTCCTTGATTTGAGACTGGATTCACACAAATGTTCCTCAAATTCACTCAAACCAAGGCTCTGATACCAACTTGTAACGCTCTAAAAATTCCAACCAATTTAAACTTTTAAAAAACAACCCAATTTCATTAAGTTATTACGAAAAGGTTTTCAATACATTTATTATCTGAGTATTCCCAGAACCATATCATAAAACATAAACATGAGGAGCGGTACGATCACGCCTTTGCCCTGCCACGGTCTCCTGAAGTACCTGAAACATTAACCCACAACTATAAGCCCGAAAGCTTAGTGGGATACCCCCAAAATACCAACCACAATACCATACACATATCATATAATAACCAGAATAGACTAGCCATGCACTTCGGGTCTACTGTGTGACTGGTCCGCCGCATCGGGCCTTCAGTCCACCTGGTCCACCCTCCGAGTCTAGCCATGGACATCGAGTCTACAGTGTGATTGGTCCGCCCGCACTGGGCCTTCAATCCACCTGGTCCACTCTCTGAGTCTACAATATGACTGTTCCGCCCGCACCGGGCCTTCAGTCGGCCTGGTCCACTCTCCGAGCCTCGGCACGTCTGGTCCGCCCTCTTGGGGCCTACAGCCTATCCGGACCACTCGTTGGGCCTTCGAAACATCCGGTCCGCCCTGGGTATGTTGGCCTACAGCACAAACCAGGTCCCGCCTCAACCCAACCCCAGTCTAAACAACCATGTGCACATAAACATATAATCATATAACAATTCACAACTAATCAAACCGATCTAGCAAATCACATATCATAGCAACATCCTAACCAGGATACCGACCTAACCGGTCACTAGCATAGCATCATCCTATATACCAGGATACCAACCCTAACTAGGTCTCTAACATATACCATCCTAACTGACAGGATGCAAACATAGCAAAGCAATAACATAACAAACAACTACCCGGAATTCCATCCGATAAAGGGCCGACCTTGGTGCTGTAGACCCTATTGATATAGTGAGGACAACTCACCTGCAACTGTCGGCTGAAGAACTAAGATCACGCTGCTGCAATCACCGACACTAACTCCCCCACTGGTCAACACCAAATCACTGAACTCAAAGAATGCCAACAATCACTAAAAATACCCCTGGAAGTCAACTGGTCAACTCTTGGTCCAGGTCAAAGTCCTCAGTCAAAGTCAAACCTCCTGGCTAACTCTACTCGCCTAGTCAACCCGTTGACTCGTCGAGTCCCTATACTCAAAAACTCCCAATCTACGACTCTACTCGTCGAGTCGCCCCAAGACTCATTAAGTCCAACAAACTCTAAGTCCCCTTCATGCTCAACTTACTGAGTCATCCCTCGACTCACCGATTCACAGCTCAACAAGAAAAGGATAGGACTCCACGACCAGACTCGCCGAGTCCAAGAACAGACTCGCCGAGTCCAATAACAGACTCGCTGAGTTGTTCTTCCAACTCGTCGAGTTCCTGCCTATCTTCATCCAACTCGCCGAGTCCACCCATGCGACTCGCCGAGTATCTCCAGCTCTTAATCCATGCAGTGGCTTTCTAAGCCATGCAGGGGCTCAAATCCATAGATCTACCCTTCTACAAGCTCTCCCTCACGTAAAGTTGCAATCTTTACGTGATACCAAGGAGATATAAGCTCAAAACACACTATGGCTTGGGTTTTAGACAATAGGGGCTTCACCAATCATCAAAGGACTGAAACTTTATGAACTTAGGACTCAAAAGAGGTTCAGATCAGAAGTTTCAGCTTCAGATGTAGCTTCCATAACAAATCCCTTAACCAAAACCCTAGCCTCCACATATGAATGATTCTAGAAGGAAAGGTTAAGGTAACAGCTTATTACCTCTCAAATGTGCCCAAATCTGGAGTGGGTTCTGGATCCACACGAAATCTTTGATGGTTGCCCCTTGGTCTTCAAGTCTCCTTCACCAAATTCACTCCTTAAATCTCCAAACACTCTCCAAGCTCTCACTCACGACTATTAGGGTTTCTGGGACTCAAAGGGAAGGTAAAGAGGCTGAAGGAAAAGTATTATGTTCTTTATATAGGGCAAAACCCCCGGATTATGGTTTTTCTCATTCCAGCACCAACTCGCCGAGTCCAGCCTCCGACTCGCCGAGTTGGTCACTTAACACGTGACCAGAATTGCGACTCGACTCGCCGAGTCTATCCATCGACTCGCCGAGTCGATCTTCCTTATTTACACTAAGAACCCTGAACTTGTGCTTCTGAACTCGGGGTGTTACAATTCTCCCCCACTTAAATTACGCTTCGTCCTTGATGTGCACAAAAGTACCCACTAATTTTAATATTTATAACCTAACAAACTTAGACTATCTATGCACTTATAGGCAGTGTACCTAGTCAGATTACAGTATAGCTTAGGTAAGTTGGGTGTCGATCATAGGGAACGGTGGATTAATTTAATATATTTGATTATAGGTTACAGGTCACACGAAAATAATAAAGAAAATGGTTTAGTAAATCTCAAACTAACAATTAACAACTCTCGATAAACTAACAGGAAAGCACATCTCTTCAGGTACTTTGGTTTATATAAATTACACCTTAAAAACATAGACAATTGCATATACAAATTCATTTATTCATGTTCACCGATTCCTAAAATGATTAGATTCGCATTCACTATAACTAATCCTTTAGCAAACAAGTCAATTTAAACAGTGATCAGTTGGTTAAACTAAATGCTTCCTAGTGTTCAGTTCGTATCAAGCAAGACTTTTAAATATAGTTAATCAAATTAGTCATTCAATTAACCTCTTGTTGATGGTCATCAAACAAGGCTCACACATTAACTTACTTATTCCCAAGTTAATCCTAGTTTCACATTCGTTATTCCTAGACTTATAATCTCGATGGTCATCAAAATCATAAGAGACAAGCAATCAAGCAGGTGTTCACACAACTCAATTCACTTAACAATTAACAGAAAATAATCATCATTAACACATAAGGATCTTTTAACAAGCTTGGCAAGATAAATTAACCATAAATAAACAATTCAATATAGCAATTAGTCTAATAATTGAAGCTTTATTCAATCATAAACACAAAATAAAAGGTTTTTTACACCCAAATCAGAAACTGAATACAGACAAGTACCACAATGGACTGCTAAACATGGTCACGTTAGCAGCCCATATGATTACCGACACATATCCGCTCTCCAATCCTTCCGATCTCCGCTCCTGTTAGCTTAACGGCCTTCCGGCCGCCTTCTAGACCCTCAAAACGGCTTAACAGAAGTTTAATATCGACTAAATTAAGTTGGTAGTCGAATCCCCCCTCCTGGTTAGCTGAAAATCGACTTTTATAACCTTTGTAGCCGACTTACATATGCTGGGCGTACTAAGGATTACTACGCGATTGAACTTATCCGAGGCCAGCCATTACGCGGGGCGTAATTGCTATTTACGCTGGGCGTACTTGTTGCTCCAGCATTCTTAATTACTTTTAGCTTCTAAGCCCGGTTTCCACTTCAGTCTTTTCTTTTGTGCTTTATCGACAACGAATAGCTGCAAAACATAATTCAAAGCATTATGAGTACTTTTTAGTTCTAAAAGAGAATAAATAAGGCCAAAATATTAAAATAAAGTGCATAAAAATATATATAAAAAATACACATAGCAAAATACCCCACACTTAGCCTTTCCTTGCCCCAAGCAAATTTTTATTTTATTTTACCAATATCGCATTAAACAATCCATTTAAAACTCAGCCATTATGTCAAGACCGCAACGCATGCATCTGTGTCTAAAATTTTCCTAAAGTACCCCCCTACTTTTAATACTCACAATCTCCATAAACACTTGCCCACTTTTTTCGAACAATGCTCATTTTATGCAACCCTCCGAATCCATCCGCAGAAAACCTCCTAACCTCAAGGTATTTTTAGTTGAGCAACCTAAGCATACATAATCTAGAATTACAACTTTTCGATACCACTATGGAGCTCTTTTGGAATTCTTCACTTCTTTCACCACCTTTATTTGATTTGATTTCTGGTATCTTCAACTTTTGAATTTTCTTGGAATTTTGATCTTTTGATCTTCACTTTATTTGCTCCAAAATTCTTCAAACTTTTTCTCGTAATTCTCTCTCTCTCTTTTTCTTTTTTTACATGTAATTCACTTTTTTTTTCACTCATAACCTACATGCTTAAGCAGAGGCGCTCAACCTCAACCTTTATTGGTTAATGATAATAATTTTCCTGGATACATTTCAGGTTTAGGCTGCTAAACATATTGCATCCCTCAAACCAAGCAGGGTTATGTTTTTGTTCCATGATTTCACTAAAATAAGGGAGGCCACAAATGCACTATAACGTATATTGGCTCAACTAAACATTTGAGTTCTCATCGGATCATTTCATACAATATTAGCAAAAATTTTAAATTATCACTAGATTTTTCTAAATTAAACTATTATTTTAAGTTTTAAAAATTTTAAATTTCCTAAATCTAGCAATTTCCTGACTATTATTTTATTATTTTTTTTATTTTAATTTTAATTTACTTTTACCGACCCCCTACCCCACACTTATTTCATACAATGCCCTCATTTTATACTAAAACGAATTAAGAACATAAAAAGAGAGAAAAAGGAACAGACTCCCCTGGGTAGTTGTGGCGAGATCGAATGGGGCTGCTACAAGTTGCTTTAAATATTACTGAAAGACTGAAAACCGGAACTGCTGCTTCAGAATTTGCCGAAAAATAAAATCAAGACTGCCGACTCTAAAAATGTGGTGCAAAAGATTGCAAACAAATGCAATATGTAGTACCCATGACATGGGAAAATGTCGACCACGTCATGTCGTCAAGAATGGCATCTCTTCTCTCGCGATGAAAAATCCCCCACAACATAGGAAAGTGTCAACCATGTCATGGCAGCCGGGATGATACTCCTTCCTCGCGTCGAAATAAAACTCTATGGTGTGGGAACAGCTCATCCACATCATAAGAGTCAAAACATCGTAAAAATGCCAATCTTCACTCACGAAATCTATATGCACCCCACACTTATGACAAATTGTGGGTCTTGACTATAATCTTCGAACTCTCACACGACTCTCTCTAGCAACAGTCGGACCTAGCTGCTGAACTTACTGCCAGCTTTCTAAGGCGAAAAGTCTGCAGAGATCTAAACAACCAAAGAGCATCAACATGGAAAACAAAAATAAAACAAACTAAATTAAAGTTTAACTGCATACCAAATAAAAATACTAAACTAAATTAAAAATAACACAAAAACATAAAAATAAAAAGGATCACTCATCATCTCCATCATCATGCTGCTGTGTCCCAGAAGTACCGACCCCAT
The DNA here is from genome assembly GCF_002870075.4 of Lactuca sativa. Lineage (NCBI taxonomy): Eukaryota > Viridiplantae > Streptophyta > Magnoliopsida > Asterales > Asteraceae > Lactuca > Lactuca sativa. The sequence continues at coordinate 251,509,525 of NC_056625.2, forward strand.
CATGTCGTGGCTGGAATGGTGGTGGGTAGGGAACCGAGTACTGAAACCCCTGGTGGGCAAAGAATGCGTTCAACGCATCCCCATACCACCGCTGTTGCATGTCCACATGTGCAACATACTCGCTAAGGTTTTGGACTCTCATGTCAAGACGATCAATGCCTTTAGCTAAGTAGCGCATATCAATCTCCGGCTCAGGTCCCTGCTGCACTCCCCGAGGAGCAGGTCTACGCCGCTGGACCCGTCTCGGCTGTGGCTCGGCGGCACCCTCCTCATCCGCCACATCATCAGCTCGTACCCTCAAGACACCATCTCCACCCCGCTCTAATACACACATCGACTCTAACAGCTGAAGACTCATCGGCCTCATGTCGTGAAACACCATCGATCTCGTGATCTCACGTGTCAGCAACTGATATGATCGAGCTAACCGCGTGATAAAATGCCCTCCGCAAATCGGGCTATCCCCCCGAAGTCCCCTGGCCCTCCGTCCTAAATATGCAGCTAAAGCAACTGGAAGGTTCAGGTGCCTCCCTGGAGTATCAAGTGCCCATAGGAAATACAAGTCCGTCGAAGGCACTCTCTCACTATTCTTGTGATGCGTGAGAGACATAGAAATCAACCGGTGCAACATTCGGTATGTAGTAGACCGAATCATCCCCCCTCGTGCGGTAGATGGTGTATAAACTCCTCCCGTAATCTCGGCCCAAAAAGTGTTCTCGTTATAGTCTTTTGGCCGGTCCGTGAGACAATCAGCAAGGAATGTCAGGAAGTGGACACTCCTCGTCTCATCGGCTGTGTAAATACCCACTCGAGTCGCAAGCTCTATCACGCTGCATTCCCGGCTCACTCCCCCAGTCTGAAGGCAAAGACTGTCCTGTCATCGAGTGCCTTCCTAGGATCATAGGAAACTGTAGCGTAGAACTCCAGCAAAAATTCCCGATAAACAGGCTCCTTGATCCTAAACAAACGTGCCCATCCCTGACACACAAACAAATCCACACCACTCGCGTCCGAGTGCATGTATTGCAAAAATTCCTGGATCAATGCAGCAAGTCCAGTCCTGGTAGCCAATTCCCAATCGAATGATGGTGCTATATCGATCTCCTTGGTGAGAAGCAAGCTCAAGTTGGTGACATAACGTGCCCGAGTTGCATCGTTCAGCATTTGCGGAAACTGTAAGAAACAGTGATCTGTTACATCCTCGGGTAGGTTGGTCCTTTGCGTCCTTCGGGCCATAATCTGCACAAACAAACACAAAACAAAATAGCATATAGCAGCATTAACAAATTTTTAAACCAAAAAAAAAATTGGAGCTGGACATGGTCTGTACACTGGGCGTACGTCCAGGTGCACGAGTCTGTGTTCCAGTCCCTTTGCTTGTGCTAAAGTCATAATCCATATCCAAATAAACACAGCAGGGGCAACAACACAATTAATTTTTAAACATTGCGTGGTCCAAAGGCAGTAGGAGAAAAATCGGGACCACCCTTAAAAAATCAATCCTTTGTAATCTCTTTGTCTAGTAACAACACTTAAAAGGGAATCATGTGTAGCAGTCAAGAAATAAAATCAACAGGGGTTACGCTAGGCGTACGTTCCCGAGTTTAAATCGATGGGTGTGGGACGGGATTAAGACCAAATTAAGTCCTAGGATTTAGTCTATTAGTCCGAATCAGTCTATTTAAGCCATAATCAAACACAAATTTGTGAAATCGGATCCTAATTCGAGAACCCTATAAACCCTAGATTTCGACCAAAAGCATTATGCAGCCAATTTCGTCGATTTAAACCCAAATCCAGTATATTAAGTATCCGAAAAACATACCTGTATGTCGAATTTTACAGGAAAAGATGAGAAATCGAGATTATTGGAGATACGTTGCCGTCACAGTTCGTGCATGCGAGGAAAGGAGTTGTGAAAAGAATAACAAAGAAGTCAAAGGGTCAAGAGATATACCTGGTCGCTGATTTACGCAGCGCGTAAGACAATGTTACGTTGGGCGTAACCCCAGATCCATGAAAATCTATACACGATCAGTTGTTAATTACGCTTGGCGTAATCAAACTTACGCTGGGCGTAATTTTAAATGAAAATTTCCCTTTTTCTTTAATTTAACTTTCTTTTCTTTTAATTATTTAATTAAGGGACTTAAAACTTAATTATTTTTTTCTTTTTAATTTCTTCAGCAAATGACTTCCGATGAGTGAAAAAGAATGAGATGTCATAATCACTTATCTTTGTCAAGATCAAACGACAATGGTTGATTAAAAACCTTTGCATGTAAGAATTGGTTTGCGAAAATACCCCCTTTCGGGACCCGTTAGAATATTTCCTTTGTTTTCCTTACACCTTTAACTAAAAGCGGAACAAGAAGTGACCTAACTAGTCAAGAACAGCAAGAGCTCGATCTTCCACTTAACCACCATAATACGCCTTGCTATACTACACCTCATGGATTGAGTTGGACAAATCAGCAAAGTAGTTGGCTAAGCAGGTCAAGAATTCCCTAATCGCTTACATCCTCAAAACCCATGCAAAAAGTAAAGTCAAGCAATGTGTGCAATCCCAAATTCCTGCAAATAACAACAAGAACCTTCCCGACAAGTGAAATGATATCATCGAAAATCAAACTAAAAATAAAAACTAATTAACGAATAATCAAATAAACTAAATTAACTGAAAGCCGTTCCCCGGCAACGGCGCCAAAAACTTGATGTGCACAAAAGTACCCACTAATTTTAATATTTATAACCTAACAAACTTAGACTATCTATGCACTTATAGGCAGTGTACCTAGTCAGATTACAGTATAGCTTAGGTAAGTCGGGTGTCGATCACAGGGAACGGTGGATTAATTTAATATATTTGATTATAGGTTACAGGTCACACGAAAATAATAAAGAAAATGGTTTAGTAAATCTCATACTAACAATTAACAACTCTCGATAAACTAACAGGAAAGCACATCTCTTCAGGTACTTTGGTTTAGATAAATTACACCTTAAAAACATAGACAATTGCATATACAAATTCATTTATTCATGTTCACCGATTCCTAAAATGATTAGATTCGCGTTCACTATAACTAATCCTTTAGCAAACAAGTCAATTTAAACAGTGATCAGTTGGTTAAACTAACATGCTTCCTAGTGTTCAGTTCGTATCAAGCAAGACTTGTAAATATAGTCAATCAAATTAGTCATTCAATTAACCTCTTGTTGATGGTCATCAAACAAGGCTCACACATTAACTTACTTATTCCCAAGTTAATCCTAGTTTCACATTCGTTATTCCTAGACTTATAATCTCGATGGTCATCAAAATCATAAGAGACAAGCAATCAAGCAGGTGTTCACACAACTCAATTCACTTAACAATTAACAGAAAATAATCATCATTAACACATAAGGATCTTTTAACAAGCTTGGCAAGATAAATTAACCATAAATAAACAATTCAATATAGCAATTAGTCTAATAATCGAAGCTTCATTCAATCATAAACACAAAATAAAAGGTTTTTTACACCCAAATCAGAAACTGAATACAGAAAAGTACCACAATGGACTGCTAAGCATGGTCATGTTAGCAGCCCATATGATTACCGACACGTATCCGCTCTCCAATCCTTCCGATCTCCGCTCCCGTTAGCTTAGCGGCCTTCCGGCCGCCTTTTAGACCCTCAAAACGGCTTAACAGAAGTTTAATATCGACTAAATTAAGTTGGTAGTCGAATCCCCCCTCCTGGTTAGCTGAAAATCGACTTTTATAACCTTTGTAGCTAACTTACGTACGCTGGGCGTAAGTCTGATTACGCTGGGCGTACTAAGGATTACTACGCGATTGAACTTATCCGAAGCCAACCATTACGCAGGGCGTAATTGCTATTTACGCTGGGCGTACTTGTTGCTCCAGCATTCTTAATTACTTTTAGCTTCTAAGCCCGGTTTCCGCTTCAGTCTTTTCTTTTGTGTTTTATCGACAACGAATAGCTGCAAAACATAATTCAAAGCATTATGAGTACTTTTTAGTTCTAAAAGAGAATAAATAAGGCCAAAATATTAAAATAAAGTGCATAAAAAAATATATAAAAAATACACATATCAGTCCTCGAAGCCTACTACAGCATACACTTCAACTCAAACCCTTGCTTTATAGACTCCGATTCCTCAAACAACTCAGGTTCGTGCAACCCTACTACTGCATTTCTCTTATGGTGACTACTTCTCGCGTGACCTCCTCGCCACTACTCCAAGCTGACCATCGGCCTTCCTCCTCAATGACACCACATACCGACCACGTATCACCCGAAGATACCGTCCCTTCAAATCAGGGACATAATATTGCAACCTGCGAGTTTCCAGATACCACATCAACCCACTGAGCTCTGCTGAGTCACTAATCCATCTCTCTTCGCCTTAAAATTGGCGATAACTCTGGTATCTTGCAACCTGGGACCAACCTGTTCCCCCTCTGGATCTATCCTTCGCATGCGGACAGGACGTCGCATCCTTTGCATGTGATTTTATTCAGGTAATGGCTAATCGACATTACAAAGACGCCTTCAGCAGCTGAGGTGTAACAACCCGAAGTTGTTCATCGCCGAAACCCGTTCTACCCGTAAAACTCGCCGAATATCAATTCGTTCCGTTTTTGTTTTGGGTTAAATAAATTAAACTTATATGTTCATTATAATCTAATAAGTGTCCAAACCCCTTAGGAACTCATGAAATTAGCCCAAAATGTTTATTTCAGAAATTTTAGAAATGTCCTTGTCGGATAAGGGAAACATAATCGGGTGTGACCAAAAGCCCTATTTAATGCCAGTATCGGGTAGAATTCCACCGTGTCCAAGTTTTGCGACCTATATAAACGTGTTAAAACTTTCATTTGAAGCTTTTGCTTCCTCTCTCTACTCTCTCTCTAACCTCTCTCCTAAATCTAAGTTCAAGGGTCCAAAACTCAAATTTAGGGCTTCTAATCACCAAGGTACCTTCCCTAACTTGTTGTACAACCTCATTAGCCTTCAAATCCGAACTTAAACTTTGATTTTGAACGTCAAACATGAGTTTACGGCCAAGGAGCATGCTTGGTCCGTAAACTCATAATAAGAGGGTTTTTATGCCTTTAAACCCCTCCTAAACAATTTTGGGACTTAGATATGGCTTAATGGCTTTATGGAATAGACTTAGAATGCCTTAAATCATGAATTAAGGCCTTGTATATGAGTTTACGACCCTGGAAAGAGCTTAGGCCGTAAACACATAGTTAGGGGGTTTTTAAGCCCTAAAACCCTTCCTAGACCCCAACAAGACATAGATATGACTTCTAGAATATTGGTTTTAGCCTTGGGACACTTGAAACATATATTTTGAGGGACAAATGAGAGTTTACAGCCAAGGCTTATGCTTGGGCCGTAAACTCCATAAGATGGGGAGGAAACTCAATGTAAAGTGTTAAAATGCCATTTAAACACACTATGAGCCTTGGGGTAAATTCTAGAAGGGTATACAAACAAGTTTAGGCCTTAGGACATAATAAATCACACACCAAGAGAGTTCACGGCCATGAGGGGGGTCTCATGGGCCGTAAACTCCAAAAACCCATCAAAAGTCCCTTAAAACTTCATGAAAGACCTTGGAACAATTTTAGGAATCACATGTGATTTATTTGGAGTCATTAAAACACTAATTCAAGGGTATATAGGAGTTTATAGCCGAAAGCTCCATGCTAGGGCCTTAAACTCCCTTAAGTGGTGTTATTTGATAAATTTAATCAATTCCAAGCCTTAAACCAACCCTAGACATTTCCCCCTTAAGTGTTTCAAGCCATTTTGCACCATAAACCACCCCACCATGAGTTTACGGCTGTAAACTCATGGGAAATGGGTGTTATAGGCCGAAAACTCTTGTATGAGTTTACTCTTGAAGAGTAAACTCCATTTCCCGATCATTCAAGTCTTTAAACGCCACCCGGGTCCCTCCAAACACTTGTAATGGGGTGTCTCCGCGACTAAAAGTGTTTGTCCCTAACAATTAAATAATCTAAGTCCTAATTAGATACAAATGTGTATCTTTGTATTATACTTAGGAACCTCGTGCGTTTGCAAGCCCCGAACCAACGTTTAACATCCGAAATCGTCACATTTCTCGTCCGGTGAGTTCATACCCCTACGCTTTTTCCGTGTTTTTCAATGTTTTCAGGGGGGAATACAAGCAAACTATAACTGTTTTCAAAACATAACATTGATGTGTTTGAAATAATATCTGGCAAATTTATAAACACTTTTACTCCTTATGTATTATGCTGAGCATAAGGGATGATTTATCAACTACAACTAAATGGATTTTAGTTAAGAGAATAACCAAACTAATCAAATTATTATTGGAATAATTTGGGGTTCTTTAGTTCTCGTTTTATCATGTACTGATATGTGTATAATGTTATTAGATAAACTATGTCTGATTCAGTTTATCTCCGCATCATTTGAATGTATTGCCAGATAGTTTCATTGTATATATCTATATTCATTGTATTATGTTTCATAATCTTTTGTATGTTTGATATCGTATGAGAACCCTGTGAATAGTTTAGTACTAGTTTGTGAGTTAGTCACTACCCTTTATGGATGATCAGTAAATCCTCCCCGGAAGTGTAACCAGAGTCTCCTGGAGGGAGAGCGAGGAATTTGTGAATAGATCTATTCGGGACTGACAATCCCACACCTTAACTGCTAGCTACAGTTAGGCGGGCACGCCTGGGGTGACAAATTCTGGATATCATCCGACGTCTGACAAACGTCAAGGAGGTCTCGTTGTCGTATCAGCATGGTTACCCGACTCACAATATGTATTAATACAAGTTTATTCACGACTTTGGTTTTGGATTTGATTTTATATCAATCTTCTATCTTTAGATCTTATATCTAGTACGGGATGGAAATCCCATGGTTTTTGGTCTATAGGTTTCATATCTATTACAGGATGTTATTCCTATGGTTAGAATCTATATCTAGTTCGGGATAGTGATCCCATGGTTTTAACAAACTATCTTGTATCTAGTCCGGGATGATAGTCCCATGGTATTAAATCTATATGTAGTACGGGATGTTAGTCTCAAGGTTTTCAAACTATTTTCCATCTACAGTTCACGTATATTAAAGTATTTTATATCTAATTCGGGATAGTAATCCCAAGATTCTCAATATATAGTTTTGTGTATTGAACTATACTCTGTGATATTAAATCGGTCTGTATTTAGGAAAATATGGGATTTTCTTGGGGTAACATATAACGCGTATTTGAACTGTAATGAAGGATAATTAAACTGTTTTACATAAGAAAATATGGGATTTTCTTGGATAACAAACCTTTTCGGAAAACTAAAGGAAACCGGTACATTTTTCAGAAAACAAACATCTTATGAACTCACCAGCTTTATACTGATTTTCAAACCGCTTGTATTCTCAGGTCCACGTTAGACAGGTACCTGGTGATATCTTTTGGTGAAGACGGAGTGCGCAGAAAACTCGTCTCTACTGTTGTTCCTATGATATATGTATAACACTTGTACAATTTACTTTTGAACCAATTTTCAAATATATGTAATGTAATGGTTGTTTACTGTGATTACTATGTGCATTGGATTTGATACTCAACGTGGAGTCAACCCCGGAAATGTTTCCGCCTTTGGTTTTCGGGGTGTGACAGATTGGTATCAGAGCCCTTGTTTATAGTGAACGGAGTATACCAAACCTTACATGGTATAAAACTATAAACATTAAGGGGCCTAAGTGCTCTGAACTAAAAGTATCCTTCAAAATATAAGTATTTTCAAAAGTATATAAGTATACCGAGCCGTCGAGATCCGTAACTACAAGTAGAAAAAAAAACATAAGTAAATGGGTGTTGTACGCTGCGGTTAAACCTGGGCAGTTATGTAGTCGTGTCTAGGGTCAATATAGCCTGGCCAACTATATTCATTCGAGACACGACCAACATGTGCTTGGGAGTGACTGTGGTACGCAGCATACCTAAAACTTACCCAATACCCCCAAACAACGAGTCGTCGTTGCAGTGAATCATGAAATACTATGGGAGTATTTCTCGAGTAAATCCTTTGTAGAAAGTCCTCGTATACGCGTTGTTCCTTGATCATTCCTCTAGCGATAAAATGTTCTGTCTTGATAACTCTTTCCTGCTTTACCGCTTAATATGATGCTACATCTGTCTTGATGAGATATCCTCTGTTCCATATCTCATGATCCAATTCAGAGGACTTATGATCCTATCTTTCCTGATCTTTTTAGATCACGATGCCTCCAAGAAAAAGACCCAGCTCGAAGAACACCAACAACCCTCCGCCACCACCTCCTCCTGAATTTGACCCTGTGATGTTTCAGGCAGCTGTCAATGCCGCGGTGGCAGCTGCATTATCTCAAAGGAACTCGGATGGTTCCGGTGGTACCCAAAACCCAGAGAACAGTCAGGGACACCAAAAAGGGGTTCCTATAAAGACTTCATGAACGCGAAGCCCACATCCTTTGATGGCACTGGAGGTGTCATTTCCCTCACCTGATGGTTCGAGAAAATCGAATCAATCTTTGAAATATGCGCCTATTCGGAGTCTGATAAAGTAAAGTTCGCCGCCTGCACCTTTCTTGACAAAGCCCTGACTTGGTGGAACGGCCGAGTCAAATCCTTAACTCTACCTGTAGTAAATTCCATGGGTTGGGAAGCTATGAAGGAGCTTCTACTCGCAGAATATTGCCCTCGGGGCGAAATTCAGAAGCTAGAACACGAAATCTGGAACCTTAAGATGAAGGGTTCTGACATAGCCGCTTATACTTCAAGATTCGATGATCTAGCGTTACTCTGTCCGGGAATGGTTACCCCGGAGAGTAAAAAGATTGAGAGGTTCATCTGGGGATTGACCCAGCCAACCAAAGGGAATGTCTTGGCTGTGAAGCCAGACACCTATGATAGTGCTAAATGTCTTGCGCAAATCCTGATCGATCACGAAGACAACTCTGATGAGGAGGCTACCACTCCCGAACCGGTTACAAGTGGAGGTGGAAGTAAAAAGAAATTTTGGAACAAGCGGAAGGCTCAGAGTATGCAAGGGTCTTCTAAGAAACAGCAAACAGTAGCAGTCCATGCTGCTACTGCCCCTGTTGATGTTTCAGCTGTCGGGTCCACGGCCCAAACTCCTACCAGTGGATACACTGGTACCCTTCCTTGGTGTTGTAAGTGTAGCTACCACCACCACATTCCTGGTCCATGTCGCGAAAGGATCTGTGACAACTGTGGCAAGAAGGGCCATCTTGCTCGAACCTGCAGAAAACCAGCCAAATCAACGAACCAATCATCCGGAGCGGGAATCAGTCCAGCCTGCTAAAATTGTGGCGAAGTAGGGCACTTCAAAAGAAACTGCCCCAAAGCAGCTACAACCGCTGATCCCACTGCCGCCGCAGGTATACTCCTCTTTGACGATTCTTATACCTGCAACTCCTTTCGATTCTAGTACCAGAAGGGAAACTTGTTATCTATCCATCCGAGCAATTTCTAAACTTAATCCTTTGTTTGTAATCGAAACTGAGTACAATCGAGATGGCTAACCAGTGAGATAGAGAACACTAACTTCGTACCTATAGATTGTATCCTCAGTCCGGAGGATTATTCTGTTCCATTCGATTTAAATGGGGGAAACTTTTCACGAAATACTTTGATGCTATGTTTGACATGAAATGACCGAGTCTCATTCATGTTGTTATCTTTGGTTTCAAAAGGGTCGCTCGTCTAGATCTTTTCCCCGACCCGTCTCTCGTGATCTTCAGCATCAAACCTTCGTATCATTTCATGCCTTAAAGCTCAAAAGTTTTTCCCGATATGAATTACCACGCATCCCTCGTTTCTGTGATCATTAAGAAACGGGAAGTCAGCAACTCTTTCCCCTAAATGTCTTTCCCGAAGAATTCCCGAGAATTCCTTTCGAATGTTTAGCTTAGTTCCGCATCGACCTAATCTCTAGATCTACCTCGTGACCGAACCTCAGTGAGAATGACGTGTTCAAAACGGTGACTAAGAACTGATACGATCACTACGGATTAGTAGTGGTATCCTTTCGGTCGAATCTCTTTCCCTCGATCATGTAGCCAAGCAAAGTAGTCGTAACCGTGTACTTTTCCAACGTCTAAGGCGATAGGAAATTAGTCGTCACTAAAAATACCCATAGAAACCTGTCAATTCTTGGGTCCCATCGACTAATATCGCAGTCTTACCCATAAATTTCTTCTAAAGCCATCAAACCCTTAGCTACCCGGCTCCTTGAAGATGTGCTTTCCTGTTGGAGCGTGTGTTCTGTTGATGGCTTTATCCCAGAAAAGCATTATATGCTTTGGGAAGTATAGAATACTTCCGTCGTGATATATCAGATCTTTCGAGATCTTCGTAGAATCGATTCTGCAATCTTCAAACTTCGGATGCCCTTAGAGCTTGGTAACATCTATTCGGTATTTCGCGTCTCGAATCCTTAGAAGTACCTACCCGACGAAACCCTAGGGATTTCCTTTGAGGAAACCGAAGTCGTCCAGGGTTGAAACTTCCATGAGAGAACCGAATGAGATCGTAGATTGAGAGAGAGTCAAGGTGCGAAACAAAGACACGTCCCGATAGTGAGAATTCACTAGAACGCCAAGCGGAGATCCAATTCCACTTAAGAACGTGAAGATCCGAGGCAACAAATCCATTCGTGTCTCATTCCAATTCATGATCTATATCTTATTCTTTGAATTTCGGGACGAAATTCCCTCTAACGGAGGGATAATGTAACAACCCGAAGTTGTTCATCACCGAAACCCGTTCTACCCGTAAAACTCGCCGAATATCAATTCGTTCCGTTTTCGTTTTGGGTTAAATAAATTAAACTTATATGTTCATTATAATCTAATAAGTGTCCAAACCCCTTAGGAACTCATGAAATTAGCCCAAAATGTTTATTTCAGAAATTTTAGAAATGTCCTCGCCGGATTACAGAAACTTAATCGGGTGCGACCAAAAGCCCCATTTAAAGCTGGTATCGGGTAGAATTCCACCGTGTCCAAGTTTTGCGACCTATATAAACGTGTTAAACCTTTCATTTGAAGCTTTTGCTTCCTCTCTCTACTCTCTCTCTAACCTCTCTCGTAAATCTAAGTTCAAGGGTCCAAAACTCAAATTTAGGGCTTCTTATCACAAAGGTACCTTCCCTAACTTGTTGCACAGCCTCATTAGCCTTCAAATCTGAACTTAAACTTTGATTTTGGACCTCAAACATGAGTTTAAGGCCAAGGAGCATGCTTGGGCCGTAAACTCATAATAAGAGTGTTTTTATGCCTTTAAACCCCTCCTAAACAATTTTGGGACTTAGATATGGCTTAATGGCTTTATGGAATAGACTTAGAATGCCTTAAATCATGAATTAAGGCCTTGTATATGAGTTTACGGCCCTGGAAAGAGCTTAGGCCGTAAACACATAGTTGGGGGGTTTTTAAGCCCTAAAACCCTTCCTAGACCCCAACAAGACATAAATATGACTTCTAGAATATTGGTTTTATCCTTGGGACACTTGAAACATATATTTTGAGGGAAAAATAAGAGTTTACGGCCAAGGCTTATGCTTGGGCCGTAAACTCCATAATATGGGGAGTAAACTTAATGTAAAGTGTTAAAATGCCATTTAAACACACTATGAGCCTTGGGGTAAATTCTAGAAGTGTATACAAACAAGTTTAGGCCTTAGAACATAATAAATCACACACCAAGAGAGTTCACGACCATGAGGGGGGTCTCATGGGCCATAAACTCCAAAAACCCATCAAAAGTCCCTTAAAACTTCATGAAAGACCTTGGAACAATTTTAGGAATCACATGTGATTTATTTGGAGTCATTAAAACACTAATTCAAGGGTATATAGGAGTTTACGGCCGTAAGCTCCATGCTAGGGCCATAAACTCCCTAAAGTGGTGTTATTTGATGAATTTAATCAATTCCAAGCCTTAAACCAACCCTAGACATTTTCCCCTTAAGTGTTTCAAGCCATTTTGCACCATAAACCACCCCACCATGAGTTTACGGCCGTAAACTCATGGGAAATGGGTGTTATAGGCCGAAAACTCTTGTATGAGTTTACTCTTGAAAAGTAAACTCCATTTCCCGATCATTCAAGTCTTTAAACGCCACCCGGGTCCCTCCAAACACTTGTAATGGGGTGTTTCCGCGACTAAAAGTGTTTCTCCCTAACAATTAAATAATCTAAGTCCTAATTAGATACAAATGTGTATCTTTGAATTATACATAGGAACCTCGTGCGTTTGCAAGCCCCGAACCAACGTTTAACATTCGAAATCGTCACATTTCTCGTCCGGTGAGTTCATACCCCTACGCTTTTTCCGTGTTTTTCAATGTTTTCAGGGGGGAATACAAGCAAACTATAACTGTTTTCAAAACATAACATTGATGTGTTTGAAATAATATCTGGCAAATTTATAAACACTTTTACTCCTTATGTATTATGCTGAGCATAAGGGATGATTTATCAACTACAACTAAATGGATTTTAGTTAAGAAAATAACCAAACTAATCAAATTATTATTGGAATAATTTGGGGTTCTTTAGTTCTCGTTTTATCATGTACTGATATGTGTATAATGTTATTAGATAAACTATGTCTGATTCAGTTTATCTCCGCATCATTTGAATGTATTGCCAGATAGTTTCATTGTATATATCTATATTCATTGTATTATGTTTCATAATCTTTTGTATGTTTGATATCGTATGAGAACCCTGTGAATAGTTTAGTACTAGTTTGTGAGTTAGTCACTACCCTTTATGGATGATCAGTAAATCCTCCCCGGAAGTGTAACCAGAGTCTCCTGGAGGGAGAGCGAGGAATTTGTGAATAGATCTATTCGGGACTGACAATCCCACACCTTAACTGCTAGCTACAGTTAGGCGGGCACGCCTAGGGTGATAAATTCTGGATATCGTCGGACGTCTGACAAACGTCAAGGAGGTCTCGTTGTCGTATCAGCATGGTTACCCGACTCACAATATGTATTAATACAAGTTTATTCACGACTTTGGTTTTAGATTTGATTTTATATCAATCTTCTATCTTTAGATCTTATATCTAGTACGGGATGGAAATCCCATGGTTTTTGGTCTGTAGGGTTCATATCTATTACAGGATGTTATTCCTATGGTTAGAATCTATATCTAGTTCGGGATAGTGATCCCATGGTTTTAACAAACTGTCTTGTATCTAGTCCGGGATGATAGTCCCATGGTATTAATTCTATATGTAGTACGAGATGTTAGTCTCAAGGTTTTCAAACTATTTTCCATCTACAGTTCATGTATATTAAAGTATTTTATATCTAATTCGGGATAGTAATCCCAAGATTCTCAATATATAGTTTTGTGTATTAAACTATACTATGTGATATTAAATCGGTCTGTATTTAGGAAAATATGGGATTTTCCTGGGGTAACATATAACGCGTATTTGAACTGTAATGAAGGATAATTAAACTGTTTTACATAAGAAAATATGGGATTTTCTTGGATAACAAACCTTTTCGGAAAACTAAAGGAAACCGGTACATTTTTCAGAAAACAAACATCTTATGAACTCACCAGCTTTATGCTGATTTTCAAACCGGTTGTATTCTCAGGTCCACGTTAGACAGGTACCCGGTGATATCTTTTGGTGAAGACGGAGTGCGCAGAAAACTCGTCTCTACTTTTGTTCCTATGATATATGTATAACACTTGTACAATTTACTTTTGAACCAAATGTAAACTTTCAAATATATGTAATGTAATGGTTGTTTACTGTGATTACTATGTGCATTGGATTTGATACTTAACGTGGAGTCAACCCCGGAAATGTTTCCGCCTTTGGTTTTCGGGGTGTGACATGAGGACTGGTTTGAGTGGAGTCAGAGGTACCCTAAGGCAAGCCTAGGATGATAGTAGCAGAGATCTGTAGTGGTAGAAGGGACCTGGTGGAGTCAAGGCAGTCCTTTAGGAAAGTACGGATAGATGTGGAAGGTATTATGGGCCCGTACTACTGAACGCAGAGGATCCGTACTCGAATCAAGGAAGGCTGAGGCAAAGCCAGGGAACTTGTGATAGATGTAATCCCTCTAGATGTATAAGTATCACTGATAGTTGTGTAACACCCGGATTCCCAGGTATATTATTTTACTCATTTATTTTGGAGTTTGTGGAGGAACTTGGCAATTTGGTGCTTAGACTTGCCGAGTAGGGTCGCGACTTCTCATCCGGGGTCACGCCTGGACTCGACGAGTCCATGAGTGGACTCGGCGAGTCCACGCTGTTTAATGGAACCCTAATTTCCAAGGTTTGGGACCTATTTAAAGGCCCTTAAGGCCTTCATTTGCGGCTACCAAACCCCAGAGAGAGACCTTAAGAGATCTAGAGCGTTTGTGAGGAAGGAGAGGCCATTGTTGATCATTTTGTTGGTGTAATTTCAAGAAGAAGGTGACCAAGGCAAGAGGAGGCTGAAGGAGGTGCGATTTCATTGACTTCAGAGTTCAGAGGCTTCATCTTGAGGTATTTATTCGGACCTTCTTCAGTTTTGGTGTTGATTCATAGAGTTAGGGTTTTCTAACCCCTTTGGAGGATGGTTGTGTGGAGCATTTAGTCCCTTTTCGAGTTTAATCTTTGGATCTGGACTCAAAGAGGTCCAGAGACCTTAACCCTTGGAGCTTTATGAGTCATTTTGGGGTCCATGGTCTTAGGATGTCATTTTGGGGCTAAATCACCAATTGATGCCATTTAATTGATATATGAGCATCAAGTTTCGAACTTTACGTGATTATCATGCTTGGGAAGGCCAGATCTATGGATTAAAGGAATAGATATGACCTCAGGAGGTCAATGGAGTTTGTGCATGGCATGAACTCGCCGAGTCCAAAGATCAGACTCAGCGAGTAGGGTTAGGGTTTCACGTAAATCACTCAGTGAGTAGACTTGCCGAGTTGGGGAAATAACTCAGTGAGTCAGAGGGGATTAGAGGACTAGAGTTCAAGGCGGAACTCGCCGAGTTGTTCTTGGAACTCGACGAGTTGAGTCGGGGTGGCCCCGCGATTCATGCCAGGTGTGACTCCTAGAGCAAGGGGAGGGACTCGACATGCCAAGCGAGAATAAAGAGTTGGTGGACATGTGTATAATCGCCGAGTCGCCAAAGTGCACTCGACGAGTCGGGTCAAAGTTGACCATTGACTTTTGTTCACTTTTAGGGTTTGGTCAGCGATGTGGCCTTTGGGCCAAGAAAGGGGTAAAATGGTCTTTTACCCTTAAGAGAGTGCCAAGAGAGGGTTGAGTCTAGTCTCAAGAGTTATATTCATGAGAGTATTTGCCTTATGTGTTAGGTGGTGGCGAGTTCGAGATTCAAGTGTGAGGATATCAACTTTCTGCTTGCCAGTTGAGTCTTCTCACTATACTTTACCTAGAGTGGTAACAGAGTTATGTGACAGAGTTATTGTATGGTATATATGTGATGTGTGGCACCGCATTATTTCTATGTGATTTATAATGTGTATATATCATAGATAGGACCGAAAGGTCCACAGAGCTAGGACCAGAGGGTCCGTAGAGTTAGGGCCCACAGAGTTATAGCCTCGAGTGGCTAATATGTGCTATATGTGGTACTTTTAGTATTATGTGCCAGTGTATTTATATGCTATTTATGTGTTGAGATTTATTGTGATATGTGATATGCATGATTCAGGGTTATCAGAGTTAGGACCTTTGGGTCCATAGAGTTAGGGCCAGAGGGCCCACAAAGAGCTGGGACTGGAGGGTCCCATTGAGACACACTGACCGGAGGGTCAACAGAGATTATAGCCTCGAGTGGCTAATATGTGTTAGAGTGGTATTTTGGGGAACTCACTAAGCTTCGTGCTTACAGTGTTTTGTGTTATGTGTTTTAGGTTATCACATGATCACGGGACGACACCGGCTCGATTGTACACACCAGAGGAAGCGTTTGTTTTGATGATCCTGGTTATTAATTGATTGAACAAAAGAGTCATGTATTGAAATTAAAAAAAAGGATATTTTTGTGAAAAGTGTTAAAGAGATAAACGATTTTAAATGAAAATTTTGTTTTGAAAATTTCGGTGTTACAAGTTGTCATTGTGTATTGAAGAATGGTGGTACTACGTTCGAGGCCAGTATTTGGCAGTTTAGGAGAGGGATCAGGCTCGGGTTTAGGTTCTGAGCCAATGGATGAGGGACTAGGCTAGTTTATCGCGTCCAAGGTCACTAGAGGCATCCTTGATGTGACCTCGGTTATCTTTGGGTCGATCAAGGAAGGGATTGTGGAGTTGATGGAGGAGTGCCTCAGGGCATTCAGGAGTGACATGGCGACCAGCCAGTTAGGATCATGCACACTGTCCTTTAAGGACTTCAAGGGCAGTGGTGCGCCGGATTTCCATGGGGCGAAGGACCCCATTGTGACCAGACGTTGGATTGCAGACATTAAGTCTGCACAGTTGACTACCTTCTGCCACGAGGGGTCGAAGGTACGTTATGCAGCAGGGTGCTTGAGAGACAGGGCCAGGGATTGGTGGGAGTCGGTTGGTGACTCTCTGCAAGCCTCGACTATCGAGGCTATGACCTGGTCAGACTTTGTGACCAGATTTAGGGCGGAGCTCGCGCCAGCAGTAGAGCTTCAGCAGCTGGCCAATTAGTTTTTGGACATGAGATAGACTACGGAGACTGTGGCGGAGATCACCGCTAAGTTCCAAGAGAGGGCGTTACTGGTTCCCCAGTATGCAAGAGACGAAGACATGAGGAGGACCCGCTACCATGACATGCTGCGAGCCGACATTCGGGAGCATGTCATTTTTTCATCTTTCCCTACCCTAGATTCCATGATTTCCAGGGCAAAGGAGAGGGAGATCGATTTGGAGCACATCCGGAAGAGGAAGGATGAGGAGGGACAGGTTACTGGGGCTTCAGGGAAGAAGCCCAAGGGATCAGATGCTGGGCCGAAAGGCCAACAGAGCCGTAGCCGCTGCAGGAAATGCGGCAAGTCCCATGAGGGGGTTTGTAGGACGGGGGCATCTGGCTGCTATAAGTGCGGCAAGACGGGGTACTTCAGCAGGGATTGTACCGCCCCTGCACCCGGTATTCAGACATCTGAGTTGTTGTGTTTCCACTGCAACCAGAGGGGCCATAAGAAGGCCAATTGCCCCTAGTTGACAGCAACAATGCCAGTAAAGGCACCAGCCCCAGCAAGCCTGCGGATTACCAATGGCCGATAGGGCAAGTCAGAGGCTCCAGTGGTGAGGATCTGGGCCTTCCAGTTGACTACCGAGGAGGCACGCTCCACACCCGATGTGGTGACGGGTATGATTCTTTCCCTTTGATATATTTATATGATGTTTGTGATATTGATATGTGCTCTGTATATACATGTTTAGGATCGTTCCATGTGAACGGTATCCCGGTACAAGTGTTGTTTGATTCAGGTGCCACTCAATATTTTGTTTCTCTTGCGCTTAGCAAGAGGTTTTCTAAGTCTTCAGGCATGTTGGATTGCCCTTTGGAGGTAGGTATTGTCGATGATCGATCGGTGCGAGCATCAACAGTTTTCAGAGATTGTGTGCTAAGGTTGTTTGAGGAGCGCTATCTGGTAGACCTGGTTCCCATCCCGTTGCGAGGGAACAAGGTAATTATAGGCATGGATTAGTTAAGCCCCAATGGGGCGGTGATAGATTGCGCACAACAGCTAGTGCGAGTCAGGACCCCAGGTGGGGGAGAGTTGGTGATCCACGGTGAGAGGTCGCATCACGAACCCACATTGTGTTCAACAACAAAGGCTAGGCGCTACCTACATTAGGGCTGTGTCGGGTACGCCACCTATGTTATGGACACATGGGATACGGGTAAGGCGACAGTAAGCGATGTTCTGGTGGTGCAAGAATACACGGATGTGTTCCCAGAGGAGCTTCCTGGGATACCTCCAGAGCGACAGGTGGAGTTTAGGATCGACCTAGTTCCTGATGCGACTCCGATAGCCAAGGCACCGTATCGGTTGGATCCTCCCAAGAAGCAGGAGTTGTCTACGCAGCTGCAGGAGCTGCTAGGCAAGGGATTTATCAGGCCGAGTAGTTCGCCTTGGGGAGCCACGATCCTGTTTGTCAAGAAGAAGGATGGGTCGCATTGCATATGCATAGATTAACGCGAGCTGAACAAGGTAACGATGAAGAACCGTTACCCTCTCCCAAGGATTGATGACCTCTATGACCAGCTACAGGGAGCATCTTGGTTCTCAAAGATCGATTTGCGCTCAGGTTATCATCAGATGAGGGTCAGAGAGGAGGATGTGCAGAAGACTGCGTTTTGGACTCGCTATGGCCACTACGAGTTCGTGGTGATGCCCTTCAGGCTCACCAATGCTCCTGCCGCGTTCATGGACCTCATGAACCGCGTATGTAGACCGATGCTGGATCGTTTAGTGACAGTTTTCATTGATGATATCTTGGTTTACTCCAAGACGCAGGATGAATACAAGGAGCATCCGCGAGAGGTTCTGGATACCTTGATGAAGGAGAGTTTGTATGCCAAGTTCTCCAAGTGTAAGTTTTGGTTGCGCGAGGTGCAGTTTCTCAGGCATCTCGTCAACCAAGACGGGATTTCGGTTGACCCGGCCAAGGTGAAGGCCGTGATGAGGTGGGAGGTTCCGAGGTCTCCATCCGAGATTCGGAGCTTCCTGGGATTGGCTGGCTACTATCTGAGATTCATTCAGGACTTCTCCAAGATAGTCGTACCACTGGCCAGGCTGACAAGGAAAGTCGTGGTCTTTCGTTAGGGGCTTGAGCAGCAGGCTGCGTTCGAGACATTGAGACAGAGATTGTGTGAGGCGCCAATCTTAGCCCTGCTGGAGGGCATGGAGGATTTTGTAGTATACTGCGATACGTCCATCTCAGGTTTGGGCGCAGTATTGATGCAGAGAGGGCATGTTATTGCTTATGCTTCGATGAAATTGAAGCCTCACGAGGCGAATTATCCGACGCATGATTTGGAGCTGGGGGATGTTGTTTTCTTCCTCAAAGTTTGGCGTCATTACCTCTATGGGGTTTGTTCTAGCATTTACACGGACCACAAGAGCCTGAGGTATCTTATGGACCAGCCGAATCTGAACATGAGGTAGCACCGGTGGTTAGATATGGTGAAGGATTATGATTGTGAGATCCTTTACCACCTAGGGAAGGCCAATGTTGTGGCCGACGCGCTCAGCCGCAATGCAGCACCGATTAGGGATATCTGTATGAGGATGACGGTGGTGACTCCGCTGTTGGAGCGGATTCGGGAAGCCCAGCAGGAGGCCATGAAGGAGGAACATCGGAATAGCGAGCGAATCATGGGTCATGTTTCCTCCTTCGACTATGATAGTCGGGGATTGTTGACTTTGCACCAAATGGTGTGGGTCCCATATCATGGAGGCGTGCGTCAGACGTTGATGGAAGAGGCGCACAAATCCAGGTTCTCTATTCATCCCGGGGCGACGAAGATGTATAGGGATCTTCGTCTTGACTATTGGTGGCCCTGTATGAAGAGGTACGTGGCTTGGTATGTGGAGAGGTGCCTGACCTGTAAGAAGGTCAAAGTTGAGCACCAGAGACCTCATGGCAAGGTCCAGCCATTGGATATCCCGCTATGGAAATGGGGAGATATTACGATGGATTTATGCACGAAGCTTCCCAGGACCGCACGAGGAGTTGGTTCGATTTGGGTCATCGTGGATCGATTGACCAAGAGCGCCCATTTTATTCCGATCCAGGAGAGTATTTCGGCCAAAAAGCTGGCCGACATCTATATCAGGGAGGTAGTGGCGCGACACGGGGTACTAGTTTTAGTGATTTCAGATAGGGATGTGCGGTTCACTTCCAGGTTTTGGAAGAAGTTTCATGACGAGCTGGGTACTCGTCTGCACTTTAGCAACGCATTTCACCCGCAAATGAATGGTTAGAGCGAACAGACTATCCAGACTTTGGAGGATACGGTGCGGGCATGTGTGCTAGACTTCGGTGGTAGCTGGGATACTTACCTCCCATTGGCTGAATTCTCCTACAACAACAGCTACCACGCGAGTATCGATCGTCCTTCCTTTGAGATGCTATACAAGAGGAAGTGCAGGACCCCGATATGTTGGGGTGAGGTTGGCCAGAGGGTCATGGGGAGCACCGAGGTGGTGCTCAAGATGACAGAAACGACTCAGCAGGTAAGCAGCAGGCTTCAGACTACATAGAGTCGGCTGAAAAGCTATGCCGACAAGCGCCGTTCAAACCTGGAGTTCCAGGTCGGGGATATGGTTCTCCTGAAGGTGTCGCCTTAGAAACACGTCATTCGATTCAGGAAGCGGGGAAAGCTGGGCCCCAGGTATATCGGGCCTTTCAGGGTTTTTGCCCGGGTGGGCAAGGTGGCATATCGGTTGGATCTGCCAGCCGAACTCAGTCAGATCCACAACACCTTCCACATCTCCCAGCTGCGGAAGTGTCTACTGGATGATTCGGCGGTGGTGCCCCTAGAGGATATTCAGGCTGATGACAGTCTGAACTACATTGAGCGACCTGTGGCAATCCTCGACCGGAAGTCGAAGGATCTGAGGAACAAGAAGGTCAAGCTGGTGAAGGTGCAATGGCAGCACCGGAAAGGCTCAGAGTGGACGTGGGAGCCGGTGGACGAGATGATGAAGAATTATCTGGAATTTTTCCAGCATTGAGCAGTAGACTTCTAGGACGAAGTCTAAAATAAGTGGGCGAGATTTGAAGCACCCGGTTCCTGGTATGTATTTCATTCAATTATTTTTCACAATTTGGACTGAGACCAACTGTGCACTGCTCGCCGCCAAGTCGACGCAGGGTCCCGTGCCAGCTACTATCAGGATTGGAGATGGGAGGCCAGTCAAGGTGGAGCCTCTGAAGGCTCAGGGTCGCGCCTTCCAGCTCACGGCCGAGGAGGCCAAAGCAGCACCGGATGTGGTTGCTGGTATGTTTCTTTTCTCTGTCTTATTTGTTATATTTGTGTTATGCTTAGTGGTTGTACCTGTGTTTAGGTACGTTCTTAGTAAACTCTTTGTCATCTTTGGTTTTATTCAACTCGGGGGTGAGTCGGTCATTTTTATCTCAGATTTTCAGTGGGGGGGTTTAGTGTGACAATAGATGAGCTCGAGTGTCCGTTGCAAATTTCGATCGCCAACGAGCACGGGGTCTCTGCTTCTTCGATCTACCGGGGATGTGAGTTGGAGATCTTTGGGGTGTCCTTCCCAATAGATCTGATTCCTATTCCCATGGGGGAAGTATTTGTGATCATAGGGATGGATTGGCTCAGTCGATTTGGCGCCATGATCAACTGTGAGGGGCAGCGAGTGGTAGTTCGAACCCCAAGTGGGGGAGAATTGGTGGTATATGGCAAGGGCACCAGGATGGGATCAGGGTTTTGTTCAGCAGCTAGCGATCGACAGTACATTCAGCATGGGTGTGCCGGTTATTTAGCGTATGTGGTAGATACGCGGGTTAGGGAGAAACCCTCAGTTTCAGAGGCTCCCGTGGTTAGGGATTTTGTTGATGTGTTTCCGGAGGAGTTACCCGGAGTGCCTCTGGAGAGGCAGGTTGAGTTCAGGAGTGATCTAGTGCCAGGTGTGGCCCCTATCTCCAAGGCGCCGTACCGTCTGGCACCGCCTGAGATGCAGGAGCTATTATCTCAGTTGCAGGAGCTGCTGGGTAAGCAGTTTATTCGTCCGAGTAGTTCACCCTGGGGAGCAACGATCCTTTTCGTCAGGAAGAAGGACGGTTCGCACAGGATGTGCATTGACTATAGGGAGCTGAACAAGTTAACGGTGAAGAACCGTTATCCGCTCCCGAGGATAGATGATCTTTTCGATCAGCTGCAGGGTGCATCTTGGTTTTCCAAGATAGATTTGAGATCAGGATATCACCAGGTCAGGGTGTCGGAGGAGGAAGTGGAGAAGACCGTGTTTCGGACTCATTATGGTCATTACGAGTTCATGGTGATGTCGTTTGGGCTCACCAATGCGCCAGCAGTGTTCATGGATCTGATGAACCGATTCTGCAGACTGATGCTCGATCGCTCGGTCATCGTGTTCATAGACGATATTTTGGTGTATTCCAAGACCCGAGAGCAGCACGAGGAACATCTTAGGGAGTTGCTGGAGGTTCTGCGGCGAGAACGGTTGTATGCCAAGTTCTTAAAGTGCGAGTTTTGGTTGGTAGAGGTCAAGTTCCTAGAACATCTCGTTAACCAGGAGGGGATTTTGGTCGATCCAGCCAAGGTGGAGGCGGTTATGCAGTAGGAGACTCTGAAATCTCCCTCAGACATCAGGAGTTTCTTGGGCTTAGCAGGGTACTATCGGAGATTTATTCGAGATTTCTCCAAGATTACAGTACCCCCCCCCCCCCACTCGTCTAACGAGGAAGGGGTGGATTTCCGGTGGGGCCCTGAGCAGCATAGGGCATTTGAGACCCTCTGGCAGTGTTTATACGAGGCGCCGGTGTTGACACTCCCCGAGGGAGTTGAGGATTTCTTAGTATTTTGTGATGCATCCATCTCGGGCTTGGGGGCAGTCCTCATGTAGAGGGACGAGTGATAGCCAATGCATCGCGGCAGCTGAAGACGCATGAGACGAGATACCCTACGCACGATCTAGAGTTGGGAGCGGTGGTCTTCGCTCTCAAGATTTGGAGGCACTATCTATACGGGGTCCGTTGCACTATCTATACGGGGTCCGTTGCACTATATACACGGATCACAAGAGTTTGGGACACATCATGGATTAGCTAAACCTAAACATGCAGCAGTGCAGGTGGCTGGATATGGTCAGGGACTATGATTGTGAGATTCTTTACCACCCTGGTAAAGCAAATGTGGTGGCGGATGCGTTGAGCCGCAAATCAGCTGGGTCTTCTACCCCAGCAAGGTGTATGAGGATAGCGGTGGATTCCCCGCTGGTGAGTTTGATTAAGGATGCTTAGATTGAGGTTATGAGACCGGAGAACCGGAAGTTGGAGAGAATTAAGGGCGAGAGCGCCCTGTTTGTTCAGGATAGCCATGGGCTGTTGACCCGATACGGTCGGGTTTGGGTTCCGACATCCGGAGGGGTTCCGACATCTGGATCTGGAGTTTAGAGCTGCTGCATGGCTCAGATGAGTCTGTATGGCAAAAGGACTGAAGGAACTCGGTGAGTCGCATGGTCGACTCGGCGAGTCACATGAAGATGGCCATGAACTCGACGAGTTGGATGAACAACTCGGCGAGTCCGATGAAGATTGTCATAGACTCGACGAGTTGAATGAACAAATTAACGAGTCAGATGAGTTTCCTCCAAGTTATGTATGCGTGTGTATCCGTCGAGTTGCAAGGAGGAAACTCAACGGGTGGCCTTAGAATTCGATCGCAAATCAGAGGAACTCGACGAGTCACCCCGGTGACTCGGCGAGTTGGAGAGTGCTTCTAGGGTACTCGGCGAGTTAAGGTCAACTTGGACTGTTGACCTTGACTACGGACTTTGACTTTGACCAGGGATTTATTAGTTGGTTTATGGAGTTCCTTGTGAGGATGAGGACTTATGGGTGAATTCATATTATGGTAATAGGTGGTGGATCTTTTAACCAGTGATCCGTGAGTTGGGATTTATCTACCGATTCGACATCTGCGAGGTGAGTTATCCTCACTATATCGATAGGGTCTACGGCACCAAGGCCGACCCGTTAGTTGTTATTGTTATGTTGTGCTACTTGTGGTTACGATATGTTATATGCGGTTATGATATGATAGATCGGAATCAGGATAGACAGTACGTTACGCTTTATGATCCTTAGGGATTGGTGTGATAGCGGTCTGCTAGGTCGGTGCTTTAGTTATAAGAGAATGCTATGATTGACGATCAGTGAGATAGATATGTTTGATGTCTATATATGCCAGTATGTATTAGTTATGCGCACATGATTATTTGTTTGTTGGTTGAGTTGAGGCCGTCCTGCTTTATGCTGAAGGCCAACAAACCCTGTGAGTTGTCCGGGGAGACTGTAGGCCCATGTGGCGGTCCAGTCATGCCGAAGGCTCGGTATAGATTTAGTCAGACTCTAGGCCGTGTAGGGCGGTCCAGTCAGGCCGATGGCCCAGTATGCATGTTGATTGGTCGATTACTACTGATATGGTATTGTCAGTGTGGTGTTGGTATTTTGGGGGTAGCTCACTAAGCCCTCGCGCTTACGGTTTTCAGTTTATTATTTCAGGTACTTCAGGAGATCATGGCAAGGAGAAGGCGTAACTGTACCGCTCCTCATCCTTATGATATGTTTATTGGGACACTCTGATGGATAATGATTTGAAAACATTTTGTAAACAAATACTATTTGATTTTATTTATGATTGAAAAAAGTTTAAATTTGGCGTAAAATTTATGGATGTTACAAACCATGATTGCAAGCATGGTTGGGGGTTAGGGCTTTTGATCTAGGTCCATGAAGGAGTCACAAGGCAGAAAAGGGCTACTTTTGCACCCATGGGAGCTCCCATGCAACTTAAGAGTCTCCTTTAGAGCCTTTTAGGCTCAAAGCCCCATGCATGCATGTAAAGTTCGTAACTTTACATGCTAGATCGAGTTTAGGGACCTAGATCTATCATTTGGACAAGAGTTGTACACCAGAAATCAAAGAAATAAACTTGGACATTATCGAATCCGCGATTCGTTCTTGGGACTCGGCGAGTCCAAGGCTAGACTTCCCTTTTCTGTTATGGATCAAAGGAACCCATTGAATGTTAGATTGGTCCTAGAGGGGTTCGGGGGAGTGACCCAACGAATTGGGCTAAGCTATAGTCCTGGAGTTCATAGGACTCGGCGAGTGCATGAGAAGACTCAGCGAGTCCAAGGCAACCTCCCAATATTTGATGATGAACTCGACGAGTTGTTCATACAACTCGGCGAGTCAAGGATAGACGTGTTCATCAGATGAAGGTGAACTCGGCGAGTTGTTCATACAACTCGGCGAGTCGGATGAAGGATCCTTCGAGGATTTATATAGAAGGAGAACTCGTCGAGTCATTGCTAAACTCGACGAGTAGAGACGTGGATGAGGAAAATTGGAAGGATAGGGACTCGACGAGTTGACGGCCCAACTCGGCGAGTCAGGTCAACGGGAAGTTAACTTTGACTTTGACTTTGACTTGGTCAGGGGTAAAATGGTCATTTTACCCTAAGAATAGATATCAGACTCTGATTAAGTGTTTTGTGGGGATTATAGCCGGAGGATTTCCGGAGCAGCAGCAAACAGAAGTTTCCCGCGCAGATTATCAGTAGCTACTCGTTCGAGGTGAGTTGCCTTCCAGTAGCGGTTGGTCTATGGCCACGATGTTGGCCCTCCAGTAGGAGTTGTATGAGTATATGATTGTCTTTGTGATATTCATCTAGGTTTGCTACTACCTGTTGTGTTTATGTGCTAGTATGACATGATGTTATGTGCTAGTGATAGTAGGGGAGATAGTCCCCAAGATACCCGATCGATAGGGCCGAACGGGTATTCGTACCCGGTCATGCTAAATAGATTATGAATATGTGATACATGTTATGTGGTAGTAGTAGAGGGGTGTAACAATCCCCAGTATCCGGTCGACACGACCGAAGGGGAGGCCAACACCCAGATATGCTAGGCAGTATCCGGTCGACAGGGCCGAAGGGGAAGCCATCACCCAGATATGCTAGATAGTATCCGGTCGACAGGGCCGAAGGGAGGCCAGCACCCAGATATGCTAGGCAGTATCCGGTCGACAGGACCGAAGGGGTAGGTCGGGCACCCAAATATGCCTAGCAGTATATGCATGTTTTGTGATTGTAGGGTGTCACACCCCCAAACCAAGGACGGCGGAAACGTTCGGGGGTGGAGGACTTCATGTATCGTATCATAACAACAATTGCAATAGTGATCAAGGTAAACATAACCAACATAATTATAATTGAAAAAGTTACATCATTGTATGAGTTACATGTTTCCAAATCAATTAAATTATGTTGATAAAATATGAAATGTTTTCCGCCTTAACGTCCCATCCTCAAAAGCACTCGGTTACCTATTTAGTGATTTCCTGAGAATACAAGTTGTTTGAAAAAGTGTCAACACAAAGGTTGGTGAGTTCATAAACTTTTGTATGTAGTTATGAAAACCTTTTCCTGTAAAAGTAGTGTTCGTTCCAGAAAATCCAATATTTTCCTTAATGTGTAAATGTAGTCTTAAAACCCAAAGACCGAAATGTACAAGTAATTTCTCATACTTAAAGTAAAACAATGCAAGTTTAAATCGACATAACTCGTTTGATTTCAATGAAATCCCCGTAAATTCTATGTTTGTTAATACTTGATGTGAGTTATTATAACCATGCTATGACCTAGTTGGCCAGAAACGACGTTCTTCAGGCATCGGAAATGTTATGACATTTGTCACCCCAGACCTGCCGCTCTAGCTGTTGCATGCAGCTAAGGTGTGGGTTTGTCAGACCCAATATAGATCTATATACAACTATCACGCTCTCCCTCCAGGAGACTATGGTTACAAAACATGACTTATTTGTAAAGTGAAGCGAATGTCTCACAGAAGTCATTAACGAATTTACGTGTAATGTAATGAAAACCCCTTTTGTATAAATGTACCCTTTAGTAATGAGTTCGTTATGTAAGCGTATCGTAAACTATACCTATTATAGTTTATCACAACAAGGGTAGTAGTAGTGTTCATAAACTATATTTGTCATAGTTTACCAAATGTTTGTGTATAATGGATGTAAACATTGTTTATAACAATCTATCATTTAGCATGCCTAATGTAGCAAAAATCCATTTGTCTA
The DNA here is from genome assembly GCF_002870075.4 of Lactuca sativa. NCBI lineage: Eukaryota > Viridiplantae > Streptophyta > Magnoliopsida > Asterales > Asteraceae > Lactuca > Lactuca sativa. The sequence continues at coordinate 251,536,463 of NC_056625.2, forward strand.
CTGATGTATGTCTAATTACCAAGACAAAATGACATACAATGTAATAATATATGATCACATAATGATATACACCTTGCTCAACAAGTTACAAGGTGGAATGAAATTGATAGCATTTTTCTGTTGTTAACATTTTCTATTGCTGTTCTTAGAAAATTTATAGAACATTTATCAAAGATCCAATTCAAAATCCGTAAATATTGGGAGGTTGGAAAATATGTCTAGTTTGTTCATAATTTTTCTCATGATTTTTAGTAACTTCCAACCTGTGTGAAAAGGGCCATAACCACAGACTGGTCCGAATGTGTTCTTGAAATGATAGGCAGTTTTGTAAAAATCACCATAAATTGTAGAAAAATCGTATGGAGATGTGAACATAGCCATTTTAAAGCTAAGCGCTTGAACTACTTTCACCTTGTACAGTTTTATAAACAAAAATGTTTAAGTTGCCCAAAACAGTCTGTGATTAGAGTTGAACTTTCCTGATGAAAGCTGTTGGAAAAGTTTAGTTGTGTTCTTGGTGATTTAACTTGTACCCCCCCCCCTTAAAACTTAAGAAAGCGTGAAAATATAGGGGTATGAACTCAACTTATGTGTTCTTAGAGGATGGATGTTGGAGAAGAGAAGTGTTCAACTCAAGAACACTTAGAAGATGCCTTGATGAATCGAGAACCTAACATGAAGGTGACGATGTTTGTGTAAGATTCCTATGATTTTGAGTAGAAGGATGTGTTATAATCATAATAAGAATGAATTATACTTACCAAGAGTGGAATAAATCTTGATGATCAGCCTTGGAAGTCTCGAAATTGAGAGAGAATGGTGAGAGAATTTGGAGTGTGATCCTTGGAGGAAAAATGAGAGAATGAAGGAAGTGTGAGGAGAGAGCGTGGGTTGTCCAGCTCTTAGGATGTGGGAATGGCCGGAGATTGATAGAAAAGTGCAAGGAAGTGACTAGGTATGCTGGGGAGGGGTGTGGGTTGGTCATAGAGTGGGTATGGGTGGTTGCTTGTGTCATAAACTAAAGAAAAGCCAACACTCCACCTCTAGTACTTCACCCACTCTTCTTGGATAAGATTTATCCCCAAAAACATGATTAATTAATAAATATGGGGCCTTATATGTTAAAATAAAGTTTTGGGTGAAAATCCCGCGTTAAAATGATGAAAAACGGGCCTAAAACGAAGTCGTTGTCGAAAACCGGGTGATTTTGGGCTTCCTGCGAGACCTCTTGGTTCTGGGCCGAGGTTCGGTCCCTTCTGGTCATGGACTGAAGGCGAAATGGGCCGAAAGGACTAGAAGCGAAATGGACCGAAAGGCTTAGGAGCGAAATGGACTGAAGGGTTCGGTTCGCATGCGAGGTTCGGGCCCGAAAGGGAGGCTTCGGGTTCGGTTCCTTGGCAGTTTCGGGTTCGGTCCACTGGGCTTCGGGTTCGGTCCTGGGGCTTCGGTTCTCATCAGTTCGGTTCCTTAAGAGGACTTTCGGCTCTAAGAGGGTTCAGCCCTATAGAGTGGGTTTCGGGTCCTTAAGGGTATTTTACCTGTTTTTACCCCGTTGTAAGCGGTTTTTGACCCGGTTAAGGGTCGGGATGACCCGAATGATTACAAAAAGTTACGGGAAATTTTGAGAGAGATTTGGGGGAGATTTGGAATAGAGAGAGATAGAGTGAAAGAGATTTAGAGAGGTTTCGTTTATGACCTTTTTGAGTGTCCGGCTTCGCAACGCAAGGTCTGTAAACCCCGTTAAGCCATGTTTTAAAGTCCTACTCACTCTCGATGAGTGTGCAATAGTGTTTTATCGCTTTGGTTTATTTTTTAGCACTATTAAGGCTAAGGAAATTCAAACATACGAATTTTCCAAATGGTGTTTTCTCATCTAGTTCTTCCACGAAATGGAGACTCTCATCAACTTCAATTTCATCGAGGGGTATCACGAGAGTCTCGTCGGACAGACACTTCTTTAGGTTTGAGACGTGGAAGGTAGGATGTACGTTATTAAGTTCTTGTGGTAGTCGGAGTTTGTACTCCACGGGACCAATCCTGGCAAGGATTTCAAACAGTCCGATGTACATTGGGTTTAGTTTCCCATGTTTACCGAAATGTATTATTCCTTTCCAAGGGGAAACTTTTAGTAGTACCCGATCACCGACCTAGAATTCCAAGGGTTTGCGTCGCTTATCCGTGTAACTCTTTTGTCGATCTCGGGATGCTTTTACTCTTTTCCGAATTTGAACGTTCTTTTCTATGGTCTCCCTTATGATTTCAGGACCGGTGAGGGTGCTATTAGGGACTTGTCCCCTAGCCAACTGTGTATCCCCCACCTCAGCCCAACACAGGGGTGATCTGCACTTGCGACCGTAAAGAGCTTCGAACGGAGCAACCTTAATGCTAGTGTGATAGCTGTTGTTATAGGAGAACTCGATAAGTGGAAAATGGGTATCCCATGCCTTACCAAAGTCTATCACACAGGCCTTTAGCATGTCTTCTAGCGTTTGTATGGTTCGTTCGCTCAGTCCGTCGGTTTGTGGATGGTAGGCCGTACTCATGTCAAGTCTGGTCCCCAGAGATTTCTGTAAGGACTGCAAAATCGTTGATGTAAATCTACTATCTCTATCAGAGATAATGGATATTGGCATACCATGCAGTCGCACAATCTCTTTGATGTACGTCCTAGTCAACTTCTCCATTTTGTTGGTTTCCTTTATCGGTAAGAAGTGCGCTGATTTGGTCAATCTGTCTACGATTACCCATATGGTGTCAAGCCCGCCTGATGTCTTAGGCAGCTTTGTTATGAAGTCCATAGTTATCCGTTCCCACTTCCACTCAGGTATATCCGGCTGCTGTAGTAGTCCCGAGGATTTCTGGTATTCGACCTTAACCTTGGCGCAAGTAAGACACTTGCCCACATAGGTAGCAATCTCAGCTTTCATGTTTGGCCACCAGTATAACTTCTTGAGGTCTAGATACATCTTATCTGACCCAGGATGGATGGAGTATCGAGTCTTGTGTGCTTCACTCATGACAACATCTCGGAACCCACCAAACTTCGGTGTCCAGATCCGATTCATGAGGTAACATGCTCCATCATCCTTGACTTCTAAGTTTTTATCCATCCCTCTTAATGCCTCACCCACCATATTTTCTGGTTTCAAGGCTTCTAATTGTGCTTCCTTCATTTGTGTGGCTAGGTGGGAATGGATTGTCATGGTTAAGGATTTTACTCGGCGGCCCGAATATTCTTTTCTAGTTAGGGCATCGGCCACTACATTGGCCTTGCCCGGATGGTAGCGAATTTCGCACTCGTAGTCGTTCAACAACTCTACCCATATTCTCTGTCACATGTTGAGCTCTTTTTGATTGAGGATATGCTGAATACTTTTGTGATCGGTGAAGATAGTACACTTCGTTCCGTAAAGGTAGTGCCTCCAAATCTTCAGGGCGAATACTACTACTCCTAATTCGAGACTGTGCGTGGCGTAGTTGACCTCGTGAGTTTTCAATTGCCTTGATGCATAGGCAATGACCTTTCCTCATTGCATGAGCACACATCCGAGACCTTGATTTGAAGCATCGCAATATACCACGATATCTTCGGTTCCTTCGGGGAGGGACAAGACCGGTGCGCTGCACAGGGCTTGTTTCAACGTTTGGAATGCGGCTTCTTGTTTATCTACCCACTTAAACATCACACCCTTTTGAGTCAAGGTGGTGAGTGGTTTAGCGATCTTGGAGAAGTTTTGTATGAATCTTCAGTAGTATCCAACGAGCCCTAAAAATTGTCGGATCTCCGTTGGTGTTGTCGGCGTAGCCCAGTTTTCTATTGCCTTGATCTTTGAGGGATCCACATATATCCCTTTCTCGCTAGCCACATGTCCAAGAAATCCCACTTCTCGAAGCCATAATTCGCACTTTAAAAGTTTAGCATAATGCTTCTCAGTTCTTAGAGTCTCCAATACTAGTCGCAGATGTTGGTTGTGCTCCTCTTTGCTTCGTGAATAGACCAATATATCGTCGAGGAATACGATTATGAATTTGTCTAATAGAGGTCGACACACTCGGTTCATCAGATCCATGAATATCGCAAGTGTGTTTGTTAGTCCAAAGGGCATCACCATAAATTCGTAATGGTCGTAGCGCATTTTGAAAGTTGTCTTGGGAATATCATCCTCTTGAACTCGCAGTTGATGGTTACCCGACCTCAAGTCGATTTTTGAAAAGTAACTAGCTCCTTGTAATTGGTCGAAGAGGTCGTCGATTCGGAGTAGGGGATATCGATTCTTGACAGTAAGTTTGTTTAACTCCCGATAGTCGATGCACATGCGAAAGGATCCATCTTTCTTCTTCACAAATAGGACTGGTGCTCCCCAAGGTGAAAAGCTTGGCCTGATAAATCCTTTGCTCGGTAGGTCGTTTAGTTGACTTGACAGTTCTTGCATTTCTGCTGGTGCTAGGCGATATGGAGCTTTGGCTACGGGGGTATCTTCGGGAACTAAGTCGATTCGGAATTCGACTTGTTGTGCCAGTGGCACGCCTGGAAGGTCTTCTGGGAACACGTCGAGAAAATTACAGACCTCCAGGATATATTTGATGTCCTTCGCTTCTTGCTTCTTATCTATCACGTGGGCTAAGAAGGCATGGTATTCCTTTCGGAGATACTTTTGGGCCTTGACGCAAGAAATGATTTGTAGATTTGTACTGGGTTTATCGTCATACATAAGAAAAGTTTCGCCATTTGGCAGATTAAGGCAGGCGACCCTTTCGTAACATTAAATGTTGGCACGATTAGAGCTTAACCAATCCATACCAATGATGATGTCGAAACTTTTTATTATGACCAGCATTAGATTGATTTTGAACGAATGGTTGTCTAGAGTGAGGGTACACCCTGTGTAAATATCATTAGTGCGCTCAACCTTTCCGTTTGCCATTTCTACGACGTATGGATCTTTTAATGACTGGGGACTTTGTTTAAGTAAATGTTTGAATCGGTGGCTCACGATACTCCTTTCTGTCCCACTATCGAAAAGTACGCATGCATAAGAGTTATTTAGGAGGAACGTACCAGTAACCACCGTGGGGTCCTTGACCACTTCTCCATGTCCTATAGCCAGGACTCTTCCCACGCAGCCAACATTAGGGGCTCGTGCCTTTGGGCAGTTTCTTTTGAAGTGCCCTGCCTCTCCATAGCCGTAATAGGTTTGACTCGCCCCTGCATTGGCGACTTGACTGATTGGTCGAGCTGGCGCCTTACAGAAACGAGCAGTTTGCCCCTTCCTGTCGTAGTTTCTACAGTGCATTTCCCAACAAGCACCTGTGTGGTGATAGTTGCACTTGTTGCATTTAGGAAGATTTCCATCATATTGCTTTAGTGGCGCCGGAGTGGAAGGAGTAGCGGCAGCATGAATCACAACAATTTGCTGTTTCTTTGAAGCGTCTGGGACCGATTGCTTCTTTTTATTGTTCCAGAATTTTCTTTTATTGTCCCCCCCCCCTTTAGCTTGATCATGGGAGGTAGTAGTAGTACCGTGGCTGGCCCTGTGGTCGACAAGTTGTTGGGCCAATTCCTTGGCACTCTCAAAAGTAGTGGGTTTCGAGGCCAGCACACTATCTTGAATCTGGGATGATAGCCCCCAGAGGTATCGTTCCACCTTCTTCTCCTCTGGAATGACCATTGCGGGATAGAGGAGTGCTAGGTCATTGAATCGAGCGGTATAAGTTTCAAGATCCGTGCCCGACATCTTGAGGTTCCAGAGTTCTTCTTCAAGTTTTTGCACTTTGCCCCTCGGGCAATACTCCTTTAGCATCAAAGCTTTTAAATCCTCCTAGCTTATAGAGTTAGCCACTGCAGGAGTAAGTGACTTAACTCGGCTGTTCCACCAAGTGAGAGCTCTGCCGGTGAAAGTGAATGCCGCATACTTGACTTTGCTCGTTTCAGGACAAGCACAGATTTCGAAGACTGCTTCGGTCCTCTCGAACCATTGCATTAGTGCGATGACGCCCCCGCTTCCATTGAAGGGACCGGGTTTGCCATTTGTGAAGTCTTTGTAAGAACACTCTTTTGTACACCCTGTATTGTCCCCGTGGTTAGAGTTTGTAGCACCAGATCCAGAACCACCAGCACCGTTTGAACCTATCTGCGACATTGCGGCCGCCACAGCTGCTGTTACTGCAGCCTGGAACATCACGGAGTCAAACTACGGAGGTGTTGGCAGAGGAGGTGGTGGTGCTGCGCTGCCAAAAGGTCTTGGTCTTTTCCTTGGCGGCATGGTTTTGTCATAAATTTTTAAAGATGACAAGTCGGTAAGGCTTTAATAGTAATAATGAGTCGAGTGTTATTTGATCTAACTCATTTGTATTATGTGCCGACTTTATTGCATTTTGCAAGTAATTCATAATAAAATTCTATACAAATAAACTTATGAATTCGATAATGGTGACTCAACGGAGTCTTGTGTTCTATTCCATAACTGACCCACTCCTAAGATTCACTTGACGTGCCCCAGTAGCGTGTAACTAAAATTTTAATAAACTGTTGAACCTAATGCGTCTGCCCTAAGTCCACAACCAAACAAGGAACAGGTCCTAAGGCGGACTCACCATTTCTAGGCCGATCATTTCTTAATTACACATAACTTCGGGGTACACCTTAAAATCTTCGAGTTATCAGTTGTAAGCTGGTTGTAATGTCAAGTAAGGAGATCTAGTGTCAAACATCCAATGAAATTAAAATGCATGCTAGTTTCATTGATAAACTTTTAGTACATATTTTTTTGGGGAAAATTTGACCTTTAAGTAGGTCTACATCAATGTAACGGAAAATTTTGGCATAACATTGCCCCCTTGAGTAGTGTAATCACTTAATCGCAGGGTTAGCTTACTTGAAAAAAGAGTAGCACCAACGCATACTCATAAACCTACTCTACAAGGACGTACGAGTAGCATGAGTTCTATTCACGATGACCAGTCCCTGGTGGTGCTTGGGACGAGGTCAAAGCGCCCTGGAGTTCGGCCAATCATCGCTCGGCTGCAATCACTCCTTCCTCGAGTGCCAAATATTTTTCTTGATACTCCCTTGCTTCTGCTCGAGTGGCGAGGAGGTCCTTGATGAGTTGGCCCCTGAAGTAGGAGTCTCTCTCTATTTCTCTGTTGTGGGTAGTAGCAGCTTCTATATTGGCACCCAGCTCCCGAATTCGGTCTGTCGTCGCCCTACTGCGATCATCGATGTTAGTTATCTGTTGGGTCATGACTGGAAGCGCTCTATCAGCTGGTCCCCCGTGGCTGAGGTCGTAGTAACCTCGTTGATCGCCAAATGGTGATCGTTGTCGTTGTTGACGACTCCATCGCTCGATCACTATTTCCCAACGGGGTTCGGGCCTGTTGTAGCCAAAACGGTTCGCAGGCACCCTGGCGATGTAAGGAGGGTTAATGACTTCCTCCTCTGGTTCCTCTTCTTATTCTGCTTCGAATTCCTCTTCTTCGTCCTCCATTTCTTCTTCCTCCTCAGGTTCTTCTTCTTCGTCAACCTCTTCGGGGTCTTCCTCAGGATCTTAATTCCTCGATCATCTCCTCGGGTTCTGCCTTAATCCATCCAGGGTTCCTTCGTTAGGGAAGTAAGGGTCTCCTGGTAGGTGGAATCCTGCCATGTCGTCTGTACGAGAATAGGGGTGTAAGTAGCATGTAACGGATAATAATAATAATACTGCGCTATAGCAACATAAAATACTCCTATAGTATTTTAAGGGTTTAGATTTGGTTTTTAGAGCATTCGTTGTAGAGTGAAGTTAGGCTGTTAGATTTGTTGCCCATTACAACTATCCCCCAGTATGTGTAAGTCACTTCTCGGACGGACGTAGTTGATCAGGCTATATCCTTCCCAAAACTGATTACACATACCAAGGCATACTCATAGTGTTCAACTCCTATTCTTTCACCTTATGTTCTCCCTAGTTATGACACTATGCGAGCATGCATGTATACTTCTCCCTAGTTATGACACTATGCGAGCATGTATGTATACTTTAAACAAGAAAACTATTTATTTTCTAATAGTATAACCCATTGAAAAATGTTTCAAATTAGAGACTTTTAGTCCCAAATGTGTTTATAGTTGTATATCTTATGTGGTTCGATATATACTTAAATCACTATAAACCGTGCTCTGATACCAATCTGTCACACCCCCAAACCAAGGATGGCGGAAACGTCCGGGGGTGGAGGACTTCATGTATAGTATCATAACAACAATTGCAATAGTGATCAAAGTAAACATAACCAACATAAATATAATTGAAAAAGTTACATCATTGTATGAGTTACATGTTTCCAAACCAATTACATTATGTTGACAAAATATGAAACGTTTGACGCCTCAACGTCCCATCCTCAAAAGCACTCAGTTACCTGTTTAGTGATTTCCTGAGAATACAAGTTGTTTGAAAAAGTGTCAACACAAAGGTTGGTGAGTTCATAAACTTTTGTATGTAGTTATGAAAACCTTTTCCTGTAAAAGTAGTGTTCGTTCCAGAAAATGCAATATTTTCCTGAATGTGTAAATGTAGTCTTAAAACCCAAAGACCGAAATGTACAAGTAATTTGTCATACTTATAGTAAAACAATGTGTCACACCTCAAAACCGGAACGGCGGAAACGTTCTGGGGTGGATGACGTCATGTCAAGTATCACAACATATGCAGTATAGTAATCAAAGTACAACAACCATTGCATTAATAGTAATAGTTTTACATGGTTTACATTACATTACATCATCAAAGTAATACAAGTAATAATATAGGTGCAGCTTGGTACTAAACTGTCTTCATCAAAAGCTCCGGGGATGTACCTGTCTCTTGCTGACCTGAGAATACAAGTTATTTGAAAGCGAGTATCAGCATTTTTACAAATGTTGGTGAGTTCATAAGTATTTAGTGTCATTTTATTCAAATAACTTTATATAAGTAGTAGTTTTAGAATATACAGTGAATTAGAGTCCTTTCCAGAAAATCCTATATTTTCTAATTAAAAGGAGTCTTCTACCAAGACTGGACAGAGTTATGTTGTAAAAAGTAATTTTTCCCGTAACACTATCATTATCAAATTATGGTATTGATTTTAAAGAAAGTAGGTGAATATCAAGGAAAATAACATATGCCTCAGCAGTGAAGACTGTTGACTAAGGAAAAAGAAATCATAGACTCCAGGAGGGTATCGAATGAACGGTACGCCTGGCTCAGTCTAACGAAAGGAGACACAAACCCTAGATGGTATCAAATGAAAGATACAGCTAGTAAGGTCTAAAACAGTGAATACAGAACCCAGACAGTATCGAATGAAAGATACATCTGACAAGGTCTAAAATAGTGAATACTGACCCCTAGACAGTATCAAATGAAAGATCCAGCTGACAAGGTGTAAAACAGTGAATACAGACCCCAGATAGTATCAAATGAAAGATACAGCTGACAAGGTCTAAAATAGTGTAATTGTAAGAATGTGTTTCCAGCATACAGTGTTAAATGTCGTTACCTTAAGACCATGAATTATAAGGTAACATGGAGATACTCGTAACCATACTAATCGACACTAGAGTACTTGACGCCCTGCAAGCGTCAGTGTAAATATGACATTTGTCACCCCTTGGCTTGGTAGGCCGTGGACTGTAGCTAGCAGTCAGGGTGCGGGGGTGTCAATCCCGTATAGATCTATACACACAATGTCTGCTCTCCCTACAAGAGATTCTGGTTACCAACTAGACAACGGAGAAGGCCGTGTCCTGAAGATGTATCCCAAACAGTGAATTCTGATGAAAGTGTTGGACTGGTAGTAGAGACTCATAAATGAACCGACCGATGTAAACCTTCATGTGTATACATGTATATATGATATATAATAAATGATTAAACGACCTTCGGACGGATATTCGATCCCACCAGACCACATCCATACGAGCAAAAGGAAATAGGGCGACTAGCCTTCCTAAGTCCTTTAAGCATTATTTATATAACCATACAAGTATAGGCATGCTTTTAACGATGTGGAAGCATTTAACTAAGTAGAAGTGTTAACAAAGTAGAAGTGTTTCACGAAGTAGAAGCGTTTCTCGAAGTAGGAATATCAAAAAAGTATAAGCGTTTACGAAGTAGTAGCATTATTAAAGTAGGAGTGTTTCTCGAAGTAAAAGTGTTACTAAGGTATAAGCGTTTATGAAGTAGCAAGATTAATGAAGTAGGAACGGTTCGTGAAGTAGAAGCGGTAATAAAGTAGGAACGCTTACGAAGTAGTAGTATTTCTCGAAGTAGAAGCGTTTAACAAGTATAAGTGTATTACGAAGTAAAAGTGTTAACAAAGTAATAGCATTTAACGAAGTAGGAGTATTAATTATGTAGAAGTATAATGAAGCAGTAGTATCTAACTAAGTAGGAGTATAAGAATATGGAAGAAAACCTTGATGAAAACTTTGGAAAACCTTTATAATTAAGAAAATCACGACTTGGTATTCTTTTGTAAAATAAGTTTGAAAACCTTTAGAAATCCTTTGGAAACCTTTCATAAACAAGTTTTAAATGAAACTTTGATAAAACAATATAAGTAAGAGTTGAACAAGTAACGACGTTTTAGAAAACCATTTATAGTATCATTCTTGGTAAAATAGTTAACAGTGTAATAAATCCTTGTGCATGCGGGTTATCAATCACATGTGATTGATATGATAACTGGCATGTTTAACTTGTATCCCCCCCCCCATAAAACATGTAAAAACATTTAAAAAGGTTAATTCAGGGGTATGAACTCACCTGATGTAAGTGGATCTGACAAAGGTGTCGGTTGGGTGCTCGGTGTCAAGTAAAGACTTGAACACACTTAGTGACTTATTAACATATGATAATATATGTTTACATACAATTAGTAAATATAATACTAATTAATCACGTATACGCATCCTAAGGTGCGGAAAACACTTTGGTTAAGTGCTTGGAGTGTCCTGGGTAACATTTAAGGGTTTGTATGGCTTAGATAGGGAGTTTACTCTTCAAGAGTAAACTCTTTATAGAGTTCATGGCCCTGGGACTAACTCCCCATGAGTTTATGGCCGTAAACTCATGGTCAGGGTGTTCTAGGATGCTAAAAGGTCTTATATCACTTGTGGAATTATGCTAGGCTCAAATCTAGGATTTATAAAGGGTTTAAGGCCTCAAATGCACCATTTTAGGGAGCTTAAGGCCCTAAACAAGGATTTTATGGCCATAAGCTCTCATGTGCTCATTTCTTTTGTGTTTTAAGGTCTTAAATGGTAGAGAATAAAATCCTATGTATTTTTCCAAGTCAAATGGGGGTGTTAGGGTATCATTTCGCCACTTTTTTTTTGGAGTTTACGACCCATGGACCTTTCCTAGGGGGGTTTACGGCCGTAAACTCTTATTTCCTTGGTTTAATTGAAGTTTAAAGCCTTTACTTTAATGAGGTTTGCTTCTAGATATTTTCCAAGGCCATAGGAGGTGTTTGAGGGCATTTCTAACACTTGATTTTGAGTTTACTCCCCATGAAGGGGAGTTTACGGCCCAAGCATGTTCTTGGGAAGTAAACTCAAGTTTACTCCCCAAAATTTAAGTTCAAAGTGTTCTAAGTCCATTTCCATAAGTCATTTAGCCATATCAAAGCCTTAGGGGTAGTTTAGAGGGGTTTTGGGGCTTAAAAACCCCATTTAATGGTGTTCACGGTCCAAGAGTGTTCTTGAGCCGTAAACACATGAATTTACCCCTATTTTATGTCTTAAACTCGAATTTGCATGCTAAATAAGCTATACAACAAGTTAGGGTAGATTGCTTACTCGTTTGGGGCTCGAAACGGACGATTTTGGCTCAAAAGTAAGTTGTAGAGAGAGAGTGTAGAGAGAGAGTAAAAAGGGTGGAAATGAAGTTTACTCTCCCTTATATAGGGTCTTGAGTTGAGGCTCAGTGGAAATCTACCCGATACTACCGTTAAACGGGGCTTTTGGTCGCACCCTATTTAGTGGTCGTATTTTGACTTGGTTGAAACTAAATTTTTTCCAAGGGATTAATGAGGGTGTTTCTAATTTGTTTCAACCCTAACAAAGTCATTTAAAAAGTCCCCAAATTAATTAACCAGTCCAAAAGTTAACGGACAGTTAAATAAAACGAGGCTTATTAACGGAAAAGGAGTTAAAAATGACGGAATAAATTTCGGGTTGTCACATCATTCCCCCTTTAAAGGGAATTTCGTCTCGAAATTCAGGTTTAGGCAAGGAAGTAGGTATGAATGACCGAGTAGAGGCAGGAGGGTACTTCCTATTCGGTTTGTCCTCGCACTCCCAAGTGAACTCTGGCCTGTGTTTGTCATTCCAACAAACCTTCACCTACGGGATGCGGATTCTGTCTCGTGCAGTTAGCGATTTCCTACAGGTATGTCTACGAAGTTAGGGTTCTTTATGGTTTCTATCAAGATGAGTGGGATACACAGAGTGACATCGGGCAAGCACTTATCAAGTCTAAGAAGTGGATCAATTTGGGGTGAAGCTTTTGGAATATCCGAAAGTAATAGTGGTCTGACGAGGGTTGGGTCAATCTCCGTAAGGAGTCTCAGATGGTCCTAAGCTCGGAAGGGTAGAGTTTTTCAGTACTTAAAACATAGTGTACTTCTATGGCAAGATCATCACTGGCGTGATCGCCATTCCAAAGTTCCAAACGTTCTCTCTCATACTGGAAGTGTAGTCCTTCAGGTTGGTTCTTAGAAAGCTCGGGTTGTCCTTGGATTCGCGTTTCCTGTCAATTGGCTTTTAGCGACTTTCTAGATCATCGGATGGACTGCGTGTCTACGGGTACTTGTTTTCTGCAGAGTGGCTATCTCAATCTTGTGCGAAATGAACTTGCACTAACGAATCTTGAGATATTTCTAACGGAAACCCTCCGGGTCGGGGATATAGGGTTTCACTAGACGAGTGTTGGACTATCTCGGGAGGTGGTTCTACTATTTCTACATGAGATAGTATTCGTGAAACACATGGTAGTCCAATGAATCTTGTAAGACATGCCCTAATTTCTAAGGCGTTGGTTTATTCTAGTGCGGAAAGCGCGTGCTCCTGTATAACCCATCGACTAACACCTAGACTGGTGTCAAGTCTATAATCTCTTCGGGATCTGGGTTATAAGGCTTAACGCAACCTACTCTCGCACTTTTGACCAAGTATTCTTGGCTGCGGAGATTATCCTATGGTTCTCGGTATTCTAGTGTTCACTTCGTAGAATGTAGTCTATCGTCTACAAGGCGACGGTGACTTCCTCCATGCAGGAGGGCGGAGGGTCCTAGGCATTACTCGTCGGTAACGGGGTGGACGAAGTGCCTGAGTAGTGCGAACATCTTCTACAACTACTCTTCCGAAGGTTTTGAGTTGCCTCGATCTAGGTCAAATCTAGTAAGTATTGGGTTTCATTACTCGGAACTTTAATCTCCTCATCCACTCTTCTCAGAGTTTAACGTCATCGCAGCTTTTGGATTTCTGGGATATCTGCTGAGATGCTTAATTCGTGGGATTAAGCGTGAGTGGATGGTCGTAGTCAATGTCCTTGACTCTTACGACTTAGATTTCTTTACCAATTGAGTGTGTTAGCTACTATGTTGGCTTAACCGGGATGACAACAATTTCAAATTTGTGGTCATTTTAGTAGCTCAACCCGTAGTGGTTCTCTTGACTCTAGCTCCCATTCCATGGGATAGGATGAAGGGTCTTTCTATGGGGTTCGTGGTTGAGCTCATACTTGGCTTAACCACTAATACTTGGTGTATGCAAGCCGTATATAATTGAGGTCGGCAAGATGTTCAGTTGTGCGACTCCACCCTAGACCCACAACCCAACGAGGAACAGGGAGTAGGGAGGAAGCACACAACTTAAATTTTTTTGATCTCAATTATATACCACTCTTATGCATATACTCAGTTATAGTGGTCAGTCTCATGAGTTCTATCCTCTTGATTCACGAACCTGATTGTGAGGTGCGAAGGGTCTTTCTGGGGAATCTACGAGGTATGCTTCGGGTGGTTATCATCTTCTGGAATACCTGCAATGTCTTTCGCTTCAGCTAACATCCGTTTAAGAGGGGTTGGTTAACAGTGCGCGGTACCTTCTCCTGGGTACTTCGGAAGGTTTGAAATAAGAGTGACGACTGGCAGATCGTATTAGTCTTTATTATTTTTATTTTGTTTAGGTTCGAAAGAACCTTTATCTGCCGAAATGGCTACTGTCACACCCCAAAACCACGAACGGCAGAAACGTTCAGGGGTGGAGGACGTCATGTACAATATCACAACAGCGTAATATAATAAACAAGCAACAACATCATCCGTTGCATTATAAGTAAAGTTTTAATACATATGTGTTCTTTCATTGTAGTAAGACACCAAAAATATACAATCAAAATAAAAGACGAGACTTGTCTGCTCCGTCTTCTCAAAACCTGGCCTCCGTACCTATCTACTGATAACCTGAGAATACAAGTTATTTTGAAAGAGAGTATCAGCTTTAAAGCTGGTGAATTCATAAGTATGTAAGTGTCATTGCCTTGTTTGTGAAAATCTGTTATGAAGGCCATGTAAAACGTTAAATGAAAATGTTGATGTACGTATGAAAAACTCTAGAAAATCCCTTATTTTCTATCAGTTTGAGATGTGTCTTCTACCAAGACCCGAATGTTTTGTTTGTAAAATGATAGTTTTTCCTTTGTATTGACTAGTACTAAAAGTGCTTAGTCTAACTCATCGTTTATGTGAATGTATCACAAAATAAAGTAAACAGGAAAATGTACTACTGTAAGTGTTGTCACTGGGTACTAGGACTAACACAACATCGCATTAAGCGAAATATGTAACCTAATGAACATCCGAAGATTTTCCAAAACAAGTATTAATGTAAGTGTCATCGCTGGGTACTAGGAGTAACACAATCATCGCAATAAGCGAAAGGTATAACCTAATGAACATCCGAAGATTGTCCAATTGTCCTCTGTAGCAGCAGCAGGTGGGTGGAAGGGTTATTCCAATCGATCTACCTAATATAAGTAGTAACCTTAGACCTCCGTAGATGGTCATCGACCACTGGTGCTAATCAGTGGTGAAACACCATAAATTTCAAGACAAAATTTTCATTTTAAATAATCATTTTATTCTTAGAACACTTGTTTAAAATCTCATTCATAATCGAATTACAAAACATAGCTCCATTTTCACTTGCATAGAAAACCAGGATCCTCCAAAATATGACTCTTGCTCTGGTGTGTACAATCAAGCCGGTGCTGTACCGTGATACTGAAAGAAACCTGAAAACAACATAACACAAAACACTGTAAGCACGAAGCTTAGTGAGTTCCCCAAAATACCACACACATAACACATATAAGCCACTCGAGGCTATAACTCTATGGGTCCGTGCACCCAAACTCTGTGAACCCTCAGGTTCTAACTCTGTGAACCTTCCGGTTCTAACTCTAGGAACCCTTCGGTTCCAACTCTGCAAACATGCACAACATAAATCACATAGAAATAATGCAGTACAACACATAACATACATAGCATACAAATACTCTGTCACATAACTCTGGTTACCTACTCAAGGTAAAGTATAGTGAGAAGACTCACCTGGCAAGCAGAAAGCAGATATCTCCATACTCGGATCTTGAACTCGCCACCGCCTAACACGTATGGCAAAACTCTCATGACTATAACTCTCGAGACTAGAATCAATCCTCTCAATGCACCCTCTTAAGGGTAAAAGACTATTTTACCCCTCTCTTGGCCCAAAGGCCACATCGCTGACCAAACCCTAAAAGTCAATGGTCAACCCTTGGTCAAAATCAAAGTCCTCAGTCAAAGTCAACCCCTGCCTGACCCTACTCGCCGAGTCAACTCTATGACTCGCCGAGTTTCTATAATCAGAACTTCACTCAATCCGCGACCTAACTCGCCGAGTCACTCCGAGACTCGCCGAGTCCAACAACTCTGAGTCCACTCGCACACAACTCACCGATTCTCGACTCAACCAGGGAATATCGGGACTCTTCGACAAGACTCGCCGAGTCCAAGAACAGACTCGCCGAGTCCAAGATAATCATCAACCTACTCGCCGAGTTGTTCATACAACTCGCCGAGTTCCAGGCCATCTTCATCCAACTCGTCGAGTACACCCATGTGACTCGCCGAGTACCACCGGTCTGAATCCATTCAGAAGCATTCCAGGCCATGCAATTGCTCCAAAACATAGATCTAGCCTCCTACCACTCATCCATCACATAAAGTTGCAAACTTTACGTGAATCCAAAGAGATCTAGGCCATTTGCACATTGGGCTAGGGTTTGGGACATGAAAGCTTCACTAAACACTCCAACATAGGGACTTTCATGCTCTCTGATTCTTCTCCCTTCCAGATCTGAGGTAGCAACCTCAGGTCTAACCTCTAGACTTCCCATTACATCCATAGACAAGTTCCCACAAACCCCAAAATGAAGAAACACATAATAACAGCCCAAGAACGAGATATTACCTCCAAGAGATGCCCCAACTGCAATGTAATTCGAATCCAAGCAAAGCCCCTTGCTCCAAGCCTTCAATCTCCCAAAATTCCTTCAACAATTACTTCTCCAAGCTCCAATCCACTCAACAGTGGTGCTTCTCCGTGATTTAGGGTTTTCTGGGGCTCAAGGGGTGATAAGGAGGCTGGGAGGAAAACATAATGTTCTTTATATAGGGCTCAACCCCGAGAATTAGCGTTTTCTCCAATCAGCGCCTACTCGCCGAGTCCTCCTCACTGACTCGCCGAGTCGGCTACTTAGCACGCGACCCAATCGCGACTCTACTCGCCGAGTCCATCCATGGACTCGCCGAGTCACTCTTTCACAACTTACTCTTTTAGCCCTTCAACTTTACTCTTGATATTTCGGGATGTTACAATTCTCCCCCACTTAAATTAGGCTTCGTCCTCGAAGCCTATGGCAACTCAATTCCAAAATACTCCCATGACGCACCACCTGGCCCTAACTGGACCAGGTTCCTCAAAGCATAACCATCGAACTCGAACTCACTTCCTCTTTCCTTGCGGTGTCCTGACCACCGTCTCAAACCGGGCACCGCCTGTACCCACTGATAATCACACTCAACAATCGAGAATTACCCGAGATGCATCACTGCTCCAAATCTCAACAATCGCTTGACCCATAAGGGCTAGAAAGCCATGAACCATCGGATCCCCGATCCGAATCCCACTTTATCCATTCCGTGCTGACAGAAAGACCCACTCTTCAATCTCAGAGCAACTCCCACGAGTTCTCCTCTTGCAATCATATACGCATGCTGAACTTGCCCAGTACCCTCGGGTTGGGAAAAACCCGATGCACTGATGATATCCTCCAACATCTCCTCAGGATGAACCACTAGTACATATCCAATACCCTGATCAGAATAAAGCTGGGAGTCCCCGACTCCCTCCCTGCATTCATCCTGAGACTCTTGGCCCTACTCCCGCAGAACCCCTTTCGTGTCCTCAGCAGACATCCCAACATGATGTCATTCCATACCACTATCACAGACACAATGTTCAACCACCATACTCCAAATCATCCACTCTCACTACTACTTTCACTTCCGTGAACCAACACTCCCCCCCGGGGGTTACATACCTTTCTCTTCCCTTACCCAGGGAAACCACTAGCCAACCTTGCCACTACTCCATGTATCACACGTGCTCTGGATCTGCTCGCAAGGGCCCTCGGGTCCATGCGCTACCTCTCCCCAACAAATGAGGGTTCGACACCTCCTCCCATACAACAGCTCAAAGGGTGGCATACAAATGCACTAATGATGGTTGTTGATATAGGATAACTTAACCAAAGATAACTACGTGCCGCAACTCCCTCCGAGATCTAATACACACGCCCGAAACATGTCTTCGAGCGTCTGAATCGCTCGTTCGCTCAGAAGTGTCCTCAGACATCATCATGATCCAAATAACCCACTAACTTCCTCCCCGTGACCACTATCCCGACCCAGGGACGCGTAAGTCACAAAATTCTCTATTCCTCATGCGAGAAAATACAATCCAACCGAGGATCACCTCAACTCTGATCTCTAGTTTCTGCTACGCATATCCCTTGCGCATCTCACCGCATCTCCCGACAGAGACGGTGACCCCAGTCTCGCCCCCGGTTCAACACCCAGGCTCCAGAACTCAATACTAGGGATACTCAAGCCCAAAACTTTTCCACATCATACACTGATCGGAGATCATTCCATCATCACATTCTCTTGCCATCTAGTGAGTACTACGGCTCCCCGCAGTATCACAACACCCTCAGACTAGTGAGTACTACGGCTCCCCACAGTATCACAACACTCTCTGACTAGTGAGTACTACGGCTCCCCGCAGTATCACAACACCCTCTGACTCCACTAGCTCATGCTCCGCAGACTATCACAGGCAGCTACCCATACTCGACTCGAATACACATTCCAGACTCTGGAAGCAATCGACATATCAAAATGCCCACCCTTGCGAAGTTCCATTCTCTTAATAATCTCCCTGGATGCCCATACTCGAAGGGCTCCCACTAGATCCGTAGATACCTGTTACACCACAAATCGTTTCAACTCAAGATTTACGAGTAACTCCGAAATAAAGGTATCATACCCGGATACCTCGGAATATCCCAACAGAACATCACAAGATCCTGCCACAACCACTGTTTCCCTTACTCCCAATACCATACACTCACGACAATACATTTCCTCTGAATCCCATAATAATTTCTGATATCACACGATGCGCAACTTCAGTGCATCCAAACACTCAATTGGAATACAAGGAAGGCGCTAACCCTTCAGAACACACCGATGATCCTCCGAAACCCTTTCCACTACCGCTCAAAATTCAAGAAAGAATACACATCCTAGCCCAGGAATTGGCTACTCGATAATCGGCTACCCATATCTCAACCTAGAAGTTCTCAATTGCCCATACCATCATTACGAGCCTTCCACTCGAGACGACTCTGACCACCATCAGATTCCTGATCATTGACCACCCGCCGTGGAGACACCCATCCTTCTCTTAGACATATATCACATGCATTATCTCGCCCTGCACCTTCCTTAATCACCCATGACCCTGATCTCATGAATTCAATCCGCAGGTTCTGCATCCAACCCCTAACCGCTCTTGCACCAATCTCTGGTTCTCTCAATAAACCACCCGGTTCTCCCCCACTTAGGGTTCGAACCATCACTATCTTACACATCAACAACCTCACAAACTATTTCCACCAGAAATAATGCACCTGCCGCTGGAAAGTGCTACGCAACACCCGATAATCCCCTTTAAGGAAATTAATCGATCTCATAACTCTGATCCTCAGATGAACTCCTCAAGAACTTCTCGCCACGACTGCCTCTAGTCGTTCCAAATCTCGTACCAATCAAGTATCAAACAACTCAACTGCTCAATGACATCCCTGGCTCATAGACCGAACCACAAAATCATCGTACCCCTCACCTCAACTCATCAAACATCGCTCCAACACCGGGATCATCCCAAGAACAGGGACCCACTCCCATATTCAACACCCAACATAGATAGAAAACTCTCTGCACTGCTAAAATCGACTGAACTCCCCACTGATACTGATGAGATTAAGATAATAACTTTTAATCTATAAAGATCGATTAGATCGTGAACAGGTATATGAATATGAAACTGCAAGAACACAATATAAATAACAAGGCAGAACGCAATAATAAGAACAAACAGCTTGAATCATACGTGTCGAATGATTAAATAAAATCCTTAGAAGAGCTCGATTAAGAAAATCAACTGTAAAGGATTGGAAGATTACAAGAGAGCAATATCGTAAACTCTGGAACGCTAAAACAGAAATCTTGAATCTTAACCTAATATGCATGCAAGCGATAACTTATATACAATACATAAAAGGCTCTCGGTAGGACAGGCCCAAACCGGAGAATACAAGGCTAATCTACGAGCCCAAAAGACGCAATACAAAACAGAACTTCAGCCCAACAATCTCCCCCTTTGCGTCAATTTGGAGCGAGACCATCACTTCTTACTTGGGCCGGCAGCTGAAGCTGGTACCTTCTTCTTCACGGTACTAAACAGACACTTGGTTATGGAAAGGATGGTCTGTCTAAACCGGATGTACCAATTAATCATATCTTCAAAATATTTGATGTCATCAGCCGAATTGTCCTTACACTGCTTGACGATAGATAGGACGTGTTCCAAGCAGGTAGTGGTGTAGAGGTGCTTGTCAGCTAACGCGAACAGACATTTCTGTCCTTCGGCTTTGGTGAACATCACAGAGTTTCGCCTCGAATCTATCTTGCCCATTTTCATCATGTTTAGATCACTGGCCGATCCCACAGGCTTGACTTTCGGTTTCTTCTTAAACACTGTGGCAACCTCCTGATCCATTAGGGCCACCTCCATGATATAGCATGCCAGCATCCTTTTGACATGGTCTAAGATGGGACCATATTCGGCTTCGTTTGTCAGCAAGATGTTGTACAAGACTATCCAATCATGATGGTTCAGATTGGGCAGATCCGCCAGAGAGATCATGTGAGCAGTTCTTGCAGATCCTCGGATAAGCTTGAACTTGACGTTTGTGAATCTCCCCACGGCAAACGGCTTCATCACCCGAACACTGACAATCTTCTGGGCGCTCCATGTAAGGTATTGAGGGCGAGCGGCCTCCAGATAAAAGTCAATGAGCTCCCTGTCAAGCTCATCGTTCGGATGTGGGACTTCGAAAATGTTGGAGAAGGCGTGGAAGATGAACGCCTTTCGAGTCAGCGGCATATCAAATTGCGAATCGACCGAGTTGATGCAGTCAAACGATATCACCGGCTCGAGCCATAGTATGCTTGGAGTCTCTATGGCCTCTTTTATCAGTCGATCCCTGGTCCAGGCAGGGAAGAGCAGCTTTCGGCTCTCAAGGAGATCGTTGGCTTCTTTTTGTTTACGTTCGGCTTCTTCAGCTTCACGTGCCACACGACTGACATCGTCATCAGTATTGCGACTGTTCTTTCTCTTTAACATGTCCGCAATAGTCTCCTTGTCTTCATCTTCATCTTCATCTTCATCTCCTCCCTCTGCAATGTTTTTGCCCTTGTCTTTCACACCCGAACCCGAGGCATGACCAGTTGGGGGTGGTTCGGTTGCTTTTGAGGAAGGAGGTGGTTTCGATCCTTTCTTCTCATCTCCCCCTTGTTTCGGAATGGACACGAAACTGGGTAGGCCTTCAATTTTACTCAAGAGAGCCATGGTCGGAGAGAGTTTCTCAGCAAGGGTACGCCTCACCGAGTGATTCAGAATGGGGTCGTGTGCTTCCAGGATGTTGGATAGAGCGGCGTGGACATCCGAAACACACGTCTTGATGATTTCCCTTTCGGATCGAAGAGCCTCCAATTGTTGTTGGGAGTTGGAAAGTTGGGTGCTCTTGACCTTGAGGGCAGTAGTCTTACTCGCCAGGACGTCCATCAGTGTATTTTCAGCCGCAAGATCCTCTTGTAGCTTTGCCAAGCGGGCTTCAATGGAGGCACGGAGTGCCGAGTTGTCGTCGCTAAGGTTTTGTCTGAGGGTAGCGAACGAGGATAACTCCGTCTTTACAAACTGGGCCAATTGATTAACAAGTGGTTCCAGTGTTGTTTTGGTGGCTTCGGCGCTTTCCTGCATAGACTGCATTAGGATTGTAGCGTCATGGAATAGTTTATCGACTTTTTCGGTCGCTGCCTCACAAGCTCGGGTGGAGGCGTCTATTGCAGCAGTAGCAGAGGCCACTGAGTCATGTTGAGCCCTAGAGAAGGCATCAACTATCCTCTGAAGGGCAGCTTCAGATAAGGATGACTGCTGATTGGAAGAGGAGGCGAGAAGTTGATCAACCTTCTCGTTCAGCTCGCGGAGATGCTTCTTGGTTACAGGAGCATCATCCTCCTCATCACTTTGAACTTGAAACGGACTATAGTAGACCGAATCAAAGTTCAGGTGATCACCACCTAGGTATTGATCATCGCCATCGGAGGCGTCTTCTGGAGATTGAGGTGGTGGTGAAGCTGGGGGTGTTATGGGTTTGATTGGTTCAGGTTGAGTAGGTGGGGGGTTAGTTTCGGGTGGTGGTTGTGTATGGGTTTCGGTTTGTGGAGGTTCGGTTACGGGAGGGGTTTCGGTTACAGGTGGTGTTTCGGTTGAGGTGGTGAATATGGGTGGAGGTATAGGGAATGAGGTTGGTGGTATAGTAGGAGTTATGGTGGGAATGGAAATAGGTATTGTGGGTGAAGGGGAAGGGACTGGGGATTGGTGAAGTTCCATCTCCGGGGTTGGGGACCGAGGGGGTGTGTTGCCTCTTTGTGGAGATTCGTCTCCTTGTGACCCCTCAGAGTCCGAACTCCTACCTTCGGATTCACTGGAGGTTGAGGAAAGGACGAGCGTCCGTTTCGGTTGGGTCTTCCTCCTTTTCGGTTTTGGAGAGGAAGCTGCCTTCGGTTGTTTGCGTTTCTTGGGAGTAGGTTTTGGGGCTTTTGATGGTTTCTTCCCCTTGTCTGCCTTCTTACCCCTTGCCATCGGTTTGTCAGCATCATGAATTGATCGCAGCATGTCCGGTGTCAGTTCCCTCGGACCAGATGGCCCTAACTCCTTGATCGCCTTGATCATACTGCTGTCTGATGGCACACTACCATACATCGACTCCGGGATAGAGCCAATGAAGGAGAATTTCGATGCAGCGGATACGATGATCTTCGTGGTGTGGAACATACCAATCGAAGACATCGGTGCACCGTCAGCAGTTTGGACGTCAAACCTGTCCATGGCCCATCTTGTGATCAAGATCCAGAACCGGGCCAGCGACACTTCAGAGTGTCGAGAAGTGGAAGAAAGGCTCTGAATCAGCTGTTGCCAAAGGACAGACCCGTAATCGAGGTTGATCCCGTTGTAGACCCCATACATGATTGACAGGAAAAGACGACTGGCCCCGTCCGATCCTGAGCTTCGTTCTGACAGTCCCTTGAAGAGAACTGTGAATAACCCATTCCATTGGGGCGGTAGGCATGACTTCTTGAATCTGGCGACGGAGGTGAGAACTTCCGTGTAGCCCATGTTGTAGAACATGCTGTAGAGCATACCAACCGGAATTGTCTCCGGGTGAACACGCGATGGGTCAGCAGCAAACCCAAGCATAGAGCAGAAGCGGGAATGAGAAATCGACGTCTTGTGTTCCGCCACTTCAAAAAAAAACTCTGTCGACACCCTTGTCGTAGTAGGCCGTCGCATAGACCTGAGATAGAGCCACCATAGGCACCGTTTCAATCCTGGACAATGCCGGAGCAAGTTGGGAGTACTTGAGGCATTCAATAATC
Organism: Lactuca sativa; assembly: GCF_002870075.4. Taxonomy (NCBI): domain Eukaryota; kingdom Viridiplantae; phylum Streptophyta; class Magnoliopsida; order Asterales; family Asteraceae; genus Lactuca; species Lactuca sativa. Next base: position 251,559,881 of record NC_056625.2, read on the forward strand.
GGCGACATGTAGGGATCATAGGCTAGTGGGTTTAGATCAATGACAAGGCATTGTTGAGGTCTGATGGGAAGAATTTGAGAGGTGGCATGAACGGATGAAGATTCAGCCATTGTTGCAGGTGTGGAGAAGAAGATGACCGGGAGAGAGTTTTGGGAGTAATTTCGCTTTAGGAATTATGGGGGCAGTAAAGAGGTAAAAGGTGGTGTTGATGGGTTTTTATAGTAGGTGATAGGAGAGAGAAAAATCGTTTCAAATCTCTTATGGAAATACGGAAGGGTTTTTGGGTGACTGATTGGTGACAGTTGGGACGTGCGATGATCACGTAGGAGAGAGAGTGTCAGATTCCTAGGATTACGCCGCCCAATAAGCGCCGGTTCAGAGAGAGGAACCGTTTCCATTTCCACACGCGCCATTAATGCTAGATGGATGACGCTTCAATACTTGCACACGCGTCCAATAGTGTCAGAAAAAAGCGCGGCCTCTTCAAATTCACGCGCCCGCCTTTTTACCGTCGTTTGAATTTCTATCCTTTGAACTTCCGCCGCGTCAGCATCTTTTGTCTCATCCCCTTTTTTAGTCTGCTGTCTTTTGAATAAAACGCCCACGTGGATTATTGGTAACCACAAGTTCATTATAAACCATCCATTAATTATCCAGCCTGTAAAATAATTAGTAACGGAATTTTTGAAAATCTAGGATTTTCGTGCTAAGAGTGTAAAAGATAAGGAAATAAAGCAACTCTTTTTGGAATAATCTGTGATGTCAACTATGACACGAAACTGATGATCCCGGGCACGAATCTCTTCCTTCAAGATCAAGAGAGACCTTAAAGTGTTAGTGTGGAATCCCGTTGAATTACGATCAAACATTTATTAATAAATGTTGAAAGGCTTCTTTTAATAAGATAAAATAAGGGTGGTTTCGCTTTGATTCATCAATTCAATTCTTGATATAAGAACGAATGTGAACAAAGTACTTGTGAGACCAGTGTAGTCTGTTGAACAAGTAGGTTGGAGTTGATTTTTAAGTGACTTGGATAAGTATAAAATCTCAGATTAAAATTATAACAGGATCCCATGGGAAGAAATGTTATGGTGTGTAACAATTTCATTGGAATCGTAAAAAAAAATTGAGATTTCATGAAGGTACATTCGTCAATTCGTTGGTGAAAACTTGATCAAGTTAATTGGTCACCGTCAATTCTTTGGTGTTGAATTTTGGGTTTCACTCAGTTCGTAGTGGCACGAAACTAGGATCATAAACACAGATGTTGCGTAACCATAAACCTCAGTGGTAGATTCTGAGAGTCTCTAGGGTTACAGTGATGAAACGAATGTTATGGAGAAGTGTAATGGGGATGGTGAAAGAAGACATAGTACCTCTGCTGTGAAAGAAAGGACCAAGCAGGAGATTCTTAACTCATGTGAGAAGAGTGTGAGGTAGCTCACGATTAGAATAAATAAGTTAGCCTTATTGGGAAGACAAGGTTTGTGTATACCAAGTCGTGAAGGCAATTATTCAAAATCTTATGAGGCTTGGGACACATACAGCAGCATGCTTCTAGGGACACTTAAGTAATTCAGCAAATATATCCCCATAAGTAAACGAACATACAAAAAATTAAAAACATATTTTTGGAGTGTTTGAAATTTATATATAAAAAATATGAAAATAAAATTAAAAAATAAAAAAATAGAAAAGATAAAAAAAATAAGACAAGAATAGAAAAGATTAAAAAATAAGACAAGAAAAAAAAAAACTTTTGATTTAAAAAAAATGGAAAACCGAACCCGAACGTTCGGTTGTTTTCGGTTGGAAAAAGTTGAAAAACCGAACCCGAACCTTCGGTTGGTTTCGGTTCAGGAAAATTTTGAAAAACCGAACCCGAACCTTCGGTTGGTTTCGGTTCTCGAAAATTTTGAATAACCGAACCCGAACCTTCGGTTGGTTTCGGTTCAGGAAAATTTTGAAAAACCGAACCCGAACCTTCGGTTGGTTTCGGTTCTTGAAAATTTTGAATAAACGAACCCGAACCTTCTGGAGGTTTCGGTTTTTGGAAAATTTTAAGAAACCAAGGAGTTTAGATATGCAATAAAAAAAAACTTTTTACATAAAGAAAAACAAATTTTGCACAAGAAATATACAACCTAGAAAAACTACCTTTGAAGTAATGAGCGAGTGAAATGGTTGAACCGAACCCGAACGTTCGGTTGGTTTCGCTTCTTACGTTTGAGATTGAGAGGTAGTGTGAGGTACTGACTCTGATTCCATCATACCTAGTCCTTGCAAAATTTTATTGAATGAGGCTTCTAGAAGAGCTTTGGTGAAGACGTCAGCCAGTTGATCAGTGGTTCTTACGAAGTGAACTTCGACATTTCCATCTTCCACATGATCTTTGATGAAGTGATACCTCAGTGCTATGTGTTTGGTTTTAGAGTGTTGCACCGGGTTATGACAGATCCTAATTGCACTTTCAGAGTCGCAATATAGAGGGATCTTCTTCATATTGAGTCCATAGTCTCGAAGTTGACTCTGGATCCAAATCACTTGTGATGTGCAGGATGCAGCGGCAATGTATTCCGCTTCAGCAGTAGACAGCGACACACATGTTTGTTTCTTGGATTGCCAGCTGACCAACTTCCCATCAAGAAATTGACAGCCACCAGTTGTGCTTTTGCGGTCGAGTCCACATCCTCCAAGGTCTGCATCAGAATAGGCTTGAACGAAGAAGCCAGAGTTGGATGGATACCATAGACCCAAGGAGGCGGTTCGCTTGAGATAGCGTAGGATGTTCTTCACTGCCAGCATGTGAGGTTCGCGTGGGTTAGCCTGAAATCGAGCACAATAACATACAGAAAACATGATATCAGGCCTGCTAGCAGTTAGATACATCAGTGAGCTTATCATTTGACGATAGAGCGTGATGTCGACAGCCGGTTTATCCAGTGAAGGGGTAAGTTTGGTGCCGAATGCCATAGGGACTTTGACTTTTGAGTCTCCCATCATGCCAAACTTTGCTAGGAGAGTCTTTGTGTAAGCTTCCTGATTGATAAAGATGCCTTCGGGTCCCTGTCTTATATTTAAACCAAGGAAAAAATTAATAGGACCCATTGAGCTCATTTCAAACTTAGTCTCCATCAACTTTCTGAATTCAGCTGTTAAGCTGGGATTCGTAGAGCCAAAGATGATGTCATCGACATAAATTTGAACAATCATAAGGTGGTTACCTTCCTTTTTGCGAAAGAAGGTTGGGTCAACCGAACCTTGTTTGAATTTGGACATCTTTAAAAATTTTGTAAGCGTTTCATACCAGGCTCTCGGAGCTTGTTTGAGGCCGTACACAGCTTTATCCAGAATGTAGCAATGATTTGGATATTTTTCATTCATGAACCCAGGAGGTTGCTCCACATACACCGTTTCTTCAAGTTCTCCATTGAGAAATGTGCACTTGACGTCCATTTGGAAGACCTCAAAGTTTTTGTGAGCAGCATAGGCCAGAAATATTCTAACCGATTCTAGCCTAGCTACTGGAGCGAACGTTTCTTCGTAATCTATCCCTTCCTCCTGACAGTATCCCTTGACAACCAGACGAGCCTTGTTCCTTATGACATTACCTTCCTTGTCCATTTTGTTTCTAAAGACCCATTTAAGACCAACAACTGAAGCATCCGGAGGAGTTGGAATGAGACGCCAGACTTTATTCCTCTCAAACTCGTTTAGTTCGTCTTGCATAGCTTGAACCCAATCAGAGTGATCGAGGGCAGTGTTCACTGTCTTCGGTTCGACTTTTGATACAAATGAGTTAAACATACAAAACTCAACTTTTGAGAATAAGGATGTCTGTTTTGCCTTCAGTTGAGATCGGGTCAGAACCTTTTCAGATACATCACCAACTACTTGAGAGATAGGATGATCTCTGGTCCATTTTGTAAGAGGAGGGTAATTCGGATCAAAGGATGGATCTAGTTCAGCGTTGATCATCTCTTCAGGCTCGGATTGGCTATCAAAATCAAGCGTCATATCATCATGCTCCTCCACAATTGATGAGTCTTGACAAACGTAAGGTTCAGGGGTTTCTTGTGGTGCTGGATTTTCAGACATTGAAGGACTTTCGTGAGGAGGTGCATCTTCGGTTGATGAAGGACCTTTGGTTGAAGTGGTAGAGCTTGGCTCCCCCTGGACTTGTGAGCTAGGCTCCCCCTCGACAAGAGAATTTGGCTCCCCCTCGACTGAAGCATTGTTGGTTGGAGATTCATCAGTAGGCGATTCTCCTTCATGCATTCTTCTTGCAGCATCTTCGACAATCTTCTTCATATGATCTATTTTGTTGTCGGCTGCCCCTGCTTCTGAGAGAGAAGCTTTTTCCGGTTCATCAAAGAGATCCAGAAAATTCTCGTACATATTGGCGATTGAGATTGTGACTTGACCAGTTTGAGGGAAGATTTCCCTGGCAGTGTCATCTATGGCCTGTAGCTTCTTGACATAGCTATCGTCGAAGGTCACATAGTATGTCTCTTCAATCCTTCTTGATCGTTTGTTTAGGACCCTGTACGCCTTTGAAGTGAGTGAGTGAGTAACCCAGAAAGATTCCCTCGTCAGCTTTGACATCAAACTTGTTGCGGTGTTCTTTAGAGTTAAAGATGAAACACCTTGAGCCAAAAACGTGGAAAAATTTCACATTGGGCTTCCTGTTGTTTAGTATCTCATATGGTGTGAGCGTGAATCGCTTGTTGAGATAGGACCTGTTTTGTGTATAACAAGCAGCAGAAATAGCATCAGCCCAAAAATATAGAGGTAAGGAAGCGAAACTTAACATATTTCGGGCAGCTTCACACAGAGATCGGTTTCGTCTTTCGACTATTCCATTCTGCTGTGGTGTGTAGGGAGCTGAGAAATTATGGCTAATTCCCTTTTCTGCAAGAAACGCTTCAAACTCCCTGTTCTTGAATTCGAGACCATTGTCGCTCCTGATGTTGCGAACGACCTTCTTGAGCTGGACTTCAATTTGCTTGATAAACACTTTCAGCTTTTGAGTCGCTTCAGATTTGAGCTTTAGAAAGAACACCCATGTAAATCTAGAGAAGTCATCAACGACAACAAGAATGTACTTGCTACCACCGATGCTTTCAATAGATGAAGGACCACACAAATCGATATGAAGCAATTCGAGTGGTTCAACAACTTTTGTATTAACTATGGATGGGTGACTTTGACGACTCTGCTTTCCCATTTCGCATGCAGCACATAAATGCTCTCTGTCAAACTTGAGCAATGGAAGACCCCTAACATGACCTCCAGTGACAAGTCGGTTGATATCTTTGAAATTGAGATGAGAGAGTCTTCTGTGCCACAACCAGCTTTCTTCGTATTGAGCTTTTGATAGCAGACAAATTGCTGGGTTTCCTTTGATGGGTTTCATGTTCAGCGGAAACATTTCACCCTTTCGCTCTGACTTCAGAATCACTTTCTTTGTTGTTTTCTCTATGATTTCAGAACCTTCATCATCGAATGAAACTTTGAGACCTGTACCTCCAACAAGCTGAGATACACTGATGAGGTTGTGTTGAAGTCCTTCCACATAAGCCACCTTTCTTATGGTAAAATCACCATTCGTTATCATCCCATATCCCTTTATGGTGCCGTAAGAGTTATTTCCAAACTTAACGTTGCCACCATTTGCAAGAGATCTGTATTCCCTGAGTTCCTCCTTCCTTCCTGTCATGTGACGCGAGCAGCCACTGTCGATGTACCATTCTTCGTCAAACTGCTCGTCACTTATAACCTGCAAAAATTAAGCAGATTTAGGAACCCAAAGTTTCTTGGGTCCATGTGAGGTTTTCATGGGAACAGGAATAGTTAGAGAGATATCAACAAGATATGTTCTTTTAATTAAAGTTGTTTCATCTTTCTTTTTAATGGTGAAAACTTTTATTTTGTTAGGATTGGATTTGTTCGCTTTAGACTCAGGTTTGAATTCACCGACTTTCTGCTTTTCCTTCTGTTCAGCAGATGGACGTGGTTTTTGAGAACCCATGGAATTAGTGTTAGAGCAATATGGAGATGAACAAGAAGAATTAGGAAGAGAGGATTTGGATTTGGATGGAGGTGTCTTCCTTGCTGATGACTGTAGGTGACCCTTTTGCTTTTGATCGTTGGTGGGTTTAACTTTTGAGTCTTGTTCTCTTCTGACTTAAGAACTGAACCTCTGAGTTCGGTTGGAGTTGTTCTTGGAATCGAACCTTTGGTTTCGGTTGAAATCCTTTTCAGAACCGAACCTTTGCTTTCGGTAAGAATTTTCTTGCGAACCGAACCTTGGCTTTCGGTTGGTATCTTCTTGCGAACCGAACCTTGGCTTTCGGTTGTTGGAATTATCGTGCTTTCTTACGAGATTATTTTCATACTTCAGATTCTTGTCCTTGTGTGAATAGTATGCATTCTGGGAGTGCCAGAATTGTTTCCTTTCAGAAAGGTTTTTCCTGTATCTTAGGTTCCTTTCTATCTTTTTATCCCTCATCTGTTTAGGTTGATGATGAACGTTCGCTTTCGCTTTTGATGTAACCTTTGCTGATTCCTTTTGAACTTTAGGAGTTTTTCTTTGAAACGAGGGAGCAGAGGGAATATCTGAAGAAGATTCAGTTTGTCCTGAGGAAGTGGAAGGAGTATCTGATGAAGTTTCACTTCGAGCTGTTGGCGTTGAAGGAATGTCTTCTTTTACTGAATGATCAACCTCTTGAGGAGTGTCTTTTGTACCACTTGTGCTTGGTTCACTGAAATTATCAGGCTTGTTCAAGGGTTCAGGTATGTATCTCCCTTTCTTCATCCAAGAGGTTCTTTCAGATAGGCCAACGGTTTCGTTTCCATTGTCAATAGGAGCTTCCCAGAAGAACTCATCACAGCCATCAGCATTGTCTTCGTTAACAATAGCCGTGAGTTCAGCTGTCTGATGTTCGGTTACTCCAGTCACTTTGTATACCTGATTCGGAGTGGTTCTGACCTTTTGATAGACAACAGCCTTTTCTACTAATTTCGGGGACTTTTGTTGGGACAATCTAGCGAATTCCACAGAATTTTCAGAAACAAGATTTTTGTGGTTTTCAGTTTCGCTTTTCACAAATTCTGAGCAGTCAACCGTATCCTCTACAGAAATTTCACTCATGTTTTCGTCCTCGTTAAGCTCAGATGCATTTTCAACATCAATTTTATTTTCTGAGCTTACTTTGGCATTTAGAGAGTCAAACTTTTGTATGGTTTCGGTTCTCAGTTTAAGTCTATCATTTTCGTCCAACAGATTTTTGAGCATGTCCTTATGGTCTTTGGATTTAATGAAGGACTCAATTTTGTCCAGTCCAATTTGATAAGTTGGGTTGACATCATCAGACGAAATCACACTCTCACAATTGTAAGCTTCAGCATCAATTTCATCCTCCTTAAATTCTAGGAATGGTAAAATCATACGGTGGATCTTTTTGCCTATCTCACAGTCTAAGTGCAGCTGAGTAATATTGGAATATAAACGTTTAGCTATTAAACAAAAAACATTTCGTTGTTTTAACAATTTCAAATTGTCTCTCTGCAAATAAATGTTTTCGTCTTTGACTTTAATTAATTCCGACTCTTTTAACTCAATCCACATACGCCGCTCCTCACTCTTCGACGCCACCCTGCTTAATTGATCAGTCAGGTTAGAATTGGTGACTCTAGTTTGAGTTAAGCTACTATCTAAATGAGAAATTCTTGTGTTAACGTTTTTTAGTTCTTTCTCATATGAGGATGATGGTACTTTAGATGAAATAAAAACAGATTGTACCTTCTTTATCAGTTCATCAAGCTCATTGAACTGTTGGCTGAGTGGTTTGGCTGTGAAGCACATATCTTCTTGCACTTTCGGTCCATTGCTTCCTCCATCGGTATTGTATCCCCTCATTTGAGATGCGCTTGACACCATGAAGCATTTTCCACCACTGCTTTCCTCCTTAGCCATATAAGCCTTTCCATGAGTAGGCTTCCTCACTTCTTCGTCTTCTGAGTCAGTAGACCAAACTTCGGTGCTACCGAACTCATCGTTATTAACCAAACCCTGCACAATAAGAGCATTAATAGAAGGGTTAGCGGTAGACTTTTTCTTCCTCAACTCATCCAACCTCTTCTGAAGTACGGCTTCCTCATCCTTTCCGTCATCCTTTTCAGCCATCTTTTTAAGAACACAGTCCTTAGCATAGTGGTTCTTGCCACCACAGTAAAAACAGCTTACTCCGGAATCACCATCCGCCTTCGGTTCCTTCTTGGACTCCTCAGCCTTCGGTTCATTGTTTGCCTTTTCAGAGCTATAACTCCCCTGCCAGTTTCGGTTTTTGTTGCTGGGGAATCTCTTCTTTATGAACCTCTTAGGATTGGATACCATCATGGCATAATCCTCAGTTGTGAGGTCATATTCTTCCAAGTTGAGCTCTTCATCCTCCATCACGGCTTTACTTTTAGATAGGAGGGCCAACGAACCAAGACTGGACACAACGTTCTTCTCTTGAACAACAATCTTCTCTTGGGACTTTAGAATACCCACCAGTTTCGCCAAAGAGTATGATTTAAACTGTTCATGGGCTTTGACTGTAGAAACTACTGCTCTCCATTCCGATCTCAGTCCGTTCAAGAAAGTAACCTTTTGTTCGATGAGCTTCCTTTCAATGTCGTGTTTGATCATCTTGCTGAGAAGATGATTGAAGCGATCAAACGTCTGGGTCACGGTTTCTTCGGCCCCTTGCCTGAATTCTCCAAACTCAGATAGAAGCAAGGTTTGGATGGAGTGTTCAAGATCTTCGTCTGTTGAATACAGTTCGCGAAGTCTATCCCACACTTCCTTCGCCGTAGTGCATGAGCTGACTAGTCTGAATGTGTCGGACTGAAGGGCGAATCTGATCAACCTTAGTGCCTTAATATTGCACTGGAATTTATCTTTCTCATCCTGCGCAATATTCGTCACGTCCTTGAGCAAATCGTTGTATTCTTTTTGCGTCTTAATAACTCTGGATGTCGCGGAATGAGAAAATGGTCCATTGATAATGGCTTCCCATATGAGAAAACCATTGTCCTCCGATCCAATCACGTAATCTTCAAAATGATGTGCCCATACTTCATAGTCATGGGTGTATAAGATTGGAATCTTTGTCGTCGAACCAATGCTGTTGGAAATATTAATAGGGTTTGTTGCGTTGCGTCCATAATGATCGTAATAACCTGTTCAAAGATCAGACTTGTAATAAAGCAGATTAGGGCAAAACAATAAATACTAAGATACGTCAATTAAGATGACGGCTCAATAAATATCGATGATTGCGGAAAACCCTAATGAAAATCTTTTTCACAGAAAAGAAGTGTATCGATTACACAGCCTCCTGCTCTGATACCAATTGATGAGATTAAGATAATAACTTTTAATCTATAAAGATCGATTAGATCGTGAACAGGTATATGAATATGAAACTGCAAGAACACAATATAAATAACAAGGCAGAACGCAATAATAAGAACAAACAGCTTGAATCATACGTGTCGAATGATTAAATAAAATCCTTAGAAGAGCTCGATTAAGAACATCAACTGTAAAGGATTGGAAGATTACAAGAGAGCAATATCGTAAACTCTGGAACGCTAAAACAGAAATCTTGAATCTTAACCTAATATGCATGCAAGCGATAACTTATATACAATACATAAAAGGCTCTCGGTAGGACAGGCCCAAACCGGAGAATACAAGGCTAATCTACGAGCCCAAAAGACGCAATACAAAACAGAACTTCAGCCCAACAGATACCACTATAATACATCCTACTATACTCAAATAGGTGTAGTGTGGTCCTCGACTATCTCAGTCCCAACTGACTATCTGCTCATGACAAATCACTGCCTCACGGCACACATGCTACCTGATACTCTGGAAGAAATCATCATCAATAACGACCTGCAGGGTTTACCCCCAAACCCAAAACTAAAACATCAGGCCTTTCATGTTCCGCACACGAACATAAATAGCACCACTCACATAGAAGGTGACCTCTCCTCTATCGACTGATTGCTCAACTCAGACCGAAATTCTCCTCTCCCTCTAACTCCTTACCAAAATACTCTGATAGGCTCTCGACTTCCCTCTCGAGGGACGCCTCTCCAAACTCAATCATGGCCTACAGGCCTAAAACCCATAGCGTCCAATCTCTACCTCATCAATCGTGACCGGATAACCAGAGAATCACAAGCATCATTCACTACGAACCATGGTACTCATCCCATGACATCTCTTCTCAATATGCTCCGGTGTATGGTACCCGAACCATAGCATCACTCCTCCATCTGCTCCGATGTATGATACTCGAACCATAACATCACTCCTCAATCTGCTCTGATGTATGGTACTCAACCATATCATCACTCCTCAATCTGCTTCGATGTATGGTACTCAACCATAACATCACTCCTCAATCTGCTCCGATGTATGGTACTCAACCATAACATCACTCCTCAATCCGCTCCAATGTATGGTACTCGAACCATAACATCACTCCTCAATCTGCTCTGATGTATGGTACTCGAACCATACATTACTCCTTAATACGCTCATTAGAATCTTCAGAATACTCCCTGTATCAAGTATGGGTCCTCTGCTTTCAGTAGTACGGGCCCATACTACCTGCCACATCTACCCATACTTTCCACACGGACTATCCTGGAGCTCCTAAGTAGCTGCTCGTCCTTCTCGTTCAGCAATTCCATCAAGCGCTCGCTCCCCAGCGAAATTCTCTACCCTGCCAGTGCACTCATCTGGCTAAGGTTACTCCCTAGGCTCTTCTCAGATTCCCACACTTCTCTGCCATCAGCTGCTGAAGAGCTCCTAATGATGCCAGCCATCTACCTCCTGAATATCGTCATATTCGCTTGGTAGCTGACACCCATCATCGAGAGTTCCACAAAGCACGAAGCAAGCAGCATTCGAGCATCGAAGAATATATATGACTCACTCTGGGTGATAACTCCGCTTGCTCTGCTCATCCTCGGAAGTACCACCGAACTCTGCAACTCTTCCCCTCGCGGGCTCTAACTATTTTTTTCTCCAAGAACCACAGTACTCATCTAGGTATCTTCCCTAGATTACTCCTCTACTCAAATCCCCTAAAGGATTCCAATCAAATATTCTCACTCATCACATACTCAAAAGCACGACCCATATCACAGCAATTCCTAGGCTAAGGCATCACAACTCAGGCCACTCTAGTCCTAATATATGGAATACCTAGCCTGTCTCTAGCATGCAATAATATCTCATAAAGTGCATCATAAATATCTCATAACACAAAAGTAAGGCTATTTTGGGAAATCACCGTTCGGGCTCTGGCTGATTGTACACACTGCTCTTTCTCGTTTTCTCTTTGAACTCTTATTCGCTTTAGAAAATTATTTCTTTGAAAACTTTTCTTACTTCCTCAGTTTGAGTCCAGAATTACCCGAAGGCGCATCCGAATCCCTCAAACCAAGGCTCTGATACCAACTTGAAACACCGTAAATTTCAAGACAAAATTTTCATTTTAAATAATCATTTTATTCTTAGAACACTTGTTTAAAATCTCATTCATAATCGAATTACAAAACATAGCTCCATTTTCACTTGCATAGAAAACCAGGATCCTCCAAAATATGACTCTTGCTCTGGTGTGTACAATCAAGCCGGTGCTGTACCGTGATACTGAAAGAAACCTGAAAACAACATAACACAAAACACTGTAAGCACGAAGCTTAGTGAGTTCCCCAAAATACCACACACATAACACATATAAGCCACTCGAGGCTATAACTCTATGGGTCCGTGCACCCAAACTCTGTGAACCCTCAGGTTCTAACTCTGTGAACCTTCCGGTTCTAACTCTAGGAACCCTTCGGTTCCAACTTTGCAAACATGCACAGCATAAATCACATAGAAATAATGCAGTACAACACATAACATACATAGCATACAAATACTCTGTCACATAACTCTGGTTACCTACTCAAGGTAAAGTATAGTGAGAAGACTCACCTGGCAAGCAGAAAGCAGCTATCTCCATACTCGGATCTCGAACTCGCCACCGCCTAACACGTAAGGCAAAACTCTCATGACTATAACTCTCGAGACTAGAATCAATCCTCTCAATGCACCCTCTTAAGGGTAAAAGACTATTTTACCCCTCTCTTGGCCCAAAGGCCACATCGCTGACCAAACCCTAAAAGTCAACGGTCAACCCTTGGTCAAAACCAAAGTCCTCAGTCAAAGTCAACCCCTGACTGACCCTACTCGCCGAGTCAACTCTATGACTCGCCGAGTTTCTATAATCAGAACTTCACTCAATCCGCGACCTAACTCGCCGAGTCACTCCGAGACTCGCCGAGTCCAACAACTTTGAGTCCACTCGCACACAACTCACCGAGTCATCCCTTGACTCACCGATTCTCGACTCAACCAGGGAATATCGGGACTCTTCGACAAGACTCGCCGAGTCCAAGAACAGACTCGCCGAGTCCAAGACAATCATCAACCTACTCGCCGAGTTGTTCATACAACTTGTCGAGTTCCAGGCCATCTTCATCCAACTCGTCGAGTACACCCATGTGACTCACCGAGTACCACCGGTCTGAATCCATTCAGAAGCATTCCAGGCCATGCAATTTCTCCAAAACATAGATCTAGCCTCCTACCACTCATCCATCACGTAAAGTTGCAAACTTTACGTGAATCCAAAGAGATCTAGGCCATTTGCACATTGGGCTAGGGTTTGGGACATGAAAGCTTCACTAAACACTCCAACACAGGGACTTTCATGCTCTCTGATTCTTCTCCCTTCCAGATCTGAGGTAGCAACCTCAGATCTAACCTCTAGACTTCCCATTACATCCATAGACAAGTTCCCACAAACCCCAAAATGAAGAAACACATAATAACAGCCCAAGAACGAGATATTACCTCCAAGAGATGCCCCAACTGCAATGTAATTCGAATCCAAGCAAAGCCCCTTGCTCCAAGCCTTCAATCTCCCAAAATTCCTTCAACAATTACTTCTCCAAGCTCCAATCCACTCAAAAGTGGTGCTTCTCCGCGATTTAGGGTTTTCTGGGGCTCAAGGGGTGATAAGGAGGCTGGGAGGAAAACATAATGTTCTTTATATAGGGCTCAACCCTGAGAATTAGGGTTTTCTCCAATCAGCGCCTACTCGCCGAGTCCTCCTCACTGACTCGCCGAGTCGGCTACTTAGCACGCGACCCAGTCGCGACTCTACTCGCCGAGTCCATCCATGGACTCGCCGAGTCACTCTTTCACAACTTACTCTTTTAGCCCTTCAACTCTACTCTTGATATTTCGGGATGTTACAAGTGGGGTTCGGAATGGTAAGTCTCGCCGAGCTATCCCATTGAACCGAGATACGAAAGATAATTTACACAGTAAGTACTAATAAATCATCCTCATAGTCCTAAGTACAAGTATCCAGGTAAGTGAATACAGGATAATGCACCTATGTAAAAGTGTTCCTGTATGGTATTCATGTATGTGTGTCCATGTAACAGGTAAGTATATGTAAACATATTCATGTATCAGGTAACCAGTTGTAAGTACTCACGTATCAGGTAATGTACTAGTATAGACTCATGAATGAACTGACTCTTGTGTGATTCCTTGTAATAGAAGTAATGTTTGATATCTTCAAATTACCCCTATGATAATTTACTGTAATATAACTGGTTAATCATGTAGGTTTATACACTCTTACTACTCAAGGGTGTGGGAAACTAAATGAAAGATGTAAACTATAACATCAATACATATATAAGAATATAAGTGTATATGCATAGTGTAGTTCAAGAATGAAAAATGGTTTTTATAAGACATCTTATGGGTTTTGAACAATAATTAACAATGAATTGATGTCATTTTAATAAACATTTCAAAGGTAAAACATTTGGTAATAATGTGTTTTTAAGATGTAAAACCATTTCATGCATCACATTTTGTAGCATGTGAAATCTGTTAAATGACAAACACAGTTATAAAATACATATCAATGATTTAATAACATGTTTGTTTCTACTTGTATCCCCCCCCCCCATGAAAGCATTTAAAATCATTTAAAATATTGATTAGGGGTATGAACTCACCTGTAGTTGGTGATTGGGATGAACTGAACGGTATAGGATGGCTAGGTGTCAAGCGAGGACTTATACACGCACTACGATACTAATGAACATATAATCACACATATATGCACTCAATTAGACTTAAATCACTAATTGATAATGTTAAGACATCCTAGACATAATAAACACTTTACATAAGTGTTTTAAGCATTAAGGATTGCATCTAAGCTATTGTGGGACAAGGTATTTGTGTTTAGGGTTCCAAGGGACCCTATATGTGAGTTTACTCCCCATATACCATCACACATGGAGTTTACGGTTGTATACTCTTGAGTTTACGGCCGTAAACTCCCAACCATGGGGGTTTGGTGTGTTTTGAAGTCCCAAATGATTCCTAGAATTATTCTAACTTGGTGGTTAAATTCTTGGAAGGGTTTAAGGTCTAGAAACACTCCAATTAGGAGTTTACGGCCCTGAGGCCATTCCCCTTAGAGTTTACGGCCGTAAACTCTAAGTATGGTGTGTTTTTTATGCTTTCAAGTCTCTTGCACTTGTGGTATAGGTTCTAGACTTTTATTCCTAGCATATGAAGGCATTAGGCACACCTTGGTGCCCTTTTTAGGAGTTTACGGCCCAAGAACCATGTCTTGGCCGTAAACTCACTTTGTTAAGTGATTTTGATGTGGTTCAACCCCTTGATTAAATGGGAACAAGTCTAGGTAATTGTCTAAGGCTTTAGGAGCCTTAAAAGTACCATTTGAGTTTGATTTTTGGAGTTTACGGCCTATGATATTCTTGGGCCGTAAACTCCCAAACTTGGGTGGATTTTGGTTGTTTTCTTGTCCTTAATACACCTACAATTGAGTCTAAGGCAGTCGTATAACACAAGGGTCGGTTTTCGCTTTGTTTCGGGAGTTTACCGCCCAAGAACACCTTGGGGAGTAAACTCCTAGATCTAATGATTTAGCCATCTAAATCATGTTATAAGCACATAATAAGCATTCTAACACTACTAGAAATGGTTACTCACGTTTTGGTATAAAAACCTGAAGATCCGTGAGAGAGAAAATGGCTTTTCTCTAGTTGGAAATGTGAATAATGAATGAATTTGGTTCAGAAATCTATTTATAGTCCTGAAATATTTTTGGCGGAAAATATTTTTATTCCTGAAATGATCTCTAATATAATAGAGTGTTGGAATAACAGTGTTGCACAAAACTCTAGTGCATCCACTCTCCTGATATTTCCTGAAGTGTAAACCCTGGATTACTCAAACTTATGTGAAAAAGTCTGAAAATTAACAGTGACTGCTATAACTTCTATTGAAGTGATATAGTTTGTACATAATGGAAATTTTAGGTTGTCACATCATCCCCCCGTTAGAAGGAATTTCGTCCCGAAATTATAATTTAAGCAAGTAAGAAATTACAATTAACTAAGCAAAAAGGTGAGGGTATTTGAGTTGCATCTGATCCTCACGTTCCCAAGTGAATTCCGGTCCACGCTTTGCGTGCCAGCGCACCTTCACTATCGGGATACGGCTCTGCTTTGTTTGCTTGACCTCTTGGTCCATGATCTCTACTGGTTCCTCCACGAAGTTGAGGCTCTCGTTGATCTCGATCTCGTCGAGTGGAATAACAAGAGTCTGGTCAGATAGACACTTTTTAAAGTTTGACACGTGGAAGGTAGGATGTACGTTACTGAGTTCTTTCGGTATATTGAGCTTCTAAGCCACAGGGCCGATTCTTGCAAGAATCTCGAAACGCCCTATGTATCTTGGATTGAGCTTCCCACGCTTTCCAAAGCGTATTAAGCCCTTCCAGGGTGAGACCTTCAGTAGGACTCGGTCGCCCACCTGGAACTCCAATGGTTTCCTACGCTTGTCAGTGTAGCTTTTCTGTCGGTCTCTAGAGGCTTTTAATCGTTCACGAATTTGAACGATCTTCTCTGTCGTTTCCCGAATGATCTCCGGACCCATGAGAGTGCTTTCGGGAACTCGTCCCTTAGCTAACTGGGTATCACCCACTTCAGCCCAGCACAGAGGGGATCTGCACTTTCGGCCATAGAGGGCCTCGAATGGAGCTGCCTTTATGCCCGTATGATAACTGTTGTTGTAGGAAAATTCAACAAGGGGTAAATGAGTATCCCAAGCTTTTCCAAAGTCAATCACACAGGCATGCAACATATCTTCTAAGGTTTGGATAGTCACTTTGCCTGTCGGTCTGTGGATGGTAGGCTGTACTCATATCCAGCCTAGTTCCTAGTGAACTTTGTAATGACTGCCAGAACCTCGAAGTGAATCTACTATCTCGGTCTGAGATGATAGATAAAGGAACACCGTGCAGCCTTACAACCTCCCTAATGTAAGTTCTGGTAAGTTTCTCCATCTTGTCTGTTTCTTCGATCGGTAGGAAGTGTGCAGACTTGGTCAGTCTATCGACGATGACCCATATGGAATCAAGTCCACCCGTCATCTTGGGCAACTTGGTTATGAAGTCCATAGTGATCCGCTCCCACTTCCATTCTGGTATCTCCGGTTGTTGTAGAAGACCAGAGGGTTTCTGGTATTTGACCTTGACCTTTTCGCAAGTAAGGCATTTACTCACGAAGGTAGCAATATATGCTTTCATGTTAGGCCACCAGTATAACTTTTTAAGATCCAGATACATCTTATCTGAACCCGGGTGGACGGAATAATGAGTGTTGTGAGCTTCGGTCATGACCAAGTCTCTGAAGCCACCATGTTTCGGTGTCCAGATCCGATCCATGAGGTATAAGGCTCCGCCACCCTTGACTTCCAAGTTCTTATCCATCCCTCTAAGGGATTCACCCGCCACGTTTTCAGTTTTCAAAGCGTCGAGCTGAGCCTCCTTTATTTGCGTGGACAAGTGTGAATGGATAGTTAGAGTCAAATATTTGACTCTACGACCAGTATATTATTTCCGACTTAGGGTGTTGGCTACTACATTGGCTTTAACCGGATGATAACGAATTTCGCACTCGTAATCACTAAGTAGCTCGACCCACCGTCGTTGTCTCATGTTGAGCTCTTTCTGGTCGAAAATGTGTTGTAGACTCTTATGGTCTGTAAATATCGTGCTTTTTGTACCGTATAGGTAATGTCGCCAGATCTTCAGAGCAAACACAACTGCTCCTAGTTCAAGATCGTGGGTTGTGTAGTTAACCTCATGTGTCTTCAGCTGTCTCGAGGCATAGGCTATGACTTTACCTCGCTGCATCAGAACACATCCGAGTCCTTGATTGGATGCATCACAATAGACAATGAAGTCTCCTATCCCTTCGGGAAGGGATAGTATTGGGGCGGTGCACAAGGCTCGTTTGAGCGTCTGGAACGCTCTTTCCTATTTCTCTTCCCAGTCGAAGGCCATGCCTTTCTGGGTCAGGGTTGTAAGAGGTTTCGCTATGCTGGACAAGTTCTGAATGAACCTGCGATAGTAGCCAGCTAGACCTAGAAATTGACGAATTTTAGTAGGTGTCTTTGGTGCTGACCAGTTCTCGATGGCCTTAATTTTGGAAGGGTCCACGTGTATACCTTCTTCGCTAACCACATGGCCCAAGAATTCGACTCGCCAAATCCAAAATTCGCACTTTGAGAACTTCCCGTAGAGCTTCTCAGATCGCAATGTTTCTAAGATTTTACGAAGGTGTTGACTATGCTCCTCCTTACTTCGAGAGTAGATGAGTATGTCATCAATGAAGACGATGACGAACTGATCTAAGTAAGGACGACACACCCTATTCATCAGATCCATGAATACTGCGGGCGCGTTAGTTAATCCGAATGGCATCACTACAAACTCGTAGTGCCCATAACGAGTTCGGAAGGCTGTCTTGGGAACATCCTCCTCTAACACTCGTAGTTGGTGATATCCGGATCGTAGATCTATCTTCGAGAAGTAGTTGGCTCCTTGAAGTTGATCAAACAAATCGTCAATGCAGGGCAAGGGATAACGATTTTTAATGGTAAGTTTGTTGAGTTCTCTATAGTCGATGCACATGCGAAACGATCCATCTTTCTTCTTGACGAACAAGACCGGTGCTCCCCATGGTGAGAAGCTTGGTCGAATGAATCCCTTCTTGAGAAGTTCGTTAAGTTGACTGGAAAGTTCCTGCATTTCATCCGGTGCCAGACGATACGGAGATTTGGCTACGGGGGTAGCCCCTGGCACTAAGTCGATTCTGAATTCGACTTGGCGTTGTGGTGGTAAACCGGGAAGTTCTTCTGGGAATATGTCGGGAAAGTCACGTACTTCTGGGATTTTATGGATGTCTTTCAGTTCTTGACTGGTATCGACGACGTGTGCGAGAAATGCATGGTACTCCTTCCGCAAGCACTCCTGAGCTTGAATGCACGAAATGATGCGAAGGCTCGTACTAGGTTTGTCGCCGTAGATAACTAAGGTTTCGTTGTTAGGAAGGTTAAGACGAACTGCTTTTTCGAAGCACATAATATCGGCACGAAGAAGACTCAACCAATCCATACCGATGATAACGTCGAAACATTTAATTGGGACTGGCATGAGATCTATCTTGAAAGTATGGCCATCTAAAGTTAAAGTACAACCTACGTATATGCAGTTTGTACTCTCTGTTTTCCCGTTAGCCATTTCTACCGTGAATGAATTATCTAATGCACATGGTTTTTGTTTAAGCAGGTGTGCAAATTTGTGGCTTACAAAACTTTTCTCGGCTCCACTATCGAAAAGTATGCAAGCATATGAGTTATCGAGGAGGAACGTACCAGTAACTATCGTAGGATCAGCTACTGCTTCCTCATGGCCTAGGGCCATAACTCTTCCTACCCCTCCAACCATTCCTTCTTTAGGGCAGTTCCTCTTGTAGTGGCCCACTTCGCCACAACTGTAGCAAGCTTGGCCTATACCGGCATTAGGAACCTGGGCGGCTTGAGCTGTTGGAGTTTGGCAGAAATGGGATGTGTGCCCCTTCCGGTTGCAGTTGGTGCATTGCATCTCCCTGCAAGGCCCGCGGTGGTGGAAGTTGCACTTGGTGCACTTCGGGAGAGACCCAGCATAAGTTTTTGCTGGTAAGGGGTTCGCAGGGACAACAGGAGTCACTGTGGCAGCATTGATCGCCACTAGTTGTTGTTCACTGGAGGATCCTTGCGGAGCCCCTCTTTTCCTCTTATTCCACCCCTTCTTGTGGTAGTCGGGGTTGGACTTTTGTGGTACAGGTGTAGGGATTGTTGTGTTCTGAGGTTTCCGGTGATCGATGAGAGATTGTGCCAGTTCCTTGGCGCTATCAAAGGTAATAGGCCTGGAAGCGATCACACTTGACTGGATCTTGGGCGACAGCCCCAAATATATCTCTCGATCTTTTTGCTCTGGTGAGCAACCATATCAGGGCATAAGTTTGCCAGATCACAAAACCTATTTGTGTAGGTCGTGATGTCGGATCCAACCATTTGTAGACCCCAAAATTCTTGCTCGAGTTTTTGTATTTCACCTCGAGGACAGTATTCTTTCATCAGCATCTCTTTCAACTTTTCCCAGCCGGTGGAATACGCCACCACCAAAGTTAGATAGTTAACATGGCTGTTCCACCACGTTAGTGCTCTGTCAGAGAAGGTACAAGCTGCAAACTTGACCTTGTTGCCCTCCTGGCAAGCACAGATTTCAAAGACAGATTCCATCTTTTCAATCCATTGTCTCAACACCATAACACCCCCAGTTCCATTGAAGCTGCGGGGTTTGGCGTTAGTGAAGTCCTTGTAGGTGCATTCCCGAGGGTGTCCATGGCTTTCGCCATGGTTCGAGGGTGGTGCACCTGTTCCTGATCCGCTAGGGGCAGGAGCGTTGATTGCTGACACAGCAGCTGCAACTGCTGCTATGAAAGCTGCCTGGAACATATTGACATCGAAAGGATTTGGTGGTTGAAGAGGTCCAGGTGGTGGTATCGGTGATTCGTTGTTTGGGTTTCGCCTTGGATTCCTGCGTGGCGGCATCTTTAACTATACATTTAAAAGATGACGACATGGATAAGAATAAATGATTAATGAATGTGTCTCATGGACTAATCCCCATAGTCCAACAACAGAAAGAATAGCTAAAATAGACGACTGACTAAGGTAATTATAGTAAGACCAAATACCCATATGGTATTTCTTTATGGTTGTGTTGGTAAGTTTTTAGACTTGTTGCCATATCACAACCATTCTTGGGCATATGTTAATCACTCCTCGGACCAGCATAGTTGATCAGGCCATGCCATTCCCAAGATTGACCATATATCCCTAGGCTTACTTGTGATATTCAACAATCGTAATACTTTTGTTCTTGTCATTGTGACACTGATTTTAGTATGAATGCAGGCACGTATACTTACTTAAATATTTTATTATTTAAAAGTATAACTCTGAGACAGAGTGTTTTAATCCCATGTATTTATAGTTAGTATATCTTTTATGGGTTGATATACTTAATTCACTATAAACAATGCTCTGATACCAATCTGTCACACCCCAAAACCACGAACGGCGGAAACGTTCAGGGGTGGAGGACGTCATGTACAATATCACAACAGCGTAATATAATAAACAAGCAACAACATCATCCATTTCATTATAAGTAAAGTTTTAATACATATGTGTTCTTTCATTGTAGTAAGACACCAAAAATATACAATCAAAATAAAAGACGAGACTTGTCTGCTCCGTCTTCTCAAAACCTGGCCTCCGTACCTGTCTACTGATAACCTGAGAATACAAGTTATTTTGAAAGAGAGTATCAGCTTTAAAGCTGGTGAATTCATAAGTATGTAAGTGTCATTGCCTTGTTTGTGAAAATCTGTTATGAAGGCCATGTAAAACGTTAAATGAAAATGTTGATGTACGTATGAAAAACCCTAGAAAATCCCTTATTTTCTATCAGTTTGAGATGTAGTCTTCTACCAAGACCCGAATGTTTTGTTTGTAAAATGATAGTTTTTCCTTTGTATTGACTAGTACTAAAAGTGCTTAGTCTAACTCATCGTTTATGTGAATGTATCACAAAATAAAGTAAACAGGAAAATGTACTACTGTAAGTGTTGTCACTGGGTACTAGGACTAACACAACATCGCATTAAGCGAAATATGTAACCTAATGAACATCCGAAGATTGTCCAAAACAAGTATTAATGTAAGTGTCATCGTTGGGTACTAGGAGTAACACAATCATCGCAATAAGCAAAAGGTATAACCTAATGAACATCCGAAGATTGTCCAATTGTCCTCTGTAGCAGTAGCAGGTGGGTGGAAGGGTTAGTCCCAATCGATCTACCTAATATAAGTAGTAACCTTAGACCTCCGTAGATGGTCATCGACCACTAGTACTAATCAGTGGGGTTCGGAATGGTAAGTCCCGCCGAGCTATCCCATTGAACCGAGATACGAAAGATAATTTACACAGTAAGTACTAATAAATCATTCTCATAGTCCTAAGTACAAGTATCCAGGTAAGTGAATACAGGATAATGCACCTATGTAAAAGTGTTCCTGTATGGTATTCATGTATGTGTGTCCATGTAACAGGTAAGTATATGTAAACATATTCATGTATCAGGTAAACAGCTATAAGTACTCATGTATCAGGTAATGTACTAGTTTACACTCATGAATGAACTGACTCTTGTGTGATTCCTTGTAATAGAAGTAATGTTTGATATCTTCAAATTACCCCTATGATAATTTACTGTAATATAACTGGTTAATCATGTAGGTTTATACACTCTTACTACTCAAGGGTGTGGGAAACTAAATGAAAGATGTAAACTATAACATCAATACATATATATATAAGAATATAAGTGTATATGCATAGTGTAGTTCAAGAATGAAAAATGGTTTTTGTAAGACATCTTATGGGTTTTGAACAATAATTAACAATGACTTGATGTCATTTTAATAAACATTTCAAAGGTAAAACATTTGGTAATAATGTGTTTTTAAGATGTAAAACCATTTCATGCATCACATTTTGTAGCATGTGAAATCTGTTAAATGACAAACACAGTTATAAAATACATATCAATGATTCAATAACATGTTTGTTTCTACTTGTATCCCCCCCCCCCCTTAAAGCATTTAAAATCATTTCAAATATTGATTAGGGGTATGAACTCACCTGTAGTTGGTGATTGGGATGAACTGAACGGTATAGGATGGCTAGGTGTCAAGCGAGGACTTGTACACGCACTACGATCCTAATGAACATATAATCACACATATATGCACTCAATTAGACTTAAATCACTAATTGATAACGTTAAGACATCCTAGACATAATAAACACTTTACATAAGTGTTTTAAGCATTAAGGATTGCATCTAAGCTATTGTGGGACAAGGTATTTGTGTTTAGGGTTCCAAGGGACCCTATATGTGAGTTTACTCCCCATATACCATCACACATGGAGTTTACGGCCGTAAACTCCCAACCATGGGGGTTTGGTGTGTTTTGAAGTCCCAAATGATTCCTAGAATTATTCTAACTTGGTGGTTAAATTCTTGGAAGGGTTTAAGGTCTAGAAACACTCCAATTAGGAGTTTACGGCCCTAAGGTCATTCCCCTTAGAGTTTACGGCCGTAAACTCTAAGTATGGTGTGTTTTTGATGCTTTCAAGTCTCTTGCACTTGTGGTATAGGTTCTAGACTTTTATTCCTAGCATATGAAGGCATTAGGCACACCTTGGTGCCATTTTTAGGAGTTTACGGCCCAAGAACCATGTCTTGGCCGTAAACTCACTTTGTTAAGTGATTTTGATGTGGTTCAAGCCCTTGATTAAATGGGAACAAGTCTAGGTAATTGTCTAAGGCTTTAGGAGCCTTAAAAGTACCATTTGAGTTTGATTTTTGGAGTTTACGGCCTATGATATTCTTGGGCCGTAAACTCCCAAACTTGGGTGGATTTTGGTTGTTTTCTTGTCCTTAATACACCTACAATTGAGTCTAAGGCAGTCGTATAACACAAGGGTCGGTTTTCGCTTTGTTTCGGGAGTTTACCGCCCAAGAACACCTTGGGGAGTAAACTCCTAGATCTAATGATTTAGCCATCTAAATCATGTTATAAGCACATAATAAGCATTCTAACACTACTAGAAAGAGTTACTCACGTTTTGGTATAAAAACCCGAAGATCCGTGAGAGAGAAAATGGCTTTTCTCTAGTTGGAAATGTGAATAATGAATGAATTTGGTTCAGAAATCTATTTATAGTCCTGAAATATTTTTGGCAGAAAATATTTTTATTCCTGAAATGATCTCTAATATAATAGAGTGTTGGAATAACAGTGTTGCACAAAACCCTAGTGCACCCACTCTCCTGATATTTCCTAAAGTGTAAACCCTGGATTACTCAAACTTATGTGAAAAAGTCTGAAAATTAACAGTGACTGCTATAACTTCTATTGAAGTGATATAGTTTGTACAGAATGGAAATTTCAGGCTGTCACAGCTACGGTGAAAGTTCTTTTTACACAGCACTAAGGATTTACACATGGTTGCACGACGTCGAACCATGATTGATAGAGGCGTCGAAGTTGGCATACTTTGACATGATATAATGAGGATCGATAGAGTCATGTGCCGAACAGGCACACAAGTTCTAGGCGTCTCGGGTTTCGTCCTGTGTATCACTGTCGCAGATACTTGGACCGATAGAGTCGACGCGGAACTATAGAGAGTCCTAATTGATTCTGAGTAGAGTACCTTTTCATGAATGGATTCTCACGAGGCATTTCTATAACCGCCTAACATATACTAGTCATGCATAATTAAGGTGGGGAGGACTGTTGACTGAGCGACTCCGCCCTAAATCCACAACCAAACGAGGGACAGGAAATGAGGCAACATTCACTCACTCTAGGTCTATCCATCTCAATTATACATGGCCGTAACGTATATGTTTAGCCATTATAGTTTCACCTAATGAATTTTAACTTTTATAACAGTGCTGCGACTTTCGCCTTAATGGTGAAGTAATTACATTGAGAATCAGCCTTTTAATGTTTCCGGTTAACTATCTGAGATTGAGAGACGTACCAAAAATCTACCGGGTTCCTTGATGCTTCTCCCTAAGCATTAGGGTCAGACTCCTCCTGTGTCTTTATTATTTCCTTCAGTTTGGATAGTTCTTCTTGAAGTCTCCATCCTTACCATATAGGCGGCAAACTGGGTTGTCTGCCACATTGGTGGTTGATGTAATAAACTCAACCAGGATTCTGCAGACGCGAGTAGCATGGCTCTTCATATTGCACTTAGCACAAAAGAGTTCTCGACAGCTATCATGATGGTGGTAACTGCACTTGCTACATCGGGGAAGGTATCCTAGGTATGGTCTTCTGGAGGTCAGGATGGGAGGGCTGGCATGGGTATTGACTGTCTCAGCTCGTTGCCCTTCGGAAGGTCCTTGAGCCAAGTACTTCCCTCCTCGATCTTGAGTTTTCTCTTTAGTGGAGTTGGCTGAGGTTCTTGGGTGGCTGGGTACACAGAGGTTGGTTGCTGCTGTCCAATGCTGGGATCGGGAATCCCGATAGGACTCTTGCCAACATTGTCGTTGTTAGCATTCAGGTGAGGCATGATAGCTGCTACGGCTGCAAAGACTGAAGCTTGGAACGTAGCTTCATCGAATAGGAGAGTAGGTTTCTTGCTTACGGATGGGTTACGCTTCCTCGGAGGCATGGTTTTCCTACACGGAAAAGAACACAAGCTGATGAGAGACGATGGTTAACCTTGGACATATCTATCCTTACTATGTTAGGCCTAAATTTTTCCCGTGCCTCGGATATTGGTTATCTGAGTGTCGACCTACATCCCTATGATGTAGTCCTGGTATTAAAGGTAGGAGTATGAGTATTGGAAAAAGCTATAAGATGGGAATCGTTCCTACTAAGTTACCTTTATACTGGGAAAGGTTTCACTCTCCGGCCTGGAAAGATTTGAGAACAGTTTGGAACGAAGTCCGCGGGAAGAAAAGCTCATGAAGACTTATGGCTAAATGTCCTCAATAGAGGTGTTGGGATCCGCTCTAATCGTGTTACTGGCATCGGGAAATGGTGATTTACCTAACACATAGTGTGAGTAGTGTAACCACTAACTCACTAAATTGTATTATTTTATGGGTGTATTAGCGTGATGAACACGAGGAAAAGACACTTCTTGGGTTCCATGTACTGGCTCCCTCTGTTTGCCTCGTATCTTTGTCTGGAATCGGCGTTGGTTTCCTTCGGGTAGTTGCCTAGGGTTCTTTTCTCGTGAAAACATATTGAATTTCTTCTCCGCCTTACTTCCGAATCCGTCTCTGGGTGCCATCACTTCATGATGGATGACTGGAAATCTCGAAAGTTTAGGCGAATTTCTCACCGATGTCCCTAAAAAGATATAGACACTTGGTGATTTCAATAGTCTCGACCTAGTTCACTTATTTCCGAATAGGAAATCTTCTCAATGAACCTCTTCTGGGTCTGAATCAACTCTTCTGCCGAGTACTGAAGTGGATAGGGTTTTCTACAGGGTTCGTGCGAGAATGCAAATGTCTAAAGAATCCTAAGAGATTATTAACATTTCACTATGTGATCCATATCGAGTCCTGCTACGATTACACAGGGTATACAAATCATATATAGCTTAGATCCGATAGGCCTTCGAATATGTGATACTACTCTATATCCACATCCCAACGAGGAAAAGGAAGTAGAGCGAAACCACACATTCTTAGCCTATGGGATCCTTATTATATATAACCTTGGGAGTATACCCTCTGTATTTGTAGGTATATCAATAAGGATATTTTTAGTTCTTCACACAAGGTTGTCTATGGATCCTAAAATGCCCCTATGGTATTTTAATTTCTTGTTTGTTTCTTATCTTCAGAATATGATTTTGGGATTAATGTGAGTCTTTTAGTATTCCAAAATACTCCCATAGTATTTTAAACTTTATGTTTGGCTCTAGCATTCCTAGTTGGTAAGTTTCAGTCCTGTTGCAACACCACTATCACTTCCAAGTACACGTTCATCGCATCTCGAATAAATGTTGTTGATCAGGTTACATTTATTCCAGCTTACGATTACATAACTGCCCAGGTTTGATGGTAATGCTCAACATCCGAAGACTTTTATTCTTGTTCTTCTTGTGATACTTGTGTTCGAGTGTTTAGATTCTGGATGTTCTTATTGTAACACCCAAAGTTTTGAAGACCAAGAAAGGAAAAAAAAAACCCTAAATTTAGGGGTCGACTCAGCGAGTCCAAGGAGGGACTCGGCGAGTCGGAGCGGGATCCGGGTTGAGGAGTAAGTGACCAACTCGGCGAGTCGACCAAGTGGACTCGGCGAGTCTGGTCTGTGCGAGGAAAACCCTAAATTCGGGACTTGGAGCCTATTTAATCACCTCATTCTCTCCCTTAGGGTTCCTTTACTGCCTCTTTCACCCAGAACATTAAACCCTAGCCGCCATATCCTCTTTTTGAGCCATTTGTTGCCTTGGAAGGTGCATTAAAGCTTGGAGAAGGAAGAAGGAACTTGGAGGAGCAAGAAGGGACTATAGATTTGGGATTGTGAGTTCATTCTGAGCATTTGGAGGTAACAAACTAGTTCCTGGACTCTTTTTGCACCTAGATCTATGTGTGGTTGTTGGGGCTTTTAGCCATAATGTTATTATTTCGAGTTAGAAGCCAGATCTGAAGTTGCTACTTCAGATCTAAGCATATTATGGTCTTGAGAAGCATAAAGTAGCAGCCCTTGAGTCGATTATGGAGCTTTCTTGCCTTAAACCCTAGTTTATGGTGTATTTTGCCTAGATCTCCTTCTCTACACGTAAAGTTTGCAACTTTACGTGAGGAATAGGCTTGGGAAGGGTAGATCTACAGATTTGAGTCCCTGCATGACTCAAAAGTCCTCTGCATGTATGAAGGACCGGATGGACTCGGCGAGTCCTTTGAGTGGACTCGGCGAGTAGCTTGAAGATGAGGAGGAACTCGACGAGTAGGATGAACAGCTCGTCGAGTCGGATGAAGTTGGGCATGAACTCGGCGAGTTGGATGAAGATTGCCTTGTACTCGGCGAGTCTGTTCTTGGACTCGGCGAGTCAGGTCGCGGAACCCCAAACCCTTCGAGTTGAGAATCGAATCAGTGAGTTGGGTGGAGACTCAGTGAGTTGGACAGGACAGGATTCGGGAATCAGTAGACTCGACGAGTCAGGGGCTGACTCGGCGAGTCAAGTCGCGATTGGAAGGAATTTGAGCATAAGAACTCGGCGAGTCAGTAAGTGGACTCGGCGAGTAGGGTTGACCTGGAAGGTTGACTTTGACCAGGACTTTGACTTTGACCAGAGTTGACTTGGTAGTCTTTCGTGGGTCAGTTAAACTCAGTGTTGCATTGTTATTGGTAGCTCGGGAAGTGGGTGGAGCCGGAGTTCAGAGAGTTGCCGGGCAGCGGCTAGTGGGATCATCAGCAAGTTCAGCCAGTGCAGGTGAGTTTCACTTTGTATGAATGGGTCTACGGCCACAATGCCGACCCATGTAGTTATGAGTAGAAGACCCGGGGGTTAGCCCTAGGCACAGTATGCTAGTATGATATTCGGACGAGGTCCAATGATAGAGGGCGGGTGCCCAAGGAATGGTTTATGTGATAGTTATACTTGTGGTCTGTGTGATACTTGTATGTGCCTGGTAGGGAGGTGAGTGTGGGCGAGGTCCCGTATCTCACCAATAGCAGAGTGTGGATGGTGTTCCACATCTCAGTAGCAGCAGAGCAGGGGCGAGGCCCAAGTTAGGGAAGGAGTGAGGATGGGTTGGGCCCGTACCTCACTATCAGTAGGAGTATGGACGGGGTTCCATGACTCATCAGTAGCAGGACAAGGGCGGGCCCAGAGATAGGCGGGGCCTTAGGACAAGATCCGTTAGTGTGTGTTTAGATTATGTGATGTGATGTGATATGTTTATGTGCGATTATATGTTAGTGGGCGAGGCCCTGTGACAGGCGAGGCCTAAGTGAAACAGATCTGTATCCGAGCGGGGCTCGAAGCAAGGCGGGGCCTGGAGCGGCGGGGCCGTTGTAGCGGGCGAGGCCCGAGGTAGGGGTCGAGGCCCAGGATAGCGGGCATGGCCCAGTATGTGCAGTATGTGGTTATGCATGGTATGTGGTAGGGTGGGGAACTCACTAAGCTTCGTGCTTACGGTTTTCAGTTTTGGTTTCAGGTACTTCCGGTAGCAGAGGGAAGAGCTCGGGGTGATCGCATGGCACACACCATAGTCTAGGCAGCCTGGGAATGTTTACTCTGATAACGAGCATGTATTTTGGAAACTAATACTCTGTTACGTTTTAAAATGATGAATTTGCTTAAAGTAATGTTTTTTTAAAAGAAATTTTTAGTCTTAAATTTTGGAAGGTTACACTTATACTTTGGTAAAATATGGTTATATTTTAATGTATAATTCTTGGTCAGAGTGTTTTATCCCTATGTATTTATAGGCTGTATATCTTTTATGAATTGATATACTTAGCTCACTATAAACAATGCTCTGATACCAATTTGTCACACCCCAAAACCGGAATGGCGGAAACGTTCTGGGGTGGATGACGTCATGTCAAGTATCACAACATATGCAGTATAGTAATCAAAGTACAACAACCATTGCATTAATAGTAATAGTTTTACATGGTTTACATTACATTACATCATCAAAGTAATACAAGTAATAATATAGGTGCAGCTTGGTTCTAAACAGTCTTCATCAAAAGCTCCGGGGATGTACCTGTCT
This sequence comes from Lactuca sativa, assembly GCF_002870075.4. Lineage (NCBI taxonomy): Eukaryota > Viridiplantae > Streptophyta > Magnoliopsida > Asterales > Asteraceae > Lactuca > Lactuca sativa. The sequence continues at coordinate 251,588,797 of NC_056625.2, forward strand.
ATTGCTGACCTAAGAATACAAGTTATTTGAAAGCGAGTATCAGCATTTTTACAAATGTTGGTGAGTTCATAAGTATTTAGTGTCATTTTATTCAAATAACTTTATATAAGTATTAGTTTTAGAATATACAGTGAATTAGAGTCCTTTCCAGAAAATCCTATATTTTCTAATTAAAAGCAGTCTTCTACCAAGACTGGATAGAGTTATGTTGTAAAAAGTAATTTTTCCCTTAACACTATCATTATCAAATTATGGTATTGATTTTAAAGAAAGTAGGTGAATATCAGGGAAAATAACATATGCCTCAGCAGTGAAGACTGTTGACTAAGGAAAAAGAAATCATAGACTCCAGGAGGGTATCGAATGAACGGTACGCCTGGCTCAGTCTAACGAAAGGAGACACGGACCCTAGATGGTATCAAATGAAAGATACAGCTAGTAAGGTCTAAAACAGTGAATACAAAACCCAGACAGTATTGAATGAAAGATACAGCTGACAAGGTCTAAACAGTGAATACTGACCCCCAGACAGTATCAAATGAAAGATCCAGCTGACAAGGTCTAAAACAGTGAATACAGACCCCAGACAGTATCAAATGAAAGATACAGTTGACAAGGTCTAAAACAGTGTAATTCTAAGAATGTGTTTCCAGCATACAGTGTTAAATGTCGTTACCTTAAGACCATGAATTATAAGGTAACATGGAGATACTCGTAACCATACTAATCGACACTAGAGTACTTGACGCCCTGCAAGCGTCAGTGTAAATATGACATTTGTCACCCCTTGTCTTGGTAGGCCGTGGACTGTAGCTAGCAGTCAGGGTGCGGGGGTGTCAATCCTGTATAGATCTATACACACAATGCCCGCTCTCCATACAAGAGACTCTGGTTACCAACTAGACAACGGAGAAGGTCGTGTCCTGAAGATGTATCCCAAACAGTGAATTCTGATGAAAGTGTTGTACTAGTAGTAGAGACTCATAACTGAACCGACCGATGTAAACCTTCATGTCTATACATGTATATATGATATATAATAAATGATTAAATGACCTTCGGACGGATATCCGATCCCACCAGACCACATCCAAACGAGGAAAAGGAAATAGGTAGACTAGCCTTCCTAAGTCCTTTAAGCATTATTTATATAACCATACAAGTATAGGCATGCTTTTAACAATGTGGAAGCATTTAACTAAGTAGAAGTGTTAACAAAGTAGAAGTGTTTCACGAAGTAGAAGCGTTTCTCGAAGTAGGAATATCAATAAAGTATAAGCGTTTACGAAGAAGTATCATTATTAAAGTAGGAGTGTTTCTCGAAGTAAAAGTGTTACTAAGGTATAAGCGTTTATGAAGTAGCAGGATTAATGAAGTAGGAACGGTTCGTGAAGTAGAAGCGGTAATAAATTAAGAACGCTTACGAAGTAGTAGTATTTCTCGAAGTAGAAGCGTTTAACAAGTATAAGTGTATTACGAAGTAAAAGTGTTAACAAAGTAATAGCAATTAACTAAGTAGGAGTATTAATTATGTAGAAGTATAACGAAGCAGTAGTATCTAACTAAGTAGGAGTATAAGAATATGGAAGAAAACCTTGATGAAAACTTTGGAAAACCTTTATACTTAAGAAAATCACGACTTGGTATTCTTTTGTAAAATAAGTTTGAAAACCTTTAGAAATCCTTTGGAAACCTTTCATAAACAAGTTTATGAAACTTTGATAAAACAATATAAGTAAGAGTTGAACAAGTAACGACGTTTTAGAAAACCATTTACAGTATCATTCTTGGTAAAACAGTTAACAATGTAATAAATCCTTGTGCATGCGGGTTATCAATCACATGTGATTGATATGATAACTGGCATGTTTAACTTGTATTCCCCCCCCCCCCCCCCATAAAACATGTAAAAACATTTAAAAAGGTTAATTCAGGGGTATGAAGTCACCTGATGTAAGTGGATCCGACGAAGGTGCCGGTTGGGTGCTCGGTGTCAAGTAAGGACTTGAACACACTTAGTGACCTATTAACATATGATAATATATGTTTACATACAATTAGTAAATATAATACTAATTAATCACGTATACGCATCCTAAGGTTCGGAAAACACTTTGGTTAAGTGCTTGGAGTGTCCCGGGTAACATTTAAGGGTGTGTATGGCTTAGATAGGGAGTTTACTCTTCAAGAGTAAACTCTTTATAGAGTTCACGGCCCTGGGACTAACTCCCCATGAGTTTACGGCCATAAACTCATGGTGAGGGTGTTCTAGGATGCTAAAAGGTCTTATATCACTTGTGGAATTATGCTAGGCTTAAATCTAGGATTTATAAAGGGTTTAAGGCCTCAAATGCACCATTTTAGGGAGCTTACGACCCTAAACAAGGATTTTACGGCCGTAAGCTCTCATGTGCTCATTTCTTTTTTGTTTTAAGGTCTTAAATGGTAGAGAATAAAATCCTATGTATTTTTCCAAGTCAAATGGGGGTGTTAGGGTATCATTTGGCCACTTTTTTTGGGAGTTTACGGCCCATGGACCTTTCCTAGGGGGGTTTACGGCCGTAAACTCCTATTTCCTTGGTTTAATTAAAGTTTAAAGCCTTTACTTCAATGGGGTTTGCTTCTAGATATTTTCCAAGGCCATAGGAGGTGTTTGAGGGCATTTCTAACACTTGATTTTGAGTTTACTCCCCATGAAGGGGATTTTACGGCCCAAGCATGTTCTTGGGCAGTAAACTCAAGTTTACACCCCGAAATTTAAGTTCAAGGTGTTCTAAGTCCGTTTCCATAAGTCATTTAGCCCTATCTAAGCCTTAGGGGTAGTTTAGAGGGGTTTTGGGGCTTAAAAACCCCATTTAATGGTGTTCACGGTCCAAGAGTGTTCTTGGGCCGTAAAAACATGAATTTACCCCTATTTTATGTCTTAAACTCGAATTTGCATGCTAAATAAGCTATACAACAAGTTAGGGTAGATTGCTTACTCGTTTGGGGCTCGAAACGGACGATTTTGGCTCAAAAATAAGTTGTAGAGAGAGAGTTTAGAAAGAGAGTAAAAAGGGTGGAAATGAAGTTTACTCTCCCTTATATAGGGGCTTGAGTTGAGGCTCAGTGGAATTCTACCCGATACTGCCGTTAAACGGAGCTTTTGGTCGCACCCGATTTAGTGGTCGTATTTTGACTTGGTTGAAACTAAAATTTTTCCAAGGGATTAATGAGGGTGTTTCTAATTTGTTTCAACCCTAACAAAGTCATTTAAAAAGTCCCCAAATTAATTAACCAGTCCAAAAGTTAATGGACAGTTAAATAAAACGAGGCTTATTAACGGAAAAGGGGTTAAAAATGACGGAATAAATTTCAGGTTGTCACACAATGCAAGTTTAAATCGACGTAAACTCGTTTGATTTCAATGACATACCCGTAAATTATATGTTTGTTAATACTTAATGTGAGTTATTATAACCATGCTATGACCTAGTTGGCCTGAAACGACATTCTTCAGGCGTCGGAAATGTTATGACATTTGTCACCCCAGACCTGCCGCTCTAGCTGTTGCATGCAGCTAAGGTGTGGGTTTTTCAGACCCAATATAGATCTATATACAACTATCACGCTCTCCCTCTAGGAGACTCTGGTTACAATACATGACTTATTTGTAAAGTGAAGCGAATGTCTCACAGAAGTCATTAACGAATGTACGTGTAATGTAATGAAAACCCCTTTTGTATAAATGTACCCTTTAGTAATGAGTTCGTTATATAAACGTATCATAAACTATACCTATTATAGTTTATCACAACAACGATAGTAGTAGTGTTCATAAACTATATTTGTCATAGTTTACCAAATGTTTGTGTATAATGGATGTAAACATTGTTTATAACAATCTATCATTTAGCATGCCTAATGTAGCAAAAATCCATTTGTCTACTGATGTATGTCTAATTACCAAGACAAAATGACATACAATGTAATAATATATGATCACATAATGATATACACCTTGCTCAACAAGTTACAAGGTGGAATGAAATTGATAACATTTTTCTGTTGTTAACATTTTCTATTGTTGTTCTTAGAAAATTTATAGAAAATTTATCAAAGGTCCAAATCAAAATCTGTAAATTTTAGGAGTTTGGAAAATATGTCTAGTTTGTTCATAAATTTTCTCATGATTTTTAGTAACTTCCAACCTGTGTGAAAACGGCCATAATCACAGACGGGTCCGAATGTGTTCTTGAAATGATAGGCAGTTTTGTAAAAATCACCATAAATTGTAGAAAACTCGTATGGAGATGTGCAAGTAGCCATTTTAAAGATAAGAACTTGAACTACTTTCACCTTGTACAGTTTTATAAACAAAAATGTTTAAGTTTCCCAAAACAGTCTGTGATTCGAGTTGAACTTTCCTGATGAAAGCTGTTGGAAAAGTTTAGTTGTGTTCTTGGTGATTTAACTTGTATCCCCCCCCCCCTTAAAACTTAAGAAAGCGTGATAATATAGGGGTATGAACTCACCTTATGTGTTCTTAGAGGATGGATGTTGGAGAAGAGAAGTGTTCAACTCAAGAACACTTAGAAGATGCCTTGATGAATCGAGAACCTAACATGAAGGTGACGATGTTTGTGTAAGATTCCTATGATTTTGAGTAGAAGGATGTGTAATAATAATAAGAAGAACGAATTATACTTACAAAGAGTGGAAGAAATCTTAATGATCAGCCTTGGAAGTCTCGAAATTGAGAGAGAATGGTGAGAGAATTTAGAGTGTGATCCTTGGAGGAAAAATGAGAGAATGAAGGAAGTGTGAGGAGAGAGGGTGGGTTGTCCAGCTCTTAAGACATGGGAATGGCTGGAGATTGATGGAAAAGTACAAGGAAATGACTAGGTATGGTGGGGAGGGTGTGGGTTGGTCATAGAGTGGGTATGGGTGGTTGTTTGTGTCATAAACTAAAGAAAAGTCAACACTCCACCTCTAGTATTTCACCCGCTCTTCTTAGATAAGATTTATCCCCAAAAATGTGATTAATTAATAAATATGGGGCCTTATATGTTAAAATAAAGTTTTGGGTGAAATCCCGCGTTAAAATGATGAAAAACGGGCCTAAAACGAAGTCATAGTCGAAAACTGGGTGATTTTGGGCTTCCTGCGAGACCTCTTGGTTCTGGGCCGAGGTTCGGTCCCTTCTGGTCATGGACCGAAGGCGAAATGGGCCGAAAGGACTAGAAGTGAAATGGACCGAAAGGCTTAGGAGCGAAATGGACCGAAGGGTTCGGTTCGCATGCGAGGTTCGGGCCCAAAAGGGAGGCTTCAGGTTCGGTCCACTGGGCTTCGGGTTCGGTCCTGGGGCTTCGGTTGTCAGCAGTTCGGTTCCTTAAGAGGACTTTCGGCTCTAAGAGGGTTCGACCCTATAGAGTGGGTTTCGGGTCCTTAAGGGTATTTTACCCATTTTTACCCCGTTTTAAGCGGTTTTTGACCCGGTTAAGGTTCAGGATGACCCGAATGATTACAAAAAGTTACGAGAACTTTTGAGAGAGATTTGGGAGAGAATTCAAATAGAGAGAGATAAAGTGAAAGAGATTTAGAGAGGTTCCGTTTATGACCTTTTTGAGTGTCCGGCTTCGCAACGCAAGGTCCGTAAACCCCGTTAAGCCATGTTTTAGAGTCCTACTCACTCCCGATGAGTGTGCAATAGTGTTTTATCGCTTTGGTTCATTGTTTAGCACTATTAAGGCTAAGGAAATTCAAACATACGAATTTTCCAAATGATGTTTTCTCATTAGAATAATGAATTGTACAGTAATTTCATAACGTAAACCCTAGTATACAAAGGTTAAATGAGTTGACCGGTTTGACTTGTTGACTTTGTTTGACTTTGACTCGACCATAATTTGATGGTTGTCACATAGGGTATGTGGTACGATGGGGGAGCTCACTAAGCTTCATGCTTACAATTTTCAGTTTTGTTTCAGGTACCTGGCGCAGTAGCGGCACATCATACACACATATTTTTGGTTTTCTGCACTATGAGATATTCTGGGATTGCACTCTGACATGTTACTATTTTTATGGATTGTTTTCAGTCATGTGTTATGGATTTATGAAATGATATAATCTAATGGTGTTATCTTACAATTGTTTTATAAATCAATTAATTAAAAATGAAATTTTTGGACTCGAAATTTAGGACGTTACAAATAAGTCAAAATTTTCATAACCCTAAAGAGGGGTTATAATTTCCGGCCCTACGGAGATATATGAGAGAGGATGAACGAAAATTAAGAGTTAGGAAGCCGTTGGGTTTGATCCCAAGCCTCTTAATCTATTACTTTAAAAAAAATAAACAAGAAAATTAATCTATTTAATTATTACATACCATATGAATAAATAAATTATTAAAACCATTTTTATAATAAAAACAACAAACACAACAATCATAATGGTCATTGGCTAGTTTATGCAAATAATATACATCAACATACACATAAAAGAACCTTTGTTTTTCTAAGACAACTTTAAATGACAAAAGATGCATGAAACTTTTGTCACATAAAAAATAACAATTATAAGGTTGTCATAGAAAATATGTATGAACTTATTTTTATATAAAAACAACTTATCCATATTCTCCAAAAAATAAGATTTCCAAAAGTTAAAAAATTTAACCAAAATTGCAAGGTGGGTCTCTAATACCAATTGTTGGGTTTTATTACAAAAATAGTTTCATTAACTAGAAAAATTATGACAACGAAAGACTTAAAATTTTGAAAATAACATAACATTTTATACCCACCAAGGATCTCCTTGCAAGTTATAGAAAGATAAAATACCAACCATAGAAAGGATGAAGAAATAACATCATTTGTTATTCTTTGGATCCTCTTGGAAGACTTGGAAGTTGATGAAGAATGTGGAACATTTGAGACACCAACAATGACTCAACTTGATGTAGATACTAGTCCATAAAACTCTTAACTCTTAAGCTTTATGCTCTAATCAAATTAAGAACAGAAAGAGAGCAAAAATGCAAGTGTTCTTCAAGCTTTCTAACCAAAACTAGAGAGAATGAGAGAGAGAGAGAGAGAGAGAGGGCATGTTATCATTTTGAGAGCTAGAATGGATCAACCCATTCAAGAATGCAAGCCTAAAATTTATATTGTCTTAAAGTGAAGTCATTAACCATTAGGTCCTTCCAATTTAGACAAGCATGTTCCTAAAGCAACTTTCCCCCCATGCATGCACCATGCTTCATTTCTTTTTAATAAACTAAGTGAAAAGCCATCCATACTTTCTTCTAACTTATTTTCGGCCATAATGAGTAAAAAGAGAAGAAAGAGTGTATATTTTATAAACTCAAAGTTTATAAGGTATAAAATTTGTCTTTTGCTAAAAGACAAAAAGGCTTACCATTGTTTCGGTAAATGACTAAGAAGATGAGTGATATTCCGACCCTAGTGGTCATATCAAATCGAGTCCGACTAAGACAAGTATGTTACGTGGTTTAAAGAACCAAGATCGATGTAGCATTAGACTTAAGCTAGAAGATTGAAGTGAAAGATAATAGAAGCGATCAATAGAAGCATCGCGACCATTATTCAAGTAAGAAGCTTGTAGCTAGAAGTGCTACATGCTAGAATGTGATTATATCAAGGAAGGTATATTCCATTATGGAATTTAACACTAAAAGACTTGAGTCTTAGCATTGTATCATACGATGAGAGGTCATTAAAACATGACCCATCAGTCTGTTATGATAAATAAAGGAAAGAACTTATCTTAAGTCTTTTAAGAAGAATAAGGAATCTTCAATAAGGATTGATTTTGTAAATCGAAGGTTACCGTTGAAAGTCCAACGCAAGATAGAGAGCGGGTGCAAGATTGAGCACCGCCTACAGTCAAGAAGTCCAAGAGTTAGATACTCATTCGAAGTAACATAAAAGTTATGGTTATTACCTAGGATGAAGAGATAATGCATGGAGTCATTATACAAGCCCTGTTGTGTTGATGATTCTGGGACATAATCATCCTAAGGGGGAGATAATTGTAACGCCCGCAGATTCGAGTTAGTCAATTAAGAGACGATAAGCGTCAAAAATGACTTTTTGATAGAGGATTATTTACAATAAATAGTCTTAACTAAGTCTTAGTATATGTCACAAGGTTTTCGTACATATAAAGTGTAACAGCCAGGTTTTCAAAGCAAAATTTTTCATTTAAATAATCAATTTAATATTAAAACACTTGTTTAAAATCTTATTCTTATTCGAATTACAAAACATAGTTCCATTTCCATTTGAATAGACAACCAGGATCCTCCAAAATACAACTCTTTCCTCGGTGTGTACAATCGAGCCGATGCCATTCCGCGTTACTGAAAGAACCTGAAACATCATAACATAAATACTGTAAGCACGAAGCTTAGTGAGTTCCCCAATATACACCTTACACAATTACGCCTTTCCAGGCCCTGACCTTCCGGTCCTCAATACAACGCCTTCCGGCCCATAGTATAATTGCCTTCCGGCCCATAACATAATGCCTTCCGGCCCACATATCATACATAGTACATATAACAAATAACTTACCACATATAGCATACATATCACATAACATATCCGACCTTCCGGTCACACAGTCAAACCCTTCCGGGTACAGTATAGTGAGAAGACTCACCTCGCGGTCACTGGAAGATAGCAACTCCTGAAATCTCTTGCACTTGATCCTCCGAGCTACAAGCTCCCTGTCTCATCATATATCTCTTTTTAATACTTCTATCTTCCACGTTAACTGACCCTAAAACGTTACACACAGGTCAACTCTGGTCAACGGCCATCTCGACTGGACTCGGCGAGTACCCTGGCGACTCGGCGAGTCTAGTCGTCCTCACCAATACCTGCATGATCCCTTTCTACTCGTCGAGTATCCCTCTTGACTCGACGAGGTCCTCGTGGAAGAATCGCGGGGCCACCCCGACTCTACTCGCCGAGCCTGATCATCAAACTCGGCGAGTCCCAGTGAATCTTCAAGCTACTCGCCGAGTCTGATCATCCGACTCGGCGAGTCTACGCCATGCAGTCGATCGAACTGCTTCCTGAGATACATATATTCTCGAATATACAAACATGGGACCTTCTGGACCTCTGAGGGTCCTAGTACAAGGTTATAAACGTTGAATAACAACACAACAATTCATCTAGACTCCAAATGGGTTCCATAAACCCTAAATCTATATACACATCAATCACAGGAGAATGTAATCCGAATTATTACCTGAATGATGTACCTTCCATGTCCCCAAACTTCAGAACTCGAACTCCCTGCAGTTCCTTTAGCTAGAACCCTTCTCCTCCTTGCACAACAATTCCTTCAAGGTCACCAATGGCCTTCAAGCTTGCTCTAGCCGCCCCAGTCGCCTAGGGTTCTTCCCAATCGATCCAAAGTCGTGAAATGGCGGCATAATAACCCTTATATACGACCCAATACTGAACGGCTAGGGTTTCCGCTGAACAGCGTCGACTCGCCGAGTCCATATCTGGACTCGTCGAGTCCAGTCGTGAACCCGCGACCAAACCTGCGACCCTACTCGGCGAGTCTGGCTCCAACTCGTCGAGTCTCCCCTTTAAAACACCCCCAAAATGCAACTTGACAATACTTGAGATTTTGGGCTGTTACAATTCTCCCCCACTAGAATTAGACTTCGCCCTCGAAGTCTCACTCTGAAAATAGTTCTGGCTGCTGCTCCCGCATCTCACGTTTCGGCTTCCCCAGACACTACCGATCTCTTCCGAGGCCGCCACTGAACCAATACCAGAGGTACCTCCTTGTTCCTCAGAACCTTGATCTTCCGATCTCCGACGGCCACTAGCCTCTCGGCGTAACATAGGCTCGCGTCCACCTAATCGTTCTCTAGTAGAACCATTGCTGACTCATCTGCTATACACCTCTTCAATTGCGACACATACAAGTGTCATGGATCCGTCCCAATTCCGTTGACAGCTCCAAACGGTAGGCCACCCTTCCTGCCTTCGCACCTTCACGAAAAGACCCAACATACCGGGGCCCCCCATTTACCCCTCTTCCCAAATCGAAACACCCCGTCAGAAATACGAAGTCGCCGACCGGAATCACATGCTCGTAACGGCGTCTGCCTGCATAACCTTCCTGTTAACTCTAGACGATCACTAACTCTCTTTAACCTGCTGAGTCTGCTCTGTCAACTAAAGCACGAACTCTGAACTGCTCATCACTCTCTGTAATCGGAAATTACCCAAGATGCACTCTGCTCCAAATCTCAACGATCACTCAACCCATAAGGGTTAGGAAATCCCGAACCACCGGATTCCCTATCCAAAGCCCACTTTGCCCATTCCGGACCGACTGAGAGATCCATTCTCCCTCTCAGATCAAATCTCACAAGTTCCCTCTTGCCATCACATACACATACTGAACTAGTCCCAACACTCGCAGGTCGAAAAACCCGATACACTGATGATATCCTCGAACATCTCCCAAGACGAACCTCTAATATCCGTCCTATACCCTGATCAGAATCACACTGAGAATTCAAGATTCTCTATTCCCTTGCATCCTTTCTGAGTCTCGTCCGTCATCCCAACCCGGATGGTTCCTACTTCATTGCCGCATACACGATGCTCGAAACCATACTTGAAATACTCTAACCATAACCCTGCTCTGCAGATTTCACTTTCGTGAACTTGCACCCCTTCGGAGTTACACACCTTCCTCTTTTCCTTTTTCCAAGGAACCCTCTTGGCCATAATGCCACTCCAACCGGTGCCACGGTGCTCGCCCTAATCGACACCACCCTTTTTGCATAACCGCTAACCACAGACTCTGGTTCTCATTGCAGGGGCTCTCAATCTCATGCGCTCCCTCCACTCATCAAAATCACTACCTCAGCTAAACAAGATCACCAATCCCGGGGCCCGACCTTCCAATGTAATCACACTGCACATACACCATCCGTAATCTCACACTGATCCAGCAATACCAACAGAGTCTCCAGCATGACTGGACCGACTCTCATAACACATACTAGCCACTCGAGGCTATATCTCTGTGGGTCCGTACACCCAACTCTGCGAACCCTCAGGTTCTAACTCTGGAACCTTCCGGTTCCAGCTCTAGAAACATGCACAACATAATCTCGGTTACTTACTCAAGCTTGATCCCGGCCTTCTCTCAGGCCTCCACAATCGAATGCCCTAGGTCTGTATCCCGCCCCGCATACCCGACACTCGCTCTCGTCGGCCTATACTCTGCGCTGACAAACACTGTTGAATCCCAACAGCTAAGCACCCTCACATACTCATCGATCTCCCGGAGAATTTTCTAATTCTCCCCCACTAAAACACTGACTAACTGCCGCCGATCGTCATTAACGACCTTACAGAACAATCTTGCACAAAGAGAACATTTATACACTGACTGCTTCCCACAAGCACAAGCAACCCTCAGCAATACACACCTCCTCCCTGATCAACCCACTCACAAGAATCTAGTCCTTCAATCATCCACTCCACGACTGTAGATGCTACCCGACAATCCAACCAGTGCCGCATCTCCCCTAACAACCCCCACGGACGATAACCAAAGGAATCCGCGACAATAACCCATAACCAAACTCACAACCTGCCCAAAGGATGAACACCACATCGGAAGCCGCACAAGACTACTGACACTAAAACACCAATTATAACCATACCCAACCATCAGGGAATAACGCATGCCAAAGCGAAACCTGAAGTACCAATCCATGACCATGCCAGACCCGCGAAACAACGAATACCGCATCGAAACCCATACAAGATACCAGCACAAACAATACGCCAAATCAATGCAAGACAATCAAGACATCATGAAATCATCATACCCGCAGCTGTCTCCGTCACTGCCCCGTCTCCCTCTGTCGCACGCAGATAACCACGACCCTGAGCCCTCTGGGGCTCTGCTCCATCCTGTCCTCCTCAAGTCCCGAATTGGCACTGACTGCCAACAATCCCGTGCACAGTGCCCCTCCCTTCCGCACTTGCGACATGCACCACCGGACCCGCAAGCTCCGATGTAACCCCTTTTCACTCGATCGACGACACCTTTGGTCTCATGCTTTCCTACTGCATCTCTACACTCCACCTATTACTACTCCTGACAATTCTTGCTTTCTTACATACTGCCCCCGGTTCTCCCCCACTAGGGTTCAAACCAACACCAATTAGTATACAATCAACCCACGACTATCCTTCACCAGCGAAATCGTATCTGCTCCAGAAAAGTGCTGTGCAACACCCGCTAGTCCCTCCCCTTATAGAGTCAAACAATCCCCTATACTCTGAACCTCTAGCTAACTCTCCAAGAACCTCTCATCACGGCTGCCTCTAATCGTTCCAAATCCCATACTGATCTAATACTAAGCACCTGCACTGCTCGATAACATGTCCGGCTCGCAGACTGCACCGCAGCATCATCGTTCCCCTCATCTCAGCCCATCAACCCGTATCCAACGCCGGACTTGTCCCAAGGACAGGGACTTACTCTCAACATAGACGACAACTCTCCGCACTGCAAAAACTCGTCTGAACTCTTCACTGCTACCACTATAACCCAACCTATTATTCTCAATTAGGTGTGGTGTGGTTCTCTGCTACCTCAGCCCCAACTGACTGTCTGTTCACGGTAAATCTCTGTCTCGCGGTACACCCGCTACCTGATGCTCTGAGGAAAGTCATTATCGATAACTACCTGCAGGGTGTACTCCCAAATCCGGAACTGAAACACCCGACCTCTCGCGTCTTGCACACGAGCATAAATGACACTACTCACCCAAAAGGTGACCTCTCCTCTGTCGTCTGATTGCTCAACTCAACTGAAATTTTCCCCTGTCTTGACTCTTACCAAAATACTCTGATAGGCACTCGCTTTTCCCTTCGAGGAACGCCTCTCCGTACTCAATCATGGTCTACAGGCTTGAAACCCATAGCGTCCAAACTCTACCTCATCGGTCATAACCGGGTAACAAGATAGCCACAAGCATCATCCACTACAAACCATGGTACTCATCCCATGACATCCCTCCTCAACATGCTTCGGCGTATGGTACCTGAACCATAGCACCACTCCCCAATCTGCTCCAACGTATAGCACTCGGACCACAACATCCATCTCAATCTGATCCGATGTATGGTGCCCAGACCATAACATCACTTTGTATCCGCTCCGATGTATGGTATCCGAACCATAACATCGCCCCTCAATCTGTTACTTAGGACCTTTAGGATGCCCCCTGTATCAAGTATGGGTCCTCTGCTTTCAGTAGTACGGGCCCATACTACCTGCCACATCTACCCATACTTTCCACACGGACCATCCCAGAGTCCCTAAGTAGCTGATAAACCTGCTCTTTCACCCATCTCATCGCGCGTGCTCGCTTTCCAGCGAAATCCTCTACTCTACCATCGCACTCATCTGGCTAGGCTTAATCTCTAGCCCATTCCGCCGTCCTCCCACTTCTTTGCTATCAGCTGCTGAAGAGCTCCTGATGATGCCAAACATTTACCTCCTGAGTATCGTCATACTCACTTAGTAGCTGTCTCCCATCATCGAGAACTCCACAAAGCACGAAGCAAGCAGCATTCGAGCATCGAAGCATACATAGGACTCCTTAGCTGTGATAGCTCCACCTTCTCGGCTCATCCTCGGAAGTACCACTGTACCCCGTAGCTTTACCCCTTGTGCGTTCTAACTAGATACCCTCACTCATCACATACACACAAAAGCATAACGCACATATAACAGCAAACCCTAGACTAAGGCATCACAATTCAGGCCACTCTAGTCCTAAGATGTGAAATACCTAGCCTGTCTCTAGCATGCAATAATGTCTCATAAAGTGCATAATAGATATTTCATAATACAAAAGTAAAGGTATTTGGGAAATCACCGTTTGGCTCTGGCTGATTGTACACACTGCTCTTTCTTGCTTTCTCTTTGAACTCTTATTCACTTTTAGAAAACTATTTATTTGAAAACTTTTTCTTAATTCCTCAGTTTGAGTCCAGACTCACCCGTAGGCGCGTCCGAATCCCTCAAACCAAGGCTCTGATACCAATTGTAACAGCCAGGTTTTCAAAGCAAAATTTTTCATTTAAATAATCAATTTAATATTAAAACACTTGTTTAAAATCTTATTCTTATTCGAATTACAAAACATAGTTCCATTTCCATTTGAATAGACAACCAGGATCCTCCAAAATACAACTCTTTCCTCGGTGTGTACAATCGAGCCGATGCCATTCCGCGTTACTGAAAGAACCTGAAACATCATAACATAAATACTGTAAGCACGAAGCTTAGTGAGTTCCCCAATATACACCTTACACAATTACGCCTTTCCAGGCCCTGACCTTCCGGTCCTCAATACAACGCCTTCCGGCCCATAGTATAATTGCCTTCCGGCCCATAACATAATGCCTTCCGGCCCACATATCATACATAGTACATATAACAAATAACTTACCACATATAGCATACATATCACATAACATATCCGACCTTCCGGTCACACAGTCAAACCCTTCCGGGTACAGTATAGTGAGAAGACTCACCTCGCGGTCACTGGAAGATAGCAACTCCTGAAATCTCTTGCACTTGATCCTCCGAGCTACAAGCTCCCTGTCTCATCATATATCTCTTTTTAATACTTCTATCTTCCACGTTAACTGACCCTAAAACGTTACACACAGGTCAACTCTGGTCAACGGCCATCTCGACTGGACTCGGCGAGTACCCTGGCGACTCGGCGAGTCTAGTCGTCCTCACCAATACCTGCATGATCCCTTTCTACTCGTCGAGTATCCCTCTTGACTCGAAGAGGTCCTCGTGGAAGAATCGCGGGGCCACCCCGACTCTACTCGCCGAGCCTGATCATCAAACTCGGCGAGTCCCAGTGAATCTTCAAGCTACTCGCCGAGTCTGATCATCCGACTCGGCGAGTCTACGCCATGCAGTCGATCGAACTGCTTCCTGAGATACATATATTCTCGAATATACAAACATGGGACCTTCTGGACCTCTGAGGGTCCTAGTACAAGGTTATAAACGTTGAATAACAACACAACAATTCATCTAGACTCCAAATGGGTTCCATAAACCCTAAATCTATATACACATCAATCACAGGAGAATGTAATCCGAATTATTACCTGAATGATGTACCTTCCATGTCCCCAAACTTCAGAACTCGAACTCCCTGCAGTTCCTTTAGCTAGAACCCTTCTCCTCCTTGCACAACAATTCCTTCAAGGTCACCAATGGCCTTCAAGCTTGCTCTAGCCGCCCCAGTCGCCTAGGGTTCTTCCCAATCGATCCAAAGTCGTGAAATGGCGGCATAATAACCCTTATATACGACCCAATACTGAACGGCTAGGGTTTCCGCTGAACAGCGTCGACTCGCCGAGTCCATATCTGGACTCGTCGAGTCCAGTCGTGAACCCGCGACCAAACCTGCGACCCTACTCGGCGAGTCTGGCTCCAACTCGTCGAGTCTCCCCTTTAAAACACCCCCAAAATGCAACTTGACAATACTTGAGATTTTGGGCTGTTACAATTCTCCCCCACTAGAATTAGACTTCGCCCTCGAAGTCTCACTCTGAAAATAGTTCTGGCTGCTGCTCCCGCATCTCACGTTTCGGCTTCCCCAGACACTACCGATCTCTTCCGAGGCCGCCACTGAACCAATACCAGAGGTACCTCCTTGTTCCTCAGAACCTTGATCTTCCGATCTCCGACGGCCACTAGCCTCTCGGCGTAACACAGGCTCGCGTCCACCTAATCGTTCTCTAGTAGAACCATTGCTGACTCATCTGCTATACACCTCTTCAATTGCGACACATACAAGTGTCATGGATCCGTCCCAATTCCGTTGACAGCTCCAAACGGTAGGCCACCCTTCCTGCCTTCGCACCTTCACGAAAAGACCCAACATACCGGGGCCCCCCATTTACCCCTCTTCCCAAATCGAAACACCCCGTCAGAAATACGAAGTCGCCGACCGGAATCACATGCTCGTAACGGCGTCTGCCTGCATAACCTTCCTGTTAACTCTAGACGATCACTAACTCTCTTTAACCTGCTGAGTCTGCTCTGTCAACTAAAGCACGAACTCTGAACTGCTCATCACTCTCTGTAATCGGAAATTACCCAAGATGCACTCTGCTCCAAATCTCAACGATCACTCAACCCATAAGGGTTAGGAAATCCCGAACCACCGGATTCCCTATCCAAAGCCCACTTTGCCCATTCCGGACCGACTGAGAGATCCATTCTCCCTCTCAGATCAACTCTCACAAGTTCCCTCTTGCCATCACATACACATACTGAACTAGTCCCAACACTCGCAGGTCGAAAAACCCGATACACTGATGATATCCTCGAACATCTCCCAAGACGAACCTCTAATATCCGTCCTATACCCTGATCAGAATCACACTGAGAATTCAAGATTCTCTATTCCCTTGCATCCTTTCTGAGTCTCGTCCGTCATCCCAACCCGGATGGTTCCTACTTCATTGCCGCATACACGATGCTCGAAACCATACTTGAAATACTCTAACCATAACCCTGCTCTGCAGATTTCACTTTCGTGAACTTGCACCCCTTCGGAGTTACACACCTTCCTCTTTTCCTTTTTCCAAGGAACCCTCTTGGCCATAATGCCACTCCAACCGGTGCCACGGTGCTCGCCCTAATCGACACCACCCTTTTTGCATAACCGCTAACCACAGACTCTGGTTCTCATTGCAGGGGCTCTCAATCTCATGCGCTCCCTCCACTCATCAAAATCACTACCTCAGCTAAACAAGATCACCAATCCCGGGGCCCGACCTTCCAATGTAATCACACTGCACATACACCATCCGTAATCTCACACTGATCCAGCAATACCAACAGAGTCTCCAGCATGACTGGACCGACTCTCATAACACATACTAGCCACTCGAGGCTATATCTCTGTGGGTCCGTACACCCAACTCTGCGAACCCTCAGGTTCTAACTCTGGAACCTTCCGGTTCCAGCTCTAGAAACATGCACAACATAATCTCGGTTACTTACTCAAGCTTGATCCCGGCCTTCTCTCAGGCCTCCACAATCGAATGCCCTAGGTCTGTATCCCGCCCCGCATACCCGACACTCGCTCTCGTCGGCCTATACTCTGCGCTGACAAACACTGTTGAATCCCAACAGCTAAGCACCCTCACATACTCATCGATCTCCCGGAGAATTTTCTAATTCTCCCCCACTAAAACACTGACTAACTGCCGCCGATCGTCATTAACGACCTTACAGAACAATCTTGCACAAAGAGAACATTTATACACTGACTGCTTCCCACAAGCACAAGCAACCCTCAGCAATACACACCTCCTCCCTGATCAACCCACTCACAAGAATCTAGTCCTTCAATCATCCACTCCACGACTGTAGATGCTACCCGACAATCCAACCAGTGCCGCATCTCCCCTAACAACCCCCACGGACGATAACCAAAGGAATCCGCGACAATAACCCATAACCAAACTCACAACCTGCCCAAAGGATGAACACCACATCGGAAGCCGCACAAGACTACTGACACTAAAACACCAATTATAACCATACCCAACCATCAGGGAATAACGCATGCCAAAGCGAAACCTGAAGTACCAATCCATGACCATGCCAGACCCGCGAAACAACGAATACCGCATCGAAACCCATACAAGATACCAGCACAAACAATACGCCAAATCAATGCAAGACAATCAAGACATCATGAAATCATCATACCCGCAGCTGTCTCCGTCACTGCCCCGTCTCCCTCTGTCGCACGCAGATAACCACGACCCTGAGCCCTCTGGGGCTCTGCTCCATCCTGTCCTCCTCAAGTCCCGAATTGGCACTGACTGCCAACAATCCCGTGCACAGTGCCCCTCCCTTCCGCACTTGCGACATGCACCACCGGACCCGCAAGCTCCGATGTAACCCCTTTTCACTCGATCGACGACACCTTTGGTCTCATGCTTTCCTACTGCATCTCTACACTCCACCTATTACTACTCCTGACAATTCTTGCTTTCTTACATACTGCCCCCGGTTCTCCCCCACTAGGGTTCAAACCAACACCAATTAGTATACAATCAACCCACGACTATCCTTCACCAGCGAAATCGTATCTGCTCCAGAAAAGTGCTGTGCAACACCCGCTAGTCCCTCCCCTTATAGAGTCAAACAATCCCCTATACTCTGAACCTCTAGCTAACTCTCCAAGAACCTCTCATCACGGCTGCCTCTAATCGTTCCAAATCCCATACTGATCTAATACTAAGCACCTGCACTGCTCGATAACATGTCCGGCTCGCAGACTGCACCGCAGCATCATCGTTCCCCTCATCTCAGCCCATCAACCCGTATCCAACGCCGGACTTGTCCCAAGGACAGGGACTTACTCTCAACATAGACGACAACTCTCCGCACTGCAAAAACTCGTCTGAACTCTTCACTGCTACCACTATAACCCAACCTATTATTCTCAATTAGGTGTGGTGTGGTTCTCTGCTACCTCAGCCCCAACTGACTGTCTGTTCACGGTAAATCTCTGTCTCGCGGTACACCCGCTACCTGATGCTCTGAGGAAAGTCATTATCGATAACTACCTGCAGGGTGTACTCCCAAATCCGGAACTGAAACACCCGACCTCTCGCGTCTTGCACACGAGCATAAATGACACTACTCACCCAAAAGGTGACCTCTCCTCTGTCGTCTGATTGCTCAACTCAACTGAAATTTTCCCCTGTCTTGACTCTTACCAAAATACTCTGATAGGCACTCGCTTTTCCCTTCGAGGAACGCCTCTCCGTACTCAATCATGGTCTACAGGCTTGAAACCCATAGCGTCCAAACTCTACCTCATCGGTCATAACCGGGTAACAAGATAGCCACAAGCATCATCCACTACAAACCATGGTACTCATCCCATGACATCCCTCCTCAACATGCTTCGGCGTATGGTACCTGAACCATAGCACCACTCCCCAATCTGCTCCAACGTATAGCACTCGGACCACAACATCCATCTCAATCTGATCCGATGTATGGTGCCCAGACCATAACATCACTTTGTATCCGCTCCGATGTATGGTATCCGAACCATAACATCGCCCCTCAATCTGTTACTTAGGACCTTTAGGATGCCCCCTGTATCAAGTATGGGTCCTCTGCTTTCAGTAGTACGGGCCCATACTACCTGCCACATCTACCCATACTTTCCACACGGACCATCCCAGAGTCCCTAAGTAGCTGATAAACCTGCTCTTTCACCCATCTCATCGCGCGTGCTCGCTTTCCAGCGAAATCCTCTACTCTACCATCGCACTCATCTGGCTAGGCTTAATCTCTAGCCCATTCCGCCGTCCTCCCACTTCTTTGCTATCAGCTGCTGAAGAGCTCCTGATGATGCCAAACATTTACCTCCTGAGTATCGTCATACTCACTTAGTAGCTGTCTCCCATCATCGAGAACTCCACAAAGCACGAAGCAAGCAGCATTCGAGCATCGAAGCATACATAGGACTCCTTAGCTGTGATAGCTCCACCTTCTCGGCTCATCCTCGGAAGTACCACTGTACCCCGTAGCTTTACCCCTTGTGCGTTCTAACTAGATACCCTCACTCATCACATACACACAAAAGCATAACGCACATATAACAGCAAACCCTAGACTAAGGCATCACAATTCAGGCCACTCTAGTCCTAAGATGTGAAATACCTAGCCTGTCTCTAGCATGCAATAATGTCTCATAAAGTGCATAATAGATATTTCATAATACAAAAGTAAAGGTATTTGGGAAATCACCGTTTGGCTCTGGCTGATTGTACACACTGCTCTTTCTTGCTTTCTCTTTGAACTCTTATTCACTTTTAGAAAACTATTTATTTGAAAACTTTTTCTTAATTCCTCAGTTTGAGTCCAGACTCACCCGTAGGCGCGTCCGAATCCCTCAAACCAAGGCTCTGATACCAATTGTAACAGCCAGGTTTTCAAAGCAAAATTTTTCATTTAAATAATCAATTTAATATTAAAACACTTGTTTAAAATCTTATTCTTATTCGAATTACAAAACATAGTTCCATTTCCATTTGAATAGACAACCAGGATCCTCCAAAATACAACTCTTTCCTCGGTGTGTACAATCGAGCCGATGCCATTCCGCGTTACTGAAAGAACCTGAAACATCATAACATAAATACTGTAAGCACGAAGCTTAGTGAGTTCCCCAATATACACCTTACACAATTATGCCTTTCCAGGCCCTGACCTTCCGGTCCTCAATACAACGCCTTCCGGCCCATAGTATAATTGCCTTCCGGCCCATAACATAATGCCTTCCGGCCCACATATCATACATAGTACATATAACAAATAACTTACCACATATAGCATACATATCACATAACATATCCGACCTTCCGGTCACACAGTCAAACCCTTCCGGGTACAGTATAGTGAGAAGACTCACCTCGCGGTCACTGGAAGATAGCAACTCCTGAAATCTCTTGCACTTGATCCTCCGAGCTACAAGCTCCCTGTCTCATCATATATCTCTTTTTAATACTTCTATCTTCCACGTTAACTGACCCTAAAACGTTACACACAGGTCAACTCTGGTCAACGGCCATCTCGACTGGACTCGACGAGTACCCTGGCGACTCGGCGAGTCTAGTCGTCCTCACCAATACCTGCATGATCCCTTTCTACTCGTCGAGTATCCCTCTTGACTCGACGAGGTCCTCGTGGAAGAATCGCGGGGCCACCCCGACTCTACTCGCCGAGCCTGATCATCAAACTCGGCGAGTCCCAGTGAATCTTCAAGCTACTCGCCGAGTCTGATCATCCGACTCAGCGAGTCTACGCCATGCAGTCGATCGAACTGCTTCCTGAGATACATATATTCTCGAATATACAAACATGGAACCTTCTGGACCTCTGAGGGTCCTAGTACAAGGTTATAAACGTTGAATAACAACACAACAATTCATCTAGACTCCAAATGGGTTCCATAAACCCTAAATCTATATACACATCAATCACAGGAGAATGTAATCCGAATTATTACCTGAATGATGTACCTTCCATGTCCCCAAACTTCAGAACTCGAACTCCCTGCAGTTCCTTTAGCTAGAACCCTTCTCCTCCTTGCACAACAATTCCTTCAAGGTCACCAATGGCCTTCAAGCTTGCTCTAGCCGCCCCAGTCGCCTAGGGTTCTTCCCAATCGATCCAAAGTCGTGAAATGGCGGCATAATAACCCTTATATACGACCCAATACTGAACGGCTAGGGTTTCCGCTGAACAGCGTCGACTCGCCGAGTCCATATCTGGACTCGTCGAGTCCAGTCGTGAACCCGCGACCAAACCTGCGACCCTACTCGGCGAGTCTGGCTCCAACTCGTCGAGTCTCCCCTTTAAAACACCCCCAAAATGCAACTTGACAATACTTGAGATTTTGGGCTGTTACATAAAGAACGCCGAAATCCAAGTTATAACGAAGAAATTATGACCTGTCGAAGTCTACGATAAAACCGGCACGACACCAGGAATCGTAAAAAGTGAGTTTATGATAGAGTACTTTTTAGCCTTTGGTTTCCAAATGAAAGTTGTAGAGTATGTCTCCACCTTTGCGTGGATATAAAGAACGTCAAAAACGGAGCTCGTATGCAAAAGTTATGGCCTTCCGAAGATGCAGCTGTTGAGAGCATGACACGTGGCTGAAACCCTAGCTGCCTCAAGTCCACGATGTGAACATGAGATTCACGACGTGAAACTAGTCAAAGACACTAATCGAGGCTAAAAACACGCGTTAAGGCTACGGGATGACTCATGGAGGTTCACGACGTAAACCTATCATATTCATGACGTGAATGGACCCAGAACACCCTATAAATAGCAAGTTCAGCCCTTGTTCTTCTTACACCGATTCCTTTCTCTCTCTCTCTCTCTCTCTCTCTCTCTCTCTCTCTCGTTTGCTGAAGGCGTTTCTACGTTCTGAGCCCGACGATCACGAACCGCCGACCGTTTCTAGTTAGATTCTATCAACTCACGCTACTAATGTGAGTGCATATTATTTTCATCTTACACATATATTTGAAGTATTTTATATAAATTACGTGCTATCTGTGCATATTATCTGTATACTTGCTATCTATGATGGATGAACCATTTTATACATGCTTTAATTGATTTAAACTGCATATGTATTTTATATCTAAAAATATGTTGGGTAAAACATGGGTAGATGAATTAGATGATGTGTGATGAAATAAAAATTGACGAGAGGTCTCGATGTTTAAGATGATCGATTCATCTAGCAGAGTATAGACATGGTTATTAGTTATTGATCTGGGAGTATGGATAATACATACCAGATCAGGAGTATAGATCAGGTAGAGAGGTTAGTTTTAGATCCGGGAGTATGGATTAGGTATTTTTGATCTATGTGTTCACCAGTTGTAATTTAAGAACCCTGGCAACTATGGACTTAGTGTCTATTAGATAAATGTTGGCAGCTATGGACTTAGTGCCTATTGTATAAACTCTGGCGACCATGCAGACTTGGTGCCTATTTGAGATAAATTGCTAAGGAAAGCAGTGTTGTCACCCCCAACGGTTGCCTTATTTGACATAAACCCTGGCGACGATGTGACTTTGTTCCTATTTGACATAAATTGATGAGGAACCCCCGAAGTAGTGTTGTCACCCTAATGAAAATCCTTAGGTTAGGTCCCTTATGATAAGTGTTTTAGGGATGTAAAGTGAGGATAACAGGAATGGGTAATCAGGGTTATTGTTGGTTGATGGCCTATTTCTTAGATCAATCCTTAGGAATGAATAAATGAAGGATAGATGATTCTTAGGGTAGATCCTTAAAATTAAAGAACATAACGGGGATGGGTAATCGGGTTGATTGTTTGATGTTTAAACATAATAATTATATTGTTGTGGGTTGAAAACCCTATGTGCTCACCAGGTTTCCCAACCTGACCCACTCAAGCTTATTTGTATCACAGGTGTCGATACGAAGCCACATTATACTGAGAGATTAAGGAGATATAAATCATTAGTGATAATGAATGTAAGTTCTGTTTATGCTTATGTTTATGTAATGGCGATGACATCCCAATTTTTTTAAAATGAATACAAATACATTTATTCGGAAATGCTTTGATAATGTATTTATCATGTTTTTCTGGGAACAAATTCCGCAACATTTTTATTAAAAGAAGTACTATGATTTTTATAAAGCATAAAATAAATCGGTCTTTTCTGGCCGTGAAATTGGGGATGTCACTGTTGGTATCAGAGCATTAGTTTAAGCGAACTAGGAATTTGTAGGATTTCTAGACTTAAACTTAAAATGTTAAACGATGATTGTGAGATGAGTGTCCGCTAAATTTAGGAACTATGTATGAATAGACATGGCACTAGCTTATTTTAGGAAAGATGTCTAAATTGCTATTATGTGCTAAATGTTTTATGTTATAGCTATAAAGATGCCTTATATGTTATTATTTGTTCGGATCTATGGTTTGTTGCCGACCGGATCTGGAAATTTTATGTGTTCAGATTTCTAAACGTTTAATTACGGTATTAGAACTGACATATAACTTTTCGGAGTAATAAGGAGATTTATACGTCTCTCATAAATAAAACTTTCCTATCTTAAATTCTCGCCTCGGTACACCGAATGTCTGCTTGGGTGTATAAAACGTCATGGTGAATACAGACTAGGAAATATCTGAGGAAGACGACAACTTGAGCCGAAGAATGTGATGGGTCATGCATTGGTCGTTGCGCCTGCATCTGAACCTATCACAATGGCAGAAGTTCAGTAAGTGATGCGCCTGTTTCTTTTATTTTTATTAGTTGTATTTGATATGGTTGAACATGGATCAGATTTTGGTTTATGAGGTAAAAAAAATTATTGGTTCTGTTGTGCTCCTTTGTAGCCTTTTAGATCCCTCATAACCTAATAGACTTCTATACGTATGGTGGGTTTTCTGATACGGCGTCAGAGAGGATTAAGGTGTATAGTTATTTGTCAAGTAGACAACGGAGAATGAAGATGTCACATGCGAGGGAAGAGATGTTCCTGTCAAGAGCTAAGGCCCATTGAATTTACCTCAGTCCAATCGATGATTGTCGATAAGGATGTCGATGACACCAGTTTTTTATAGTTTTTTTTATAGGAAATAAGCAGAGTAAATGCCGATTACTTTTACATCACATACCAAAACTCTTTTTATAGCTGAGTTGATTTTTTTAGGGGTCGTTGTCCATGGAGGCATGGACGATGGTGACTATGAAAATGAATTTTGAAGTTATGGGAAGCATTTAGAAAAAACAAATGTTATGATACTGGTAGTAGTGTAAAGGGGTGATAGAGAGATGAAAATGAAGGAGGTGGGTTTAGAGATGGTTGTTGGAAATGGTTAATGTTATTTCTGGAGAAGAAACAAGGGCTGCGATGGTAGTAAAAGAGTGTTATGAAGATGATGGTTGAGGAGTGATGGGTGGGATGGGATAGGTTCATTTTTGTTAATTTTATATGATTATAATTTATAAAAAAGAAAAAAATAATAAATATAATAGAATGGTTGAAGTGTCTTTTTATATAAATCAGGGGCGGGTGTGATAATCTATTTAAAATATAGGGACTTGATTTGTAAAATGTTCAAAGGTTGGGTCGAACATTATATTTTGACAAAACCACAATGACCATTTATGTAATTTACTCTAAAAAGAAAGTGCGTATTGAGATCGAAAACTTTTCACTTTTAGGGTGTGTTTGGCACGGGAGATTTGGGAGTTTCTAGTTTTTAACCTTGGACAAAACATTCCGTTTTGAAAACAAACATCATTTGACCTTACAAACTTTTAAAAAATGCTCCAAATCTAAAAGCTATCGCATGTAGCTTTTAACAAAACGCTAGTACGCTGCCAATTACCTGTTATCAGGCTACCGGCTACCTGCTTCCCGCTACATGCTATTCGCTACCCGCTATTTTGCCAAACACGCCCTTAATGGAAAAAAGATAGGTTTTATTTAAGATTTTAACACCAAATTATATATTATTAACTAGGATTTATTTAAGATTTTAACACCAAATTATATACTATTAGCTAGGATTTATTTAAGATTTTAACACCAAATTATATATTATTAAATTGAAGGAGAATGTTAACTAAAAAGCAAGAAAATAAAAAAATATTAAAAAATCTCAGGTTATGAAATAGATAACCTATTTTCTTATATATATAATCAAATGCAAGCTATTTAAGAACAGTTGGAATTTCCAAGTGATATATTTTCAAACGTATAGGTAATTGGAATTTACAAGTTTGGCAGCTATACCTTCTTGCGACACCTTTCAAGTCTTGTCGCCTCCTATCTTTATCTATTCTATCATATTCATCATCTTATCGTAATAAAAGTATCCTCATTTGTCTCTATCATTCTCGCTCTCAAGCTTTAAGCCCCGCCCGAGGGAAAATCATTTTAAATCAAAAAGCACATATGATTTCACTATTATGTATGTTAAGCTGGATTCAACCCCATAACAGTAAAAGATGGCATATTTTAGAGGTTTGATGTATTACACAGATGGTGGCGTTCCAGTTCTGTCCTTATGGACATCATGGCAACTGAGGTTTTCTTTTATATATCATGAAAACCTTTTTCGATATTACCTTGATACCTTCCGGCCACGTTTCAACAATCAGTTTCAATTTATTTGCTTATAATTCAATTTGAACAAGCCTCTATTTGATAGTTTTACATGCACATTATGTGTTTGATAAAATGCTTAACAGAAGTTATGAATTGAAACAAGAATAAGATGCAAATGCAATCTATGGTTAATAGGTAGTCTTTTGGCAAGAAATTAATCTGTATTTCGGAACGGGGGTATATATGTCCCTATTTGCCACATTTAAGTAATTTCTTGAATATTAACCCAATTGCTATTTTTTTTTCTGTGTAAAATGATCACTTTGGGTGATAACATTAGTCATGCAGATCAATCTTCAACAATGACTAATGACCTTCAAAATTCATGACTGCCCACTTGATGAAAGCTTATTGTTTGAAATGGATGATGTTAGGAATGCTGTTGAGATGGATTCTCTAAATCGGTAGCATATCATTTGTTTCATTTCTAATCTTCTATTAATATTTAACTTTCATACCCTGTTTTAGTTCTTAAGCATTCAAGGAGTTTCTTTGTTCATATCTAATTGACCAAATCGGTACTGAAAATTTGGAATGTGGAATACTCCTTCACAAATTGTAAATATAATAGCATTGAAGCTACTTGTGTTTATCTCAACATATACAAAAACAAACCTCACTGTTTTCTAGTGAGGGTGATCACCAATGAAACCATTATTCTTTGTATGATACTTTCTCTTTCATTGCCTCTAATCTATTCTACAATTCATTTTCTATCATGATTGTTAAACAATCATGATAGGTAGTCCCATCCCGAACCCCCCATGGGGGCCCCATTAATAAGTCATATATATATATATATATATATATATATATATATATATATATATATATATATATATATATATATATATATATATATATATAAAACAATGATTTTGAGCATCTAAAAATAACAAAAAATCATGTTTTTAAATTGTTTTTTACAATGTGATAACATTTTTGTTTTTACCATGTAAAATTATTTTATACGTAACTATTTTTAACCCAAAAAATAGCTTTTTAAGCCCAAAAAACTTCTTCTTTTAGCCTAATAAAAAATATCCTAAAATCAATCAGGGGTGGTGAAACGGGGACAGGTGTGTGGGTAATCCATGATTTCAAGGGCGGGAGTGGGGAGGCTAGAAATTTAGAGGGCGAGGGAGGGGGAATGGGGAAATTTCGGAGGTGGGGGCGGGAGATGCAATCTCCGTCCCGTTTGTCTCCGTTGAGATCCCTAGGTCTAGAAGACCCCGGTGATGTGGAAAGTTGTAAAGCAGAAATTTTTATCTCATGTCATTTAGAGATTGAAATCCTTAAAAAGTTAACTTTTCATGGGTATGCACAAAATGGTTGTTTCCATCAAATATCACTGTCTCATATTATTTAGCAATAAGTATACAAAGGTTTGGTTGTTGCGTATGGTTACATTTGGAAAATCATTCCAATTAATTTACAAATGAGAGTTACTTGGAGATGGAGGCTCTATCATTTCATTAAATGCATCAAACTTATATACAGGATGACACATGCTCATCGACCCGAATATGTTCTTTACTTTAGCATATCAAACTTTCATTCTATTAATGATCAGGGTCATATGCAAAAAAATAGCAACATACTTTTACTGATTTGTTATTATATCATCCTATTTCCATAGTCATATTACAACATTGTACTTTGAAAAATGTGTTCAAATTATAAGAATGTCATCCAAATAAAAATAGCAATGTACTTTCATTGAGTTGTTATTATAGTAACTTTTGGAAGTATAATGATCTAATAAGAAATGAAATTTTAAAGTACCATACTATAGTTGGTTACATGAACAACCCAACCTTGTAGGCAGTTAACAGGCTATTAATCGCTGCATCATGCGTCAAATCGCATGGGTATATTCCTGGTTAGCTCCCTCTTTAGATTAATTTGTGAAGTGAAAAAACAAGTAGCTAAAAGTTATAACTAAAATAAATATAAAGAGGGAAGCTCGATGATCTAACTAAACTAAAAGAAAAGCAAAGAGAAAGGGCATCTCAAAACTCATCCGCCTTCCCTGTTAAAACGAGAATACAACTCACTTGGTTTATTCGAAAAACTCTTGCAAATAAATGGTAATAATCAATAATGATTTCTCCTTTCAATTTTATTAAATAAAAGACAAGTAATAAAACCCCTTTTATTTACTTAGTTTTCCCTTTATTTACACATATAGATGAGTTTCTAATGTTTCATATACAACTTGCTGGCGGTGAACAAAACATTTGGACTACCCCTTGAAAGTTGTAGAGAAGCATATGCAGAAATCAGGAATGTATCAGTTTCTACTCACACTTGTCCGCAATTGAAAGTTAAACAAAATTCAGAGCCAGAAAATTAACATGATAGTCTGAAACAAGCCTGACATATTTATCAGTGAAACCTTTAGAGCAGCTTGATTCAGGATAATAAAGCTTCTTTAACACTAAAATTTACACAAATGGGAAGATGTGACATGTAAATTCTTGAATATTCATTTACTTGAACTATGGTAGGTCTACACTGCATATATATCATACACATCATTTCAATTTCCACCCGACAAACACAAAATGGTTTAATCACAGAAAAACTACATGATATTCCAATAAAGGGGCTAAGTAAGACTATTGTGAATAATAATTGATAATACTAATAAGTGTACCAGATGTGATCTGTCCCATCAACAACTTCACAAAGGTCAAAGTTGGTTTCTCATCTGACTGACAGACCTGCCTCAGAGAGAAACTACAAATCATTCCTATTTCACAAATGAAATTTCAAACCTACTATTTTTTTTAAAGTACTTAACTTTTTAATCATTTAGTTCTAATATTCTGCAATCCATCATATCCCTTCCATGTTCACAACTAAATGATGTTTTTTAACAAAAGAACTTCTTGATATTGGGACAAAAATTTATTTTTTATGATAAACATACTTTAGGCTAAAATAATCTTTAGGGGCTTCTTTTATAGTGCAAGCAAAATGTATTATTAAATTTATGTGTATATAAACCAAAAGAAGACAATGGCAGAGGGAGGGCCTTACATTTTTTTTGTATCATCATGTTTGGGAAGTGAGGTGCTGAAGTCCCACTGAAAGTGATTTCAAATTCTCAATTAAAGTGGCCTGCCAAATTTCAGAAAGCAGGAAGCGTTGACAAAGTTATAAAACTGCTTGTCCATGTTTACAACCATATATTGAGATGCAAACAATTGCTTTTATTATATACATTAATACATGCTTATGTTGGATATAATATTGGCATTTTGTTGGTTTAAAGAAAGCAAAATCAAATATTATATTTATAATTTATAATTTATCATCAGCAGAGGGAGAAGCATACCTTCAGATTAAGTCTGTAACTGCCTAGAGTATGAAGGTATAGGGGATATGTGAGATGAGGGGCCAGTAGGAGCCTCTTTTACTACTCCTTTCTTTCAGATTTGGGCATCCATTGATTTCCAAACTCAAAAGTGAAGGCAGCAACATTTCTGGTAGATCTATCGCCTTTGGGCAGTTGTAAATGGAGAGATACTGTAGAGAGGTCAGGTGTTGTAGTCCCATTGAAATAAATTCCACATTCTCAAAATCACTTATTTTAAGAGAAGTAAGAGATGGAGGAAGAAGATGGGACAACTGACTGAAATTACTGGCATCTTCCGACTGTCCACCCATTAACCCTAGCTCCACAAGTGAGATTGGAAAAGTCTGTGGGCCCCACTTTGAAATGGGCTTCTTCAACCCCCCTATGTGAAGGCGACACAGTTTTGGAGGCCAAAGCCCACGAGAAAAGGAAGAATCCATATTTTGACAACCTAATATTGTCAGATGTGTTAACACATTGAGTTCTTGCAGCTCGTGGTCAGGAAATGACTCCATATTTGGACAATCGCTTATTTCAAGTTTCAAAAGGTGATTGAAGAAACTCAATTCAGTGATCGATTTCAGATTTGGCCAATCACTTATATATAGAGATTCAAGCTTTGGTATGTTTGAGTTGATCAGAGGCTTCTTTCGTCCTCCTACCAACTCCTTTTCCAGTAATTTATTACAACCCGCAGTCCAAAGTGACTTAAGGCTATTTGGACAACTGCAATGCTCCAAGCTGTCACAATACACTAGGATCAACCTTGTAAGAGATGTTAGGTTGGTCCCACAATTATCCTCCTCGTTCTCTCCTAAACTCACCAAATTTGAACAATTATTTACAAACAATATCCTTAAATTCACAAGAACCTTACTTGCCTCTGCTTCTGATTCCCACAGGTATCTTATTTCATTACACCTTGAAATGGTTAGTTCTTGAACAGCCCCAAGATGCTGTATAACACCTCCCCACACCTGATCATTAAGTCCTGAAATATTATCTATATCCAACTTGGTGACCGATGAAGCTAAACGAACCAGACTTCCTACCACTTCATGACCGCACCCACTTATCCTTAGAACCCTGACAGAAGGTAATGCTTCAAGTGAGACTCTAACCAAATTAGGACAACGTTCAATACGAAGCTCTTGAAGGCATGGAAATGCTGTACCCACAAGTACCCCATTATTATTGGTTGACAATGCCTCCCACCCTTTCATATCTTTGAAATGTAGAGTTTCAAGTGAAGGGAATGTAGGACCAGTAGTCCCAAGCAACTCCAAGCCCACAACTTTCACCTCATCCATGCCTTCAATAACCAACTCCTTAAGTGATGGTAGCTGGCCAAGTAGCGGTAGAGATGTACACTTCTTACAACCAGTTAGTCTCACTTTAGCCAACCGATGAAATGAGGGATCCCCAACCCAACTCGGAAACTGTGTACCTCCATATGACACAATTCCAAGCTTTTTCAGAGTATCATTGTGAGGCTTCAGCACATTCAGGACCTCCATTTCAACTGCTTCCTTTCGAGAATTATCAAATACACCACTCCATTCCAACCTCAACTCACTTAGCTTCCTGTGGGATAAGTTCACTTCCTGCGCATGCATTGGGCTTCGCACATTGTCAAGCCCCTTAAAAGAAATTTTACCTTGGAGATCCTTTAGATCTTTAAGCTCGGTTATTGCAAAGCCGTTGTCTCCTTCAATAATGATCTTAGAGAGAGTTCGTAGGCTTTTCAGATCACCAATCCCTAAGGGCATCTTCTTCAAACGATGAGTATCCCTCATGTCAAAATGCCGCAAATTTTTAAGCTTTGAGAAGCTCTCGGGCAACTTTTCCAAACTCTCACAACCAGAAATTATCAACGTCTGTAAATTATAAAGGTCACAGACATTATCAGGCAAATGTGTAATTTTAGTTCTAGATAAATTAAGATACCGCAAGTGCTTCAGACTGCCAATGAATTCTGGTACCTCGCTTATGCTAAGTCGACTCAAACTTAAGACCCTTAATAATGGTAACTCACGAAGTAATTCGGTCAGAACTTTATTCGATAAGTGGAATTTTTGCCAATTGTTTCGCTCAGAAGATGATGCTAAGAATGTTCTCAAACTATTAGCTCCTTTGAATGCCTTGAACTTTGTGTAAACCATATACTTCTCACAAACAAATGACATATGCCGGTACTTACCCGGATCATCCTTCCGAATTTCCTTCTTCATTTCAATGTCTAACCTTGAAAAAAATTCTCCAGCAACAGACATGGCTAAGTCATTCATCAGGTCATGCATCACAAATAACGATTTATCATTAGGCGCCTGTTGGAAAAATGACCTTGACAACAAGTCTTCAAAACATTCAACACCCATACGTTCCATTGATTTCCCTGTACTTGATAGACGCAAAAACCCTTCTGCCATCCATAATAGAATCAACTCCTCCTTGTCAAACATGTAGTCCTTAGGGAACAAGGAACAGTATGCAAACAGCAGCTTCAAATTGGCAGAAAGATCATGGTAGCTTAGCCTAAGAGCTGGAATAATCTCATCTCTATTTCCCAACCTCCATATCTCACTATTAAGCAGCTCCTTCCATTCTTCCTCATCGGTTTTTGTCCTCAATAACCTCCCAAGTGCTATCAAAGCCAACGGCAAGCCATCACATTTTTCGACAATACCTTCACCATGTGGTTTAAGTGATGGATGTGAATCAAAGTTATTTTCACCGAATGCATGTTGACAGAATAAAGATACAGCATTTTCATGTGGCAAAACAGAGAGAGTGTAAGGTTGATTGTAACCCAGTTGGGTTAGCAATGACAGCTTCCGGGTGGTCATGATAATCTTACTTCCATGTGCCCCCGCAAGAAATGGGCGTTCTAGAATTTCCCAATCGGTATAGCTTTCACTCCACACATCATCAAGAACAAGAAGAAATCTTTTCTTTGAGATCTTCTCTTTTAAAGCTACTTGGAGAAGATTTAAGTCCTTAAATTCTTTGTTTTCCCCGCCTATCGATTGAAATATAACTTTGCTGATATTGAAGATATCAAATTCATCAGAAACACAAACCCATGTCGTGAGTTCGAAGTGAGCCTTCCCATGCATTTCATCATATAGAAGTCTGGCTAGTGTGGTCTTACCCACCCCACCCATACCAACTATGGGCACGATGCTAAAGTTTTTATCGCAAGGTTCATCCTCCAATAGCTTGTGGAGCAACGCATCCTTTTCACCTTCACGTCCAATAATCCTAGATGCATCTACCAAAGAGGTCTGTAATCGTCTGTTCATATGTTTTGGGCTTTCATCTTTCACACTTAAACCAAGATTTTCTTTTTCCTCTACCAGCTTTTGTAACTCGATGGTAATAGCATCTAATTTGCTATGAATCTTAGTACTCAGTGAGAAATTTGTGCAACAAGCTGGGATTAGCTTTCTTACCATGCTGGTGGTGGCTCCAGGTTCCTCGGTTAACTCACGACGCATAGCTTCTGTTGACAAATCATCAAGTAGGTCGTCTATGTCGTAAGCCAGATGTTGGAGACCATTCAGCCATCTTTTAACAGCATTATTAGCTATTTCCTTCTGAGAAGCATCGTTAAGCAGATCTTGGATCTGGTCTAATGACCTCTTCAATTTCTTGAGCTCAGAATCAACTCCCTTGGAGCGAGCGATCTTCTTCAAGGCTTCAGAGGCAAGCTTTTCAAAAACCACTGAGAAGAAGGCAGAGACAACGATTTCAGCCATTGTTTATGAAAAGGGTAGAGAAGATTAGTAGAAATGGGAAAAATGGATGTGCAGAGAGAATAATTTCAATTATTGTTTATAGTAGAGATGTGAAGCTATATGGAGAAAGGTTTCAATTATTGATGAGAGCATAGATTCGGATTAAATCAATACACACCAACACACCATAATTTTGTGGCCCCAAAAGTTAAGTAGTGCTGTAGTTTGAAAAATGGTTACCAATCCATTTCGAATTAAAACTAATTTATAAAAGGGAAATCAAAAAACAATCGAACCTCAGTGCGAGGTCCGAGTTGGGAATGGTTGGTCCAGATAAAGACTGATGGATAGCCGAAACCATCCTTCACCTCCTACTCTCCGTTCGAATTTTCCATGGCACTCACCATCTCCTTCCTGCTCATCGTTCTCTTCTTAATCACCTTCTTTTCTAAAATTGTGTTTCGTGAGAATTTCCGCTGCTTGTGTGGGATTTGGAACGAACCGAGTGGATTAAAATAATCTCTTCTGGCTATGTTATTTGTTTTTAGGAAATTTATAAAGACATCACGTTATTATATAATTATATAAAGTAGGCAATGTTTTAAAAACCGGTTTTTTAGTTGAACCGGTATGACGATCAGTTCCCGGTTTAACCGTTGGGGGAACCGGTTTCTCTATTTTTCATGTTTTTTTCTATTTTATACCTATAAATTATGAATTTGATGTTTACAAGTTTAAACATTAAAAATACATATAAAAATAAGTTGTAGATGAATACAAATACATTAAAATAACATATAACCATAAGTTTTAATATTTTATATCAATTCATATACGTCAAAAAGAATATAAAATATAATACCGAAACAAAATATAGTTTTAGATGAATGCAAACACATCAAAAAAATTTATAAAATTTATCATATGTTTTTATTTAGAAAAATTAAATAGATTTGAAAAAAATCACCAAAGTTTATTATGTAAATGGTTTTTTTTTCATGTGGTTTTATTAGGTTTAACCGGTTCAACTGTTTATTTTGACCGGTTCAACCGGGTTTTTCTAAAAACCGGACGGTTCAATCCGGTTTAGAAATCAATGTAAAACCGGTGATAGTTGAACCACTCCTTCTCCCGGTTCTCGGTCCAACCGGTTCGACCGGCCGGTTCAAACCGGTTTTTAAAACATTGGGTTTAGGTCATTTTTTGTCACTTAACTTTTGGTTTTGTGCTCATTTGGTCACTTAACTCTTTTTAAGTTTTAAAAGGTCATCAAACTTTTGGCTTTGTGCTCATTTAGTCACTTAACTTTTGTTTTGGTCACATTTAGTCACCAAACTTTTAAAATTGTGTTCATTTAGTCACTAAACTTTTAAATTTTTTTAAAAGTTTAATGACTAAATGAGCATAATTTTAAAAGTTAGGTGACTAAATAAGCAGAAATCTAAAAGTTGGGTGACTAAATGTGACCAAATCAAAAGTTAAGTGACTAAATGAATAGAAAATCAAAAGTTTGATGACCTTTTAAATTTTAAAAATAGTTAAGTGATCAAATGAGGAAAAAACCAAAAGTTAAACCCTTATATAAAAAAAAATTCCCAATTCAATGGTTCTTGCTGTTGATCGGATCACTTTTAATTATTATTTATTTTTATTTTTTTCTAATGAGATCAATGTGCGTTTCCACCGCTTCATTTCCGTGTTAGCCAATAAGAAAAAGATTGGTGTCCATACATGTGTTAAGCACCGTTTTTTTTTATCGGTTTTGGATCCGGCCACCTTTACCCCATCCACCATCATTCATCTCCCTCTCTTTAACCTCTATCGGAAGGAAAATGAGTATCGTCTCCATCATCTCTGCCAGTCTCCTCAACTTTTGGTGTTTGGGATTATACAACTGTCTTTATCGCCGTTCACCCAATCTCCATGACGATTTTAGGGTTTGATTGCAGATAAATATATGGAGGGTGGAAGTACTGATAAAATAATGGCAGTTAAAAAGGACTGGAGCAATTAGACGTGGTTGAGATGGAGGTGAAAGTCACCGATTAGATAGGTCAGAAAAAGGAGAGTCGCCGATTAGACTGGAGCAATCATACGCATATTTATCTAATTTTGAAAAACATGCATTTGATTGCAGAGCATAGTCACCGCCTCCACCTCCTACCTCCGTCTTCGTTCTTGTCGATGCTTCCGCCTCCTACCTCCCTTCAGCACCGTCCTCCTCCTCCTCTGCGTAATCACTATTGGCGTCTCCGGAAGGTAGGATTGACCACCAGCTTTCGTTCTTGTCGATGCTTTTCATGATAAATGAACACTAACTTTTGAAACACTGATCAATGGATGGTGGTATATTTATCGCTTCTGTAACAAATGTTATAAGAAGCTCAATGGATGGTGGTATATTTATCGGAGAATCACTTGTAGAAAGAAAGTGGAAGAAATTGGAATGTTTCTCGCTGATAGTAAGTTAAAATCGAAAGAAGCGGTGGATTACCGATTTCTGATTCCTTAACTACTTATAACATCAACACGTTTCAGGTCAGTGAGCTTCTCCTTTTGCTCTACAATTGTCGATTTGTGATTTGCACCAAGTAATGAAACGTGTCTGCATCACTTTCTTCCTCTATCTCTTACCGTCATTGATTGCTCCTGCTGTGTTCATCGCGGTTTGGCTGACGGATTCCACGTTTTAGAGGCGTATGTATATGTTTATATCGCCTGGCATTCACAGGTCCCTTCTATCCTTTTTAGTAAATTTGTGTGATTGAATACATTTCGTTGCGTATAGTATAAATTTTTTCATTTTGATTACATAAAAGAATATGTGGAAATTCAAAGAATTTTGCGTTGTGTATTATGAAATGTCTTTTTATGTCCGTTTCTTTTCAGTAATAAGGTTTGCAATACCAACTGGAGATCTAAAAACACTCTCAGATGTTGATCTCAAACTCATTGCCTTGACTCATACATTGGAATCCCAGATCCATACAGTGGTTTACTTCTCAAATTTTGTATTCATTTTATAGGGTTTTTTGCTTTCTCGATTTTGGGGCAAGATGGAGGTTGGGAATCAGAACCCATGAAGACTGTTGTGTAAGTGGAGACTAGCATCAAGGGCAGTTATACATGCCCACTTTTAGTTTATTTTTTCTATATGAATTAAGCTAATCTTCTGTGTTAATGCGTTATTCTTTGTGGAATCAAATGAGATATCTAAGGTGCTGTTTGATTTTTTCTGAAGCAAAAATTCATGAAGTCTGCGGACCACCTCTGCAATCCTCTGTAGTAGAAGAGGTGGACCAAACGGCTGCAGAATGTAATAAAAAGCGTGTTTGTTTTTTTAACATCTGCATACTGCTGCAGATATTAAAAAATTAAAATAAACTAACTTTATAAACCGAAAATAGCTTTTTAATACGTAAAATTTAATAATGTATAACATTTCGGTAAAAATTAATGATATTTCAGTAAAAAAGAATGATATTTCAACAAAAAAATAAAGATATTTTAGTAAAAAATAATGATATTTCATCAAGAAATTATCATTATTGAATATAAAAAAACGAAAAATAAATTCAACAAGAATAAATGAAAAAAAACAAAAAAAATGTGAAATAAAATTTTAACAACATATAATCAAAATTTCAGCAATAAAAAAAAGAAGAAGAAGAGGTTGGAAGAGGTAGTACAAGTGTTGCGCCAAACAGAGCACGCACAGAGATTTTGACTCAGAAGACTTCTAAAAAACAAACAGTTGCAAGATGAAAAGTGTTACGCGTGTGCTGCGCTGCGCAGCAATAAGAGGTTTGAAGAGGTTTTTTCCAAAAAAACAAACAGCACCTATGATTCTTCTGTCATGTCTTTACTGGCAGTGGTTTTAATTTTCTATTTCCCTTTTGGACTTTTAGGAAATTGAAATCTCATGGGATTATATTTGAGGGTCCTTCATTTGTTATTACTTATTTGATTAACAGCAGTTGGCTGTCTTAATCATATCAATTTAGTTATACTGATCAATATAGTAGTGAAATGTGTAAAATGAATTGAATATGGGGATTTTATTAATATTGTACACTAACAAGTCGTTGCCATGTGTTTTGGATTTTCAGGCTACATTGAATTATTGGATGATAGTTCTCATATTGTGGTTCCACAAGATGATTATGGACTACATGCCATTGATATTTTTGATCCTTCATGTGTAAGTTACTAGCATAATATATTGTGTTTTTCTATTATCAAATGCATACAAGAATGAATCTATATTTTCAGTTTTTAGTGCATAAAATGCTTACATGTGACAGATGTAAATCATTTCATGAGATGATTGTTATGCTTATTAAATGTGGATTCAAGAAAAGGAACCACCTTATTTGGATATGGATACAACTTCCTACAAAGCAATAGGTATGTTAACTATTTATTTGTGGTTAAGAAATCCAAGAAGAGATTATCCCCGAATATGTATCATATTTACATCTTTTAATTTGCACATTATGTTCAATATAAAAACTTAAAAGTCTTATCTTTTGCATATGAGGGAGTAGTAAGTACTTAATGTTTAGGTATATATTGTCTTATCAGGTGCACCAAGATGCATCAATGAATGCCTCTTAACCGGGTTACAGTTTGTTGAGGGACTTGAAAGTCTTTATGTCAAGGTAGTCAATGCATCAACTTGTGTTTTTATTTATTTATTAATTTTATCATTCATCTGTTTTTTTAAAATATCATGACTTTAAACAAAAGATTTAAAGAAACAGGGGTATAATTGTATTTTTTTTGGGATTTATCAATTGTACAAGTATATTCAAAACTTTGGACCATCGTCAATAATTGGCTGGGAGGTTTAATGTTTGCTTCATTGAGATTCTTATAGTTTTTAAATAAATGGATCATTTGAAAAAAAAAAGGAAAAATGGGCCATTTAGTCAAAATTGATATGCTTTATTGGAAACATGGGTCATTTTGTTAATTTTACACTTTTCACACATGTTTTCAAGTTGCCAACAAATCGGTTTGGTGGCAAGTTGAAGACATGAGTTGGCTGCTGACGATGAGGCGTCTAGAGCTTTATCATAAAGAAACAAAGATCCTTCTCAAGCTTCAAGACCATGGGGTATGTTAACATTCCGTATATAATATACATAATTTCTCCCACTTTTAAAGGTTTTTTCTGATTTCATATGTATAATTCATGAGTTACAATGTTAAAATACCTATTTTCCTTTTAATTACAGGTCCTGATGGATTTGTTATGGATGAAGGTGCTGGGGTTCTGCTATTGGAAGAAGTTGAGAATGCTAAGGTATAATAAATGTGAAAAAATTTCCATTTTACCACATATATTATTCATTTGAATATATCTTTGTATTGGACAAAAAAGAGGCACCATAATTTATGCAGAATTTCTTGGTGGAAGCTTCACATATGATGCATATCATATGATAGGGCCTTACCCTGAAGGTTGTTGGAAACAAAATGAACTTCAAATTTATTTTTATGTGACAAATCACAAATCATATTTTAGTTTGATTTTGTTTTCTTGATTATATATTCATGTTTGATTGATTAATAGGTGTTGGTCTTATTTTTTGCATGGAGAAACCTTTATCTCGGTTTGGCGTAGCAGGGGAAGATGTGAATTACATAAACTCACATGCCACATCAAAGCCAGCTAGCGACCTTAAGGAATACAGTTCTCTTCTTCATTGTTTTGGCAATAATTAAGAGGTACCTCATCGGTTGTTTGTTATAACAAAACTTTGTTAATTACTAAAAATCTAATTTGATCATGGAAAATTTTTGAATGTTTGTAGTTACGAGTCAACTCTACAAAATCCATGATTGGTCACCTTCTAGAAACAGTTGCTGGTGTTGAAGCTGTAGCAACTGTAGACGTATATTTAAATTTTATATTTAAAATTTTAATTTCTTTCCTAATAATGCTATATCTCCTTACTTGGAAAGATTTGTAAGTTCAAATGACTTATTGCCCTGATTAAATACAATAAATACCAACATGCGTCTATATGTTTGTTTACAATTATTCAATCATTGCATAACTCCATTCTGTATATACGGTGAAACAAAAAACAAAACCCCTTATGACCCATGCAAAACATAGGCATCTTCCCTAGTTCTAATAAAACCAATTTACTTTTTTACTTTTATTAAATTAATGATTCGCAACATCAAAAAAGAAAATTAAAAAATAGTTGCATGGAGTTATAAGAATTACATGACATTTTTTGTTCAATTTTAAGGTTTATATTGAATCATTAATAGCTTTTAGAAGTTAATGACATTACAGTTTTTGGTAAAATGATGATAATGTTATGGAATCCCTATTCTAATAAATGAACTAGATTATTGTTGGGTTTTGAGCATTCTAACACTCCTAAGTGTACATGCAACCCTAAATACCTTGGATCTATGTTTTCTCTATTATACATGCAATTAAGAACATCCAAGGTATTATCCTATTCTAGGATACATAATAATAAATATAACAAGATAGAATACATATCTCTTTGATGTAGAATGTCTTCATGAAGCTTGAGTGCCTAGTGCCTCAAGTGTGACACCTCAAATGGTACACACAACACCAAATACATTTGGAATAACTTCTAAAATCGGCTAGCCCTTTCTTCTTGTTCATAGTGGCCGATTTTTCCCAAAAAATATGATCTTATATAGTTGTTACAATTAGGGTAAATCCTAATTGTCATGGCCTTCCATTTCCTTGGATCCATGGGTTCAAATACACCATGGAGCATCCATGGACCATCCTATGGGTTTTAGCCCAACTTGATTATCCATGGAGCATTATCCCACTATACAAGTATGGATGATTTACACAATCAACTCATATATTTAATTAGTCTTATTTTGATCACTTAATTAATTCTAGATTAATTCTTGATCAATACTAATTAAATAATCCTATTAATATATTAGAACGTATAATATATTAATCAACCTTAAGTGTTATTTCTCTCATTATAGTCTATCCAAGTGCATGATGTCATGCAACCCAAATGGACCACGCCGGGTCGGGTCAAGTCTTACCAATTATAGTTATGGACTTAGACATTAATCCAACAGTATCCCACTTGGATAAGTCTAAAACTATTATTGCAAGTATGACTTCAAGAACCGACTGGAAATCGTAGCTCTCAAAAGCTTCTATCGAACTCTAACCTTGTCGATGAACTCTGACCTTTGTCAATGACTTTTCCATTAGATAAGTGATCATATATTCCTCCATTCTGGATACCGTATGGACTGAGACATGGATTATCAATCATTCTCTCTGTCTATTTGTTGTTTCCCTATTTCCGATTCATGATGACTGACTGATTGAACATATCAAATCAGTCCTGGCTTGGCCAAGCACTCACATGTATCATCATTAAATCATCGAGGGGCCCATAGATATTGCTTTTATCTCGAAGGTAAAAGGAATGGATAAACTTCGACTCATATGGCTTGTTCTGCTACTTGTTGAATCATACACAAAGGCATGTTTTATAACATCGAGTTACCAATGCGTTTTTGTGCAATCAATGTACTATCAACTCATAGTAACAACTCATATCTCTAGGTTTGAAGAATATAAGATATTATCATCTCATGATCACTCGTGATAAAATCCATGAAGTAATTCAAATGAGCGCGGGTTGAATCTAATACTCAGAACTTATGAGCACTCATGAGTGTTGTAGCACAACTTTGTCCACCAACTCAGACCTCTACAAGCCAACCCATGACAGTCTTGATTCATATCTACTTCCAACATATGACCAACTGTGGATGGTTTGAATAACTTAGTCATTCCGAAAGAATAACCTAGTTATTATGGAAGTCAAAACATGCAAAGTGAAACACAAGAATAAATGAATCTAATATGGTCTCAGAACTTATGAATATAAATAAAACACCTTTTATTTATCACCATATGATTGCACATTATTCATTGTATACTGTTTCAGCTATCAACTTTATTCTTGAATAGTTGTCCCATGCTCCAAGCATGTACACTATGTTTTCTAAACACTAGTCATGCCATACACCAAGTATGCATGCTATATTTGTCTATGACCCTTACTTTGTGAAATAAACCAATTGACCAAACTTTCAATGATTCTAATTTCACACTCCCGAATTCTTATGGAAAATGCAGGAATTCCAAATTCATGCCATTTTACCTAAATCTGTTAGATTCTCAACTTATATGCAATGATTCTCTTGTAATGATTATGCACAAAGTCACAAAGATTTGACAACAAACATTACAGAGCATTCCAAATGAGATCAACTCCTTGGAAACATCCTTCTTGCATTAAGTTTCCTAATCTTATACAGACTTATTGAACAACTTCCACCAATGGGATCATTTCCACATTCCCTTTTTGACTATCACTTCTGAACAAGAGTTGCCTCTTTTCAGAATATGTCAATATGGTCCTTCCAGAATTATCACTATACTTCCAACTGTCCTTGAGCAATCAATCCTTGGTAAACCTTAGATTGTCTTCGACAATTGTTTAATCCTTATAGTCATATCCAATTCTAGACCTTTTCCCTTCTTAATGCCCCATGCATTTGGAAAATTTTAGAAAGGTTGAATATAGCACATGTAATCGATCCTATATCCGAAGCATATGAGACAGGATTCATGATGTCTCACATAAAGACTAAATCAGTCTTTTGCTATAACATTTCCATTTCTATTTGCCAAGTTCTCATAATTCAGATTATGAAAAAGGATGTCGTAATCATAATCGAATTTTAGAATGCAAATAATGGACCCATATACAGAATTTCCTTATGTTGAGCCATTCCAACATGAAATTCATATATATATCTGTGACAACCCGAAGTTGTTCCATCGCCGTAACCCGTTCCGCCCGTAAAACCCGTCTTTATCAATTCGTTCCGATTTTGTTTTTGGGCTAAGTTATTTAAATTTATGTGTTTATTATAATCTCATGAGTGTCCAAACTCCTTAGAAACTCATGTAAACGGCCCAAATTATTAATTTGAAAATTTTTAGAATTGGTCCCGTCGGGTTACGACAACTTAATCGGGTGCGACCAAAAGCCCCGTTTAACGTCGGTATCGAGTAGAACTCCACCGTGTCCCAAACCCGAACCATATATAAAGTTGATTAAGCCTCATTTGAAGCTTTTACACTCTCTCTCTAACCTCTCTCCTCAAATCCAAACTCTATGTCCAAAATCATCAAATTAAGGCTCCAAATCATCGAGGTAACTACCCTAACCCTTAGATTAGCATCTTTAACCTTCAATTTCGTGTTCAAATCTTGATTTAGGACCATAAACATGTGTTTACGGCCCTGGAACATTCTTGGGCCGTGAACACATATAAGTGGGGTTTTTTAGCCTTAAAACGCTTCCAAACCACCTTTGGAGCTTAGATATGGCTTATAGACTTAATGGAATGGACTTAGAACACCTTAAACTCGTTATTAGAGGAGTAAACATGAGTTTACTTCCCAAGAACATGCTTGGGCCGTAAACACCCATTCATGGGTAGTAAACTCCTTCTAAGGTGCTAAATTGCCACTTACACACCTCCTAAGCCTTGAACTAAAATCTAGAAGCAACCACAAACGAATTAGAAGCCTTAAAGTTGATGAAAACCCTTCCTTTAAGAGTTCACGGCCGTAAACCCCCCAAGAATGGGTTCCTGGGATGTAAACTCCTATAAATGGTGCCCTAAATTCACCCCTTAGCTTGTAAAATGACTTTGAATCATATGTGATTGACTTAGCACCACCAAAACATATAAGGAATGGGTATGAGGGAGCTTACGACCATAAACTCCTAGTTTACTGCCGTAAACTCCTTTAAGTGGTCCATGTGGTGGCTTAATCCCTTTCCAATGCTCTAGAACCAAACCTAGCATCACCCTAAAATGATATAAGGCCATTTAACACTCTAGAACACCCCACCATGAGTTTACGGTTGTAAACTCATGGGGAGTGGGTCATTAGGGCCGTGAACTCTCTTGAGAGTTTACTCTTGAAGAGTAAACTCCATATCCAAGCTATATGTGTCCATAGATATCACCCGGGTCCCTCCAAACACATGTAATGAAGTGTTTTCGCATCTAGAAGTGTATGTCCTCAACTAATTAGTAGTTCAAGTCCTAATTAGATGCAAATGTGTATCTTTTCAAATTACATAGGAATCTTGTGTGTTTGCAAGCCCCGAACTGACGTTTAGGATCCAAACTGACGCGTTCCTCAACCGGTGAGTTCATACCCCTACCCTTTTTCAATGTTTTTCAATGTTTTCAGGGGGGAATACAAGCAAAAGTACAAGGAAATCTTGTACTCAAACTTATGATTTTATTTGATCTATTTCATAATTCGTATTCTTTTAACACAGAAAACTGTATTAACCAATCGTTCAACTTGCAGAGTAAACCGTCATGTTATTTGTGAAGCTCGTTTTTAAAATGTTATATTTTATATTTCACAAATGAATTTCCATATAATTGTTGTTAAAAGCATGAATCTTAAAGCATTAAAATGTTCTTGATATAACTCCCCATAGATACGAGAGTGAAGGAATAATAACATTAAACTAAGAACTTTATCACTCCCCGTAGATACGAGAGTGCAGGACTAATAACATTAAACTTAGAACTTTACCACTCCCCTTAGATACGAGAGTGAAGGGATAATAACACAGTTAGAAATAGAATGAATACGAAAATACAGTTAGAAACAGAGCGAATACGAAAATACAGTTAGAAACAGAGCGAATACGAAAGTACAGTTAGAAACAGATAATAACACGAAAGTACAGATAGGAATACGAATGCGAATACGAATACGAATACGAATACGAATAGGAATAGGTATACGAAAACGAATACGAATACAAATACGAATGCGAATACGAATACGAATAGGAGTAGGAATAGGAATACGAAAGCACGCCTTTGGATGATGCCAAGACTTCGGAAATACAGTTAGTGTACGCCTTGAGTGTCACCAGAGTTACAAAAATAATTTGAAAGTACGCCTCTGGACATCAACTGAGTTTCGAAAAGATACGCCTTTGGATGTCGACAGAGTTTCGAAGATACGTCTAATGTACTCTTTTGGAAATCACCAGAACATCGAAAATACAGTTAATGTACGTTTCTGAGTGTATCCAAATATTCGAAAATACAACTAAGTATAGTAGATAATCGACATTCGAGTGTAGGATAACTAAGATATCAGAATACCTAACTAATGTTATAAGTATGGTAGATACTAGTACATCGAAATCCGAACTAAGAACTAACCACAACGTTAGGAAAATATGGGATTTTCCTGGGATAACATAACAACTCGTAAATGAATGGTGTAACGAACGGAAAACTAAACTAATAGGAAAATATGGGATTTTCCTGGGATAACATAACTACTCATAATCGAATCGTGAAACGAATGATAACTAAACTGTTTTTATAAGAAAATATGAGATTTTCTTGGATAACAACTTTTCAGAAAACCAAAGGGAACTCATTCTTTTCAAAACTAAACCACTTATGAACTCACCAGCTTTATGCTGATTTTCAAACTGCTTGTATTCTCAAGTCCATATTAGACAGGTATATCGCGATCCTTTGGAGAAGACGGAGCATTTGGAAGACTCGTCTTTGCTTTTGTTCATATGATATATATGTATGACACTTG
The DNA here is from genome assembly GCF_002870075.4 of Lactuca sativa. Classification (NCBI taxonomy): domain Eukaryota; kingdom Viridiplantae; phylum Streptophyta; class Magnoliopsida; order Asterales; family Asteraceae; genus Lactuca; species Lactuca sativa. The sequence goes on from NC_056625.2 coordinate 251,633,454, forward strand.
TAACACTTTGGTTTCAAACAAATGTAATAACTCTATGTAATGTATTGTTTTGTGTTTACTATGCTTACTATGTACATTGGTTGCAATATTCATGATGTCCTCCGCCCCGGAACGTTTCCGACTTAGGTTTCGGGGTGTGACAATATCCTTGACTAAATACGATTAAAACCTCAATCTAAGCTTTTAGATTTGAGATGAAGTATAATTTCCTCTCCCTTAATTATAGCAAAACAACTTTTTCAACCACTGCAGCCTCACGAATTGAAACTTTTGTTTTCTATAATTAACATTGTTAACTTGCAACCTTTATCATAATTATCATGCTCCCGCTAACATGATGATTATTTGAATAACACTTATACTCCCACTAGCTTTGACATGTACTCAGAAATCAGCTGGACTTCTAGAAATCAACACTTTATTGACTTTCTTACCAAAGTTCAGATTTCTGATACTAGATTGCTTTGATAAACTTTTATCAAAATCATACACCTTGCCTTAGATAGCTCACAGGTGTGTCTAAACAATTATGAAAAGGGATGTCGTAATCATAATGTTTAGACCTTTTGTCATTCCCACAATTGCTATCTACTCAAAATCTACTTAGTGAAAGAGTTTCCTTACCATCATTTTCATGAATCAAAGATAAAACTTATGACACTTAGATTTTATGGTGTAAGTGTTCCTATCCATTTGAATTTGTCAAAACCATAAACACAAGACTAGGTTGGTGACAAATCCTAACTCATATGGATTGAACTTGTGCAATCTTTACTTCTTGCCACCTGGCAGCTCAAGGGCCTGTCATTGCTTCCAAGTAGCTATGCAAACGATTGAGAACATGTAGAACTCAAATGTATAGCCAATTTAACTGGAATGGGCATAGAAATGTCAACACGATAGGTTATAAACCTCACGTCGTGTGTTAGTGTTAAACTACAGGGTTTTTTATTCTTTATTAGATCTTGAACTTCTTTTCAGGATCTTTAAGACTCCCACTGTCCTCTTGACATATAAGACTATCTTGCCAAATATTCAAGAGATAGTGTGGATTCTATCAAGACAGACACTTAACACAATTAGCCTTAGTTGGTCTTTGTTTTATCCAAAACATCACAACTTACCAATTTCAAATGTACAAGAGTAGAAAACCTTTTACTCTTACATTGGACTAGTGTTAATAAACCTTCTTTAAGATGTGTCACTCAAGTTACAATCTTGGAGTATAAGTCTAAGAGTTGTTTTTGGAACAAAGCATGACTCATCTTCTTGATTTAATCATTTCAACAATTCAAGATTCCTCTTCTTAGTCATAAGAATACACTAATATGACTTTAGAGGACTAATTGTGACATGATTTTTAAATCATTAAGACGATCACAAAACATGATGCTAAAGTACTCTCCCATCTTTTCAGATTTGAGAAACTTTTATCTTTCTGCCTAAGTTGATTCTTCTTATTCGCTCTGCCATACATTGGAACCCTTTCCAATGTCTCAGAATTACACTTATGCTTGTAAGTATAACCATATTACTGAGCTTTAGTAAATTATGACGAATATTTTTATCGATCTTTTGTGGTGGACTTGACCAGTGCATAAGAATGTGTACTCGATCCCTTAGTCCTTTACTTGACTCACACATCCATGTGAACAAGTAGTTAATCTTTATTTTCCAATGCTTGAAAGTTCTCATTCATCAAGCTATACAACTTGCATGATTCCAAGTTTTGGTCCAATTGAAACTTGGGTGAAGAGAAATTTTCCTTATTTGGTAAATCTAGACACTACCACAAATGAAAGAATCAAATTCATATTTCCAATATTGCTATCAATGGAATCATATAAGCAACACTTCTTTCCCACAAATGCCATTGTAAGGATATTTTAAAATAAATAAAATTAAAAATTTTCCTTTTATTTTAAAACTTTGCGGAAAAACTACCCTTACAATGCAAAAGAGCAAGAAAACTATGTTGTTATCTGTTCCTAAGCAATATATCATAACTCCTAAGAAGTAACTCAAGAATCCGATCTTCAAACTATGTGATAGAAATCCATCTACGCGATCAGATTCAGCATATTCTTTCTTTAAGTTTCTTCACTTTTCTTTGATTCTTAAAACATCAACATGTGACCCAATCACATCATGTATCAAGAATCTCAGAATAGAAACCTAGCATAGTTAGATAGTGGACTTTACCTGAAGTAGAGTCAAACTTATTGACTTTACCAGCCTTATGATCTTTCAGGTAAATTTAGCAGCTTCGTAACCAATGCCCCTTCCTTTGGCAATGGACCCTTGATAATGGGACTATCTCATACTTAGCCTCTCTCTTTACCATTGGTCAACCAAGTTGACTATGGCCGATCCCTTTCCATGGGGAAGAGAGAGCTTTACTGGATATCCAATGTCATCATTGTCAATGTCCACAAGTTTTAGGAAGTTGATCTTAGCAAATAGATAAGATCATTAAGGGTCTTGTCATAGTCTGTTCCATAGGAGTCCCAAAGGAACTCACTATGTGACTTAGAAAGTGATTGAGCCACCAACTCTCTCAAGACTTTGACACCCAACTCTCCCGGCTTGTCAATATGTGACTACATCTCCAAGATGTGATCACACATAGACCTTTGCTTGCCAATAAGGCTTGAGTGACCTTAAACTTTTCAAGAAATTGTGGGTTAGGGAGAATAATTGGAGGAGGTGAAAGAAGTATGATTTCCATGGGACATCATCCTCATTTAGGAAAGCTTGTTTCAAGAGATTTGGGAAGATCATAAATGTCTAAACCTGACATCTTTTGGGACATATTCAAGATAGTTGACTTAAAGTCCTTAATATGACACCCAATATGAAATATTAAGGCTAGGACCCAACAAACTATTTTATAACTTAGAAGAGGGATGCCGTAATCCAAGCTATAAAATATTTGAAGGTAGGTGAATGACGATTCACCAATTTCCACCAAGATAAACGAAATGTATTATTAGGTTTTAGTTGGATTTAAAACTCCTAGATATTTTGAGATTCATTGAACTTTTCAATGGCATGTTTCAATCTCGAGTGTGCTCTTCAGGTTTTGTGACTGGGATGCTGAGGATCACAAAACAAGGTGTGAATAACCATGCAAATATACTTGGTACCCTTAAGTGTTTACCCCTCAATCGATGTGCCGGTTAACCACATGCGCTCCATCGATACTATGATAAACATTAAGTTACCCTTTGCCTACCTTGTTAAATACGAGTTAGTGTGCCGGTTAACCACACACGCTCCACTAACCGACTTAAACAAAGTGAAAAGTGTAATTTCATGGATTAGCACCAAATTCACATTTTCCCAAGTAACTAAGATTGGGAATTTATAAGTGTTTAGTTACTTAGTATTTATCATTAATACTTTTAATGAAGGGAAAATTATATTCCTTGTCATACCCGTTCGGCTAATGACCCTCCACCGGTTAAGGAAGCGGTGGGTGAGAGTGGACACCCATTAAACTGTCATTTTATAGGCAGTAACCTTATACCCCCCCTTATAGACCGACTTCGTGAATGAGGCCTACTAACGGTAAGACTGACTTTACTCTTATATATATATATATATATATATATATATATATATATATATATATATATATATATATATATATATATATATATTATTATTATTATTATTATTATTAACTTATAATATTATAAAGTATAAGGGTTGAATTTTAACTTTTAAAATTCTAACTAACTTGGAATTAAAGTATTCATATGTGAAAACTTTTCAAATTCCAAAACTTGGGGCAAGTTTTAAAACTATTTAAAACTAATTAATCTCATAACTTATGTGCTTAAAGTAGTTTTAATTAAAAAACTCTTCAAGTTCCATAACTTGAGGACAAGTTACGGAAAACTTTAAACTAATTAATAAAAAAATAACTTTTTTTTTATTATTGTAACTTATGGAACTAATTAAGGTTACACTTTTTATTTATTTATTATTTAACGAAGAGACTCTTGAACCTCCATAACTTGAGGACAAGTTATGGAGTCATAAAACCATTTAATTAGAACTAGAGTCTTCATTTTGTAACCTTTGCCAACTTTTATGAGTTTTATGATTCTTAAAAGTGACTTTTCATATAACTTGAGGACAAGTTACAAAAACACACTTTGGAATCAATTCTTAGATTAAAATGGATTGAAATCAACTATTTCACACAACTTTTCTATTAATCTAAGAACAAGATAATTCAAATCATCAATCTTCAAGAAATTAGCATGAACATACAAACTAATACAAATCTTGAAATTATGACAATTATCTTAGAAATTGGATTAGCATGAACATTACCACATCAAAAACAAGTTTATAAGTCCAAAAACATCTTAGGGTAATGTTCCTAGTCCAATTCCAGCCAAAACAATTGAATATATGCTATCAGGGGGTCCAACTCGTCGAGTGCACGAACCAACTCGGTGAGTTGGATGCATTTTTCCTTGGACTCGGCGAGTCTGCTGTGTAGACAGCATCAAAACTCGATGTTTTCAGCTACTTTTGCATGTATAACAAGAAAACAAGCCTAGGCTCTGATACCACTGTTGGGTTTTGAGCATTCTAACACTCCTAAGTGTACATGCAACCCTAAATACCTTGGATCTATGTTTTCTCTATTATACATGCAATTAAGAACATCCAAGGTATTATCCTATTCTAGCATACAAAATAATGAATATAACAAGATAGAATACATACCTCTTTGATGTAGAATGTCTTCATGAAGCTTGAGTGCCTAGTGCCTCAAGTGTGACACCTCAAATGGTTCACACAACACCAAATACACTTGGAATAACTTGAGAGAAACTTAAACACTCCTAAAATCGGCTAGCCCTTTCTTCTTGTTCATAGTGGCCGATTTTTCCCAAAGAATATGATCTTATATAGTTGTTACAATTAAGGTAAACCCTAATTGTCATGGCCTTCCATTTCCTTGGATCCATGGGTTCAAATACACCATGGAGCATCCATGGACCATCCTATGGGTTTTAGCCCAACTTGATTATCCATGGAGCATTATCCCACTATACAAGTATGGATGATTTACACAATCAACCCATATATTTAATTAGTCTTATTTTGATCACTTAATTAATTCTAGATTAATTCTTGATCAATACTAATTAAATAATCCTATTAATATATTAGAACTTATAATATATTAATCAACCTTAAGTGTTATTTCTCTCATTATAGTCTATCCAAGTGCATGATGCCATGCAACCCAAATGGACCATGTCGGGTCAGGTCAAGTCTTACCAATTATAGTTATGGACTTAGACATTAATCCAACAATTATGGCCCGTCTAAAACGCGGGGAAACATATAAAAATATACATATAAAGGTATAGAAAAGCTAACACTATAAAAAAAGGAAGATAAAGTAACATATACAGATTTAACATTATTGATATCATTGAAATGTGTAACATCTCGAAATTCAGGTTCAACCATTTAACCCTTCTTCTTTTCCAAGTTGTCATGTTAGGTCCCTTTATGTAAATGCTAGGCTTGTGAGTACGATGGGCGTACTAAGGAGTACGCTGCGCGTACTCGCGCGCTTATTTTGTATTCGGATTCATCCGGGTACGTTGGGCGTACCCAAGCTTACGTCGGGCGTAACCGGCCTAGAAGCAAAACCCTAATATGACTTGAGGGCTATAAAAGGAATGAGATGGCCTTGTCCCTCAGCCACCATCTCACAGAAAGAAACCCTAAGAGAGTATTCCCTTCGTCCTTAGCTTGTGTTTGAGTGTTCTAAGCTTCAAAGTGTCATTTCAAGGTGGTGAAAGAGAAGAGGAGGCCATTGTAGGAGCTAGAAGTTGGTGGACAAGAGTAGATATGAGGTCTACAGAGGTTGGAGCTTCTTCATGAGGTATAAAGTTCAAAACTTGACTTGTTACTTGTGTCGTGTGCTTCTTGGACCAAATTCTAGGGTTTTTGGTCCCAAGATGGAGACTTTATGAGCAAATAGTCTCCATTGGCCTAGATCTATCATATTTCAGGACTATATGAGTTGTATGTTCATAAAAATGCAATCTTGGACGTAAATGTTGAGCCATGCATGAGATCTAGACTTTTGGAGGAGAAAGGAAAGGTGTTAGAGGGTGTGGGAACCTCTATAGCCATGCAAATGCTTAAAGGTTCCGACTTTATGGATTAAGAGGTATTAGAATGGCCAGATCTGGAATGTGAGATTATGTCTTAACTGTTGAACACCTAAAATGAAGAAAGTAAGAAACTGGGATTTACGTTGGGTGTAATCCCAATACGCGTCGCGTAGGGGGTCACGTTCCCCGATTCTGGAGTGCAAGGGTATGCCCCGCGTACTGCTTACTGTTGACTTTTGTTGATTTTTAGGGTTTTGGTCAACATGTGGACTTTTGAGTTAAGGAGGGGTAAAATGGTCTTTTACCCTTCTGTGGGATTATAGAAAGGGATGTAGTATAGCCTTGAGAGTCGTTAATGATTTGGAATGATTACTTGTTGTGATTAGGCGAGGCTAGGTCGTTGTTTCGAGATTCGGAGATATAGAGCATGTGAGTTACTAGACATCATACGAGGTGAGTCTTCTCACTATACTGTACCTGGAAGGGTACCTATGTGTGACCGGAAGGTCTGGTATGCTATGAGATATATGATGGGTTTTGATCATAAGAACATCCTATGTGCTCATACAAACCCTAATGCTTGGATCTAGGTTTCTCTATTGTACATGCAATTCATCCAAGACTATAAACCCTAGATCTAGTACATGATAATCAATATAACATGTAATTAGGATTTAGATCATACCTTGATTGTTATGTAGCAATAACAATCTCAAATCCTCCTTGTAATGACTTTAGAAAGCTTAGAGTCACAAATGTCACTCCTCTAATGGTTCACAAACACCAAGAGCAAGAGGATGAAGAAGAGAAGAGAAGGAGGCTCTCAAAAACGTGTGGAAACTCTAGACTATTAGTTCACCACGTTTTTGGAGCATAAGGGTTCTATATATAGTGAGGCTATTAGGGTTATCTAACAAGGAAACCCTAATTTGGATGCTTAAGCCCTAAGCAACCCATGGACTCCTTTCCTTAAAGGCCTTGGACGATTTCCAATGGGTTTCCCCATAGAATTCGTCCAACCTTATAATATAAGGCAATCCATAGCCCAATTGCAATTATCTTATAATTACAATTCCCGTCCCTTAAGTTTAATTAATTTCTTTTAGTCACAAACTTAATTCTTATTAATTCTTGACTAATATTAATTAAACAATATGATTTCTCCTTTAATATATTATTCCCATAATATATTAATAAATCATATTTAATCCTTTCTCTTCATAATTCATCCTATCAAGTTGCTTTGGTGAAGGCAACCCAAAAGGACCATGCACCATCGGGTCAAGTACATACCAAAATAGTTATGGACTTAGACACTAATCCAACAGTCTCCCACTTGGATAAGTCTAATAACTATTCTGCGTATGACTTCAGATCCTGATCTGCAATCGTAGCTTTCCAAAGCCGCTGTCAACTCTGATCCTATCAGATACGCGTGTCCTTTAGATAAGGGATCATATATTCCTCCATTCTAGATATCGTATAAGACTTGATTTCTAATCATTCTCTCTGTACCATTTCTCGACTTCCGATTTATAACGACTGACTAATTGAACAAATCAAATTTTCCCTAGCCCGGCCGAGCATTTACGTTTGTCATCACTAAATCATCGAGGGGCCCAAAGATATCACTTTTATCCTACTTTGGATAAAAGGAACGGATAAACTTTGATTCAATGCTCACTTGCACTCACTCACCGAATCACACACAACAATATGTTTTATGACACCAAGTTACTGGTGCGTTTACATATTATCTATGTGCAACCGATTTGCAAGATACAACTCACACATCTCGGTTTCAAGAATATAAGATGTTATCGTCTCACCAATTAGTCGTGATACAATTCACGGAGTGATCCAAGTGAGCGTGGGTTTAATCCAATGCTCAAATCATATTCATAAGCACTCATGAACGTTGCAGCAAACATTTGCTTATGTCTAATACTCTTTAGGCAATCCACACACCAATTCACGACAATCTTTATTCATACCTACTTCCAACATATGAACGAATGTGGCTCTTTCGAACAATTTGACTGTTCTAAACCAATTAAATTATTCAGGAAGTCAAAACATGCAAAGTGAAACACAAGAATAATACTAATCCCATATGGCCTCAAACCTTTGAGCATAAATAAAACACCTTTTATTTATCACCATATCGATTACTTATTATTTGTTGTTTCGGGTAATCAACTTCTTACTTGAATTATTACACTAGTCCCATGCTCTTATCATGCACACAATGTTTACCTATGGTTCTTACTTTGTGAAATAGATCAAATGAACACATTTCCAATCATTCTCATTTCACAACTCCAAATCCTTTTTCATAAGTGAAAGAATATCAAATTCTTGCCACTTATAGAATATGCTAGATTCTAACATTTTATGCAATGATCCTTTCCGTAATGTCATAGCACAAAAAGTCACAAAGACTATTGCCAACGATATTACAAAGTCCTCTATCGGAGATTGTTACAATACAATTCCTTAGATATGATGTCTCTCACTCAAAGTACATTCCTTTGAACATCCTTTTGCATAAAAGTTTCTAATCTAGACATAGACTCTTAATATCTAACTCCCAATATGAAAACCTTTCCATATTTGCCATATGACAACTCATTCTCAATAAAATCTTATCTATTCATAATAATGTCGATATGGTCCATCAAATACTATACTTCCAACTACCCACAAGCGACCAATCCTCGGCGAACTTTGGATTGTCCATTGATAGTTGTTTAATTATCTTAGTCAAAACCGATTCTTGTCCTTCTTCCTTCTAAATGCGCTAGACATTTAGAAAATTTTAGAATGGTCAAATATTATACCATTTGCAATCGATCCCATACCCGAAGCGTATTGGACACGATGCATTACGAAGATTTAATACTTTATTAATCTTCTGCCATAATATTCTATGTGCTATGTTCTCAAAATTCGAATTATAGAGAGGAATGCCGTAATCATAATCGAAATTTGTGAACACACTATGTTTCCTTGACTAAATTATTAACATTCCACAACCTAAGCCTTTAAATTTGAAATGAAGCATAATATTCTCTCCCTTAATTATAGCAAAACCACTTTTTCAACTATTGCGACTCTGCAAAGTATAACTCTTGTTTTCTATATTAAATATTGCTAACCTGCAATACTTTCCATAATAATCATACAATCATAACATTTATGCTCCCACTATCATGATGATTATTACAAACATAACATAAGAGATTATTACAAACATAACACTTATGCTCCCACTAGCTTTGACATATATTCAGAAACCAGCTTAACTTCCAGAAAAACAATACTTGTTGAATTTCTTAAGTTCATGTTTCTAATACCTAATGCTTTGATAATCCTTTATCTAAGCTTATACACCTTTCCTTTAGATAGCTCATATGTATGTCTAAACAATTCAGACTAATTGCCAAATCTCACAATTCGAATCATGGAAAGGGATACTGTAACCATAATCGAATTCGAGAATTCAATTTCACAATCACTATCTTCTTAAAATCTTTCTTAGTGAAAGCATTTCCTCACAGTCACTTTCATGAAGGAGGGAATCTTATGACACTTAGATTTTAATGGTGTATGTGTTCCTATCCATGTGAATTTGTCAAAACCAAAGTTTACAACAAATTCAAACTCATATGGACCGAACTTTCTTAATCTTGATTTCTTGCATCATGGTAACACAGTTGCCCACCATGTCTTCCAAGTATTTAAGCAGCTCACCCTTTCCTATCAATGTACTTTCCATTGATCAAGGTGCCTGCCTTTTATGCGTTCAAACGAGAACTCATAGGGCTCACATGCATAATTAACTCAATTGGAACGGCACATAAACAATATAGTGTCAACACGATAGGTTGTAAACCTTAACTCGTGTGCTAGTGATGATCAATGAGGTCTATTTTGATTTGTTCTTGAAACCTTTCACGACCATTAAGACTCCCACTGACTCATCGACATATAAGATTCTCTTGTCAATAAACATTTCTTGACAAAAAAATATTCAAGAGTTAGTGTAGTTTTTTTATCAAAACACTTCATAAATAGGCCCTAGTTGGTCTTTGTCTTATCCAAGACATCACAACTTTCCTCATTTGATGAATGTTATAAACCTTCTTAATACTTATCACTCAATGTCACAATCTTAACTCTAAGACTTGTTTTGGAACGAAGTATAATTGACTTCTTGATACAACCATTTCTTCAATTCTTGATTCCTCTTCTTAGACATACAATTGTACTAAGACTCACTTAGAGGATCAATTGAGATATGGTTCTTAATCATTAAGACCTATTATAAAGCATAAAAGGTACTCTCCCTTCTTCTTAGAATGGAGAAACTTTTATCTTTCTGCCTACTTTATTCTTCTTATTCGTTCTGCTATTGATTTAAACCTTTTCAATCAATTCAGAATTACACTTAATCTTATAAGTATAATCATATTTACTAAAACTTTCGTAAATCATGATGAATATCTTTGTTACTCTTATTGTGGACTTTGATAAACACACAACTTTGTGTACTCGATCTCCTAGTCCTTCACTTCACATTTTGTCAATGAATTAGTCTAATTTCCAAATATGAAATTTCTCATTCATCATGCAAAAGTTGCGTGATTCCAAATTTCTGTCCAACTGAAACTTGGGCGATGAGAAACTTTCCTTATTTGGTAAATTTTCGACATTTCCATAATTAAGAATCAAATCCATTATTGCTAATAATAGAAACATTCAAACATCAATTTTTCATACACGCCATTGCAAGGATAAATAAATAATATAAAATCAAAATTTATTTTATTGTGGAAAAAATTTGTCCTTACAATGCAATTCATTGAAAAACTATGCTAATACATATTTCTTAGCAATCTAATTCTAATTCTAAGTAGTAGCTCAAGAATCTAATCTTCAAGCAATGCGATCGAAATCCATTTCTTCACGGTTAGATTCTGCTCACTTCTTCCCTTAAGCTTCCTCTCTTTTCTTAAATCCTACAAAACATCAATTGTAATCTTATCACATTATGTATTAAGAATCTAGAATAGGAGCTTAAAAGATTTAGTCAATGGATTTTACCTAAAGCAGAGCCATACGTTTTGACGCTCCCATCTCTTAGATCTCTTAGGTAAATAGGGCAACTTCGTCTCCAATGCCCCTTCTCTTGGCAATAAAAGCAAATTGACTCTTTTGGAATAGGACATGGAACTACTTCAGACATTGCCTTTCTCTTATGATCAAACTTTTCGATCATAGCATGTCTTCCGTTGCCCTTGTCTATATCCATAGAGGTCTTGAAGGCAGATTCACCAATCAACTTTGCTTTTCTATTGCGCCAAACCATTGCTGATTCAGCAGCAATAAGCATATAGGTGAGATTTATAAGGGTCACGTCGCAGTTCATCATATAGTACTCTCTTACGAACTCACTATACGAGTTAGGAAGTGACTGAAGAACCTAATCAATAGCCATCTCCTCACAGACAACGGATCCCAACATTCTTAACCTATCAATGTGTGACTTCATCCCTAGGATGTGTGCACACACCGACTTTCCCTCTTCATGTTTACTTGCCAAAAGGGCTTGAGTGAGCTTGAACTTTTCAAGCCTTCGAACTTGTGGGTTAGGGAGAATAATTGGAGGAGGTGGAGGAAGTGAAGCATGATTTCTTGTTCCACGATCGAATCGTGGAATATCGTCTTCATGTGGAAAGCTTGTTCCACGGGATTTGGGAAGACCATAGTTGTCGTACTTTGACATCTACAAAACGGGAGAAAACAAATTCAAGTTAGTTGATCGATTGATTGAGTCCTTAGTAAATCATCCAAATGAGATACTAAGGCTAGGACCCAACACAATACGCTACAGCCTAGAAAAGGTATGTCGTAATCTAGTTGCAGAATATTTGAAGGTAAGTGAATGACGATTCACTAATTTCCACCACAAAAAACGAAAAAGAAATTTAAGTTTTAAAACTATAAAAACTCCTAGATCCTTTGAGATTCATTGAACATTTCCATGGCATGTTTAAATCTCGATATGCCCCTCTAGTTTGTGACTGGGATGCCGAGGATCACAAAGCGGGTGTGAATAACCATGCAAACTTACATGGTGCCCTCACATGTTACGATCATCTATTCGATGTGTCGGTAAACCACACACGCTCCACCGGACTATGACAAACATTGAGTCACCCTTTGCTACCTTTTCTTAGAACCATTTAGTGTGCCGGTAAACCACACACGCTCCACTAACGTCTTTGCAAGGGCACAAAGTGTAATTTCATGGAATTGCATCAATTCACTTTTGCCTAAGTAACTAAGATTGGGAATTTGTAAAACATTTAGTTACTTTTGTACTTCATTATACTTATAATGGAAGGTTTTGTCCTATCCTACCCGTTCCGCTAACGACCCTCCACTAGTCAAGAGTGTGGTGGGTAAGAGTGGATACCCATTCAATCGCCATTTTATAGGTAGTTTCCTTAAACACCCCTTATAGACCAGCTTCGTGAATGAGGCCTACTAACGGTAAGACTGACTTTTACTCATATATATATATATATATATATATATATATATATATATATATATATATATATATATATATATATATATATATATATAATGTTAGACTTTTAATGTTATATATAGTATAGGGTCTATTTTACACTTTTAAAATACTAGGTGGTCAAATTTAACGATTATACTTTTAATTCAATTAAATTGTAAACCAAAACTTCATGGATTTATTAAACCTCTTTTAATTATACACCTTAATTAATTAATAAAACCATAAGGGTGTGATATGAACTTTTCAAAACACTACTAGGGTTTTAGAATTTAACATTCCTATATTAAACTTTTAATCAAAATTTAAATTCCAAAACTTGAGGACAAGTTTTGAAATATTTCAAAAGCTTAGGGTTTAGAATTTAAATATACATCAAAATTAAACTTTTAATCAAAATTTAAATTCCAAAAATTGAGGGCAAGTTTTGAAACATTTTCAAAACATTAGGGTTTCAACTATTTAAATTTCAAAATAAACTTTTGAGTTTAAATTTAAACTATAAAACCTGAAGGGGAAAATTGAAACTTTTCATAACACAAGGATCAAATAACAAATAATATAAATTAAACAATTAATTTCATCATTATCTATATTTGACCTAATTTCAATTTCTTGCAAAATAAGTTACCCAATTAATACAAATAATCAACTTTAATCATATAAGGAAGCTATTATCTAATCAATTGGTAATTATATTGTGTTTTGGCAAGGATATTCTTTAAGAAACAATAAAATTTGTATCTTATAGGTTTAAAACGAATATGGTAATTATCCTTAAGCAAAACAGCAACAAAATCCGAGATTTCCTCTGCCTAACGCTCCGACTCGCCGAGTCACACTTTGGAACTCACCGAGTAGGGCTGACTCGCCGAGTCCAAGTAGTAACTCGCCGAGTCAAGTCAAACAGTAAGCCAGAATTCGATTTTCAGCTACATAATGCATCAATACAATAGAAACCAACCAGGCTCTGATACCACTGATGGGTTTTGATCATAAGAACATCCTATGTGCTCATATAAACCCTAATGCTTAGATCTAGGTTTCTCTATTGTACATGCAATTCATCCAATACTATAAACCCTAGATCTAGTACATGATAATCAATATAACATGTAATTAGGATTTAGATCATACCTTGATTGTTATGTAGCAATAACAATCTCAAATCCTCCTTGTAATGACTTTAGAAAGCTTAGAGTCACAAATATCACTCCTCTAATGGTTCACAAACACCAAGAGCAAGAGGATGAAGAAGAGAAGAGAAGGAGGCTCTCAAAAGCGTGTGGAAACTCTAGACTATTAGTTCACCACGTTTTTGGAGCATAAGGGTTCTATATATATTGAGGCTATTAGGGTTATCTAACAAGGAAACCCTAATTTGGATGCTTAAGCCCTAAGCAACCCATGGACTCCTTTCCTTAAAGGACTTGGACGATTTCCAATGGGTTTCCCCATAGAATTCGTCCAACCTTATAATATAAGGCAATCCATAGCCCAATTGCAATTATCTTATAATTACAATTCCAGTCCCTTAAGTTTAATTAATCTCTTTTAGTCACAAACTTAATTCTTATTAATTCTTGACTAATATTAATTAAACAATATGATTTCTCCTTTAATATATTATTCCCATAATATATTAATAAATCATATTTAATCCTTTCTCTCCATAATTCATCCTATCAAGTTGCTTTGGTGAAGGCAACCCAAAAGGACCATGCACCATCGGGTCTAGTACATACCAAAATAGTTATGGACTTAGACACTAATCCAACAATATATGCATTGTATGCTATGAATTGCCTGTTTTGTATGCGTTATGTATGTGATATGTATGTTATGCTTGATATGGGCCGGAAGGCATTATTATATGGGCCGGAAGGCATTATGATGTGGACCAGAAGGTCAGGGAGTTATGGACCGGAAGGTCAACACGGGTAGGACCGGAAGGTTTACCGGGTGGGGACGGAAGTCCCCTGAGACACATGGACCGGTAGGTCGTGTGGAGTATGGCTTGGAAAGGAGTATGTGTGTAAGTGGTATTTTTAGGGAACTCACTAAGCTTCTTGCTTACAGTGTTTATGTGTAATGTGTTTCAGGTTCTAGTGAGGACCGTGGGAAGGCGCCAGCGTGACTCGTACACACACACACAAGCGGATTTGGATATGTTTGATCTTGGGATTTGATATGTTTTGTATTATGAGCATGTTACATTGGATTTTATGGTTTGTCTTGAATGAAATTATGTTTTAAAGAAATGAAAAATTGTTTTGAAAATTTACGTCGTTACTAGTTGGTATCAGAGCCTTGGTTTGAGGGATTCGGATGCACCTTCGGGCGTAACTGAACTCGAACTGAGGATTTGAGAAAATTTTCAAACAATAAAACTAATTTTTCTAAAAAGCAAGAGATTTTGAGACAGCTAGAGCGGAGTAGTGTGTACGGTCAGCCATCGCCCAAACGGTGAAATCCCCAAAATGCCCTTACGTTATGTGTTATGAGATATGATATGTTATATTATGCATGCTAGAGCTGGCTAGGTATTCATATTAGGACTAGAGTGGCCTGATTTTGTGATGCCTTAGCCTAGGAAGGATTGTGCTGCTATGTGATGCTTGAGAGCGAGTAAGTAGTAGTGAGGGGCTGATAAGAGGTCTACCGAAGGGTAGCCTACGCCAGTGAGATATAGAGTACTTGTGATCTGGGATCCAAGGAGGAGGACTTAGGGTGAATATTGATGCCGTGTAGGCGGTAGTATAAGGGCCCGTACTACCAAAGACATCGGAGCAGTGCGCACTCTAAGTAAGAATCCTTTGGGTACTAAGGAACAAGTAGGGTTGAGTTATCGGGTGCGAGCATGCTCGAACGAGTCTTTGATATTATTATGTTATATTTCAGAGACATCATGGTTGGGACACACCACAGACCTGAGGCGAGCGGTGTGAGTGATGAGGAGCTTCGTCAGATGATCCACGATGAGGTGGCGGGCAGCGATCAGGGCCGAGATTCCGGAGATGTTAGGGTCTTTCAAGAACACACTGATTGAGACTTTCGATGAGCGGTACGCCGCGGTGACTGAGGTTGCAGCCGCTGCAGCTACAAAAGTTGTGGCTGCTGCCAGACCTCAGGGAGGTGACTCGTTATTGTTCCGGGAGTTCAGCAACACGAAGCCACCAGAGTTTGATGGGACGTAGGATCTGATCGCTGAGATGAGATGCATTACTGATATTGAGGGATGCTTCTATACGTGTTCATGTCCGGAGCATCTGAGGGTTCGGTTCGCATTGAACCAGCTTCGCTTGGGAGCGAAGGATTGGTGGAAATTCGTGACGGCAAGCTTTACAGTTGCAGAGATCTCAGAGGTGACCTGGGAGAGGTTCACCACCATGTTCTGAGATGAGTATGTTCCCCCGGTGGAGAGGGAACGGTTGGTTCAGGAGTTCTTGAGCCTCAAGCAGGGTACTGATTCGGTTACTGTGATTACGAGGAAGTTTCATGAGAGGGCGATGTTCTGCCCTGAGCAGGTGTCTACTGAGCAGGCACGTATGAGCTGGTATTTGGGCATTCTGAGGAGAGACATTCAGGAGTTCGTGTCAAACTCGACATACCAGACATTTGCTGAGCTCCAGGAAAATGACCGGAAGATGGAGATTGAGTTGGAGACTCAGGCTAGGGAGGAGGCCGAGTCTCAGAGGATGGATCGGCGGCCGGCTCAGTCTCAGCCGGCAGCCAAGCGAACCAAGTCCGCTGATTCGAGGATTGGAGGCTAGAAGGGCCGCACTTGTGGGAAGTGCGGCAAGGGTCATGAGGGGGCCTGTCGATCGGGTTCTTGCTACAAATGTGGCAAGGAGGGACATATCGCCAAGGATTGCCCCAAGGGATTTATGGTTTGCTTTCATTGCAACCAGAATGGCCATCGGAAGGCCAAGTGTCCACAGTTGCATCAGGAGTCAGCACAGGGATCTGCGCCTGCTGCTAGGGTTACCGAGGTTCGACCAGTGAAGGTTGAGGCTCCGAAGGCTTGTAGGAGAGCTTTCCAGTTAACTGCGGAGGAGGTCCGCACAGCACCCGATGTTGTGGCTGGTATGTATTTTGTATTTATCTTTTTTGAGTTGAGATATTGTGCTTATATGATGATATGCGTAGCTACTTTTCTTGTGAGTTCTGTACCTGCTTTGGTGTTATTTGACTCAGGTGCGAGTTGGTCATTTGTTTCCTTGGCATTTAGTCAGCACATTAGTATCCGTCTAGAGGCGTTGAGTCGACCTCTGCGAGTTTCCATAGCTGACGGGCGAGCGGTGTATGTTATGGATGTGATTCTAGGATGTATCCTTGAGATATTCGGTGTGGAGTTCCCGATAGATCTAGTCCCGATTGCGATGGGGGACGGGTGTGTTATAATGGGTATGGATTGGTTGAGCCGATTTGGAGTTGTTATAGACTGCGAGCGTCAGTTGGTGACGATACGAGACCCTAGTGGGGGAGTACTTACGGTGTATGGCCAGGGCACCTGATGTGGGTCAGCGTTTTCTTCGGCTGCCAGGGCGAGACAGAGTTTATAGCAGGGCTGTAGTGGATTCGTAGCTTATGTGATGGACACGCGAGTGGCCGCTTGGAGGCCAGGTTTGATTGATGAGGTTCCGATAGTGTGCGAGTTCTTGGATGTTTTTCCCAAGGAACTGCCAGGTGTGCCTCCCGAGAGGCAAGTGGAGTTCCGTATCGATTTGGTTTCGGGAGCAGCACCTATCGCCAAGGCGCCTTATCGCCTCGCGCCACCAGAGATGCAGGAGTTATCCTCGCTTCTTCAGGAGCTGCTGGGGAAGGGGTTTGTTCGACCGAGTAGCTCGCCTTGGGGAGCACCGATCCTTTTTGTCAAGAAAAAGGATGGTTCACACCGGATGTGCATTGATTACCAGGAGTTGAACAAGTTGACGGTCAAGAGCCGTTATCCGTTGTCGAGGATCGATGATCTGTTCGATCAGTTGCGGGGGGGGGGGGGGGGGGGGGGGGGGGGCGTCTTGGTTCTCCAAGATAGACTTGAGGTCGGGTTATCATCATATGAGGGTTCGGGATGAAGATATCCAGAAGACAGCGTTCAGAACTCGTTATGGGCATTATGAGTTCGTGGTGATGCCTTTTGGGCTCACCAATGCACCAGCAGCGTTCATGGATCTGATGAGCAGGGTGTGCAGACCGATGCTGGATCGGTCGGTGATCGTATTCATTGATGATATTTTGGTGTATTCTAGATCTAGAGAACAACATGAGGAGCATTTGAGGGAGATCCTTGGAGTTCTGAGATCGAAGAGGCTTTATGCCAAATTCTCCAAGTGTGAGTTCTGGTTACGAGAGGTCCATTTCTTGGGACATCTCGTCAACCAGAATGGGATATTGGTCGATCTGGCCAAGATTGAGGCAGTCATGAGGTGGGAGGTGCCGAGATCGCCCACCGAGATCAGGAGCTTTCTAGGATTGGCCGGATATTATCGAAGATTTATCAAGGATTTCTCCAAGATCGCCGTGCCACTCACCAAGTTGACCTGGAATGGTGTCGCTTTTTCCTGGGGTCCGGAGCAGCAGACCTCATTTGAGACACTTCTCCAGAAGTTGTGCGAAGCCCCGGTGCTCGCACTCCCGAAAGGGATGGAGGATTTTGTGGTGTACTGTGATGTATCAATATCCGGGTTGGGAGTAGTGATTATGCAGATCGGGCATGTGATAGCATATGCATCAAGGTAGTTGAAGCCTCATGAGTCGAGGCATCCCACCCACGACCTGGAGCTGTGGGTTGTGGTGTTCGCCCTCAAGATCTGGCGTCACTATTAGTATGGGGTTCGGTGTACCATATACACGGACCACAAGAGTTTGAAGTATTTGATGGATCAGCCCAACCTGAATATGCGCAAGATGAGATGGTTGGATGTGGTAAAGGATTATGATTGTGAGATCCTGTACCACCCGGGCAAGGCTAATGTTGTAGCCGATGCCTTGAGCCGTAGGGCGGAGAGTGCCCCGATATGAGACGTTTGTATGAGATTGACAGTGATGACTCCGGTGTTGGACACCATTCGAGGGGCCCAGGTGGAGGCCATGAGACTGGAGAACCGCAAAAGGGAGCGGGTGATCGGGCAGGTATCAGAGTTCGTTACCGATAGTCGAGGACTTATGACCTTTCAGGGTCGGATTTGGGTACCGTTTGTGGGCGGAACAAATACCATCTTGATGGAGGAGGCACATAGATCAAGGTTCTCGATTCATCCCGGGGCCACTAAGATGTTTTTGGACCTGAAAAGGGAATATTGGTGGCCCTGTATGAAGAGAGATGTCGCATGGTTCGTGGAGAGGTGCTTGACCTGTCGCAAGGTTAAGGCCGAGCACCAGTGTCCACATGGTAAGTTGCAGCCATTGGAGATTCCCGAGTGGAAGTGGGAACAAATTACCATGGATTTTATCACCAAATTGCCAAGGACTGCAAGAGGTGTCGATGCGATTTGTGTGATTGTGGACAGGATGATAAAGAGCGCTCACTTTCTTGCTATTAGTGAGAGCTCTTCTGCTGATAGGCTGGCAGAGTTGTACGTGAGTGAGGTGGTATCATGGCATGGAGTTCCGATCTCGATTGTTTCAGACCGAGATGTGCATTTTACTTCCAGATTTTGGAAGAAGTTTCACGAGGAGTTGGGTATGAGGCTGCATTTTAGTACCGCATACCACCCACAGACGGACAGAGTAAGCGGACGATTCAGACGCTCGAGGACATGCTTCGGGCATGTGTATTGGACTTCAGAGGGAGTTGGGACACGTATTTTCCCTTGGCTAAGTTTTCCTATAACAACAGCCATCACTCGAGCATTGTTATGCCACCCTTTGAGCTGTTGTATGGGAGGAGGTGTCGGACCTCCATTTGTTGGGGTGACGTAGGGCAACGTGTGATGGGTAGTACGGAGATAGTGCTTCAGACAACAAAGCAGATACAGCAGGTCAGACAGAGGTTGTTGACCGCTCAGAGTCGCCAGAAAAGTTATGCAGATAGGTGATGATCCGAGATCGAGTTTCAGGTTGGGGATTTTGTACTCCTGAAGGTGTCTCCTTGGAAAGGAGTGATTCGATTCAGGAACAGGGGCAAGCTGGGGCCCCGGTATACTGGGCCGTTTAGAGTGGTTGCGAGGGTAGGCAGAGTAGCATATCGATTGGAGCTACCTGCGGAGTTGAGCCAGATTCATGATACCTTCCACGTGTCTCAGTTGAGGAAGTGTATAGCCGACGAGTCGGCGGTAGTGCTGCTGGAGGATATTTAGGTGGATGCGGGCTTGAATTATGCTGAGAGACCAATTGTGATTCGGGATCGGAAGATCAAGTTTATGAGGAACAAAGAGGTACCGTTGGTGCAGGTTCAGTGGCAACATCGGAAGGGGTCCTAGCTGACGTGGGAGACAAAGTCAGAGATGCGGGAGCAGCATCTGGAGTTGTTTTCGACATAAGACTTCGAGGGCGAACTCTGGTTCTAGTGGGGGAGAATTGTAACATCCTGAAATTCAGGTTCAACCATTTAACCCTTCTTCTTTTCCAAGTTGTCATGTTAGGTCACTTTATGTAAATGCTAGGCTTGTGAGTACGATGGGCGTACTAAGGAGTACGCTGCGCGTACTCGCGCGCTTATTTTGTATTCGGATTCATCCGGGTACGTTGGGCGTACCCAAGCTTACGGCGGGCGTAACCGGCCTAGATGCAAAACCCTAATATGACTTGAGGGCTATAAAAGGAATGAGATGGCCTTGTCCCTCAGCCACCATCTCACAGAAAGAAACCCTAAGAGAGTATTCCCTTCGTCCTTAGCTTGTGTTTGAGTGTTCTAAGCTTCAAAGTGTCATTTCAAGGTGGTGAAAAAGAAGAGGAGGCCATTGTAGGAGCTAGAAGTTGGTGGACAAGAGTAGATATGAGGTCTACAGAGGTTGGAGCTTCTTCATGAGGTATAAAGTTCAAAACTTGACTTGTTACTTGTGTCGTGTGCTTCTTGGACCAAATTCTAGGGTTTTTGGTCCCAAGATGGAGACTTTATGAGCAAATAGTCTCCATTGGCCTAGATCTATCATATTTCAGGACTATATGAGTTGTATGTTCATAAAAATGCAATCTTGGACGTAAATGTTGAGCCATGCATGAGATCTAGACTTTTGGAGGAGAAAGGAAAGGTGTTAGAGGGTGTGGGAACCTCTATAGCCATGCAAAGGCTTAAAGGTTCCGACTTTATGGATTAAGAGGTATTAGAATGGCCAGATCTGGAATGTGAGATTATGTCTTAACTGTTTAAGACCTAAAATGAAGAAAGTAAGAAACTGGGATTTACGTTGGGTGTAATCCCAATACGCGTCGCGTAGGGGGTCACGTTCCCCGATTCTGGAGTGCAAGGGTATGCCCCGCGTACTGCTTACTGTTGACTTTTGTTGATTTTTAGGGTTTTGGTCAACATGTGGACTTTTGAGTTAGGGAGGGGTAAAATGGTCTTTTACCCTTCTGTGGGATTGTAGAAAGGGACGTAGTATAGCCTTGAGAGCCGTTAATGATTTGGAATGATTACTTGTTGTGATTAGGCGAGGCTAGGTCGTTGTTTCGAGATTCGGAGATATCGAGCATGTGAGTTACTAGACATCATACGAGGTGAGTCTTCTCACTATACTGTACCTGGAAGGGTACCTATGTGTGATTGGAAGGTCTGGTATGGTATGAGATATATGCATTGTATGTTATAAGTTGCCTGTTTTGTATGTGTTATGTATGTGATATGTATGATATGCTTGATATGGGCTGGCAGGTGTTAATATATGGGTCGGAAGGCATTATGATGTGGATCGGAAGGTCAGGGAGTTATGGACCGGAAGGTCGACACAGGTAGGACCGGAAAATTTACCGGGTTGGAACGGAAGTCCCCTGAGACACATGGACCGGAAGGTCGTGTGGAGTATGGCCTGGAAAGGCGTATGTGTGTAAGTGGTATTTTTGGGGAACTCATTAAGCTTCTTGCTTACAGTGTTTATGTGTAATGTGTTTTAGGTTCTATTGAGGACCGTGGGAAGGCGCCGGCGTGACTCGTACACACACACATGCGGATTTGGATATGTTTGATCTTGGGATTTGATATGTTTTGTATTATGACCATGTTACATTGGATTTTATGGTTTGTATTGAATGAAATTATGTTTTAAAGAAATGAAAAATTGTTTTGAAAATTTACGTCGTTACAAAATGTCTGAAAAAAAAAAACAATGAAACACTTGAATCTCTATCTATAATCGTTGAAGGACCACTTTGTAGACAAAACTTTTTGTTGTATTAGTTAGACGACCTTCCTCGTCATAGATGAGTACCTTCAATCATTTTTCACTTATGACGCAAGAAACAAAAAACATATAATTGACAATGAGTGAAGACGAGTCTACGCAAGTATTATCCAACATTCGATAATTATTGTCATTGACTTTTGTTAATGGCAAAATAAACAACTATGGGGAATTTCCTCCGCTGAAAACGAAATGAGATTCTTTTATTAGATGGAGTTAAATTCATGCAATGTATATAAGTAGTCTCGTTGAAGAATCTAGCATATATGATCCAGGCTTCAAGGACGTGTCTTCCAACCCTAACAATCCGTAAACTAGTACCATTGCATAGTCCTTTGGTTTGGTCGATATTATGAAGTAACATGAGTGGAACACCTATTTTTAGTGTTAAGTTTATTGTTGGAAATTCTAAATGCCTTAAAACCATTCAACACAACTGAAGAGTAGATTGATTCCTCAAAAAAATCTAGTAACTTTGTCTCACGTAAAGAATTTGAACTCATATATTGTTTCCCTTCATCTTTCATAAATCTTAAAATGTAGTCATTAGTAGCATCGAATTTTCATTTGTAGGGACCAAAATAGGTTTATCTTGAAAATATGATGGATCATCAAGATGGTTTTCAAAGGATGGCTAAATGGTGGATACAATTAATGAATATGGTCACTTATCGAGCGAACGACAACGTCTTCTGGAAATTTAACTCCAGCTTCACCATCATTTGGGCCACCAGTATTCCATTCACCAATTTTAAGAATCCACTCATTAAATGCTTTTGTCTCATCCAAATCATTAGTTAGACAACCAAACTAAAGCCTCATGTTTACGGTTAAACGTAAAACCATATATTCACACCATAATCCGGATGAATATGATGTTTGCATAATATCCGAAAGATTGCCTCTTTATTTCGAGTATTAGTGATGTAGCGGTACCAAATAGTTTCTTTCGATGGTTTGTTTCGTATGATTATTTTGGGGTTTAAGGTTTATAAGAAGGGTGTGTTGCAATAAATATTAGCAAATTCATTAAAAATGAGATTTATTTATGAACGCAGATTTGTATATGTTCTTAGCAGGAACATGTTATACTTTAAAGTACACGAAATATATTGTTCTTGTATCATCCCCCATTCATATATAAGTATACATTAATCTTAAACAAAATAAATCGTTATTTTTTTAAAATATTTGTTTAAAAACTAAAATAATTTGTGAAGTTTTTTTTAAAACATGTTGATGCTAGTACTCTTTTTCGTAATATGATTTTCATATATGAAAAACAAAAACAATTATTACTTTTATAACTTGACAAATTAAAACATTATTACTTTTATATATTTAGACAGACATTTTGTATAACAAAATTTTAGAACATAATTAACCATTTAAAGATCATAATGAAATAGAGAATCAATTGATTGGTTGCTATTTTTTTTTTTTTGTTAAGTGGTAACCACATTGTGTCTTATTTATAAACTTATATTATAATATAAGTTATATATATATATATATATATATATATATATATATATATATATATATATATATATATATATATATGATAAATACAAAATAAATTAATATATTGTTATCATTCTACTTTATTCCACAAATAATTAATTTCAGTCATAATGTAAATTATTTTAAAATAAACTAAATTAGTAATTAGATTTACATAATAATTATTTAAATTTTAGAATTAAGACAACTAATAAAACAAAAAAAAATTATGGTTTAACTTTTGCATTATTAACATAATACTAAATGTAGTGTATAAAGAAGAATAGTATTGGATTTTAAATGATTTTACATAAGGATTATTTAAAACCAGTCATTCAAACCTTATTATTGTAAAACAAAAACGCTACTATCAAAATAGCTATTCGATATTTCATAAAGAAAAGACAACACTCTCATATTTGTAAGTATTATAAATATTTATCGTTTGTACAGGTTAAAGTAGTAAAATCAACAAGGGAAGCTAAACAATTTACGATATACCTAAATAATCAAATGCATAGCAACACGATAACATTAATTGAAAATGCTCAAGGTTTAATGTTGGAAATTTGATGTATAAATTGGGAATTGATTCAAGATTTACTACAGTTCAAATTTCATTGCTTATTTTGGAGGATTACTTAAAGTAGATTGCTAATCTTAGTGGGGTCACTAATATGGTTGATGGTCTGATCTTGGTCAATGTGATATGTTCTTCTCAATCATGAAATCAATGTGGATAACTTGCAGACCATGTGCTGAGTAATACCTAAGTGAAGCATTTTGACACATTTATAACAACATAAATCCATTACCTTGCATGGGAGAGTTGGGTAAGGCCAATCAAATGCTACAGTAAGACCTTATTACAATAAATTAAGAACATTAGGTTCTGAATATGCAACATTTTTTTGTATACTGATCACATTCTTTATGCTAAAAAAATCCTTCAAAGGTTTCCTGGTAATGATCATTAGAAAGTACAAAACATGTCAAATAAAATTTTAGCTTTATTACATCTCGAAGTTATTTCATATGCTATTTTGAGAACATCTAAATGGTGTGTCAGGTACCAAAATGAATAAAAAAATTAAATAAATTGGGTTAATCAAAACTAGGTTTTTCTTTTTCTTGTTTAGGTAGCCATGTTAGGATTTTATCCTTTTCCAAAAAGATTTATCCACATATGTTCATCAAGGTAGGCATTCAAAGAATCTACCTACAGTTAAAGAACTCCAAAAAAAATATTTTTTAAAATTACAATGCTATTAATGATTTTTTTTGAAAAGTTCAACGCTATTAATGAAATTCGGTTCCAGAACATTGTCCTACAAATGAGCTTCACTGCAGGAAAAAACAAAACGTTTCAATCTCATCTAAAAATAATCCAAAATAATATATTTTTTAAAGTACAATGTGGTTAATGAACTTCTTTTTTGCCATATTCAATGCAAAAAACAAATTTTCCTTAGAAAATTGTCATATTAATGACCTACTAAATTACATTTAAATTTATATATTAAATAAATGGTTCACTTGTGAACAAAAGTACATAAATGGTCCATATTTGAAATGTTTTTTTTACATAAATGGCCTATATGCGAAAGAAATTGAAAATGTACTTTCCAATAACAAAATGTTTTCAAAAATATCCTATTAATGTGCTCTAACATACAAAAAAATAAAACTTTTCTAGATTAGCCAAAAAATACGAAACAATCATGTATTGAAACTACAATGCTATTAATGTACTTTTTTGCAAAGTTTAATGTTATTAATGAATTTTTTTCCCAAAAAACAATCCTTTAAATGAGCTTCAATATTCAAAAATGTAACCTTCCATATCAACTAAAAATAATCTAAAAAGTCATTTTTTAAGAGTACGATGTTATATATGATTTTTTTTCAAAGTTCAATTCTAAAAACAATTTTTTACTAGAAATGTTCCTAATATAAGACTAAAAAAACATACTGTAAAAATACTTATCGATCTACGTGAGCAAGAATTAAATGTTTCCATCAATACCCAATAAGGCATATAAATCATGTCTCCTTCTGTAATGAATTATAAAGCCCCACAATGTTGAATCATCTCAGTAGTAGGCTTCCAGAACTCAAACCATATTAGATAATCAATATGAAGAGAAGCTGCAATAAAAAATAATATTTGTCACCATTTTATACATATATTAGAGATTATTGGGGTATTAGTGTAATAACTTGCAATTAAATATAATTTTCAAAGAGAACTTAGTATGAGAAACAAATCTAGGCGATCAAGGGTTGTAACATCCTGATTCGGATTGTCCATGATTAGGGTTTGTGGGCCACGAGTCGGGCATGAGGAAGTCTCGGGTTGTGGCGAGTTATTGGAATCGTAAGGCATCTCATCACCTTCCCGTAGGTATGAGGATCTTTGGAATCGGAGTTATATCAAAGAAGCTTTGGAAGTTTGAAGATTTGGCAAGATGAGTCCCTAAATTAGAGAAGTGTGGCAGCGAAGTACGCTGGGCGTACGTATACGTACGCTTAGCGTACAAATGCGTGTGTTCCTTAAGCAAGAGCCACCTAGTACGCTGGGCGTACTAGGCATATAAGGAAAACCCTAATATTTTAAGTGACCCTATATAAAGAATGAGATGGCCTCATTCCTAGCCACCTTTCTCAGAGAGCAAACCCTACAAAACCCTAGTCCTTCATTCTTGGATCTTGTATGGGTATTTAAGAGCTTTTGAGAGTTTTGTGTGCTCTTACGGAGAAGTGGAAGCCTTGAAGAAGAAGGAGTTGGAGTCCAATCTTCTAGATATGAGCATATCTGAGATGCAAGCTTCTTTTTGAGGTATAAAGCTTCAAACTTTACCTCTCTTTTGTTTTAAGTATGTTAATGGGGTATTCTAGGGTTTTGTCCCAAAAAGGTGGAGACTTGATGAGATCCTGAACTCCAGCGACTAAGACCCTCCCCTTTTGAGCTTATTAGTGGTGTAATGTCATAAAAATGGGACCTTGGGTGTTGGAACCAAGTTATGCACGAGATAAGAGCTAAACGGGTAAAGAGAATAAGTGTTTTGTGTGCTTGTGACTTCTTCAGCCATGCAAAGGCTTAAAGTCGTTAACTTTATGGAGTAGGAGATGTTAGGAAGTCCAGATCCAAGAGATGAGTTAAGGTCTTAACGGTTTAAGACCCAGAAATTTGATTTAAGCAAAACTGAGAGTACGCCCAGCGTAATTCTCGTACGCCCCACGTACTAGGTTGAGGTCCCCGATCAGATTTGTGCATGCTTGAGTACGCTGAGCGTACCAAAGGAGGTACGCCCCGCGTAACCCCTCTGTGGGCTTTTGGGCTAAGTGATGTGTTGGGCCTGGGGTTCGGGCTTCACGCAATAGAGCCTTGGATCGGAGAATCATATGTATGTGCTTTGGGCCCTTGGGTGGGCTTGCCTTTTTAGTTTGGGGTTTTAGGCCGTGTGAGGGCCCATTTATTAGTGGGTCTTGGCGGGCCCAATGGGTTCAGGGCATTAATGGGCTGGTAGGTGGTCCATCTTTAGACCCAAATAGTGAGAGGTTGGACTTAGCTCCTAATTGAGATAATTGTGGGTTTGGCACAGAGTTAGAGGCCGGTGCATGGCAGCAGTGTTTATAGGAGCTGTTCTCCATCCGAGGTGAGTCTTCTCACTATACTTTACCTAGAGTGGTAATTAGAGTTATGTGACAGAGTGTTTTTTATGCTATTTATGTGATGTGATCCACTGCATTATTTCTATGTGATTTATGTTGTGTGTGTGTTTTCCAGAGTATACAGAGTTATGACCGAAAGTTCCACAGAGTTAGGACCAGAGGTTCCATAGAGTTATAGCCTCGAGTGGCTAATATGTGTTTTATGTGGTATCTGGGGAACTCACTAAGCTTCGTGCTTACCATGTTATGTGTTATGTGTTTCAGGTTTTCTTGTCTGGATCGCAGGACGACACCGGCTTGATTGTACACACCAGAGAAAGAGTTAAGAGGGTCCTGGATTAATAATGGAGTTGTGCTTTGTAATTAAATAAAAGAGATTTTTATACGATATGTTATGAAGAGTATGCGTTTTAAAAATGAAAATTTGTTTTAAATTTTCACGTCGTTACAAGTTAGTATCAGAGCCTTGGTTTGAGGGACTCGGATGCACCTTCGGGTATATCTGGAATCAAACTGAGGAATGGAGGAAAATTTTCGAATTAAATGATTTTTCTAAAATGAGCAAGAGTTTCTAAGAGAAAACGGGAAAGAGCGGTGTGTACAATCAGCCAAAGCCCGAACGGTGATTTCCCAAAATACCCTTATCTTATGTTTTATGAGCTATTATGAGATATTATGCATGCTATAGATAGGCTAGGTATTTCATATATTAGGACTAGAGTGGCCTGATTTCTGATGCCTTAGGCTAGGAGTTGTTGTTATCTGTGATGCGATTTTTAGTATGTGATGAGTAAGAGTGTCCAATGGGAATCCTTGTAGAGAGGGATTTGAGTAGAGGAGTAATCTAGGAGAGATACCTAGATAAGCATTGGTGGCCCCTACCGAGAGAGTAGCCAGATACCCGCGGGGGTAGAGTTGCAGAGTTTGGTGATATCTTTTGGGTATGTGTAGAGCTAGTGGAGCTATCACCTAGGGCAGGTTATATGTGTTTATCCGACGCCCGAATGCTGCTTGCTTTGTGCTTTGTGGAACTCCCGATGATGGGAGTCAACTACCAAGTGAATGTGACGATATTCAGGAGGTAGATGACTGGCATCATAAGGAGTTTCTCAGAAGCTGATGGCGGAGAAGTGTGAGAACCTAGGAAGAGCCTAGGAAGTGACCTTAATCAGATAAGTATGCCGATAGAGTAGAGCATTTGTAACGACCGAAAAATACAACCAATTTTAAATTTTTCAAAAACAGCTTGATTCCATTAAATCTTTATAAAAAGTTTTTCAATTCAAAACATTTAACGTATTCCCAGAATCACATTACTACAAAATCATGAGGAGTGGTACGATCACGCCTTCGCCTTGCCACGGTTTCCTGAAGAACCTGAAAAACATAAAACCACAACTGTAAGCCCGAAAGCTTAGTGAGATATCCCCAAAATACCAACCACAAATACCATACACGCATAACATGCCATAACATATCCGATCACAGAACAGCCATGCACTTCGGGTCTACTGTGTGACTAGTCCGCCGAACCGGCCTACAGTCCACCTGGTCCACCCTCTGAGTCTATCCACATACATCGAGTCTGCAGTGTGATTGGTCCGCCCGCTCCTGGGCCTTCAATCCACCTGGTCCACTCTCTGAGTCTACAATATGACTGGTCCGCCCTTTCGGACCTACAGCCTATCTGGACCGCTCACTGGGCCTTCGGGACAACCGGTTCGCCCTGGGTATCTTGGCCTACAGCACACAGTAGGACCCGCCTCAACCCAACTCCAGTCCAAACAACCATGTGCACATATACATACAATCATATAGCAATTCACAGTCAACAAGCAGATCAAACAGATCACATAGCATATCATCATCCTAACCAGGATACCGACCTAACAGGTCACTAGCATAGCATCTCCCTATCTCTCAGGATACCGATCTCAATCAGGTCTCTAACATATACCACCCTAGCTCTCAGGATGCAAACATATCACAACAACAACAACATAACAACTACCCGGATCTCAATCCAATAAGGGTCGGTCTTGGTGCCGTAGACCCTGTTGATATAGTGAGGATAACTCACCTCGAAACTGCCGGCTGAATGGATAAGATCCCGCTACTCCAAGCTCTGACACGAACTCCTCCACTGAACACCAACACACTCAACTCAATAAATACCCTTAATTACCAAAATACCCCTGAAAGACAACTGGTCAACCTTTGGACAAGGTCAAAGTCAACCCCTGACTGACTCTACTCGCCGAGTCAACCTGATGACTCGCCGAGTCCCCATACTCAGAACTTCCCTCAATCCGCGACCTAACTCGCCGAGTCACCCCGATACTCATTGAGTCCAACAACTCTGAGTCCACTCATCCACAACTCACCGATTCATCCCTTGACTCGCCGATCTCGACTCAACCAGAAAATATTGGGACTCTTCGACAAGACTCGCCGAGTCCAAGAACAGACTCGCCGAGTCTAAGGCTATCTTCAACCTACTCGCCGAGTTGTTCATACAACTCGCCGAGTTCCAGGCTATCTTCATCCAACTCGCCGAGTTGTTCTTCCAACTCGTCGAGTTCCAGCTTATCTTCAAGCAACTCATCGAGTACACCCATGTGACCCGCCGAGTACCACCGGTCTGAATCCATACAGAAGCATTCCAGGCCATGCAATTGATCCAAAACATAGATCTAGCCTCCTACAACTCATCCATCACGTAAAGTGGCAAAATTTACATGAATCCGAAGAGATCTATGCATTTTGCACATTAGGGCTAAGGTTTGGGATATGCTAGCTTCATCCAACACTCAACACAGGGACTTTCATGCATTCCAACTCTTCTCCATTCCAGATCTGAGGTAGCAACCTCAGATCTAACCTCTAAACTCCAATACATCCAAAGATATGATCTCTAATACTCCCAAAATGATGTATCTAGGAAATAGCAGCTCAAAAACGAGATATTACCTCAAAAGAACGCCCCAACTGCAATGAAACTCAATTCCAAGCAAAGCCCCTTGCTCCAAGCCTCTTCTCCTCTAAGATCTCTTCAACAACCACCTCTCCAAGCTCCAATTTGCTCAACAATGGGGTTTCTCCACGAAATTAGGGTTTCTGGGACTCATGGGGTGATAAAGAGGCTGGGAAGGAAACATAATGTTCTTTATATAGGGCTCAACCACGAGAATTAGGGTTTTCTCCACTCAGCGCCTACTCGCCGAGTCCATCTCATTGACTCGCCGAGTCGGCTACTTAACACGCGACCAAATCGCGACTCTACTCGCCGAGTCCATCCATGGACTCGCCGAGTCACTCTTTCCCAATTTACTCTTTTAGCCCTTCAACTCTACTCTTGATATTTCGGGATGTTACAATTCTCCCCCACTTAAATTAGGCTTCGTCCTCGAAGCCTACAGCAATTCAATCCCAAAGATACTCCCACAACGCGCCACCTGGCCTTAACCGGGCCAAGTCCCTCAAGGCATACCCATCGAAACTCAAACACACTTTCTCTTTCCTTACGGTGTCCTGACCACCGTCTCAAGCCGGGCACCGGCTGTACTCTCTGATAATCACACTCAACAACCGAGAATTACCCATGAAGCATCACTGTCCCAATCTCAACAATCACTCGACCCATAAAGGCTAGAAAGCCATGAACCATCAGATCCCCAATCCGAATCCCACTCTATCCATTCCGTGATGACGGAAAGACCCATTCTCAATCTCAGAGCAACTCCCACGAGTTCTCCTCTTGCAATCACATGCACATGCTGAACTTGCTCCAGCACCCTCAGGTTGGAAAACCCGATACACTGATGATATCCTCCAACATCCCCCAGGATGAACCACTAATACATATCCAATACCCTGATCAGAATCACACTGAGAGCCCAAGACTCTCTCCCTGCATCCCTTCCGAGTCTCTTGGCTCTACATCTGCAGAATTCCTCCGCAACCTCAACAAACATCCCAAACCGGATGAGCTTCTATTCCACTGCCGGAAACACGCTGCTCAAAAACCATACTCAAATTACTCTAATCATAACTCTGCTCTGCCTCTTTCACTTCCATGAACTTGCACTCCCTCTCGGAGTTACACACCTCTCTCTCTTCCTTTACCAAGGAATCCACTTGGCCACATTGTCACTCCGACAAGTGCCACGGTGCTCGCCCAACGCTACACCACCCTTTTAGCGTATCCGCTATCCATCCAACACACATACTTTGACTCTCCTCGCAGGGACTTTCAAGCCCATGCACTATCTCCACTAATCAAGATCACTACCCGGGGCCAGACCTTCTAATGCAATCACACTGCAACATACACAATCCATATCCTCAAACTTATCCAACAATACCTGCAGAGTCTTCAGCATGACTGGACCGCCTCACCAGGCCTTCAGCCCATCTGGACCACTCTCAGAACCTTCAGCCAATCTGGACCGCTCTCAGTGCCTTCAGTTTGGCTGGACCGTTCTCCGAGCCTTCGGCCTGACTGGTACGCCTACCGCCCTTCAGTCTATCCGGACCGCTCAACTAGCATTCAACATTCCGAGTTATCCCCCCCGGAAATCCTCCCATGCATACCGTTCTAGCCCTCTAGGGGGTTCCGAACTCTAACTCCATCATACGTACTCGATCCCAGCCTGCTCCCAGACCCTCCACAATCAAATGCCCTAGGTCTGTATCCCGCCCCGCATGCCCGACACTTGCTCCTATCAGCCTACACTCTGGGCTAACAGAACACTGCTGAATCCCAGCAGCTAAGCACCCTCAAACACTCATCGATCTCCCGGAGAATTCTCCAATTCTCCCCCACTTGTAGCACTGATTAAAAACCATCGTCCGCCATCACCGACCTCTCAGAACAACTCTGCACAAAGAAAACACTTACACGCGGACTGCTTCCCACAAGCATAAACAACCTTAACAAGATCCCACATCAACACTGATTATCCCGCTCGAAAGAAACTCAATCTGCATCTAACCATTCCTCAGAAAGAAGATGTTACCCGGCCTTCAAACCAATGCCAGGTTCCCACTAATAACTCTCATGGATGATAACCAACAAAATTCCCAAAACAATAACCCATAACCATACCACAGCCCTCAAAACGACGAATACCGCATCAAACCACACAAAGATTCCGGCACATATAAACAATACATCACAATAATCACAAGAAAACAAGATATCAAGAAGGAAACATACCCGCAGCTGCATCCGGCACTGCTCTGACCTCCTCTGCCGCAAGCTGATAAGCACGACCCTGAGCCCTTGGGGGCTCCGCTCCACCCTGACCTCCACCTGTGATCCTCAAAGTGGCCGGTGCTGGATCCTGTACCGGTCCTGCAGCAAGCTGTGGACAGTTGACCCTCAAATGTCCAATCTGATGACAATGATAACAAATCCTCAAATCCCGAACCGGCGCTGACTGCCGACAATCCCTCGCATAGTGCCCCTCCTTTCCGCACTTGCGGCATGCACCACCGGACCTACAAACTCCGGTGTGACCCCTCCCACACTTCCCACAAGTGTGGTTGCTCAGATCCCCCACTCTAACATCAACGGTCTTGGACCGTTTCGGCGCTGGCTGCGACTGCACCGGAGCCTGTCGCAGCTCATGCAACTGCAGCTCAATCTCTAACTCACGCCGCCTAGCGGCCTCCTGCAACTCCAACAAGGTCTCGCACCTCTGGGCAGACACAAACTGTCTGATGTCCCTCTTGAGCATGCTCAGATATCGAGACATTTGAGCCTACTCCAAAGCAAACTCTGGGCAAAACATTGCCCTCTCAGTGAACATCTTGGTGATCTCAGTCACCGACTCCGAACCCTGCTTCAGCTCAAGAAACTCCTGAGCCAATCTCTCCCTCTCAACTTGCGGAACATAACGAGTGCTGAACATTTCTTTGAACTGATCCCACGAAACCGCAGCCCTCTGCGCATCTGAATATGACCCCGTGGTCAATCTCCACCAATCCTTCGCCCCGAGCCTCAACAGGTTCAGAGCACACCTCACCTTCTGATCAGCAGGGCATGAACACGTGAAGAAACACCCCTCCACATCTGATAACCATCTCATAGCAACAATCGGGTCCTGAACTCCATCGAAGGTAGGAGGCTTCGTATTATCGAAGTCCCGATACTGAAAACCCCGACTAGCTCCTCCCCCTGCCGCTGCTACAGCCGTTGTAGCTGCCGCGGCAGCCGTCTCTGTGAGAGCTGCATAGCGCTCATCAAAATACTCAACCATGGCGGTCTTAATCGAACCAAACAGCTCTGGTAACTCAGCCCGGAACAACTCAGCAATCTCCTCACACAGGATCTCACGAATCCTCTCATCCAACTCGCCCGTGCTCATCTGACCGATAACCTCGGGCAGTACAGATCCGCCCGGAACTCTCTCTCCTGCTCCTGATCCTGGTCCGGATCCACTCTCCTCATGCCTCGGAATCTCCAAACTGAAAAACACCACACAAAATCTCAGACTCTTCCCACAACCTGGGATCCAACTCTCTCAACCCGACCCTAGAGATCATGGTTTCCTTGATACGCGTATGGGTCCTGTGCTTTCAGTAGTACGGGCCTATACTACCTTCCACACCTACCCATATTTGTATGAAGTATTACCACAACACCCTAGAGAAACATGCATAACAACGCTCAACCCTCACAACTAGAGGAACACTGAAAATCTCCCATAAGGAACCCTAGGCTACAGGCATCACAAATCAGGCAACATTATCATGAAATCCTGAAGATCCCTAGCCTATCACTAGCATGCTGTTCTATGAAAGCTCAAAAACAAATAACATGCATGGTATTTTGGGGTTACTTACTAGCTCCGGCTGATCGTACCTCCGCGTCCTCCCTTACTCATTTTGAAAACCATTTTAAATTCTCTTTTGAAAACTCTCCTCGATTTGAGACTGGAGTCACACGAGTGTTCCTCCAATTCACTCAAACCAAGGCTCTGATACCAACTTGTAACGACCGAAAAATACAACCAATTTTAAATTTTTCAAAAACAGCTTGATTCCATTAAATCTTTACAAAAAGGTTTTCAATTCAAAACATTTAACGTATTCCCAGAATCACATTACTACAAAATCATGAGGAGTGGTACGATCACGCCTTCGCCTTGCCACGGTTTCCTGAACGACATAGGTCGAGGCTGATTCGACCTTCAGTTGAGAGTGTAGCATTCGCTTGGGGTAAGGCGAACTTCATGACTTGTGTGTCGCAATGGGCCGAGGTAGTTATTGTGAGAAGGGAACCATCGAGACGGTTGAGATAATGCAATGGACCTTGGAGGTTCAACAGTTGGGTTGAGTTCAAACCTTGTGCATAATGTTAAAAAGGGGTATGTGAAATGGAACTGAGGCTTATGGTTATTTTTATGTCTGAGGACACTTCTGAGTGAGCATGATTATCCTCTTGTGTCTGAGGGAAGAGTGTTGAGAATTCAATGTTCGGATGGGTTAGTATAGCAGTTCAGTGGATGAGCCCTGGTGGGATGTGAACCCTTCCGTTCCTTGGGGCGTGAGCCAGATTGTTTGGTACATTGGTATGAGTGATCGATTGCCGATTGTTGAATTTTGTCTTGTGAAAACAGAGGAGCAGTGAGTTATCAGGGTTTGAGGTTCAAGGGGCAACTATCATGGTGATAGCATGAGTGGGCGGTCTAGCGGCGGGCCAGGCGACTAGAGTTTCCGATTTTGGGAAGGTTAGAAAGGGTATCTTAGCGGCAGAGGGTTCGATTTTGGTTCTAGATTTGGGAGTTCCTGTTTGGACTCAGGCATCCGAAGCGATTTTGAGGGCGAAATCTAATTAATTGGGGGAGAATTGTAACATCCTGATTCGGATTGCTCATGATTAGGGTTCGTGGGCCACGAGCCAGGCATGACGAAGTCTCGGGTTGTGGCGAGTTGCTGGAATCGTAAGGCATCTCATCACCTTCACGTAGGTATGAGGATCTTTGGAATCAGAGTTATATCAAAGAAGCTTTGGAAGTTTGAAGATTTGGCAAGATGAGTCCCTAAAGTGGAGAAGTGTGGCAGCGAAGTACGCTGGGCGTACGCTTAGCGTACAAATGCGTGTTTTCCTTAAGCAAGAGCCACCTAGTACGCTGGGCATATCATATGGTACGTTGGGCGTACTAGGCACAGAAGGAAAACCCTAATATTTTAAGTGACCCTATATAAAGAATAAGATGGCCTCATTCCTGGCCACCTTTCTTAGAGAGCAAACCCTCCAAAACCTTAGTCCTTCATTCTTGGAGCTTGTATGGGTATTTAAGAGCTTTTGAGAGTTTTGTATGCTCTTGAGGAGAAGTGGAAGCCTTGAAGAAGAAGGAGTTGGAGTCCAAGCTTCTAGATCTGAGCATATCTGAGATGGGAGCTTCTTTTTGAGGTATAAAGCTTCAAACTTTACCTCTCTTTTGTTTTAGTATGTTAATGGGGTATTTTAGGGTTTTGTCCCAAAAAGGTGGAGACTTGATGAGATCCTGAACTCCAGAGACTAAGACCCTCCCCTTTTGAGCTTATTAGTGGTGTAATGTAATAAACATGGGACCTTGGGTGTTGGAACCAAGTTATGCATGAGATAAGAGCTTAATGGGTAAAGAGAATAAGTGTTTTGTGTGCTTGTGACTTCTTCAGCCATGCAAAGGCTTAAAGTCGTTAACTTTATGGAGTAGGAGATGTTAGGAAGTCCAGATCCAAGAGATGAGTTAAGGTCTTAACGGTTTAAGACCCAGAAATTTGATTTAAGCAAAACTGAGAGTACGCCCAGCGTAATTCTCGTACGCCCCACGTACTAGGTTGAGGTCCCCGATCAGATTTGTGCATGCTTGAGTACGCTGAGCGTACCAAAGGAGGTACGCCCCGCGTAACCCCTCTGTGGGCTTTTGGGCTAAGTGATGTGTTGGGCCTGGGGTTCGGGCTTCACGCAATAGAGCCTTGGATCGGAGAATCATATGTATGTGCTTTGGGCCCTTGGGTGGGCTTGCCTTTTTAGTTTGGGGTTTTAGGCCGTGTGAGGGCCCATTTATTAGTGGGTCTTGGCGGGCCCAATGGGTTCAGGGCATTAATGGGCTGGTAGGTGGTCCATCTTTAGACCCAAATAGTGAGAGGTTGGACTTAGCTCCTAATTGAGATAATTGTGGGTTTGGCACAGAGTTAGAGGCCGGTGCATGGCAGCAGTGTTTATAGGAGCTGTTCTCCATCCGAGGTGAGTCTTCTCACTATACTTTACCTAGAGTGGTAATTAGAGTTATGTGACAGAGTGTTTTTTATGCTATTTATGTGATGTGATCCACTGCATTATTTCTATGTGATTTATGTTGTGTGTGTGTTTTCCAGAGTATACAGAGTTATGACCGAAAGTTCCACAGAGTTAGGACCAGAGGTTCCATAGAGTTATAGCCTCGAGTGGCTAATATGTGTTTTATGTGGTATCTGGGGAACTCACTAAGCTTCGTGCTTACCGTGTTATGTGTTATGTGTTTCAGGTTTTCTTGTCTGGATCGCGGGACGGCACCTGCTTGATTGTACACACCAGAGAAAGAGTTAAGAGGATCCTGGATTAATAATGGATTTGTGCTTTGTAATTAAATAAAAGAGATTTTTATAATATATGTTATGAAGAGTATGTGTTTTAAAAATGAAAAATTGTTTTAAAGTTTCACATCGTTACAAGGGCCAAATGAGGCGTTATAACTAAAACATAAATAAGGAAATGTTAGTGATGAAAAAGGAAACTTTAAGGAGAAAACATACAAATTTGAACCATGAAAGATAACAAAAATCCACAAGTATATTTTTAAAGTAATTTAAACCGGTATATTTTTAAAGTAGTTTTTTTTTAAAAAAAAAGGTAATTGAAGCCAAAGGTTTATCCCAATATTGTTCCCTTAAGCATTACATCGAACAGGTAGTAGACAGGTAGACCAAACAAAATTTTCAATTATCCAAATCAAGGTATAAAATCCTAACACAACCTAACAAACGAAAAAACAAATTGTGTTTACGATTTTAACAACCAAAAGCGAAGGATATGACATAATTTGTGTATGAGTCCATTGTTTATAATTGGTTTGTTCAACTTATTGAACATTTCGTCAAAAGTATGAATAAAATGAGGAATCCCATCAAAGGGTCCGATTCAAATTTCTAAATAACATAACTGAAAAAATTAATTTTCAAACCACAAAATTTGACACCCTCATAACGTAAAAATCAAAATATATTTTACATACATTCACAAGAACCCAGATGAATTTGACCATTTATGTTGTTCGTCAACTCCAATTTCAATGTACAAGAAATCTAAAAAAAATCAAGCAACTTGAGTAACAATCATTTTCATGTTGTCGCAACTTTAGCACAAATATCGATGAAGAGTACAAATATCAATTATCAAGAAATAAGCATATATGAGACGACTAAGAAGTTGTCAAGTGGAATTTGAGTTACTTGTTTTCTTACCTTTCCTTTCCCGGATGTGATTATAATTCCATTCGTTCGACTAAAAATATAAATCGTTAAGTAAAAATCAAAACAACCTGCTTTCTGTGTATTTTTTAGAGAATGGAGAATGGAGATGATCAATAGCCTGATAAAAGAAATTGTCACACCCCCGAACCAGACGACGAAAACGTCTGGGGCCTTGAGCGTGACTCCATTGATGTAGTATCATTACAGAGTAAATAATTGATACATTACATCATCATCATCACACATGTAATATAACAACATTCATTGTTTACATTGAGTATTGTATTTGAATATTACATGCCCAAATAGTCAGAGTATAATGAAACAAAATATAACAAAATATCCATTAGTTCTTTTCGCTCAACCTGCTTCAACGGTTTCCTAAGAATACAAGTTAATTTAAAAAGGTCAACATAAAAATATTGGTGAGTTCATAAGCATGTTTGTGAAAATGATTTGTACAACTTTGAAACCACCAGAAAATCTTATATTTTCTTAAAATAGTTTAGTATGTTTGTGTCAGATCTTGTATTAATGCATGTGTGTTATTGTTTATTAGAATGTATAAAGATAATGCAGAAAAGGTAAAGAGAATGCCCCTAGACAACCCTATGTTGTCTGAAAAAGAGAATGCTGCCATACCAACCCCTGAGGTTTAGTACCAGTACGAGTATGTTTCCGAGTAATCCAAGAGAAAAGAGAATTCCCCCAGACAACCCTATGTAAAGAGAATGCCCACAGACAAACCTATGTTGTCTGTAAAAGAGAATGTTGCCATACCAACCCCCGAGGTTTAGTACCAGTATGAGTATGTTCCTGAGTAATCCAAGTAGAAAAGAGAATGGTCTCCCGTAAATTTTAATGTTAATTCCTCTAAGTGAGTCGCTATAACCATACTAAATAATGACAATTTTGCTTGTCTTGGCGTTGTCGGACGCCGACGGAAAATAGAATAAGGTTTTTATCACCCTAGACTGATTTAGTCTAACTGTAGCGAACAGCTTAGGTGTAGGGTGTCATCCCCGTATAGATCTATACACAAATCCCCGCTCTCCCTCCAAGAGACTTTGGTTATCACTACAGGCTACGATCGTACACTCAATAGGTGTCAACCGACACGTCTCATTAGATCCTTAATCGAATTTACGCGAAGAAAAACGTATAAACTCATTTCCAGGCCCAATGAACCATGTAAGTGAACCACTAAGGCATTGCTAAACATGTAAGTCATTTCAAGGCCCGATAGGAATGAGATTATATAACATGGGCCAAAATATATGTAAAATGACAACTAAGGCCCATTTCACATGCAAGGTATTTACAGGCCCAAATAGCACTAAAATAGTATCCAAGGTCCGTCGCACATGTTACTGGGTCAATAAGGCCCAATTTTAGTAAAAATAACACTTTAGTCCCCATTTTGTTCAAAACTTATATTTATGGCTAGTTTTTGGTAAAAATAACATTTTCAACCCATTTTGGCTTGATTTTTTGTGAAAATACACATTTTTCTGCTTTTTGACTTTTCTGACCCGGTTGTTGGAAAATTTGTAGAAAAATCATCGTAAGTTAAAATTTGGAACCGTAAACTCTGGAAGTTTTTAAATTTTGTCTGCTTTGTTCATGATTTTTCTCATAATTTTTGATGGCCTCAAACCAATGTGAAATTGCTCACCTTCACAGGCTGATCCGAGATTATTTCAAATATGATAGGCAGTTTTGTAAAATTCGCCAAAAATTGTACAAAAATCGTATGAAAATGTGAGAGTAGTCATTTTAAAGCTAGAAACCTGAAATTTTTGCATATAAAACAGTTTTGAAAAATATTACCATTAAGGGGGTCAAAACAGTCCAAGATTAGACTAAAACGTTTCAATCAAAGGTTGATTTTTGAGTTTAAGTTATCCATGTTTGTTCACAACACTTGTTTTTGCTATTTTAAGTGTATAAATCCCAGAT
The DNA here is from genome assembly GCF_002870075.4 of Lactuca sativa. Taxonomy (NCBI): domain Eukaryota; kingdom Viridiplantae; phylum Streptophyta; class Magnoliopsida; order Asterales; family Asteraceae; genus Lactuca; species Lactuca sativa. Next base: position 251,673,194 of record NC_056625.2, read on the forward strand.
CTACAAGTTTATATGTATTATATGTGATAACACATACTTTTCTCAAGGTTTTTATGAATATCCAAGTGATAAACTTCCTATTCTTAACATATTTATAGATTTATGAAGTAAACAACACATAATCACCAAATAAATCATGAAAACACACATAATCATGCATATACACATAGATCTACACAAAATAACTTGTATTCTCTTCCAAAACAAAGTAAAACTCGAAAATATGGAGTATGAACTCACCTAGGGGTGTTGGATTCGGTTGTGCTGAAGAATGAGAGAGATTCTCGGCCTTGCTTGTTTTCTTGAGGAGAGTTTTCGAGTCCTATGGACTTCTAAGAATATGAATCACGGTTTAGAATGATAGTGAGTGAAGTATTTGTCATATGAAGTTAAACACTTTGAATTGAAAGTATATTACCAAGTATGAAATTTGATGGAGTGTTCTTGAACACAAACACGCACGAATTTCTTGATGAGAAATGAGAGACCTCTTTAGAGTTATTAAAGGATTTTAGGGATTGAAGATGGATGAATTTGGGGTGGGGTATGGGATTTTTGGCCGTAAATAGAGGGGAAGGAGGAAAGAGATTAGAAAGTTTTGCATGGAGGATAATAGGTTTCTAGATGTATGGGATTTTCTTGATACATGATAGATAATTGTGTGTTGTCATGCTTAAATTAATCTTCTTCCATTTCCCTTTTTTTGTGAACCGTGAATCGGGTGAGGGAAGGAAAGAATTTGATGTTGGGCTTGAATTGAATATATCCCAAAATATAAGTTCCACTAAAGGAAGTTTTCGGCCCATTGGGCCCACCTATGTGTTTACGGCTCAATATTATAAAAAGGATTGGAGTTTACCCATTAGGGCTTATGAACCCATTTATGGCCCATCATGGCCCATTAGAGATAAGATGAGTCATTCTAAGCCCACATGACCCAAAATGCTTTAGTTTCATGGATGTGGGTCTAATTAGAGTCCAATTAGGGTTTCTTGGCCCAAAATAGTCAACTTGAGAGTTTATTGGTCCTTTAAGCCCAATAAGAAAATCCTAGTCCATATTAAACTTGAACCGGGATTTTTAGGGTTTTCAACCCATAGTTGACTATATGATATGTTTTGTATTAGGTTATGAGTTTCTTGAGTGAGTTTTGATTCAAATGGATGATTCTGATTGAGCATAGAGTACAATATTCACTTAGAGTACATGCCTTACAATAGTTGAATGTTTACACGAGAGTAGAATTTCCTCGCAAAATGCTAGTTGTGACATCATCCCCCTGTTAGAAGGAATTTCATCTCGAAATTCTTTTGAAAGCCAGGATCATACATGAGAGAATAGGAGAGGGTACTTCTACTTCATCTGATTCTCGCATTTCCATGTGAATTCCAGTCCACACTTAGCGTTCCATCTAACCTTCACAATTGGTATGCGACTCTGCTTTGTAGGTATCACTTCCTTATCCATTATCTCGGCTGGTTCTTCGACGAACAAGAGATTCTTGTTTAATTCGATCTCTTCTAAAAGAATGACAAGAGTTTCATCTAGTAAGCACGTCTTCAAATTCGAAAGGTGGAACACAGGGTATACGTTGCTGAGCTCCGAAGGTAGCTGCAGCTTATAAGCTACTAGACCAATTCGGACAACAATATCGAATGGTCCGATGTATCGTGGGTTTAGTTTTCCTCGTTTCTCAAAACGGATCATTCCCTTCCAGGGAGAGACCTTTAATAGTATTCTATCTCCGACTTAGAATTCCAAAGGTTTTCGTCATTTGACAGTGTAACTCTTTTGTTGGTCATATGACGCCTGGATTCAAGCTTTGATTTGGATTATCTTCTTTGTAGTCTCTCGAATGATTTTTGGTCCTGTAGGGGTGTTTTCTGTTGATTGCCCTTTTTCTAGCTAGGTGTCACCCACCTCAGCCCAACAAAGAGGCAATCTGCATTTTCGACCATATAACGCCTAAAAAGGATGCAACCTTTATACATGTATGATAAATGTTGTTGTACGAGAATTCAATCAAGGGCAAGTGGGTATCCCATGACTTGCCGAAATCGATCACACAGGCTCGGAGCATGTCTTCGAGTATTTGGATGGTTCGTTCACTCTGGCCATTGGTTTGAGGGTGATAGGCAGTGCTCATGTCTAGTTGTGTTCCCATTGCCTTTTGAAACGACTGCTAAAATCGTGAAGTAAATCTACTATCTCGATTCGAGATAATAGACAATGGTACCCCTAAGAAGTCTCACGATCTCTTTTATATATATATATATATATATATATATATATATATATATATATATATATATATATATATATATATATATATATATTCATGTTAATCTTTCCAACTTGTACGATTCTTTTATTGGCAGGAAATGGGTGGATTATTTAATCTATCGACAATCACCTCGATAGTATCCAAACCACCTGCTGTCTTAGGTAATTTGGTTATGAGGTCCATAGTAATCATTTCCCATTTCCACTTAGGAATTTCAGGTTGTTGTAGCATTCCCGAGGGCTTCTGGTTTTCCACTTTAACCTTGGTGCAAGTGAGACACTTGCCCACATAAGTGTTGGATTAATGTCTAAGTCCATAACTATATTTGGTATGTACTTGACCCGACCCGGCATGGTCCATTTGGGTTGCACTTCACCGGCACAATTTATATGGATAGTATTTTGAGAATAGTATATTTATGATTTATATTAATATATTATAAGTTCTAATATATTAATATAATCATATTATTTAATTAGTATTGATCAAGAATTAATTTATAATTAATTAAGTGATCAAAATGAACAAATTACATATGGACTCTTAGATATATATGTGTAGTGGGCCAAGTTCATTTAGGTTGGGCTTAGTCTTCATGGATAGTCCATGGAGCTTTAACCCATGGATCCTAGGAAATGAAAGGTCATGGGTATTAGGGTTTAACCCTAATCCTCCACACTATATAAAGATGTCCTTGGTTGGTGAAATGGGCATTAGTGTGTTACACTTAGAAGGGCTAGCCGATTTCACTAGAGAGAACCAAGTATTCATATTCTCTAAAGTCTTCCAAAGTGTTTTGGTGATTTGTGATTCCACTTGAGGCTTCCACACTATTGGGGCTAAGCTCTTAAAGCTTGAAGACATCAAGCTACATCAAAGGATATGTCATCTAACTAGAACTTTGTAGTATAAGAACTTCATAATATGCTAGTTAGGATTAAAGCCTTGGAAAGTTCTTATTTGCATGTATAATAGAGAAAACATAGATCCAAGATTTATAGGGTTGCATGTACACCATAGGAGTGTTAGAATGCTCAAAACCCAACAATAAGTGGCGATCTCTACCTTCATGTTTGGCCACCAATAATGTTGCTTAATGTCCAAGTACATCTTATCCGAACCTGGATGGACGAAATATCGCATCTTATGAGCCTCGTTCATGATTAGGTTTCCGAATCCTCCAAATATTGGGGGTCCAGATCCATCTTATGTAGTAATAAGCTTCGTCTTTTTGGCTTCGAGATTTTTATCCATTCCACACAGTGCTTCCTTCATGGTATTCTACGACTTTGATGCCTACAAGCCGGTCGTAGGTGTTGACTGTGTTTGTTCTTGTTTCGAGAGCAGACGAGTATGTTATTGATGAAAATAGTTATAAAGTTGACTAGGGATGGGTGGAAAACTTGGTTCGTGAGGTCCATGAATACCGTAGGGGCATTCATTAGACAGCAGGTCATCACAACTAATTCGAAATGGACGTATTGAGTTCGGAAAGAAGTTTTTGGAATGTCCTCTTCTCGGACTCGGAGCTGATGATAACCGGATCTTAGATCTATTTTGGAGAAATAATTAGCTCCTTGAAGCTAGTCAAATAGGTCATCAATCCGAGGGAGTAGGTATTGGTTTTTGGTAGTGAGCTTATTAAATTTCCTATAATCAATTCACATTCTGAAGGATCCGTCTTTCTTCTTGACGAACAAGACTGGAGCTCCCCAGGGTGAGAAACTTGGTTTAATGAATCCTTTGCTCAACAATTCGCTTAATTGACTGGATAACTCTTGCATTTCAGCAGGGCTAACCTATAGGGTGAATTGGCAATTGATGTGGCTCCTGTTATGAGGTCGATTCGAAATCCAACCTATCATTCTGGGGGTATTCCCGGAAGGTCTTCAGGAAATACATGTGGAAAGTCGCATGCCACTGGGGTGTCTTTAATGTTGATTTTCTTATCTGGCTTTATCTACAATATGAGCGAGGAACGCATAGTTCTTCTTGTGTGGGCACCTCTATTCCTTGATGCACGAAATAATGCGAAGATTGGCGCTAGGTTTATCACCATATATTATTAAGGTTTCGTGATTGGGGAGGTGAAGGCGAATGGCCTTCGCGTGACACATAATATCAACATGGTGGGGGCTTAACCTATCCATGCTGATTATCACAACAAAACTCCTAATATTTACTGGCATCAAATCTACTTGAAATGAATGGTTCTTTAGTGTTAAGGTGCACCCTACATAAATATATTTGGTTCATTCGGTTTTCCCATTAGCCATTTCCACCGTGAAGGATTCGTTTAGCTTCTGGGTTGTTGTTTTAGTAAGAGTTTGAATTTCTTACTAACGAAGCTTCGCTCAACTCCACTTTCGAATAAGATGCAAGCGAAAGAGTTGCTAAGTGGGAACGTACTAGTAACAACCATCGGGTCTTGAATTGTCTCACCTTGACCCAAGGTCAAGATCCTTCTTGATCCCCCTGCCCCCCTGGTTGATAGCTTTGGGGAAATTGCGTCTGAAATGGCCGGTTCCTCCACATCTATAACAATTGTGACTAACCCCAATGTTATTGTTGTTGTTATTGTTGTTGCGGTTGTTGTTGTTGTTGTAGTTTGGTTGTTGGTTCTGTTGTGGTTGAGATCTACAGTATCGGGAGGTGTTTCCTTTCTTGTTGCATCTATTGCAATATGGCTTCTAGCAGGCTCCTTTATGATGGAAATTGCACCTGCTGCATTTTGGAATACTTCCAGCATATGGTCTTGCTGGTGTTGATGTAGTATGCATCATGGCCACATGGATAGCAACACCATGTTGTTTCTTTGAGGATCCTTGAGTTGACCGTCCCTTTCTCTTACTCCCAGAATCTCGCTTCCTGCTCTTAAGTTTGGGGTTTGGAGTGCCTTGATAAGCTGTCACCTGTTGGTTTCCGGGGTTGTCACTTCGGCTGGAGTTGTCAAAGTTATCCCCATCTCTGTTGGTGTTGTTTGCGTTGAGTTGTGCCATAGCAGTGGTTACGGTAGCCGTTACAACAGCTTGGATTGTAGCAAAGTCCATCTGCAAGATTGGTGTCTCACGGGTGTGCTTGTTATTTCTATGGGATAACATTTTCTGTTGCATGATGATAAGCAAGACCGTAAGTAACGATGGTCATTTCTCGTTGTACTCTATAACTTCGCGTTTTGTCGTATGATTCACGATGTTTCAATCTACATCCCTATGATGTATTGATAGTAGTAGGTAATCGTAGATTTGGTACGAATATTTAGTCTATCAATAGAGATATAGGTTGTTTTGGTTTCGAGATCCTTGAGTATCTAGCGGTCTCAGGGGTTCAGTTGTGCATACAAGTGATCACATGCAATAACATGAAATAAGAAGAATAATTAGTTGTTTCATTACTGAGTACCACCTTAGTACACAAAAGAGAGTCATAACGGATAGTAGTGGGGGAAAGCTGATCCTAATCGTGGGGGAAAGTGTCTGGCGGTGGTTCTGATGAAGTGGATGCACCCTGGGGATGAGCTACTTGTCGCTCGATGTCTCGTGGTCGTGACTCTCAAACTGACTGTCTTGCTTGGAAATCCCCGATTACTTCATGTGTTTCTCTCTCATCTCCCCTAACAACAACCCACATTTTGTCCGTTTGATTTGGGGTGTCCTGAGCTTGGTTGCCCATGTCTCGGGTGCGTCGGATAATGACTTGGAGGGCCTAGTCAGCTGGTCCTCCAAGATTGAGATCGAAGAAACCTCGGTTCATACTGTAGGGTGGTCGTATCCCCTGCTGGTGACTCCATCTCCAAATATTGTGTGCCCATGGGGGCGTGGGGCCATCGGGCCCATACGATAAGCTAGTACTCTGCCATGTATGAAGGATTGATGACCTTGGACTCTGCATTCGAGTCATCATCGTCATTGCCCTCAAGCTCTTCTTCTTCGAGGCCCACCACTGGCTCGGCCGGTACATTTTCAAGTTCTACTTCATGTTCCTCCTCTGATTCTTCCTCTGAGTCTTTTTCTGGGTCTTCTTCTGGGACAAGCCACCCTGCATTCCCCTAATTAGGGAAATATGGGTCTCCTGGCTAATGATACTCGGCCATAGTGTCTACACGAAAGTGCATAAATACTAGAAACAAATAGCATACCAAATACTCCTATAGTATTTTAATTTTGTTTAGGTTTGGTTCTATAAGCTCTTTGGATAATTAGATGATAAGTTTTTGATTCATTGACCACCACAATTACTCTCGAACACATGTTGGTTGTATTTTGAATGAATGTAGTTAATCAAGCTACATTCACCCACAATACGACTACATAACTGCCCGCGTTTTATCGCGATGTTCAAATCCTCCAAATACTTTTACTGTTCTTGTTGTGTTGTTACTCTAAAATGCACACATAGGTATGTATTTTAATTATTATGTTCAAAGTAGTTTAGTCCCATTCTATTATAGTTGCATATCTTGTATGCTTAAATATGCTAGTTCACTATAAACAATGCTCTGATACCAATCTGTCACACCCTCGAACCAGACGGCGGAAACGTCTGGGGGCTTGAGCGTGACTCCATTGTTGTAGTATCATTACAGAGTATATAATTGAAACATAACATCATCATCATCAGACATGTAATATAACAACATTCATTGTTTACATCGAGTATTGTATTTGAATATTACATGCCCAAATAGTCAGAGTATGGTGAAACAAAATATCCATTAGTTCTTTCCGCTCAACCAGCTTCAATGGTTTCCTAAGAATACAAGTTAATTTAAAAAGGTCAACATAAAAATGCTGGTGAGTTCATAAGCATGTTTGTGAAAATGATTTGTACAACTTTGAAATCACCAGAAAATCTTATATTTTCTGAAAACAGTTTAGTATGTTTGTGTCAGATCTTGTATTAATGCATGTGTGTTATTGTTTATTAGAATGTATAAAGATAATGCAGAAAAGGTAAAGAGAATGCCCCTAGACAACCCTATGTTGTCTGAAAAAGAGAATGCTGCCATACCAACCCCTGAGGTTTAGTACCAGTACGAGTATGTTTCCGAGTAATCCAAGAGAAAAGAAAATGTAAAGAGAATGCACCCAGACAACCCTATGTTGTCTGTAAAAGAGAATGCTGCCATACCAACCCACGAGGTTTAGTACCAGTACGAGTATGTTTCTGAGTAATCCAAGTAGAAAAGAGAATGGTCTCCTGTAAATTTTAATGTTAATTCATCTAAGTGAGTCGCTATAACCATACTAAATAATGACAATTTCACCTATCTTGGCGTTGTTGGACGCCGACGGAAAATAGAATAAGGTTTTTGTCACCCTAGACTGATTTAGTCTAACTGTAGCGAACAGCTCAGGTGTGGGGTGTCATCCCCGTATAGATCTATACACAAATCCCCTCTCTCCCTCCAAGAGAATTTGGGTATAACTGCATGCTACGATCGTACACTCAATAGGTGTCAACCGACACGTCTAACTAGATCCTTAATCGAATTTACGCGAAGAAAAATGGATAAACTCATTTCCAGGCCCAATGAACCATGTAAGTGAACCACTAAGGCATCGCTAAACATGTAAGTCATTTCAAGGCCCGATAGGAATGAGATTACATAACATGGGCCCAAAATACATGTAAAAGGACACCTAAGGCCCATTTCACATGTAAGGTATTTACAGGCCCAAATAGCACGCAAATAGTATCCAAGGTCCATCGTGCATGTTAATGGGTCAATAAGGCCCAATTTTAGTAAAAATAACACTTTAGTCCCAATTTTGTTCAAAACTTGTATTTATAGCTAGTTTTTGGTAAAAATAACATTTTAACCCATTTTTGTCAAAAATATCATTTTTTGGCTTGATTTTTGTGAAAATACATATTTTTTTTGGTTTTTGACTTTTCTAACCCGGTTGTTGGAAAATTTGTAGAAAAATCATCGTAAGTCGAAATTTGGATCCGTAAACCCTGGAAGTTTGGAAATTTTGTCTGCTTTGTTCACAATTTTTCTCATAATTTTTGATTACCTCAAACCAATGTGAAATTGCTCACCTTCACAGGCTGGTCCGAGATTATTTCAAATATGATAGGCAGTTTTGTAAAATTCGCCAAAAATTGTAGAAAAATCATATGAAAATGTGAGAGTAGTCATTTTAAATTTATAAACCTGAACTTTTTGTATATAAAACAGTTTTGAAAAATATTGCCATTAAGGGGGTCAAAACAGTCCAAGATTAGACTAAAACTTTTCTATCAAAGACTGATTTTTTAGTATAAGCTATTCATGTTTGTTCACAACACTTGTTTTTGCTATTTTAAGTGTATAAATCCCAGATCTACAAGTCTACATGTATTATATGTGATAACACATACTTTTCTCAAGGTTTTTATGAAGATCCAAGTGATAAACTTCATATTATTAACATATTTATAGATTTATGAATTAAACAACACATAATCACCAAATAAATCATGCATATACACATAAATCTACACAAAACAACTTGTATTCTCCCCCAAAACAAAGTAAAACTCAAAAATAGGGGGCATGAACTCACCTATGGGTGTTGGATTCGGTTTTGCTGAAGAATGAGAGAGATTCTCGACCTTGCTTGTTTTTTTGAGGAGATTTTTCGAGTCCTAAGGACTTCTAAGAACATGAATCACGGTTTAGAATGTTAGTGAGTGAAAGATTTGTCGTATGAAGTTAAACACTTTGAATAGAAAGTATCTTACCAAGTATGAACTTTGATGGAGTGTTCTTGAACACAAACACTCACGAATTTCTTGATGAGAAATGAGAGACCTCTTTAGAGTTATTAAAGGATTTTAGGGATTGAATGTGGATGAATTTGGGGTAGGGTGTGGGGATCTTTGGCCATAAATAGAGGGGAAGGAGGAGAGAGATTAAAAAGTTTTGCATGGAGGATAATAAGTTTCTAGATGTATGGGATTTTCTTGATACATGATAGATAATTATGTGTTGTCATGCTTAAATTAATCTTCTTCCATTTCCATTTTTTTTAACCGTGAATGGGGTAAGGGAAGGAAAGAATTTGATGTTGGGTTTGAATTGAATACATCCAAAAATATAAGTTCCACTAAAGGAAGTTTTCGGCTTATTGGGCCCACCTATGTGTTTACGGCCCAATATTATAAAAAGGATTGGAGTTTACGGCCCATTTGGGCTTATGAACCCATTTCTGGCCCATCATGGCCAATTAGATATAAGATGAGTCATTCTAGGCCCACATGACCCAAAATGCTTTAGTTTCATGGATGTGGATTTAATTAGAGCCCAATTAGGGTTTCTTGGCCCAAAATAGTCAACTTGAGAGTTTATTGGTCCTTTAAGCCCAATAATAGAATCCTAGTCCATATTAAACTTGAACCGTGATTTTTAGGGTTTTCAACCCATAGTTGACTATATGAGATGTTTTGTATTAGGTTATGAGTTTCTTGAGTGAGTTTTGATTCAAATGTATGATTCTGATTGACCATAGAGTACAATATTCACTTAGAGTACATGCCTTACAATAATAGTTGAATGCTTACATGAGAGTAGAATTTCCTAGCAAAATGTTAGTTGTAACAGAAATCATCAATGGTTTATCAAGATACAAAAGAAATCATCAATGGTTTATCGAGATATACAAAGCGAAAGCATACCCCTAGGTTTTAAATGTGGATAAATCCCTGATTTCTCGCATACGTAATGGAATTTAAATTTCGTTTCTGATTTTTTGGAATAATTTATTGTTACATAAAAGATTGATTATGATTAACTATTTGAAAACGGTCTCTAACTCTTACAATTCCAGACACATTAAAATCATAATTTTAGATCAAAAAAATATTATGACATATTGAATAAGCATAATCAAAAGGTGGTAATTATGTTGTTGACATAAAAGGTAATAAACAATTTATATTAAAATGACCATTATACCCTTGCCACTTTCATAAGGAACCAAAAGCCAAAAATATTTGTTTGTACTCTTTAATAGAGTGTAATATTTAAAGATTTACCAAATTACCCTTGATCCTAGACAGGGGTGATCACACCTTGTAGCCATCACATGTACAACATTTAAAAAATATACAAAAAACGTTATAAAAAATAAAATATTATTATGATATCTCTTCTAGGGTACATATGATTATTGAGATTAATGTCAACAAAATCTTCAGTATTCAATTGGCTCTAAACACAATTATCCTCCAATTTTAGGGCCATTGACTTCACCCTACTCCCAAGTAGAAACGATCCCTCAGATACTAAAAAAAACCCTAAAAAATTAAAATATACACACAAAAAGATGAAAATGGTAAAATGAACTTTCAAATATAACAACAATATTTTATATACAATACTGCAAACAAACTAGAAACATGCAAATAAAGACGAAAGAACACCATAATTAGATTAACACCACACACTCATTTAGTCTTATCTTTCTTCTTCATTTATAGGAGTTTATAAAAAAATTTCTATTTTGTGACGGATTTCTGAATTACTTTTTGAGATATGTGAGGTTGCAAAGAATGGAATAACAAAGAAATGAAATGGATAGGCAATCATAAAAGAAAGATAATAGAATGAGTAATTCCATTCTAGAAACATGTTTGTGAGGCTTGAAATGGAACATAATGAAAAATTCATACGATTTTTATGTTATATATTGCAATTTAAATTATAAAGATAATCTTTCACATATCTTTGTTTAGTTATTATTATGCAATTAAAAATAGTTTATATTGCAACTGTTATACTAATATTTTCTCTTATTGCTGGGAAAACCTTGATACTCACAATGTTCCCAACCTTATCTTCAAGAGTGTAGGATGTACCCATTTATCCTTGAGAAAGTAAACTCAATAACAAGATTCAAACCAGTTAAACGAAATAATAAGGTTGTGCAAGGTTCTTACTATACTTCTTGGCCTGCCCAGACAACGCAAGTTAACCAACCCCCCCCCCCCTACACACTAATTAACCAATATTAATCAATCTAAACATTTTCCAATAAGATTTATTGATGTAATCTATTTACATGGTATACTAAAATTTTGTATTTTCTTTGCTATTGAGTCTAAAAGATGTTTTTTTATAATATTAAAAAAGGATTGGTGAATAACTTATTTCTGAGAGCCTGATTTGTATTTTTTTTAAAAAGATGTTTTTTACAACAAATCAAAACACATATCACCACTCGGTTTTGCTAAGTTGTAGAATATGTGGATCACTCACTGGTATAAGGGTTTGAATTCCATCTGCAAATCTAGGAAGGGATCGAACGGGTAAAGCATTATAGACATTGACTGGAGTATATCTTCCATTCACAAGCTGGTAAGCCACAAAAAATCATTAACTACATGCATATATATATATATATATATATATATATATATATATATATATATATATATATATATATATCGACATATACAAACTGACTACCTAGTGGACATATCTTCCAAATCGAAACAATGGACGAGAGGTAGTGGCGTTGCTATGTCCATCCTTTTGCTCTTCAGATACCTATAACTTAAAAAATCAAAATCAACAATACAAATTATAAGAACAAAAATCGAAACAGATCCAGAAAACGTAACCATTATGGATTTAAATTTGAATCGAAAGATTTTATAAATTGAAACTTCATAGTTGAAACTGAATAAAAGAAACATATTCTAAAACGTGCCCAAAATCGATCTAAACCACGATCAAATAAAAGTAGTATCCAAAAAAAGAAATTATCTATATATCAATCCTCCTTCTTCCATGATGATCAAATACAAGACTAATTCACATAGATTGGAGCCCACGTATATATTCTATTTCTTCTTCCCCCTGTTTTCTTCTCCACTACAAAACTTAGGTTAGATAAATCATGTAAAGAAAGGAATGAGAGAACGTAGGGGTACTGGTAATGAGGGGTGGGGCAAGGTATTTTTTTCATTTTGTTTTTGCTGAGATTTAATTGTCATTAATAGAATTCTTAATTTAATTCATTTTATTTTTGGTGAGATTTAATTATAATTAGTAGAATTCCTAATTTAATTCATCCTACTTTTGATGAGATTTAATTGTCATTAGTAAAATTCCTAATTTAAAATGTAATATACATTTTATAAAATTTGTGGACAAAAATAAAGGGGTTGACAAAGATAATGTTAGCAAATAATCAAATGGTGGAAAATATAGGATTGAAATCCAATTAATGGACCTGATTTCTTCAGTGTCGAATTAAAGGTTCTCTTTTAATAATATTTAGAAATAGTTTTAATCTCCTTTTGTCAAGTGTCACTCTATTACAACTCCTGATTAATAATATGTCATGTGTCATGTAGATATATTAGGCAACTCATTTCAAAATTCAAATTTACATTTTTTAATTACATGTTAAATTTGAAGTTATAATAACATTAAAAATTTGATATATCTCTTAATTAATTCCATGTATGTCATGATGAGTAAAGGTGATAATTATATAGTCAAAGTTTGTTCGTTCCTTTTGTCGTAACAGGAAAACGATAGGGAAATGGACTTATTAAGGTAATTAACTTTTCGGTTTGTTCACATCCGGGTAATCATCATTTTTTGTACACATCTAGGTAACAAACCTTTTGGAAGTGTTCACATATCACCATTATGACCTGCTATAGTAGGTTACAGCCGGTCATAATGGTCATATGTGAACACTTTCAAAAAGTTCGTTACCTAGATGTGTACAAAAGAAAGATAGTTACGCAGATGTGAACAAACCGAAAAGGCAAAAGTAAATTACACGAATGGTCCCTGTGGTTTGGATAATTTGTGCGTTTGGTACCTAACTTATTTTTTAACTAGGATGATCTCTATTGTTTATTTTTGTTGTGTGTTTGGTCTCTATCTTACCTCAAAAGACTATTGTGCCTTTTTAATTTATTTTATTATTTATGTATTTATTTTTTACATATTTAAAAAAATTAACAGACCCCACATATATGTATCTTCTCACCCTAAACCTGAAACCACATTTGAGAAGTTTAAGATGGTTCCCACTTGTCACCATCCCATCTCCAATCCTCCTCAACTTCTATTTCCTTCCCATCTTTAATGACATTGACGTCTTCGTTATCTCTTCTTTTTTCGGCCCTTCAACTTCGGCGAACCAACACCACAACCCTTCTATTGGGTTGTGGTGGTGGAAAATTCAATGGAGAGACACTGGGTTGTGGTGTTGTTTCGTCGGAGTTTAAGGACCGAAAAAAAAAAGAATGGATGACGAAGACGTCAATGTCATTAAAGATGGGAAGGAAACAGAAGTTGGGGATGATGAGAGATAGGATGGTGACTGGTGGGACCCAACTTAAATTTCTCAAATATGGTTTCAGGTTTAGGGTGAGAAGATACAGATACGTGGGGTCTATTAATTTTTTTAAATATATAAAAAAATAAATACATAAATAAGAAAATTAATTAAAAAATAAATTAAAAATGGCACAATAGTCATTTGACGTAAGATAGAGACTAAACGCACAACAAAAATAAACAGTAGGGATCATCCAAGTTAAAAAATAAGTTAGGTACCAAAGCACAAATTATCCAAACCATAATGACCATTCGTGTAATTTACTTTTACCATTTTGGTTTGTTCACATCTAGGTAACTGTCTTTCTTTTGTAGTCTGAATTTAGTCATAATAAATCAAAATTTGAGAAACAGAAATGTGGACTATGAGACTGATTTGTATCCATGTCTCGTGTCCCTACGATATCTTGTAGAACGAAGGAACAACTGATCACTTATCTAAGGGCCAACATTTGATTTTACCAGAGTTCGATAGTGGTTGTGGAAAGCGCACTTTCCTGGTTATTGAAAGTCTATATTTGCAATTGTAGTTGATGACTTGTCCAAGTAGGAGACTGTTGGAATAGGTATCCAAGGTCGTAACTAAATTGGTCAAGGTCATAACTAAATTGGTATAACTTTATGAATTCATAAAAGTAAAGTCCTTTTAGGGTTGCCCTCGATAACTAGAAATAACTTTAGGCAAGAGGTAAAATATTTGTAATTTTTATATAATTAATAAATTAATTAGAAATAGTTGGAATTAATTAACTATTCATGAAAACTAATTTGGAATTAATTTTAATTAAATAAAGGTGTAATAGTTGAATGGTAATTGTTCACTAGTTGAGCAAAATGACAACTTTAGAATGGTCCAAGGCATGGGTGGTTTTGAAGGAGTTCCAGAAGGGTTCTAGAAGCCTCATGGTTGCTGATATGGTAAGGATTTGAATAAATTAAATCTTATTAATTTATTATTCAAATCAAAGCTTATCTTAGATATTCACCAACTATAAACCTTGGCCTTGCCATTTCGTTCCTAAGCCTTTAGGAACAATGAAATCCAGATTTCATAAGTATCTCCTCTCTCATGTCAATTTTCAATGCTCTAGGGTATTGGGTGTGAACCATTAGAGACATTCACACTATTGGATGTTTGTTTTCCATGAGCCATTGAAGATCAAAGGAGTTAGTATATTTAAATATACTAAAAGGTATGCTTTCTAATCTAGTTGATATTTGATTATAGTAGATTAGATCAGATGTTTCATAGTGTGTTGCTATAATGAGAAACTACTACAGATCCTTAGGTTGCATGTGCCACAAATTGTTTTGTGTTTTTCCACGACATTGATTATTGCTTTAAATGTAACCTATAAAACATGTCATTTAAATGATATTTCCTTTTGTCTCTGAAAATCAAAATGTTTTTAAAAGATAGCATGTATGGTTCTTTATTCCAACTATCAGGAAGTTCCTATGCAAAAGTGATGCTCACCAATTAACCAATTATAAATCAATGTACGGTGCATTTAAAGAGTATATATATCTGAACTTGTAAAGAGTATGTATTTTGATTATTTTCTTTTGTTTTCTAGTTTTTGAATTAGAAGATCTTGATAGAATCCTAAAAACCCCAATTTATCAACTAGTATTGATGTTGGAGTTACTTTCTTTGGTAGAGGCGAGGGGTTCCCACTTATCCTTGGAATCTGTATCGTTGATAACAGGAAAACAAAAGCAAAGTAATCAAAATTAGAAACTGTAATGCATGAGTTTCTGGATAAACATTATTATCATGATGTAATAGTTAGGGTCAACAATTGTAACCTATTTTGAAGTAATGAAGAGAAATTATTTGAGTATTATGTGATTTATGTGCTACATATGTGCTTATAACGATGTAATAAAATAATAATAAAAATATGCGTCAAAAAATAAAATAATAGATAGACCCAATATCTATGAAGAAAGTTGAAGTGGTCGTGACAAAGATTCCGAAGATATAAAGAACGCTAAAATCTAACTTATAACGAAGAAGTTATAACCCGTCGAAGTTTTGCGATAAAACGGCACGACGTTGTGTATCGTAAAAAGTGAGTTTGCGATAACATACCTTTTAGCCTTATCGATCTAAACGAGAGTCATAGTATATGTTAAACCGAGAGCGTGCATATAGAGAACGTCTAAATATAACTTCGTTAGAGGAAGTTATGAGTTTTTTAAGGTTTGGCATAACAATATGCAGCCCGTAAATAGAATTTTAGATTGATCCATTTTTAGCCGACACGATCTAAACGAGAATCGAAGATCCCGTTAATAGGAGCTCAACGATATAAATACAGACCAAAACGGACGTCGGGTGACAAAGTTATGAATTTTTAACGGACTTTAAGTGTTTAAACCAGTTAAAATATAACTTTAAAAATAAATTCAAAATAAGTCGACGGAGTCAAAACATATGTTATAGATCACGTCGCTACCTACACGTGGATATAAAGAACGTCAAAAAAGGAGCTCGTATGCGTAAGTTATGAAATTTAGAAGATAATTAAATTATAGGTTAAGTTGCGAGGCTGATACGTGGCACAATCCCAACCCCACCTTCTTCCCCACGGCTTCGCACACGATAATGAAACTTGGTAGGGTTACACACATCGTAACAAGCAGTATGCCCAACATACTCCAGTACGCCCAGCGTACCTATTTATTACACCCCACGTACTCCAAACTCCCAGCCTATAAATAGAGGCACAAATCTCTTATTTTCTTCACACCTTTTCTTACCAAACTCGACCAATACCCCCAAACCATCTCTTCCATTCCCTAGCACTTCCTAAGTGTTATAAGTGAGTCTCGGAGCGCTAGAAGGCTCCGAGAAGAAGAGCTTTCGGCTCAGAAGTTTTGCCTGAGTAGAGCCTGGTTCCTCGCTAAACCTCGTTGTAAGTGAGTTATGCTTACCCTACTTTAAGTATAACTTATTTTTAAGTTCATTATCATTATTATGAGCCTATAAACAAGATCTATCAGTGATTCAAATTCATTATACCGATTGATCTACGTACGGGAGAGGTGTCTAGAATGGTCACGTTGGCTTGGTTGTTGGATTTCAGAAAAGCTATATGCCGAAATGGTCCTGCCTCCTAACTGTCCTGCCCGACTGATCATTACTTGATAGATCAAGAAACTAGACTTTGAGTTAATGATGAATCTAGACTAATAATTAGTCGCAATATATATATTTGACTAAAATCTAGTAATAATGATACTAGGTTTCGTCGAAGGAAAAGAAAATTGTTAGAAGCGAAGCGCTGCCTGAATTTCGAGTCATCATTTTCACAAGTGAGTGCATAGTTACTTTAATCTTACACATATACATGAAGTATTTAATATAAGTTATGTGTTATGTGTGCATATTATCTGTGTTCTTGATATCTATGCTGGATGAACAAAATATACATGTTTTATTCGATTTAAACCGTATTTGTATTTTATACGTATAATTATGATGGGTAAAGATGGGTACATGATATATATGATGAAATAATTAATGAGAGGCATCGATGTTTAAGTTGATTCAGTCATCTAACAGAGTATAGATGACGACCACAAATTATTCTAGACAGTCTAGTGGAACGCTAACAGACTCGCAACATGTAGGTGTTTTTTAACTACATGTTCACCAGGTGTACTCCATCCCCTTCATGGTTGCCTTATTGACATATATTGTTGAGGAATCCCCAAAGCAGTGTTGTCCATCCCGATGAAAATCCTTAGGCTAGGTCCCTTAATTTAGATGCTTTAGGGACAAAAAGTGAGGATAATAGGAACGGGTAACTGGGTTGATTGATTTGATGAAATTAATAAACTTAATTATTGTGGGTTGAAAACCCTATGTGCTTACCAGGCTCCCAAGCCTGACCCACTCAGTTTCTTGTATTACAAGTAGTGGCAATAGAGCATAGGAGTGATGATCTGATGATAAATCAATGGATTATAGGCCATTAGTATGATAGATGTTGTAAGGTTTGTAGTATTAAGCCTATGTATTGTATTGAAAATGACATCCCAACATTTTTAATGTAATGAAAACACATTTCTTCGGAAATGCTTTGATAATTTACTTACCATATTTTTTGGAACAAATTCCGCAACATATTTCTTCAAAAGGATACTCTTATTTTTAAATAAATGATAAACAAATCGATCTTTTCTGGGCGTGAAATTAGGGATGTCATAGTTGGTATCAGAGCATTAGTTTAAGCGAACTTGGAATTTGTAGGATTTCTAGACTTAAACTTAGACTGTTAAGCGATGACTGTGAGATAAGTGTCTGTTATATATAAACACGAGCACTAGCTTATTTTACGAACGATGCCTAAATTGCTTTTATGTGCTAACGATTTATGCTATTACTTGAATGGATCTGTGGTCTATTGTCGACCGGATCTTGAAACTTTATGTGTTCAGATTTCTAAACGTTCGATTATGATATTAGAACTGACATGTAACTTTTCGGAGTAACAAGGAGGATTTAAACATCTATTGGAAATAAAGATCTGAATTTGCCTACTTTGGTGTATAGATCAACATAGCAAGAACCCGAAGCGGACTCGGAAACGCAAATGGAAATTGAAACGACCCAAAATACGACCCGAAAATTTCATTTTTAATATAACCAAAAATCATAAAACTGAGTGTATCATACTAAGACCATGCGATGCGTATCTCAAAACCATACTAAAATGTTGTAAAAAGAAAACTGTGTCACAACTGTATCAAACATATCTAAGAAAACTAAATAAACTCCCAGGATAAAACTAAAGCTGTGGTGTGTGTGATGCCATCATCCCGAGCTCTTCCCTTTGCTTGCGGAAGTACCTGAAACCAAAACTGAAACTGTAAGCACGAAGCTTAGTGAGCTCCCCCAAACTACCACATACCACACAAAAACATATAAAGCACATACTGGGCCCTGCCCACTGCATCGGACCGAAGTCCGGCTAACTGGGGCCTTGCCCCCTACATCGGACCGAAGTCCGAAGCTAACTGGAACATCGGACCGAAGTCCGAAGCTGACTGGGACCTTCGTCCCCTACATCGAATCGGAGTCCAAAGCTGACTGGGACCTCTGTCCCCTACATCGGACCGGAGTCCGAAGCTGACTGAGACATCGGACCGAAGTCCGAAGCTGACTGGGACCTGCGTCCCCTACATCGGATTGAAATCCGAAGCTGACTGGGACCTTTGTCCCCTACATCGGGCCGAAGTCCGAAGCTGGCTGAACATAGCATACATATCAACATGCATAAAACACAATAATCCTGTCTGAACCACAAAGGCATCAAACATACTAACCACTACATCGGATCAAGGTCCGAAGCTGACTGTTAGCTAGACGGGCCGGCATTATGGCCTTAGACCCGTTCCTACTAGAAGGAAACTCACCTCGTGAACTGGCTGCTGTGTGTATGGCTCTGGAAGCTAACTGCTGCTGCTCCGGTATCTCCCCGGCTACAAATCCATAACACACTCAATCAAATACTAAACACTACACTGGGGTAAAATGACTCTTTTACCCTTGGACAAAGTCAGCTCTCCTGGTCAAAGTCAACCTACAGTTGACCTGACTCGCCGAGTTGGGCCGCCAACTCGCCGAGTCCCAATTCTCACTTCTCAACCCTACTCGCCGCTACTCGTCGAGTATGGCATCAACTCGACGAGTTCCCTTTCGAATCTAAAACCTCAGGCAATCTGCATCCGACTCGTCGAGCCGTATGAACAACTCGACGAGTTGTTCTTCAAGCTAAGAAGATTGCCTTGGACTCGTCGAGTTGTATGAACAACTCGCCGAGTCCCTCCATGACTGAGTCTAACCTCAACTCGCTGAGTCCACTCCACCACTCACTGGTCCCACTTGGCATCACTCAAAAAGGGGGAAAATCGGGGACTCGCGGCTCGACTCGCCGAGTCGTTCTTCCGACTCGCCGAGTCACTTGCATGCAGCAACTCTAAACTCAATTCTGCTTGAATCCAGTGCATAAAACTTATAGATTTGGACTCCCTTAACTCGATTAGCACGTAAAGATTCTATCTTTACGTGCCCATATGCATCCATGAAGATAAAATGGCTCAAAAAGCATAATAAAGGCTAGATCTAGGGTTTCCATGCAAAGTATCTTCATAAAGGCAATAGATCTGGGCTCTGAAACTTCTAAATGAACAAATCTAAGGATATCTCGACTTATTAGGGCATCCATACAATCATAAGGCTTGAGAAAAGTATCAAACTAGATCTAGAAGAGTTCTAATGGAGGTTTAAAACATAAAAGGGGAGGAAATCCGAAGAATACCTCAAAGAACTCTGATTTGCCCTTGGATCTCTGCTCTACACCTCTTTTCCTTGCTCCTTTCTTCTTCTTCTTCTTCAAGCCTTCACAATTTCACACAACAACACTTAGATCACTCAAGGATTGATTAGGTTTTCTCACAGCTCTTTCTGAGGGTGAAGGAGGCGAGATTGGGGGCTATAAGGTGGTTTAAATAGGGAGCAACCCGGGGATTTAGGGTTTCTATTCAGGCAGGCAGACTCGCCGAGTCCCGAATATGGACTCGCTGAGTCGCCAACTAACACGTGCTCGAAATCCCGACCCTACTCGGCGAGTCAGGCCATGAACTTGCCGAGTCCCTCTTGCAAACTTCAAAATAAATACTATGGAATCATCATACCGAAGACAGGTCGTTACAATTCTCCCCCACTTGGCTCAGACTTCGTCCTCGAAGTCTGCTACGGCTGAATCTGCAAATAACTCCAGGTAGTGCTCTCTCATCTCCTCCTCAGTCTCCCACGTCCACTCAGACCCCTTCCGGTGCTGCCACTGCACCTTCGCTAACTGAATTTCCTTGTTCCTCAAGGTCTTCGTCTTCCGGTCCAGAATCGCGACCGGTCTCTCAATATAATTCAGGTTGCTATCAACCTGAATATCCACTAGGGGAATGACTGCTGACTTATCCACCAAACACTTCCTCAACTGAGACACATGAAAAGTGTTGTGGATCTGACTAAGCTCCTCAGGAAGATCCAACCGATAAGCAACCCGACCCACTCGGGCCAAAACCCTGAAAGGACCAATAAACCTGGGACCCAACTTGCCCCTCTTCCAGAACCTGATAACACCCTTCCAAGGTGAGACCTTCAGAAGGACCATATCACCCACTCGGAACTCCAAGTCTGAATGCCTCCTATCGGCGTAACTCTTCTGCCGACTCTGCGCAGTCTGCAGTCTACTACGGACCTGCTAGATCAACTCGGTCGTCTTGGGCACCACCTCTGTGCTCCCAATGACTCGCTGACCTACCTCGCCCCAACAAATCGGGGTTGTGCACTTCCTCCCATAAAGCATCTCAAAGGGAGGTCGATCAATGCTCGCATGATAATTGTTGTTATACGAAAATTCCATTAACGGAAGATACGTATCCCAACTACCACCAAAATCCAGAACGCATGCCCTAAGCATGTCCTTGAGAGTCTGAATCGTCCTCTCGCTCTGCCCGTCCGTCTGAGGGTGGAAAGCGGTGCTGAAATGGAGACGAGTACCCATCTCGTCATGGAACCGCTTCCAGAATTTGGAGGTAAAACGGACATCTCGGTCTGACACCACCGATACCGGCACTCCATGACGTGCCACAACCTCACGCACATAGATATCATCTAACTTTTCTGCCGATATACTCTCCTGGATCAGGATAAAATGGGCACTCTTCGTCAACCGATCCACTACTACCCATATCGAATCTACTCCTCGTGCGGTCCTGGGGAGCTTGGTGATAAAATCCATGGTGATGTCCTCCCATTTCCACACGGGAATGTCTAACAGTTGCATCTTGCCGTGAGGCCTCTGGTGCTCCGCCTTGACCTTCCTGCAGATCAGGCATCTCTCAACATACCAAGCAACATCCCGCTTCATGCAGGGCCACCAATAATCGGGTCGAAGATCTCTATACATCTTCGTCGCCCCGGGGTGGATAGAAAATCGAGACTTATGAGCCTCGTCCATCAATACCTGCCATACCCCACCCCAGTACGATACCCACACTCTCCCATGAAGCGTCAGCAACCCCCGACTGTCATAATCAAACGAAGATACTCGGCCCACTATCCTCTCACACTTTTGCCTCTCCTCCTTGAGGCCCTCAACCTGAGCCTCCTTGATCCGCTCCAACAATGGAGTAATCACAGTCATCCTCAAACACAAATCCCTGATAGGAGCTGCCGACACTCTGCGGCTTAGGGCGTCGGCCACCACGTTGGCCTTCCCTAGGTGGTAAAGAATCTCACAATCATAATCCTTCAGCACATCCAACCATCTCCTCTGCCTCATGTTCAGACTCGGCTGATCCATAAGGTACCTAAAACTCTTGTGATCCGTGTAGATAGTACAACGGACCCCATAAAGATAATGTCTCCAGATCTTGAGGGCAAACACAACCACCCCCAGCTCTAAATCATGGGTAGGATAATTAGCCTCGTGAGGCTTCAACTGCCTCGAGGCGTAAGCTATCACATGGCCTCGCTGCATCAACACCGCTCCCATACCTGTGATTGAGGCGTCACAATAGACTACGAAGTCCTCTACTCCCTCTGGCAAGGTAAGGATCAGAGCCTCGCACAACCTCTGTCTGAGAGTCTCGAACGCTGCCTGCTGCTCAGGCCCCCAACGAAATACCACCGACTTCTTTGTCAGTCGGGTGAGCGGCACCGCTATCTTGGAGAAATCCTGAATGAACCTCCGATAATACCCCGCCAACCCTAGGAAGCTCCGAATCTCAGATGGAGACTTCGGGACCTCCCACTGCATCACGGCCTCTATCTTGGCCGAATCCACCAAAATACCCTTCTAGTTGACGAGGTGACCAAGGAACTGCACCTCGCGCAACCAGAACTCACACTTTGAGAACTTTGCGAAAAGTCTCTCCCTCCTCAAAACTTCCAGCACTTCCCTCAGGTGCTCCTCGTGCTGCTCCTGCATCTTGGAATACACCAAGATATCATCTATGAATACTATCACTGACCGATCCAGCATCGGCCTGCACACGCGATTCATGAGGTCCATGAACGCGGCTGGAGCATTGGTGAGCCCAAATGGCATCACCACAAACTCATAATGACCATACCAGGTCCTGAAAGCAGTCTTCTGCATATCCTTATCTCTAACCCGCATCTGATGGTACCCGGAGCGTAGATCGATCTTGGAGAACCAAGACGCTCCCTGAAGCTGGTCAAACAAATCATCTATCCTTGGGAGTGGGTAACGGTTCTTCACCGTTACCTTATTCAACTCCCGGTAATCGATACACATACGATGCGACCCATCCTTCTTCCTCACAAACAGGATCGACGCTCCCCAAGGCGAACTGCTCGGCCGAATGAAACCCTTGTCTAGCAGCTCTTGCAGCTGCGTAGACAACTCCTGCATCTCAGGGGGAGCTAGACGATACGGTGCTTTGGCTATCGGAGCCACACCAGGAATCAGGTCGATCCTGAACTCAACCTGTCTCTCAGGAGGTATTCCCGGAAAATCCTCGGGAAATACGTCCGGGAAGTCTCGCACTATCGGAACATCATCAACTGCTGTCTTGCCCTTCACCCGGGCATCCAAGACGTAAGCTACATATCCCACGCAACCCTGCTGGAAATAACGTCTCGCTCTCGCGGCGGAACAAAAGGTTGGTCCGCGCTGTGGCCTCTCGCCCTGAATCACTACTCTCCCCCGCTGGGAGAGCGAACCCTCACTAACTGCTGCTCACAATCAATCACCGCCCCGTTGGGGCTCAACCAATCCATGCCTACTATAACCTTATTCCCTCTCAGGGGAATAGGAACCAGATCCACTGAAAACTGCTCGTCAAACAACCGAAGAGTACATCCTCTATGCACCCTGGCGACCCTCACGGTCCTGTCATCCGCTATCTCAACCTCTAGAGGACAATCCAGCTCCCCTGGAGCTCCACTAAATCTCTTGCTAAGCGCAAGCGATACAAATGATCGGGTAGCCCCCGAATCGAATAATACCATAGCAGAAATGCCGTTCACAAAGAACGACCCTATATAAAACATATAATCATAAGCAATAATCAACAATAATAATACAAAGATGAAGGGAAGATACATACCCGTCACCACATCAGGAGTCGCTCGCGCCTCCTCTGCTGTCATCTGAAACGCCCTACTCCTCGCCACAGGCGCCTCGGCTCGGCCCTGCCGGCCATCTGTGATCCTCAAAGTAGCAGGGGCAGGTGCAGCCACCTTCCCTACTGCAGCTAAACTCGGACATTGGGACTTTTTATGTCCCCTCTGATTGCAATGAAAGCAAATCAGATCTGATGCTGCAACAGCAGTAGCAGGGGCCGTACAATCCATGCTCAAATGCCCAGTCCGACCGCACTTGAAGCAGCCGGAACTCCCTGCCTTGTACACCCCATCGTGCATCTTCCCACACCTGCCACATCGATTGTGGCTCGGCTGGGTCCTAGATCTGTGATCTGAAACCTTGGGCTTTTTGCCCGAACCTCCTGAACCCGAAACCGCCTCCGGTTTCCTCTTCTTCTCCATCTCGAGATCAATCTCCCTCTCTCGAGCCCTAGCAATCATGTCGTCTAGCATTTTACAGCTGGACCGGCTCACAAACTGGCGGATATCACTCTGCAACATCTCATGATAACGGGCCTTCTTCATCTCCTCATCAGCTGCATACTGAGGAACAAGAAGAGCCCTCTCCCTGAACTTGGCGGTGATCTCCGCCACGGTCTCTGTAGTCTGAGTCAGGTCCTGAAACTCTCTGGCTAACTGCTGCACCTCAATGACTGGTGCAAACTCCGCCCTGAACCTGGTAGAGAAATCAGCCCAGGTCATGGCATCCAATGCTGCATCATCTCCCATGGAATGACCGACCTCCTCCCACCAATCCCGTGCCCTGTCCTTCAGAAGACAGGACGCCAATCTGACCTTGTCCCCTTCGGGACACCTGCTAGTGCGGAATGCGTTGGCCACATCCGCCAACCATCTAGTACTCGCTATGGGGTCCCGCGCCCCATGATAGTCCAGAGCTCCACATGCCCTGAACTCCCTGAATGTAAGTGTGCGCGACCCCATCATGGCCGCCACCTCGGCACGGAAGGTGCCCAACCTCTCATCCATCAGCTCTAGGATACCCTCCTTGATCAAACCAAAGATCACAGGAGTCTGCTCTAAAATGATACGAGTAATCTCTGAAGAAAGAAACTCTCTGGTCTGCTCATCCATGCGCTCATTTCCCGGGCCTGATCCTGATCCCTCCCCGGCGCCTCCACTGCCGGCTACTGGCCTCGAACGCAAAACCATCATTCTAAAACACATCATAGCAACATCAGAAAACTGAAATATCTCAAGGGATCATTGATACTACTACTAGCTTCCTGGTCTTGTCTTCGCCTTCCTTGATTCGAGTATGGATCCTTTGCTTTCAGTAGTACGGGCCCATACTACCTTCCACATCTATCCGTACTTTCCTCAAGAACTGCCTTGACTCAACCAAGTCACTTCTACTACTACTGATCTCTGCTATTCTCATCCTAGGCTTGCCCTAGGGAAATCTTGACTCTACTCAAAACAGTCCTCAGCTGCTGAAGGCCTCCTAGTAATGCTAATTAGCCATCACCTGAATACCATCACATGTGATGAGGCTCGGATAATCCTTCGAGTAAAAGGCTCGTCCCTACAACGGTTAGACTCAAACAAGAGCTGCGCAATAGGGCCAAATCCAATACTCTGAGATTATTCAACCCTGATCACATGTGACGTGACGTATTCACCTAACGGCTAACTCTCATCACCAAGAGTTCTACAAAGCACGAAGCAAGCAGCATTCGGACACCGAAAACTACCCAAGCAATCCTACTCTCATAACGAGAAACTGATCTAGCATACAATGCTAAGCTCGCGCTACCAGACATAACCTAAACAGGCTATCCTACTGCTGTCTACTCGATACCAGCATGCAATTCTCAATAAGCTGAAACACATATAACAGGCACATAAGGCATCCTCCTAGATCCTTAGTCCTATACTAGCATGTTGTTCTACTGAAACTGAAACTGAAACTTGTATGGGTAATTTGGGAGTACTTACTTGAGCTCGGCTGATCGCATGCACCACACCCTTATCTTGCTAAAAAAAATTCTTTTCTTTCTAAGTGTCTTTCCAAAATTTCTTTCGAAAACATTTTTACTTTTGAAAATCTTTTTATCTTTCCCTTAGTTTGAGTTCAGATACACCCAGAAGCATATCCAAATCCCTCAAACCAAGGCTCTGATACCAATTTGAAACGACCCAAAATACGACCCGAAAATTTCATTTTTAATATAACCAAAAATCATAAAACTGAGTGTATCATAATAAGACCATGCGCTGCGTATCTCAAAACCATACTAAAATGTTGTAAAAAGAAAACTGTGTCACAACTGTATCAAACATGTCTAAGAAAAGTGAATAAACTCCAAGGATAAAACTGAAGCTGTGGTGTGTGTGATGCCATCATCCCGAGCTCTTCCCTTTGCTTGCGGAAGTACCTGAACAAAGTCAACCTACAGTTGACCTGACTCGCCGAGTTGGGCCGCCAACTCGCCGAGTCCCAATTCTCACTTCTCAACCCTACTCACCGCTACTCGTCGAGTATGGAATCAACTCAACGAGTTCCCTTTCGAATCTAAAACCTCAGGCAATCTGCATCAGACTCGTCGAGCCGTATGAACAACTCGACGAGTTGTTCTTCAAGCTAAGAAGATTGCCTTGGACTCGCTGAGTTGTATGAACAACTCGCCGAGTCCCTCCATGACTGAGTCTAACCTCAACTCGTTGAGTCCACTCCACCACTCACTGGTCCCACTCGGCATCACTCAAAAAGGGGGAACAATCGGGGACTCGCGGCTCGACTCGCCGAGTCGTTCTTCCGACTCGCCGAGTCGCTTGCATGCAACAACTCTAAACTCGATTCTGCTTGAATCCAGTGCATAAAACTTATAGATCTGGACTCCCTTAACTCGATTAGCACGTAAAGATTCTATCTTTACATACCCATATTTATCCATGAAGATAAAATGGCTCAAAAAGCATAATAAAGGCTAGATCTAGGGTTTCCATGCAAAGTATCTTCATAAAGGCAATAGATCTGGGCTCTGAAACTTCTAAATGAACAAATCTAAGGATATCTCAACTTATTAGGGCATCCATACAATCATAAGGCTTGAGAAAAGTATCAAACTAGATCTAGAAGAGTTCTAATGGAGGTTTAAAACATAAAAGGGGAGGAAATCCGAAGAATACCTCAAAGAACTCTGATTTTCCCTTAGATCTCTGCTCTACACCTCTTCTCCTTGCTCCTTTCTTCTTCTTCTTCTTCAAGCCTTCACAATTTCACACAACAACACTTAGATCCCTCAAGGATTGATTAGGGTTTCTCACAGCTCTTTCTGAGGGTGAAGGAGGCGAGATTGGGGGCTATAAGGTGATTTAAATAGGGAGCAACCCGGGGATTTAGGGTTTCTATTCAGGCAGGCAGACTCGCCGAGTCCCGAATATGGACTCGCCGAGTCGCCAACTAACACGTGCTCGAAATCCCGACCCTACTCGGCGAGTCAGGCCATGAACTTGTCGACTCCCTCTTGCAAACTTCAAAATAAATACTATGGAATCATCATACCGAAGACGGGTCGTTACAGAAATGCTAATGGAAATCAGCAGCCTTAGCCAGAACTGATTGAGCGTGCACCGAAAGTAGCAGATGCACCCGAGCCAATCACGATGGCAGGGGTACAAGCAATGATGAACATGATGTTGGATCGTCAGATGGAAGAAACAAGACGTCTACTTCAACAGAATAGGGATGAACCTATTGTGCCTGTTGAACAACCTGAACTGAACATCGAACAGTTGGAGGAAGGAAACTATAGTCAGACTGTCAGTCAAGCCAAGCCACGAGTGGGTAAAAGAAACCATCCCAATGGAGGAAATGATGGACTTAGGTGCAAGTACAAGGATGTCATGGCATCCAAACCAACGAGTCTTTCTAGAAGCCAACACCAGTGGAAATCATGGATTGGATCTCCATGATGGAGATGGTGTTTGAAAGTTGTGATTGTAGCAACAAACAGAAGA
This sequence comes from Lactuca sativa, assembly GCF_002870075.4. Lineage (NCBI taxonomy): Eukaryota > Viridiplantae > Streptophyta > Magnoliopsida > Asterales > Asteraceae > Lactuca > Lactuca sativa. Next base: position 251,700,998 of record NC_056625.2, read on the forward strand.
CCGTTGATACATGTTGATTGTACTAGTTTTAATCCTACTAACTTAAACACAAAAACAAACACACGAAAGGCAGTGTACCTATCGATTAGCAATCTAGTTCAGGCAAGTAGGGTATCGAAAACAGGGAACGTTAAACAATTAAAATATTACTAATATTATCCAAATAAAACAATTATTAAAAAGGGGTTTTTCTATAGTTTTGAAAGACTAGAAACTTAATCAAATTCTAAACACTTAAACAAAGGACAATTAACAACTAAAAGAGAAGAAAATTACAACTAAATTCAATAAGATAAAAGATACTTCCGTTTAGGTTTGATTCACTTATTCATATGGTTGATTTCGTGGCAAGTGCAATGGATTAATATATCATTGGTTACCGATTTATAATGTGATTAGGTTCATGTTCACTATTACTAATCCTTTAGCAAACAAATTCATTTAAACAATGGCCCGTTGATTAAACTAACAGGTTTCCTAGTGTTCAGTTCGAATCAAGTAAGACTTGTAATATTAGTTAATCAAATTGGTTGGTTCAATTAACTCATATGTGGTTGGTCATCACATATGCTCACACATTAACTTACTTATTTTCTAGTTAACCCTAGGTTCATGTTCACTAATACTAGGCATATAATCTTATTTTCACAAAACTATAAGTTTCAAGCAATTAAGAAGATGTTCATACAACTCAATATACTTGGTCATTAACAAAAAAATAATTATCATTAACACATAAGGATCTTTTAACAAGCTTAACAAGATAAATAACCAAATCAATATAATCAAAGCCACTAATCAAACCATATTCATAAGATCCTCTACATATAAACAGAAGTATGGAGTTTTATCCCTCAACTACAGCAAATAAAACCCTAAAAACGTAATTTAAAGTTGCAAACATGATTCACACAAAGAATTAAGAGAAAAGTAGTGAATAAATGCCTTTGATCTCTTCAAAGTTTCCCTCTAGTCAAATTTTGGTTTCCAAAGCCTCTTGATAATGTCTCTGGTCTCCAAAAGTCGCCAAAATTCTCCAGCAAAAGTTAGGGTTTCGAATGAGAAATGATCTATAAATAGATTATGAAAATAGCTCCAACTCGTCGAGTTTTATGATCCAACTCGTCGAGTTTTTACTTAAATCGTGTGTACGACAAGACACTATTTTGTCGGGACTTTTCATCTCAACTCTTCGAGTTGAGGGACCAACTCATCGAGTTCTCCTTCAATTTTCCTTCTTCCTTCAAAATCCAAGTTCCAAGCTTTTAATTGCTAAATCCACTTCCTTTTCTTCCCGAGCATGTTTTTATTGTTGAAAATTAAATTTCAAAGTAATTAAGCATATTTTGTTCACTATTTGAGATAAAATCAACAAAAGGTATTTAGATAATGCATAAATTTTATAACTAAATATGCCTATATCAACCGCTCTCGCGGTTACACTCTTAAAGTCAGGGGTACTTAGCTGGTGGAAGCTACTAGTTGATACCATGCCCAAGGGAGAAGCTAGCAAGATGTATTGGGAAGACTTTTTGGTGCAACTAAAATGCATGATGTGAGTAAGATCTACTGGAGATCAACAACGAATTTCAGAACCTAAAGAAGGGAAGAATGAGCGTCACCGAGTATGTTGTAAGTTTTACGGAGAAAATGAAGCTTGCTCCTTACCTATTTCCAACTGAACGCTCCAAGTTCAACAAGTTTGCGAATGGATTACCGACAGACTTTGGTTCAATGGTCAAACAAGCAACCACCTTGAAATCTGCCATCTGGGTTTGGGAAACCCTAAATCTGGGACTTTGCACCCTATTTAAACAACTTAATCCCAAGGGTTTAGCCTCATATCCAACCTCCAAGTCCTTAACCCTAAATCTCAAAACCCTAAAGCTATTTTGAGAGTTTGTGAGCCAGTTTGAGTGTTGTTTTGGGTGTTTAGAGCTTTTGGAATGAGGAGAATCTTGAAGGAACAAGAAAGAGCCGCTAGATCCAGAAACCTCACTCCATTTTCGTCACTTTCTGGTAATCAAGTCTCATATTTGTCAAGTAGTTGATTAGATCTCCTTCTTAGCACTTTTACTTGGTTTTTTTTCCAAATGAGATGGTTATTGATGGGTTGTACATCCCTTATGGAAAACACTTTAGATCTAGGATCTTGAGCGGTTTTCATGGCATAAAGGTGCCAATTTATGGCCATGGAAGTCCCATGCAACCTTTAGACCCTCACTTTGGCCTTTTGGAGCTTCTAATGTCCATGCATGTAAAGAAAGATAGGACTATACGTGATCTTTTTGTCCCTAAGGTCCAGATCTATATTCTTATGCCTTACCTTGAAGTTTTGAGAACTTATGGATTTAGATCTAAGCCTTTTGGAGTTAGGGTTTGGGCTTACTCTATTTAGGAAAGGTATTAACGGGTAAAGTTGGAAACTTTACCCTTCTAAAGGCATTTCCATTTGAGATCTGGAGTATAAGGTTTAAATCTGAAGAATAATTGTTTAATGCATTAAGAATGGTTAACAGAGTGAAGAACTCGACGAGTTCACGAAGGAAATTGGCGAGTTGATGTGAGTATGTCCTGATTCTGTTGAAAAGGAAAGAACTCGACGAGTTAAGGGAGAACTCGGTGAGTTGATTCGTAGTATCATGATTCTGTGGTTTATGGGAAGTCGTCGAGTTGAAGGACAACTCGACGAGTTGAGTCAACTCGGAGCGTTGACTTTTACCTCGACTTGGATGTTGACTTTGACCTTGACTTGAATTGACCAAGGTTGACCCCTAGAGGGTTATGAAGTACAGAGTGGGTTCTAAAGGGTAGTTCCGTGTAAGGGTTTGGGCCTAATTTGGAAAATTGGGCCATTGATGGGCTTTCATGGATTTTATAGTTTGGGCCTTGATGGGTTTAGGTGAAACGGTCCTTTCACCCCAAATAAGGATTATGGATCATGTTTTGGAATCCAATTGCTAATTGGGTGATATTTGGTATGGATAGCTCAGGAAATTTTCAGGGCAGCAACCAAGGATTTCGTGCAGCGAGCTTCAGCATTTGAGGTGAGTCTCCTCACTATTTGCATGGGTTGAAGGCACCAATGTCGGACCATTTTGTTTATGTATAGTAGGAAGACTCGGGGGTTAGCCCTTGGTATTATTTATGATTATATGTATTCCAGAATATGGTTTGATGTCGGGTTGTGCCCGAGGATGTATGTTTTCGGACTACGGTTCAATGTCGGGTGGTACCCGATGACTATGTGAATGTTTAGTTATACTTGTTGTCTTTGTGATACTTGTATGTGCCTGAATAGGGAAGTGAGTGCGGGCGGCGCCCGTAACTCACCACTAGCAGAGTGTGGACGGGGTTCCATATCTCATCATTAGTGAAGTAGGGGTAGGGCCCATGATAGGCGAGGCCTTAGGACAGGAACACATGGTACTGATTATGTTTTCTTTATGTGCTAGCATGATTATGTGATTTAGATTGTATATGTATAACGGGCGAGGCCTGGGATAGACAGATATGTATATGAGCGAGGATCGATGCCAGGCGGGGCCTGATGCCGGCGGGGCCCGATGAAGGGGTAGGGGCCACGTATATGTGATTAAGTGTATGGTATATGGTAGTATGGGGAACTCACTAAGCTTTGTGCTTATGGTTTTCAGTTTTGGTTTCAGGTACTTCCAGTTGCGGAGGGAAGATGTGACAACTTGAAATTTCTATCTTATAACAAGCCCTGCATTCAATCAAAGTCAAAGTTTCAATTGCTAAATTTTAGCAGTTTTGGAGTCAATTTGGGTGTTTTGATCTCAAATACATCAAAGGTAATCATAGGAAGTATACTCTAGGGTTAATTGCACAACACTTAAGTCTCTAAACTCCAAGAGTTTGGAGTTTACAGACCTAACATGGAGTTTACGGCCGTAAACTTCAGGGTATAAAGGTGACACTTAGCTATTTTTGTCATTTTTAACCATTTTCAAGTCCTTAACCTCATTCACTCTCAAGTATCATCACTAGATCTTCAACTTGGTAAGTATTTTCTTCCTTGATTAATTAATAAACTTCATCATCTAGTGTTTATGAATGATTTCATCCATGAAATCTCTTCATTTGATAGATAATCAAGTGTTCTTCATTTCACCAAGAACACACATTAGTGTTCTTGAGCCTTAAGCACCCTTTTAAGCTTCTACACTGTATGTACTCTTGTCTTAGCTTGTTGTATGCTTAAATCAACTAAATTACACTTAGAAATCATCAAGAAAACTAGATCAAAAGGGAGTTTACGGCCAAGGAACCTCCTTGGGCTGTAAACTCTATTTAAGGGTCCAAATGAGCCCTAATCTCTTCCAAAGCCTTGGAATCAAGTCTAGAACACTTCTAACATGAACTAAGGACCTTAAACATTGATTTGGTACATAATACCATGAGTTTACGGCCATAAACTCATGGAGATATGGTCCTTAGGCCGTAAACACTAGTTAGTGGTGCAATAGTGCCACCATTCCTTCCTAGGGTTTAGCCTTGATCATAGAACACTTCATATTGACTTATAAGACCTTAAATCACAACTTGATACTTAGTACCATGAGTTTACGACCATAAACTCATATGGTTCATACCACATGGGCCATAAACTCCCAAGTGAGGCCCTACACCCCTTATGTGCAACCCTATGTGGTTTAACACTTCAGTACAAGTGTTTCCTAGTCCCTAAGGTTGTTCCATTACCTAATTAGTTGTTATAAACACTAATTGTAAGCATATATGTGTCATTATATGTTGAATAGGATCCGTGTGTGCTCAAGTCCTCACTTGACACTTAACATCCTATACCGATCTTACATTCACATCACTCACTTCAGGTGAGTTCATACCCCCCCTTAACCAAACTTTTAAATGCTTTTACACACTTTTAAATACTTTTAGGGGGGAATACAAGTTGAATATCATAGTTATTATATCAATCACATGTGATTAATAACTATCAAACATATGGAATTGCTATACTTTCAAACTGTCTTATCAAACAAACTACTTTTAAATCGTTTTATAAACTAATATCAAGTTATGATTATTTATTGTTTCAAACCCTTTAAATGTATTACAAAACCTCTTTTCAACTCATGTATTGTCAAAAACCATATCTATACACTTATGTAGTAAGTATATATATATATATATATATATATATATATATATATATATATATGTGTGTGTATGTGTGTATGTGTGTATTGATAGGAAAGCTGTGACTTCAGTTCCAACATTTTTGTGTAGCAAAGGTGTATAAACATTCTTGGACATTTCAAACTACATTACCAGTAAACTATAATATGTATAGTTTAGGAGATACTACTTGCTATTCCTTGTACAAAGGGAACATACAAGAGTCAGTTCATTCATGAGTCTATACAAATATACTACATACTATATGAAGAGATACTATTACATACTATATGAAGAGATACTATTACATACTATATGAAGAGATACTACTACATACTGTACGGGACTGACCATTCTACACCCGGCTGTTAGATACAGTGGGAAACTACACATCGACGGATGTCCTCGGTTCTACTGTTCGGCGAGTTACCACGTCGTGTTTATCCTAGACAAAAGGATACGATTTCAATGATTATATAATTTTCCCTATTACTTTTATCTTGTGACACATTCACATAAACGATGAAGTAGACTATATTTTGATAATAATAGTTGTACATGGGAAAAACGTTCATTCATATAGAGAAGCAAACCTTCAAAATAGTTGGGTCTTGGTAGAAGACTACTTTTTACACTAGTAGGAAATATGGGATTTTCTAGGGTTTTCATACTTATACGAACTTTTTCATCAAACACTTACAAGTCTTTTTTTTTACAGTTTTACAAATCAAATACATTAAAATACTTATGAATTCACCAGCTTTATGCTGATCTACGCTTTCAAAATAACTTGTATTCTCAGGTCATCAGTAGACAGGTACCGGTCACAAGTTTTTGAGAAGACGGAGCACAGACAAGACTCGTCTTTTATTTTGATCATTCATTTTTGGTGTCTATTGTATTACAAAGAACACACATGTATTAAAACTCTACTATTAATGCAATGGATGATGTTGTTGCTTGTTTACTACTTTACATTGTTATGATACTTTACATGACGTCCTCCGCCCCAGAACGTTTCTATCGTTCTTGGTTTTGGGGTGTGACAGAAGAGCTCGGGATGACTGCATTGCACACACCATGATGTTTAGCATTCGATGTTTACTCTGATGTTTTTATTTGGAAACTCTGATAATAATGTTTTGAGATACTTTGAATTATGTTTTGAAAGGATGTTTTGATAACTATGGTTTTATTTAATAATTAAAAACAAAATTTTTTGGTCATTAATTTTGGGATGTTTCACGTGAAGGAGATAGTAAGACTTCATGGTGTTCCATTAACGATTGTATCAGATCGTAACAGTCGTTTCACATCAAGATTTTGGAAAAGTTTATAAAAGGAAATGGGTACAAAGTTGTGTTTAAGTACATCCTACCATCCGCAAACTGATGGTCAGAGCAAATGAACAATTCAAACATTAAAAAATATGTTAAGAACATGTACCCTATAATTTCAAGGTAACTGGGATGAGCATTTACCCCTGGTAGAGTTTTCCTACAAAAATAATTAGCATTCAAGCATTAAGATGGCACCTTATCAAGCCTTGTATGGACAACAGTGTCTTACACCCTCTTGTTGGCTTGAGGCTGGAGAAAAGCCATTTATGGGTCCCAAAATAGTCCATCAGACCACTGAAAAGTTAAAAGTGATTAGAGAAAGGATGTTGGCAGCTCAGGATCGTCAAAAGAGCTATGCTGACAAGAAGCGGCGACCAATGACATTCGAAGTTGGGGATTTGGTATTGCTTAAAGTCTCACCGTGGAAGGGACTTATAAGATTTGGAAAGAAAGGAAAGTTGAGTCCAAGATTTACTAGACCATTCAAGATTCTTTAGAGGATTAGGAACCAAGCTTACAAGCTGGAACTACCGGAAGAACTGGATGGTATTCATAACACTTTCCATGTGTGTTACTTGAGGAAGTTCACATGAGAAGTTCTCGATATAATTCCACTTTCGGAGTTAAGGATGGATGAAAATAAGAGGTTAATCGAAGAGCCTGAAGCAATTGTTAACCGTAAGACAAATAAGTTGTGATGCAAGATGGTCGAATTAGTGCTTGTGCGATGGAAACATACGAATGGGCCGAACCTCACATGGGAAACAGAGAGTGATATGATGAGTCATTATCCACATCTGTTTGCTATTGCATGATTCCGGGACGGAATCATCCTAAGGAGGAGAGAATTGTAATGTCCGTGTTTCTGGCTAAAAATTAATATTATGATGTAATAGTTAGGGTTAACAATTGTAACCTATTTTGAAGTAATGAAGAGGAATCATTTGAGTATTATGTGATTTATATGCTACATATGTGCTTATAATGATGTAATAAAATAATAATAAATATATGTATCAAAAAATAAAATAATAGATAGACCCAATATCTATGAAGAAAATTGAAGTGGTCGTGACAAGGATTCTGGAGATATAAAGAACGCTAAAATCCGACTTATAACGAAGAAGTTATGACCCATCGAAGTTTTGCGACAAAACCGGCACGCCGTTGTGTATCGTAAAAAGTAAGTTTGCGATAACATACCTTTTAGCCTTATCGATCTAAACAAGAGGCATAGTATACGTTAAACCGATAGCGTGCATATAGAGAACATCCAAATATGACTTCGTTAGAGGAAGTTATGATTTTCTAAGGATTGGCATAACAGTATGCTGCTTGGAAATCAAATTTTAAGTTGATCGATTTTTAGCCGACACAATCTAAACGAGAAACGAATATCTCGTTAATAGGAGATCAACGATATAAATACAGACGAAAACGGACGTCGGATGATAAAGTTATGAATTTTTAACGAACTTTAACTGTCTAAACCTTTTAAAATATAACTTTAAAAATAAATTCAAAATTAGCTGACGGAGTCTAAACAAAAGTCGTAGATCACGTCGCTAACTACACGTGGATATAAAGAACGTCAATAATGGAGCTCGTATGCGTAAGTTACGGATTTTAGAAGATAATTGAATTATAGATTAAGTTGCGAGGCTGACATGTGGCGCAATCCCAACCCCACCTTCTTCCCCATGGCTTCGAACACGATACTAACACTTGGCAGGGTTATGCACATCATAACAAGCAGTATACCCAATGTACCTGTTTATTACGCCCAACGTTCTCCAAACTCCCAACCTATAAATATAGGGGGAAATCTCTCATTTTCTTCGCAACTTTTCTTACCAAACTCTCCCAATACCCCTAAACCCTCTCGTCCATTCCCTAGCACTTCCTAAGTGTTAGAGGCGAGTCCCGGAGTGCCAGAAGGCTCCGAGAAAAAGAGCTTTCGGCTCAGAAGTTTTGCCTGATCAGAGCCTGGTTCCTTGTTAAACCTTGTTGTAAGTGAGTTATGCTTACCCTACTTTAAGTATAACTTATGTTTAAGTTCATTATCGTTATTATGAACCTATAAACAAGTTCTATCAGTGATTCAAAGTCGTTATACTGATTGATCTACTTACAGGAGAGGTGTCTAGAATGGTCACATTGGCTTGATTGTTGGATTTCAGAAAAGCTATATTCCGAAATGGTCCTTCCTCCCAACTATCCTCTCTAATTGATCCTTACTTGATAGATCATGAAAGTAAATTTTGAGTTAATGATGAATCTAGACTAATAATTAGTCGTAATAAATATTAGACTAAAATCTAGTAATAATGATACTACGTTTCGTCGAAGGAAAAGAAAATTGTTAGAAGCGAAGCGCTGCCTGAATTTCGAGTTATCACTTTAACAAGTCAGTGCATAGTTACTTTCATATTACACATAGATATGATATATTTAATATAAATTACATGCTATGTGTGCATATTATCTGTGTTCTTAATATCTATGTTGGATGGACAAAATATACATGTTTTATTCGATTTAAACCGTATATGTATTTTATACCTATAATTATGATGGGTAAAGATGGGTAAATGATATAGATGATAAAATAATTGAGGAGAGGCCTCGATGTTTAAGCTGATTCAGTCATCTAGAGGAGTATAGATGACGACCACAGATTATTCTAGACAGTCTAGTGGAACGTTGGCAGGCTCGTAACCTGTAGGTGTTTTTAAACTACATGTTCACCAGGTGTACTCCATCCCCCTCATGGTTGCCTTAATAACATATATTGCTGAGGAATCCCCAAAGCAGTGTTGTCCATCCCGATGAAAATCCTTAGGCTAGGTCCCTTAATTAAGATGCTTTAGGGACAGAAAGTGAGGATAACGGGAACGGGTAATCGGGTTGATTGATTTGATGAAATTAATAAACTTAATTATCGTGGGTTGAAATCCTATGTGCTCACCAGGCTCCCAAGCCTAACCCACTCTGTTTCTGGTATTACAGGTAGTGGCAATAGAGCACATGAGTGATGGTCTGATGAGAGATCAATGGATTAAATGCCATTAGTATGATAGATGTTGTGAAGCGTGTACTATTTCTGTTTATGCTTATGTATTGTATTGACAATGACATCCCAACGTTTTTAATATAATGAAAACACATTTCTTCATAAATGCTTCGATAATTTACTTGTCATATTTTTTGGAACAAATTCCGCAACATATTTCTTCAAAAGGATACTCTGATTTTCAAATAGAGCATAAATAAATCGGTCTTTTCTGCCCGTGAAATTGGGGATGTCATAGAAACAAATAGAAAGCAATGGTAGAAACATTAGGGTTTACATAACCTTTGGTAGAGGCGAGGGGTTCCCACTGTATTTTGGAATCTACACCACCTTTGTCATCTGATGGAGGAGTTGAAGGGAGAAGAAAGAACTACGAATGGTAGAAATGATCAATTTAGGTAAAATGGAAGCACTTAGACTATCAAGAAAACAAAAATGTAGAAAGAAAGCACAAACTTATTGATCTACAAGCAGAACCTCAACGAAGATGGTGGAGAAGACCTTAATTCGAGGACTGGAATAACAACTTCAATTCGAGAGGTGAGTAACACTTTCAATTTAGGGAAAGACGGGAAATGGTACTTTGGATTTAAGGGTATGAAGTTGAGGTTATGAGAACTGAATCTGGAACCATTTATTAGAAACACGAACTCACTCAAATCTAGACATCTCCTTCTTCCCGAAGTTCACAAGAATTTGCAAACATAGTAAAAAATTAAATGAATTGCCCTCTTAAGGGTCAAAATGAAATAAAGGCATGAAAAGGGAAAACATGTGGTGATTGAATAAGGAATCACTGATCGTAGGATGATGGGGTGATGTCATGCAAACTCAGCTAAAATAGGGTGATATTGGAGTCGACTCCAAACTACCTATTGTTCATGTCACGACCGTATTTAATATGTTATATAATACAAATTTAAAACTTATTGTATATATTAAGTTAATAGAGAAATGAATAGTATAGTTTTATGGTTTCATATTTTGACCACAAATATTTCTTATTTCATATTTTGACCACCAAACTTTTTTATATTGACAGGTTTGATCCCTAACAGTAAAGTTTTGTAGTTTCATATTTTGGTTATAAAAGTTTCTTATTTCATACTTTGGCCACATAACTTCATTATGTTGGCAGATTTGATCCCTAAATCTCGTATGTTGGCACTTTCCACCCTCTACTTTGTAGAATGACACTTTCCACCCTAAATTTTTGGATTCAGACTTTGGCCAAAAGTTTTTCGTGTATTGTCAGGTTCAGTAAGTACACTTTTGTATATTGTCAAGGTTTGGTCCTTAAACTTTTTGAGTTTCAGACTTTGGCCACAACACTATTATATATTGATATCTTCGTCCCTTAACTATAATATTTGGCAGATTTGGTGTCCCAAAAGACGATAGTATCAGACCAAAACAAAACTTAACTATTGTATTTCATGCGGAATATATAAATTCGTTTAAGAGAAATTCCAACTCATCTAATTGGGCCTGTGTCTGGGCTTGGTCAGTGGTCTGGATTCTGAAATCTGAATTCGGACAAAACAAATTACGGAAAAAGTAAAAAATTGTGGTTCCTGGTTCGGTTTAAGACAGAGGAGAGAGAAGAGAGAAGAGAGAGAAAAGGAAGAGAAAGAGAGAACAAGGCAGAGACGGAAAACTACGTTCGACAATTCAAAGTTGCAAAACCTAATCGATCCAAAAAGGATACCAAAAGATCGAATCACAAAACCCTAACAAATCATCAATCCTGTTTTCGCCCCTCACTTCCCCCATTTCGATTGAACCCTAACGGTGGTAAGTCAATTGATTCATTTCATCAATTTTTTTGTCTATCAATGGTGCTTTAACGTGTTCCAATATGAAATTGTCAACAATTCGAAGATATATATGTGTTTTATCGGTTAATTGTGCAATTTTGTATTGAAATGTTGTAAAGTATCGAAATTTGAATTCATCTTAGATGCGGGTATAATAAACTGGTTTGAGGAATCCGGAAGCGAGGATTGTTAAATGAATTATGAATTTTGTGGTGTTTTCAACGCTAGTGGATTGAAATTTATATCTAACCTATGTCTTTGTAAAACGTTGAAAAATTAGAGGACAAAGATACATCTTTTAACAGCTACAATGTTAAATTAGGTTTGCCTTTAGGTTAATTCTTTCTTCTGAGAAGCTTAAGCAGTTGCAAATCTCACAATAACATATCATTTCCCCCTTTGTGACATGTTTAAGTCTTGTTGCTAGCTTTCAATAATGTTTTTGTTGCTCTTGTAATTGAGAAAGCAATAGATTGTGGTTCTTCCATTGCATTGGACTGGGTTTATGAAATCAGGGTAGTTGCTAATGGGATCTTTTTGAGTAATGACTTCTAGTTCTTCAACTGCTCATTGGTTACCTCCATTTTGAGTAAGTGGTGGTAAAATTATAAATGTCTCTGTATGATAATTATTGTTGTTAGCTTGTGTCTTCTATGTGACCGTTATGCCTAATCATTTGTTGTGAAAAATTCTGTCACTTGCGCGTTATGCGGTTTGTTATGTTTTGATTTAATAGTGTATAGTTATTGTTCTTTCTTGGATTTTGGAATGTTATGTCTATTACATTTAATAGTTTGCCGTTTTTACATCTCAACTCTATGACTTTTAATATTGTTAATTTATGTGGAATCAATAGATTTTCTTTCCGAAAGAGCCCTTAAGGAGAGATGCGAGATTCCAACTTATATAGAGGTAGATAAGACTGTGTTTAACCGATGTGGGACTTCAATAAGGCTTGATGAATGATAAGATTAGACTAGAAGTGTGTTGAGTTTTTGGGTTGTGATACCATGTGAGATATTGGAGTCTCACCTCTCTTCCTAAGAAATCTTTCATATAGAAATTCAAGGACTCCACAATCCACATATATCACAAATCACAATATGCTTACATGTGTTTTTGTTCTTTTTGTTTTAGCTGCAATAACATTGTAACAAGGGTTTAGGGGCATCTTATCTGGGTTAAAATATTTGATGTTTGAACAGCATTTTTCTTGTCGTTTTAACAACCTTGTCATAACTAATTTAACATCTCTTGCACTATTTAACAAGATTTGAAATGTTAACATAACATTTGCTTCTGTTCTTGAAATCAAAATCCTCAAGATCAGGTGTTTTGTTAATTTCAACTTTAAATAAAACCTTAATTATGTATATTGAAATATATCATGTCTCTTTTGGAAATTGTTAACTGTTTTCCATAACTCATACTTATATGATGTTTTGAATATTATGTCTTCTCTTATCAAATCTGGTTGGTTTATGTCTTTCCGTATACTAATTTAAGCAAGTTAATCATTTAATTCTTACTTTGTAGTTTCATTACAATTTTTCCCTTTTTGAATGAGTCTTATTGGTTTATAATATCTTTTTGATCTTCTTAAATGTTTTTAAGTTTTTTTGACCTTGTAAATTCATTGATTATGTAGGAATCCAAAATACACAATGTCTCCAGCATCAAAGTCAAAGTCAAAGGACAAAAGGGCAGCCGCCAAGGACCCACCAAAATCAACCAATAAAACCACCTCAACTCCAACTTCCGGCGGCGGCACCGCCACCAACAGCTACAACCCCCTTCTCGGAACCTTCCATGCACTCGATATAAACAACACAGACGATCATACCCAAAACGCCCTTGGGGTCGAATACGACTCCTTATCCAACAACGGAAGCTGGTCCGGTGAATCCGAAGACCACAAAGACAAAACCTCCGGCACCCCCTCCCGCCATGAACCACCACCACCGCCAGGTGTCGACAACGATAAACGCGAAAAAATCCGCCAAAAAAACGAAAAAAAACATCAACGACAAAAAGAAAGACGCGCTCAAGAACTCCATGAAAGATGCAGCGGTTATCTAATGTCAAGAAAGCTGGAAGCATTAGCTCAACAGTTAGTTTCAATGGGGTTTTCTTCAGAACGTGCAACCATGGCTCTTATTTTAAACGAAGGCCGAGTCGAACAATCCGTCGCGTGGCTGTTCGACGGCGGTGAAGACTCCGAACACCGCGCCGCCGCCTCCGGCGGTGGCGGCGGCCACCTCAAAATCGACATCTCCGAGGAGCTCGCCCGGATCACTGAAATGGAAACAAAATTTAAATGCTCAAAACAGGAAGTCGAACGGGCGGTTGTCGCCTGTGAAGGCGACCTCGACCAGGCGGCAGAAACCTTAAAATCTCAAAAACACGAACCGCCTGCCGCCCCGAAAGTTGAAGAATCCGGCGAACCACCTGCCGGGCCGCCGAAGGCCGCCCCAACAACTTCAAGAACGTTATTAAAACCGCAGAAAAGTGAAGATAAAGATTTTAATTATACAAAAACAGTGAATATCGGGCCACCAGCTGGCGACCCTGGAGTCAAAAGCTTGCAGTTGTTGAAAAAAATTCCGGCGAGCTCCGAGAAGCGGTGGCCGGTGGCGGTTTCCAGAGCAAACCCTCCGCCGCCACCGAAAGCCGAACTGAAAAGCCTCCAGCTCGGGTCGGTGAGGGAACCGGTTATTGTAATGCAGAGGCCTAAATCAAAGCCTATACCTACAGTAAGCTCGTCATCCTCCGAGTGGCACCCTACAGTAACTAACATGAACCCTAACGGATTCTCACATAGCATGCCAAGCTATGGGACAAGTGTCAACACACAATTGTACGATCAGTTTCACTACCCGCACCAGCACGCGGTGGATAATCATCATTTTAGTCAACAAAACGGGATTAGCCATAGCCATAGCCATAACCATTTCAACAACGGTGGTATCTGGAACAGAATGGGCGGTGTAAGTGGCGGCACCACCACTCCGCCGCTAGCTGCCGCCTCGTCTCTCGGGCTTTTCACCGGATCAAATGGGTCTTCCGGGCCGTCGTCTCCGGTGGACTGGAACGCCGGCGACTCGGTGCAATTTGATTATACAAACATCGACTGGAGTTTGGACCGGATTCCGGCAAGGCCGAACGGGATGTGGATGAATTTGGGGACGGCGGGGAACGGTGGTGAGTTTTATTCGTCCGGGAAGGCCGCCACGAGACCGCCGGGGTTGCATCCGGAGGTGGCGGTGGCGGTGGGTTCTGAAGCGGCGGCTGGTGGCGGCGGTGGTGGTCGTGAATGGAGCTCTCCGTTTGAAGAGAAAGAGTTGTTCAGTTTCCCGAGACAGTTTGTGTCTTCACCCTCGCTGTAATGAGAGTGGAAAAAAAAAGGGTAAACAAATAATAAGATGTGATAGGAGGAATGGGATGATGAAAAAACAATAAGAAAACAGAAACTTGAAAAACATGTGTTGGGATTTAAATGTTTCTATTGGTTTTTTCATTAACTGCTTCTTGTTTGTGTGTGTGTTTTGGGGTGTACTTGAAGTTGAAATTAACAAATCGAGAGCAATTGATGCTATAATGACTTGTACATTGTGCATTATGAGCTGTACATTGCTCGTGATTTGCAAATTTTGGCAAGCTTATTGGTTGTTTTTGTTTATAAGTCTCATGAAAGTGAAACTGTTAATAGCGAAAAAGGTGATTGCTACAAAGAGATGCAATTGGGCTCTTGTAGTTGCTTTTTCCAAAGTGTTTCGTCAAATATTATTACGAGTATAAAGTGAAACTTGTAAAGTTTTGATGCTTGTAAATTTTTTTGTTATACATGATTATTATTAATATAAAAAAGTATTAATATATTATTATTATTATTATATGGGCAAGACATGAGCCAAACATTGTGTCTCAAGCCTTTGTATTATAACGAGTGTGTGTCAAGTTGGTCTTTTTCGGAAGCCGACGTCAAGAAGAACAATAATGAATAATGAACAAAAGTCGAACAAAAGTGAATAATGAACAAAAGTCGACGTCAAGAACAATAATGAATAATGAACGATCACTTTTGTGCATATTTAGGGGATGTTTGACAAAGTTTAAAAACTGAACTTTTTGACTTATTACCGGTTTGATACCGATATAAGTCAAAAAAATATTTGGATAAAAAACAACTTATAGCCGTTGGTAATCTCTAATAAGTCAAAAAGTGATAAGTAACATACTTCTTACTTATTAAAAACTCTCTATTTCACCAAATAAGTTATAAGTCTCTTTAAATAAGTTTTGTCAAACATCCTTTTAGTCGGAATCGGTCTAAACATATATTTTGGGTTCGAGATAAAGAGAAAAAGGACCAGGCCTAAATATTATAAAGTCCACTTATTATGTTAACAAATATAACTAGTTAGTAGTAAATAAACAAAAAAACGTAAGATTGTAGTTGTCGAGCTCATATAGAATATTTTATTTTTCAATTTTCTTTATTTATTATTATTATTTTTCGGTTTCTTGAACCTTTGAATATCACTATCATATGATAAATAAGCAATAAAACTGAAAATTAAACCCCCCAAAAAATATTGTATCCATATACCAATTTGGTAAAATAGCAAACAAGTGAAAATACACAAACATCACATTGTTATCATATTCAAATTCAAACGCAAATGACTGTATGTGTATTGAAATTAAAAGCTAAATAAATATAATTGCATTCAATTTGATTAATTCAAATGCAAGTTATTTACTGTAAAAATTGACTAGTTGCAAACTTTTCTCATCACTTAGACGGGTGGATGTGATACCACAAATCATCATATTTTTAAACTATCATACCAGTGCCACATTATTTTCCCTTCAATCTTTCACTTACCCATAAAACTAATAATTATTTTCCCTTCAATCTTTCACTTACCCATAAAACTAATAAGAAATTGTACCAAACTGGCAAACTCACCACACTTTTGATTTTCTTGTTTTTTTAATTAAAACTAAAAAGTTATATAATTATAATAATGAGAGAAATATTCCATTAATTTAATAAAAATGATAAGTAAATAAACTAAAAAATTCAAAAAAAAAAAACCCCAGTATAGCAGCATGTGATGCCTAATCATCGTCGCTCATACGTCATCCTAATCCTCACATGAATCTTCCTCAAACATGTCTGATTCATCGTATGTATCGTCGAACAAGTTGTTTTCAAAATTGTAGACTACGGGGTTCACTTAAGCATTGAGGACATGTTCCACTAAATCATCATGGAGGTTATTGTTAGGAAATCAGACAATACTTGTCAAGAATCAGAATAGATCTGATGCCACTTGCCAAGCTCTGATACCACTTGTTAGGAAGTAAAGCGGATAACAAACAAAACTAAAAGTACACAAGACACAATATTTACGTGGTTCGGTTAAAGTGACATACGCCTACATGCAGGAGGGGAGTATTCTTTATTTCAGAGTTCTTAAACATAGGTTATGAGTACAAATTCTTTGAGATTCGCCTATCATTCTAGAATTCAAGACTCTCAAATGACTTAGCATGCATCCATATTTATACTTGAGGGATCAGACCTAAACCCCTAATGGGCCAAGCCCATTGGCCTATGAATTGTGTCAACCAATCACATTCTGCCATGCAGCAACTTTTAGAACATTCATCCATGACATAAAATACATGAGTATCAACAATGCACATGATGGAGCACCATGAGTAACCCTTACTCAAGAGGCTCCAAAACCTCTGAAAGGACAACTCAAATGGATGAAAGTAACCTCTACTCATAATACCAAGCTTAGGGGACCAAAAGAACATAAAATCAAGGCTAAAACAAGATCTAAGTATAACTTCACCAAGTTCAGAACTTTATACCTCCAAGAGAAGCCAAATGATGGTGTGATTTGGATGTAAGGTGCTTCACTCCTTTAAGATGATCTCTACTTCCTTATTTTTTCTTCAAAGGCACAAAACACACACACTCAAGTTAAAAAATGCTCACAAGGTAGATAAGGGTTTGCAAAAACTTTTTGAAAGGATGGAGGCTGATGAAGGGAGCCATGTTGGAGAGTTAAGGATGAATAAATAGGTCTAAACCCTAAATATTAGGGTTTGGGACTTCATCATGTACGCCCAGTGTACGCAAATGTACCCCCAACATACGTGGCTCCACCCAACAATTCCAAAAATGGCCATAATAGCCCCTCTCATCCATAAGTCTTACATTTTAAGGAACAAAATGCAATAAATCTCAATATAAGGGTCAAAAAGAAAGTACCTCAAAACAAAATGTTACACCATCATGCTCTTATATCTCTCTGAATCTCCATCAATGCTATCTTTTTTTTCGGCTCCTAAATTGTCCATCGCAAACTCAGTCTCCAGAAGTTTCATTAAGTTGTTTTTCTCGACATCAGCATCACCAGACACTTCTTCCCTGTGTTGTTCAAGGGATTCCCCATGTCTATGTTTTTCCATGTCACCCTAATGTTCCTCATTTGTCACAAAACCGTGTGGGTTTTATGTTTCAAACTCCACCTTTTAGCTAGTACCTTGATCGTTCCCTGCAACACTTGTACCACCTCCTCTATGGTTACACAATAAATTCAAAGGTCATATATATGCTAATAACAATTTTTGGAGTCTTTCCTTCTTCTGTATACCATAGATGATGACCTTTCCCTCAAAATGCATATCTTAGAATTATGCACTTCATTGCTCTCGGTTCCAACTTACCATAATTCACACCAGCGTAAGCATGGCATCCAAACATTCGTAAACTAGAATTATCAGAGGGTTTCCCATACCATACCTCTTGAGGAGTCTTACAATTAGTTACAGTTGATGGAGATCTATTCGCCAGATGGCAAATAGTTTTGACTGCTTCCACCTAGAATTTGTAACACCCAAATCCATGTAAGCATTGTTTTGAATTATCAATTAAATTTCTAAGAATTTAGACCTTGGTCACAACGCAAACAGTTAGGTGTCACAACATAAGCAGTTAGGTGTCACGACATGACGGTTCTTGAGCAGAACGTGCATCATTCTTGGTTCTCACGATGTGGCCACGTAAGGGTCACGACTTGATAGCCTCATCGTGCTAAAACCCTAATTTCAGGGATTACTCCCTATTTATGGGAATCGAGGGCTAGGTTTTCTCACCCTTAGCCTCTATTACCTCCCTTCATCCTCCAAAACCCTAATCTTCCATTGTTGGCTCTTGAGCTCCATTTCTTGGTGATTTGAAGCCTTGAAGAAGAAGAGAAGGCATTTGGTGTGTCATCTTAGCTTGCACACAACTCCCTCATCACCTTGAGTTGCATTAGGACTCTTGTAAGTCCTCAATTTCCCACCTTTTTAGCTTAATCATGTTATATCTAGAGTTTTGCTCACTTTTCTCTATGTTTGAGGAAGTTTGAAGGTTGGAAACTCATAAAGTTGGATACTTTATGAGTTCTTGAGAATCCTTTATACCCCTTTGTTCTAGATCTAGAGAGTTAGTGAGTTTTGGTTTCCATGCATGGGATTTGGTCCTATTTTCCTTTCATTTTGACCTAGCTTGTGGTTGGGACATGCATGTCTAAAAAGCTACAATTTTTATGATATTCTGAGTTGGAGAAGGCCTTCTGGAAGTTTTGGTTGCATGAAATTAAGGATAAGAACTTACATCATTAATCCGATTAGAGCGTTTCTCACAATGTGACGATTGGACCGTCACGACGTGAAGAGGGTCTGATCCCGACTATTTTGTCTTCATTGTGCCACGACGTGACCACCGATTGAATGACCTTGAGTGTTGACTTTGACCATTTACTTTTTGACCACATTTGACTATATGTCAACCTTGGGTTTTGGGTTGTAATTCTGAGTTTCGGCTCCCGATTACTTTATTGGTGACATGTAGTGGTTATCAGATCTATGATCATTTATGTCATCTTCTAGACTGTGAGGTGAGTTTTCTTACTATGCTTATGGGTCTAAGGCACCAAGGCCGGCCTACTTGTTATGTTTATATATATATATATATATATATATATATATATATATATATATATATCCTAGGATTATTGTTATGTTTATCTGTATGGTCTGTTATTTGCATATGTTGACTTATTAGAGGTTGGATTGAGGTGGGAGGCCAAAAAACCCTGAGATGGTTGGGTTGAGGCAATATGCCAACAAACCCTGGATGGTTGAGTTGAGGTGGTACTGCTTTGTGTTGTAGACCAAAAAACCCAGGATGGTTAGGTTGAGGCCATGTGCCAACAAACTCGGGATGGTAGAGTTGAGGTTACAGACCAACAAACCATTTATGCATACATTTTAATTATATATGTGTTGTTATGTGGGGTATTTTGGGGAAACTCACTAAGTTTTGGCTTACAGTTTGGATTTCAATGTTGCAGGTACTTCAGATGATCGGGGGAAAGCGAAGGCTTGTTCGTACACATCATCCCATTGATTTTTATATTTGAGAGATGTTTGGATACTCTGATTTGTGTTTATGTTTAGGAAACAATGTTCTTTGACTATGGTTTTCATGAAAATGACTTTAAAAATTAAAAAATTTAAGTATGTTTAAGTATGGTTTTTGGGACGTTATAGAATTGCTCTGATAAATCAGCAGATAATCGCATGCACCGAGCATGCTCCACCAGTGTTTGGTTCATAAGTCTTGCCACTCTGTTTTGCAATGGTGTTAGTCGTACAATATGATGCCTCACTGTACCTTCTATTTTACAGAAGTTGTCAAACGAAGCCGTGCAGAACTACATCCTATTTTCTGTTTTGAGTTATTTGACTTGGTTCCTAGTATGCTTGTCAACCATAGTCTTCCACTCCTTAAACCGCCCAAACGCTTCATCTTCGTCCTTTATCTTCAAAAAGTACACCAAGGTCTTCCTTGAGTAATCATCAATAAAAGTTATAGAGTATTGGCATCCACCATGAGACTTCACAAGAGATAGACCCTATAGATCTGAGTGAACACACTCGAGGATCTTCTTGCTTGAGTGTTGAACCAAACTGAACTTCACCATGCGTTGTATCTCTTGAACACAAGCTTCAATAGGTTTAGCATTCCCAATTGCATCTCAACCAAACAGCCTTTTCACGCTCACATGTCCCAAATTATGATGCAACAACTTTCTTTCATCGTCATACTTATCCAAGGATTGGGGTACAGTCATTGTTCCTCTAACCGTAGAGTCTTCCAAGATATAAATCCCATGAGGATTAATCTTTCCCTCCATAACTACAAGATCACCCTTGGATACTTTTAACCATTCACCCTCTCTGGAATACTTTAATCCATCTTTCGCAAAAGTGCCAAGAGAAATCAAATTCTTCCGAAGCTCCAGGACGAACCAACAATCCAGTTTCCTGACTATACCATCATGCATCTTGATATACACCATGCCATTGCCCTTGATATTTATGACCTAATCATCACCCATCTTGATTGTACCATTCCACCATCTGAAGGAGTTGAATAAGTCATGATTGTATGTCTTATGATAGGATTCTACAAAGTCCAAGACCCAAGCATCAATAGAACTAGATGTATATATTGTCAAAACTTCACCATCATCCCCTTCATTACAATTTCCTTGAACCACAACATCATTGTTGTTGCTTAGTCCAACATCATTATTCTCTTTCTTCAGCAATGGAAAATCTCTTATGAAGTGCCCATTTTCCTTTCATTCATAACATTTGATGTTAGATTTAGATTCGGAACTTGACTTCCCTCTGTTACCTCCACCTATATCTGATGTTCTTCCTTTTCCTGCAAAAAAACCAGAACTCTAAACTTCTTCTCTAACTAAAACTTATCTTTTCTGTTCCTTGGACATCAAAGTATCCTTCACACCATTCACACTGATCGTTGTCCTACCATACAACATGGTATCAATGAAATTCTCATAAGAATTCGGCAGTGAACATAAGAGGATAAGTGCTTGATCTTGATCTTGATCTTGATCTTCAATCTTAACATTCACACGTTGAAAATCCAAGATGATGCTATTGGGTTTTGAGCATTCTAACACTCCTATGGTGTACATGCAACCCTATAAACCTTGGATCTAAGTTTTCTCAATTATACATGCAAACAAGAACTTTCTAAGGCTTTAATGCTAACTAGCATATTATGAAGCTCTTATACTACAAAGTACTAGTTAGATGACATACCTTTTGATGTAGCTTGATGTCTTCAAGCTTTAAGAGCTTAGCCCCAATAGTGTGGAAGCCTCAAGTGGAATCACAAATCACTAAAACACCTTGGAAGACTTTTTGAGAATATGGATACTTGGTTCTCTCTAGTAAAATCGGCTAGCCCTTCTTAGTGTACCCACACTAGTGCCAATTTCACCAACCAATGACATCTTTATATAGTGTGGAGGATTAGGGTTAAACCCTAATACCCATGAACTTTCATTTCCTAGGATCCATGGGTTAAACACTCCATGGACTATCCATGAAAGCTTAGCCCAACCTAAATGAACTTGGCCCATTCCATATATATAAGAGTCCATATTTAATTAGTTCCTTTTGATCACTTAATTAATTATAAATTAATTCTTGATCAATACTAATTAAATAATATGATTATATATTAATATATTAGAACTTATAATATATTAATATAAATCATAAATATACTATTCTCAAAAGACTATCCTTATATTGTGTCGGTGAAGTGCAACCCAAATGGACCATGCCGGGTCGGGTCAAGTACATACAAAATATAGTTATGGACTTAGACATTAATCCAACAGTCTCCCACTTTGATAAGTCTAAAACTATTATTGAGTATGACTTCAAAACCTAACTGGCAATCGTAGCTCTTAAAGTCGTTGTCGAACTCTGACCTTGCGATGAACTTGTCCATTAGATAAGGGATCATATATTCCTCCATTCTAGATATCATATGGACTGAGACATGGATTATAATCATTCTCTCTGTCCATTTGTTGTTTCCCGATTTCCAATTTATGACGACTGACTGATTGAACAAATCAAATTAGTCCTGGATTGGCCAAGCACTCACATGTGTCATCATAAATCATCGAGGGGCCCACAGATATCGCTTTTATCCCGAAGGTAAAAGGAATGGATAAACTTCGACTCATATGTCTTTTTCTGCTACTTGTTGAATCATACACAAAGGCACGTTTTATAACATCGAGTTACCAATGTGTTTTTGTGCAATCAATGTACTATCAACTCATAGTAACAACTCATATCTCTAGGTTTGAAGAATATAAGATATTATTGTCTCATGATCACTCGTGATAAAATCCATGAAGTGATTCAAATGAGCACGGGTTGAATCCAATACTCAGAACTTATGAGCACTCATGAGTGTTGTAGCACAACTTTGTACACCAACTTGGACCTCTACAAGCCAACCCATGACAGTCTTGATTCATATCTACTTCCAACATATGACCGACTGTGGATGGTTTGAATAACTTAGTCATTCCGGAAGAATAACCTAGTTATTATGGAAGCCAAAACATGCAAAGTGAAACACAAGAATAAATAAATCTAATAATGTATATCAAAACCTATGAATATAAATAAAACACTTTCTATTTATCACCATACTGATTACTCATTATTCATTGTTTCGGTTTTATCAACTTTATACTTGAATTAAAACACTAGTTGTACCATGCTCCAAGCATGTACAATATGTTTTCTAAACACTAGTCATGCCACACACCAAGTATGCATACTATGTTTGTCTATGGTCTTTACTTTGCGAAATAGACCAGTTGAACATAACTCCAATGATTCTCATTTCACAATCCCAATTCCTTACTGCAAATGCAAGAATTCCAAATTCATGCCATTTACTGAAATCTGTTAGATTCTAAACTTATATGCATTGATCCTCTTGTAATGATTATGCACAAATTCACAAAGACTTGGCAACAATCATTACAGAGTATTCCAAAGGAGTTCAACTCCTTGGAAACATCCTTCTTGCATTAAGTTTCCTAATCTTACAGATTGAATACTTTCTAACTTTGAAACATTTCCATATTCCATTTTGACTATCACTTCTAAACAGGAGTTGCCTCCTTACGATTATGTCAATATGGTCCTTCCAAAATTAACACTATACTTCCAACTGTCATTGAGCAACCAATCTTTGGTAAACCTTAGATTGTCCTCAACAATTGCTTAATCATTTTAGTCATATCCAATTCTAGACCTTTTCCCTTCTTAATGCCCCAGGCATTTGGAAAATTTTAGAAATGATGAATATAGCACATGTAATCGATCCTATATTCGAAGCATATGGGACACGATTCATGATGTCTAACATAAAGACTAAACCGGTCTTTTGCTATAATATTTCCATTTCTATTTGCCAAGTTCTCATAATGCAGATTGTAAATCCCTAATTTGCCTGTGTATCAATCAGATCCGTTTGATGGTGCGGAATCCCAATCAAACGGATGATGTCAGATCAAATAGAAGAGAAGAAGAAGAAGTAGATGATGAATCTCAATGTATTAATGAATAGAATGATGATCCGGATACAAGAGATTCACACACACCAACACACAATAGTTCTTCTGTCTCTCTGGGCGTAAACTCTCTAGGGTTCATCATCTGTACTCCTCACCCTAACACCTATATA
The DNA here is from genome assembly GCF_002870075.4 of Lactuca sativa. Taxonomy (NCBI): domain Eukaryota; kingdom Viridiplantae; phylum Streptophyta; class Magnoliopsida; order Asterales; family Asteraceae; genus Lactuca; species Lactuca sativa. Next base: position 251,725,064 of record NC_056625.2, read on the forward strand.
TACATGGAGAATATGGGTCGTATAACATGGGCTGTAAATGGGTTTATGGACGTAAGGTGTTTACGGCCGTAAACTCAACCGTAAACATGACCGTAAACTCCAAAAATATTACAGAAAAATATAATTGCCCAGAAAAGCAAAGTATAAACCATATTTTGACCCAACAATCTCCCCCTTGGTTTATAGCTTTCTTTTCTTAATGACCCAACAAGCTCCCCCTAAGAAGTAGCTGGCTCTTCTTGTCAATCTTCAATGGAAGCTTGGCATCAGCATTTATCTTCAAATTCTTCACAAATTCAAGATGTACTTGATGAATCTTGAATGAATCACTTCATCTTGAGCACTTGAGCTTTTCTTCAAGATTTAACTCTGAACGCACATTAGGTGAGGAGGCTTGACGTACTGATTCTTGAAAGATAGCACTTTCAGCTTGAGAATCTTCAAAGAGAACATCAGAGAGAAATAATCTTCTGGATCACTTCAGCAGGTTTAAGATAACAGCAGACTGATTGAGGAGGCTTTAATGCAATCCGTCACATAATCTTCAATTTTAGCTTCACCTTGCTTCTGGGGTTGAAAGATTGAATTTGAAAGAATAATCTTCATTTCTTGCTCCTTCGAATGAGAATTCTTTGATGCTCACGGACGAAGCTTTTGGCTCATAAATCTTCAACACAAACTCCATGAGTTTCATCTTCACCTGAAGTCACTTTTCAAGACAAAACAAAACTAAAAGAAAACTTAGAACAAAAAGTAAAACAGAAATAACACTATTTTTTTTTGATTTTGAATTCTTGATTTTTGATTTTTGATTTTTTTTTAGTTCTCCCCCTTATATTTAAATTAGAAGAACACTATGAACAAACTTAACAAAAACAAAAATAATAGCTAACTTTAAGAGTGATTTAGGATCAAAGTTGATGGACAGCCTTATTCCACTTGTCGGTACCCTTATCTTCACATCTTCGTCTGATCGATCGCCAGTATTGTGGTCCACTTAAACACGAAAATTTTGGGACAATTTTGGACAATTTACCAATGACACGATACATGAATATATCTAATTGTAACTTTATTATCATGATTGACCCTAATTCTTAAATAAAAATTTTTTATGACCATTTAACTGACTACAACCAGGGATATTGTTGTCCACCTTAATCAAGCAGCGAGACCTACAGACAACCTGTATGTGTTCAATTTTAAGTGTATTAGAACGTGTTTCCCGCTTCCTGATATGCCCCAGCCATCAAGAACTTCCAGAGTACTCCTTACACCGGGTGAGCAGACAACCATTCAGAGAGAAGATAGATTCAGAATTCTATTACTTATTGTTTCAGAGGGGTTGAGAAGTAGAAGGTTGCATATGCTGTGTACCAGGTCGGATTGGAAGTCATGCAAAGGAGACATCATATGGCTAACAGATGAGAGGAATTTCATATATATATATAGCCTGCAGAGAAATAGAGTTGCATATGTTGTGTACCAGGTCAGATTAGAAGTCACGCAAAGGAGACTACATATGACTAACAGACAAAAAGAAAGAAAACGATATTCTACATACCTAATTTATCGGAATTTACCAGTCGCCCCATCCAACCGGAATTAAGGACAGAATCCGCACATCGAGGAAAAGTGAATCCACAGTTCTAGATACGGGTTATTTAATCTGAACGGTAGATTCCCATATATATATATATATATATATATATATATATATATATATATATATATATATATATATATATATATATATATATCTCCCTGCTCAACCTATCTGAGCGTCGTGAAATCAGGTTAAACGGATCTAACTAGGTCAAATTTTGTCAAGTCCTTAAATTTATTAGGTTCAACTTTCCCTAGTCAAGTCTATTTAAAATCTTTCGTGCCTACCAGCGCATCGAGCACAGAGCGTAGACAATTCAACTTAGGTACGTTACGCAGATTCAAATTGCCCGTTATCACTTGCCAATTTCATTTCCCAAAACATCTCCTGCAAGCACATTCCATTAACACCATATTTTTTATTTTCTGATTTTCTAATGTTTTTGGATTTTTTTTAAATTAAATTTTCTAATTTTTGTTTTGTTTTTATTTCTCCCCCTAAATTTGTGCACAGGAGAGAAACGAAAATAAATGCGCAAATTTAAACTATCCTAAAACAAAAATTAGTCTTTAAAGCGAATCAGCTTAAGAAAAACGCTGGAGTATAGAGAAGAAAATGCAAACCGTAATTCACCAATTGAATCTGCATTTAGAAGGTCTGAGAACAGCAAGCATAATCTCAGAACATATCTGAAAATTCTTCATATCATTAAGCACTAACCCCATGAGTGACCCCTTCCTTTCTTCCCTTCCCGCAAAGGACACATACTCTCAAATAATGTTCTGGGTGTTGTACAATTGAGAGATGTCCCCAATCATATGCCAAGAGCAGCCACTACCAACAAACCGAAGTCTGATGATATGCCTCCAAAGTTGTTCCAGCACAGAGCGGGATCAGTTGGTCTTTGGAACCCAATCCATTTTGAAACCGGGTCGACCTTTGTCATCCTTGCACGGTACTTTCTCCCATGACATGTCCTGTTTATCACAAACAGAAGATGTAGAAATATTAGATTCGTTAGTTGATTTGGGAGATTGAACCTTTGGTACCCATTTGTAGTTGGGTTTAACCCATTTCTTTTTCGATCCGATGGGTGCCTCGGCACTTGCTTTGGAACTTGAAGCCGATCTTCGAGATGACTTTGACTTAGCCGGTCTTTGTTTCACTGGAGCATCTCTTGGATTTGTCTTGTTGGCAGGCATTTCCTTCTTGCCATTGGGATTCAGATTCTTTGCCTTGTGGGTTTGATTCTTGGCCTTCTGTGCGTTCCAGTCACCATTGTCTGAACGTGACCTGGAAGGGTTTCTTTTGAAGTATCTCCCACTTGGTGCGTTTTTCCATCCTTGTGCGCAGTAGGGAATGTATGCGCGATTTGGATAGTTTCTGGCAATGTGTCCTGGTGTTCCACAGTGAAAACAAGTCTTTTTCTTCACTGTGAAGTTATTTATTCCTGCCCCTGGTGGCGTATCCTTGCCTTGTCCCTTATTTTTCCCACACGCACAATTGCAACAGGCACTCTGTTTAGCTTGAAATGGTGGTTTGTATTTACCAACGGCAGGTTGATTAGAAGCAACAAATTTAGAGTTCAAGGGGTCGTTTGTTTGTTCAGAAGAACTCTCCTTATTCTCATCCTCTGCTACTTTACCTGCACATGAAGTAGAAATATTAGTATTTTCAACATTAATAACTCCTCCTGACACAAATCCAGCTCGTTTTCCATATCGAAGATGTGGCTCCCTGTCAGTTTCGTCCTATGTCATAGGGATGGATGTGTAGTTATGATTATAAGGAGGGGGTACACTATCATACCCTAACCCTTGTTTTTATTTTCTTTGAATTTAATTGAGTTTCATATAAGGACTCGACTGTCTGACTTGACGCAGTATAATTTTTGAAACTGACATCAGTTTTTCCACACTTAATTTTTAAAGCGTCAAGTTCTTCAGTTACAGCAGCAAGTTGTCTCTTAACATAATCATAATTTTCACACTTGTTGCTATACTCTTCCTGAAGTTATTTAAAGTCCTTGATTTTTGCTTCTAACTCAGCCTTCAGGGGTTTCTGTCATTTCCTGAGTTGATATCCTTCATATCTCAGGTCCTCAACTTCTCTTTTTAATAAATCAGTTTGTTCCCAAAGAAATTTAATCGTAGCTTCACAAGCTGGAGTACATGTAACTTCAGTGACCGGAATGTTTTCATAACTCATTGTTTCTCTACACTTTAAAGCATCAAGTTCTTGAATTACATCAGCAAGACTAAGATGATTGAGATCTTTTGTCTTCTTGATGATAGCCACGTTCATATCCCACGATTTTGGAAGTGAATTTAGCAGCTTTTTGTTTATCTCGGACTTATTCAAGAAGATCCCGGCTATATTCATCTCAGTAGTGAGTGTAGTAAATCGCTGCAACTGAGTTTCGAGGGTTTCTCCAGGGATATAATCGAAAATGTTGAAATTTTGTCTTAACATATCTTGACAACTCTCTTTCATGTTTTCAATTCCCTCGTAGACCTTAAAATCAATTAAAAGCACAACTAGAAGCTAAAATCAATAGTTCTTCTGTCTCTCTGGCCGTAAACTCTCTAGGGTTCATCATCTGTACTCCTCACCCTAACACCTATATATATACATGGAGAATATGGGCCGTATAACATGGGCCGTAAATGGGTTTACGGTCGTAAGGTGTTTACGGCCGTAAACTCAACCATAAACATGACCGTAAACTCCAAAAATATTACAAAAAAATATAATTGCCCATAAAAGCAAAGTATAAACCATATTTTGACCCAACACACATTATGAAAAGGGATGCCGTAATCATAACCGATTTTTAGAACGCAAATAATGAACCAATATATAGAATTTCCTCATGTTGAGCCATTCCAACATGAAATTCATATATATTCTTGACTAAATACGATTAAAACCTCAATCTATGCTTTTAGATTTGAGATGAAGTATAATTTCCTCTCCCTTAATTATAGCAAAACAACTTTTTCCCAATTGAGACCTTTTGTTTTCTATAATTAACATTGCTAACTTGCAAACTTTATCATAATTATCATGCTCCCAGTAACATGATGATTATTAGCATAACATTTATGCTCCCACTAGCTTTGACATGTACTCAGAAATCAGTTGGACCTCTAGAAGTCAATACTTTATTGACATTCTTACCAAAGTTCAGATTTCTGATATTAGATTGCTTTGATAAGGCTTTATCAAAATTATACACCACATCTTAGATAGCTCACAGGTGTGTCTAAACAATTTCAGAACTATGAAAAGGGATGCCGTAATCATAGTCTCAACTGTTTAGACCTTTTGCCATTTCTCATAAGTCAATGTTAGTGTGTCGGTTAACCACGCACGCTCCACTAACGACTTTGAGAACTGAAAATATCACAATTTGCTATCTACTTAAAATCTACTTAGTGAAAGAGTTTCCTCACCATCATTTTCATGAATCGAAGAGAAACCTTATGACACTTAGATTTTTATGGTGTATGAGTTCCTACCCATATAAATTTGTCAAAACCATAATCACAAGACAAGGTTAGTGACAAATCCAAACTCTTATGGATTGAACTTGTGCAATCTTAAGTTCTTGCCACCTGGCAGCTCAAGGGCCTGCCATAGCTTCCAAGTAGCTGTGTAACCAATTGAGAACTCTCAGACTACTATGCAAAGTTAACTTGAATAGGCACAGAAATGTCAACACGATAGGTTATACACCTCAAGTCGTGTGCTAGTGAAGAATTTCAGGTTTGATTCTTGATTAGGTCTTGAAACTTTCAAGAGCTTTAGGACTCCCACTATCCTCTTGACATATAAGACTCACTTTCCAAATATACAAGAGATAGTGCGGATTCTTTATCAAGAAAAACACTTCACACAATTGGTCTAAGTTGGTCTTTGTTTTATCCAAAACATCACAACTTACCAATTTCAAATGTACAAGAGTCGGACACTTATACTCTTACATTTGACAAGTGTTTTAAACCTTTCTTTAAGATATGTCACTCAACTTACAGTCTTGGAGTATGACTCTAAGACTTGTTTTGGAACGAAGTATGACTCATCTTCTTGATTTGACCACATCAACAATTCATAGCTCCTCTTCTTAGCTATCAGAATGCACTTAGAGGATGAATTGAGATAAGGTCTCTTAATCATTAAGATGATCAAATAACATGATACTAAAGTACTCTCCTATCTTTTCAGATTTGAGAAACTTGTATCCTTCTGCCTAATTTGATTCTTCTCATTCGTTCTGTCATACATTGAAAAAATTTTCAATGTTTCAAAATTATACTTAAGCTTGTAAGTATAATCATATTTACTAAACCTTAGCAAATCATGAAGAATAGTCTTATTCATCTTCTGTGGTGAGCTTTGGCTAGTGCAAAAGAATGTGTACTTGATCCCTTAGTCCTTCTCTTGAGTCACATATAAATGTGAACAAGGAACTAGTCTTAATTTTCCAAAATGAAACTTCTCATACATCATACTATACAACTTGTATGATTCCAAGTTTCGGTCCAATTGAAACTTGGGTGATGAGAATCTTTTCTTATTTGGTAAATTTAGACACTAACGCAAACGAAAGAATCAAATTCATATTTCCAATATTGCTATAAACATACAAACATCAAGTTTTCATGAATGTCATTGTAAGGATATAAAAATAAAGTAAAACAAACTTTTATTTATGCGGAAAAAAAACTTTTTCCTTACAATGTAACTTGAAATGAAAACTCGGTTATTACATGTTTCATAGCAATCTATCATAACTCCTAAGAAGTACCTCAAGAATCTGATCTTCAATCATGCGATAGAAATCCATCATCGCGGTTAGATTCAGCATACTCTTTCTTTAAGTTTCCTTCATTTTTCCTTTGATTCTTAAAGCATCAACATGTGACCCAGTCACATCATGTAATCAGAATCTCATAATAGAAACTTAACAGATTTTGATAGTGGACTTTACCTGAAGTAGATTCAAACTTATTGACTTTAACAGCCTTATGATCTTTCAGGTAAATTTGGCAGCTTCGCAACCAATGCCCTTTCCTTTTTGGCAATAGAACCATATGGATCCTTTGGGAATGGTACATGAGATAATCTTAGACTTAGCCTTTGTCTTTACCATTTGGTCAACCGAGTTAACTATGGCCAATCCCTTTCAATTGGGAAGAGAATGCCTTTTCTGGATTTCCAGTGTCATCATTGTCAATGTCCATAAAGTTTTGGGAAGTCGATCTTCTAATCAAATTTTCTTTACTAGCCTTCCAAATCATTGTTGATTCAGCAGCACCAAGAAAGTAGATAAGATCATTAAGGGTCTTGTCGTAGTCTGTTTCATAGGAGTCCCAAAGGAACTCACTATGTGACTTAGAAAGTGATTGAACCACCAACTTTCTCAAGACTTTGACACCCAACTCTCCCGGCTTGTTAATATGTAACTTCATCTCCAAGATGCGACCACACATAGACCTTGCTTGCCAATAGGGTTAGAGTGACCTTGAACTTGTGGGATTGGGAGAATAATTGGAGGAGGTGGAGGAAGTGAAGTTCCAAGAGATTTGGGAAGATCATAGATGTCTGAACTAGACATATTTTTGGGAGATATTCAAGATAGTTGATTTAAAGTCTTTAATATAACACCCAATATGAAATATTAAGGCTAGGACCCAACACAATATTTTATAACTTGGAAGAGGGATGTCGTAATCCAAGCTATAGAATATTTGAACGTAGGTGAATGACGATTCACCAATTTCCACCATGAAAAACGAAATAATTTATTAGGTTTTAATTGTATTTGAAACTCCTAGATCTTTGAGATTCATTGAACTTTCAATGGCATGTTTCAATCTTGAGTGTGCCCTTCAGGTTTTGTGACTGGGATGCCGAGGATCACAAAACAAGGTGTGAAGTAACCATGCGAATTACTTGGTACCCTTAAGTGTTTACCCCTCAATCGATGTGTCGGTTAACCACACATGCTCCATCGATACTATGATAAACATTAAGTTACCCTTTGCCTACCTTGTTAAATACGAGTTAGTGTGCCGATTAACCACACACGCTCCACTAACCGACTTAAACAAAGTGCAAAATGTAATTTCATGGATTAGCACCTTATTCACATTTTCCTAAGTAACTAAGATTGGGTATTTATAAAAGGTTTAGTGACTTAGTATTTATCATTAATACTTTTAATGAAGGGAGAATTTATAGTCTTTGTCCTACCCGTTCGGCTAACGACCCTCCACCAGTCAAGGAAGCGGCGGGTGAGAGTGGACACCCATTAAACTGCCATTTTATAGGCAGTAACCTTATACCCCCCTTATAGACCGGCTTCGTGAATGAGGCCTGCTAATGGTAAGACTGACTTGCTCTTATACATATATATATAAATATTATTAACTTATAATATTATAAAGTATAAGGGTTGAATTTTAACTTTTAAAATTCTAAGGGCTAACTTAGAATTAAAGTATTCATAAGTGAAAACTTTTCAAATTCCAAAACTTGAGGGCGGGTTTTGTAACTTTCAAAACTTTTCTATTCCATAACTTATGTGTTTAAATTAGTTTTAATTAAAAAACTCTTCAATTTCCATAACTTGAGGACAAGTTATGGAAGACTTTAAACTAATTAAGAAAGTGACTCTTCATAATTCATAACTTATGGAAGCTTTATGATTTTAACTAAGGTTACAAATATTTTATTTAATGAAGAGACTCTTGAATCTCCACAACTTGAGGACAAGTTATGGAGTCATAAAACCATTTAAAGAGAACAAGACTCTTCATTTTGTAACCTATGACAATTTTTATGAGTTTTATGAAACTTAAATGTGACTTTTCATATAACTTGAGGACAAGTTACAAAAACACATTTTAGAATCAACTCTTAGATTAAAATGGATTGAAAACACATAATCAATTAACGTTTTTATTAATCTAAGAAACTCATAAGAACAAAATAATTCAAATAAAAAATTTTCATGTAATTAGTCTAAACTTTAAACTAATACAAAACATGAATCTATTGACAATTATCTTTGAAATTGGATTAGTATGAACATTACCACATCAAAAACAAGTTTATAAGTACAAAAACAGCTTAGGGTAATGTTCCTAGTCAATTTCTAGCCAAAACAATCGAATATATGCTGTCTGGGAGTCCAACTCGTCGAGTACACGAACCAACTCGGCGAGTTGGATGCATTTTGTCTTGGACTCGGCGAGTTCATCAGTGGACTCGGCGAGTCCAGTTCCCAGAAAGCCAGAAAATCGATTTTTTCAGCATTTTTCAGCAATTTGCATCAAGTATAATTGAAAACAAGCCTAGGCTCTGATACCACTGTTGGGTTTTGAGCATTCTAACACTCCTATGGTGTACATGCAAACCTATAAACCTTGGATCTATGTTTTCTCAATTATACATGCAAATAAGAACTTTCCAAGGCTTTAATCCTAACTAGCATATTATGAAGCTCTTATACTACAAAGTACTAGTTAGATGACATACCTTTTAATGTAGCTTGATGTCTTCAAGCTTTAAGAGCTTAGCCCCAATAGTGTGGAAGCCTCAAGTGGAATCATAAATCACCAAAACACCTTGGAAGACTTTTTGAGAATATGGATACTTGGTTCTCTCTAGTAAAATCGGCTAGCCCTTCTTAGTGTACCCACACTAGTGCCAATTTCACCAACCAATGACATCTTTATATAGTGTGGAGGATTAGGTTTAAACCCTAATACCCATGAACTTTCATTTCCTAGGATCCATGGGTTAAACACTCCATGGACTATCCATGAAAGCTTAGCCCAACCTAAATGAACTTGGCCAATTCCATATATATATAAGAGTCCATATTTAATTAGTTCCTTTTGATCACTTAATTAATTATAAATTAATTTTTGATCAATACTAATTAAATAATATGATTATATATTACTATATTAGAACTTATAATATATTAATATAAATCATAAATATACTATTCTCAAAAGACTATCCATATAAATTGTGTCGGTGAAGTGCAACCCAAATGGACCATGCCGGGTCGGGTCAAGTACATACCAAATATAGTTATGGACTTAGACATTAATCCAACAGATGCTATTGAATTTATCCAAATGATCCTTCACTTGGGTGCTTTCCGACATCCTAAGAGTATACAAACGTTGGTTCTGATGTTCGTCAGAGAATTGTTCTGATACTTGCTACACAATTTCTCCTAAATCCCAGATGCACTAGTTTAGTTCATGACCTTTCTTAGTACTTCGTCTCATAAACTTAATAGAATAGCGCTATACGCTCTTGCGAGAATATCCACCATCCTTTCAACTGCCATGTCATTTGGTAGTTTTGCTTCCTTTTCCAGTGTCATTGTACGTCATTGTTAAACCAAAAAAGCCCTCATCTTCACCTTCCACAAAGTGAAGTCATTTGAACCATTGAACTTCTCCAAATCAAACTTGTGAGTAGACATCTTTAATCACAGGAACCCAAACCGTAAATCTGATACCACTTGTTAAGAAATCAAACGATACTTGTCAAGAATCAGAGCAAATTTGATGTCACTTGCCAAGCTCTGATTAGGAAGTAAAGCAGATAACAAGCAAAACTAAAAGCACACAACACATAATATTTACGTGGTTTGGTCAAGGTGACATACGTCCATGGGCAGGAGGGGAGTATTCTTTATTTCATAGTTCTCAAACAGAGGTTACAAGTACAAATTATTTGAGATTCGCCTATCACTCTAGAATTGAACTGTCAAATGATTTAGCATGCATCCCTATTTATACTTGAGTGATCAAACCTAAAAACCTAATGGGACAAGCCCATCGAACCATGAATGGTGTCAACCAATCACATTCTGCCATACAACAACTTCTGGAACATTTATCCATGACATACAACACATGAGTATCAGCAACGCACATGATGGAGCACCATGAGCCATAGTGGAGCATCATGATGCACATGTAGGCGCATCATGAACACTAGTGTCCCAACATTCATCATGGTGGCCCAACTATTGGATTAAGGTGTCTAAGCCAATAAATAAATTAATATATTCTTGAATTCCTCATAACTGGTAACTGATTACAATGACTTTTGGAGATAGAGGTTGATTTATTAATTTATTATATGATTAAAAATTAATTAGAAATCAAAATAAATGATTTATTAATATATTATATGATTAATATATTAATTGGAAATAATAATAATTAATTTAGAATTAATCGGAAATTAATTGAAATTAATTTTGGGATTAATTAAATTAACTAAAAATATAGGGACTAAAAGTTCCAAAACCTTCCCATGAAGAGGAGGGGGGGGGGGGGGGGAAGAAAAGGGTTAAGGGTTATCTAGGGTTACTTACCTTATATACACCTGCCTTATACCATATATATACCCACTTAGGGGAGTCACAATTTTCGTCCACTCCTAAGCTCTCACAAGATCCAAATTTTTGAGCTCTCTTCCTCTTTCCTAAAAGGTCTACTAGTTACTAGGGTTTTGGGTACAAGCTATTAGAGACATCATATCTTTGGCGCTTGCTTTCCAAGGAATTCTGAAGAAGGTTTTTATTGATTAATTGCTATATTAATCAAAAGGTATGTAACCCTTTCTATTATATTAATTTTCGATTATACTAGGGTTACAATAGGGTTCTTGATATTCATAGTTTTAGCAATCAATATATAAAACATAGATCTATTCTAGGTTGCATGTGAACTTAAGTGTTAAGTGTTTTTCCGCTCATATGTTAATTTCATAACCTAGAAAACCCATCAGTGGTATAAGAGCCTTAGTTTTCTATTGATAGTGCAATATAATGAATTGATCAATCGCTAGGTTTTATAAAAGAATAAACCCTAAAAGCTTAAAATTTCGACTAGGGCTAGGGTTTCTGAAACCCTAGCCCATTTCCCCTTAATTTCGAAAATTGCAGGTATCCCTTAGGGTTTCCTAGTTTCCTTAATTATTATTTTACTAGGATTTAAAATTGGAATAACTAAAACTTGGTAACACTACCTTATTTTCGAAATTCAGAAGATGTGAGGCTTTAGGATTAAATTTAAATAATTTAATTAATTCTTTAATTGGTAATTATTATTTAATCCAATCAATTTAAAATTAGTTATTACTAACTGAATAATTAGTATTTGAATTTTAAATCATAGTATTTTAAAAGTTTAAAATACACCTTATACTATATATGATTAAATGTTTAATATATGATATGTATAAGAATAAGTTAGTCAAATCAATAGTATGCCTCATTCACGAAGCCATCCTATAGGGGGGTATAAAATGGTCGTTGAATGGGTGTCCACTCTCAGCCACCGCTCTCTTGTATGGTGGAGGGTCGTTAGCCGAATTGGTTGATAGGACATAACCTCTTAAAAGTATGATGCTATTTAAGTACTAGAACTTTTTTTTAAATCCCAACTCCAGTTGCTAATTTTAGGGTGTTGCACCATATATAACCACCTTAACTCCCAATATCTGGCCTCTTTGTCAGCCTCCATTGTGCTAAAACCCCAATCTCTAACCCTAATAGCATCTTTCAGTGTTATTGACCTTTTGGGGTGCATCTTTGGTTAGTTAGTGCCTTTGATAAAAGAAGGAGTTGGTGAAGAAGCTTTGTTGGAGATTGAGCTTGTGGATCCAGAGATTAGGCACCTTCCTCAGTTGCAAGAAGGTATAAAGTGTCACACCTCAAAACCAAGAACGATGGAAACGTTCTGGGGCGGAGGACGTCATATAAAGTATGACAACACAGTATAATAGTAAATAAGCAAACAACATCATCCATTGCATTAAATATATAATTTTAATACAAGTGTGTTCTGTACAGTTATAGACACCAAAAAGTAAATCAAAATAATAAGATGAGTCTTGGATGCGTTCCATCTTCTTAAAAGCTGGCATCGGTACCTTTTGTTGGAATAGTGTCTATGTTGCAACTATATTTGGCAAGTATTTGACCCGGTTGTGCATGGTCCTTTTGGGTTGCCTTCACCATAGCAACTTGACAGGATGATTTATAATGAGAGAAGACATATTATTTATATATTATGAGTATAATATAAGGAATAATAATATTGTTATTTGATTAATATAAGTCATAAATTAATTAAGAATTAATTTGGTGACTTAAAGAGATTAACTGAATAAAGGGGCATAAACTGTCAATTGTATGATAGTTGTATTTTGAGCAATGATTCCTTATGGATAAGGGGTAGACGATTTTAGGGTTTGGAAGAGCCTAGAGATCGTCCAAGGCTTATCATTAAGGATATTGGATTGCTTAGGGCCTAAGTTATCCAATTAGGGTTTTAAGGGTGAAACCCTAGGAGGCTCACTAGTATAAATACACCCATAGGGTTGAGGAAATCGGCACTCTTGCAATTGAAGAAACACTGGCCAATTTCTCACCCTCCTCTCTCTCTCACTTATCATCCTCTTGCTAGTTGGTGTTTGTAAGCCATTAGAGGAGTGACAATTGTGACTCTAAGCTCCAAAGACAAGAAGATTCAAGCAAGCAACTCAAGGTATTCCTTTAGATCCGATTTCTTATGTTATGATTTGAATGTTTACACTAGATCTATCAATAGAAGTCTTGGATACATTGCATGTTCAAATAGAGAAACCTAGATCCAAGCATTAGGGTTTGTATGTGCACATAGGAAAGTTCTTATGGCTCAAACCCATAAGTGGTATCAGAGCCTTGATTGGTTTCTATTGAATTGATGCATTGGTTGATTGCTTGTTAATTGCAAAATTCGTTTTTATCCTTCTGCCTAATGAACTCGGCGAATCCATTGTGGTACTCGGCGAGTTCGAGCGTCAGAAGGAGCTAGTTTCGGGATTTCTTGTTGTTTATCTTATGGAAACTTGCATTTATCTTAATGGGTCAATATAAATCCGATTTTAACATATATTTGAGTATATCCTTGACCTAACTCAAGATATTTACCAATTAATTGAATAATAATTTCCTTATATGATATTAATTGATTATTTTAATTAAATTGGTAAATTGTTTTGCAAGAAACATTTAAATAAATCAAATATGGAGAATTATGAGATTAAATGATTAATTTAAATAATTTGTTATTTGATCCTTTATATTTTGAAAAGTTTAAAACTTGTCCTCAAGTTTTGAAATTTAAGTTTTGTGATTAAAAGTTTAATTTAGACAATTTAAATTTCAAACCCTAGAATTTTACAAGTTTAAAATTCAACCCTATACTCAATATGATTACAAGCTTAATATATATATGTATAATTAAAATGCTAGTCTTACCGTTAGTAGGCCTCACTCACGAAGCGGGTCTATAAGGTGGGTATAAGGTTGCTGCCTGTAAAATGGCGCTTAATGGGTGTACACTCACACCCACCGCTTGCTTGATCGGTGGAGGGTCGTTAGCCGAACGGGTAGGATAGGACAACTCTATCTCCTCATTAAAAGTATAATATTAAATACAAAGTAACTACATGTTTTTCAAATTCCCAATTCTAGTTACTTTAGGAAAAGTGAATTGATGCAATCCCATGAAATTACACTTTGCACCCTTGCTAAGAAGTTAGTGGAGCGTGTGTGGTTTACCGACACACTAATTGGTTCTAAGCAAAGGTGGCAAAGGGTGATTCATTGTTTATCATAGTTCGGTGGAGCGTGTGTGGTTTACCGGCACATCGAATAGGCGATTGTTACAATGAAGGCACCGTGTAGATTTGCATGGTTATTCACACCCACTTTGTGATCCTCGGCATCCCAGTCACAAACGAGAGGGGCATATCGAGATTTAAACATGTCATTGAAAAGTTCAATGAATCTCATCGAAAACTAGGAATTCTCAATACATTTAGAACTTAAGGTTAGGTTTTCATGGTGGAGAATTAGTGAATCGTCATTCACTTACCTTCAAATTGTTTGCATGTTGGATTACGGCATCCCTTTTCTAATATGTAAATAATGTTGTTGGATCCTAGCCCTAATTTTTCTTATTGGGTGATAATTAGGGATTCAAATTCTAATCAATCTTTGTCCTTTCTATTTGTAGATGTCGAACGCGAACAACGCTGCTGTTAGCTCATTCACGTTGATGAGCCTTTGCCAAAAAGTGACGTTCGATGGAACAAACTTTAGCGAATGGATAAGATACATTTGCACGATTGCTCACTAAGAGGACAAGGAGTATGTCCTTGACGAGAAGCTCGAGAAGATCAATCCAGAAATCGCTACTCCGGCTGAAATGACTGCTTTTGAGACTCATGAACGTGATGCGACGAAGGTTCATTGCATCATGATAGCCACAATGAACGCCAAATTCCAAGAGTCCTATGAGGACATGTATCCGTACGAAATGTATCAAGACTAATTGGAGAGATACCATCAAAACACGAGGCAGGAACATTACGAGATCTTCACTAACATGATCTGTGCTAAAATGGGACATGGAGAATCCCTATCCGTACACTTGCAAAAGATGCAAAGGTATGTCGATCGTCTTCGCAAGTTAAATGTCGACTTTGGGGAAGATTTGGCTATCGACATGGTACTTCATTCCTTGCCTCCGTGTTACAACCAATTTAGGATGACCTACCACATGAACAAGGAAGAGGTCACCCTAAGTAAGCTCCAAGGTCTCCTTAGAGTTGCTGAGAACAACCTCAAGGACAAGTCTGTTGCACCAACTCCCAATCCACCCGCTGCTCCTGTTTTGGCTATTGGGCTGGAAAGGGGCAAGAAGAGGAAGGATCCGTCTAAGAGTTACCGTAAGGGAAAGTCCCAAGATGGTTCCTCTTCTAGTGGGACCAAAGTTGATCCTGCTAAGCCCAACCCTAACCCAAAGGAGGCAGAGTGCCACCATTGCCACAAAATAGGGCATTGGAAGAGAAGCTGCCCAGAATACCTGCAAGCCATCAGGGAAGGAAAGATCAAGCCGTCTTTCGCAGGTATTTACACAATTAAATCTAATGATTCATCTTATGCTATTTCTTGGGTCCTTGATACCGGGTGTGGTTACCACATTTGTTCTGAATTGCAGGGATTAAGAAGAAATAGGGATGTGGAGTGTGGAAGAATAAATCTAAGCATGGGGAATAGAAGATCGTCGCCTGTGACCAAGATTGGAGTGTATTCTTTAGTGCTTAATAATGGATTAAATTTAGATTTAAATAATTGTTGCTACACGCCAGATATGGCAAGAAACATCATTTCATTTCATGGTTTGTTTAGACAAGGATTTAGATTTTCTTTTAATAATGAGAATGGTTCAATTTATGCTTATCTAAATGGTGTCTTATATTTTGAAGCAATGCCATGTAATGGAATTTATGAAACTGTTATGATTGTAGATAACCTAGGAAATGATGTTTTATGCATGGATTCTTCCAATAGTATGGATAGAGCATCCTTGTGGCATTGTCGTCTTGGACATGTCAACAAGAAGCACATAGCCCAACTCCAAAAGGATGGAGTGTTGGAGTCATTCGACCTTAGGGAAGATGACACATGCGAATCTTGTTTACTTGGAAAGATGACCAAGTCACCCTTCACTAGCACATGTGAAAGGGGTGAGGGTTTATTGGACCTCATACATACCGATGTATGTGGACCCTTTAGATCAACCACAAAGGATGGGAACCGCTTCTATGTGACTTTTACCGATGACTATAGTAGATATGGGTATATTTACTTAATCAAGCAAAAGTCAGAAACGTTTGAAAAGTTCAAAGAATTCAAAAATGAAGTGGAGAATCAATTGGGTAGGAAAATCAAGATGCTTCGATCCGATCGAGGAGGAGAGTACCTGATAGTTAGCTTTGTTTACTTCTTTTTATAGTTTATTTTAGAATATTTCATCCATAATCTAGTTAATTTTCATGCATATTTTCCTTTTTGTTATTTTATGACTATTTCGGGCACTTTCTAGTTTCGTGAGCTTTATTGCAGATTTCATGGAGACTAGTGGAGCGGGAATGTTCGGGACGTATGGAAAGCGATGGGAATTGGTGGAAAACAAGGATCTTAGGCTTGATGGGTGGTGGAGATGATGCATGGAGAGAGCTTGATGATTATTTGAAGGCTTGGAGAGAAATAAACATTTAAATTTACAAGATGCGGGAGTGTATTCAAGCATGCATAGATTATTAATCGGGCAAGTTTACGAGCTATGAATCATTTGGAGAAGCCAAATTGGGCTTAAATTGAAGAAAACTTGAAGAAAAATGGGCTAGGAGCTGATTGGGCTCGCACTGGGCCAAGTGGGCTAAGCTATGGAGGCCCAAAACCTCAAAGATGCTACATTCAGGGACCACCCGCGCAACCCACCCGCGCAGCAGCACGCGGGTCGCGCAAGGCCCTGCAGGGGCAATTTCGGAAATCCTTCTTTTGAGCTATTTGAGGAAGGTTGGTGCCCATCTTTTGCATACTCTTGGACATCCGATTTTTGAAGATTCTCTCTGGAGTTTTGAAGACTTTTGAAGGCCAAGAACACTTGAAGAACATCATATTTTTACCTCTTGATTCTTGCTTAATGTTTGGTATAATTTTCTCTAACTTTGTTTCTTTGGGTTTAGCCATGCTTGGCTAAACTAATCTTGGTTGACTTTTGGTTAATCCTTTGAACTTTTGTTGAATGTTGAAGAATCCATGAACATGTTCTTAAATCTTTATGGGAATTTTTTGTGTTTTAACATCTTATCACTACTTGTATGTTTTAGTTCATGAGTTTAAATGTGTTTGTGGTGATTAGTTGGCTAATTTCTTGATTAAGTAAAGGATCCTCAAATTAGCAAGCAACAAATGATTTTTGTGTTGTTTTTGCTTCACACAATCATAAAAACATTTCCTCCAACATGGTGGTGAAAGCATTTGACCCCTCTTGGATTTGGTGACTTTTTGGTTCTTAATGCTAGTTGACTTTCACTAATTACATGCTATTTGGAATTAGTGACTTTGGCTAAGGAAATTGTTATGAGCTTCTCTAGCCATTTCAACAATTAAGAAAAGTCTAGGTAATCTCAAGCTCCTTGGATTACTATAGCCAAATTAAGGATTTAAATCAAAGTATTGCACCATTGGATTCTAATGATATGTTCATCAAAAGTCAAAGTGAGGAAACTTTAAGTCAACCATCTCTCCCTTATTGATTTTACATCAAATTCTTATTTTTGTTGCAATTGTCTATTTAAATCATAGTTAATTCTAGTTAGTTTCAAGTATTTCAAAACACCAAAATCCCCGTTTTTATTTTTATTGTCATTTTACAAGTATTTTTACAAAGAGATTTTTCATAGAGTTAGAAATTGAACCAATCTCCGTGGATTCGATCCCTTTACCACTATACACTATTTTAGTGTGTAATATTCAAGGTTATTATTTGTGTTGGCCTCGACAACCACCAAATTTTTGGCGCCGTTGCCGGGGATTGGTTTTGATTTAATCAGTTTGTTTCTCTATGCCTACATCTCATTGTGCAGGTACTCTAATTTAAAACCCCGAAATTAAAAAAAAGTATGATTTGGAAATGAACACTCCTTGCACCGAATACCAACTTTCTGAGCTAGCTCAGTTAGTTATGATGATTGAAAGTGACCAAAGTGTGCAACCCACACCTCTTCTTTGCGATTTTTGTGCCCAAAATGGACATCATTCCGACACGTGTCCATATTTACAAGGAGAATGGGAAGAAGTGCAAGATAAGGGAAGCTACTACCGGTCAAACCAATGGAGTTATGATCAGCCTCAACATGATCAATGGTGGGACAACAACCAAGTTTGGGGAAATAACCATTACCAAAACCCATACCAAACATGGGGAAATAACCAATACCAACTGACTCCACTATTCCAAGAACCCTATCCTTACCCTCCTCAACAAACTGAAACGCCAAGCATGTCCTTAGAGGACATTGTGAAAAGCATTGCCACTTCTACCCAAATTTTCCAGGAAACAACTCAAGCTAGCCTCAAAAGCTTAGAGCAACAAATAACACAAATTTCTCAATCATTGAGTATAGTGGAATCTCAATACAAATTACCATCTGAAGAGAGCCCATGTCATAATGCATGTTGCATTCCATTTAAAGATGAGAAAACTTTTGATGCCCCAAGAGTGTTATATGAAGAAGAGGAAGAAGAAGTAGAAGTGGAAGAAGTTGTCAAAGAGGAAGAAGAAATTAAGAATGTTGTCAATGAAACTGTAAAGGAAGTAATAGGGGTTAACGAAGGAGAGGTTGAGTCACCCACTACCATTGAGAAACTAACTCCAGTGGTAGACCAACCACAAGAGCCACAAACGATAAATTTGTCGGACTCTTCAAAGGTTACCTATCCCGAGAAAGAAGACGCCCAACCGGTCACCTACTCAACCACCATGTCAAAGAGGGAAGAGTTGGTCACCTTACGGAACAAGTATGAGAGAGAATATGGTTGGATGATTTCTATTATCAAAGGTCTAAGTCCGGTATGGTTCTCCCGTAAAAAGAAAGTCAAATACAAGAAAAGAGTCTCAATGGAGGTGTGGAAATTAAAAAATGTCGACACGGGGAAAATTTACAAGGTTAATGGACATCGATTGAAGCCATTCAATGAAGTTTTTGATTCAAATGTCCAAGATGTCGTCCATTTGGACGCCCCAAAGTGTTAAAGTGAAGTTTGGAGGCGTCTCGCCAAAGACGTTAAAGAATGGCATTTTTGGAAAGCATTGTGTTTTTGTGTTTTTAATTTGAATAAATGAGTTTTGAAGATGCTTTTGGGATTCAAAAGAGTTGTTTTTGAAGAAATCAAGAGTTTCTAGGTGTTTGGGGCCTTCCAAAGCAAGAACGGGTGAAAAACGAAGAAAAATGAAGCAAAAATGAAGATCAGGATCAGGAGGTTGCGCGACCCGCGTGCTGTTGCGCGGGTGGGTTGCGCGGCCAGGTGTGATGAAGCGACATTGGCCCAAGACTTAACTGCAAGGTCTGCGCGACCCGCGTGCTACTCTGCGCGACCCGCGCACTGTGCTGGGCAATTTGGGCTATTTTTGGCTATTATTTGACCAAGTGTTGACCAAAGGTTTTAATGAGTTGACCTTTTGACTTTTCTTGACCAACATTGACCGAAATTGACCCTTTTTGACCCATAGATTAAAATGTTCAGCTTCCCTTCTCCCTCATTTAATCATCTTGACCTCCCACTCCATTCCTCTCATATAACCTTCCAGCACCCACCTCACCGGAAAATTCAAGATTGTCGGAGTTCTACTGGTCGTAATTTCACGAAACCACCGCCACAAACATCTCCCATCATCCAATCCTCCGATTTAGGTCATTTTTGCCCTTACCTTAAGCATTGAGGACAATGCTTGTTCTTAAGCTTGGGGTGGGGCATTTCACTTTCCTTTTATATTTTTTTTCATGCATTTTTAATTAGGTTGCATAACATTTTAGATTTAAGCTAATTTTCATTCATTGTTTTAAAATCCAAAAAAAAAAAATTATTTTTTTCTTTTTCACCTTTTATATTTTTGCATAACATTTAGCTTAGGCATTAACATTCATGCATTTTTGTTGTCTGTTTATTCTCACCCCTGGATGCCATGGAATAGGTTCACAGTTATTGTATCATTATTGGTCCAGGATCTTGTTGTTATCTCACCCATCGAACGGCGACCATTAGCTGCAGTTTGGGATCTCATACTTGGGATCAGATGCTAGTAGCTTAAAGGGGTAAGTGATCATGGACAGGTAGTTTTCATGAAGAATTATGCATACAATACTAATGACTGTAGGATATACTATAGCAATGGATGTCTTAGCCTTGCGGTCACTACCACTGAGAGGATCACACTTGATCATGTTTGAACCGTTAGGATGAAGCACTAGTGCTTGTCCCCGAGTAGAATCCATATCCGGTCTCTTTACATCACCATATCTTTTTGCGATTTTCTTAGGATTTTGGAGAAGTCTTTTAGTCCGCATGTGGACATTTTCATTATTTTTGAAAAAAAATTCACAAATTTGAAGAGGAGCTTACATTATATCTTTATGCTCCACACATGGTCATTTTCTCGCTTAGACCATTCGGATTATATTACTACCCTTTCGGTTCCACTTACACACTTTAGGAACCAAATTTTGAGTCAAAGGGTTGTTATTACATTACCTTCAAGTATGTTGAAAAAAAAAGAAAAAGAAAAAGAAAAAAAGAAAAAAAAGGGGCAGGCAAATTCCCAGCTGCAGAAATCTGAGAAGGGTGACCGGTTCAATTATTGAACTAAATTTTCCAACATTTTGGTCACCCGGCGTTTGATAGTCATTTATTTAGGTATGTTTTATTGTATATAGATCGATTTGTTTTTTCGCAAATTGGTGATGTTAGGGCGATTGTCGAGTCGGATACTACAGGAGGTTTGGGCCAACACCAAGTGAGCCGATTCCTACAACGGTGCCCGAGCGATTAAACCTAGTTACACATGAGAGAAACCGGCAAACGTGAGATTAGAGTGTACATTTAAAGAAGAGCTCCACCCGAGCCCATCCAGCTGCTTTCTCCCTACTACAGATATTTTTCATTGTATGCATGTTCCATTGAGGCTGCGACTGCTCATCCCTCCTTACTCACCTAAAGGAGTTGTCCTGGCTATGGTTTATGGTCCCTTTGTCATCGGATGAAAAATTCGTGAGGTAATAGCAAGATCAATTCTGACCATGTTGACTAACGGTGATCAGGTTCTGTGGCTCTATCCATTCTTTTTATTTTCTCTAGGATAGTTCATCCCGAGTTCATTTTAGTCTTGTCTTACTTGAGGACAAGTAAGGTTTAAGCTTGGGGTGATTTGATAGTTAGCTTTGTTTACTTCTTTTTATAGTTTATTTTAGCATATTTCATCCATAATCTAGTTAATTTTCATGCATATTTTCCTTTTTGTTATTTTATGACTATTTCGGGCACTTTCTAGTTTCGTGAGCTTTATTGCAGATTTCATGGAGACTAGTGGAGCGGGAATGTTCGGGACGTATGGAAAGCGATGGGAATTGGTGGAAAACAAGGATCTTAGGCTTGATGGGTGGTGGAGATGATGCATGGAGAGAGCTTGATGATTATTTGAAGGCTTGGAGAGAAATAAACATTTAAATTTACAAGATGCGGGAGTGTATTCAAGCATGCATAGATTATTAATCGGGCAAGTTTACGAGCTATGAATCATTTGGAGAAGCCAAATTGGGCTTAAATTGAAGAAAACTTGAAGAAAAATGGGCTAGGAGCTGATTGGGCTCGCACTGGGCCAAGTGGGCTAAGCTATGGAGGCCCAAAACCTCAAAGATGCTACATTCAGGGACCACCCGCGCAACCCACCCGCGCAGCAGCACGCGGGTCGCGCAAGGCCCTGCAGGGGCAATTTCGGAAATCCTTCTTTTGAGCTATTTGAGGAAGGTTGGTGCCCATCTTTTGCATACTCTTGGACATCCGATTTTTGAAGATTCTCTCTGGAGTTTTGAAGACTTTTGAAGGCCAAGAACACTTGAAGAACATCATATTTTTACCTCTTGATTCTTGCTTAATGTTTGGTACAATTTTCTCTAACTTTGTTTCTTTGGGTTTAGCCATGCTTGGCTAAACTAATCTTGGTTGACTTTTGGTTAATCCTTTGAACTTTTGTTGAATGTTGAAGAATCCATGAACATGTTCTTAAATCTTTATGGGAATTTTTTGTGTTTTAACATCTTATCACTACTTGTATGTTTTAGTTCATGAGTTTAAATGTGTTTGTGGTGATTAGTTGGCTAATTTCTTGATTAAGTAAAGGATCCTCAAATTAGCAAGCAACAAATGATTTTTGTGTTGTTTTTGCTTCACACAATCATAAAAACATTTCCTCCAACATGGTGGTGAAAGCATTTGACCCCTCTTGGATTTGGTGACTTTTTGGTTCTTAATGCTAGTTGACTTTCACTAATTACATGCTATTTGGAATTAGTGACTTTGGCTAAGGAAATTGTTATGAGCTTCTCTAGCCATTTCAACAATTAAGAAAAGTCTAGGTAATCTCAAGCTCCTTGGATTACTATAGCCAAATTAAGGATTTAAATCAAAGTATTGCACCATTGGATTCTAATGATATGTTCATCAAAAGTCAAAGTGAGGAAACTTTAAGTCAACCATCTCTCCCTTATTGATTTTACATCAAATTCTTATTTTTGTTGCAATTGTCTATTTAAATCATAGTTAATTCTAGTTAGTTTCAAGTATTTCAAAACACCAAAATCCCCGTTTTTATTTTTATTGTCATTTTACAAGTATTTTTACAAAGAGATTTTTCATAGAGTTAGAAATTGAACCAATCTCCGTGGATTCGATCCCTTTACCACTATACACTATTTTAGTGTGTAATATTCAAGGTTATTATTTGTGTTGGCCTCGACAACCACCAAATGACAATTTGGTAGGAAAATCAAGATGCTTCGATCCGATCGAGGAGGAGAGTACCTAAGTCTTGAATTCCACGACTATCTCAAAGAATGTGGAATAGTTTCGCAAGTGACGCCACCTAGGACACCACAGTTGAATGGTGTGGCAGAAAGGCGTAATCGAACCTTGTTAGACATGGTTCGTTCTATGATGAGTCGTGCTTCACTACCTATCTCATTCAGGGGGTATGCCTTAGAGACTGCCGCCCATATCCTTAATCGAGTCCCTACTAAGAAGGTTGCCAAAACATCTCACGAAATGTGGACAGGGAAAGCTCCCTCGTTAGCACATATCAAAGTTTGGGGTTGCGAGGCTTTCGTAAGACGAGATACTCACGACAAGCTCGAACCTCGTAGTGAGCGTTGTATTTTCATCGGCTACCCGCAGAAATCAGTTGGATATCTCTTCTATAGACCGAATGACAATGTTGTCTTCGTTGCGAGGAGAGGGGTTTTCCGAGAATGAGAACTCATAAGACAAGGAGACAGTGGGAGGCAAATTGAGCTTGAAGAGATTCATGAATCGATTGATGAAGGAACCTCTACCGCTGGCGCTCAACCCGAGGAGGAAACTCCGGTTGAACCAATTGACGAGTCCTTACCTCTTAGATGTTATGAAATAGTCAGATTTCAACCCCAGTTTTATGGTTTTCATATTACTACCGAAGGGGACACGTATATTAGTGATGGTACACTAATAAATCTAGATGAACCTAATAGCTATAAGGAAGCCATGGCAGGCCCGGAGTCTGCAAAATGGAAAGAGGCAATGGACAGCGAGATCCAATCCATGTATGACAACCAAGTTTGGAATTTGGTTGATAATGTGCTCGGACGTAAGACCGTTGGGTGCAAATGGATCTTCAAGAAGAAGACCGACGTGGATGGAAACGTACACACATATAAGGCGCGATTGGTTGCGAAGGGCTTTACTCAAACTCCCGAAGTTGACTATGATGAGACCTTCTCACCAGTTGCGAAGATAAAGTCTATTAGAGTGATGCTAGCTGTTGCCGCATTTCATGATTATGAGATTTGGCAAATAGATGTCAAGACTGCTTTCCTTAATGGGAAGTTGGCTGAGGATGTTTACATGGCTCAGCCAGAGGGTTTTGTTGATCCGAAGCATCCAAATAGAGTGTGTAAGCTTGAGAAGTCCATTTATGGACTTAAGCAAGCGTCTCGCAGATGGAATCTTTGCTTCGATGAGAAAGTCAAAGAGTTTGTATTTGTACGAAGCAAAGATGAATCATGTGTATATGTCAAAGCCAGTGGGAGTATAGTCAGCTTCCTCATTTTGTATGTCGATGACATACTACTCATAGGAAACGACGTCCCGACACTGCAGGAGGTTAAGTCCTAGCTCGGGAAGTGCTTCGCTATGAAGGACCTTGGAGAGGCTTCCTATATCTTGGGTATAAGGATAGTGAGAGAACGAAGTAAGAGACTAATAGGACTTAGTCAGAACACTTACTTAGATAAAGTACTAAAACGTTTTAGTATGGAAAATTCGAAGAAGGGAGAATTACCGATAAAAGTAATACCAAGTTGAGTAAGACTCAAAGTCCGAGTACCGAAGCCGAAATAGCAGAGATGAGCCAAGTACCTTACGCTTCCGCAGTTGGCTCAATCATGTATGCTATGACTTGTACTCGCCCTGGTGTAGCCTTTGCCTTGAGCATGGTTAGTAGATATCAAAGGAACCCTGGCAGAGCCCATTGGATTGCGGTCAAGAATATCCTTAAGTACCTTCGGAGGACCAATGAATGGTTTTTAATCCTCGGGGGGAGTGATGACTTGAAGGTGCGAGGGTTTAGTGACACCAGTTTTCAGACCGACAGGGACAACTTCCGTTCGCAGTCGGGCTGGGTGTTTACCCTTAATGGAGGAGCAGTAACGTGGAAGAGTTCCAAGCAGGAAACAATAGCTGATTCAACGTGCGAATCATAGTACATTGCAGCGAGCGAAGCGTCGAAGGAGGCAATATGGTTGAAGAACTTCATTGGTGATCTTGGAGTTGTGCCTGCCATAAAGGAGCCTATGGAAATTTTCTGTGATAATGAAGGAGCGGTTACCTTGACCAAGGAACCAAGGGATCATGGCAGATCTCGTCATATCGACAGAAAATATCATTTCATTAAACATCGAGTAGAAGAAGGACACCTCGTGGTCAGAAGGATATCATCAGAAGATAACCCAGCAGATCCGCTTACGAAGGGACTGAGTAGGGTTAAGCATTTGCAGCATGCTAGGAGTATTGGACTGAGAGATGATATTAGATTAGATTAGATAATTTTAGAAACTTGTAATAGATAAATGTAATTTAACATTTGATGAATAAATAAAGGAGTATTATTTATAAGTAAAGTTACTGTCTTATGTTAAATGTTTAACTATTGTTTCACTTTGCATGTTTTGACTTCCAGAATAATTGAGTTTATTTAGAATAATCGAATTATTCAAACAATCCACAATCGTTCATATGTTGGAAGTAAGTATGAATGAAGATTGTCATGAATTGGTGTTTAGATTGTCTAAATGGTATTAGACATAGCAAAAGTTTGCTGCAACGTTCATGAGTGCTTATGAACTAGTTTTGAGCATTGGAACAAACCCGCGCTTGCTGGAATCACCTTATGGAATGTGATAAAAAGGGTGATCGCAAGACGATAATATCATATGGTCTTAAAACCTAGATATATGGTTTGTTATTTGTTAATTGGTTGTACATTGATAATGCGAAACCACATCGGTAAATTGATGTTATAAAAAACATTGTTGTGTATAATTGATTAATGAATAAGTAAATGCATATAAGTCGAAGTTTATCTGTTACTTTTATCCTAAGAGGGTAAAAGCGATATCTCGGCCGCTCGATGATTTGATTTGACTTATGTGCCGGGCCCGGTCAGAACTAAATTGATGTGTTCGATTAAGTTCTATGTCAAATAAATCTGAGATCGAGAAACCAAATGCTAGACAATTAATTCCATAGAATTGTCTGCATGATATCTAAACAAAGGACTGTACGATCCCTTATCTAAAGGACAGGACTGATAAGATCAGAGTTTGACAGCGTCTTTGAGAGCTATGATTGCTAATCGGATTATGCTTGTATATCTAGTTACTAGACTTATCCAAGTGGGAGACTGCTGGAATAGTGTCTA
Organism: Lactuca sativa; assembly: GCF_002870075.4. Lineage (NCBI taxonomy): Eukaryota > Viridiplantae > Streptophyta > Magnoliopsida > Asterales > Asteraceae > Lactuca > Lactuca sativa. The sequence goes on from NC_056625.2 coordinate 251,751,341, forward strand.
AGGCTGCAACTATATTTGGCAAGTATTTGACCCGGTTGTGCATGGTCCTTTTGGGTTGCCTTCACCATACCAACTTGACAGGATGATTTATAATGAGAGAAGAAATATTATTTATATATTATGAGTATAATATAAGGAATAATAATATTGTTATTTGATTAATATAAGTCATAAAATAATTAAGAATTAATTTGGTGACTTAAAGAGATTAATTGAATAAAGGGGCATAAACTGTCAATTGTATGATAGTTGTATTTTGAGCAATGATTCCTTATGGATAAGGGGTAGACGATTTTAGGGTTTGGAAGAGCCTAGAGATCGTCCAAGGCTTATCATTAAGGATATTGGATTGCTTAGGGCCTAAGTTATCCAATTAGGGTTTTAAGGGTGAAACCCTAGGAGGCTCACTAGTATAAATACACCCATAGGGTTGAGGAAATCGACACTCTTGCAATTGAAGAAACCTTGGCCAATTTCTCACCCTCCTCTCTCTCTCTCTCACTTATCATCCTCTTGCTAGTTGGTGTTTGTAAGCCATTAGAGGAGTGACAATTGTGACTCTAAGCTCCAAAGACAAGAAGATTCAAGCAAGCAACTCAAGGTATTCCTTTAGATCCGATTTCTTATGTTATGATTTGAATGTTTACACTAGATCTATCAATAGAAGTCTTGGATACATTGCATGTTCAAATAGAGAAACCTAGATCCAAGCATTAGGGTTTGTATGTGCACATAGGAAAGTTCTTATGGCTCAAACCCATCACCTTTCTACTGTCGACCTGAGAATACAAGTTATTTTGAAAGAGTTTATCAGCATTAAGCTGGTGAGTTCATAAGTATTTTAGTGTCGGTGTTTGTTATCAAAACGTTTGAACATGGTTTTAAGTATGAGTTTGTAAAAGGTATGTAAATGTTTGTAAGTGTTTTTAAAAGTTTGAATCTCTTAGAAAAACCTATATTTTCTATTAAAGTAGCCTTCTACCAAGGCTTAACTGTTTCATATGTTCATTTGTTGTAAAAGTGTGTAATTTCCCAAGTGTAACTATCATTATCAAAATATAGTTTGTACATTAATGTTTAAGTGAAATAATCACTAAATATATGTAAAGGGTAAATTATTGTAGTAATGTAGCGTTGTATTATAGGAACTACTGCTGTACTAACTACCTTAAACCGGATTTATATTAAGGTATCATGTGATTTATTGTACCATACTATTGACTAGATAAACAACGACAAATGTAGGTCGTAAAAAGAAATGACGTTTGGCACCCGCAGACCTGCAGGTCCGGTTGTAGCTAGCAGCAAGGTGTAGGATAGTCAATCCAGTATAGATCTATACGCAAACTCACGCTCTCCCTTCAAGAGACTCTGGCTACAATTCGGGCCATGACATTGAAGTCATTCTCCAATACGGATCACAATGGTTAACGTATTCATGTATATGTAATGTAATGTTACTCGTTCTAGTATCGTTGTATATGTTCTCTTCTAGTATAGTTGTATATGTTCTCCTTCTAGTATAGTTGTATATGTTCTCTTTCTAGTATAGTTGTATATGTTCTCTTTCTAGTATAGTTGTATATGTTCTCATAGTAATAAGTACTGATTCATGAATGAACTGACTCATTGATATAGAAATAGTATAAGTATGATCTTGTGTTACCCCGATGGTAACTTTCTAATGATGTAACTAGTACGCCTGAATATGGAAGAACTTTTATGACTATATATGTACACATGATATATAATTAATATTGAAACGACCTTCGGACGGCTACCCGATAATCCACCAGACCACATCCAAATCGAGGAAAGGAAATAGGGCGGACGGCCTTCCTAAGCCTTTTAAACATTACTTATATAACTATACATATAAGGGCATGCAATTTATAATAAGTATAACAAAGGTTAAGTAAAAGCATTTGATAAGTAAAAGAGTTTGTAAAGCAGTTTGACGTAAAACAGTTTGATAAACAGTTTGAATAGTAATAAATAATTGGTTTTGTAGTTATTAATCACATGTGATTGATGTAATAACTATAAGTATTCAACTTGTATTCCCCCCTATTAAAGCATTTAAAAAATTTAAAAGTATTTCAAAGGTTAGTTAAAGGGGTATGAACTCACTTGTGGTGAGTGGATTGGATTGAAGTATTGGGTACGGTGCTAGGTGACAAATGAAGACTTGTACACACGCACGAGCCTAGTTATCATATAATGAACATATATATAACTAATTAGCCAATTTATAACTAATAAATTAAGTTGGGACACCCTAGAACATGAAAACACTTTGTTTCAAGTGTTAAAGATCACAAGGATTGCATCCGAGTGTTGGTAGGGCAAAACTAGTGTGTTTAGAGTCCAAGGGTAAACTCCCTTGGAGTTTACGGTTTTGATGGTCAAGACCTAGGGAGTTTACGGCAGTAAACTCTAGAGTTTACGGTCGTAAACTCTAGTCCTAGTGACCAAGTGTTGTTTTGTGGTTTAGCAAGCCTATTGAAGCATTTCTACTAAGTGGTTTGGCCTTTGGAAGAGACTAGGGCAACAAAACACCTTCTTTGAGGAGTTTACGGCCTCATGGCATTTTCCTTTGGGTTTACTATCGTAAACCCTTATGGAGAAGGGTATTTCCATGATTTCAAGTCCTTAACACAATTAGGTAAGTGTATGTGCTAGTTTCTAAGCCTAAGGAAGGAAAATAACCCATTTAGACACACTTTAGGGTGTTTACGGTTTTAGGAGATCCCCAAACCGTAAACACCTATAAATGTTGGATTTTGGTGTTTTTCAAAGCTTAGATACATCAAAGGAAGGTTTAATCAATTCATGGAAGGCTTAAACATCAAACTAGGGCTTAGATTTGAGGCTTAGACACACTTTGGTGTCATTTATGGTGTTTACGATCCAAGCATCTCCTTGGACCGTGAACACCTCTAGCCTTGTGTTCTTGACATTATTTCTTGATATTCAAATGTAATACTAGCTTAAAATCACTCAAGGATGGAAGCACTTACTATTAGAAGGCTTGATTTGAGCTAAAAGGCCAAGAACACTTAGTGTGTGTTCTTGGTGTTTTGGAAATCTAGTCAAAATACAAATATGGTTGGATGATTAGATGTATAAACACTAGATTAAGTGTTTTACTAACTTAAAAAGGTTAGAACACTTACAAGATTGAAGGTTTGGAATTAAACCTTGGATGGTATTTGAGAGAGTATTTGGAGTTTACTCTTTTGACATTTGGGGAGTAAACACATATGACTAACTATTTGGGGAGTAAACTCATACATAGGTATGGGTTCACGGTTTTGGGTGATTTCTCAACCCAAAACATAAAAGTTTGATCGGGCGTTTCTAATACGCGAAGTGTTTGCGGTTTTTGAAATTTAAAACCTTAGACGACACTTTCTATCACCCGTTCGTTTAAAAATAATATTAAAATAATCAAACGAACTTTATATTTCTTAAAAATAAGAAATAATCACATTAACTTATGATACGAGGTGGTTGACTTTTAGGGTTTGACCGAATGGAAATTTCGGGTTGTCACATAAAGCCTCAACCTTGATCTTTGTATGCTTAAATCTCTCCATGTTATGGTTTTATGCTTTTTGGTCTCTTTTGGGTTGGTTTGTTGAGTTCAAGTCGTTTATGGGGCTTATCCTTTTAGATCTGGGCATATTAAGCGTTTCCTAAGCATAAAGGTACAAACTTTTATGGTGGTTTTGGTCTCATGCATGTATTAAGTCATCTATTAAGCTCTTTTGAGATAAAGATCCCCATTAAGCCATGCATGCACGTAAAGTTGGCAACTTTATGTGATAAACCACCTGAAGGAAGTTAGATCTGAGTTTAGGATGGAGTCTTAATCGATTAAGAGCTGGAAAAGGAAAGTTGGCCAAACAGGGGAGTACGTTGGGCGTACAAGCTCATACACTCCGCGTACAAGCCCTAAAGCTAGTACACTTAGCGTACAAGATGAGTACGCCCCGCGTACTCAACAGTGGGCGTCGGTGAAGTGGGCTTTTCGATATTGGGCCATAGTGAACTTTAGTGACTTGGGCCTTATTGGGCCATCAAAATTTTATTAATGGGCTATTAATATTTTATTGGACTCTTGGTTGTAGGCCCATGAAAGTGATGTGGGCCCAATTTGGAAAATTAGGCCATATTGGGCTTTGAGTGATTATTGTGGAATTTGGGCTTTTTTGACTTTTGGATTGGGCTTTGGCCTTGGGCCAAGTTAGGGAAGGGTAAAAAGGGTCTTCTAACCTAGTTTGGACTTTTAGTGTGAGTCGGGATCCGATTATTGATTGGATTATTATTTTGTGATTGATAGCGTGAGGATTTTAGCGGAACAACAGCCAGAGATTTATTTGTGAGATTTGGCAGTGTGAGGCGATTTTCCTCACAATGTTTAGCGGGTCTAAGACACCAATGCCGACCCATGATCAGTGATGTTAGGATACTAGATGCCTGTGTAACTCTTGTATGTGTATGTGCTTATATGATTTGTATGTTGGGTGAAGTCCGTTATGCGAGTTTGGGCGGGGCCCGTTATGCTCAGTGGGCAAGACTCGATATGCGAGTTTAATCGGGGCCCTTTATACTTAGTGGGCAGGGCCTGATATGCGAGTTTGGGCAGGGCCTATTATGTGTTTATTATTGCATGGTATGTGGTATGTTGGGGAACTCACTATGCCAAAGGGAAGAGTCTGTTATACTCATTTTATGATGACCTTTTTGGGATATTGGTTTTATTAAATTAAAAATGAAATTTTTGGGTCTTATTTTTGGGATGTTATATTAAGTGTTCTAATTGATAGGGTTTGAGTACAAACCATTAGTGACTTGAGATTTATGGTGCTTGCTTTCTAGAGCTGGTTCAAGAAGAATTTCATTGATTATTTACAACGATAATAAAAAAGGTATGTAAACCCTAATCTCTTATAAATTTCGATTATTTTGGGGTTCTAGTAGGGTTCTTGATATTCAATAGTTTATAGCAACCAATAGAGAAAACTCAGATCCAAATAAGTCACATGTGAACTTAAGAGTTAAGTTTTTCCGCCACATGATTTTAATTATAACTTATAAAACCCATCATATATGATGTCCCATTTGGTTGAAACGACACATTATATGATTTTCCAATATAGATGTCGTTGAATATCAATGATTGGTCTTAGAACATTGATGTTGTTGGAACCCACTTGATCGAAAAATGCATGCGATCATAAGACGACACCACTTCTAAAATTACCTTTGTATTATGGGCTTTGAGACAGATTTAACGTGTGAGTTGTCTATTATACGAGTTACCATTTTTTTAGTCACCACTCACTACACCAAGGGTTTCATCACCAATGTAGGTGCTCATCGTTAACCGTTATAGACAAATTAATAAAGGGGTTAAACATATCATTCAATTAAATAAGAGGGGGCAAAAGTGTTAAGTTGCAAAAGTTGTCTTTGGTTTACTATTTATTTTAAGCACACACGTGTGCAATGATTTAGACCGGGTCCAAAATACTTTGTACACTTCGTAGGAGACTTGCGACTGGATTGGGGCTCACGTTCCAGAAACGTTCGAGAGAAATTCGAGTCTTCTCAAATTTCCCACCTTTTTATACCCCTTTTTCTTCGATTACCCATATGTTCAATTTTACGATTCTAGGGTTTCATCTTTCGTAGATAATTTTAGCTAGGGTTTTTTTAGGAGATTTGATTTGTTTTTCGTAGCTTTCAACGATATGAGGAAGAAGCTGGATACGCGATTCCCTGCCGTGAGTATTTCTGTTACCCTTTCTCGTGTTTATTTTTTTGTTCGATATGTTTGGAACTCCGATTTCGTGGTTTGGATTTTGAATTGGAACAAAATTACGTTTGAATTTACACTTAAACATCTCCAATTCCTAACCTCCATTTCTGTGTTCGGGCATGATAAATTTATAAGAAGTTATCTGATAATTATCGTGAATTTATACGAAAATTTGAGCAATTCGTGTTTGTGCACCATTTCGTTTGCGGAGAACGTCTCCTGCTCATAGTTTATTTACAATTTCATTGTTATACAAGAATTGTTGCTGTTTAAATATGCACAAAGTTGAAACATGGTTTTCGTTTAGGATGAACTGTTATTATTGTCAAAACTTCATATCTTTGTTTGTCTTTGTGTTTATAGGATTTGACTATAAGTAATTAGGCGTTTATTGTGTTGATTGTGGTGTGGTTTTTGGTGATATTCATTGCTACAGTGGCTTCCCGAATTATATCCATGAACAGCAATTTAAACATATGAAATCGAATGATAGAAAACCATTGTTTTTTGCTTTCCAGTTTCCACCATTGAAGATAAAACACCTTTAACCTTCATAGTAACTTTTTGTGCTTCTAATTCAAATATTTAGAAGGCAAAGTTCGTGGTAGCTGTTTGAAATATACGTTACATCTTTTTGTCAATTTGTGAAACAAAGAGCATACTTATCAATATATACAACAAAGTGGATTTCTTACCAATTTATGCAGCCATGATTCAGTTTGTTACCAATTTATACATTATTCTACCTAAAGTCGGGGTAAAATACTACTGGATGATAAAAAGATGACTGCAGAAATTGGTCAGATATCTACTTTGTTGCATAAATTCGCAAGAGATTACTGATGCATAATAAGTGATTTGTTCATATCTGTTTTCCTATTGATCTCATATGTTTTCTTCTGTATAAAGGATTGTTTCTTTTGCATTTGGTAGATGTTCTCTTATTGATCCTATAATTTTCATGCCTTCTCCAAACTTTATATATATGTTACAGATTTGTTGTTTTATATTATTTCCGTGTCTAGTGTATGTTCATTTCTCATAAGTACTGGTTAGATGCCTCAAGTATCTTATTTTATTGTTACTTGTTATATCAATTAGGCTCGAATTAAAAAGATAATGCAAGCAGATGAGGATGTCGGGAAGATTGCTATGGCTGTTCCTCTTCTAGTATGTAAGTAACAATTCCCTTATGGCTTCACTACTTCAAACTTAATATGATTTGTTTTCAATAAATCGAAATAAAACTTAGTATGATTTGTTTTATGGCAATTTCTTTACACTTATACTTGATTTATGCACAGCTAAGGCTTTGGAATTATTTCTACAAGATCTTTGTGACCGAACATATGAAGTCACTCTTCAAAGGGGAGCAAAGACTTTGAATTCTATGCACTTGTAAGTACACTATCACCAATCCCATTATAGGAATCCAATCTTCTAAATCCTAATCAAGTAGTCATACCATGAATTTTAGGAAAAATTTCAGGAAATAGCAAAGTTCTTTACACTTTTCATTAATGTAGGCAATGTACTTTACCTTTTACCCATAAAAACAATGTACTTACATCTTTATACCCATAACAGCCACACACTTATGTTTTTAATAACAATAGCAATATGTAGCCTGAAACTTGTAATATGTACTTTTATTTAACACATAATAATAACATACTTACATTTCTTTAAATATAATAGATACATTTCTTACATGTAACATGAAACTTGTAAGAGTTTTACAAGTTTCTGGTTTTATATTGTTTTTATGTTTATTCATAGGGTGAAGAAATTTAAGCACATTGCTGTTATGGATAAAAAAGAATAAGTACATTGCTATTATGGGTAAAAATATGAAGTACATTGTGAAAGTAAAGTAAATTGCTATTTTGCGCAATCACTTTAGATTTTCTTCTGATTTATTGTTCATGTTTTTTTGATTTGCAGAAAGCAATGTGTCCAGAGGTTTAATGTGTTTGACTTCTTGAGAGATATTGTTGGTAAGGTTCCTGATCTTGGTGGTTCAGATGCTGCAGGAGATGAAAGATCTGCAACTAAACGAAGGTTTGTATAAATTTTACAATTTACACAACAAAATTTATAATTTCTAGAACGAAAGTTTATGTTTGTCTTATGTTGATTTGACTTTGATAATTTGGTTTATGCAGGAAAGTTGCTGATGATGATCATAATGATGGCGATGAAGACTCAAAAAGGGATAAACCGGTAAGATTCTTTCATCCAATTTTGGTAAATTGGTAAATAAATTTAAGAAATGCAATCGAGTTTGTGTGATTTTGAAAGATTTTATACAAAAAGACAAAATTATCCTTGCTGAAATGGGGAAGTTAAATGAAAATCATTCTACCATAAAATTTAGTTAGTAGTTGAGAATTATGTAATTGAACTGATTCTGAAAGTATATAGATTCAAGAGATGCAATTTAAAAATGAAAAAGACAAACATACTTTCATCATTTTATAGTTATGTCCACTTGACTATTTTCTGCAGTGATTAAACTGTTCTTTTTTGACTGTTTGTAAAAACACATTTTTACAGGTTATCTGGTTTTGATATTAGGGTAAAAAATTGAAACACGCAAACATACTTTCCCCATTTTTTTTGATATAGCTATTTAACTATTGTTTTTTTATAAATTTTATAATTCTAGTTTAATGACAAAATCGATAGAAAATAATAATCCAGTGGGTAAATTGATAAAATGATAATAGTACGTTGTGCTTTTTACTATTTTTCCCATTTTATCAAAACCAAATAACCTGGAAAAATGTTTTTTTTTTTCAAATGGTCAAAAGAGTAAAATAGTTCAATCACTACAGGAAATAGTCAACTACTCAACTGGCAAAATCAATAAAATTAAGAAATTACAAGTGCTTTTTTGTATATCGCCAATTGAAAAAGTATGAAAGCACAATGACGTATTTATCGATTTCTCCAAATTATTTCTATAAAAATAAGCTCTTTAGATTAACCATGTCTTGAAAGTTAGTCTTATCATCCTTAGTATATAATTTCTTTTCATTATAACATTTTTTTTATAATATTCTTGAACTGATGAATCTTTTTCATATAATCACAGATAGATCCTCTCCATGCAAATGGCAGTAGTCGAGGAAGGGGCAGGGGCAGGGGCAGAGGCCGGGGCAGAATCAGTCGGGCAGAAAGAGAATCACATTTAGCAGCAGCAGCATCTAGTCACGAACACGATTCCGATTCCGCCAATAAACAAAAACCAATCCCTGATTCCATTGAAGACACCGATTCCAAACGAAATCACATCACAGGAATTGTAAAAACCGAATACACAGTCAAAGTTAGGAACTTTGACCTCAACTTAGACTTAGACGAGAACGGCGACACTCCGGTGGTATCCCCGACACCTGTTATTCCGGCGGACCCAATTCCGGCTGGCCCGCCACCGGAACCGGAATATCCGGGGTGGTCGTTGGCGGAAGTGGAGAAAATGGCGATTGATCCGGTCCAGCTTGCTAACTTGAATAGTGGAGTAGATGAAGATGAAGAAGATTATGATGAGGAAGGATGAATGTTTTTCTTGACTGAATCCTCGTACAGTTGGTTTAAAGGGTTTCTTGTTTTCGTGTTTAGTGGAATTGTATATGCTAACTTTAGGTAGCGTAGACAGACAGATAGACAGGCAGACAGATAGACATGGAAACTAGGAAACAAGAAGTTAGGGAAGAAGATTGAAACAAGTAGGGTTTGTTTGTTTCTTATTTTTATTTTGTGGTCTAGTATATGGTGCAAGATCTTCTTGCATTGTGAATGTAAATAGTAGATGAAAGAATTTCTTGTGTAGTGTTTGGTAGGATGGAATTGGGAAATGAATGGAATCTTTTAGTGATTCATTCTATTCTGTTCATTATGTTATTATTTCTATTAACAAGTCGCATTACGTGAACAATAATTATGTTATGTTATTTATTTATTTTTTATATTTAATTTAAATCTAAGCATTAATCCTAATATTTAATTCACTTAAACGTATGCTCTAATACCAAAACACCTCTCGTATGAGCCGATAGAATTTAGTAATTTAAAAAAATGTTTTAAAGTTCAAATGAGTAAAACTGGATTAGAAATCAAAGTTTAATTATATGATGGTTTTAATTATAATAGCATAACAAAGTTCAAATGAACCATACATATATGGCCTTCAAAATATCCAAAAGTAAGCTAGAAGTTTTCAACCTGTAGTATGCAAGTATATGTCAAAATAATGGGTTAGGATTAAAAAGCCTAACTAGTAATACCGAAGTCTAAGGAATGAAATGGGAATTCTGATACCCAATTCCTAAGCTAGATTCCAAAAATCGTTTGTAAACATTTCTAAAATATTTCATTGCATAATAACCATTTTTCAAACATTTTAGTGTAGCAGTTATAACATATAGAGTAAAAGTATAAAATAAAAATCAATGCATATGCATATGCAACTAAACCAACCCCGTTTACTACTCTCAATATAGTCACTTTGCACTAAAGGTCTAATGGTCGGGCAAATACCAGATAAGTTACCTGCTTACGACCATTGCCGATGGCTACCCGCTATCCTCAATAAGTATGGTTTAGGATAGACACATGGCCTTAAACATGTCTTCCATGGAATGGGGTAGCAAATCATATCCTGAAGCACTACACTTCCATAAGAAGTAATGTTTCTTTTATAAACCAGGATACTGGATCCTTCATGAGGTAATTTCACACTCTACGTATAATAAGTCATAGGGACTCTCATAACCCACCCTACATGCAATGCACAAGTAAGGATGCTCCAAATTCACCTTTCTAAACCATACAACATTTTCCAAAACCAATTTATGTCCCAAAATGTATTTTCATGAATGTACACGTGTCATAAGGCCACATAGCATTCAAGTCATAAATATAGGTAGTACTTTAAAATTATCTAGTAGGGGCATGTACTCTAGGTACTATTTGATTTATATGTTCAAAAATCATTATTGAATGATGTTACTAATAACATATGATCTTATAGGGTTACATCTTAATCAGGTTGGTACTTATTGAATATTTATTAAGTATTTAATTATTAATAAATAAATTCAAGTCTTGTATTTAATTAGAGAATGATTATTGTTTTATGAAAATAACAATAAAAGACAGAAGAAACTAGTTATTATATCATATGGTATAATTAATAAGTCATGTACAAATGTTTTGGACACTTTGGTTAACCATCAACTTACTAGCTAGTTAGGTTTATTCGTTAAAGAAACTAACAAGACAATTTTATCTCTTCTTTTCCCATATGGTCGTAGGTTTCCAATGCATGGGAGGTTGCTTGTCAACCTCCCTTCTTTTGTCCCTCATGCTCCTTTTGCTTTATATTACTTTATAATATAATATAGGGTTCGACCTTACTTGCATAGGGATGCATAAAAGAGTCTTATGCATGAAAGTTACTAGTTCTTTTGGCCTTGGGAATTCTCTAAAAATGTAGACACCATACTCCTTCCTCTTGTCTTTCTTTTGAAGCTAGTCGTGGTTTGGTGCTCCTTTGTGTTTCTCTTTTAGTGCTTATTTTGTTAAGCACTTAAAGGCTTAAGAAACTCAATATACAAGAAGGAACTAGCATTCAAAAATACCATACTCTTGGTGGTGGAATACTTGTAGAGAAGTTCAAGCTCATTGAACACCCCAATATCAAGTGGGTTCAAAGTCTCTAAATGTTGTCTTTCTAAAACACCATATGGTTGTGTTTATATCATTCTAACCTATGTAAAAGGATCCTTGATGGTTTTGTTTTTAAAATGGTCTAAAATAAACTAGTTATTTTTAAATGCTTTCGTTGTCGGTTTTTATGAAAAACACTCTATTTTATGTATCAAAACCCATGAGGTATGTACTCACTTCAATAGCTTAGGATGTTATTTTACCCAATTTAAATGCTTAAAAGCCTCATAATCTCCACATAATTATGTATACAATAATTACTCAAAATGACCAAAATAACCCTAAGATATTTTAAAACTCAACTTAGTGTTTTAATAATCTTTGCACAATTATATAAGAGTATTAGAAGATGATCCAAAGTCAAGATTGTAACACCCCATTTTCACATTATAGTTTAAACGACTAATTATGAAATTCAAAGTATTGATACATTGAATTTTAGCCGATGTATTCTTAACGAAAGATGTAGTAGTCAAAATTACGAAGTCATTATTCTAAACTCTAAATATCGTATTTGCACTTCTTAATTTTTTAAAATATTGGATTTGCCCAAATCTATTTTTTTAATAGTTTTTAACATTTAATAATCCATTTTTTATATTCTTATGTCATTGAAATTAAAATAAAAAGTGAATGGACCATAATGCCCTTTAATCTTAAAACCCTTTTGTCTACCTGGATAGATCGGTGGTATTGCCAACAAATCCCCAATTGGATCTGCCATAAATTTCCCCAGTCTTTAATGAATTGCAACCTCTTCAAATTAAACCCAAATAAGATGAGGCTGGCAAATTGGGTTCCTAATATAAGTTGAGCTGCCAAATTGGGTTCCTAATACGATCATGATAGCTTCTTCCAAATCATAAAAACCCCCGACCACGTAAAATTAGAAAGAATTTATGAAATTTAAGAGAAAAAACATGAAAATAGATATAGCTTCGTAGCATGTTTTACTTACTGTATTTTGAGATAAAAACAAACTCCAACTTTACGATAAAAAAGAAAACACAATAAATTTGAAGAAACTAAATAAAGGTATAATAGAATTGCTTACATATATAGCATTAGATAGTGATGTATACCGTATGGCAATGAGTTTAGAGCTACTACTAGAAACTTGTATTATGAACATGAACCAACATACATGATACATTACCTGCGATATTCAAAATGGTAACAAGCATCGATGTCAAATTCTCCACGAATCTTCAACTAAATAAGAACGAAGAGGATAATGAATCAAAAATTGATAAATTCAATAGAAAATAAAAAGAAGGGTAAAATAGTCAATTGATAAAAAAAGGATTTAAAATAATTATAAAATATGTTAAAAAAGGATAAAAATAAGGATTTGGACAAATTTGATATTTTAAAATTTTACTAAGGATAAATATGATATTTAAAAAATTGATTGGGCAAACATGATATTTTGATGTTTAATAAGGGCATATACGAAATTCTCCCAAAGAACGCCTAAACCTGACTTCGTATGAGTAAGTTATGATTTTTCGAAGTTTCGCGTCAACACAATACAACAGTATGCGACATAGAATTTGAAATAAAAATCGGCCAATTGTTAGCCAAAACAATGTAAAGAAGAATAGAAGTAATCGTAAATAAGAATTTGTAGATATAGAGAACGTCGACAACAAAACTCATATGAAGTAGTTATGAGTTTCACAAGATCTTTTGTCAGTGTAATTCTCATAAACTGTAAATTTAAAATAGAATGTGAATTAGCCGATGAAGTCTAAATGAAAGTTGTAGTACTCGTAGATACGAAATCAAGGATATAAAGAACGTCGAAAACGGAGCTTGTATGCGGAATTTATGATTTTTTTAAAAGTAGCAAAAAATACCCACGAAAAATGATGACGTGAAACCACCCGGAGGGCGCCACGTAGCAGGGATGGAGACCAAGTCTTGATGATGACGTGGTTCCACCACGAGTTGACCCATGGCAAGGATGAAGGCGACAATCGACCAAGTGACATGGACTAGCCAAAGTACGACACGTGGTACCATTCGGATCTGGACACGTCGATGAAGCATGACGCGCCCATGGTCATAGAACGCGGCGTGCCCCTGTACCGGTCTATAAATACGTACCGAATTTGGATTATTTCTCACACAAAATCTTCCAATTCTCTCTGAAAACTCTTTTTTGACCCCGAGCCTAATATTTCTGAGTTTGTGAGCATTATAGCGAAGCGCTGAGGCTTCAGAGAGCCCAACAAAAAGGAGTATTTAGAGTCAAAGTTCTGCCAACGACTTTCCGAAATTTTGCTAGAATTTTCTGTAAGTTAAGCTGCACTTACTGTTCTTTAAGTGTAACTTATATTTTATGTTCATTATCGTTATTATGAACCTATAAATAAGATTTATTAGTGACTCTAATCATAATACTAATTGATCTACTTACGGGAGTGATGTTTAGGCAAGATCTAATGAGGTGTTTAAAGTGGATTTTCCAAACAGTATACTCTATATACCAAACAGATCCTACCTCCGATATGCTCTTACCTGGTTATTCCTTATTTGATAGAGCTTCACGTATTCATTGGGATTAATGAAAGATATAACTTTTATTACTAGAATGTCATAAATATTAATAAATTATAGTATTATAGGTTAATACTTGTTAGACGCGTTACCTGCTCGTTGGACGCCATTTGGATAGCTGATAGTCGTCGGAGTACTTGTCCAGTTGAGTTATATCATTATATCATGTGTTACGCTATATATAGTCATGCATGATAAGATATAAGAATTGATGGAGTATAGTTATATGTGTGGACTAGAATAGTGTCTATATGATTGGTTGTTTATGTGATTTGTTCATATATATATATATATATATATATATATATATATATATATATATATATATATATATATATATATCCGGTTTTGGATTGGTCGGTTCGGCTCGATTTTGCGGTTTTTTTGCACACCCCTAGTTTCCAAATTGGGTTGGGGATCCCTCATTTCATTAGTTGGCTAAAGTGACGTTAACTGGTTGTAAAAAGTGTACATCTCTACCGCTACTTGGGTAGCTACCGTCACTTAAGGAGTTGGTTATTGAAGGCATGGATGAGGTGAAAGTTGTTGCTTTGGAGTTTCTTGGGACTACTGGTCTTCCATTCCCTTCACTTAGAAATCTAACCTTTCGAGATATGAAAGGGTGGGAGGCATGGTCAACTAGTAATAGTGGGGTTGTTGATACGGCATTTCCATGCCTTAAAGAGCTTCGTATTGAATGTTGTCCTAATTTGGTAAGTGTCTCAGTTAAAGCATTACCTTCACTGAGGGTTCTAAGGATAAGTGGGTGCAATCATGAAGTGTTAGGAAATCTGGTTCATGTATCAGTCACTACGTTGTATATATGAAACGACCCAAAAATACGACCCAAAAAAATTCATTTTTCAATATAATCAAAACCATAATATGAGTATCATAACATAAAAACATACGCGATGTATCCCAATCATAATAAAATACTGTGCGGAAAACTGTATCATACTACATCAAATCCAAAACAACTAAAACCATCCCCAGGATAAAAGCTAAGCTGTGGTGTGTGCGATGCTGTCACCCCGAGCTCTTCCCTTTGCTTGCGGAAGTACCTGAAACCAAAACTGAAACTGTAAGCACGAAGCTTAGTGAGCTCCCCCAAAATACCACATACCATACAATAACATATAACACATATTGGGCCTTGCCCACTGCATCGGGCCGAAGCCCGGAAACTGCATCGGACCGAAGCCCGGAACTGACTGGGACCTTGTCCCCTGCATCGGACCAAAGTCCGGAACTAACTGGGACCTTGTCCCCTGCATCAGACCGAAGTCCGGAACTAACTGGGACCTTGTCCCCTGCATCGGACCGAAGTCCGGAACTAACTGCATCGGACCGAAGTCCGGAATTAACTGCATCGGACCGAAGTCCGGAACTAACTGGGACCTTGTCCCCTGCATCGGACCGGAGTCCGGAACTAGCTGACTGAACATATCATAGCATATCAACTAGCATGAACACATATACTGCATACTGCATCGAGCCGTAGCTCGGAAACACATAACACGTAACACATAAAACATAGCACATAAATCCTGTCTGAGCCACGAAGGCATCAAACATACTAGCTGCTACATCGGACCGAAGTCCGGAAACTACTACTAACTGGACGGGCCGGCATTGTGGCCTTAGACCCGTCCCTACTTGAAGGAAACTCACCTCGTAAGCTGGCTGCTGAGTGTGTGGCTCGGGAAACTAACGGTTGCTGCTCCTGAATCTCCTCGGCTACAAGTCCATAAGCACACTCAATCAAACACTAAACACTGCACTTGGGGTAAAATGACTCTTTTACCCTTGGTCAAAGTCAACTCTCTTTGGGCTGACTCGCCGAGTTGGGCCACCCAACTCGCCGAGTCCTACTCTTACTTCTCAGTTCTATACGCTGCTACTCGTCGAGTGTGGCATCGACTCGACGAGTACCCTCTTGATCCAAGAACTCAGACAATCTTCATCCGACTCGCCGAGCCGTATGAACAAACTCGACGAGTTGTTCATGATCCTAAGAAGATTGCCTTGGACTCGCCGAGTTGTATGAACAACTCGCCGAGTCCCTCCATCACTGAGTCTACCCTCAACTCGCTGAGTCCACTCTCTAACTCACTGGATTCACTCGACACTGACCAAAATGAAGGACTCGGGAACCCGCGACCCTACTCGGCGAGTCAGGCTATGAACTCGCCGAGTCCCTCTTGCAAAACTTACAACAATTACCAATGAATTAACATACCGGGAACGGGTCGTTACAATATAAGTTGTATTTCAGGACTTAATGATCATGTGTGGGGAGGTGTTATAGAGTATCTTGGGACAGTTGAAGAATTTAGCATTGAAGAGTGGATACCTGTGGGATTCAGAAGCAGAGGCAAGTAAGGTTCTTGTGAATTTAAGGGAGTTGAAAGTAGATTATTGTTCAAATTTGGTGAGTTTAGGAGAGAAGGAAGAGGATAATTGTGGGAGCAACCTAACATCTCTTACAACCTTGGAGGTATGGAATTGTGAGAGCTTGGAGCATTGTAGCTGTACAAATAGCCTCAAGTCACTTTCCATTTGGAATTGTAATAAATTACAAGAAAAAGAGTTGGTAGGAGGACGAGAGAAGCCTCTGATCAACTCAAACATACTCATGCTTCAATCTGTACGTATATTTGATTGGCCAAATCTGAAATCGATGACATAATTAAGTTCCTTCAATCACCTTACGGATCTGTTTATAAACAATTGTCCAAATATGGAGTCATTTCCTAACCACGAGTTGCCAAAACTCAATGTGTTAACACATCTGTCAATAGTAAATTGTGACAGTATGGATGCATCCTTTTCTGGTGGGCTTTGGCCTCCAACATTGTGTCGCCTTAAAATAGGGGGGTTGAAGACGCCCATTTCAAAGTGGGACCCACAGACTTTTCCAACCTCACTTGTTGTCCTAAGTTTACATGGCGGACAGTCGGAAAATGTGAGTAATTTCAGTCAGTTGTCCCATTTTCCTTCATCTATTACTTCTCTTGAAATATATGGATTTGAGAAACTTGAATCAGTTTCAATGGGACTCCAACACCTCACCTCCCTCCAGCATCTTGTTATTTACAAGTGCCTAGAGACGATAGATCTACCAGACAAGTTGTTTCCTCTACTTTTGAGTTTGAAAATTAGGGGATGCCCAAATGTAACGACCCAATTTTCACGTCCAAAAATTTCGTTTTTAAAACATTACTTTAGAAAACATTAATAATTAAAACATTGTTTAATTAAACCATTCCACAACGAAAACCAAATTTGAAATCCACAACATATAAACAACCAAAATATCAGAGTATCAATCCCAGAATAATCTCATAACTGCGGAATCAATAAGTGTGTGTGATGAGCCGCTACCGCGCCTGCTCCTTCCCCTTGACTGAAGAGGTACCTGAAACAACAACTGAAAAACGTAAGCACAAAGCTTAGTGAGTTCCCCCCACTGTACCACATACCATAATAATCACATAACATACATATATCGTCAGACATATCTGGGTGCCCGACCTACCCCTTCGGTCCTCTCGACCGGATATTGCCTAGCATACCTGGGTGCTGGCCTCCCCTTCGGTCCTCTCGACCGGATACTGCCTAGCATATCTGGGTGCTGGCCTCCCCTTCGGTCCTCTCGACCGGGTACTGGAGACTACTTCTCCCCTCTACTACTACCACGTAACATGTACCACAATATCAGAATCTATCTAGCATGGCTGGGTATAACTACCCCTTCGGCCCTATCGACCGGACATCTTGGGGACTATCTCCCCTAATGCCACTAACATATAGCATCATATCATACTAGCACATAAACATAGCACAAGTAGTAGTAACCCTAGATGAATATCACGGAGACAATCATCCACATACAACTCCTACTGGTGGGCCGACATTGTGGCCGTAGACCCACCGCTACTGGAAGGTAACTCACCTCGAAGTAGCTGCTAATCTGATTGGGAGCTGACTGTGTACTGCTGCTGCTGCTCCGAAAATCCTCCGGCTATAATTCCCACAACTTACTCAATCAATCACTGCTAACTGACCTTTGGGTAAAATGACCATTTTACCCCTGATCATGTCATAAGTCAAAGTCAGAGTCAACTTTCAATTGACCCGACTCGCCGAGTTGGCTCGCCAACTCGCCGAGTCCCTATCCAATCGACTGTCCTGGATCCTGTCTCTACTCGTCGAGTTAGGCGTTAACTCGACGAGTTCTCCTTCCAAACTGATGACCAAGTCCTTCATCCTACTCGCCGAGTTGTATGAACAACTCGCCGAGTTCATATTCATCCGATGAACACTTATGCTGTGACTCACCGAGTTGTATGAACAACTCGCCGAGTCTGTTCTTGATCTAAGAAGATTGCCTTGAACTCGCCGAGTCTGGGCATGGACTCGCCGAGTTCTTCGGCTTCCAACTCACCGAGTCCACCCAGGACTCACTACTCAACTCGACACCACGAAAAGGGGACAAACTCGGAGACTCGCGACCAGACTCGCCGAGTTAGATGAGCGACTCGCCGAGTCTGCTTCATGCAAAAGCCATATACGCGATTTTGCTCGAATCCAGTCCATGCCATTCACAGATCTGGGCTCCTAGGGCCTGGTTTACACGTAAAGTTTCCAACTTTACGTGTAGATCATCACCAATAAAGGTTCTAAGTCTCAAAGTGCACCAAAAAGGGTAGATCTATGGCTTGTGTGCAATATGGTTCCAAAAAGACAGTAGATCTGAGATCCTGGAGCTCAACCATGTCTAGATCTAGAGGTCAATCAGCTTATTACGAATTATATTGCACATACAAGCTTGGGGAAGGGCTCAAGAAGGACTTCAATGGAGTAATAAGCATAGAAACAGGGGGAAAACGAGTTATACCTCAAAGAAATCACTGAGAGAACACGAAGACGCTTGGCTTCCTTCCCTTCCTCTTGATCCACTCCTCTTCCTTCTCAAAATCTTCAAGAAAACACACTAAAAATGCCTCAAACTCACAAGAACAAGGGTTAGAACGTATGGAGAGCTTCTGAGGGTGAAGGGGATGGAGTTGGGGCGCAAATGAGTGTTTAAATAGGGTGCAAACCCCTGAAACTTAGGGTTTCATCCAACAACGGTGACTCGCCGAGTCTAGGATACAGACTCGCCGAGTCGCCAACTTAAACGTGTCCCGAGTCCCGTCCCTACTCGGCGAGTCGGACCTACAACTCGCCGAGTCCAAGGCTTAAAATGAAAATATTCAAAAGAAATTTACGTACCAGGAACCAGGTGCTACACCAAATCTGAAAGAAAGGAGTAGTAAAAGCGGCTCCTACTTGCCCCTCATATCACATATCCCCTACATTGACATATTAAAAGGAATTACAAACCTAATCTGAACGTAAGTTCCTCCGGTCCTTTGCAGTTGATTAATTGTATTATAATATATAATAATTGATTCTTCTTTCATTCAATCAACAAAATGCAGGTATTATATCAACATAAGCATGTATATAATAGTAAAAAAAATGTTTGTGTGTCAATATATGGTTGTAAACATGGACAGGCAGTTTTATAACCTTACTAGGCGAATGCCCGCGCGTTGCACAGAAGCATCTATATAGCTGAAATTTTTCCAAATATATGTTTTTTTAAATATAACACTAATGTTATTGTTAAATTTGATATAATAATTTGTATACTAAGTTGATATAATATATTGATTATTTTGAATTATATGATAATATATACATCTATTAAAACTGCATAATCTCAATCTTTTGAATGACCTCTACTCACGGGTTACTAAAGAATAAAATTAAATATAATATATGGTTTAATGTTATTTATAGCTGTTGTTATTGTTAATTAATTTTTTAAAATTTATTTGCTTAACATTTTAAATTCTATCATTGTAATTATTTAAAAAATCAATTTTTTTATATTTTAAATGTTACAATATAATCATTTATATAAAGTTATTTTTAGTTATTGTTATTGTAAGTTATTTTAAGCTACTTATTTGAAAACTGTTAACGATTATAAAAATATTTTTAAGAAATATTTTAGTTAAACTAATATTATAATTTAGTTTTTGCATTTAGCACTACAATTTATCACTTTTAATTATTCGCAAAATTTTCTTTGGGTTTTTAATGGAACTGGAATTTATATTGAAGTTGACTATATAATGTTATATTTAAATTAACAATTTAAGTATTTTGTCCAAACTGTTCAAAAGTTATAGCTGATAATGGTTTACATATAACAATATATTAAATCTAATAAATTAAGTATAATATGTTAAAAGTTAAAGACATAACTTTATAAGTAGCAATAAAAAATTTTATTTTAATATTGAAATTTAGCTTATTTATGATTACACTTTAGGTTTGATACTTATTTAACCTTATTAACAAACTTGTAATCATTATCAGAAAGACACTATAATTTATCACTTTTAACTATTTACAAAATATTCTTTAGGTTGTTTAAGTTGAACTAAAATTTATATTTAAGTTGATCCTGTAAGGTTATATTTAAATTAACAATTTAAGTATTTTATACAAATTGTTCAAAAGTTGTAGCTTTAAAATGATAATGGTTTACATACAACAACATATTAGACCTAATAAATTAAGTATAATATGTTAAAAGTTAAAAACATAACTTTATAAGTAGAAGAAAATATATTTTATTAATATTGAAATTTAGTTTATATATGATTACACTTTAGGTTTTATATTTATTTAACCTTATTAACCAACTTATAATCATTATGGGAAAGAAATTGAAAAATCATGGGAGTTTCAAATGAATGTGGTGAAAGGAAAAATGAATAGGAGTTTCAAATGAATGTGGTGAAAGGAAAAATGCTTCCTTTATAAGTATACTAGTCGAATGCCCGCGCGTTGCGCATAAACATTTATATAGCTGGAATCTTCATAAATATATGGTTTTTTTTTAATATAACAATAATTTTGTTGTTAAATTTGATATAATAATTTGTATACTAAGTTGATATAATATATTGATTATTTTGAATTATATGATAATATATACATCTATTAAAACTGCATAATCTCAATCTTTTGAATGACTTTTACCTGTAGATTACTCATGAATAAAACTAAATACAATATATGGTTTAATGTTATTTATAGTTGTTATTTTTAATTAATTTTTTAAAATTTATTTGCTTAATGTTTTAATTTCTATCATTATAATTATTTAAAACATCAAACAATGTTTTTTGATTTTATAGGTAACAATATAATCATTTATATAGAGTTATTTTTAACTATTGTTATTGTACGTTATTTTAAGCTACTTATTTGAAAACTTTTAACGATTATAAAAATATCTTTAGGAAATATTTTTGTTAAATTGATATTACAATTTAGTTTTTGCATTTAGCACTACAATTTATCACTTTTAACTATTCGCAAAATATTCTTTGGGTTTTTTAAGTGGAACCGAAATTTATATTGAAGTTGACATTGTAATGTTATATTTAAATTAACAATTTAAGTATTTTGTCCAAACAGTTCAAAAGTTGTAGTTTTAAACTTATAATGGTTTATATACAGCAACATATTAAATCTAATAAATTAAGTATAATATGTTAAAAGTTAAAGACATAATTTTATAAGTAGAAGTAAAATATTATTTTAATATTGAAATTTAGTTTATTTATGATTACACTTTAGGTTTGATAATTATTTAACATTATTAACCAACTTATAATCATTATTAGAAAGACACTACAATTTATCATTTTTAACTATTTACAAAATATTCTTTTGGTTGTTTAAGTTGAACTAAAATTTATATTTAAGTTGATCCTATAAAGTTATATTTAAATTAATAATTTAAGTATTTTATACAAATTGTTCAAAAACTGTAGCTTTAAAATGATAGTGGTTTACATACAACAACATATTAAACATAACAAATTAAGTGTAATATATTAAAAGTTAAAAACATAACTTTATAAGTAGAAGAAAATATATTCTTTTAATATTGAAATTTAGTTTATATATGATTACACTTTAGGTTTTATATTTATTTAACATTATTAACCAACTTATAATCATTATTAGAAAGAAATTGAAAAGTCATAGGAGTTTCAAATGAATGTGGTGAAAGGAAAAATGAATGAGAGTTTTAAATGAATGTGGTGAAAAGAAAAATGCTTCATTTGTAAGTATATAATGATAATGATTATATCATCTTGCTTTCTGAAATTTGGCAGACCACTTTAATTGAGAAATTGAAATCACTTTCAGTGGGACTCCCAACACCTCACTTCCCAAACATGATAATACAAAAAAGGTTAGTCCTTCCCTCTGTCTTTGACTTCTATTGATTTATATACACATAGAGAGTAGAAACTTTCTTAGCATAAAGTATTTTTATCATAAATATTAAATATGTGTCTCAATATCAGGAAGTTCTTTTATTAAGAAATATCATTTACTTATGAACATGGAAAATATTAGAACAAAATGATTAACAAGTTAAGTACTTTTAAAAAAAATAAAATAGTAGAATTGAAATTTCATTTATGAAACAGGAGTGATTTGGAATTGCTCACGAGGCTAATGCTCATTGGTGGGACTGATTACACCGGGTACACTTAATAATGTTATCAATTATTATTCACAACTACCCCTTACTTAGGCCCTTTATTCCATACTAGGTAAGAGACCCATGTATTACATAAGTTTATTTAAAAGAAAAAAACTAAATATAAAATTCTAAGCATTTGAGAAGTTTGAATTTGTAAGAAAAATGAAAAAAATATTGAATTATAAAAATTAAAGGTTTTTTTTTTCTCTAAATTTAAACAAATAATTTAGATAAATAAATAAAGGAAATTAATGAACCTTTAATTTAGTAATTTTGAAATTAAAAGGAAAGTACATTAAGGAAATTAATATGCATTTATTATTGCATTTAAAAAGTATGTGAAACTTAATATGTAACGTCCGTAGATCCGGGCTAGTCAATTTAGAGGTAATAGGGGTCGAAAACGACTTTTCGACAAAAGATTATTTAGAATAAATAATCTTAACCAAGTTTTAGAATATGTCTCAAAGATTATTTAGAATAAATTTAGTGTGCTTACTGTAGCTTCATCAGTTACTATTTTGAATGTAACTGATATTTCAAGAGTTAATCATCAGCTGTTGGGAGGTGTTTTAAAGTATCTTGGTGCAGTTGAGGAAGTAACCATCGAGGAGTGTAAGGAGATAAGATGCCTGTGGGAATCAGACACAGAGGCAAGTAAGGTTCTTGTTAATTTAAGGATTTTGGATGTACATTTTTGTTCAAATTTGGTGAGTTTAGGAGAGAAAGATGATGAGAATTGTGCGAGCAACCTAACTTCTCTTAGGAGGTTGGAGGTATGGTATTGCCATAGCTTGGAGAATGTTAGTTGTCCAAATAGCATTGAGTCACTGAAACTTCATGGTTGTGATTCAATTACATCTGTCTTCTTCCCAACCGAAGGACGACTGAACCTCAAGTCACTTTCCATTGTACATTGTAAGAAACTATGGGAAAAGGACTTGAAAGGAGGCCAGAAGACTAGGGTGCTCATCAACTCAACCATCTGGATGCTTGAATTTGTGAGGTTAAGTTACTTCATTCACCTCACCAAATTGAAAATAGAAGATTGTCCACATATGGAGTCATTTCCTTATGATGAGTTGCCAAATCACAATGTTTTAGAACGTCTGACGATAGTAAATTGTCCAAGTATGGATGCTTCCTTTCCTTGTGGTCTTTGGCCTCCGAAATTGTGTTTCCTTAATATAGGAGGGTTGAAGAAGCCTATCTCAGAGTGGGGTCCACAGAATTTTCCAAACTCACTTGTTGAACTACATTTAAGGAGCATACCATCGGAAGATGTGAGTAATTTTAGTCAATTGTCCCACCTTCTTCCTTCATCTCTTACTACTCTTGGCATAATTGGATTTGAAAAATTAGAATCAATTTCAATGGGACTCCAACACCTCACCTCCCTCCAGCATCTCTCCATATCCAAATGCCCAAAGACGAAAGATCTACCAGAAAAGTTGTTACCCTCACTTTTGTGTTTGAGGATATTTCTTTGCCCGAATCTGAAAAAAAGTTGTAGCAGAAGAGGCTCCTACTGGCCCCTCATCTCCCCTCTCCCCTGCTTCAACATACACGGGTAATTCCAAATTCAATATGAAGGTATGCCCCACTCTATTCCTTTGACTTCTTTTTAGTTTCATTAAAATAACTGAGTATGCTCATCTAAACAAATATTTTATAAATATTATCTCAATACAAGGATGTATTTCATAAAAAATTCAGTTTGTGTCTGAATAACTGGTTGTGAACAAAGAAAATGGTTAGGATTGCCAACATGGATGAATCACAGCAGATTGCAAAATGAATCAAAATAGTTACCAAATAACAAGTCAAATACTTTGTAATTAAAAAGTAATAAATTCTAACTACGGTGGTTGTAGAATTATCATTATTTGTTAAAGCTGATAATTTGAGAAATACAAACAGCCAGCATTATACGAGTATGTGTAAACATGAATCAGCTTGATAATGCCTTGCCTGATAGCTACTATGGTTGTTTAATTAGTGATCCATTTGACCCAAGATTAATGCTAATAGACTTTTCATAAAAATGTAGATTTTGACACCTCCTAATTATGATTCCATATATTGGTGAAGATGTTATAATCATAAATTTTATTTTTTATAGGTGCCTGTTTGTCCAACTTTATTTTGACAATATTTGATTTGCACTCATTTCTTATTAATTGAGTTCAAGTCTAGTTTTCTCACACTTCCACAATTACAGCCCAGCAATAAAGATCGACAGTTCGTGGGGTGCAATCGATCTTCAAATGAAAGCATAAGAGGAACTGAAAGGTGAAACGTTGATGGTTTACACAAAAGAAGTTATAGGGTGTTGTTGCTTGTGCTGCACAAGATTGGTGATCTATCAGACTAACAAACACTTATGTGGTTTGAAACAAGCTTGGACACAGAGGTTTCTGAAGTTTACTTTAATTTTTCTTCTTGTGAAAATGGATTCTTGATGTATAGGTAAAAACCTCTCATTTTTGTGCATGTTGTGACTTAAAAAATTTGGTACCCAAAAGGCTAGTGGACAATGGTCAAACTTTGGCTTACATCACATTTGTTTCTTGAGTTTCTTCTAATACCTTATTATTATCTTCAATTTTATTTATTTATTCATTCTTCCCTTTAAGGAAATATGTACAATTTCTTTGTGACATACTTCTATTAACCGGCCTTCTTAATTTGGGCAATGTACTTTCATTTATTCGAGTTTTATAACATCCAACTTTCATATCTTTGTACCTTGAAAAATATAACTATCTATAACGTTGCATTGCATTTTTTCTTCTTACTATTACTTATACTTTGAAAATTTTATCCAAATTCAGGAGTGGGAATTTCTTTGTATTTGGATGAAATTTCTATAATCGGGTAGATAGGTACAATGTTGTAACATTATTAATTAATAAAATTAGGATGCTACAATAATAAATCAATTAAAGTACATTGTTATTTCTTGCATATAACCCTATTCATTAATAAGCAATCAAATAGCCACAACTCAGACATATAGCCCTTCCCATAAATCCATAATGTTTACATTTCATCCCTTCATGACTGTATTCAATCCACAGCCCTGTTGACATTTTACTCCCCTCATGTATGACATGCAGCTGCTTCAAAAGTCACCTTCCTTTCGGTGGTGATGTATATTCTTGCATGGCTTCTATTACAAAGTGGTAGAGGGTTCCAAGTGTGGGCATTGGTTTGGTGCTAATAATATGAGTTTTCAGTGTTCCAAAAACGCTATCAAGTGCGGTTTTTAGTGTTCCAAAAAACACCATCAAGTGCAATCAAGAACTTTTTGTGACCTACCAACATGCTACAAGGTTAAAAGTGACAAGTTTTCCAAAACATAATAGCTTTACATAACAAAAAAAAAAAAAACAAATTTTAAGACTAACTTAAAATAAGACTGGTTTTTAGATTTTATGGTAATAAGCCTACATATAATAATCATTTTGATATGGGGTACTGAGCAGTTGGTGACCTACTTGTGCTCTAATACTGCTTGTGCTTTGTACATTTCTGCTTCTTTTATGATTGATTAGATTGTTAATCTGTGTTTTGTGTTTTGTATTTTGAATTTTGTTCATGTATCAGAGTGTCGATCTGATTTTGTATTTTGCCATGTGTGTGACATTCTGTCTCTCTTCGTTTGATTTGTATAATCAGAAGTTCTGAAATGTTTGAACTTTTGGTATTTTGTCAAAAAAGTGCTGGTGTTGGAAAAGTAAATATAATAGAAACAAAAGAACAAAACAGTGTATGATGTGCCAATTAATTCCATTTTGTTTGTTATTTTAATCACTCAAACAAGCTAATTAATTCGATATTTTATATGTTTCAGCAATAATATTTTATATATTATTACCAGTTGACTGAATTGTATCCAATACAAATGAACTGGAATATGTTAATAAGTGGTAGCAACTTGCTGTCATATTGATATCTTTTAATCTTATTATCAGACATAAACGTAGGTATCTTGTATAAAAGCTTACATCAAATGAGACTTTTAACAAAAGTAAAAATAAATATAACAAACTAATGGAGATGTATCTCATCGACAAATGAGAATTATTAAGTGTTTATTATAATTACAAACTTACTTCCCAATAGAATGTATGTATATATGAAAGTACCAATCAAGAAGACAAAGTTTTAGTTATTTGAAATTTGTAAAAATCTTTATTATAAAAAATTTCCCAACAAAAGCTATGTTGATTTTAATAAGATGTTATCATTGAACATATATAAGTGATATTATTGCCTAATGGGCATAGAAGCTCGAATTTCCCTATTTGATACCTCAATTCAAAAAATGATTAAATATTACCAACTGATGTGGAAAAATTGATTAATAATCTTAAGAT
Source organism: Lactuca sativa (assembly GCF_002870075.4). NCBI lineage: Eukaryota > Viridiplantae > Streptophyta > Magnoliopsida > Asterales > Asteraceae > Lactuca > Lactuca sativa. Next base: position 251,778,477 of record NC_056625.2, read on the forward strand.
TATATAAGCATCTAACATTATCAGCCGGCTAGGAGCTGCAAAAAAATATAAAAATACTGATGTGGAATGGTTGATTGCATTTTGTCAGCCGGCTAGGAGGTAGAATATAAATTATAAAATGCTGACAAAAAAAATGGCTGAAATCACTATAAAGAATGGCTTGAATTGTTCTTATTTCTGCACTCATTTCATCTACATCCCAAGAATTCATACATACATACATACCAAGTGCTCTCATTTTGAGTCTTCACTATAAACAATGGCTGAAATTGTTCTTTCTGCATTCTTGACGGTAGTCTTTGAAAAACTTGCCTCTGAAAGCTTGAAGAAGATCGCTCGCTCCAAGGGAGTTGATTCTGAGCTAAAGAAATTGAAGAGGTCATTAGACCAGATCCAAGATCTGCTTAATGATGCTTCTCAGAAGGAAATAGCTAATAAAGTTGTTAAAAGATGGCTAAATGGTCTCCAACATTTGGCTTATGACATAGACGACCTACTTGATGATTTGGCAACTGAAGCTATTCATCGTGAGTTGACCGGTGAATTTGGAGCCTCAACCAGATTGGTAAGAAAGCTAATCCCAACTTGTTTCATAAATTTCCCACTAAGTACCAGGATGCACAAGTTAGAAAATATTACCCTCAAGCTACAAGAACTGGTAGCGGAAAAAGATAATCTTGGTTTAAGTGTAAAAGGTGATAGCCCAAAACAGATGAACAGAAGATTACAAACCTCTTTGATAGATGCATCTACCATTGTTGGACGTGAAGGTGATAAGGATGCATTGATCCATAAGCTACTGAAGGATGAACCAAGTGACAGGAACTTTAGCATTGTGCCCATAGTTGGTATGGGTGGGGTGGGTAAGACCACTCTAGCTAGACTTTTGTATGACGAGATGCAAGAGAAGGATCGCTTTGAACTCAAGGCATGGGTTTGTGTTTCTGATGAGTTTGATATCTACAATATAAGCAAAATTATCTTACAATCGATAGGTGGTGGAAACCAAGAATTCACGGACTTAAACCTGCTTCAAGTAGCTTTAAAAGAGAAGATTTCAAAGAAACGGTTTCTTCTTGTTCTTGATGATGTTTGGAGTGAAAGCTATTCCGATTGGGAAATTCTAGCACGTCCATTTCTTGCAGGGGCACCAGGAAGTAAGATTATCATGACGACCCGGAAGCTGTCGTTGCTAACCAAACTCGGTTACAATCAACCTTACAACCTTTCGGTTTTGTCACATGAGAATGCTTTGTCTTTATTCTGTCGACATGCATTGGGTGAAGATAACTTTGATTCACATCCAGCACTTAAACCACATGGCGAAGGCATTGTTGAAAAGTGTGATGGTTTGCCATTGGCTTTGATCGCACTTGGTAGGCTGTTGAGGACAAAAACAGACAAGGAAGAATGGAAGGAACTATTGAATAGTGAGATATGGGGGTCAGGAGAGGGAGATGAGATTGTTCCAGCTCTTAGACTAAGCTACAATGATCTTTCTGCCTCTTTGAAGCAGTTGTTTGCATACTGCTCCCTGTTCCCCAAGGACTACATGTTCAATAAGGAGGAGTTAGTTCTATTGTGGATGGCAGAAGGGTTTTTGCACCAATCAGCCACCAACAAGACAATGGAACGCTTGGGTCATGAAGGTTTTGACGAGTTGTTGTCAAGATCATTTTTTCAACATGCACATGATGACGAATCGTTGTTTGTGATGCATGACCTGATGAATGACTTGGCCGCATCTGTTGCTGGAGATTTCTTTTCAAGGTTGGACATTGAGATGAAGAAGGAAATTAGGAAGGAAGCTTTGGAAAAGTACAGGCATATGTCATTTGTTTGTGAGGATTACATGGTTTACAAAAAGTTTGAGGCATTTAAAGGAGTTGGAAATTTGAGAACATTCTTAGCCCTGTATTCTGGAAAAAAAGAAAGTTGGAGAACTTTTTACTTATCAAACAAGGTCCTGGATGACTTACTTCACGAGTTACCTTTGTTAAGGCTCCTGAGTTTGTGCCAACTTAGCATAAGTGTGGTACCTGAATCCATTGGTAGTTTGAAGCACCTGCGGTATCTTAATTTATCTCAAACTCTAATCACATATTTACCAGATAATGTCTGCAACCTTTATAATTTACAGACTTTGATTGTTTCTGGCTGTTATAGTTTGAAAAAAATTCCCATGAGCCTCTCAAAGCTTAAAAATTTGCGGCATTTTGACATGAGGGACACTCCACTTATAAAGAAGATGCCCTTAGGGATTCTTCAATTGAAAAGCCTACAAACTCTCTGTGGGATCTTTATTGAAGGAGACAACAAATTTTCAATAACTGAGCTTAAAGACTTAAAGGATCTCCAAGGGAAAATTTCCATTAAGGAGTTGGAAAAAGTACAAAGCGCAATGCATGCACATGAAGCGAGTTTGTCCCAAAAGAGGCTAAGTGAGTTGGAGGTGGAATGGAGTAATGTATTTGATGTTTCTCGAAATGAAACACTTGAAAAGGAGGTCCTGAATGTGCTGAAGCCTTGTAGTGATAATCTAAAAAAGCTCAGAATTGTGTCATATGGAGGTATAGAGTTTCCAAGTTGGGTTGGGGATCCCTTGTTTGTTCGGCTGACTCATGTTTCGATAAGAGGTTGTAAAAGGTGTACTTCTCTACCGACACTTGGGCAGTTACCATTACTTAAGGAGTTGTTTATTGCAAAGATGAATGGGGTAAAATTTGTGGGTCTGGAGTTGTTTGGGACTGGTCGTGCTTTCCCTTCACTTAAAACTCTACGTTTTGAAAACATGAATGGGTGGGAGGTATGGTCGACCAATAATAGTGGGTTACTTGCGGATACAACATTTCCATGCCTTAAAGAGCTTCGTATTGCATATTGTCCAAATTTGGTTAGAGTCTCACTCGAAGCATTACCTTCACTGAGGGTTCTAACGATTTGTGGTTGTGGCCATGAAGTGTTAAGAAGTTTGGTTCGTCTAGCTTCATCAGTCACGGAGTTGAATATAACAGATATTTCAGGACTTAATGATCAGGTGTGGGGAGGTGTTATAGAGCATCTTGGGGCTGTTGAAGAACTAAGCATCTCAAGGTGTAATGAAATAAGATACTTGTGGGAATCAGAAGTAGAGGCAAGTAATGTTCTTGTGAATTTAAGGAAGGTGGAAGTATCTTATTGTTCGAATTTGGTGAGCTTAGGAGAGAAAGAGGATAATTGTGGGAGCAACCTAACGTCTCTTACAACCTTAACCATATGGAATTGTAAAAGCTTGGAGCATTGCAGCTGTCCAAATAGCGTTAAGTCACTTTCCATCTCGTATTGTGATAAATTATTGGAAAAGGAGTTGGTAGGAGGACAAGAGAAGCCTCTGATCAACTCAAACATACAGATGCTTGAATCTGTATTGATAACTCATTGTCGCAGTCTGAAATCGATCACTGAATTGAGTTTCTTCAATCACCTTAGTGAGCTCTACATAATCAATTGTCCAAATATTGAGACATTTCCTGACCCCGAGTTGCTGAAACTCAATGTCTTAACAGTTCTGAAAATAGTAGGTTGTCAAAGTATGGATGCTTCCTTTTCTCATGGGCTTTGGCCTCCAAAATTGTGCCGCCTTGAAATAGGGGGGCTGAAGAAGCCCATTTCAAAGTGGGGCCCACAGACTTTTCCAACCTCACTTGTGAGCCTAGGTTTAACAGGTGGACAGTCAGAAGATGTGAGTAATTTCAGTCGGTTGTCCCATCTTCTTCCTTCATCTCTTACATCTCTTGACATAATTGGATTTGAGAAAGTGGAATCAGTTTCAATGGGACTCCAACACCTCACCTCCCTCCAGAATCTCAACATTATTAACTGCCCTAAGGCAACAGATCTACCAGAAATGTTGCTGCCTTCACTTTTGAGTTTGAGAATTATCGGATGCCCAAATCTGAAAGAAAGGAGTAGTAAAAGAGGCTCATACTTTCTCCTCATCTCACGTATCCCCTACACCAGCATACTCTAAGCAGTTACAAAGTTACGCTGGAGGTATGCTTCTCCCTCTCCCTCCGCCTTTGATCAATCAATTATAAATACAATAATTGATTTTGGTTTCTTTCAATCAACGAAATGCAAATGTTATATCACCATAAGCACTTATATAATAAAAACTATGTTTGCATGTCAATTTATGGTTGCTAACATGGACATGCGGTTGCTTCTCTTTTGTTACTAATATGATTGTAGAGTTTGTATTATTTGTTGAATTTGTACGAATTAGAATTTGAAATCCTTGTACTAGCTAATAAGTAAAATAAAATGTACAAACAAACAATATGAACATGTTCAATGATGTATCACTTTACATACATGAGATTTTTAGAATAATTTATTTCCTGATTACAACACCTGTCACTTTACCCATTTCAAAATGTCAGTTATTAGATGCTCTTTATTCAACAATTCATTTAACCTATTAGTAATACTAACTGAACTCATTACAACCTATTCAAAGCGACATGTAACGAGGTTTCATTATATAGGTCGCGTTGCTTTATGAAATTTGAGAAATTGAAATCAGTTTCAATGAGACTCCAAAACCTCACTCCTCTCCAGGATCTCGCTGTTGAAAACCGCCCAAAGATGAGATGATACATCAACTGAAAGTGTTTCTGCCTTCACTTTCGAGTTTGAGAATCTACCGATGCCCAGAACTGAAAGAAAGAGTAGCAGAAGAGGCTCCTACTGGCCCCTAATCTCCCATATCCCCTGGGAATTACAAAATTAATATGAGGGGAAGCCCATTCCTCTGTCATTGACCTCTTGTAGTTTTCAGATGAATATACGCATAAATTAGATATTAGATTTTTCTTTCACTCATAAAGAAGACTTCAGAGATTATCCAAGCTAAAGTATGTAATCATAAATGATATGTTTTTGTCCTGGTATCAGAAAATCCTGTTGTTGATGAATATGATTTAGTTGTGAAATACTACTTTGGTAGTCAAGTCCTAAAATTTCGTTTGCTAATTGCTTAGCTTTGCTAGTAACTCCTTATTTGGCTTTGGCCCAAATGCACTTCAAGCGTTAAACAAAATTTGAACGGATAGACATGTAAACGCATCTTGATTTCTCTTACAGATGTAGATGACCAAAATATTTAATGGCACTTGTGTATGGATATAAGTTCTTTGTACCAAAAGGAGTAACAAAGATTCAACTTAACTTGATCAACCACTGTCCTGATGCTAGATTCAAACCCAAGTAACGTGATTGATTTAGTTTCAAGTGATGTGTGCTTTTGTACAGATTGTGTATTTTGGATTGTTTAGATGGTATTCAACAAGGCTGCCAGATTGCTAAACAAACATGAGGTGTTCTCTCTTCATTTTTATTTTAGTTTAGATCCTTTGGTTTCCCTCTGCAAATTTATTTTCAATCTGTCAACTCGCCTCTTCAAATATATCTATCTTAAATCTATTATCTAATTTGTTTACAAAAGTTGATCTAAATCTGGCCATGAATATACCCTAGATCTGATTTATGGTGCAGACGCATGCTATTGGTAGCATATGATGAGATATTTGGAAACATTTCAGGCATTTATAAAGTCTCTACTTGTTTTACAAAGTAAGGTTATTAATCCAATATCACCTTTTAATTAATTTTTATCTTCTCAAATGGCAAATCACCTTTTAATTAACAAAACCCCATTCTAATGTTGTAACACCTGAAATGTACCAATATTTTGCACCCAAAATCTACATCTACAAAAGTTGCGTAAATGGTCATGCTCCATAAATACTAGATCAGAATGTTATCTCTCCATTTCTCTATAGAACTTTTGGAGCATATCTCATGTCACCAAAGTTGCTATTTATGCATGTAATGAAATGACCAGATCCCTCCATCTCAAAAGAATCTCTAATTGAAGGATTCAGTGTGAAATTAACTTGTCACAATCATGGGGACAGCTGGTCAAATATTTTGTCGGGACTTCAATCCTTTACTCATTTGTGCATTGAACCTACACATTAAACATGTCCGCAATTGACTGACCCATAGATGCATAAAAGCTCCCCGATTAAAATTTTTCACTCAGGCATTTTATCAAACAAGTAACATGCATATAGAAGCTATAAAATACAAACTTGTTCAGATTGACTAATTAGAAGCAAGAAAGTGAAATCAATTGTTGGAATGTGATATAGCAAAAGGTTTTCATGATAGAGAAAAAAGAAAACCTTAGTTGGCAAGAATGCCTATCTAGTGTTATACCCACTGATTTGGTCGGGTTTACCGATGAAAAAACAATGGATCGATTTTACTTTCTTTTATAACATCCTAGTTTCATTTCTTCCCACGAATGATTAAGGACAAATCCAAATCCGATTTTTTTCATTCTCAGTCTTTTTAGAACCAACAACCAAGTTTCAGTTTGGCCGTCTTTTTTTATTCTAGACATTTTTTGTCAAAAGGATTAAATTATAGTCATTATATTATGAACATCTTTTATATAATAACATTCTACTTTGCAAAAAAAAAAAAAAAAAAAAAACTTATTAAGGAATTATACTTTGAAATAACATTGTACTTTGGTAAATATGGTTCAAAACAGCATTGTACATTGGTTTTAAACCAAAGTAAACGAAATTACATTGTTGTTTACAAACCAAAACCCAAAGGACAATGTTGTTTCAAATTACAATGTCCATATAAGAAAAAAAAATTAAAAGTAGAAGGCTATAATATAATTTCCTTGGTAAGTAACTAAAACAAAAAATAGAATAACAATTACTTAAGGAGGCAATTTGATGGTTAAATCGAAAACTTAACCTTCAAGATTATTATCACCTCAGATTCCAATCTTAGTAGCTCCTCTTAATCTTTTTTGTTTTTGTGATTTCATTTCATCTTATCCACCTGGAAACAAACTTGCCCTAATCAAATTATGAAAAAATTAAGGTAAGCATTGGTTTCAAATTCCATATTTCCCTATGACTGTGCAATTTCTCTAGCCCTGCATATATGAGCATAGCTTTACGACCTTGTGCAATCGATCAGTTCCAAAACAAACAACATATAAATGCTAATGAGATTTAAACTGAGATTTAATTACTAAACATTTCCAGATGCTCATTAAATATTATGAATTCAAATTTAAAAACTCCTAGAAATGAAAGTGTAGTGCTATTTCCTGTATTTATATTACAAAAACTTCATAGAAATTAAAGTACAATGTTATTTCTTGCTTTTGAATTTCAAAAATATTAACCGATCTCACAAGTAAACTCAAGTAAACACATCAACAATGGGTAATACCAATTAAAGCATATATTTAGCTTTCTTAAACATAAAAAATAAAATGAAACATATATAATTTCATTCATAAAAGAAAAAACAGAAAATTCCATAAATATGTACTCCAAAACTTCTTCATCAATGATTTCACTCCCTACTTGATAAGTGAGATTACCAACTATCTAAGAATCAACATGGTAGCATATAATAAATGCAAGAAATACCATCAAATCATCAATTCCTCTAACATCGATTATCCATTAAATTTACCCCATTAATTAGAAAAAAAAATAATAATAAAAGAATTTTTTTTTACTTCAACCAGCAGGTGTACTGAAATTCCAACAAATTTCTGCAGCCGAATCTATTAGGACATTATACTTTGAAGTTAAAAAAATATTAAGACATTCAAGACAATTAAAAAAAAACATGACACATTAGTCACTTACCTGACAGTATATATAAGGCCTTATGCTTTGGACAAAGTCCTCTCACAGCCTTAACGTAGCCATCTGGAGGAATTATAACCTCCATAGAAAATCAAACCCATTTCCATCAATAGAGATGCAAAATTTGAACTTCATATATTATCATTTATGATTATGAAGCTAAGGCACTGTTTCTTTTTTATGTAAATCCTTAACGGGTTAAGCAATTAATTGGACAGCTAGATATTACTGTTTCTTTTGTACTTAATATAGGCATAATGACTTTATTTGTTGGAATGTAAGGGTAAAATGTTTATTCAGTTTGATTATGCCAATTTAATCAAAGAAACGGATCATATGTATGCAACAAGTTATCTAGACAAAAATCATTACCCATCCAGCCACTTTACCTAGGACTTAATGCGGAAAAAAAACACCCCCTTGTAGTAGATAGAAAAGAACACAGAAAAGAAAGGAGGAAATGACGATTACATGCTGCAGCTTCTCTTTGTATGTATATGTTCTCCTTTTTCTGCATAGGTAAGCCATTGTACGACCATGGAAGCAGCCACAACATGAGAAAATAATACCCTTCACATCAAACAGAGAAATTGAGGGATTTTACTTCTTAAATGCAATAATGATTTATAACTCATAACCTGATATTCATGAAATTGTTTTTTCTCATAACCCCGTTTTCTTGCAAGCTTTATAGCAGATTCTACTCCTTCAGAACTAGTAATCTTTGGAAGAACCATATCATATCCAAACATATTGGTTATATCTGGAAAGACTGGAAATTTGTCGTTGTAGAAGGCTCTAGAACTGAGGGTTAGGGTTTGTGCCTGGTCAATCAAGGCTATCAAGATCTTTCGATGAGAATGCCCCTGTAGCAAAAACCAATTATGCCCTTTGATCAAGAAATTTGGTCAATAGATAACTATTTAAATTAAACCTTGTTTGCGTCTCACCTGATTAAGTGCACAGTAAGTTGCAAGAAAGTCGACATATTTTTTCTTTCTGGGTCCCAAATAGCTGACCCTTTTCCATGAGAAAATACAACAGGGGCATGATGATAACTGAGAAAGAAGCATTCAGAAGGTTAAATTGTGGTTACAGATTTCAGCATGTAGGACGAGTAACGTAATGCAATTCATCAACTAACAACCTTTTTTAATAAAAATTAGGGTAAATTACACAAATGGTCCCTGTGGTTTAAGATAATTTATACGTTTGGTCCCTAACAACCTTTTTTTAACTCGGATAGTCCTTACGATTTGTTTTTGTTTCGAATTTAGTCCCTGATCAACTTAAAATGACCATGATACCCTTATATGTTTTTAATAGTTTATTTATTATTATTATTATATAAATTAGATATAAAATAAATAATAAATAAAAATGCCAAACATAATCTTTCTCTCTCTACACTAAATACACGTGAGACTTCATCTTCCAACTTCAACGACTTCCTCTCCACTTTCCGGTGACTCCCAATCTTCCCCTCTGGTGACCACCTTTCTGTTGCACCTTCTTTCTGCAGTCGCCGCCCCTCCTTTCGACGTCTTCTTCCCCACTCACACTCTCTTCGAATCCTTCATCTTAAAACAATATTGATTTCTCACAGGGGTCACAAGAAGGGTACCGATCTGTTCTAATCAACTGTAGTTAGTTTAACATCGTAAATCCGGTATGTCTTGAAACCCTCAAGAATTACATTTTAGCATAAGTGGTCCCTTGAGTACGCTTGGCGTACTATGCCTGGTTGGTCGCGGAGGAACTAGAGGTATGCTGGGAGTACCAAGCCGTACGTCGGGCGTACGTGCCAGGGGTTCAAAACCCTAATTTTCGGACATGAGACCTATTTAAGCGACCTTAAGTCCCTTGGACTTAGCCCTAGAGAGCCTCCACTGCCCTAGAACGCCCTTACAATCCAGAGAACTTGTGTAAGACCACTTTGAGCTTGGATAAGTGCATTATGACTATTTTAGTGTTAATTACAAGTAGAAGAGGTGGTTATACAAGCTTGGAACGAGTTGGTGCTGCAAGATCATGCATCATAGTCATCTTGCAAAGCTTTTGGAGGTAAAAAAAACTTGGATCTTTCATCTTAAATCTCTAGATTTAGCTAGGGTTTTCTACCTTGTCCCTTTTTGGTTGATTTTGGACCTCCATTGAGAGTTAAGCAACTCCAGAAGACGAGAAAGACAAATCTGAGGTCCGTTGGTCCTTTAATATCATAAAAATGGAAGCTTGATGGGAGATTTGGCCTCATGCATGGGTTAAAGACCTTAGAAAGGTCTTAATGGAGAAGCTGGGTGTGTATGAGACATGCAAAGGCATAAAGTTGCCAACTTTATGCCTTAGGACACCTTTACAGACTTAGATCTGGCTTTTGGACGTAAAGGAAACGAGTATTAAGCACTTAATGGAGAAAGTGCTCAAACTGGTTGTACGTTGGGCGTAGTCCAGTGTACGCCGCATGTAGTCCCAGGTCAAGTACGCTTTGTAACGACCCAAACTTTTAAAGAAAATTTTCACTTTTAATTAATAAAACATAATTGTTTAAACCATGAAATCCCAACATAATTGTTTTCAAATCAACGATTCATTACAACTTATTCAAATCATTAAAGTGTCCCCAAACCCTAACAGTGAAAGAGAGAGATAGAGTGTACACCGCGCCATCACGCCTTGCCCTTGCCCTTGGGCTCAGATATACCTGAAACAAATCAACAACATGTAAGCGAAATTCTTAGTGAGTTCCCTAGATCATACCACACACTACACATACACATATCCTGCTAGCTAATTAAAGATACCCACATATCACATAAGCCATGCATACATAAAACCTGTAATAGTCTCATGGGCTACCCCACATGGTCTTTACCTAGGACTGCCATGGGCTACCCCACATGGTCTTACATCCAATTCCATGGGCTACCCCATATGGTCTTTACCTAGGACTGTCATGGGCTACCCCACATGGTCTTACATCCAGTGTTATCGGCTATCCCACATGGTCTTTACCTAGGCCTGAAAATATATTAAGAAAAGGTAAAGAATGATGAAATTTCAATCATTTTCATGGATCCCGGTACCATGTCAGAAGATGGACGTGAAATTTGGAGAAACCGTTGTGACGGGATTAAAATAAAATACAATATGAAGTATAATTTGTATTTTAGATACTGTACTTTTTATTTAGTATATTATTTGTAACTTTTAATTTCTAAATTGTAATCTTTAATTAATATTTAGTAATTGTAACTTTTAATTTCTAATTAATGTAATATTCTAGTTTTATTTATTAATATCATTTATAAAAAAAATAAAAATGATGATGTGGAAATCCATTGAACTCTTAAGAGTTTAATGGAGTGTAGAGTTTAATAGGTTAAATGGTATATAGTTAATGGAATGTTGATGTGGCAATCCATTGAACTCTTAAGAGTTCAATGCATTCAAGATGGCCTTAGCTCAACTTTGAGATGTGGGACTGCCTGCACTTTTTAAAAACTCATATGACCCATACTTTTGATATTTTAGCTGTATGTGACTTTTGACTTGCTTTTTTTGTCTGGATTTTTTTATGTGGTGTATACTAGACATACCCTTTCTCTCCCTCCCCCCCCCCCCCCCCCTTTTTTTTTCTTTTGTCATCTAGAACTAGATATTTCTTTTTTCATCTAGAACGAGATATAAGCATCAAACATTTTTGTTTTATGGTGCACTGTGTTCCCTCCATATTTTTATTGAAAAGAGACCTCATGGAAAAAATGGACAGATCAAGAGATCTGAATGATGGTTAAACAGATCTAAAAAGATCTTGTCAAGAACCAAATCGATCTGAATAGATCTTGGCAAAAGCCAAGCAGATCCGAACCAAATGGTGCTCGAAATGAACATATCTAAGGAAAACCTTAGCTAAAACGATAGATCTGAGCCGATCTAGACAAGAACGAGATCATAGCTGCTCGTTCGAGTCCGGGATGGCACCAAATGATGTGACATCGACTCCGACCACCTGCTCTGTGGAAGTGCTTCTACGTTAGAGACAGATCTGCGAGGTCACAACATAGGGATACGTTAGAGCCGCCCCAGGGACTGTGCCCCAGGAGTGGACTTTGACGGTCAAGTTAGATCATCTGGTAGATCTGAGATGGTTCTCTTTAGATAGATAGGACCATCTTGGTGTCGGTGGTGGTGTATGGTGGTTGACGGCGGCGGGTGGTGGCTGAGCCACCAGGCTGGAGAATAGTGTGGCGGTTGAGCCAAGGGGAGAGGTCTAGTGGCGGTTGAACCACCTGGAGAAGAGTCCCGCTTCATGGAGGAGGCACTATTCTATTTATAGTGCACCATTAGGTGAAGGGGAATTGAGTCAGGCCTTGGTCCAGCCCAATTCAGGCCCAGCTAGCAAGGAGCTGGGCAAGGCCGCCCGGGGGCGTCGGGCGGGGCTGGCGGGCACGCCCTAGGCAAGGCTGGCGGGCGCGCACTAGGAGAGGCTAGCAAGGGAGTCCCCAACAAGACATGCAAGGGAACGCCAAGCAGAACTGGCAGGAGTGCACCAGGCCAGGCTGGCACGCCAAAGCAGTCTAGGCCATGCTAATGGAGCATACATCATCAATATATATATATATATATATATATATATATATATATATATATATATATATATATATATATATATGATTTAAAGGGCTTAGGACTAATAATTCGCTTTATTTCCTTTTCTTTGTTTGGATGTGGGCTTAGGGTAGAGTTATTTGTCCGGATGTCATTTTAAAATTTAATTATATATATATATATATATATATATATATATATATATATATATATATATATATATATATATATATATGAATATAAAAGTTATTTCAATCAGATTTATATTCCCTTTGTAACATGTTGAGCAAAGGGGATACTTTCGTAAATATTACATGTCAAACGGAAAACACATACAAATTATAATAGGTATAATTTATGGAACTCTCAAACTATTTTCACTAATCAGTTATACAAAGTTTAATGGTATACTCTCGTACAAATACTTTACAGTCAAGTATTTTAGAAAAGGGACATACTATTAGTTCATTTACTTCAAAATGACTTTTCATCATTATTATATACGTAATGGTCGATAAGGTTTTTGTGAGACAATGTTCAGTGGCTTATTCATTTAGGCAATACTATTAAAGTCCAGATGTTATAACTATAATCTCCAGAGAGAGAGAGAGAGAGAGAGAGAGAGAGAGAGAGAGAGAAATATGTATATATCTATATATGATTAACAATCACACACTCAGACTGGTCGCTATAGTTGGGCTGGTATGCCTATGAGTGACAAATGTCGTTAACAGTTCTGACACCTACAAAGCGTCATATCAGGCCATCTAGTCATAGCATGGTTATAATAACTCACAAAAAGATATGAACAAATACAATTAGTGTATAATTAATCAAACCAAAGAATACGAATAAAAAGTTCTGGTTTTACAATAATACGATTCACAGTATTATATTACGATTTACAATTACAGCTGGTAGAGCAAGGCATACTCACTTTTACAGGGTTTTCAAAGAGTACAATTACAGAACTTGGAAAACATAAACAATACATAAAACATTTTTTTTTAGTTTTATTGTGAACTAAAACTATATCATACTATTTTATAGTACAACACTTATACATAACGATTTTATGGTATTAAAACTACTTTTCAGTTACAATAGAAAATATTGGATTTTCTAGAACAGTAAACATACTCATTATTTCAAGGAACAGAAAACAAGCTTTTAAACATGAATACTTATGCACTTACCAACTTAAATGTTGATACTATCTTTTTCAAAATACTTGTATTTTCAGGGAACCAGTAGACAGATACATCCTCAGGATTTTGAGAAGACGGAGCAGTACTGTAGCACCTGGTTCTTGGTGTGTATTTTTATTTAAGTGTTTTGCATTTTTGGCTTGGGACTCGGCGAGTTGAAGGACCAACTCGTCAAGTAGAAGCGGGATGGGACGCGGGATTTAAGTATTGGACTCGTCGAGTCAGGTTCCGGACTCGACGAGTAGGCTTTGACGGACAAAACCCTAATCTGAGGGTTTTCACCCTATTTAATCATCTCTTTCAGCCACCACTCGTACCTATTGCTCCCAGAAACCCTCCATAGCAAACCCTAAGTGTATTGGTGCAAGATCTAAGGCTTTTGAGTGATTTTTGTGGGTTTTGACCTCAAGGAAGAAGGAATAGCATAGAAGGATCAAGAGGAGCCTGAAGGATTCGAGTTTGGTTCATCATTTGCAGTCTTTGAAAGGTATAAAGTCTATACCTTGCTTGTTCAATTGTTAGATCCCTTTTCGGGGAAGATTTAGGGCTTTTTAAGCCATATGACGTATCCAACCATGATTGAAAACATGGTTGGGGGTCAAGACATCGGATCTAAGCCTTGGGAGGAGTCACAAGGCAGATTTGGGTTGCTTTTGCACTCAAGGAAGGTCTCATGCAACATAAGAACCATTTTAGAGACTTTTAGGGTCAAAAGTCCCATGCACGCACGTAAAGTTCGTAACTTTACATGTTAGATCGAGCTTAGGGGCTTGGATCTATAATTTGGTCAAAGGTTGTACATCAGAAATCGAGGATATAGGACGTGGACGTTATCAACTCGGTGAGTCCCTTCTTGGGACTCGACGAGTCCAAGGCGTAAGGTCCCATATCCGTTGAGGGTCAAAAGAACTCAGTTGGGTGTTAGAAGGGTTGTAGAAGGTCCGAAGGAGTGACCCAACGTATTGGACTTAGCCTTATACCTGGAGTTCATGGGACTCAACGAGTGCTAGAACAGACTCGGCGAGTCCAAGGCAATCTCCCAAAACATGAAGACGAACTCGGAGAGTCAAAGACAGGACTTGTTCATCATATGAAGGTGAACTTGACGAGTTGTTTATACAACTCAGCGAGTTGGATGAAGGTTCATTCGATGTTCATATAGAAGAGGAACTCGTCGAGTCGTTGCCAAACTCGACGAGTCGAGTCGTGGATAAGGACGGGTAAATGGTTAGGGATTCGACGAGTTGACGGCCCAAATCGGCGAGTCGGGTCAACTGGAAGTTGACTTTGACTTGGACTTGGTTGGGGGTAAATTAGTCATTTTACCCTAAGAGTAGATATCGGATTCTGACTGAGTGTCTTGTGGGGATTATAGCTGGAGGATTTCCGGAGCAGCAGCAGACAAAGGTTTCCCGCACAGATTATCAGCATCTACTCGTACGAGGTGAGTTACCTTCCAGTAGCGGTGGGTCTACGACCACAATGTCGGCCCACCAGTAGGAGTTGTATGTTAGATGATTGTCTTTGTGATATCATCTAGGTTTGCTACTACCTGATATGTTTTATGTTGGCATGATATGTTATCTGTGAGAGTAGTAGAGTTCGGTTGTTAGGACGAAGGGTAGGTCAAACACCCCAGATATGTATGACAGTATGTGATGATATGTTTATATGCTGGCATGATATGTTATATGTGATAGTGGTAGTAAGAGGGGAATAGTCCCCAAGTTCGGTTGTTAGGACCGAAGGGTAGTTCGGACACCCCATATATGTCTGATAGTATGTTTATGTTATGATATATGTGATAGTAGCAGTAGGGGTGGAATAGTCCCCGAGGGTCGGTTGTTAGGACCGACGGGTAGGTCAGCACCCCAGAATGGCTTGACATGGGTAGTTCAGCACCCCAGAATGGCTTGACACGGGTAGGACGGCACCCCAGAATGGCCGCATGGGTAGGTCGGCACCCCAGAATGGTTGTACCGGGTAGGTCGGGCACCCCATAATTGCCCGGTAGTATGTATGCTTTGTGATTGTATGGTATGGGGTACGAAGGGGGGACTCACTAAGCTTTGTGCTTATAGTTTACAGTTTTGGTTTCAGGTACCTCTTCAGTGAAGGGGAAGGAGCTGGCACGGTAGCGGCACATCATACACACAATCTTTGTTTTTCACACTATGGATATTCTGGGATTATACTCTAACATGTTACTAATTTTATGACTTGGGTTTTCAGACATTATACATTGTTTTATGAGATTATGTGATTTCACAGTATTTTCTTATGAATGTTTTTATGAGTCAGTTAATTAAAATGAAATTTTTGGACTTGAAAATTAGGTCGTTACAAGTTGGTATCAGAGCCCTGGTTTGAGGGATTCAGACACACCCTTGGGAGTGTCTGGACTCAAATCAAGGGATTAAAAGATTTTTACAAGAAAGATGGTTTCCTAAAAACTAAGATAAAAGAGTTTTGGGAAAGAACAAACTGTGTGATGTGCGCGACCGGCCGAGCTCAAGTAAGTATTCCCCAAAGTACCCATACAAGTTTATATTATGTTTATCAGTTTTAGTAGAACAACATGCTAGAATAGGACTAAGGATCTAGGAATGATGCCTTATGTGTCTGCTTTATGTGCTTCAGCTTATGAGAATTGCATGCTAGTATTAAGTAGACAGTAGTAGGATAGTCTGTTTAGGTTATGCCTGGTAGTATGAGCTCAGCATTGTATGCTTGTACAGTTTCTCGTTAGGAGAATAGAGTTGCTTGAGTAGTTTCTTATGTCTGAATGATGCTTTCTTCGTGCTTGTAGGGATCTGAATGACGGGAGTTAGCCATTATGTGAGTACGTCGCGTCACATGTGATTAGGATTGAATAATCTCAGAGTGATGGATTTGGCCCTGTTGCGTAGCTCTCGTTTGAGTCTAACCGTTGTAGGGACGAGTCTTTTACTTGAAGGATTATCTGAGCCTCGACACATGTGATTGTATTTAGGTGGTGACTAATTGGCATCACAAGGAAGCCTTTAGCAGCTGAGGACTAGTTTGGGTGGAGTCAGAGGTTCCCTAGGGTAAGCCTAGGATGAGAGTAGCAGAGATGAGCAGTGGTAAAAGGGATTTGGTGGAGTCAAGGTGGTCCTTGAGGAAAGTACGGATAAATGTGGAAGGTAGTATGGGCCCGTACTACTGAAAGCAGAGGATCCGTACTCGAATTGAGGAAATCTGAGGCAAGACCAAGGAACTTGTGATGGGTGTGATCCCTCTAGATGTACCAGTACCACTGACGGTTGTCATGATGTATTGCAGAATGGTGGTACTACGTCTGAGGCTAGCAGTTGGCAGCTCAGGAGAGGGATCGGGTTCAGGTTCAGGCTCCGAACCATTGGATGAGAGGCTACTCGAGTTCATCGCGTCAGAGATCACTAGATGCATCCATGATGCGACCCCGGTCATCTTTGGGTCAATCAAGGAATGGATTGTCGAGCTGATGGAGGATCGCCTTAGGGCGTTCAGGAGTGACATGGCGACCAGCCAGTCAGGATCCCGCACACTGTCCTTTAAGGACTTCGGGGGCAGTGGTGCATCGGATTTACATGGGGCGAAGGACCCTATTGCTGCCAGTCGATGGATTGCGAACACTGAGTCAATGCAGTTGACCAGCTTCTGCCTCGAGGGATCAAAGGTGAGATATGCAACAGGGTGTTTAAGAGACAGAGCTAGAGATTGGTGGGAGTCTGTTGGTGACTCATTAGGAGCCTCGGCTGTTGAGGCTATGACATGGCCGAACTTTGTGACCCAGTTCAGAGCGGAGTTCGCACCTACAGTGGAGCTCCAGCAGTTAGCCAGGGAGTTTTTGGATATAAGACAAACCACCGAGACTGTGGCGGAGATCACCGCCAAGTTCTGGGAGAGGGCGTTACTGGTGCCCCAATATGCGGGTGATGAGGACATGAGGAGGACCCGCTATCATGATATGCTATGAGCTGACATTTGGGATCATGTCAGTTTTTCAGCTTGCCCTACCCTAGATTCCATGAATGCCAGGGCAAGGGAGAGGTAGATCGATCTGGAGCATGTCCGTAAGAGGAAGGTAGAGGAGGGGCAGACGATTGGGGCTTCGGGGAAGAAGCCCAAGGGATCAGATGGTAGGACGAAAGGCTTGTCAGGACAGGGCCGCTACAGGAAATGCGGCAAGCTACACGAGGGAGCATGTAGGTTGGGATCGTCGGGCTGCTACAAGTGCGGAAGATGGGGCATTTCAGCAGGGACTGTTTCGCCCATGCGCCTGCTATTCAGACATCTGAGTTGCTGTGTTTCCACTGCAACTAGAGGAGCCATAAGAAGGCCAATTGCCCCCAATTGACAGCAACAACGCCAGTGAAGGCGCCAGCCCCAACGACCCTGCGGATTACTGATGGGTGGTAGGGCAAGACAGAGGCTCCAGTGGTGAAGAGCCGGGCCTTCCAGTTGACTACCGAGGAGGCACGCGCTGCATTCGATGTGGTGATGGGTATGACTTCTCATTTATGCTTTTATGATACGCTGCTGTGATTTTGATATGTTATGTATGTGCTCTGTTTAGGATCGTTTCATGTGAACGGTATCCCAGTTTATGTATTGTTTGATATCGGGTGCTACCCTATCATTTGTCTCTCTTGAGCTTAGCAAGAAGTTTTCTGAGTCTTTGGGCATGTTGGATTGCTCTCTAGAGGTCAAGATTGTGGACGACCGGTCGGTGCGAGCATCAGAGGTCTTCCGAGATTGTGTTTTGAGATTGTTCGAGGAGCATTTCCTGGTAGACTTGGTTCCCATACCTTTACGGGGGAACAAGGTTATTATCGTCGTGGATTGGCTAAGCCCCAATGGGACAGTGATAGATTGCGCACAACATTTGGTGCGAGTCAAGACCCCAGGAGGGTGAGAGGTAGTGATTCTGGGCGAGAGGCCACAACGAGGGCCAGCTGTATGTTCGGCAGCGAGGGCAAGGCGTTACCTTCAGCAGGGTTACGTAGGATATGTCGCTTATGTCATGGACACTCGGGAGGCGGGTAAGGAGACAGTGGGCGATGTGCCCATGGTGCGAGAGGTTGCGGACGTATTCCCCGAGGATTTTCCTGGGATACCTCCGGAGCGACAGGTGGAGTTCAGGATCGACCTAGTCCCTGGTGCGGCTCCGATAGCCAAGGCACCGTATCGGTTGGCTCCTCCTGAGATGCAGGAGTTGTCTACACAGCTACAGGAGATGTTAGACAAGGTATTCATTAGACTGAGTAGTTCTCCCTGGGGAGCCCCGATTCTGTTTGTAAAGAAGAAGGACGGGTCGCATCGGATGTGTATAGATTATCGGGAGCTGAATAAGGTAACGGTGAAGAACCGTTACCCACTCTCGCGGATCGATGATCTATTTGACTAGCTACAGGGAGCGTCTTGGTTCTTGAAGATTGATCTACATTCAGGATATCATCAGATGAGGGTCAGAGAGGAGGATGTACAAAGACTACGTTTCGGACGCGCTATGGCCACTACGAGTTAGTGGTGATGCCCTTCGGGCTCACCAATGCTCCTGCCGCATTCATGGACCTCATGAACCGCGTGTGTAGACCAATGTTAGACCGGTCTGTGATAGTATTTATTGATGATATCTTGGTTTACTCCAAGACATAGGAGGAGCACGAGGAGCATCTGCGAGAGGTTCTGGAGACTTTAAGAAGGGAGAACTTGTATGCTACGTTCTCCAAGTGTGAGTTCTGGTTGCGCAAGGTGCAGTTTCTCGGGCATCTTGTCAACCAGAATGGGATATCGGTGGACCCAACCAAAGTGGAGGCCGTAATGAGATGGGAGGTTCCGAGGTCTCCATCTGAGATTCGGAGTTTCCTAGGATTAGCCGGCTACTATCGGAGATTCATCCAGGATTTCTCCAAGATAGTCGTACCCCTGACCAGGCTAACGAGGAAAGTCGTGGTCTTTCGTTGGGGGCCTGAGCAGTAGGTTGCATTCGAGTCATTGAGACAGAGATTGTGCGAGGCGCCAATCTTAACCCTGCCAGAGGGCATGGAGGATTTTGTTGTGTACTACGACGCATCTATTTCAGGTTTGGGCGCGGTACTGATGCAGAGAGGGCATGTCATCGCCTACGCTTCGAGGCAGCTGAAGCCTCACGAGGCGAATTACCCGACGCATGATTTGGAGTTGGGGGCTGTTGTGTTCGCCCTCAAGATTTGGAGCCATTACCTCTATGGGGTCCATTGTACCATCTACACGGTCCACAAGAGTTTGAGGTACCTCATGGATCAGCCGAATCTAAACATGAGGTAGCATCGGTGATTGGACGTGGTGAAGGATTACGATTGTGAGATCCTTTACCACCCGGGGAAGGCCAATGTGGTGGCCGACGCGCTAAGCCGCAAGGCAGTGCCGCTCAGGGATACCTGCATGAGGATGACCGTGGTGACTCCACTGTTGGAGCGGATTCGAGAGGCCCAGCAGGAGGCCATGAAGGAGGAACATCGGAAGAGTGAGCGGATTGTAGGCCAAGTTTCCTCCTTTGATTATGATAGCTGAGGGATGTTGACCCTCCACCGCAGGGTGTGGGTGCTGTACCATGGGGGTGTGTTCCAAGTTCTGATGGAGGAGGTGCACAAATCACGATTCTCCATTCATACTGGGGCGACGAAGATGTATAGGGATCTTCGTCTGCACTATTGGTGGCCCTACATGAAGCGGGATGTAACATGGTACGTAGAGTGGTGTGGATTCGATTTGGGTCATCTTCGATCGATTGATCAAGAGCACCCATTTTATTCTGATTCAGGAGAGTGTCTCGGCCGAGAAGTTGGCCGACATCTATATCAGGGAGGTGGTGGCGCGGCACGGGGTGCCAGTTTCGGTGATTTTAGACAGGGATGTACGATTCACTTCTAGGTTTTGGAAGAAGTTTCATGACGAGATGGGTACTCGTCTGCATTTTAGCACCTCCTTTCACCCGCAGAGGGATGGTCAGAGCGAGCGGACCATCCGGACTCTGGAGGATATGCTGTGAGCATACGTGTTAGACTTTGAAGGTAGTTGGGATACCTACCTTCCATTGGCAAAGTTCTCCTATACCAATAGTTATCATGTGAGCATTGACCGCCCTCCTTTCGAGATGCTGTATGGGAGGAGGTGCAGGACCCCGATATGTTGGGGAGAGGTTGGCCAGAGGGTAATGGGGAGCACCAAAGTAGTGCTCAAGACGACAGAGAGGATTCAGCAGGTCCGGAGCAGGCTTCAGACTGCTCAGAGTCGGCAGAAAAGTTATGCTGATAAGCGCCGATCAGACCTGGAGTTCCAGGTCGGGGATATGGTTCTCCTAAAGGTGTCTTCATGGAAGGGCATCATCCGATTTAGGAAACGGGTCAAGTTGGGCCCCAGGTACATTGGACCGTTCAGGGTCTTAGCTTGAGTAGGCAAGGTGGCGTACATGTTGGATCTGCCAGCCAAACTCAGTCAGATCCACAACACTTTCCACGTCTCCCAGCTGTGGAAGTCCCTGGTAGACGACTCAGCAGTGGTACCTTTAGAGGATATTCAGGTAGATGACAGCCTGAATTACATCGAGCGACCTGTAGCAATCCTCGACCGGAAGTCGAAAGATCT
Source organism: Lactuca sativa (assembly GCF_002870075.4). Taxonomy (NCBI): domain Eukaryota; kingdom Viridiplantae; phylum Streptophyta; class Magnoliopsida; order Asterales; family Asteraceae; genus Lactuca; species Lactuca sativa. The sequence goes on from NC_056625.2 coordinate 251,799,658, forward strand.
GAGGAACAAAAAGGGTGGAGCTCGTGAAGGTGCAATTGCAGCACCGGAGGGGCTCGTAATGGACCTGGGAGCCTGTGGATGAGATGATGGAGCATTACCCAGAGCTGTTCTAGGAACGAGCAGCAGACTTCAAGGATGAACTCTAAGATAAGTAGGGGGAGATTTGTAGCACCTGGTTCTATGTATTTTTATTTAAGTGTTTTACCTTTTTGGCCTGGGACTCGGCGAGTTGAAGGACCAACTCGTTGAGTATAAGCGGGATGAGACGCGGGATTTAAGTATTGGACTCATCGAGTCGGGTCCCGGACTCGACGAGTAGGCTCTGACTAGTCAAAAAACCCTAATATGAGGGTTTGCACCCTATTCAATCATCTCTTTCAGCCACCACTCGTCCCTATTGCTCCTAGAAATCCTCCATAGCAAACCCTAAGTGTATTGGTGCAAGTGATGGGTTTTGAGCATTCTAACACTTCCTAAGTGTACATGCAACCCTAATAACCTTGGATTTATGTTTGTCTAATTATCATGCAAAGTTGATTTCCAAGGCTATGATCCTATCTAGCATACATGGGGAACAATTTTAACTTAAATAATAGATAGAATTACATACCTTGTTGTTGTAAATGTTCCTTGAAACCTTGTGAGCCTAGCACCCTAAGTGAGATGCCTCAAATGCTTCACACAACACCAAATTGTATGGAGTAAACTTGGAGAGAAAGTGTAACACACTAAAATCGGCTCTAGCCCTCTTGTTTCTTATCTAACCGATTTTGGGAGAACACATGAGCTTTATATAGTGTTGACACATCTAGGGTTACACCATGTAAACCCTAATGTGTCATGACTCTTCATTTCCATGACCCATGGGTTTGTAACTCCCATGGAGCCTCCATGGACCATCCAATGGGTTTAACCCAACTTGATTATCCATGGAGCCTCTTAGCCCACTATATAAGTTATGGATGATTTACATAATCAACCCATATATTTAATTAGTTATCTTTTTGATCACTTAATTAATTCTAAAATTAATTCTTGATCAAACTAATTAAATAATATTATTAATATATTAGAACTTATAATATATTAATAACCACAAGTGTTATTTCTTTCATTGAGTCTATCCAATTGCATGGTGCCATGCAACCCAAATGGACCATGTCGGGTCGGGTCAAGTACATACCAGAAATAGTTATGGACTTAGACACCTTATCCAACAGTCTCCCACTTGGATAAGTCTAATAAATATGGCTACAAGTATGACTTCAGGAACCGATCGACAATCATAGCTCTTTTCAAGGTTTCTCGGAACTGAGAAGATGATGGTACGCCATTTCAGATAAGGGATCATATAATCCTCTGTTCTAGATATCAGCCAGACAAATACATGGAACAATGTCTTACTTATTGTCCAGCAATTTGTTTCCCGATTTCTGATTTGTTTGACATAGAACTTAATTGAACACATCAACTTAGTTCTGACCAGCCCCGGTACATAGGTCAAAACAAAATCATCGAGGGGCCCAGATATCAGCTTCTAATCCAAGAAGGAACATATAAACTTCGACTCATATGCTTGTTCTACTACTTGTTAAATTACACACAAACGCACGTTTTATAACATCGCGTTACCAATGTGGTTTCGTACGTTCAATGCATAACTAACTCATACTTAACAAGTCATATCTCTAGGTTTGAAGACTTATATGATATTACCGTCTCGCGATCACTCGAGATAAATTCCATGAAGTGATACCAGCAAGCGTGGGTTGAATCCAATACTCAAAACTTATGAGCACTCATGAGTGTTGAGGCCATGTCCAACATCTTAGACCTCTACAACCAACTCATGACAGTCTTATTTCATATCTACTTCCAACATATGACTGACTGTGGATAATTTGAATAATATGTAAAACAACATAAATATTCTGGAAGTCAAAACATGCAAAAGAAATAATAGTAAACGATTGACAAAAGATAGTAACACTTTACTCATAAATAAACACAACTTTTATTCATCATCAAATGTCAATTACATTTTACAAATTTCAAAATTATCTAACTACTAAGACTAATATCATCCTTCAGCCCTATGCTCCTAGCATGCCGGAGATGCTTAACCCTACCCAGTCCCTTCGTGAGGGGATCTGCCGGGTTCTCATCCGATGATACCCTCTTTGCCACGAGGAGTCCTTCTTCTATACGATGTCTGATGAAATGATATTTTCTGTCAATGTGTCTGGATCTCCCGTGATCCCTTGGTTCCTTTGCTAAGGCAACTACACTTTCACTGTCACAGAAAATCTCTATAGGCTTCGATATAGCTGGTACAACTCCAAGCTCTCCAATGAAGTTCTTTAGCCACATAGCCTCTTTTTCCGCTTCGCTTGCCGCTATATACTCTTATTCACAAGTTGAATCAGCCACTATCTCCCGCTTGGAACTTTTCCAAGAGATTGCTCCTCCGTTTAAGGTAAAGACCCAGCCCGACTGAGAGCGGAAATTATCCCTATCAGTCTGGAAGCTAGCATCACTATACCCTACAACTCTCAAGTCATCACTCCCACCAAGGGTAAGGACCCAGTCCTTAGTCCTCCGCAGGTACTTGAGAATGTTCTTTACCGTTGTCCAGTGAGCCTTACCAAGATTCCCCTGATACCTGCTAACCATGCTTAAAGCAAAGGCTACATCAGGACGAGTACAGGTCATAGCATACATCATCGAGCCTACTTCCGAAGCATAAGGTATCCGACTCATTTCTGCTATCTCATCCTCAATACTCGGGCTCTGAGTCTTACTCAGTCTTGTGTTACTCTGGATGGCTAACTCTCCTTTCTTGGAATCTTGCATGCTGAATCTCTTCAGTACCTTATCCAAGTATGTACCCTGACTAAGTCCATTTAGTCTTTTACTCCGGTTTCTCAAGATCCTTATTCCTAGAATATAGGCAGCTTCTCCTAGGTCCTTCATAGCAAAACACTTCCCAAGCCAGGACTTAACTTCCTGCAGAGTTGGGATGTCATTTCCTATGAGTAGTATGTCATCCACATAAAAACTAAAAAGCTAACTATACTCCCACTAGCCTTGACATATACATAAGATTCATCTTCCCTCCTAGAGAAGCCAAACTCTTTGACCTTCTCATCAAAGCAAAGATTCCATCTGCGAGGTGCTTGCTTTAATCCATAGATGGATTTCTCAAGCTTCACACTCTATTAGGGTACTCAGTGCTGACAAAAACCTCTGGCTGATTCATGTAAACATCCTCAGCCAACTTTTCGTTAAGGAAAGCGGTTTTGACATCCATTTGCCATATTGCATAGTCATGAAATGCAGCTATGGATAGCAATACCCTAATAGACTTAATCTTGGCTACTGGTGAAAAGGTCTCATCATAATCAACTCCTGGAGTTTGAGAAAAGCCCTTTGCAACCAGTCGTGCCTTATAAGTGTGTACATTACCATCCATGTCGGTCTTCTTAAGATCCATTTGCACCCTACAGTCTTACGACCTGGTACATTCTCAACCAAGTCCCAGACCTGATTGTCATACATGGATTGTATCTCGCTATCCATTGCCTCTTTCCATCTAGCAGACTTAGGGCCTGCCATGGCTTCCGCATAGCTGTTAGTGAAAGAACATAATTTTGTGGTTTGAGCTAGGCATCATTTTGTATAGATGATAGTGTCATTTTGCAGTGATTGTGTGTTGTCGTGTAATGTGTGATGCCACACATGTGTGTGCGGCCGCACACATGTGTTTGGCTGCACACTCTTGTGCTGGTAGAAGGAGTACTATTTATAGCAACTAAGTTGTGTCAGTTTGTACTGGTTGCTTTGTGTCAGAACTCTGCAGTATTTGTACTTTTCTCAAGATGTACTTGACATTTACTGAATATAGATGTGTGCATGCTTGATTTTAGTTCTTCTTCTTCTATATCTCTCCTTTATTATAATCAACTTCATTGATTATTGAATTGGATCATTAAATTTGGGACTAACAATTGGTATCAGAGCCAATTTGGTATCAATTGAAGTTATTTTTTGAGTGTGAGAGTGCAACTGTTGAAGGTTTTCTGCCAATATTATGCGGTGGAGCGTATTCTTTGAAGAAGTGTGCGGTTGATATTTGCTGTGTGCGGTTGGTGTTTGCTGTTGAAGTCTGTGCGGTTGATATTTGCTGTGTGCGGTTGGTGTTTGCTGTTAAAGTTTGTGCGGTTGATATTTGTTGTGTGCGGTTGGTGTTTGCTGCTGAAGTGTGTACGGTTACAAGTGTAGTGTTTGCTATTAAATTGTGTGTGATTACACGTGTATGGTTGGAAAGTGTGTGCGGTTAAGACTCGTTTGCGGTTGAGTGAGTGTGTGCGGTTGAGTGTGTGGCTGAGTATTAGTGTGCGGTTGAGTGTTAGTGTGCGGTTGAAGATTGCTCAAATGGAATCTCAAAGCATGATTGCTCATCAAGATTTGGATGCAATTATGGGAACCACTACTCGTATTCCTAGATTGCTATCAGCTGAAGGATTTCCTAAATGGAAATACCGAATTGAAAAATACATAAAAATGAAGGATTTCAAAATTTGGAGAAGTATCTTAAGAGGACCAATTAGGATTACTTCTACTCTAGAAGATGGCACGGTAATTGACAAACAGATTGAAAATTACACTGATGATGACTTTGAAAGAGTTGAAGAACAAGAAAAGGCACTTGCCACACTCACTATGGCGTTGTCTCCTGAAATTGCACAAGGGTTTCATGAATATACATAAGAAAAAGCATTGTGGGAAGCGCTCATAGAAGTTTATGAAGGAAATGAAGACATGAAGCAAAGCCGACAAGACATGCTCCGACTGAAATTTAACATGTTCAATTATGTATTGGGAGAAACATTGGAAAATCAATTGCAAAGATTTATCACATTAACCACTGAAATGAGCTCCGCAGGTGTGATGGTTACTAGATCTGAAATCAACAAGAAGTTACTAAATTCTCTTCCAAAATCATGGGACATGAATGTCTCGGTGATTAAAAAGACAAAAGACCTGAACCGTTTAAGCTTGTCTGAAACAATGGCAATCATCAAAGCTTGCGATCTTGATGATAAACAAAGAGAAATCAACCATGTCAATTCGTACTCTACAGCCAATCTTGGAATTCAAAATAACAACACCGCTTTTTCAAGCTTCACCACTCATCAAAATACTCAAATCCAGGTTCCCCAAGTTCAACCTCATGCAATCCATCAAAACATACCATACATCATACCTAAAATGCAACAAACTCAAATCCCTCAAACCATATCTCAAGTTGGTTCTAGTGTTAGTCCTTCCACAGATTTTTCAGTTCAATCTCATGGAATTGGTTCCCAAAGTTCATTTACAAAGGAAAAGGAGGAAAATATGGCTCTAGCTACTGGGTTAGTGAACTGCTACAATGCCTTTGTTGCTGGAGAGCTCTCTCCACAACTCTCATTCACTGATCTTGATCAAATCCATCCTGAAGATGTGGAAGAGATGGATATTACTTATGCTCGAGTTATTGCATATGGATTTATTTGGTCCGGTTAATGTTCTAAGCATCAATCGTAACTCATACTGCCTTGTGATAGATGATTACCCTCGTTTCACTTGGGTTTTCTTTCTGTCTAACAAAGCTGGAATTGCTAATCTCATCAAAAGATTCATTGTGATGATCGAAAACCAGACTAACAATCGAGTGAAAGCGCTGCGTACCGATAATGGAACAGAGTTCAAGAACGCTGTTCTTGATCATTTTTACGCTGAGAAAGGGATTGTGCGTCAGTTTAGTTCTGTTCGAACACCTCAACAAAACGGGATTGCCGAACGTCGGAATCGAACTCTAAAAGATGCCGCAAGGACGATGCTATGTGATTCCAAGCTTCCTGTATTCTTTTGGGCAGAGGCGATTAACACCGCGTGTTATGTTCAGAATCGTGTGCTGATCAACAAAGCCAGAATGAAGACATCGTATGAGATTCTATTTGGACACAAGCCATCTGTCAGTCATTTCCGAGTATTTGGCTGCCCTTGCACCCTTCTCCACTTGGAATCCAATCCCAAATTCAATGCCAAAGCCGATGACTGTTACTTTGTTGGATATGCTGCTCGAACTGCGTACAGGGTTTACAATAAGACGACTAAACAGATTGTAGAATCCTTTGATGTTCGATTGGCTTGAAGAAAATGAGATAGATGCAAGAGTGGGTCCTGATTGGTTATTTGAGTACACATCTCTTTTCAAATCATTCAATGTGTCCTCAGATAATCAAGAAGGATCTACTTCCAATTCGAAGATTCCTAGTGAAGACGAAGAAAATGAAGTTGTCTACCGACCACCACTGATTTCCTCCGATTCTCCATTGGTACCCTCTGTTCATTTTGAATCTTCTGAGTCTCCTCAGCAACCTTCTCCTGATGCTATTGTTACTCCTTTAACTCCGATGGAAAGAGAGTTCATGAACCACGAGACTTCCGTTGTAACTTCAAATCTGATGGAACTTCTCTTTCCAGAAAACATTGCAGAAGAGTTTGTAGCAGATTCTTCAAACGAACCTTGTTCATCCTCTACGGATAATACAGCAAATGATGGAGCGGTTAATATTCATAATCTTCTTGTTTCTGTCAATGATATTAGCTATCAGATCCCTACACGTATTCAGCGAGATCATCCGATAGAGAACGTCATTGGCTAGTTAGGCGACGGTGTTCAAACGAGAAGTAAAAGTGGGGATGTTAATACATGTCTCTACTCCTGCTTCATCTCTCAAATAGAACCCAAATCTGTAGAAATGGCTCTGAATGAGCCCAGTTGGGTTGTAGCCATGCATGATGAATTAAATCAATTTGAGAAACTCTGAGTCTGGAAATTGGTGGAGCTACCAAAAGGAAAGAAATCTATTGATACTTGTTGGGTATTTCGAAATAAACAAGACGATTCAGGTGTCATTGTGCGCAACAAGGCAAGATTGGTGGTTCGAGGGTTTCGACAGGTTGAGGGTCTTGACTATACAAAAGTTTATGCTTCGGTTGCTCGTTTGGAAGCCATTCGTATCTTCCTTGCTTATGCTTCCTACATGAACTTTACTGTATACCAAATGGACGTCAAGACGACTTTCTTGTACGGCAAGGTCAAGTAGGAGATTTATGTTGACCAACCACTTGGTTTTGTTAATTCATCTCTTCCAAACCATGTTTACAAGTTAGAAAAAGCTTTGTATGGATTGCATCAAGCTCCTCGAGCTTGGTATGCTACTCTTACTCAACATTTGCTCAATCACGGCTATTCCCGAGGCACCATTGATCAAACCTTATTTCTCAAGCATGTCGGTCTAGATCAAATTCTCGTTCAAATTTATGTGGACAACATTATTTTCGAGTCGACAAGCCAACAACTTTGCAAGGAGTTTGAAGCGGTGATGAAGAAGCGCTTTGAGATGAGTTCACTTGGGGAAATGACCACGTTTTTGGGGCTTCAGGTCAAAAAATCTTCAACCGGAATCCTTATTCATCAAGCAAAATATGTGGAAGATGTACTGGAGAAGTTCGGGTTTCGAGACGCAAAACCTGCTCTTACGCCCATGGTGGAACGGCCTCTTCTGACTCCTGATCTTGAGGGTGAATCCGTAGATCAAACTCTTTATCGATCAATGATCGGATCACTCATGTATCTTACTGCTAGTCGCCCAGACATCATGTTTGCGGTCTGTCAATGTGCTCGCTACCAGGCTAATCCTAAACTCTCTCATTTAATTGCTGTTAAAAGGATTTTTCGGTATCTCAAAGGGTGCCCAAAACTGGGACTTTGGTATCCGACAAATCCCGAATTTGATCTTTATGCTTTTGCTGACAGCAACTATGGCGGGTGTGAGCTTGATAGAAACACGACTTCAGGAAGATGCCAATTTCTGGGAGATAGACTGGTGTCATGGCAGTGCAAGAAGCAGCACACAGTCTTAACCTCAACAGCAGAAGCGGAATATGTTGCTGCATCTGCTTGTTGTTCTCAAGTCATTTGGATCCAACATCAGTTGTTGGACTATGGTTTGAATTTTCAAGAAACCCCTATTTTTTGTGATAATGAGGCTGCGATTAAAATTGCCAAAAACCCGGTCCAACACTCAAAAACAAAGCACATCGACATCAAGATTCATTTTATTCGAGAATGTTATGAGCGTTTGCTCATTCGGCTAGAACAGGTCCGCTCTGATAATAATGTAGCAGATCTGTTCACCAAGCCTTTTAACAAAGCTCGATTCGATGTGCTGGTTAATTTTCTAAAAATGATTCGTTTTGAGGATTAATTTTTTTTTTAGCATAAATTTGCGCATTTTATTTCATTTTATTTTTATGCACAAATTTAGGGGGAGAAAAATAGAAAATCCAAAATCATTAAAAAATAGAAAATCCAAAAACATTAAAAAAATAGAAAATCCAAAAACATTAAAAAAATAGAAAATCCAAAAACATTAAAAATAGAAAATCCAAAAACATTATAAAAAAAACATTAAAAATTAGAAATTATGTTTGAGGGAGATGTTCTGGGAAGTGATATGATTATGTGATAACAGGCAACCTGAGTCTGCGTAACGTACCCAAAATTGAAGGGTCTATGCTCTGGTTTGATGTGTCGGTAGGCACAAAAGATTCTAAATGGACATGACTAGGCAAAGTTGAACTTAGGAAATCAAATGACTTGACAAATCTTGACCTAGATAGTTCCGTTTAGCCCGATAATACGACGCTTGGATAGGTTGAGCAGGGAGATATATATGGGAATCTACTCGTCACATTAAATGAACCCGTATCTGGAACCGTGGTTTAACTTTTCCTCCATGTGCGGATTCTGTCCTTAATTCCGGTATTGATGGGGCAACTGGTAAATTCCGATAAATTAGGTCTGTAGAAAATCATTTTCTTTCTTTCTTTCTGTTAGTCATATGTTACCTCCTCTGCGTGATTGGAAGAGATCCGACTTGGACTGTAACATATGCAAATCTATTTCTCTGCATATTATACATATACATATATGAAATTCCTCTTATCTGTTAGCCATATGCTGTCTCCTTTGCGTGACTAACAATCCGACCTGGTACACAGCATATGCACTATAAGTGATAATACTCTGAATCTATCTTCTCCCCTAATGATGGTATGCTCATCCGATGTAAGGAGTACTCTGGAAGTCCTTGATTACAGGGGCATATCTGGAAGCGAGAAACATGTTCCAGTATAATTAAAATTGAACACTCTAAGATTGTCTATAGATCTCGCTGCTTAATTTAGGTGGACAACAATATCCCTGGTCGTCGTCAGCAGAATGGTCCTTAAGATATAATATCTAGGAACTTAGGATCACATTGTCTTGTCACTCATAGTGTGTCCTAATTTTGTCACATTTTTTTTCGTGTTTAAGTGGACAACAATACTGACAATCGACCAGACAAAGATGTGAAGATAGAAGGTACCGACAAGCGGATAAAGGCTGTCTAAAAACTTTGATCCCCAATCCTCAACAGGTTAAAACAATTTATATAGGTTTAAATTGATTTTTATCGTCAATAGTATCTCCAATTTCATTTTATTTCTTGTTCTTATTTTATTTTTTATTTCTTTATTTTATTTTTATTTTTATTTTTTAGGAACTTTGAAATTAATATCTTATTAATCCTCAAAATGATTCAGTTTTAAAAAAAATTGTGAGTGAAAGGGGTTTTGGGATAAATAATTAAAGGAAAAGGAGGAGGAAGTGAAAATTTTGTATATATATAGTGTGTGTGTGCGGTGAAAAACATATCGTCACTATTCCTTGCTTCAAACTGCACACACATATTTACTCTCTCAAACTCCTTGAAAATTTCCATTAAATGTTTGCGAAAACAAGCTTTTACTCGGTAATTCTCATGAACACGGCTAAATTTTTTAATTACTTTCACAATTTTCTCTATTGTTTGCTGTTGAATTGTCATAAAAAATTGTTTGGGTAACCGCACACAGTGTGTGCGGCCGCACACGTGAGTGTGCGGCTGACCGTGTGCTGCCACATTATATCATGAATAAGCGTGTGCGGCTGACCGTGTGCTGCCACATTATATCATGAATAAGCTTGTGCGGCTGACGGTGTGTTGCCACACTATATTATGTATAAGTGTGTGCAGATGACCTTGTACAGCTGCACACGTGCGTGTGCGGCTGTGTGTAACTCCTTGTGCGGCTACATCATTGTTATATGTTGCCCTAATAATTTTGTGTGTTAACTTTCAGATTAAAATGGGAGACATGGAGTTTGCTAAAGCTCATAATTCTGCAATTTTTCTTGAAGACCCTCCTGCAGCCCACAGTGACTTGAAATTCATTGTGGATGGTTTGAAGAAATCATGCTTGGTTCATGCCCTAACTACAAGTCCTGCTATCTACCAAAGTTTGATTAAGGGATTCTGAAGAAATGATGTTGTAAAGAAAAATGGTCAGGGTGAAAATTTTGTTGAAGCAACAATTGAAGACAAGAAAATCCAAGTAACAGAGAGCATCATTAGAGAATCCCTTCAAATAGAGGACAGACCTGAGTATACCATGGAGATTGATATTCATCAAACTTAGGATGTCTTAGAGCATATGGGCTACGAGGGAACATTACCCCCCTACAATCAAGAAGTTGCTTCCTCCGTGTTGGAAGTATTTGGCTCATGTGTTCATGAACTATATTTCCGGCAGGAGATCTGGAGCAAACGAGATCTCTCTGGCCAACACTGGTGCCATTGCAGCATTGGCTACAGGTTTTGAGTTTAATTTCTCAATGTTCATAATGAATGAAATGATTCTAAATCTTGAAGGGAGCAAAAGGGACAAATTCTGGATGTATCCAAGATTTTTGCAAATCATCTTCAATGTGAATCACCCTGAGCTGCAGAGAGGAAATGATATCTTGGATTTCAAATCCATTGGTCCAAGTGCTTTTGGGCTAATGAAAAAAAAGAGAGGCGGGAAATTTGTATTTGAAGGAAAATTTCCATTGATAAAATTTGGAATTTTTAAAGAGGAGGATAAAGAAGAATCAGAAGAACAATCTATGCCAATGGAAAATGAAGATATTCATCACTCTCCTTCCGAGCCTGAAGTGGAGGAGATTCATCACTCTCCCACAGCTTATGTAGCTGATGAGCATGATTATCAGAAAGCAATTGATTCAAAATCTTCTCGTGAGGATGATGACGATGATCTTTATGAAGATGTGGAGTTTTTGAAAGAAATCGACTTTACAGGAATCAATGACGACATTCCAACAAACATAGAGTTTAATTTTGGTGATGAAGATTTTTATCCTTTTCTCGATATTCCCAGCAGCCGTGTAAATAAAGTCAATGAAGTTGCTTCTCTAGCAACCAAGACTAGAGATGAAGGAAATTTTCTCAAAATTCTACTCTCTACCTCAAAGCCCTTGGAGGTCACAACAAGCCAAGGAGATGTGACATCAGAGATTCCTCCCTCTGTGTCACTTGTCTCAACATCAGCTCCAGTCATTTCTGTCTTATCTGAACCTCAGATTTCTCAGACTTCCATACGAACAAGCCAATCTCTTGAAAGTCTGGTGGTACCCTCTGTAAAATGTGCTCCTCAAGTTATTTCAACAATCACTGCAACCTCAGCTCACTCTCCTCCAAAGCAGACTGATGAAGGTCCAAGCACCATGTTCGAGACTGGTGGATCCTCTTCTATTCCAGAATATTCTCCAACACGACCTTCTCTAGATGAAGCTTCTATCAGATTAGTAAAACATCTGGCTCAATCTAGTCCAACCTCTTCACGTGGGAAAGGAATATCATTTAACGAGGGTCGGACAGATCATGATAAATTCTCTTCGTCTGATCTCCGAGAGGAAATTGGAGTTCTCCGCCAACAGCTCATTGAAAAGTCAATTCAGATGGATCATCTTTCTGCACATATCTTTGAGCTCAGGGCAAAGGATGAAGAAAAGACCAAACAAATCAATGATCTACAAACGAGTCTTGGATCGGTTCTAGCTAATTATTTCAATCTCAAGAACGTATTGTATGATGCTTTTGGTGAAAAGGTCAAAGCCCTCTTCCAACAGCCTCATGGAGTAGTTGATCCTCCTTCTGTTCAATCACCTCCTGCAACTGAGGATCTACCTGTTAACCCACCTGTTCCAAGAACAACTACCATTGTCAACAGATTTGAAAAAGAACCAGAAGGAAGCAGAGCCAGAATCACAATCAAACAGGGCAAAAGAATTATGACTGTAAATCAACGCAAAGGACTTTTATTCATGAAAAATACCAATGAGAATCGCAAAGCAAAAGACCCTGTTCTGACTGTAACAGATTTAAAAAAGAGAAAGTTTGGCGACGAGTTTGGTGACAGATCTGGTATCCGTATGTGGGCTTTCGATCCAGAAACGAATTTGTGGGTGGTAAAGTGAAACTCAGGAATATCTGAGTGTTACAAAAGCACCCATGATTTCAATTCTTGGACTAAGACTGATCTAGCAGAATTATCTAGGGTCCCCTTTCACAATCCCTCACAAGATCCAAGTGCATCTAACTTTAAGAGGTTCCTTGATAGGCAGGTCAAAGAAAATTTTCCCAATATGAAGACTGCCAAAGCCCTTTATCGAAAGGATAAGGATGTTCTCGACCCAGAAACAGGCAAACCTATGAATATTATCTTATGGCCTGCTACAAAAAAGCAAAAAGAAATTCCAATCCCTCAGCACTTCCAGGAGGGATATCTTGACAATATGGAATTTTGGGCATACGATGACGAAACTGCAACTGCTGCTATCAAATTCAAGGATCAAGAACATGTTTTGAGGCTGATTAATGCAAAAGATCTTCTTCATTTTCGAGAAAGGGATATCCGGACTCTGGCTCGTCACCAGATAATCTGCAGAAAAGACGTAATGGAAGCAGTTGCTAAAGAATACACTGCAATGGTAACTACAATCATAAATGGAAGATTGTGGATGGGATCGATGGGGAGATCAGATCTGAGGTTGTTTGAGAAGCCAGCTGAGGAGCCAAAGGAGTGAAGACAAGACTATGCTAGACTCAAACCAAGGGGGAGACTGAAAGAACATAATTTTGTGGTTTGGGCTAGGCATCATTTTGTATAGATGATAGTGTCATTTTGCAGTGATTGTGTGTTGTCGTGTAATGTGTACTGCCACACATGTGTGTGCAGCCGCACACAGTGTGTGTGGCCGCACACATGTGTTTGGCTGCACACTCTTGTGCTGGTAGAAGGAGTACTATTTATAGCAACTTAGTTGTGTCAGTTTGTACTGGTTGCTTTGTGTCAAAACTCTGCAGTAGTTGAACTTTTCTCAAGATGTACTTGACATTTACTGAATATAGATGTGTGCATGCTTGACTTTAGTTCTTCTTCTTCTACATCTCTCCTTTATTATAATCAACTTCATTGATTACTAAATTGGATCATCAAATTTGGGACTAACAGTTAGGTTCATCCAAACCTACTAGTGTCTCATCACTAATAAGTGTCTCACCTTCTACAGTAATATGGAAACCATAGTAATGCTCAGGTACATTCCTAACCCTTGTGGAACGCCTCAGAGGTACAACTGGAGGTATAATTGGATCAACAGGAGGTTCCTCCTCTTGTTGACTGCTAGGGTTTGAGGTTCCTTCACCACTTGACTCTTGAAGTTCTTCAAGGTCAATTAGCCTCCCACTGTCTCCTTGGCTTATGAACTCTCTCTCTCTCTCTCGAAAGACAGCCCTCCTTGCTACAAAGACCACATTCTCATTAGGTCTGTAGAAGAGCTAACCAAAGGAATTTTGTGGGTAGCCGATGAAAATACACTTCTCACTTCGAGGTTCGAGCTTGTCATGAGTCTCACGTCTCATGAAAGCCTCGCAACCCCAAACTTTGATGTAGGCTAGACTAGGAACTTTTCAAGTCCACATCTCGTGAGGTGTTTTGGCAACCTTCTTTGTAGGGACCAGATTAAGGATATGGGTGGCAGTCTCTAAGGCATACCCCCAAAATGAGATTGATAGCGTAGCTCGACTCATCATGAAACGAACCATGTCCAACAAGGTTCGATTACGCCTCTCAGCTACACCATTCAACTGTGGTGTCCTGGGAGGTGTCAATTGTGAGACAATCCCACATTCCCTAAGATAGTCGAGGAACTCTGAACTAAGATACTCACCACCTCGATCGGATCGAAGCATCTTAATGTTCCTGCCCAATTGATTCTCGACTTCCTATTTAAATTCCTTAAACTTTTCGAAAGTCTCTGACTTATGCTTGATTAAGTAGACATATCCATATCTACTATAATCATCCATAAAAGTCACATAATAATATCCCTTGTGGCATGTTTGAAGGGTCCACACACATCCGTGTGTACAAGATCCAACAAACCTTCACCCCTCTCACACGAACCAGTGAAGGGTGACTTTTTCATTTTTCCAAGCAAGCATGATTCGCAACTATCATCTGACCTTAGGTCAAATGACTCCAAGACTCCATCCTTTTGGAGTTGGCCAATGCGTTTCTTGCTTATATGCCCAAGACGACAATGCCATAATGATGCTTTATCCAAGTTATTACTATTAGAAGAATCAATACACAATACATTCTTTCCTAAGTTATCTACAACAGACACAACTTCATACACACCATCACAAGGTAATGCTTTAAAATAAAACATATTATTAAAGAAAGCATTTATTCCACCAGTTTCATTATCAAAAGAAAAGGTAAAACCTTGTTTATACAAAGCATGAAGGGAAATAACATTTCTTGCCATTTCTAGCGAGTAACAACATTTATTCAAATCTAAAGTAAATCCACTACTAAGCAACAAAGTATAAACTCCAATCTTGGTGATAGGTGAAACTTTCCTATTCCCTATGATTAAGTTTATCTTTCCATGCTCCACATTCTCACTTCTTCTTAGTCCCTGCATTTCAGAACAAATATGAATACCGCAACCGGTATCAAGGAACCAAGAGTTAGAATAGAGTGAATTATTAGATGAGATAGTGTAAATACTTGCATGGTTGGGTTTAACTTTCCCATCCTTCAAATCTTGCTGGTACTTTGGGCAGTTACGCTTCCAGTGCGCCTTTTCGTGGTAGTAGAAGCATTCAGCCTCTTTGGGATCAGAAGAAGGTGTAACGAAACCTTTCTTGGTTCCACTAGAAGAGGAGCCATCAAGGGTCTTACCCTTGGTACCCTTCGAAGGGTTATTTCTCTTCTTCCCTCTACCTTTCCCGATTGCCAGGACAGGTGATGAGTTTGGAGTAGTAGCAGGAGTGGTCACAACCGACTTACCTTTAAGACCTGATTATGCGGTCTTTAGGAGTCCCTGAAGTTTGCTAAGTGTAACTTCCTCCTTATTCATGTGGTATGTCATGCGGAATTGATCATAACAAGAAGGTAAGGAGTGCAAAATAATATCTATTGCTAACTCCTCAGGGAAGTTCACATTCAACTTCATCAATCGATCCACATAACTTTGCATTTTCTGCATGTGGCTTGTGATGGGTTCTCCATCTTTCATTCGGGTTGTGATCATAGAGGAAATGATTTCATATCGCTCTTGATGAGCACTTTGATGGTAGCGGTCCATCAAATCCTGGTGCATCTCAAAAGGATAGTAGTCCTCATAGGACTTTTGGAGCTCGGCTGTCATGGTGGCCATCATGATACATGCCACTTTGGTAGCATCTCTTTCATGTGCCTCATATTCAGCAAACTCCTCAGGAGTAGCAGTTGGATCAGGCACCTTGAGCTCCTTGTCAAGAACATATTCCTTGTTCTCGTAACGAGTGACCATCCTGATGTTTCTGATCCAATCAGTAAAGTTAGATCCATCAAAGATGACTCTCCCACAAAGGTTCATGAGAGAGAGAAGGAGCCTGTAAGGTTTGAGCCAGGAGTAGCATTGTTGGAAGACATCTGAAAAGAAGGAAGAGTTTTAGTTTAGATATTGGAATAGTCCTTAATAAAACACCGAAATATAGAATTAAGTCTAGGATCCAATCACAATATATTATAACCTAGAGGAGGGATGCCGTAATCCAAGTTATAACATATTTGAAAGATAGGTGAATGACGATTCACCAATTTCCACCATGAAAACAAAATATTAATTATTAGGTTTTATTTGGCTTTTAGAAATTCCTAGATTCTTTGTTTCAATCTCGAGTGTGCCCTTCATGTTTTGTGACTGGGATACCGAGGATCACAAAACAAGGTGTGAAGTAACCATGAAAATTACTTGGTACCCTTAATGTTTTTCACTTAATCGTAGTGCCGGTAAACCACATGCGCTCCTTCCGACCTCATGAAAACTTAAGTCACCCTTTGCCTTCCTTGTTAAGTCCAAGTTAGTGTGCCGGTAAACCACACACGCTCCACCAATGACTTAGACAAGGTGCAAAGTGTAATTTCATGGATTAGCACCTTATTCACATTTTCCTAAAGTAACTAAGATTGGGAATTTATAAAACATTTAGTTACTTTATAATAATCATTATACTTTTAATGAGAATTTATAAGTCCTTGTCTTACCCGTTCGGCTAACGACCCTCCACCAGTCAAGCAAGCGGTGGGTGAGAGTGGACACCCATTAAGTTGCCATTTTATAGGCAACAACCTTATACCCACCTTATAGACCGGCTTCGTGAATGAGGCGTACTAGCGGTAAGACAAATTTGATCTTATACATATATATATATATATATATATATATATATATATATATATATATTATTAATAACTTTATAATATTATAAGTATAATGGTAGAATTTATACTTTTAAAAATCTAAGGGTTTGAACTAAAGTTTTAATCAAGACTTTACTTGTTCCAAAACTTGAAGGCAAGTTTTGTAAACTTTCAAAACTTTTCATTTCTTGTAACTTATGAGTTAAATAGAGTAATAAAAATGAAGACTCTTCATTTTTCCTAACTCTTGTGTTCTTTTAATGGTTTTAATTCAAGTGTGACTCTTGGTTTTTCCCATAACTTGAGGACAAGTTATGGACTCCATTAAAACACATTATGAGCAAGAATTAAACTACCAAGTAGGTTACAAGTAATTCCTATGATCATCTAAATTCATAAGATCACGAACATGAATATTCATATCAAAGTTTCAAGATCATATGAACACATATAATCATGAAAAATTGATATTAGCCATTGTAAATGGATTAGAACAAATATTACTCCATCTAAAACAAGTTTTATAACACCAAAACAATTTAGGGTAATGTTTCTAGTCCATTTCCAGCAGCAAAAGTCGAAAATCTGCACTCTGTCGCTCCTACTCGCCGAGTGCATGAACCTACTCGGCGAGTATGTTGAAGATTCACGTGAACTTGTCGAGTCCCCCCATGGACTCGGCGAGTTTATCAGGCAGACAGCAAGTTTTTCAACTTTTTTCAACTTTTTAGCACAAATAACAAACAAACAAGCCTAGGCTCTGATACCACTGATGGGTTTTGAGCATTCTAACACTTCCTAAGTGTACATGCAACCCTAATAACCTTGGATCTATGTTTGTCTAATTGTCATGCAAAGTTGATTTCCAAGGCTATGATCCTATCTAGCATACATGGGGAACAATTTTAACTTAAATAATAGATAGAATTACATACCTTGTTGTTGTAAATGTTCCTTGAAACCTTGTGAGCCTAGCACCCCAAGTGTGATGCCTCAAATGCTTCACACAACACCAAATGCTATGGAGTAAACTTGGAGAGAAAGTGTAACACACTAAAATCGGCTCTAGCCCTCTTGTTTCTTGTCTAACCGATTTTGGGAGAACACATGAGCTTTATATAGTGTTGACACATCTAAGGTTACACCATGTAAACCCTAATGTGTCATGACTCTTCATTTCCATGACCCATGGGTTTGTAGCTCCCATGGAGCCTCCATGGACCATCCAATGGGTTTAACCCAACTTGATTATCCATGGAGCCTCTTAGCCCACTATATAAGTTATGGATGATTTACATAATCAACCCATATATTTAATTAGTTATCTTTTTGATCACTTAATTAATTCTTGATCAAACTAATTAAATAATATTATTAATATATTAGAACTTATAATATATTAATAACCCCAAGTGTTATTTCTCTCATTTAGTCTATCCAATTGCATGGTGCCATGCAACCCAAATGGACCATGCGGGGTCGGGTCAAGTACATACCAAAAATAGTTATGGACTTAGACACCTTATCTAACAACAAGATATAAGGCTTCTGAGTGATTTCTGTGGGTTTTAACCTCGAGGTAGAAGGAAGAGCATAGAAGGATCAAGAGGAGACTGAAGGATTCGAGTTTGGTTCATCATTTGCAGTCTTTGAAAGGTATAAAGTCTATACCTTGCTTGTTTAATTGTTAGATCCCTTTTTGGGGAAGATTTAGGGCTTTTTAATCCATATGGGGTAGCCAACCATGATTGCAAACATGGTTGGGGGTCAAGACTTCGGATCTAAGCCTTGGGAGGAGTCACAAGGCAGATTTGGGTTGCTTTTGCACTCAAGGAAGGTCTCATGCAACATAAGAGCCATTTTAGAGCCTTTTAGGCTCAAAAGTCCCATGCATGCAGGTAAAGTTCATAACTTTACGTGCTAGATCGAGCTTTGGGGCTTGGATCTATCATTTGGTCAAAGGTTGTACATCAGAAATCAAGGATATAGGACGTGGACGTTCTCGACTCGGTGAGTCTCTTCTTGGGACTCGGCGAGTCCAAGGCATAAGGTCCCATATCTTTTGAGGGTCAAAAGAACTCAGTTGGGTGTTAGACGGGTTATAGAAGGTCCGAAGGAGTGACCCAATGTATTGGACTTAGCCTTAGACCTGGATTTCATGGGACTCAACGAGTGCTAGAACAGACTCGGCGAGTCCAAGGCAATCTCCCAAAACATGAAGACGAACTCGGCGAGTTGTTCATACAACTCGGCGAGTCAAAGACAGGACTTGTTCATCAGATGAAGATGAACTTGACGAGTTGTTCATACAACTCAGTGACTCGGATGAAGGTTCATTCGATGTTCATATAGAAGAGGAACTCGTCGAGTCGTTGCCAAACTCGACGAGTTGAGTCGTGTATAAGGACGGGTAAAGGGTTAGGGACTCGACGAGTTGACGGCCCAACTCGGTGAGTCGGGTCAACTGGAAGTTGACTTTGACTTGGATTTGGTTGGGGGTAAAATAGTCATTTTACCCTAAGAGTAGATATCAGATTCTGACTGAGTGTCTTGTGGGGATTATAGCTAGAGGATTTCCGGAGCAGCAGCAGACATAGGTTTCCCGCACAGATTATCATCATCTACTCATACGAGGCGAGTTACCTTCCAGTAGCGGTGGGTCTACGACCACAATGTCGGCCCACCAGTAGGAGTTGTATGTTAGATGATTGTGTTTGTGATATCATCTAGGTTTGCTACTACCTGATATGTTTTATGCTGGAATGATATGTTATATGTGATAGTAGTAGAGTCTGGTTGTTAGGACCGAAGGGTAGGTCAGACACCCCAGATATGTCTGACAGTATGTGATGATATGTTTATATGCCGGAACGATATGTTATATGTGATAGTGGTAGTAGGAGGGGAATAGTTCCCAAGTTCGGTTGTTAGGACCGAAGGGTGGTTCGGACACCCCAAATATGTCTGATAGTATGTTTATGTTATGATATATGTGATAGTAGCAGTAGGGGTGGAATAGTCCCCGAGGATCGGTTGTTAGGACCGACGGGTAGGTCAGCACCAACTGCTTTCATATTTTATTAAGGTAGTTTGCTTACTTAGTGCTTTCGCTAAGGTGACGACTTTAATCACACTTTAATGACACTTTAATTATTGATCAGAGAAAAGGGAAGACCTCGATAAGGAAGAAGAACAAGAGCTACATCGGCAGGACTCCGTAAACCCAAACCGCTTGACCCCTTCATACTCGATTCATTAGGGTTGGCGATGGATGGAACCAATCAGAAGTGAAAATCACGCAAGCGAAGCCGGGAAACGGACCGCAACGCAACGACTAGGACTTGTGTCGGAGGACTTTTGAGTGTGAGCTACTACTCATGTAGCGACAAGGACCCGCAACTCTCGAAGGGGCCACCAACCACCCGAATCACTATAGAAAACCCTCCCTTGACTTTACTCAATGGATAGCGCTTATTCTCTTTCAATCAACAAAATGAGAAATGGGGGAGAAAGAAAGAGGTCTTTATTGAAGAGGCTTCCGTTGCTCAAACCGAATCACACCAACGTTATGGAAGTTCCTGGATCGTGTAAAATATAGCAGTTATGTCTATCAACATGTATGGTCTTGGATTATCAATAATGATTTTTCTTTAGAATTCGGATACTTAATCGACCCGCTTACTTTTATTATGTTAATATTAATCACTACTATTGGAATTATGGTTCTTATTTATAGTGATAATTATATGTCTCATGACCACGGATATTTGAGATTTTTTGCTTATATGAGTTTTTTCAGTACTTCCATGTTGGGATTAGTTACTAGTTCAAATTTGATAAAAATTTAGGACTGCTATCCTTGGCGTGAACTGGCCTGCCTACTGAACTCCTACTGTCCTGCTACCAAGCATTCTCTCTTTATGGGTGCACTAAGAAAGATTGCTACAACGAGAAAAGGAAAGAAAATAGACTGCCATAAATCGTAGACCGGAACTGCCCTCGCCTACCTGCACTGACTTCCTTGCCTTAGGAAAAGCATTTCAAAACTTTCTGTTTTTACTGGTAGTAGTACAAACCTATCTATTGATTAAGGTAAGAAAGGTGGGTTCGCATCGCTATCTAAGCGCAGACGTTACTAAGCGGCTGCTGGTCTAGGTATGAGATGCTATTCTTTTATACGGTGGTGTGAGATGTGATTTGTCACACCCCAAAACCGAGAACGGCGAATTACGTTCTGGGGTGGAGGACGTCATGTACAGTATCATAACAATGTATAATAGTAAAAACAAGCAACACCATCCATTGCATTAATATAATAATTGTAAACACAAGCGTGTTCTATACAGTTTGTAAGACACCAAAAGTATAATCAAAATAAAAAGATGAGTCTTGTATGTGCTCCATCTTCTCCAAAGTTGCATCTGTACCTGTCTACTGATGACCTGAGAATACAAGTTATTTTGAAAACGAGTATCAACATAAAGTTGGTGGGCTCATAAGTATTTAGTGTCATTGCTTGTATAAAAGTGTTTACAATCATATAATATACTAGCTGTTATCAATGTTTGAAGATAGTATGATCCCTAGAAAATCCCATATTTTCCAGCAAAATTAGTCTTCTACCAAGACTCGGTTACTTGTGTATTTAATCCTTTGAAAGTATAAGAGTTTTCCCAATGAAACTATCAGTATGAAAATATAGTTTTAGACTTTATTTATGTAAAGTAATTAGGAAAAATAATGTTTTACCCCAGTAGTGTCACTGTCGGCTGAATGTAATAAAATGCAGACTCCAGGTAGTATTAAATGTACAATACCCCTCGAGGAGTTTATTTTGCCTTTAATTCTTAATGTAATAATTAAAGGTTTGAATGTGAACTCGTATGTAACCATGCTAATTGACGATCGAATAATTGATGACCCTCCAGGTCACACGTAGTATAGTGACATTTTGTTACCCTTGGGCCTAGTCGGCTCGGACTGTAGCTAGCAGTCGGGATGTGAGAGTGTCTGTCCCGTATAGATCTATACACATAATGCCCGCTCTCCCTCCAGGAGACTCTGGTTACACGGTGATGGCACAGTGAAGTGTCGTATCGAGGAATAGTATGTTACATTCTGTTTTAGTATATTCTCTTATATTATAGTATAATGTACTTGGTATAATGTATTGAGTGTTCTCTTGTATAGTATATGGTATTCTCTTTTTATAGTATTTAACATGTGTAGACTCATAACAGTACCAACCATGTCGTGGTGTCCAAATTCGGTCCATGAGGTATAAGGCTCCGTTACCCTTGACTTCCAAGTTCTTATCCATTCCACGTAGGGATTCTCCCGCCACATTTTCAGGTTTCAAGGCTTTGAGCTGAGCCTCCTTAATCTGTGCGGATAGATGCGAATGGATAGTCATTGTTAATGACTTGACCCTTCTACCATAATATTATTTCCAGCTTAGGGCGTCTGCTACTACATTGGCTTTCCCCAGATGGTAACGAATTTCACATTCATAGTCATTGAGTAGCTCGACCCGCCGTTGTTGTCTCATATTGAACTCCTTCTGGTTGAATATTTATTGGAAGCTTTTGTGGTCGGTGTATATCGTGCTCTTTGTACCGTACAGGAAGTGTCTCCAGATCTTTAGGGGAACACAATCGCTCCTAACTCGAGGTCGTGTGTTGTGTAGTTGACCTCGTGTGTATTCATCTGTCTTGAGGCGTAGGCGATGAACTTTCCTCGTTGCATCAGAACACAACCGAGCCCCTGATTGGATGCATCACAGTATACCATGAAATCTTCTATACCTTCGGGGAGGGATAGTATCGGTGCGGGCATAATGCTTATTTCAGGGTTTGGAATGCCTTATCTTGTTTCTCTCCCCAGTCAAAGGCCATGCCTTTCTGGGTCAATGTTCTAAGGGGTTTCTCGATCCAAGAGAAGTTCTGTATGAACCTGCGGTAGTAGCCAGCAAGGCCTAGAAATTGACGAATTTCTGTAGGCGTCTTTGGTGTTGACTAGTTCTCAATAGCTTTAATCTTGGATGGGTCCACGTGGATTCCTTCTTCGCTAACTACGTGTCCTAAGAATTCGACTCTTCGGATCCAAAATTCGCACTTAGAGAACTTCACGTATAGCTTCTCTGATCGTTGGGTTTCCAAGACTTGTCGTAGATGATTGCTATGCTCCTCCTTACTTCGAGAGTAGATGAGTATGTCATCAATGAAGACGATGACGAACTGGTCCAGGTAAGGACGACACACCCTGATTCATTAAGTCCATGATGAATATCGCAGGCGCATTGGTCAGTCCAAACGGCATCACTACGAACTCGTAGTGTCCGTAACGAGTTCGGAAGGCTGTCTTCGGAACATCCTCCTCAAGCACTCGTAACTGGTGATACCCGGACCTCAGATCAATCTTGGAAAAGTAACTCGCCCTTTGCAGTTGGTCAAATAAATCCTCTATACGAGGAAGAGGGTAACAATTTTTGACTATCAACTTGTTGAGTTCTCTGTAATCGATGCACATGCGGAACGATCTGTCTTTCTTCTTTACGAACAAGACCGGCGCTCCCCAAGGTGAGAAGCTTGGTCTTATAAAGCCCTTGCTGAGCAGTTCGTTAAGTTGACCGGACAGTTCTTTCATCTCAGGAGGCGCTAGACGATAGGGCGACTTGGCTATGGGGGTAGCTCCTGGAATTAGGTCGATCCTGAACTCAACCTGACGTTAGGGAGGTAAACCTGGTAGCTCTTCTGGAAAAACGTCAGGGAATTCGCATACTATGGGGAAGTCCTTTAGATCTTTTGTTTCTGGCTCATGTCGACGACTTGTGAAAGGAATGCACGATATTCCTTATGCAAATACTTATGGGCTTGAATACTTGAGATGATACGAAGGCTTGTACCGGGTTTGTCTTCGTAGATTAACAGAGTTTTGTTATTCGGTAGATTTAGACGGTTGGCTTTGTCGAATCATAGGATATCAGCACGATGGAGACTCAACCAGTCCATGCCCATAATGACATCGAAACTCTTGATCGATACTGGTATAAGATCAATTGGGAATGAGTGATTATCTAGTGTGAGGGTACAACCTATGTAGATATCATTAGAACTCTTTGTCTTTCCGTTAGCCATTTCTACGACGAAGGTTTCTTCTAATGGTTGCGGGGATTGTTTAAGTAAGTACTTAAAGTTTTGGTTTACGAAGCTTCTTTCTGCTCCGCTATCGAATAGGATACAAGCATAAGATTTATCGAGAAGGAACGTACCCGTGACTACTGTGGGGTCTGCTACTGCTTCATTGTAGCCAATAGCAAGTAGTCTTCCTGTTCCTCCCGTATTCCCAGCTTTCAGACAATTTCTTTTGAAGTTCCCTGTCTCGCCGCAGCCATAGCAGGCTTGACTCACTCCGGTACTGGGAATTTGATTGATGGGTTTGGGTTGAGATCTGCAAAACCAGGCGGTATGGCCCTTCCGATCCCAGTCAATGCAGTGCATTTCACGGCAGGGCCCGTGATGATGGATGGAGCACTTGGTGCACTTGGGTAGGTTTCCAACATATGTTTTGGCTGGTACAGGGGTAGCAGGAGTAGTGGGAGTATGGACAGCTATAGTCTGTTGATATTTGGAAGAGGATTGAGTTGACTTGCCCTTCTTTCGGTCCCACCGTTTCCTCTTGTTGTCGGATGTCTTGGTTGGTGTAGTGGCAACTTTTGTGGTTGTTGATGGAGTGGAAGGAACTTCATGATCAATCAACCTTTCGGCTAATTGCTTGGCACTGTCAAAGGTCGTAGGGTGTGATGCTAGAACGTTCCCTCGATACGGGGGCACTAAACCCCAGATGTATCGGTCAATTTTCTTGCTTTCAGTAGGGACCATGTTAGGACATAGAGTTACTAGGTCGCAGAACCTGGCTATATAAGGTGCTATGTTGGTCCCCTTCATCTTGAGGTTCCAGAGTTCCTCCTCGAGTTTCTGAATTTCACCTCTAGGGCAGTACTCCCTTGTCAAAAGGTCCTTCAGTGTGTCTCAGCCCATGGCGTTGTCTGTTACTAAGGAGAGTGATTTGACATGGCCATTCCACGACGTCAAGGCCCTTTCGGTGAAGGTGCAGGCAACGAACTTTATCTTGCTTTCCTCGGGGCATGAGCACATCTCGAAGATGGATTTGGTTCTTTCGATCCATTGGGACAATGCAATGATCCCTCCGGTCCCATTGAAGAATGTTGGTTTGCAGTTCATGAAATCCTTATAGGTACACCCCTATGTCTGTTGGTGGACTTCACCATGTCTAGAGTTGCCACCCATTCCAGCTCCACTTGCATCACTGGAATTCATTTGGGCCATAGCTACGGTTACAGCCGTGGTTACGGCTGCTTGAAACATCACCGCATCGAACTGTGGAGGTGGAGTTTGATCCAAAGGTGTGCCTCTGTTCGGACGCTTGCGAGGAGGCATCTTATACTGAAAATTTATAAAGATGATGACAATAGTAAGAATCGATTGTAAACATGATCAGAGTGTGTCACAGACTAAATCGCCATAGTCCAACTATCAGATAGAGTCATAACAACAGAGTAGGGAAATACGAAAGCATAGACTTCCCATGGAGTAGATAATTGCCAATATTACTAGTATTAATGATGTAAAATGAGTTCGTGAAAAGTGACCTAATAGTAGGTCTTACATCAAACCATAAGGGAAAATGTTGGCAGCCTAGGAGCCTAGATAAAGTACTTTTAGAGTTAGAAATGTTTACAGACAAGTGCTCTATCGAGCATAGAAGAGAAAAGGCTAATCCTTAAACAAAAGAGAAAGATGAGTTGACATCTTCTACTGGCGACAGGTATCCATTGGGCGAACCCTAAGATCATCCAGTTGGCGTACAACTTCCTGAAGATGTTGTTCTTGTGCCCTCTGACGCGCTCGGAGTTCCCTAACTTCAGCTTGGGATGCAGCTAGCTGTTGCTGCAGAGCCTCATTGATCCTCCTAGTCCTATCCATGGCTTCTTCCAGTTGGCGGATACGAACAGTGTTAAGGTTAGACTTGGCGTCAATTTCCACAACTCGGCCAATGGTTGTATGACCTTGTTCGACGTTCTTAGAAATCCTACAGACCATGATGGGAAAGACTCTGTCCGCTGAACCTCCCTCGCTTATGTTGTAGAAGCTTCGGTCTCCATTGAAAGGTAAAGGTTGACCTTGCTCATCGCTCCATCGATTCAAGGTTGTTGCCCACATGGGAGTGGGACCCTGAAATGTTGGACGGGGGTTGGGGTTTGGAGCTACCGGGGGCAGGTTGTTGACTTCTGGTTCGGAGTCGGA
Organism: Lactuca sativa; assembly: GCF_002870075.4. NCBI lineage: Eukaryota > Viridiplantae > Streptophyta > Magnoliopsida > Asterales > Asteraceae > Lactuca > Lactuca sativa. The sequence continues at coordinate 251,825,724 of NC_056625.2, forward strand.
GCTATCTGAAAGGCCCTCTGCACGGTGATCATCCAAAGGGATCGGGTGATCATCTTCTGGCTCCTCATCGAGCCATCCTCCAATGCTTTGGTTTGAATAGTACAGATCACCTGGAAGGTGGAAACCAGCCATGCTATCTACGCGAGAAAGGGGGAAAAGAATAGTTAATAGACGTTCCAATCTAAGATACTTATAAGATGATCGTTATGAGTTAAACCAATACTTGCATAGTGCATACCAATTACATGCGACCGAGACAGAATAGACCTTCGAATAAATGACCCTAACTCTAAATCCACAACCAAACAAGGAACAGGAAGTAAAGCAAAGATCATAGATTCTAAGTCTATAGTGCCTTAGCCACATGTAATCGTAGAGTATCCACTTAGCAACTATTGCTCCAATAGTAACGACCTTTTTAGTTCTCACATATGTTAATTACAGCAATGCAGAATACCCCTATAGTATTCTTGTTCTAATGTTCTTGTGATAGTGTTGGTAAGTTTTTAGACTTATTGCAACACCACAAACACTCTTAGGCACATGCTAGTCACTCCTGGGAAAATGTAGTTGATCAGTCTACATTCACCTAGATTTGACTATATGTCTCTAAGCCTAATTGTGCTGTTCAACAATCTTAATACTTTTGTTCTGTTCTGATATGATACTGACCCTTTGTATTAACGGATGTATATATATACTTAGTTAAATATTTTACTATTTAAAAGTATATATTATTGGTCAGAGTGTTTTAATCCCGGTGTGTTTATAGTTTGTATGTCTTTTATGGGTTGATATACTTGATTCACTATAAACAATGCTCTGATACCAATTTGTCACACCCCAAAACCGAGAATGGTGGAATACGTTCTGGGGTGGAGGACATCATGTACAGTATCATTACAATGTATAATAGTAAAAACAAGAAACAACATCCATTGCATTAATATAATAATTGTAAATACAAGCGTGTTCTGTACAGTTTGTTAGACACCAAAAGTATAATCAAAATAAAAAGATGAGTCTTGTATGTGCTCCATCTTCTCAAAAGCTGCATCTGTACCTGTCTACTGATGACCTGAGAATACAAGTAATTTTGAAAACGAGTATCAACATAAAGTTGGTGAGTTCATAAGTATTTAGTTTCATTGCTTGTATAAAAGTGTTTACAATCATATAATATAATAGCTGTTATCAATGTTTGAAGATAGTATGATCCCTAGAAAATCCCATATTTTCTAGCAAAAGTAGTCTTCTACCAAGACTCGGTTACTTGTGTATTTAATCCTTTGAAAGTATAAGAGTTTTCCCAATGAAACTATCAGTATGAAAATATAGTTTTAGACTTTATTTATGTAAAGTAATTGGGAAAAATAATGTTATACCCCAGTAGTGTCATTGACAGCTGAATGTAATAAAATATAGACTCCAGGTAGTATTAAATGTACAATACCCCTCGGGGAGTTTGTTTTGCCTTTAATTCTTAATGTAATAATTAAAGGTTTGAATGTGAACTCGTATGTAACCATGTTGATTGACGATCGAATAACTGATGACCCTCTAGGTCACACGTAGTATAGTGACATTTTGTCACCCCTGGGCCTAGTCGGCTCGGACAGTAGTTAGCAGTCGGGATGTGGGAGTGTCTGTCCCGTATAGATCTATACACAAAATGCCCGCTCTCCCTCCAGGAGACTCTGGTTACACGGTTATGACACAGTGAAGTGTCGTATCGAGGAATAGTATGTTACATTATGTTTTAGTATATTCTCTTGTATTATAGTATAATGTACTTCTTGGTATAATGTATTGAGTATTCTCTTGAATAGTATATGGTATTCTCTTTGTATATTATTTAACATGTATAGACTTATAATAGTACTAACTATAGCAAGTGTCATGGTAATAATAGTAATGAGCGGTAATCCTTAACTTTACCTATTATAGTTAAATAGAGTGTTGGTTGCATGCCTTTGATACACTAAGGTATTGAACTGAAGTGAAGACTATTATATCCAACACAAATATATACAATATATAACTAAGAATTCAACGACAGTTGGACAGATAACAATATACCCTAAGTCCACAATCAAACAAGAACAGGAAGTAAGGTGGGCTATCATTCCTAAGTCCTTCAAGTCTTACTTATATAAATATATTGGTGTAGATATGGTTGGGAAACAAAAGAAGTTTAAAAGAGTTCGGAAATAGTTTTATAACAATTTAACATGAAAAATGAGTTTGATAAACATTTAAAGCAGTTTTGTTGGCAAAGCAGTTAAAAGTATAGAAAATCCTTTTTGGATGCAAGTCATAAATCACATGTGATTGATACTATAACTTGTTGGATTCAACTTGTATTCCCCCCCCCCCCCCATAAAATCATTTAAAAACATTTAAAAGGTCAATCAAGGGGTATGAACTCACCTGCAGTGAGTGAAGTGAATGGAAATGTCGGGTAGGATACTAAGTGTCAAGTGAGGACTTGAACACACACGCGGATCCTATGTAACTTGCAGTGATACATAATTGTACCCAATTAGTTATTTAATCACAAATTAACTAATTAAAGACACTCTAATGCACGCAAACACTTTGTTTCAAGTGCTAGGAGTGTTAAGGGTTGCATCTAAGGAGAGTATGGTCCCACTTTGGAGTTTACTCCTCAATGGTAGCCCTTAGGGGTGTTTACGGTTTTTGAACCATTTCCCCCATGAGTTTACGCCCGTAAACTCATGGAAATGGTGTCATTGGGTGCTCAAAGGTCTTAAACTACTCAAGAAATTATGCTAGACTCGAATCAAGGGCTTAGGAAGGGATTGGGGCTCAACATGACCCTTCTTTGGAGTTTACGGTTTTTGAACCATTCCTTGGGGATTGTACGGTCGTAAACACATGAGTTTACAGCCGTAAACTCATGTTTGCTTCTTCCTTTCGTGTTTTGGTGCTTCTATGGTGAGCATGCAAAGTTCTAATCACTTATTCAAGCCGTAGAAGGTGTTTAGGGGCATCAAAACACCCTTTGGGGGTGTTTACGGTTTTGGGAGGTTCCCAAACCGTAAACACATGTTCTTGGGGGGGGGGTTTGGGTGTTTAGCCCATGGATTTGCAAGTATACTAAGCAAACAACTAGCTAGGAGGGGTATACTTACTTATATGAAGCTTGTAAGAGGGTTTAGGACCCAAAAACACTAGTGTGTTCTTGGTGTTTTGAAGATCACTTGAATATCTAGTTAAAACCAAGAATCCATGGATGAAAAGATGTATAAACACTTGATTAAGTGTTGTATGAACGAATTTTGGAAGAAAACACTTACATTTTGGTGGATTTGAAGAAGTGAACTTATGATACTTGAGAGAATAAGCCTTGTGTTCTTGAGGGGGAAGTGTAAAATGAGGACAAGAGTGGTAAACTCATGCTATATGCATGAGTCTTGGGAGAATGGTGTTTATGGCCCAAACACCCCTTGTTTGGCCTTAAACACTTAGCTAAGGTGTCGGGTTTGTTTTGTTCGTTACATCTCACAATTAACGACACTTCCTTTTATTTAATCGTTTGACGAAAAATAAAATAAAACACCAAACGGACTTAAATCCGGCCAAAAATGTATTCAAATAGTTTCGACTAATATTTGAAGTGTTTGAATGTGGAAATTATACAATTGAAAATTTCGGGTTTTTACATCATTAGACTTTATCATATTCATTTGAATTGAGCGTATTGTAAGACTAATATGGCAAGTCAATCGAGCATGGGGAACAAACGAGCGTGGGGGTGAGATGCATGCAATTGAAGCAGCTACCTGAAAATCTGGGTTTGATTCCCTTAGATACCTTTGGGTTTAGCCTTGAGGAAAGACAACATATACCAAGAAAGAAGAGGTTGGAGGGCTTGACAGAGATGCGCGGGATGCTCCGGAATGAGCCTCAACAGAAAAGAAGGAAACTTCCCTATCTAGTTCAAGTCCTAAAACAACGGATATTGGAGAAGCTGAACGAGAAGAAATAGAACAATGGAGCTTTCGATCAAGATGTTCTCGCCTCTTACGTTTGGGCTCTCGCTTGAATCGGAACCTTTATGTGTTGCACATGGGCTCATTATCTGATGCAGAACCGATGCGAGAGGGAGAATCAATATGGGAGAAGCGGGGATTGAGAGCAGCCCTTTCGGGGGTTCCTTAGGGACCGATTCACTCTGCGTAGATTGACTGAATGCAGAAAACCTTCCACTGGAAGGCGATCGTGTTTTTCATAGGATTTATCGTTACCCATGTCAGCATTCTCACTCCTGATATCTCCAGGTCTTGTCACCAAAAACCTTCCCTGATTGACAGAACGTTCCGCTACTGACACTTGAAAAACCTGCTTTCAAGGTCTCGTCGCTTCGGTGAATCACTTGAGCCCTGATACATTTTCGGTGCCATGGAGCTAGACCAGTGAGCTATTACGCTTTCTTCAAAGGATGGCTTCTTCGAAGCCCACCTCCTGGTTGTCATCGCTTGATCACTTCCTTTTCCACTAAGTGATTGCTTAGGGACCTTAGCGTACAATCTGGGCTGTTTCCCTCTCGAATTTGGATCTTAGCACCCAAAAAGTCTGTCTGTACAAACGATCTAGGCCTGTATTTGGAGTTTCCTTGGGGTTGGTAAGGCGAAATGGGGCCACCCTAGCCCATTGAGTGCTCTACCTCGGGCCATCGACATCATACGCTCTACTGAAATAGATTTCGCGGAAAACCAGCTATATCCGATCTTGGTTGGCCTTTCACCCCTAGTCACAAGTCATCCCCGTATTTTGCCACATACGTGGGTTCGGTCCTCCAAGGCCTATTAGAGCTCTTTTCAACCTGCTCATGGCTAGATCGATCGGTTTCGGGTCAAATAGGAAGAACTAGAAGATTCCACCTCTGGAAAGCGCCTACACCTAATGGCTTAAGCCGTTGTTCCCATTTCGTCGCTCTTACGTTATTGCTGTTGGATTGGTTGTAGGGCTTGCTTCTATTGGACCTGGATTTGGTCAAGGTACTGTTGCGGGTCAAACTGTAGAAGGTATCGCGAGACAGCTCGAGGCTGAGGGACAAATACGAGGTACTTTATTGCTTAGTCTAGCCTTAATGGAAGCTTTAACCATTTATGGCCTGGATGTAGCATTAGCACTTTTATTTGCGAATCCTTTTGTTTAATATTCAAAATATGAAAAATCAAAATTTTTCATATTTTATTGCCTTGGACTTGTGCTTTGCTTTTTCAAATTAAATAAAGATTTCATTCCAAGAATTACTTATTCGTTGAGAAAATAACCCACAGGAAGGGCTGATTTGCGGATGAGGAATTAGCATACCAACTCACTTTCATCCTTCCCGTTCATGTTCATAGGCCTTTTTTTTAGTTTTTAATAGGGGTTGCAACCAAGGAGGTAATTCATTATTTCTAAATCGAATCAAAAATCTATTCTATTTAGAAAGTAGGAAACTAGCAATATCAATATATATATATATATATATATATATATATATATATATATATATATATATATATATAAAAGAGGGCAAAGTAATACAAAAAGAACTCTGTTCGATTTTTTAGTCTATCTATACAAGGAGATCATATGAAAAATGTAACCGATTCTTTCGTTTCTTTGGGCCATTGGCCATCCGCCGGGAGTTTCGGGTTTAATACCGATATTTTAGCAACAAATCTAATAAATCTAAGTGTAGTGCTTGGGGTCTTGATCTTTTTTGGAAAGGGAGTGTGTGCGAGTTGTGTATTTCAAGAATATGTTGGATCCAACCAGATGTACTTTTTCTGTTATAACTAGGAAAGTTATACCTAATAAAGAAGGGTGCATGATCTCGCGAATTACTTCTGAATAAATTTAGAAATCATATTTAAGAACTATAGCATTTCGTAATTTATTGGAAAATCCACTTTGATTCTCTGTCAACCAATAATGTGGGACCGTTCACATGGTTAAAGCTAAGCTGTTTGAAGTCCAGACGCTGCATGGTACTCTTTCGACCACTATGTTAATGTTAATATATAGATGGTTTCAAAATAAAGATTTTATCAATATAGAACACTCATATCGATAAAATGATTTGAACTACTTAATTGGGGATTTTATCCCCTTTTTTAGCCAATGTTGAATCGATGACCTATGTATTGTGTATAAAGTAAGAAAAACTTCTTGGATTAAAAAAAAGTAAACAACTTTGTTGACAATTACATATTTTTTGTTTGGTCAGAAGAGTCCTCCGAATATTTTGGTCTTGGATTAGTGATTCCTTTTGGTATTTTGAGTTCATTTTGGAATATGACAAGAAAATAGAGGATAGGCTCATTACATTAACAATAAAGATATGGGAATTTACATTGAGCGTGAGAGCCAAATGAATCGAGAGATTCATGTTTGGTTCGGGAAGGGATCATGGAATTTTTGAAATGAATGGAAAGATAATCTACTTTCATTAAGTGATTTATTAGATAATAAAAAACAGAGAATCTTGAATACTATTAGAAATTCAGAAGAATTGCACGAGGGGGCCATCGAACAACAGGAAAAAGCCCGGGCTCGCTTACGGAAAGTAGAAATAGAAGCAAATCAGTTTCGCATGAATGGATATTCCAAGATAGAGCGAGAAAAATTGAATTTGATTGATTCAACTTATAAGACTTTGGAACAACTAGAAAATTACAAAAATGAAACTATAAATTTTGAACAACAAAAAGCGAGTATCATTCGTGGTGGCGGCTAACTCCCCATGAGGTAATTGTATGATTTTCCAAGGTAAAAGGGCGCATGACCAATTAGAAACAAAAATAAATAGAAACATAGTTCCAATAAAAGGAACCCAAGGACCATATTCTTCTCTAATTTGAGTTTTACTCACATCTCGAATAAATTCAAGGACATATTCAAAGAAATTTTGACCGCTGGTCGGAATGGTTTGTGGGTTTGCAAGGATGAGTCCTTTTTCCTTCTCGCGAACCACGAAAGCGCCTAGCACCCAGAGGAGAAAAGCTTCTTTGGGAAAATAGCGCATAAAAAAGGGCTGGCCCGTCAAAAGTCTAGCACCTTCACGAACGAAGTTCATAATCAACAAGGGTTCGTAGAACGAAGGGAGTGTACAACTAGGTCGTAGCCCTAGTTTTTGGTTCGTAACTAGGGAGAGATAGAATGGAGTTCTTCACGAAGTTTGAGGCAAAGGAATAAAAAAGACTTTCTTTATGGCCTCCTCGTTTTGAGACATTATGGCTTTGGGGTCAACCCCGGTAACAAAAAAGGAATCCATAAAAACTTAGGATCCGACACCATGATAAAATATTACCCTCATGATTAGACCATGTCCCTGAGATTTGATAAAAGAAAGGTGCATTTGCGGTTAATTCGTTGTCATTGGATAAGTTATTAGGAATATGACGAAACGGAAGACCAAGGAAAGAAAGAAGAATGCACCAACGAGTGATTAATAATCCTGTTAGACATAAAAAAAGTAACTATCATTCCCTTTATGATTCGACCAAGGAAAGAAAGAAGAATGCACCAATGAGTGATTAATAATCCTGTTAGACATAAAAAAGTAACTATCATTCCCTTTTCTGACGAATCATATGGTTTTATGATTTCATTGCCCAATAAGGTTATCAAATGAATTATAATTACAATTGAAACAATTGAAAAGGAAATATGAGTGAATATATGCTCTAAAGTTGAAAATATCATAAAAATGAAAAAAAAGGGAGGGAATCCCCTAAATTAATATTAATTAAGAATTAGAAATCGGGAATTTAATTTGTTTTTATTATAGGATCTATTGGATATCTTTTATAATATGTCATGCCGCTACTCGGACTCGAACCAAGATGCTCTAGCACTGCTTCCTAAGAGCAGCGTGTCTACCGATTTCACCATAGCGGCATACTCGAACTAATAATACCCTATTTATATTCAATTGTCGATATTGAACAAGTCAATTCAATCAAATAAATTTTTTAGTCAACACTCAAATTGATAAAAAAAATGAGTTCAAAAGTCAATTTGAAGGTTCATTAGTTTCATTTATTAGGGTGTCCGTTTATTTATCTTATCTTAGGGCTTTGACATAGTTTATCCTATTCTAAAATCCAACTTTTGTAAGTAGATTATTCTCTCAATAGAATAATTTTTTTTTATTTTTTACTTTTATTGATACTTCATTATTTCTCGTTTATCTGATTTCATAAATTTCAAAGAAAAATAAATTTTCTCAATGAATCCAAAATAGGTTATTTTGGATTACTTCAAATTGACACATTATTTGTACATTGACAAATTAGTTATACATAATATCTCAACAATGAAGTTCTTTTATTAATTGGGCTCAAAATTGGAGATATATGGTAAATCCATTTAATATAGTAATTACTAAAAATTATAAAAAATTATAAATTAAGAAGTCATAAAGTTATCCAAATTTTTTTACCATGTAATCCATTAGTTTCAACAATCCATTCATTTGAACTAAAAATATTATATCTACCCTTCCCGAGAAAGAGAAAAATTGTTCATTATTGTAAAGGTCGATGGGGAAAATAAGACTCCCCACCATAAAAAATTAGTGAAAATATACTACAAAGAAATAAAAAATCTTGTATTTGTTTCTTTATTCTTTTTTTTTTTTTAGAATTCAGAAAACAGAAGAATTCTTTTTTTTAGACATCTTATAAGATGGAAACCTGGTCTATTTCTTCTTGATTAGAATAGGGACTGCCCATTGTTAATTTCATATTCAAAAAGTATTGAGCCAAATTTGTGAGTCAAATCCATTCCGATCTTGGTAACTAACTATTTGTAATTTGACAATTTCAAACAGATTTTTCAAATACTTAAATATTATTTACTGGATGAAAATGGTCAAATTTATAATCCCTATTCATGCAGTAACATCATTTTGAATCCATTCCATTTAAATTGGTATTTTCTCCATTACAATTATTGTGAAGAGACATCTCCAATCGTTAGTCTTGGGCAGTTTCTTTGTGAAAATGTATGTATAGCAAAAAAAGGACCGCATTTAAAATCGAGTCAAGTTCTAATTGTTCAACTTGACTCTATGGTAATACGATCAGCTAAGCCTTATTTGGCTACTCCAGGAGCAACTGTTCATGGACATTATGGGGAAATCCTTTACGAAGGCGATACATTAGTTACATTTATATATGAAAAATCAAGATTTGGTGATATAACGCAAGGTCTTCCAAAAGTGGAACAGGTGTTAGAAGTGAGTTCGATTGATTCAATATTAATGAATCTCGAAAAGAGGATTGAGGGTTGGAACAAATCTATAACAAGAATTCTTGGAATTCCTTGGGCATTCTTGATTGGTGCTGAACTAACTATAGGGCAAAGTCGTATCTCTTTGGTTAATAAGGTCCAAAAGGTTTATCGCTCCCAGGGGGTGCAGATATATAATAGGCATATAGAAATTATTTTACGTCAAATAACATCAAAAGTTTTTGTTTCAGAAGATGAAATGTCTAATGTTTTTTCGCCCTGAGAACTAATTGGATTGTTGCGAGCGGAATGAATGGGATGCACTTTGGAAGAAGCGATCTGTTACCAAGCCGTCTTATTGGGAATAACAAGAGCATCTATGAATATTCAAAGTTTCACATCCGAAGCTAGTTTTCAAGAAACTGCTAGAGTTTTAGCAAAAGCAGCTCTCCTGGGCCGTATCGATTGGTTGAAAGGCTTGAAAGAAAACGTTGTTCTGGGGGGGATGATACTTGTTGGTAGCGGCTTCAAAACACCTTCAAGCAAACCTAACAACATTTGGTTATAAACTATTGACTATAAACAATAGCAGTTACAGTCACTCAATGGATATGCTCGCCTTTGGAATGGAGATGGATGAACAGGCACTTGAGCCTGGAACTGATGAGATTCGGGGAAAACATGGAACTGGTCACTATACCGGGGGGCGAGACATGACCGTGACTTAAGATTCAAGTACCGTTGAAAAGACTAAAGGAACGAGGGAATGACTACCTGTAATAAAGCACAGGCTAATACGAGCCGACTAGAAGAAGAAAGGCTTTAGATTACTAGATCCTGGACACAATCTTCCTAGAGATGGAGAGCCCCTGCCTTTTCTAGCCTCTCCATCTTGCTTGCTTACCTAGCTCTTGTCTTAATGACTCTTCCTATTTTCTAGGTTTTTCAGAGTGTGAAAACGGTAGATTTTTCATTTGCCAATGAACTGGATCCGCCTCTATTCGATCAATAATGGGATTCTTGGCTAGAGAAAGGTTCTGTGACATGGACGCCCAGCCCAACTCGGTCGGTCGGTTGGCCCACCTAAGATATTAAAAAATTATCGATCGATTTGATCAAATTTGAAAAAGTCTTTCTCACTATTCAGAACAGTGGAGCTTTCGATCAAGATGTTCTTGCCTCCCCCGTTTGGGCTCTCGCTCAAATCGAAACCTTTATGCATTGGTAGGCTTTCGACTCAATCTAATAGCCTACCTATCGGACGCCAATAAAAGAGAAAGGTGGAAGATTGACATCCTTTCAATCTTGGCTAAGAGGACTATTCAAATCTTGGTGAAGTAAAGGACTATGAGAATTCTCAAGTCGATGCGAATATAGGGCCATTTTGATGCGGGAATTGTGCAAAATGAGACTTTCAGGGAGATAAGGCAGGGAAGCTATTAATGGTATTTCATTCGAAGTGGTGTATTTCAAGTTGGAGAGTTAGGGAATTCAATCTTGGTATTGAAAGTGCGGAATCGTATTGCCGAAGTGGGCTATTTGGATAGGAATGAAATAGGTTTTAGAAGGTACAAGTATTGAAAGAAATTCTGTTTACTATGAGTTCTCAATCGCAAGGTCCTACCCGAGTTACATAAAGTTGTTGTCGGCAAAGAATTCTTACCAAGGATAGCCACGGCTTTCATTGAAAAAGGATAGGCCACTCGCTAAGCGCCCTAATTAATGAGGATAGGTTTCGATGTGGGGTATTTGCTATATGGTATGGTACAAAGTCAGTTTCTAATTATTCGTGTGGGGAATGAACGCAAACCGCTTCAAGGCAATGAGCTATCTCCCAACTGTCACTTTAGGAATGCCTTTAAGGCTAGCTCTCTTCTTTGGTACTCAATTGGGTATATTCCATAGTGAGATAAGGAATTTAATCGTATATGGTATTGTACAAATACAGTCCGTCCCCATTAACCACTCGGGCATCGACCCAACGCCTAATTAGACGTTCCATAATCAACTTCCTTTTGTCTACCAGGCGGACTTGACAAATACATTTCACTTTTGATAAAATCCTATTCCTATGGTCTTGGTATACCCCTAGAGGGACTTGAACCCTCGTTTTCTCCGTGAAAGAGAGAGGTCGTAACCACTAGACCATAGGGGCACCAATGGACCATAGGGGCCTATGGCCACCATTAGGAAATCAAAAAGCACTACACAATACAAATACAATAGGGAATAAGACCTAAGGCCACCTTAACTTAATATAAATTAGCCGAGGGACACCTTTCATTCAGGATCAACATGCCCCAGGTTTGAAGAATTCGATGACAGGCCTTCGCTGCAAAAGATCCCGAAATTGGTCAATTCGGAATCTAGGAGCTTGCTTATAGAAAGAAGATAGGCCGATCAAACAAAAAGAACGCGCAAAGGTCTCTCCGCTCCTAGTCACTAAGTAGTGCTATTCTGGGGGCTGGACTCCACCTAGAGGTTCTTTCTCTCACGTCATTTCGCCCGCCTGTTTCACTTCTGTTCCGGAGGAAATGGGATTTGAACCCATGATACAATCTTCTTGTATGTCGATTTAGCAAACCAATGCCTTAAGCCACTCAGCCATACCTCCAAGTTCTTGATCAGAATGGAATTTGATGTGCTGGGTTTGGTTGGTTGCCCGAAGGGCTATCTCATCCGATCAACTGCATAAGCCGTAGCGCACTAGCGCGCGTACTATTCCGGGGACTCTATCCAGATCTATGGACTGGAGAGGCTTACTTATCTTATAGTTTAGCGGCTATATCTGTCTTTGGTTTCATTACTTGTTGTTTTGTCTGGTTTAATAATACCGCTTATCCTAGTGAGTTTTACGGACCCACTAGACCAGAAGCTTGAGATCCTCCGGAACCACAAGAATCCTTAGTTAGAATGGGATTCCAACTCAGCACCTTTTGAGTGAGATTTTGAGAAGATTTGCTCTTTGGAGAGCACAGTACGATGAAAGTTGTAAGATGTGTTCAGAGGGGGGGGGAGTTATTGTCTATGTTGGCCTCTATGGTAGAATCAGTCCAATCGGTATGGTTGAAGGCAATTAACTGCCTGACTTCTGTAGATTCGTAGTGAGATTGACTAAATTTAGATCTCTCTTTCTCTCTGCAAATGCATCCCATTGAGACTTCTCCCAGAATGGCTTGACATGGGTAGGTCAGCACCCCAGAATGGCTTGACACGGGTAGGACGGCACCACGGAATGGCCGCATGGGTAGGTCGGCACCCCAGAATGGCCGTACGGGTAGGTCGGCACCCCAGAATGGCTGTACAAGTAGGTCGACACCCCAACATTGCCCGGCAGTATGTATGCTATGTGATTGTATGGTATGGGTACGATAGGGGGACTCACTAAGCTTCGTGCTTACAGTTTACGGTTTTGGTTTCAGGTACCTCTTCAGCGAAGGGGAAGGAGCTGACGCTGTAGCGGCGCATCATACACATAGTCTTTGTTTTCCACACTATGGATATTATGGGATTGTACTCTGACATGTTACTAATTTTATGAGTTGGGTTTTCAGACATGATACATTGTTTTATGAGATGATGTGATTTCACAGTATTTTCTTATGAATGTTTTTATGAGTCAGTTAATTAAAATGAAATTTTTGGACTTGAAAATTGGGTCGTTACAAGTATAAAGTCATGTCTTCTATCTTTTGTTATATAACTTATGATGTCATATATACAATGACTTGAATACATATGCAAAACTTATACTTTATTAATGTAATGGTTGTTGTACTTTGATTACTATGTTGCATGTGTTGTGATACTTAACATGAAGTTATCCACCCCCGGACGTTTCCGCCGCTCCGGTTTGGGGATGTGATACATATACATACATATATTATTATTCTTATTATTATTTAACTTTATTGTTATTAAACCTTATACTCACATGCACACAAATACATATGCATACCAAACCATAAACCATATACTCACATGTTGATACATACGTAAATACACACACACACACACACACACATATATATATATATATATATATATATATATATATATATATATATATATATATAAACATACATACATACTCATGAACATAATCATACAACATGGACACCCAAATTCTAAACCTTAATATATGAACCCTTAACCCATACATACCTTAAACCCTAAATCCATATACATGTTAAACGATAAACCCTTAACCCATATATACGTTAAACCCTAAACCATATACTCGTATCCTTACACATACATGTACATATAAAAGAAATACATATATGACACATGCACATAAGCATGCATGCATATGTTAAATCCTAAACTCTATACTCGCATGCTTCCCGATACATACATACACATATCAAACCTTAAACCCTATACTTAGATGTTGGATACACATACACACATATAACTAGATCTAGATGCACATTAAAAATAATAATAGTATAATTATAGTAAGCCTAATATTAATGAAAACATATATTTATATACAAAAAAAATTAATTATAATAAATCTAATAAGAAAATAATAACAATAATATTCAAAATAATAGTAATAATTGTTATTTTATTTCCATTAGTAATAATAATAATAATAATACTAATAATAATAATAATAATAATAATAATAATAATAATAATTAAAAAAAATAGGGGGCAAGGTAAAACAAAATGAAGGGAAAACAAAAAGAAAATATGGGAAACAATTTCAGGATGCCCCCGTCACATTTTAACGAAATTATAATTCCAACAAAATTATTTATTAATATTTCGTTGGTATTTTGTAGGAAACTTCTTACGCTTTTCTGACAAAATCTTTAGGGTATCTACTTCTCTAGGAAATTTGTATGAATTTTGTTAGATTTTACTTTTGTCATAAGTTTGTAGGAAATTCGATGTCTATTTCCTAGAAAACACTTTCGACGGAAATATTTTGTAGCTAAAACAAAATATTTTAATAGCATAGATTTAAACTTTTATTTTAGAGTCGATATTATTTGGAATGAAAACATTTTAATATTCGTTATTGTGTATATTTCTAACAACTTTTTTGTTTTTGTTTTTGAAAGATTCGGATTCAAAAACACGTTTTCTTTAGAATGCATGTGAATCATATATGAAAAAGTTGCCATTGCAACTTGCAACGTGGTTCAAGTTTGTCCACATCTTTACTATGACAATAATTGAAATCGTTCTCCTCCAGTACCTGTGCATTTCATCAACATAAAACAATTATTGATATCGCTCTGTAGATCCACTCCACCACCGGACCTTTACTATATTCTCCGCCCTTCAACAATGGCTGAAATAGTACTTTCTGCCTTCTTCTCGGTGTTATTTGAAAAGCTAGCCTCTGATTCGTTGAAGAAGTTCACTCGCCTTAAAGGAATTGATTCCGAGATCAAGAAACTGAAGAGATCATTAAACCAGATCAAATTTCTGCTTCATGATGCTTCTCGTAAGGAAATAACTGATGAGAGTGTTAAAGAGTGGCTTAATGGTCTCCAACATCTGGCTTACGACATTGACGACCTACTTGACGATTTGGAAACCGAAGCTATGCATCGTGAGTTGACCAAGGAACGTGGAGCCTCCATAAACGTGGTAAGAAATCTCATCCCGAGTTGTTGCACAAATTTCTCAGTAAGTACAAGTATGCATAGCAAGTTGGATGATATTACCACCAAGTTACAAGAACTGTTCGAGGAAAAAGAAAATCTTGGTTTAAGTGTGAGAAGTGAAATCCCAAAACAGATGAACAGACGATTACAGACCTCTTTGGTTGATGCATCTAGTATTGTCGGACGTGAAGGTGAAAAGGATGCGTTGCTCCACAAGCTATTGGAGGATGAACCTTGCGATAAAAACTTTAGCATCGTGCCCATAGTTGGTATGGGTGGGGTAGGTAAGACCACTCTAGCTAGACTTTTGTATGAAGAAATGCAAGGGAATGCTCACTTCGAACTCAAGGCGTGGGTTTGTGTTTCCGATGAATTTGATATCTTCAATATAAGTAAAGTTATCTTTCAATCCATAGGCGGGGAAAACAAAGAATTTAAGGACTTAAATCTTCTTCAAGTAGCTTTAAAAGAGAAGATCTCAAAGAAAAGATTTCTTCTTGTTGAAATCACACAAGATATTTTTCCCAACATCTTCATTTCTTATATCAATTTAGGATAAAGAAACAGAAGGTTTTCATGTACTTACAACTGAAACCTCACTACAAAACCCTAATCTACTCTCATTCAATCACACTCAACCCTAATCTAAACAGATCATACGAAAAGAAACATCCGATCGCTGATCTATCAACAAACGATTGAGAGATTACAACAACTTGTTAACATACACAAGATCAGAAGTAGATGTACGAACAAAGAAACTTGAGAATACCCTAACTCTATCTCTCAAGCTGAAGAATGTGATCTGCAAAATATCTCCACTCTCTCTCTTCTTTTATATCTAAGTATCACGAATATGGATCAACCCGACCCATATCAGAAGATCCGCGCATTTGTCCCTGCATTTACAATCTAAACCCACAACAAATACTTCAAGCACAATAAGCCCTTTAAGAATACAAATAAATATAAGATTGAATTATTCCATTATTTTCAACACTTCTTGTTCTTGATGATGTGTGGAGTGAAAGCTATACCGATTGGGAAATTCTAGAACCCCCACTTCTTGCAGGGGCACCTGGAAGTAAGATTATCATCACCACTCGGAAGCTGTGGTTGCTAACCCAGTTGGGTTACAATCAACCTTACAGTCTCTCGGTTTTATCACGTGACAATGCTGTATCTTTATTTTGTCAACATGCATTCGGTGAAAATAACTTTGATTCATATCCAACACTTAAACCACATGGTGAAGGTATTGTCGAAAAATGTGATGGTTTGCCATTGGCTCTGATAGCACTTGGGAGGTTATTGAGGACAAAAACAGATGAGGATGAATGGAAGGAAGTTTTGAATAGTGAGATATGGAGCTTAGGAAAGAGAGATGAAATTACTCCAGCTCTTAGACTAAGCTATCATGATCTTTCTTCCAATTCGAAGCTGTTGTTTGCGTATTGTTCCTTGTTCCCTAAGGACTACATGTTTGACATGGAGGAATTGATTCTATTATGGATGGCAGAAGGGTTTTTGCGTCAATCAACGAAAGGGAAATCAATGGAATGCATGGGTGTTGAATGTTTTGAAGACTTGTTATCAAGGTCATTTTTCCAACATGCACCCAATGACAAATCGTTATTTGTGATGCATGACCTGATGAATGACTTAGCCATGTCTGTTGCTGGAGAATTTTTTTCAAGGTTAGACATTGAGAAGAAGAAGGAAATTGGGAAGGATGATCCGGGTAAGTATCGCCATATGTCATTTGTTTGTGAGAAGTATATGGTTTACACAAAGTTCGAGGCATTCAAAGGAGCTAATAGTTTGAGAACATTCTTAGCATTATCTTCTGAGCGAAACAGTTGGCAACAATTCCACTTATCGAATAAAATTCTTACAGACTTAGTTCGCGATTTACCATTATTAAGGGTCTTAAGTTTCAGTGAACTTAGCATAAGCGAGGTACCAGAATTCATTGGCAGTATGAAGCACTTGCGGTATCTTAATTTATCTAAAACTGAAATTACACATTTGCCTGATAATGTCTGTGACCTTTATAATTTACAGACATTGATAGTTTCTGGCTGTTATAGTTTGAAAAAGTTGCCTGAGAACTTCTCAAAGCTTAAAAAATTGCGGCATTTTGACATGAGGGATACTCCACTTTTGAAGAAGATGCCATTAGGGATTGGTGAGTTGAAAAGCCTACGGACTCTCTCTAAGATCATTATTGAAGGAGACAACGGCTTTTCAATAACCAAGCTTAAAGATCTAAAGGATCTCCAAGGTAAAATTTCCTTTAAGGGGCTTGACAAAGTGCAAAATCCGATGCACGCACAGGAAGTGAACTTATCCCACCGGAGGCTAAGTGAGTTAGAGGTGGAATGGAGTGATGTATTTGATAATTATCGAAAGGAAGTAGTTGAACAGGAGGTCCTGAATGTGATGAAGCCTCATAACGAAAATCTAAAACATCTCAGCATTGTGTCATATGGAGGTACAAAGTTTCCGAGTTGGGTTGGGGATCCCTCATTTCATCGGTTGGCTGAAGTGACATTAAATGGTTGTAAGAAGTGTACATCTCTACCGCTACTTGGCCAGCTACCATCACTTAAGGAGTTGGTTATTGAAGGCATGGATGAGGTGAAAGTTGTGGGTTTGGAGTTTCTTGGGACAACTGACCTTGCATTTCCTTCACTTGAGTTTCTAAGTTTTAGAGATATGCAGGGGTGGGAGGTATGGTCAACCTATAATAGTGGGGTTGTTGATACAGCATTTCCATGCCTTCAAGATCTTTGGTTATATGGTTGTCCTAATTTGGTTGGAGTCTCAATTGAAGCATTACCATCGCTGAGAGGTCTAAGTATATATGATTGTGGTCATGAGGTGTTGACAAGTCTGGTTCGTGTAGCTTCATCGATCACCAGGTTGAGTATAAGTTCTATTTCAGGACTTAATGATCAGGTGTGGGGAGGTGTTATAGAGTATCTTGGGGCAATTGAGGAAGTAAGGATCACAGGGTGTAATGAAATAAGATACCTGTGGGAATCAGAAGCAGAGGCAAGTAAGGTTCTTGTGAATTTAAGGACGTTGTTTGTAAATAATTGTTCAAATTTGGTGAGTTTAGGAGAGAAAGAGGAGGATAATTGTGGGAGCAACCTAACATCTCTTACGACCTTGACCCTATGGAGTTGTAAAAGCTTGGAGCATTGCAGCTGTCCAAATAACCTTAAGTCACTTACCATCCAATTTTGTACTAAATTAATGGAAAAGGAGTTGGTAGGAGGACAAGAGAAGACTAAGGCACTGATCAGTTCGAACATATTGATGCTTGAATCTGTAGTTATAATTGATTGGCCAAATCTGAAATCGGTAACTTATTTGAGTTCCTTCAATCACCTCAGCCGTCTCATTATAGACAATTGTCCAAATATGGAGTCATTTCCTGACCACGAGTTGCCAAAACTCAGTGTGTTAACACATCTAAGGATAGTAGATTGTCAAAGCTTGGATGCTTCCTTTTCTGGTGGGCTTTGGCCTCCAAAATTGTGTCGCCTTGCAATAGGGGGGGTTGAAGAAGCCCATTTCAAAGTGGGGCCCACAGATTTTTCCAACTTCACTTGTGAGCATAAATTTAAGAGGTGGAAAGTCGGAAGATGTGAGTAGTTTCAGTCAGATATCCCATCTTCTTTCTTCATCTCTTACTACTCTTGATATATATAGATTTGAGAAACTGGAATCAAATTCAATGGAACTCCAACACCTCACCTCCCTCCAGCATCTCTCCATTTCTATGTGCCCAAAGACCATAAATCTACCAGAAATGTTGCTTCCTTCACTTTTGAGTTTGTTTATCCATGCATGCCCAAATCTTGAAGAAAGGTGTAGTAAAAGAGGCTCCTACAGGCCCCTCATCTCACATATCCCCCTCGTTCATATATCCTGAGGAGTTACAAACATAATCTGAAGGTATGCTCCTCCCTCTGCAGTTGAAAAATTATAAATATAATAATTGATTTTGCTTTCTTTCAATCAACAAAATTAAAATACTATATCAACGTAAACATATATACACCGCACTTCCAAACATGATGATACAAGAAAATGTAAGCCCGTCCCTCTGCCTTTGACTTCTTTTGGTTTATCTACACATAAATTTAATAATACAGTTTGCATTCACTATAAAAGCAGCCCCTAGAGATTTTCTTACATCAGGAAGCTTTTTTGTTGAAAAATATCATAAAATAAATTTAGTTGTTGTAAAATATCATTTAGTTGTGAACATGGAAAGGCTATGATGGATTGCAAAATATTAGAACAAAATGGTGGGACTGATTTCATCTTGTATGCTTATTAATGTTATCAATTATTATTCACAAGTCTTACCTAGCCCCTTTATCGGAATATCATTTAGTTTTTCTGAGATTAAATCACTTCATCTTTGTCGGTTGGAAAATGAAATGATGTGCATCGTATATGCGGTGTAGACCTAGCATAGTTCAAGTAAATGAATATTCAAGAATTTACATGTCACATCATCCCATTTGCATAAATTTTAGTGTTAAAGAAGCTTTAAATATCGTGAATCAATGTGTTCTAAAGATTTCACGGATAAATATGTGAGACTTTTTTAGATTATCATGTTAATTTCCTGGTTCTTATTTGTGTATAAACTTTCAAGTGCAGATCAGTGTGAGCAGAAACCGATACATTCCTGATTTCTGCATATGCTTCTCTACAACTTTCAAGGGGTAATACAAATGTTTTGTTTATTGCCAACAAGTTGTATACAAAACATTAGAAGCTCATCTATATATGTATCAATAATGGGGAAATAAATAAATAAAAGGGGTTTATTACTTGTATTTTATTTAACATAATAGAAAGGAGAAATCATTTTTAATTATTACCATTTATTTGCAAGAGTTTTTTGAACAGAGTGTGTTGTATTTTCATCGGTGGCAGACGCAGAACATTTTCGTAGGGGTGGCACTAATTTTTTTTTTCCAAATAAATCTATATTAGTAGTGTCACTCGTGTTTTAAGCCGGTGCACCCAATAGAAAAAACATTAAGAAAACATTAAAAAAAAAATTTACACTACGTGCCGGCGTCGGAGCAGTGGCCCGGGACCCCTGGGGCACCACTAAGGTCCGCCACTGATTTTCATTTTAACAGGGAAGACGGATTAATTTTGAGGTGCTCTCTCTTTGCTTTTCTTTTTGTTTAGAGAGATCATCGAGCTTCCCTCTTTATATTTACTTCAGTTACAACTTTTAGCTACTTGTTTTTTCATTTCACAAGTTAATCTAAAGAGGGAACTAACCAAGAATATACCCATGTGATTTGACACATGATGCATCGATTGACAACGTATGATGAGAGATTTGCAATTTTCGTAGCATGCTTGTTAATTGCCTATAAGGTTGGGTTGTTCATTTAACCAACTTAAGTATGGTACTTTAAAATTTTATTTCTTATTTGGTCATTGTACTTCCAAAAGTTACTATAATAACAACTCAATGAAAGTGCCTTACTATTTGAATTTGGATGACACTGCTATAATTGAACATATTTTTCGAAGTAGAAGTTGTAATATGACTGAAAATAGGATGAGATAATAACAAATCAGTGAAACTATGTTGCTATTTTTTGCGTATAACCAATTAACCATGATCATTAATAGTAGTATAACTTAGTTATAATAACAAAAAGAACATATTAGGGTCGACAAGCACATGTCACCCGGGAGCTTTTAGGCCATACTGTGTCACCAAGAAACTCTAATTTGTAAATTAATTGAAACGATTTTCCAAATTTAACCATGATTTCGCAACAACCGACCCTGGGTATACTTATGCTAAATAATATGAGACCAGAGTGTGATATCGATTTGATGGGAACACAATTTTGGGCCTACACATGAAAAGTTAACTTTTTAATGACTTCAATCTCTAGATGATATGTGTTAAACCCTTTGCTTTACAAGTTTCCACCGTCACTAGGGTTCTCTAGACCTCTAAAACTGTTATGCTCATAAGAATTGCGAATATATGATTAAAGGAATGTTATTTGACTGATAGGGGTGTTCAAAAGTAGGTAAGGAAACCAAGACAAAAAGAGAGAATCAACTTGGAATAATGGAGCAAACTCCATCCATGTCAACACCAAATCAATCGCTGTTTAACAATCATGATAGAATATAACTTGTAGAATATATTAGAGACAACAAAAGAGATAGTATCATACAAAGATAGTGGCTCAATGGTGATCATGGTCACTAGAAAGCAAGAGGTTTGTTTTTGTATATGTTGAGATAAACACAAGTACCTTGGATGCTATTATATTTACAGTTTGTGAAGCAGTATTCAGACCCACATTCCAAATTTTCAGAATCAATTTGGTCAATTAGATATGATACAAACAGGCCCTTTCTTCATATTATGCTGAACAAAGAACCTCCTTCAATGCTTAACAACTAAAACAAGGTATGAAAGTTAAATATCAATATAAAATTAGAAATGAAACAAATGATATGTTACAGGTTTTGAAAATCCATCTCAACATCATTTCTAACATCATCCATTTCAAACAATAAGCTTTCATCAAGTGGAAAGTCATGACTTTTGAAGGTCATTAGTCATTGCTTCAGATTGATTGGGATGACTAATGTTATCATCCAAAGTGATCATTTTACGTGAAAAAATTAATAATTGGATTTATATTCCAGAAATTGCTTAGATGTGTCAAATAGGGACATGTATATCCCGTCAGGAAATACACATTAATTGCTTGCCAAAAGACTATGTTTAACCATGGATTGCATTTGCATGTTATTATTGTTTCGATTCATAACTTCAGTCAAGCATTTTATCAAACAGATAACGTGCATGTAAAACTATCAAACAGAGGCTTGTTCAAATCGAATATAACCAAATAAATTGAAATTGATTGCTGAAACATGGAAGGTATCAAGGTAATATGGAAAAAGGTTTTGGTGATATAGAAAAGAAAACATTAGTTGCCATGATGTCATGAGGACATAACTGGAACACCACCAACCATGTACATCAAACCTCTAAAATATGCCGTCGGGGCTGAATAACACATTTTTTCTGGATAATAGTGAAAGCATTTTTGTTTTTTTTTTCTTTAAAATGTGTTGTCATCTTTATATTATAATCTGAGATAGGAATAACAGTTATGCATAACTGCTAGAAACGAACAAGTGGAGATATGCATAACTGCTAAAAACGAGGAGAAAATCCATGTAATGAATCAGCATCAATCCATGAGTCTATAGGAATTTCAGGGATTTAGAGACGGAAAACCCAAATTTTACGAACTCAAAATTGCAAGGACCAGATGTGGATTCAATGTTACAGAGTCCACATATCATGGACTTCAAATCGACAGGCACAATGAAACTTAATATCGATTGAAAAAGATGGTCATTTAAGAGTTTTCAGGTAAACAAATCTCCATCAAAATCAAATAATTCTCCAGAATTAGAAGAAAAAGAGACGAAATCTGTGTTCCAAGATGACACAGCTAATCAAGGCCATTATCGTTTCTATGTGATTAGGAGGATTGTGGGTGAAAAACATAAGAAAGATGTTGATCCAGTCCAGTAAGGAATAAGAGATCATCCCCGAGGTACAAGTATCCTATGCATAATAAGCCTTCTAACAATTTTAGCTCTTCCGGTGATGTTGAAGATGAAGAAAATGATATGCACTTGATGGTGATTTTTTGGGAAGTTATGAAAATAGAAGATGTTAAAATGGTAATCTCACAAGGGTACCCAAGAATTGTTGAAAAAAATGCTGAGATTATAATTGTAGATTGGTTAAAAGAGTTCTATAATCTTAGGCATAAGTTTCAGGTGGGATTAAGGAAAGATTTTTCTGTAGGATTAGTTAGACCAGTTTATTATAAATAGTAGGTTAGTGTTAGCAATTGACATCTTTAGTGAGGGGCCGACCTATAATAGAGTGTACCAAGTAGTTACATGTAAGTACTCGATTTTTTCGTAATAGTGCAAAAAAGGTGTTTTTGTTAATATGCACCTACAGAAACAATTTTATATTATTTTAATTCAGTCATTAAACAAAAGTTGAGTTGGTGGAGTTGGTTTAAGGAGTTGAATTAATCTTCTCCCCCCAAATGATTAATGTTCGAATCCTATTAGCAACAAGAAGTTATCATGTAAAGTTTTTTGGGGCTTATCATTGCCTGATTATGATTCGTGAGAAGATAAAAGGTGTGTTTTAATCATATTTGAGTGAACTTATCATAAAATCTTGAGTTATGTATTTTCATTTAATTGTTAATTTACTTTTGTTGGTTATGCCTTAATGTTAACAAGTTTTTATTTGAACGGTTATTAATTTAATATTGAACTTTTGTTGTTATAAAATACACATGAAATGAAACGATTCCTAACCACATGCATCACCACCGGCTTCATCATCATAGCCCAAACATAATCACTAGTATGCAACCATTAGCGTCAGACCATTACTATTATTGCTATTTTGATTTCTTGTTCTGGCATCATCACACACACACACACATGTTCCGACGGGTAGAGGTTCCGAAAATAAAAAACTGAAACAGAGAAAAAATCTAGATGCACCTAATGTTACACATTCCTGCGTCCGCCACTGTCTTTAGTTAACAGAGTTTAAGGAGAGTTCCTAGCCCCTCGAATGCTAGTTAAACCTTTTGTAATCTTTTCAATATTCAGTCAATCATTAGATTCTAAATACCTAAAGTGTAGTAGTTAGATGAATTGTTGAACAAAGAGCATAACAATTGACATTTTATGTTATTGACATTTTCAAATGGGTAAAGTGTAGCTATCAGGAAATAAATTATTCTAATAAACTCGATGCTATAGTCTTTTGAAAGCACAAGATTTTTCAAGGTACAAAAATATGAGAAGTGGATGCTATATTACTCGAATAAATGAAAGTACATTGCTATAGTTTTGTTGTTACGCCCTAATAAGCACTTATATAGACAAACACGAAATTCGAAACAAACTATTGTATGTGTTAAATTTTTATGACATTTTTATTATTATAATCCATTTTCAAATATTTCAACTTGCTAAAATAGATGTTAATCACCATTTGACAAGATAAAATATTAATAAAAAGGTGATTTGCCTCTTTTATGTTACTATATCAACCGTATCATTAATCTGTAGCATGAATCAGATCAAGAGTGTACTCATAACCAGTTTTAGATAAACTTTTGTAAATAAATTAGCTAAGAGATCATTTAAGTTCAGGAGATTGAAAAGAGGAGTTGAAAGATATAAAATAAATTTAAAAAGGGACACTGAAGGATCTAACTAAAAGAGAAATGAAGAGAGAACACCTCATGTTTATTTGTAGCAACTC
This sequence comes from Lactuca sativa, assembly GCF_002870075.4. Lineage (NCBI taxonomy): Eukaryota > Viridiplantae > Streptophyta > Magnoliopsida > Asterales > Asteraceae > Lactuca > Lactuca sativa. Next base: position 251,850,012 of record NC_056625.2, read on the forward strand.
GGCTGCTTTCAGGTATCTCATCTAAACAATTCAAAGCATGCAATTTGTACAAAAGCACACATTGCTCGATACTAAATCATTCACGTTAATCAGGTTTGAATCTAGCATCAACAATGATCGATCAAGTTGAGTTAAATCTTTGTTACTCCTTTTGGTACAAAGAACATATATCGATACACGAGTACCATAAAATATTTTGGTCATCTACATCTATAAATGCAGTACTATAGGCACGTATAAAAATGATCCAGTTACATGACAACAAGCAAGAGATTCCAAGGAACTCATACAAGTTGAATAAAAAGAAATGATTCAATTACAACTTAGTTGTGGTGAACAAAAACATCTGAATTTTTCCATGGAAGTCGATTTGTCTGCTTGTAGAGAAGCATATGCAGAACTCAGGAACACTTATCTGCAATCAAATGTTTAAACAAAATCAGAACGAGAAAGTAAGATGATAGTCTAAACAAGCCTTCACATGTTTATCCATTCAAATTTCGTAGAACACTTCAAGAAGTGCATTTGGGACATCGATTATTTTTTTCACATGAAACCGAATTTTACTAAATAACTAGCTAAATCATATTCGTCAACAATAGGACTTGCTGATATCATGACAAAAACTTATCATTTATGATATACTCACTAACGTCTGTTTTTTTGGTGAAAGCAAAACCTATTATCTAATTTATGTATATATTGATCTATAAAGTATAAACTACAAGAGGTCAAAAATAGAGGAAGGGGATTACCTTCATATTAATTTTGTAATTCCCAGAGAGCCTCTTCTACTCTTTTAGCAGTTGTCAACAGCGAGATGCTAGAGAGAAGTGAGGTATTGGAGTCTCATTGAAACTGATTTCAATTTCATAAAGCAAAGAGTGCAAGTGTTGTGACTTCAAAATGTTGGAACATTGGATGGTCTCCCCTGTTTGTGTTCTGTTTTCAGCCTAACTCTTAAACATAGAGACTGCAAAATAAATCAAAATCAACATATTTAATGAAACCTCCATACACTCGATCAATGTCAATTTGAATAGGTTGTAATGAGTTCAGTTAGTATTACTCATTGGTTAGATGAATTGTTGAACAAAGAGAATTATAATTGACATTTTCAAATGGACAAAGTGACAGGTGTTAAATAATTCGAAAAATCTCATGTACGTAAAAAATAATTCATCATTTGAACATGTTCATATAATTTGTTTGTACTTTATTTAAATATTAGTACAAAGTTTTCAAAATCTAAATCATACAACTTCAACGAATAATACAAACTCTACGATCAATTGAAATTCACAAATTATTTTAGGATTTCAAATCTGCTGCTTTTCTTACAAATTTGAAGTATTTATGTTTGTTATAACGATTTTCACTTAATTTGGAATTCATGATGGGTTTTCCATGTACACAACTTTAATCGTATTCAATAATTAGAAAGCGAAAAAGAAGCAATTGCATGTCCATGTCACCAACCATATATCGACACACAAACAATATGATGCTTATATTGATATAATATATGCATTTTGTTGATTGAAAGAATATATGCATATTCAATTAATATATTTATAATTTTTCAATGGTGGAGAGAGAAGCATACCTTCAGATTAAGTTTGTTACTCCTCAGGTAACTCTTCAGATGTTGAACACGACTCTTTTATATGGGAAACAACAAGACTTTTATTAAGACACTTAAGGAGAACTTACACTTTTTGTGAGACTACTACACACTTTTCTCTCTTTGAGGCTTTCTTGGATACTTGGATGTTGGGATGGTTTGGAGCAAATGAGCTCCACACCTATTTATAGGTGTTTTCACCTCCTTATAGGAAGTTTCTAGATCTACATACATTCATGGCTATTCTAGAACTATCTACCATATTCTATATCTATTACAAGCTTTTATATGTTTCTAGAATGTTCTATAATGTCCTACCGGGGTCTTCCATCTCGTTCTAGAGTATTCTAGAATCTTCCGGCATCTTCAACACTCCTCCATAGTATTCCATAATGTTCTAGAATCTTCCAGATCATTCTAGAACATGCTAACTTCTTCTAGACAATAACATGATTCTATTGGGCTATTGATGACCTTCAACACTCCCCCTCAGCACTAGCCCCTATTCATTGTACCATGTTGAGCTGATAATTAAAGCCCTCATATTTGTCAGTACTTAACCCTTTATGAACTCCATTTGCTACTTGGTCATTAGTCTTGATATGTTTCATATTGACTTCTTCCTTGAGAACTTTTTCTCTTCCACATGTTTTGTTTTTCCTCAGTTGTTGCAGTCGTTGCTTCATATATTGTTTCCATAGTTGACAACGACATCCGTGGTTGCCTTTTGTTGCACCATGATATTGTTCGTGACCCCGTTGAACTCTCTTATATAGTTTCTTATGCCTCCCGTTGGCGAACTTGTAAGCATGTGGGTTGTCCCTTTTACAAGCCCTGGAAAATTCTTTGCTCTTACGAATTAATGTGTTTTTCTTCTTATTCACCTTATCCAGTTTCTCCATCACATGTTCCACTTTTCGTCTAAGATGCGAGTTTTTATGTAACCCTGGTGACATTATGTTCTTCTTCTCCTTCGGAATGTCCATCTTTGAGGGAACAATTTCCTCCTTCAAGGCTGTCATAAACATTGCCTCACTCTTCTTGAGACCTTTGTCGAGTTGCATAGTTGATAGGATTTGGGATCCAATCCTACTTCTCTTCAAGGGTACAATGTGAATTATTGAACCCTTAGTGATACGCATGGTATCATCTCTCTCAAATGACCAGGGTCGTACATTGTCTAGAAAATCCATTCCCAATACCATACGATAGTCATCCATATGCACCACTGTCAAGTCTATGGTGCCTTCCCATTCTGCTATCTTAAGAGGTACTCCATATGCAACACCAATGATAGGCTTGGATAAAGAGTTGACGACTTTCAACCGGCCTGGATTTTTGGTGTATTTGATGCCCAGCTTCCTAGCTTCATCTTCAGCAAGGAAATTATGAGATGCACCTGTATCTACCAATGCCTTGGTGTATCCTCCATTTACCCTGGTTTCCAGGAACATTAACCGTCCTCTTTTAGTCTTATTCTCTTCTATAGCAAATAGTGCCTCAGCATCCCATTCATCCTCTACTTCCTTTTTGGAAGTTACTACATTGCTTTCCACAGACTTTTTCTTTGACCAACAATCCTTGAACATGTGGCCCCACTTTCCACAATTGTTGCAGTTGCCTTCGAACCTCCTCCCCCGAGAACTCTTATTGTCGGTCTTTTGAGATCTCCATGGTTGTGAGGTTCCTGGTTGACTCTTCCCTTTGTCAGCATTTTTGTATCCTTCTTTAGAAGGTGGCTTGAAATTCCTCCGACTTTTACTTGTGTAGAGTGCTTCTTCTTCACTCTTCAGCGTGATGCCTCCCATTTGCTTAGCCATAGCTTCTTGGCTAGCCAGCAAATTCTCAAACTCTACAAGTGATGGTTGAGCGGGCCATCCTTGTACAGCAGTAACAAAGCTTCTATATTCCGGCCTCAGTCCATGGATAATGATCCTCTTCATTCGAGCTTCTGCAATGACAGATTGCGGATCTAGTTCAGTGATCTCCCGACATATCGACTTGACCTTGTGGAAATATTGAGCAATCGTCATGTCACGTTGTGAGATTGATAATAGCTCGTTCTCCAAAAGTTGTAGTCTCGTATCATTCTTCTTTGAGAAAAGCGTCACAAACGTATCCCAAGCTTCTTTCGGGGTGTTCTGATCCCGAATATGCTCCAACATCTCTTCTTCGATTGTGGTCTTCAAGGTAAACATTGCTTTGCCTGCTTTGATTTTCCATTTACGTAAAGCACCATTAACGTCTTCCTCTGGTGGCGTAGTTTCGCTTCCACCAATGACCTCCCATAGATCTTGTCCTTGTAAGTAGGACTTCATACATGTTTCCCACGTTTTGTAGTTGTTGTTGTTGAGTTTCTTGATTCCTCCGACGACTTGGAGATCACCCATCGTGTTGGCAGTACCTCGGTAATACCAAACAAGCTAGTTTCGATACTAAACTTGTAGAGTCACAAACTACTCACGATACAACGAGAATCACTCGTTCTCACTATCAAGAAACCTTGCTCTGATACCAGATTGTTGAACACGACTCTTTTATATGGGAAACAACAAGACTTTTATTAAGACACTTAAGGAGAACTTACACTTTTTGTGAGACTACTACACACTTTTCTCTCTTTGAGGCTTTCTTGGATACTTGGATGTTGGGATGGTTTGGAGCAAATGAGCTCCACACCTATTTATAGGTGTTTTCACCTCCTTATAGGAAGTTTCTAGATCTACATACATTCATGGCTATTCTAGAACTATCTACCATATTCTATATCTATTACAAGCTTTTATATGTTTCTAGAATGTTCTATAATGTCCTACCGGGGTCTTCCATCTCGTTCTAGAGTATTCTAGAATCTTCCGGCATCTTCAACACTCCTCCATAGTATTCCATAATGTTCTAGAATCTTCCAGATCATTCTAGAACATGCTAACTTCTTCTAGACAATAACATGATTCTATTGGGCTATTGATGACCTTCAACATCAGATATCTCAACGAAGGGGATACGTGATATGAGGGGCCTGTAGGAGCCTCTTTTACTACTCCTTTCTTTCAGAATCAGGCATCCATAGATTTCCAAACTCAAAAGTGAAGGCAGCAGCATTTCTGGTAGATCTCTTGTCTTTGGGCATTCAGAAACAATGAGAAGTTGGAGGGAGGTGAGGTGTTGGAGTCCCATTGAAATTGATTCCACTTTCTCAAATTCATATATTTCAAGAGAAGTGAGAGATGAAGAAAGAAGATGGGACAACTGACTGAAATTACTCACATCTCCTGACTGTCCACCTGTTAAACATAGGCTCACAAGTGAGGTTGGAAATGTCTGTGGGCCCCACTTTGACATGGACTTCTTCAACCCCCCTATCCTAAGTGAACACAATTTTGGAGGCCAAAGCCCAAGAGAAAAGGAAGCATCCAAACTTTCACAATCTATTATTGTCAGATGTGTTAACACATTGAGTTCTGGCAACTCGTGGTCAGGAAATGACTCCAAATTTGGACAATTGATTATTACGAGTTGCCTGAGGTGATTGAAGGAACTCAATTCAGCGATCGATTTCAGATTTGGCCAATCAACTGTACACAAAGTATCAAGCATCAGTATGTTTGAGTTGATCACAGGCTTCTCTCGTGCTCCTACCAACTCCTTTTCCAATAATTTATTACAATTCTCGATGTAAAAAGTCATAAGGCTATTTGGACAGCTGCAATGTTCCAAGCTATCACAACCCAATACGGACAAGCTTGTAAGAGATGTTAGGTTGCTCCCACAACTCTCCTCGTCCTCTTTCTCTCCTAAACTCACCAAATTTGAACAATTGCTTACAAACAACGTCCTTAAATTCACAAGAAACTTACTTGCATCTACTTCTGATTCCCACAAGTATCTTATTTCATTACACTCTCTCATTCTTACTTCTTCAACTGCCCCAAGATACTCTATAACACCTCCCCACACATGATCATTAAGCCCAGAAATAGCTATTATATCCAACTCGGTGATTGACAAAGCTACACCGACCAAACCTTTTAACACTTCGTGGCCACAACCAATTATCGTTAGAACCCTCAATGAAGTTAATGCTTCAAGTGAGACTCTAACCAAATTAGGACAACTTTCAATATGAAGCTCATGAAGGCATGGAAATGATGTACTGACAACCCCAATACTGGTTGACCAAACCTCCCACCCATCCATATCTCGAAAAGTTAAATTTTCAAGTGAAGGGAATGAAAGACCAGACCCAAGCAACTCCAGACCTACAACTTTTACCTCATCCATGCCTTCAATAACCAACTCTTTAAGTAATGGTAATTGCCCAAGTGGTTGTAGAGATGTGCACTTTTTACAACCACTTATCGAAACACAAGTCAGCCGACTAAATGAGGGATCCCCAACCCAACTTGGAACTTCTATACCTCCATATGACACGATTTTGAGTTCTTTTAGAGTAACATTATGAGGCTTCAGCTTAGTGAGGACCTCCTTTTCAAGTGCTTCCTTTCGAGAACCATCATATACATCACTCCATTCCAACTCTAAGTCAGTTAGCCTCTTTTCAGATAAGTTTGTTTCCTGTGCATGCGTTAATCCGGACACTTTTTCCAATCCTTTAATGGAAAGTTTCCCTTGGATAATCTTTAAATCCTTAAGCTCAGTTATTGAAAATCCATTTTCTCCTTCAATAACAATCCCATAGAGAGTTTGTAGGCTTTTCAACTCAAGAATCCCTAATGGCATCTTCTTCAAAAGTGGAGTATCCCGCATGTCAAAATGCCGCAAATTTTTAAGCTTTGAGAACGTCTCAGGCAATTTTTTCAAACTCTCACAGCCAGAAACAATCAATGTCTGTAAATTATAAAGGTTGCAGACATTATCTGGTACATGTGTGATTTTAGTTCGAGATAAATTAAGATAACGCAAGTGCTTCAAACTACCAATGGATTTAGGTACCTCGCTTATGTTGAGTTGACACAAGCTAAGGACCCTTAACAAAGGTGACTCGTGAAGTAATTCATCCAGGACCATATTTGATAAATAAAATGTTCTCCAACTTTCTTTCATCCCAACATACGTTGCTAAGAATGTTCTCAAATTTCTAGCTCCCTTGAATGCTTCAAACCTTTTGTAAACCATGTACTCCTCACAAACAAATGAGAAATGGCGGTGCTTTTCCAAAGCTTCCTTCCTAAATTCCTTCTTCATCTCAATGTCTAACCTGGAAAAAAAATCTCCAGCAACAGATGTGGCCAAGTCATTCATTAGGTCATGCATCACAAACAATGATTTGTCATCAGGTGCATGTTGAAAAAATGACCTTGCCAACAAGTCTTCAAAACCTTCAAGACCCAAACGTTCCATTGACTTGCTGGTGGTTGATTGATGCAAAAACCCTTCTGCCATCCACAATAGAATCAACTCCTCCTTATCAAACACATAGTCTTTGGGGAACAAGGAACAATATGCAAACAACTGCTTCAAAGAGGCAGAAAGATCATGGTAGCTTAGTCTAAGAGCAGGGACAATCTCATCCCTTTTTCCTAACGTCCATATCTCACTATTAAGCAGCTCCTTCCATTCTTCCTCGTCTGTTTTTGTCCTTAATAACCTCCCAAGTGTTCTTAAAGCCAAGGGCAAGCCATCACATTTTTTCACAAACCCTACTCCAAGTGTTCTTAGTGTTGGTTGTGAATCAAAGTTGGCTACACCCAATGCATGTTGAGCAAATAATGACAGAGCATCATCATCTGACAAACTCTGTAGTGGGTCTAGATGAGCGTAACCCAACTGTCTGAGCAATTGCTCCTTTCGAGTTGTCATGATAATTCTACTTCCAGGAGCCCCTGCAAGAAACGGGCCCACTAATTTTTCCCAATCACCATAGCTTTCAGACCATACATCATCTAAAACTATTAGATATAATTTATTCTTAAGTTTCTCTTTAAGAGCATCTTGAAGCAAATTTAAATCTTTAAAAATTTTGTTTTCCCCAGACACATTTTCATAAATAACTTTGCTTATATTTGAGATATCAAACTCATAAGAAACAGAAACCCAAGCTCTAACTTCGAAGTGATCCTTCACTTCCTTTTCTTCGTACAAGAGTCTGGCTAGAGTGGTCTTACCTACCCCACCCATACCAACTATAGGCACGATGCTAAAGTTTTGATTGCATGATTCATCTTTACCCCCTAACAGTTTTTGAATCAATGCCTTCTTTTCAGCTTCACGTCCAACAATACCAATTTCATCTACCCTACCATCGTTTCTTTTAATTTTTGGCTTTTCATTTGTTGTCACGCTTAACCCAGGATTATTTTTTCCCTCCGTTAGTTCTTGCAACCTTGTGGAAATATCATCTAACTTGCGATGGATCCTAGTGCTTAATGAGAAATTTGTGCAACAAGTTGGCAGTAGCTTTCTTACCTTGTTGGTGATGACTCCAGATTGATCGGTGAATCCCCGATGCATAGCTTCGGTTGCCAAATCATCAAGCACGTCGTCTATATCGTAAGCCAAATGTTGGAGACTGTTCAACCATTCTTTAACAGCTTCCTGAGTTATTTCCTTCTGAGAAGCATCATAAAGCAGAGCTTGGATCTGGCTTAATGACCTCTTCAGTTTCTTTAGCTCAGAATCAATTCCCTTGGCACGAGCAATCTTTTGCAAGGCTTCGGAGGCCAGCTTTTCAAAAAACACAGTGAAGAAGGCAGAAACAATGACGTCAGCCATGGCTTATTTTTAGAGCAGAGAATGTAGTAGAGATATGGATGAAATGGATGCACAAAAGAATGATCTTACATTCTTACTGTTGTTTATAGTAGAGATTGGATTTGTGGCACGGAAAGAATTATTCCAATTGCAACTTTTTCAACTAAATGCAAGACACGTAAAAGATTACTTGTTCTTCAAATTTTGAATAAAAAAAGTATTAACTTTTCCATATAAAAACAAGAACCATACAATTGGAATTACTTTTCAAAAAAGTTCAAAAAAGGTAAACTGCGAGAAGGCATCTTGAACTTTGTACATGTGGGCAATGTATTTTAACTCCAATTATAACCTTAACTCGAATCAAAACCCACAAAGTTGAAACCCATAAAAAAAATATAATAAAATTCCATTGCAAAAATTTAATAAAACCCATTCTGAATAAAACAAATCCCGACACGAGAACCTAAATATAGAAACCCTAAACAATAGCATTTCCATGACAATAGAAAGGAGACGGAGGGTGACGATGACCACAGAGATGGCTTTCAGGTGCAGTTAGCACGGAAGGAATCGACAGAGTTCATTTTGGTGGGCAGAGGAGAGGAGATTTATACTTATTCATTTGCGGTTCAAAAAGAAAATTTGGCCGTGAATGAAAGATTAAAATAAAGAGAAATAAACAAAAACAAATGACCAAAGTTTTTGTATCAAACCCAAATCTATACTAATAAAAGAATAGTTATTTTGTTATGTGTCATTATATTAGACATTTTAATTAATGTGTTGCCACTTGTCAATCTATTAGTTTTCCATTTTAAACTTATTAGACCTCCTCATTAATGTGATTCTATTTTAAATTTTAAATTTTAAATTATTGTTTTCATTAATTCACAAATAAAAGTATCTAATATATATTAAAAATTAATTTTATATATTTATTTGAATCAATGATTATAATTTTACATAACTAATAAAAAATATCTCTTAAATTAATAATTTATTTAAAATAACTTATTAATAATTTTTTGTTTTTATTATAAATGTTTGATTAATTTTATAACCGTGGTTCCCACGGGTTATAAACTAGTTGGGTTATATTTTAATATTTAAAGGATTTAAGTGGCAGTTTTCTTTTAGAGATAGTTTAAATTATTTTGACTTTTATATTCTACCATTGAATGAGAAGTAATTATGATTTAAGATATGCTAAAATATAGGCTTAAATATTTTTTGATTTTATATATTTTGTAATAGATTACTCGTAATCAAATTTTTATCTCTTTCATATTATTTATAATAATTTTTTATAGAATAAAAATACTTATAAATTATATTAATTGTATTTATTTAATAAAAATAAGGTTGGGTTTGGTTGGTAATGAGAATGAAAATTTGGATTTAGTTTGGTTGTTTATGTGGAAGAGTGAGAAATTAGTTTTTTAATGGATAGTTGGGTTGGTTTTGGTTGTGAACGACGACAGTCTTACGTAACACCTATTTTTTGTCTTAGAAACCTTTGAGATTTAAATGAAAAAAATATAATAGTTAAATAAATAGTAAAACAATAAATATAAATGATTGTTATTTAAGTAAAATCCACATAAGTGGAATCAATTCATATAAGATTGGTCGAAGAAAGAGGTGTAACACACTATGGTAGGTAATGTCTCACCAAGATGGTGTGGTAAACACAAGATCGTCCGGTTATGGGAGGCATGGTAAGGCCACCGCACGAGAAGACTATACCGCACTTTATTATTTATTTTCGTTTTTAATTATTAGTAAATCATATATGTATTAAAAAAATTATAAAAAATATATCAAAAGTTCATGATGTTTAATCCCTTATAAATAGAGTATAACATTGATATATTATTTATACATGTTTAAATATTAAAATAAATGAGGGGGGGGGGTGAGGAATGGTGAAGGGAAATTGATGCGGCGCTGATGTGACACTGACATGACAGACCAAAAGTCTAAGGTGTGGTACCACACCCATTGGTCATTTATAGTTGTTAAACAGTAATTATATATATTATGTATAAAATAAGGTGATTTTTTCTGAGTTGTCACAAGGAAGGAACTTATATGTCATGTAAAGTCCCCGAATAAGCTTGAGTTTGGAATAATCATGTTTGTGTTGTGTTGGTTTTCTAGCATGTCATCCAATTGCATACATAGTATGTATTAGAGCATAAATATCAATTAGGTGCAGAACCCTAGTTGTTGTAGAAACTTCTAAAACAAATGTAACGTCCTAAAATTTCAACCAACTTTAAAAAAATATATAATTTAATCAACTAAAAACAATCTTCTTAAAAAAACATAATTATCCATTAAGTTCAAACATCATAAAACAAATAAAGCGGATTTCTCAAAAACATAATATAGATGCGGGTATAGTCATGCCGCTCCATTTCCCTTCTCACAGGAACAACCTAATTTTTAGGGTTTTACAGCTTCACTTAGACACTTATAGGGCGAGTTGTGACTTTGTTGGGTCGCATTTTGTGTTGCGTCTATTGGGCTCGTTAGTTAGTCTAATATGTATCTCCGGTATGGGCCTGTCCATCCGTGAGTTTTGTTTAGGGTTTATTATATATAGATGCTTGCATGCATTCTTAACGCAAGATTCATAAAGATTTGATAGCATACAAGTTCTTATCTTTTGTAACCCTAGAATCCTCTACAGCGGAAGTTCTTAGTCGAGTTCTGCTGAGGATTGAGTAATCTAATCATTCGACACATCTTGATTTATACTTGGGTTATTTACTGTTTATATATTCATCGCTTACCTGTTACATAGATCTAATCGATCATCAAGTTAATTAATAACTTAACAATTGGTATCAGAGTAGGAGGCTGTGTAATTCATACACATCTTTTCTGTGAAAGAGTTTGCGATTAGGGTTATTCCGCATTAACTAATATTTATTGAGCCGTCATTCAATAATTGACGTAACTCAGCATTTATTTGTTTTGCCCTAATATTATTCATTACAAGTCTGATCTTTCAAACAGGTTAAACGATCAATCATGGACGAGTCACAATCAAATCCCATCAATATCTCAAACAACATCGGATCAACGACGAAGATTCCTATTCTTTACACCCAGGATTATGAAGTCTGGGCACATCACTTCGAAGATTATGTCATTGGATCGGAAGACAATGGATACCTTATTTGGGAAGCAATAGTTTCTGGACCATTTGCTCATTCTGCAACGTCAAAAATCATTAAAACTCAGAAAGAGTACAATGATATGTTAAAAGACGTAAAGGATGTTGCTCAAGATGAAAAGGAAAAGTTTCAGTGCAACATTAAAGCATTGAGACTGATTCGATTCGCTCTTCAATCCGATACATTCAGGCTAGTGAGTTCATGCAGCACTGCTAAAGAGATCTGGGATAGGCTGCGAGAGTTATATTCCACAGATGAAGATCTGGAGCATTCCATTCAGACTTTACACTTATCAGAGTTTGGCGAATTTAAGCAGAATCCCGATGAAACTGTTACTCAGACGTTCGATCGCTTCAATCATCTTCTTAGTAAGATGATCAAACACGATATAGAAAGGAAGCTGATTGAACAAAAGGTTACCTTTTTGAATGGTCTTAGATATGAGTGGAGAGCAGTTGTGTCCACTGTTAAAGCTCATGAGCAATTCAAATATTATTCTTTGGCAAAGCTAGTAGGGATTCTGAAATCCCAAGAAAAGATAGTCTTACAAGAGAAAAGTGTGGTTTCAAGCTTGGGATCCTTGGCTCTTTTGTCCAAAAGCAAAAGTGTAGTAGAGGATGAAGATCTCAACTTAGAAGATTATGATCTTACATCTGAAGATTATGCAATGATGGTGTCAAATCCAAAGAGGTTCATTAAGAAAAGATTCCCTACAAATAAGAATCGGAATTAGCAGGGAAGCTATAGTTTTGAAAAGGTGAGGGAGGAACCGAAGGCAGAAGAACCAAAGAAAGAGCCGAAAGCTGAAGGAGATTCTGGTGTGAACTGCTACTACTGTGGAGGAAAGAACCACTATGCCAAAGACTGTGTCTTGAAGAAAATGGCAGAGAAGGAGGAGGAAAATGATGAAGAGGCTGTGCTGATGAAAAAGCTGGAAGATATCAAGAGAAAGAAAGCTACTGCTAACCCTTCAATGAATGCTTTAGTTGTGCAGGGTTCAGCAGCGGATGATGAGTTCGGTGGTGTGCAGGTCTGGTCAACCGACTCAGAGGATGATGAGGTCAGGAAGTCATCTCATGGAAAGGCGTATGTTGCTAGAGGTGAAGAAAGCAGTGGGAAGTGCTTGATGGTGACGAATGTATCTCAAATGAAGGGATACAATACAGACGGTGGGAATGAAGAAACGAAGGAGCGAGAGGACCTATGCTTTACAACAAAACCTCTCAGCGTGCAATTCAATGAGCTTGATGAATTAATCAAGAAGGTACAATCCGTTTTTATTTCATATAAAGTCCCACAAAACTCATACGAAAAAGAATTGAAAAGCTTAAACTCAAGAATCTCAAATCTAGATAGCAGTTTAACTCAAACACGGCTCACCAATTCTAACCTAACTGACCAAATAAGCAGGGTATCATCAAAGAGTGAGGAATAGAGGATGTGGATAGAGTTGAAGGAGTCGGAGCTGATTAAATCCAAAGACGAAAACATTTATTTACAAAGAGACAATTTGAAACTTTTGAAACAAAGAAATGTGTTTTGTTTAATTGCTAAGCGTCTTTATTCTAACATCACTCAACTTCATTTGAACTGTGAAATAGGACAGAAAATTCATCGCATGATTTGCCCTTCCTTGAATTCAAGGAGGATAAAATCGACGCTGAAGCATATAATTGTGAAAGTGTAGTTTCATCTAATGATGTGAATCCAACCTACATGTATGGTCTAGACAAAATTGAATCTTTCATAAAATCCAAGGACCATAAGGACATGCTGAAAAACCTTTTGGATGAAAATGATAAACTGAAACTAAGGACTGAAAACATACAAAAATTTGACTCATTGAATGCCAACTTGAGCTCAGAAAATAAAATAGATGTTGAAAACGCGTCTGAGCTTAATGAGGATGATGATATGAGTGAAATTTCTGTAGAGGATGAAGTTGACTGTTCTGAGTTTATCAAGAGCGAACCAGAAAACCACAAAAATCTTATTTCTGAAAATTCTGTGGAGTTTGCTTGTTTGTCCCAAAATAAGTCCCCAAATCTAGAAGAAAAGGTTGTTGTGTACCAAAAGGTGAGAACAACACCAAATTAGGTATATAAGGTCACAGGAGTAACCGAACATCAGACAGCCGAACTCACAGCCATTGTAAACAAAGATAATGCAAATGGTTGTGATGAATTCTTCTAGTCTGCTCCTATAGATAATGCAGACGAAACTGTTGGTCTGTCAGAGCGGACTTCCTGGAAAACCAAAGGCAGATATGTGTCGGAGCCGCTAAACAAGCCTGATAACTTTGACGTGCCAAGTACTAGTGGTACAAAAGAAGTTCCTGTAGAAGAAGTCACTCCCTTGAGCGAAACATCATCAGTTCAAAGTGAACCGGCTGACAAAAAGCAAAAGCAAAAAGCCAACATCCACCGATAGCCGAAGCAAGTAAAGGATCAGAAGCAACAAAGGAATCTGAGATACAAGAAGAATCTCTCAGAACGAAAACAGTTTTGGCGATCTCAAAACGCCCATTTCTCTTATCATGACAAAAATTCCAAGTCAGAGAAAAGTACTATGAGAATGCAAGAAAGTAGTTACAACCGAAAGGACAGGTTCGGTTCTGAAAGGAATAACAACCGAAAGGAAAGGTTCGGTTCAGAGAACACCAGCTACCGAAAGAATAGGTTCGGTTCCGAGAGCAAAAGCAATCAAGGTTCAAGGTTCGGTCCCACTAATGACCAAAAACAAAAGGGGCACCTAGAACCTCAAGTCAAGAAAACTTCTCAGTCTAACTTCTCTCGTCCTAATTCTTCTCAACCCCATTCTAAATCCAATTCTGTTCAAACTCAAAATCCAAAACATTCAGCAGATTTGAAAGGAAAATCGAAGGTTTCCTCAGTCAAGAATGTTCAAAAGCATTCCAAGGCCCAAACGTCAAATCCTGAACCCAAACCGTCTGTAACAAATCCCAACAAAATTAAAGTTTTCACCATTAAAAAGAAAGATGATACAACTTTAATAAAAAGAACATATCTTGTTGACATCTCTCTTACTATTCCTGTTCCTATGAAAAGCTCACGTGGACCCAAGAAACTTTGGGTTCCTAAATCTGCTTGATTTTTGCAGGTTATCAGTGATGAGCAGTTCGACGAAGAATGATATATTGACAGTGGCTGCTCACGTCACATGACAGGGAGGAAGGAAGAACTGAGGGAATTTCGATCTCTTCCAAACGGCGGGAATGTCAAATTCGGGAACAACTCATACGGCACAATAAAAGGTTATGGGATGATTACAAATGGAGACTTCACGATTAGAAAAGTTGCATATGTTGAAGGACTACAACATAACCTCATCAGTGTATCTCAGCTTGTTGGAGGTACCGGTCTTAAAGTTTCGTTTGATGATGAGGGTTCGGAAATAATAGAGAAGAAAACAAAAAGAGTGATTCTCAAATCGGAGCGCAAAGGAGAAATGTTTTCTCTTAATCTCAAACCTATCAAAGGAAATCCAGTTATCTGTCTGTTATCCAAAGCACACTCTGACGAAAGCTGGTTGTGGCACCGAAGGCTCTCCCATCTCAATTTTAAGGATATCAACAAACTTGTCACCGGAGGTCATGTTCGGGGTCTTCCATTGCTCAAGTTTGATCGAGAACATTTTTGTGCTGCGTGTGAAATGGGGAAGCAGAGTCGTCAAAGTCACCCATCCATCATAAACACTAAAGTCGTTGAACCACTTGAGTTAATTCACATTGACTTGTGTGGTCCATCGTCTATCGAAAGCATTGGTGGTAGCAAGTATATTCTTGTTGTTGTTGATGACTTTTCACGTTTTACATGGGTGTTCTTTCTGAAGCACAAATCTGAAGCAACTCTCAAGCTAAAGATGTTCATCAAGCAGGTTGAAGTGCAGCTGAGGAAAGTCGTTCGCAACATCAGAAGCGACAATGGGCTGGAGTTCAAGAATAAAGAATTTGAAGACTTTTTAGCAGTAAAGGGACCAGTCACAACTTCTCAGCTCCTTACACCCCTCAACAAAACGATATTGTTGAAAGACGAAACCGATCTTTGTGTGAGGCAGCACGAACTATGCTAAGTTTCACTTCTCTACCTCTATATTTCTGGGCTGATGCTATTGCTGCAGCATGTTTTACGCAGAACATATCCTATCTCAATAAGCATTTCACTCTTACTCCTTATGAGATCATCAACAACAGAAAGCCAAACGTCAAATTCTTCCACGTATTCGGCTCACCATGGTTTATCTTCAATTCTAAAGAACATTGTAACAAGTTCGACGTAAAAGCCGATGAAGGGATTTTTCTAGGATATTCTCTCACTTCGAAAGCATACAGGGTTTTAAACAAGCGTTCGAGGAAGATTGAAGAAACGTATTATGTGACTTTCGATGAAAGCTATGTCAAGAAGCTGAAGGCCACGGAAGAAATAGTTGGAGAAATCTTCTCTCAAACAGGCCAAGTCACAGCCTCGATTGCAAATTTGTTTGAGAATTTTATGGAGTTGTTCGATGAACCGGAGAAGGCTACTCTCTCAGAAGCTAATGCAGTGGACAACAAAGTTGATCATCTGAAGCAAATAGTCGATGACGCTGCCAAATGACTGGGTGAAGGAGGATCAGTTCCAACTGAACCTTCTCAGCACGGTGCTTCAGTTGAGGGGGAGAATCCATCTTCTTCAAAACAGCCAAGTTCACAAGTTGAGGGGGAGAACTCTTCTCCAGCTGCACCCGAAATACTGCACCCGAAGGTACTGTAGCTCCTGAAAGCTCTACTGCACCCGAAGGTACTACAACACCCGAAAGCTCGACACCACCCGAAACTCCTGTTGCTCCGGAAAGTCAAGATTTACCTGAAAGCTCATCAGTCGAGGGGGAGAATGTCGACATGTTTTATGACGATGACAGTCAATCCGAACTAGAAGAGATGGTAAATGTTGAATTAGATCCATCATATGATCCAAATTACCCTCCTCTTGTTAAATGGACTAGAGATCATCCTGTTTCACAGGTTGTGGGTAATGTCTCTGAAAAGGTCCTGACCCGATCTCAACTGAAGGCAAAGCAAACTTCTCTATTCTCAAAAGTAGAGTTTTGCATGTTTAATTCTTTCGTCTCAAAAGTTGAACCAAAGACAGTTAACACTGCTCTTGATCACTCCGATTGGGTTCAAGCTATGCGAGACAAACTTAATGAGTTCGAAAGAAATAAAGTTTGGCGCCTCATTCCAACTCCTCAAGATGCATCGGTTGTTGGTCTCAAATGGGTCTTTAGGAACAAAATGGACAAGGAAGGCAATGTGATAAGGAACAAAGCTCGACTAGTTGTGAAAGGATACTGCCAGGAGGAAGGAATCGACTATGAGGAAACGTTTGCTCCTGTAGCTAGGCTGGAATCTGTTCGAATATTTCTTGCCTATGCTGCACACAAGAACTTTGAGGTCTACCAAATGGACGTAAAGTGCGCATTTCTAAATGGAGAACTCGAAGAAACGGTGTACGTGGAGCAACCTCCGGGATTTGTCAATGAAAAATATCCCAATCACTGCTATATTCTGGACAAAGCAGTTTATGGACTGAAACAAGCACCTAGGGCCTGGTATGAAACGCTAACCAAGTTTTTAAAGATGTCCAAATTCAAACAAGGTTCAGTTGACCCAACCTTCTTTCGTAAGCAGGAAGGTAACCACCTTATGATTGTTCAAATCTATGTCGATGATATCATCTTTGGCTCAACGAATCTTAGCTTAACAGCTGAATTCAGAAAGCTGATGGAGACTAAATTCGAAATGAGCTCAATGGGTCCGATTAACTTTTTCCTTGGTTTAAATATTAGACAAGGACCCGAAGGCATCTTTATTAACCAGGAAGTTTACACCAAGACTCTCCTTGCTAAATTCGGCATGATGGGAGACTCAAAGGTTAAAGTTCCAATGGCATTCGGCACCAAGCTCACTCCATCCTTGGATAAGCCAGCAGTCGATATTACGCTATATCGCCAGATGATCGGTTCTCTAATGTACCTTACTGCTAGCAGGCCTGATATAATGTTTTATGTTTGTTATTGTGCTAGATTTCAGGCGAATCCTTGTGAACCTCATATGCTTGCAGTGAAGAACATACTCCGGTATCTCAAACGAACTACCTCTCTCGGTTTATGGTATTCATCAAACTCAGGTTTTTTCGTTCAAGCCTACTCAGATGCAGACCTTGGAGGTTGTGGACTAGACAGGAAAAGCACCACTGGAGGCTGCCAATTCCTTGACAGGAAGTTGGTTAGCTGGCAATCAAAGAAACAGACATGTGTATCTTTGTCTACCGCTGAAGCAGAATATATCGCAGCTGCCTCCTGTACATCTCAAGTGATTTGGATCCAAAGCCAACTCCGGGACTATGGACTCAATATGAAAAAGATCCCACTATATTGCGACTCTGAAAGTGCAATTAGGATTTGCCATAACCCATTGTAACATTCCAAGACTAAGCACATCGCACTGAGGTATCACTTCATTAAGGATCATGTGGAAGATGGGAACATCGAAATTCATTTTGTTCGAACCACTGATCAACTGGCTGACATCTTCACCAAAGCTCTTCCTGAAGCATCTTTTAACAAAATTCTACAAGGGCTTGGAATGATGGAATCGGAGTCAGTACCAAAAATTACCTCTCAAGATCAAAAGTAAGAAGCGAAATAGACCGAACGTTCGGGTTTGGGTCTTGATCTGGTGTGCCGAAATAGACCGAACGCTCGGGTTCGGTTGTATCATCTGATTTTCGCCTATCAATCAAATGTAGTTTCTATGGTTGTAAATCTTTTGTATCATTTTTCTTAATTCATTTATCTTATTGTCAAAGTTCTTCTCCTTTTCAATGTAATTTTTTTTGGCAACCGAAATAGACCGAACGCTTGGGTTCGGTTACAAAATTTTTCTCACCCGAAATAGAACGAACGCTCGGGTTCGATTACAAAATTTTTCTCACCCAAAATAGACCGAACGTTCGGGTTCGGTTCCAAAATTTTTCTCACCCGAAATAGACCGAACGCTCGGGTTCGGTTCCAAAGTTTTCTCAACCGAAATAAACCGAACGCTCGGGTTCGGTTCCAACATTTTTTTTGTATAATTTTTTTTATGTCTTATTTTTTTTATTTTATCAAAAATTCCAAAAACCATTTTTTTAATTCAATTTTTTTATATAAATTCAAAAACTCCAAAACAATTTTTTATTGGCTCTTATTTTTTTATTTTATTTTTATGTCTCGTTTTGGGTAAATTATTTCACTAGCTAAGTGTCCCTAGAAGCATGTTGTTGTATGTGTCCAAAGCCTCATCTGATTCTGAATAATAGCCTTACTGACGTGGTACAAACAAACATTGTCTTCCCAATTAGGCTCTCATAATTATTCTAATCATGAGCTACCTAACTCTCTTCTCACATGAGATAAGAGTTGTCTGTTTGGTCCCTATTTTTATAGCAGAGGTACTTTGGTTTCTTTATACCATCTACATCATTTTTCTCCATCTCACTCGTTTCACAAACGTAACCCTTGAGACTCTCAGACATTACCACTGAGGTTTATGGTTGCACAATTTCTGTGTTCATGATCTTAGCTTCGTGTCACTACCTGCTAAGTGAAACCCAAAATTCAATACCCATTATGCATTGACGGTGAACAATTAATTTGCTCTAGCTTTCACTAATGAATTGACGAACTTCTCCATGGGAGTACAACATGAAATCTCTATTTTTCTTTTGAGTGATTCCTATGAAATTGTTAAGTCCAATAACATTTCTTCCCTTGGGATCCAGTTTTAATTTTTTTTGAGATTTCACGTACAATAGTTTACCTTGCCAATTAAATTATCTCCAACCTACTTGTTCAACAGACTACATTGGTCTCACAAGTACTTCGTTCGATCTCTATCTTATATCAAGCTTAGGAATTCTGAATCGAAGCGAAAGCCACCCTCATAAGCCTAATTAAAAGAAGTCTTTCAACACTTCTTCATAAGTGTCTGATCGTTATTCAATGGGAAACCACATAAACACTTTAAAGTCTCTCTTGACTTTGAAGGAAGAGATTCGTGCCCGGGATCCACTGTTTCGTGTCTTTATTGACATCACATAATCCCTCAAAAGTGTTGCTTTATTTCTTTTTCTTTTACACACTCAGCATGAAAATCTTTTTGATTTTCCAAAATTCTGGTTTCATTAATTCTAAGGAATTTTAATTGGGTTGGCTGTTATCAAAAGTTGTGGTTAATATTGATCCACGTGGCGATTTAATTTTAAAGATGCCGTTTCATTCTAAAGGGATAAGATGACGAAATGATTTCAAACGGTGCAACAGGGAACCGCGTGCGAATAGGAACCGTTTCATATCCAAACAGCGTCTGCTGGGAAGGCGTGTAATTAGGGCCTGCCATTCTCTCTCATGCGTGATCATCGGCTACGCCAACTGTCACGCGTCAGTCACCTCCGAAAAACCCTTCGTTTTTCAATCGAAGATTTAAGAAGATTTTTCTCTCTCCTTTACCCACAGTATAAAAGGCAACGTGATCCTCCATTTACCTCTTTACTGCGCCTATATTTCCAGAGAGCAAGAAATCTTTCAACCTTCACTGTTCATCATCTCTCCCACTTTCTTCACAGCAATGGCAGATTCTTCCTCAGTTCACGCAACGTCTCACATCCTGCCCATTCGCCCACAACAGAGTTTGATCATTGATCTCACTCCTCAGGTGTACGATGCGTTCATGTTTCCTATCATCGAATGCTTGAAGTACTCCTCCATCGCTCCTTCTCTTACCAGGGCTGAAGCTGTTCCAATGGAGTTCCTGTCTCAAATCTTTGCCACAACACACTACGACAAGGTCGTTGACAGGATTTTCTTTGATGTCTTTGAGCACAAGGCGTCGATTTCAAAGCAGAGGTTTTGCTCGTTGTTAGGGTTTGACGCTGATTCTTAGAGGGTTAATCCGGAAACCATTCCCATGGGTCATCTGTTCAACATGTTCTACAACATGGGGTACACTGAGGTGCTTACTACGGTGACGAAATTCAAGAAGTCGTGCCTACCTCCACAGTGGAATGGAATGTTCACTGTTCTTTTCAAGGGCTTATCTGAACGAAGTGCTGGATCCGATGGGGTAAGTCGTTTATTTCTCTCCATCATGTACGGGATCTACAATGGCATCAACATGGACTACGGGTCAGTCCTGTGGCAACAACTTATCCAGAGTCTCTCTTCGACCTCCCGGCACTCAGAGATCTCATATGCCCAGTTCTGGACTATTGTCACGAAATGGGTGATGGACAAGTACCACGTCCCCATTGTCGCTGGTGCTCCAATGTCTTCGATTGGTACTTTCCATACCACGAAGATCATTGTGTCGGATGCTTCTAAGTTTCCATTCAATGGGTCTATCCCGGAAACGATGTATGGTGATGTTTCGGCTGACAGCAGGATCATTCAAACGTATAAGGAATTCAGACGTTCTGGTCCGAGGGATCTTACTCCAAAGATGCTAAAATCAATCCATGATGCTGACAAGCCTGTTGCTAGAGGCAAGAAGGCTGACAAAGGAAAACAGGTGGCAAAGGGGGCGAAAGGCCCATCTCCCAAGAAGAGGAAAACTACCAGAGTTGCTCAATCTCCACCGTAGAAGAGGAGAAAAACCCAACCGCGACGAAAGTTGATTATCACTTCATCCTCAAGCGAATCTGAGGACGAGGGTTCTGATTCGGATGGATCTCAACGTGGCAACACTCCACCACGATCTCCAACCCCTGAAGTTCATGTTTCTCCTTCTACTGTCTCCTCTCCACCGGTCACAATACCTTTTTCTATTCCCCCCATAACTTCCACCACTCAAATACCACCTACTTTTATCCCAATACCACCACTAATCTTTACCAAAGCAACAACCACCACCACTGCAGATGTTAGAACCAACGTATCTGATACGGGGGTTCATACTGACGCACGAAAATCTACCCCAGCACCCAAACTCACACCAACTACCGAACACACCACCCAACCCGAACCTACCTTTACCACCGAACCACCATCTTCTCCTGCTCACGCATCAGAGGATGAAGAACCACTCCTTCGCGGGGAAGATATGACTTTTGACTCGGTCTATTATAGTTCGTTTCAAGTACAGAGTGATGACGATGACGACGCTCCTGTCACCCGAAGGCATCTCAAGGAGCTACATGACAAAATCGACTCGCTCATCGCCTCCTCTTCTACTTCTCAGTCATCCATATCTGAAGCTGCAATTCAGAAAATTGTTGAGGCTTTTTCCAAAGCTCATCAAGTTTCTCTTGATTCCGCCACTGCCGCCATCGATGCCTCAACCAAAGCCTGTCAGGCGGCAACCGAAAAAGTCGATAAACTATTTACTGATGCCTCTTCCCTGTTGAAATCTTTACAGGAAAGTGCTGAAGCCACCAAGACTACGCTGGAACCCATCATCAGCCAGTTGGCTACATCAGTCGCTTCTGAGCTGAAGTCATTCGCCTCTCTCAGACAGTCTATTTCAGACGATAACTCAGCTTTCAGAACCACCATTGAGGAGCGTCTCTCCAAGCTTCAAGAAGACTTAGCTTCCGAGAACTCTCTCATGGATGCTCTCGCAAGGAAGACTACCGCTCTGAAGGTCAAGAGTACTCAACTCTCCAACTGTCAACAGGAGATTGACTCTCTTCGATCTGAAAGAGAGGTGGTTAAATCGTGTGTTTCGGATGTCCACTCTGCTATCTCCAACATCCTTGAAGCACATGACCCCATCATCAATTATTCAGTATGCCGTACCCTTGCAGAGAAGCTCGCTCCCACCCTCGCTCTACTCAGCAAAATCGAAGGGCTCCTTGATTTCGTGTCCATTCCGAAACAAGGGGGAGAAAAAGAACAAGTGTCTCAACCACCTCCTACTTCAGCAACTCACACAACCGAACCTCCTCCAGTAGGCCAAGCCTCCGATTCTGGTGTGAAAGACAAAGGCTGAGGAGAGTGAAGACGATGATAAAGAGACAATTGCCGACATTCTGAAGCGGCAAAGTCGAAACAACGAGGCTGGCATCAGTGCTCGTGTGGCTAGAGAGGCTGAAGAAGCCGAAAGGAAACAGAAAGAAGCCCACGACCTTCTTGAGAGCAGGAAAACTCTTTTTCCTTCCTAGACTCTTGAGAGGCTGATTAAGGAAGCCATTGACACACCAAGTATCTTGTGGCTGGAACCTGTGATCTCTTTAGATCGTTCCAATACTGTCGAATCACAGTTCGACATGCCATTGACCCGAAAGGCGTTTGTTTTTCATGCCTTTGACAACATTGCAGAGTTCCCTCATCCTCATCCACAGGTTGATCGGGACTTAATCGATTTTTATCTGAAGGCTGCTCAACCCCAATACCAGACTTGGAGCGCTCATAAAATCGTCAATGTTCGGGTCCTGAAGCCGTACAGGGAAGGTAACTTCACCAATGTTCGCTTCAAGGTACTTTGGGGATCTGCCAAGACCGAACATGCCATCTCACTTGCAGATCTTCCCAACCTTAATCCCCATGATTGGATTATCTTGCACAACATCCTTCTGACAAACGAAGCTGAATATGGTCCGATCATCGACCATTTTAAGAGGATGCTTGTATGCTACATCATGGAAGTTGCTTTGATGGATTAGGAGATTGTGAGCGTGTTTAAGAAGAAGCCTACCATATCTCCTGTTGGATCTGCCAGTGATCTCAACATGATGCAGATAGGGAAGATTGACCCGAAGAGAAACTCTGTCATGTTTACCAGGAACGAAGGACAGAAATGTCTTTTTGCCTTGGCAGATAAACATCTCTATACCACTGCATGTTTGGAACACGTTTTAGGGATCATCCGTCGATGCAAGCAGAACACAGCGGATGATATCAAGTACTTTGATGATATGATTCAATGGTACATTCGGTTCAGACAGACTATCATTGCTCTTATCACACGTCTGTTTGATACCGTAAAGAAGGCTCCCGCTGCTGGCCCAAGCAAGAAGAAGAAGTAGTATCGCTCCAATTTGACGCAAAGGGGGAGATTGTTGGGTCGCATTTTGTGTTGCGTCTATTGGGCTCGTTAGTTAGTCTAATATGTATCTCCGGTATGGGCCTGTCCATCCGTGAGTTTTATTTAGGGTTTATTATATATAGATGCTTGCATGCATTCTTAACGTAAGATTCATAGAGATTTGATAACATACAAGTTCTTATCTTTTGTAACCCTAGAATCCTCTACAGCGAAAGTTCTTAGTCGAGCTCTGCTGAGGATTGAGTAATCTAATCATTCGACACATCTTGATTCATACTTGGGTTATTTACTGTTTATATATTCATCGCTTACCTGTTACATAGATCTAATCGATCATCAAATTAATTAATAACTTAACAGACTTCTCCCAAATCCCAATTTCCATTCATTGACCATTCTACGACTTCATCTTCATCGTTCACAAATCACACCTCATATCTAACAATCGAATGGCGATAAGAGTTCAAGACCACAAATGGAACAAAGACCATAATACAACTCGATTCTCCTGCACTTGTATGTCTTCACCGTGTTCCCTTTCTATCGGTTGCCTTCCACTTGTCGATAATCTACCTTCCTCCGCCAACGACGACCAACCGTTTTTCCTGCCACTTCGATGATAAGCACTCACTCTTTTTTTAATCATATTGGTTTTGCTTATTTCTTGAAACAAGATGTTGAATGAAATAATAACTTTCTGCTGAAATTTGATTTTACTTTTGTCATCTATCCTGTAGTATGGAGTTCATGAGTTAGTTGAACTTATGTTGCATTCCTTTCTTAACTGGGATTTATAGTTTCTAATTACATTAAATATTCTTGATTAGAATGATTGGTTACATATTGACATATTGTTTGCATTATATGTGTTATTTTTTTGGGTCTTTTTTGGTATGTGGTTTGATTAAAAAATTGATTAGATTATATTGTGTATGTTCACTAAAATAACACCAATGCTCTAAATGTTGCTATAATTTTTGATATATTTAATTGATATGTTTGTTGTTATGATTTGTGTTAATAAGATTGATAGTAATTTAGTAAGACTGATTTTTTGTTTTTGTGTGAACCATTTTCAGATTCATGTCTTCAATAGAGCCGAATCAACCAAATGATTCAAACACTAGTTAACGATATCACCAGTTTTGCAGTTGAACACAATGAATTTGATAATGGGTTTTTTACCTTAAAATTTTGATTGTGGGTTTATATACCCTTGAATTTGATTATATGATCCTTATATCGTGTCTTTGTTTCATGTGACTTTATATACCTTGATTGTAATTTGAATTTGGTTTATACTGGAATTTGAATATTTGATATCGTTATTGAGTCTCATATATTTATTCCATGAATGCATGGTTAAGAAGGGTTGAGACTTGTGTGGTCCCTAGATGGGGTAAATTCTATAATAATGACTTGTGGTGACTCATAAAAAAGTGTGCCAATAATGTGTAATAACGACGTGTGGTGACTCATAAAAGTAAGTTAAATATATGTGGTGATCTATGGTAAACTGTGGTGATCAGTGGTAAGATTTTGAGTTTCAGTGGTAAGATTTTGAGTTTCAGACTCAAAGTTTCATGGTGAGGAGTTGGACTTTAGATGAGTTGGTTTGAGTTTTAGAAGCATTTGCATAACATGTTTATTCTTAAGATGCTATTCGTTTTATTGTGTTGCAATGTTACTTGATTCTTCCCAATTTCATTGGTTTTAAACTCATGCGAGAAACTATTGATCTATAATGATCTTGTTGGATTTTTTATTGATTAAATGCATAATTAAGGTACAACTACTTGGATTTTGTTGTTTTTATAAGGTACGGATTTGTACATTTGGGTATGAATTGAGTGCTTATTCATATGCTATCTTATAATATCTAACCCTGGGAATGTACTCGCTAGGTTCCCCATATCCTAACCCACTATGTTGATAAAATTTTGGACGTTAGTATCTTGTTGGAGAGAAGTGTAAGAATATTTATAAGCTTCGAATCTTTTAAAAGACTTTTCTTTTTGTAAAGAATAAATTTGACTCGTCAAACCTTTGTTTTGATATCTGTTGTGATACTCCCGCACGAAATGTTTCTCTAAACCATAAATTTTGGGACCATTTTTTAGGAAATTATGTTTTCACACTTTGAAAGTATTTCTTAAAAAAGGTTTTGTTAAAGTCTATTTCAGATAGCCCCATAGGTGTTACATTTATGATTGTGCATTTTATTCAATGGAGTGCCTTTTCCCAATATGAATCCTTATTACACTTTAATGAATTTGAATTATTTTATGAGGTTTTTTAAATTTTAATGAATTCTAATTATTTTATGAGGTTTTTAAATATGGTAAGGGTGATGTGGTCCTTCGTACACTACCATAAATGTCTAACTCGAGGTGTCAAGTATAAAAAATACAAATATACTAAAATACTAGATAGATTGTAACGACCCGTATTTTTCATAAAACATTTGACATTAAATTTATGGAAAATATTAGAGTAAGCAACGAGTAGCCAATACCTTTTTGGGGATTCCTTAGCAATATATGCCAATAAGGCAACCATAGAGGGGGAGGCGGTAGAGTACATCAAATGAGCACATGGTTAATTAACACCTATAGGTTGCAAGCCTACCAATGTTCCATTGGACTATCTAAAATAGTCTATGGTCGCCATCAATACTCTGCTAAATGACTGCTTCATTAGTAGAATAGTATAATAATGGTCACGACCTCACATCTTTATTTCATCTTGCACAACACTTTTCTACCCAATATATTAAAGTACGATAAAATACATATAAGATTAAATAAAGTAAAATCATACCATATTATTTCATCTAACACAAATATCTTGAACATAGATAATAAGCACATATAGAATTAATTCATCTAAATGTTTTATCTATGTGTAAGATGAAAGTAACTATACACTCACTTGTTAAAAGTGGGTGATTTGTGATTAGGTTAGTGCTTCGCCTAACACCTTAGCTTTTCCTTTCAAAATACCTAGATATAAATATCACTAAGTGTTAGTCTTTGTTTCATATTCATCACGACTATAATAACGATAACTTAGATTCCTCAATTATCCCATTGAATACATCAAGATCTAAATGATAAGGAATAACTAGGTACCATCATATCGAAGTTGGATCTGTTTGGTACATATAATATATATATATATATATATATATATATATATATATATATATATACTATTTGGAAAATCCACTTTAAACACCTCACTAAATCTAGCCTAGACATCACCCCAATAAGTAGATCAATCAGTATTATTATTAAGGATATGAAACCCAACAAACAAGACAGCAGCCCACATGAAACACAATAGCCCACAACTTTATATCACGTTTACAATTCATTACTCTGTATAGTCAATAGATCCTATAATGTCTCCTATATGTACTCCTGTATACTCGCTCATATTCAACTTGTAATCTGCCTATATATGGCGTGTGAATTATGGAATGTAATCAAGTCTTTCAATCATATAATCATTGTTCTATATGGTATCAGAGCTGCTTAGCTCTTAAGAGTCTCAATTTCGATCCAATTTTACTCCCCTCACTCAAATCTCAATCGCCATGTCAAGTGTTACGGAGGTCACAACACACACACACACACACACACACACACTTTCCAATTAAGCTCACAACCAACAATTTTCCCGTCTGGAGGAAGCAGATCGTCGCAACCCTAACTGGGTTAGGTCTTGAAGGTTACCTTGATGGCTCGACAACAGCCCCAGCCAAAAACCTAACAACAGACAACACATCAAAAACAAATCCGCAATATACCCTCTGGTATCGACAAGATCAAATCATTCTTGGAGCCTTATTGGGGAGCTGCACAAAAACCATCCAACCAATTGTCTCTTCGGCTGAAACAGAACAAGAAGCATTCAAATGTCTCACAGATAGCTATGCAAGCATCTCCTGCTCTCGCATTATTTCTCTAAAATCTCGAATGGCAAACAATCCAAGAGGTACCCGATCTATCACTGAGTTTCTACATGATATGAAGAATATTGAAGATGACCTTGCTCTAGCTTAGAATCCGGTTGATGAGGAAGACTTAATAGTTCACATATTAGGACAGCTAGGTGACGATTACACACACATAGCCTCAGCTTCAAAGATTCGTGAAACTCCTATCAAATACCCAGATCTCTTTGAAAAATTGCTTGATCACGAAAGGACTCTGAAAGACACACATACGTCCTCTGTTATCACAACAGTCAACAATACCCAAAAATCCAACAATCGATATTCATCAAAATCCTTCTATGACAACCGCAATCAACCTAAATTCAACAACAACAACTCAGGCAACAATTTTCGATCCAACTCAGGCCCCAATCGTTCGTCTGGTCAGTACAACGGAGGTAACAACTTCAACAGAGGTAATAGAAACAATAGCTACTGCCAATTTTGCAATATCCCTGGACATGATACTAAAGAATGCAGGAAGCTTACTCGGTTTCTTAGAGAAAACAACATCAGTATTAACACCTCTACCAATCCCACAGTCAACTCTATAGCAACTTCCTCCCCAACCACAGCAGCTCCATGGATGTTTGATAGCGGGGCATCTCATCATGTGGCATCCACTCTAGCCTCATTCCACACCCTGTCAGAATATGGCGGACCAGACGAAATCGTGTTAGGAAACGGTAAAGGATTATCCATCTCTCATATTTGTCATTCTTCCCTTCCTACTTCTTCCCGTCCGTTAAATTTACATAATGTGCTATTTGTTCCTTAGTTGCGTAATAACCTTATTTCAGTGGCTAAACTATGCAAAACTAACAAAGTTTCTGTGGATTTTTTTCCCTCTTTCTTTCTTGTTAAGGACCTACGCACGGGCACAATTCTCATGCGGGGCACAAACATCAATGATGTCTACTCTGCAGCCATTTGCTCCCTTCGTCAACTTCCAAGAGTTAACTCCACGGTCTCCTCAAGTAAGTCGGTCACCTCCTGGCACCATAAGCTTGGTCACCCATCGGTCAAGATTTTCAAGTGTCTTCTAGCTCGTTTAGGACTCTCTTGTAATAAACATTCAGATGTTTCTTTTCATTGTGATTCGTGCTCTATAAATAAAAGCCACAAATTACCCTTTGGGCCAAATTCTTTTACTGCCACCAAACCTTTGCAACTCGTATATTCTGATGTTTGGGGACCGGTACAAACTTCCAACGATGGTTTTTCCTATTATGTCACCTTTGTCGATTTTTATTCAAGATACATTTGGCTTTATCCAATG